>NC_050076.1:31382523-32633126 GCF_009764565.3 Dermochelys coriacea | reverse complement strand
TGAACAAGCAGCTTGAAATTGTTCTCTTGTAACTGCAGTGAGAGTGCTTGTAATAAGCGCAACTACTACATCCTCATCCTCCGGTGGACCATCTGGTGAAGGCAAAGGCGAGAAAGGCAATCAGCCACCACATTTTGGTTTCCAGGCTTATATTCCAGTTCATAATTGAAAGAGAGTAGTCTTGCAGATAATCTAGCAATACGATATCCTACTCTTCCCAGTCCTTTTGTGGTGAGCAACATCGTCAAAGGGCTGTGGTCTGTGCGCAACTTGAACGTGCGGCCCCACAGGTAAGTTCTCCATTTTTTCAGTAGCCCAGACACAAGCAAGTGCTTCTTTATCAACTGTAGAATATTTTCTCTCAACATTACTTAGTGTCCTTGAAGCAAATGCAACAGTCCTCTCTGTGTTGTCCTCAAGAAGTTGTGTGAGGACAGCCTAAAGTCCATAACCAGAAGCATCAGGAGTGAATAGTGCAAGTACTGTTTTGAAACTAGCTTGTGCATCCATTGTCCACACTAAGGTTGAACTTCTCCGTAGTAATTCTCGTAATGGTTCAATGACAGAAGCATAATTGTGAATGAATTTTGTATACCAGGAGGTAAGATCTAAGAAGGAACGTAAGGTTTGCAAATCTGTTGGAGGAGGAACATTTAAAATTGGCAGGATATGATCTGGATCAGATTTTAGTCCAGCCTGTGAAATTGTATGCCCCAGACAGGAGAGTTCAGTTTGTCTAAATTTGTATTTGGACCTATTGAGCTTGAGGCCTGCTTTGCTGATGCAGTTTAGTACAGACTGCAGGTTATTGTCATGCTCCTCAGAAGTATTTCCAAACATGATAATATCATCCAGATAGCACTGGACTCCATGTTGATTCTTCAGAATCAATTACATCATTTTTTGGAAGGCACTTGGGGCAGATGCAAGACCATATGGAACACGTTTAAAACGAAGTAGTCCCTCATGTACAATAAATGGTGTGAGGTCTCTGCTATCTTCATGCAACATAACCTGGTAGTATGCGGTCTGTAAATCAAGAGTAGAAAACATCTTTGCTCCATGGAGTTCTGCAAATATTTCTTCTATGTGAGTAAGAGGATGGCTGTCAATCACAATAGCTTTATTTGGCTCCCTTAAGTTCACACAAAGGTGAATGCCTCCACCCTTCTTCTGCATCACTACTATAGGTGAAACCCTTTCCGAGGAGTCAATCTCTTCAATAATGTCCTTTTGAACAAGTTTTTTAAGTTCCTCTGAATCAGCTTCCCTAACTGAAAATGGTAAGCGCCGTAACTTTTGTCATACAGGCATCACATTATTCTGCATTTTAACTTTATGCAGAAACCCATAAGCACAGCCGAGTTTCTCTTCAACCCGGTGTTGGGTCCCAGCTGGAACTGGTGTGTGTACCACAAGAGTGCTTTGCTGAGGAAGATCAATTCGTCCATTAACTACCCTGAGATTTAAAGCAGCCAGTAAATCTCTGCCAAGGATAGAAGTGCCTTTGTGGACAATGTAGAACTCTGCAATTACACAGCAATGACCAAACGTAACTACTGCTGGCAGACAGCCATGTACTGGAATATGGTTTTTCAAATAGCATACCAACTGAAGTTTGGGTTCAGTAAGAGGCACATCTTTAAAGCAATGCAAATAGATGGAATCAGGTAGTATAGATACTGCTGAGCCAGTGTCCAACATTAGCTGAATAGAGTGTGATGTGCCTGAGGGTATGGCAGAAATGTTTACAGTGCACTTTATTTGTTCTGGAATATGTGCAGTAGTGATTTTGTCCACACTCAGCACAGTAACATCTGGTATTGTAACTGCATGCACCTGTTGATTGAACTGGCTGCTGCGACATACTTTAGCAAAATGCCCAATCTTTTTGCAATGATTGCACGGAGCTACTTTTGCCGGACATCCTGTGTATCTTGCAAGGTGTTGTGGGGATCCACAGCAAAAGCATGCTTTTACTATATTTTGAATTTGCTGATTTGGTGGTTTTCCATTAGTTTTCCTCTTGTAATTGTTTGTCTGCAGTGATAGTGAACTTTTCTGCAAAGAGTCACAGCCTGGACTGTGCCTCCTGTATCCATGCTCATTATTTTGGCTTCAGCTGTAGCTGACTCAATCTGAATTGCAATGGTTATTGTTTTTTCTAGTGTAAGTTGTGGTTCTAGAAGTAAGCATTCTCTTACACGAAGCATGCTTGTTTTCTCAATGAGCTGGTCTCTAATCATCTCATCTGCCATATTCCCAAAATCACAAGTTACAATCAGACTCCGCAGGGAAGCAATATACTGCATTATAGTCTCCCCTGTTTTCTGCTCACACTGGCAAAATCTGTAGCGATTAGCTACTACATTGACTTTTGGCACAAAAAAATTCTTTAATGCAGTGAGTGCAGTCTCATATTTATCATCTGCAAGGGGAAAATTGTAAAATATACGCTGCCCTTCTGCTCCAAGGCAATGGATTAGCAGAGCACACTTTCTTACTTCACAAATCTCTGTAGCAGTGATTGCAAGCAGATAAGTCTCAAACATATGGATCCAGGCAGTAAAAGCAATTGGAGGCTCACCTGGGCTTTGCAGAAAGGATGCAGGTGGGTTCAGAGGCAGAAGATCCATCCTCGTTACCAAAATGTTGTAGCAACAAGGCAAGGTACTAACAAACTTCAACAGGACATTATTTTTAAAGTGGAAACCTCTTTACCAAGCTGCTGCTGCACCCTCAGTAGCTCTCACTCCACCTCCTCAACTTCCGCCCCCCTTCCTGTTTCCTGTCCTTTCAGACTCCCCATAGCCAGTGCTCCCAGTTCTAATAGTTACAAGCAGCATCTAAACACCACATTATGCAATTTTGGATAAATTATTAAACTTCTGTGGCTCAGTTTCCTCATCTGTACATTTTTGATGATAGTAATGCTCATTTATGTAGAGTGTTTTGATATCTTCAGATGAAAAGTACTCTATAAGAGTCTGATCCAGCACCCATTCAAGTCAATGGCAATGCTCTCACTGACTTCCGTCGGAGTGGGATCAGAACGTGGTAAACTAAATGTCTAAAATTTACACTTATGTAAATACAATGAAATAAAACTGAAAGAGGAATACATTTCTTATCTCAAAGTCCTCTCTCTGAGAACTATGTGTTGCCCTTGTATGGGAGGTGAATTGTCAATAGGCTGATAATGAGAAGCATACTTTATTACTTTATCAGCAATAGGAATTCTTTGTATACAATTTAGCTTTGCTGCATGTATGGAACTTTGCTTCCTCAAGTGCTACAAAATATGTAAGAGCTGTCATAGAAAATGTGTTGTGCTTGGTTGAAACATTCCATTTTAATTTGGGACACTCCTGATTGATTGATTGATTGATTTATATTGCAATGTTAGAAATGCTAATACAATTACTCAAGGAGCAAAAAGGCATTACAGCTATGGAAAGGCTATAATTATTACTATTATGTCTTGCAAACTTGGGGAATATTGTAGCATTATATTCAGAGTATGAATCTGCATAAATGGGTACATATTTCATTGTTAGGCATTTTAAAAGCCTATTTTTAAATAAGGATATTATAAATGTATGTTGATATCCAGAATACTCAGAATCCAAGTTTAGCTGAACGAAAAGTCAAAATGTAAACTAAGGGTGATCTGAGTAACAGGCTTACAGGATTGAGCTATAATAAGTACAGTGTTCTATAATTGGTAAGGTGAAGTTAAAGGCATATCTTTCTTCACACTGTGGAATTCTAAGTCATTAATTTAGAGTAAACCTTTAATAGACCTTATGCATCTGATGGTGCAGGAACACTGATCCTGAAACCTTTAAATATCAAATAATGTCTTTAAAAATTTTAAGACTGCATTTTAAGTTTAGAGACTAACAAATTTATTAGAGCATAAGCTTTCGTGAGCTACAGCTCACTTCATTGGATGTGAAGTGAGCTGTAGCTCACGAAAGCTTATGCTCTAATAAATTTGTTAGTCTCTAAGGTGCCACAAGTACTCCTTTTGTTTTTGCGAATACAGACTAATACGGCTGCTACTCTGAAACCTGTCATTTTAAGTTTGTATGCCCTGATCAACACATCTCTGTGAGGTTAGTTTTCTTCCACTGCTGGAAAACAGAAAATAATCTCTCTAATGCAGCCATGCAAAATTATACTCATTGATTTGCCACAGGTGTATAAAATATTAGATGTCTTCATTGCGACAGTAAGGATGGATGATTTTGTGAGTCTGAGGCTAGTAAGTTTTCATCCTGATTTTGCCTGGCTATTATAATGTATCCTTGAGCTGATTGTTTTTTTTGCTGTGATCCAATGAGGAAGATTAAAATAAGATTTCAGTAAAATATACAGACTTTTCAGTGAAACCAGTCATTGATAAAAGACTTTCAGTCATTGATAAAAGAGCCTATACTTCCCATATGAAGTTAGCACAGGTATAATATACATATGTACACACTCATATATCAAGGAGAAATAGGGTTGCCAACCCGGCTCCAGGCTTGTCTTGGAGTCTCCAGGAATTAAAGATTAATCTTTAATTAAAGATAATGTCATGTAATGAAACCTCCAGTAAATCATGCAACCAAAGTTGGCAACCCTAAGGAGAAATAATAGGGCACTGTCAAGATTGGGTGGGCCAAAATGTTACTTTGTCCTGTTTGTAAAATTATGAAATTCTTTACCTGTATTCATCCTCTCTAGAATGCTTCAGTGCAAAAAAACAAAAAACCCCAACTCAGCCTGCATAGGCACCCCTATAAATAGCAAACCAATGGAACCAGGTTTTCAAAAGGACTCAGGGCCAGGTTTTCAGGTTGTCACCGCTGGGACCAGATTTTCAAACTGCTCAGTGCCTAGTAGCTTCCACTGTGGCACATATGGTTGGATTTTCAAAGATTCACTTATATTAGCACTTAAATAGGAACTCAGTTTTTTTTAAATTTATCTTCTGATGAGGAAGAAAAAAATATCACAAAGGGAACAGATTCCCAATGTAAGCTTAACAGTAAAAAAGATCAGTTTTAAAAATTGTGTGAGATTAATATATGTCTGTATTAGGTTATGTCTGTACTTAAAACACTACAGGGACAAAGCTGCAGAGCTGCAGCTGTAACACTGTAGTGCTTCAGTGTTGACACTTCCGCATAGTCTCCACCATAAATGGATTCACAACAGCTCCTCCCTCCTTTCCTTCCGTCCTTCCTTCGGGAGAGGTCACCTGGCAGTGGCCGGCTGAGGAGTCTTTGCCTTTACCCAGGCCTTGCTTCAGGAGCTAAGGCTGGAGATCTGCTCTTCTTGTTGTCTGCCACCAACTGAGCTCTTTCCCCCACATTAGCTAATTAACCATATGTTGCCCCATCATAGGTAACCCCCTATGCTCCACACACATAAAGAACAGGATATTCACTGAGTTTACACTCATGGAGTTTTCTATAAATATTTACTGTTTGCCTCACTCCAGAAGTGGCAAAGAGTTCAGTATCCAGTACCTAGTAACCCTAGGGATCTACCAGAGGCAAGAGCCACCGATTCCTCCTGCTACCATTTGAGTAATATAGACTTCCTCCTTGCAGCAGCCAGAGCGTCTGGCCTCATGGGGAGGATGTTTCCCCTACTGCTGCCTTTGTTATACTTGCTCTGTTGATAAATATTGAGGAATGCCAATCTGCAGTATTTCCAAACCCTATCTATTCAAAAAACACAAATCAGGCCACATAAAAACATACATTTTGCTTAGAATTATGAGATTTTGGAAGTTTTTAAAAATGAACAATTTGGGAATCGTATTTGTTTTCTGTTATCTGAGCTTTATGGTTAACTTGGGCCACATTTTCAAGTTTTTCTCCATATCCATGGGGGCTAGAAACTTACTGTTTAAAAAAATTAAAGCTGAGATTCTCACCTAATCATGTGGAGCTGGGACTTTGAGGAAAAACATTAAATAAGATGAGACTCACAATAAAATCATCAGATTTGGCAACACTGAATTTGTAAACTTTTACCAGGACTAAATTTATTTGTTTGATTATGTGGTACATAAGTGAACTTCATTTTTGTTCCAAACAAACTGGCTTCTGGGTCTTTGAGCAATAAAACTTCTCTTCTTCTTCTTCATTACCAAACGCTATTTATCAACCCAAATTTAACAAATATGTATCTTCTAAAGGCCGTAAATGGAATAATAGATAACATTTCTTGATCTGTCAAATCTGCAGAGGACATATGGATTTAAAGTACTGCCATTTCCACTAATTTTTACTTGCAGATTGATCAAATGAGGGGGAAGGAGAGACTTCCACAATGAAAAACATCCCAATGAATTTTCCATGACAAAAAATCCTGGCTTGCTGATAGTGTAGTATCTGATCAGTCTAATCTTCTAATAACCTTTTGAACCATGTAGAGTTGGACAGTAGTTAGCAAAATAACAGACGGCCATTTTCCATCTGGTAATTAATAAGAAAAAGCTTCCTGACAATGTGAATTCACTTGGAACTGTGTGTTAACAATAATTGCAATGAATTAAATTTCCATACATGTATATGTCAGATGTACTTCTGGAGGGAGACCTTTGTACTTTTGTAATACTATACTTAATGATCATTACATAATTAACTTCTGGGGTGACCTTAAAACAAGATCCTTAGTATTGTCTAGCCCCACGGCTGTCAGCAGGATTTCTAGTGATTGTAGCGGCCTAAGGACTCTTACTTCAGAGACTAGCAGAGATCAGGCATGTTGAGAGAGAGACATATGGTTTCCTGGAGATTGATGACAGCTACACCAAGCTTAGACCACCCACTGCCTATCATGCTACTTGATCACTGGTAGTTTTGTTCATAGACTTTTAAGATGTCTAGTGCTAAACACATTAGTATTGTCATACCCCAAAGAGAGGGAAAATGGGTCATAATTATCTTGTCTTAAAGGACAAATAATTTCAGAAGTTATGACTGATATGGAAGGCTAGATTCTTCAGTGAAAAACATTAAGTGGGTGCAAGCTTAAACAGCATTGAATCTAGAGCAAATAAAGGCATGAGAATGTGGGGGAAAGGGTTTGTCGGCTGGCAAAAGGCATTAAAGAAATAAGTGATGTTTTAATTACAGAAAAACTTTTGTAGACAGGTACCATTAAGTAAATGGCAGTAGTTTGCTGGATTTCACATTCCAGTAAGAAGCTCTGGAAAGATGATCTATACTAAAGGTGTGTAATTGTAATTTGCTTCTAGCAGCTACAAACATTGATTATGATAAGCACTTACTGGGCAAGCAACTATTAGATACCCTTGGGAAGGTGTTACTGTTTAGTTTTAATTTCTTTTATTCCCTTTCTAATTACTTTCCTCCTCTTATTATATATGTGTTGGGGTCAAGGTGATATTTGACTGAGATAGGCTAATGTTTGAATTGAATAAGATGAAGGGGTCTATCATCACTTTTAGACATGGGATATTTAAAGATGAAGTATGGTCTACTGGGTAGAACAGCAGATGGTAAGTCAAGATTTTTGCTGTGTTGCCAACTCTCATGATTTTATCAAGAGTCTCACAATATTTGGTGTCTGTCTAAAAGCCTCAGCTCCAAGAGTTGTGGTATTATGTAAGAATCTCAGTTTGTTTGTTGTTGCAAAAAAACCCCACCAAACTAAGTTTTCAGCCTGTGTGGTAGTGGACAAAAGATTGATAATGTGATTTGAGTATAATGTCAAGTCGCAGAAAACAGAAGGCAAGTAGAACCCAGCATTTATTATTTTTAAAAATCTCATGATTCTTTAAGCAAATCTCATGATTTGCAGTAGGGCATAGAGGCTGAATCATGATTTTTGAACACTTGGGGCTTCCATTACTGCTTTAGGGTACTATTTTCTCTTCTGGCATTAGCTGTGCAGTGCTGGGCTGCATTGTATGGTTTACTATACCCATCTGTAAATGGGTATAATAATTTACACCTGTCTCACAAAGTTATTTGAATCTTGATGTTTGCAAAATGCTGCAAGATCCTTAAAAGGTATTATATGAGAGCAGAGTGATATTATTGGGTCAAATCTGGAGTTCCTGATTCAAGTTTTACTGAGTCCTTAGGCAAAACTCTCAGTAAAATTAATGCCTAGGTACAGAATTTAGGATTTCTCTCATTACCCAATATACATCTCTATGATATCTATGCTGTAAATTCCTATTAACAGTAGTGGGAGTTAGTGCATAATTCGACCTTCATGATAATGAGAGAATGTATCTGCATAAATCTAATTTAAACTGAAAAAAGAAAGGAGATTTAGGGTTGAGGCTGCCATTCCATCTTTTACTCATTTCTAGTATTGCAATAAACTTGATATGTAAGATCACCCGAGGCACAAAAGGGTGACTTGAAGACATAGTGGCAATGTTAACTCTAAACAGCCCTGCGTTTGTTAGTACGAGCTAAATCCTTAACATTTTTGGCATGGTTTATTTTAATTTAATCTCAATGTCATGGGAAAATTGAAGTTAGATTTTGAACAAAGATCTTTCGTTTCAGTAAAGAAACTAATAATCAAATGGGTTACATCACTGAGCATTTCCTAGTCTGGGTTTTGGACTGTTTGGACTCGCACAAGGCTAGAGCTAGGAAACAAAAGCAGAGATCCCCAGAGTCAACCTGGGTTAGTCCTAAAAGACATTCACTGCTGAAAGATTACTATACCTTGTGGAACCATAAGCTATAACTCATTTTGTCTATATATGTTACCTGCTTTAACCTGCAAATAATTTATTTCTTTTCCCTAGTTAATAAATCCTTAGTTAGTTTACTGAAGGATTGGCTACAGGTATTGTCTTTGATTTGAGGTACAAATTAACCTGGGGTAAGTGACTGGTCTCTTGGGACTGGAAGCAACCTCAATATTTTATGATTTTTGGCACAAGTGACAATTTATCACTAAGTCCAGCTTGCCTGGGTGGCAAGATAGACTGGAGTGCCCAAGGGGACTGTCTGTGACTCCATAGTTAAACTATTGTAGTGGTTCAGGAGTTAACATTTGTTACTCTGTTGTGAAATCTCGTTATAGAACATACCACCAGTTTGATGTGTCTGCCTGCTTTCTGACAGTCTGCCCTGCAGTTGGCACTCATGGTCATGAACCACTCCAGGCAGCATGACATGGTGTTTTAGGTTTAGTTAGAGAGATAGCTTGTTTCAGTTTCCTGGGCGACTTAGGGGTTCAGATTTTGGCATCCTGTGCTATAGTGGCTGCACTATGGACCCAAATCCTATTGTTTCAGTACTGTGTATATGTATGAAAGTACTAGTACAGCACTTGCCTCCCCTCCATCCCAAAGCTCAGTGCTATGTGTGTTACACTGGCACAACTCACTTCCACTCTATGCCTAGCTTGTAGCTCTATGTCTTTGGGAATAGGGGCTGGGGGTGGGGGAAGGTTACACTGGCACAGCCCTCTCCTCTCTACCCAGTCTAGTGCTGTGTATGAGAGTTACTGATGTGATCTCTCTGTTACTGCCATGTTTTGTGCATTTCTTGATGGATTTCCCATTCAGGGTGCCCCCAACAAGCGGGAGCAGATATGGAGAAGGCATGATCCTATCCTTCAGATGACTTCAAAGCAGGGGGGTTAGGGTAATTCATGGCAGATGGGGATAATGGGGGAACTATTGGAAACAGGGTATTGGAAGAAATTGGGGATTGCTGCAGGTGTAGACTGTGAAGGGGGAAAGATTCTGGAAGAGGGATTGGTGGCAGGGCAAGAGAGATCATCACAGCCTGTATGGGTAGTTGGGGGAAAAAGGGAAGGCCTCGATGTATGGGGGGTGGGCTCTGGAGGAATGTTGGGCAGCTTTCCCTCTTCTGCTCTTTCTCCATTAGCTTCCTGCATTCTGTCCCTATGTTCTGTCAGTCCCTTTCCCCCTTAGGTCCCCTTTCAGCCCCATTTCTTCCCAGTCCCTTTACCTCTCTGCCAGCAACACACAGCACCTGTCCCTCTTAATTCCCTCATATCTTGGGCTCCATATTGGCCAGGCACTCACCAGGGGATGAGTGAGGGGAAGCAAGGAGTTTGCCTAAAACCTGGCATCACAGTGGCTCCCCAGCAGCCAGGAGAAGGAACTTTAGCTACATACCTATGTGAAATGGGACCTGGGATAAGGGCGAATGTGACCAGGCTGCCAAATGTGTGAGTGTCAGGCAAGATGCATGATGTTTGGCAGCCCTTCCCTCCACACCCTCTATAAGTGGATGAACGCTGTGTATATTGGGGTATATACTAGCACAGCCATTCACAAGGGCAAAGACCAATATTGAGAGCTGACGGTCAGTGGGGCTAGAGGATTTCTTAGTGGGGAGGTGCAGGAGAGTTCTGCTTATTTGAAGAGACAAGGAAACACCTGAGTAACCATACTTTCAGTATGGAGGACTCTATCCTGGGGAAACAGTGACTCTGAAAAAGACTTTAGAGTACAGACCTAAGAGTGGCTATTCTTCAACAAAAAACTTCAAAAACAGACTCCAATGAGAGACTGCTGAATTGGAATTAATTTGCAAACTGGATACAATTAACTTAGGCTTGAATAGAGACTGGGAGTGGATGGGTCATTACACAAAGTATAACTATTTCCCCATGTTATTCCCCCCCCCCGCCACTGTTCTTGTCAACTGCTGGAAATGGCCCACCTTGATTATCACTACTAAAGGTTTTCTTCTCCTCCCCTCCCCCCGCCCCCTGCTGGTAATAGCTCATCTTAAGTGATCACTCTCCTTACAGTGTGTGTGATAACACCTATTGTTTCATGTTCTCTGTGTATATAAATCTCCCCACTGTATTTTCCACTGAATGCATCCAATGAAGCGAGCTATAGCTCATGAAAGCGTATGCTCAAATAAATTTGTTAGTCTCTAAGGTGCCACAAGTACTCCTTTTTAAAAAAAAAAAAAAAAAAGACTTGGCGGTCATGGTAGATAATACACTGGACATGAGTTCCCAGTGTGATGCTGTGCCCCAAAAGGACTAATGTGATCCTTGGATGTATAAACGGGATTGTCAAGTAGGAGTATGGAGGTTATATTACCTCTCTATTTGGCACTGATGCAACTGCTTCTGAAATACCGTGTCCAGTTCTGGTGACCTCAGTTCAAGAAGGATATTGATAAATTGGAGAGGATTCAGAGCAGAGCCACAAGAATGATTAAAGGGTTGGAAAACATATCATACACTGAAGCAGTTATATCTATCTAGTTTAACAAAGAGAAGGTTAAGAAGTAACTTGATTACAGTTGATAAGTGCCTACATGGGGAACAAAAAATTGATAATGTGATCTTCAGTCTATCAGACGAAGTTATAACAATATCCAATGGCTAGAAGTTTGAAACTGGAGAAATTCAGGCTGAAATAATGTGTACGCTGGTTGATGCTAATGATTATGAAGAAGCATTCATTTTTATTTTAGTACTTGCGTTGTAAACTCTTTGAATTAGGGATCATTGTTTTGTTCTGTGTTTGTACAGCACTTAGCAAACTAGATTCCTGGGCTATGCCTGGGATGCCTAGGTTCCATCACAATAGAAATAATAGTAATAATCAGTTACAATAATTATTAATGATAAATAATATACTTCCTATTTGTAGGTTAAATCAAATTGTGCTATAATTGTTCATTTATGTAAGCTGTCAAATTTAGATTTTATTGGTAAATTATAATGCGTGTTTTATTTATAGTCAATAAAGTATAATCAAATTTTTTTAAAACAGACATTTGGTCTATAAAGGAGACATATTACCTATTATTTGCCTTATCTGTCCTGCCTTACATACCAACTGAAAATAACTGAAATTCCATCTGTGGATCACCAGCTACTGTTAGTCTTATTTTAGAGAAACCAAGAAAGTTAATCAATATGGATTTTCAGCTAGTGATTTTGAGCTTTTTCTTAAAATTTCCCCCAGGTAGCTCTAATTGTGGTAGCAAGAAGGGGGAGCCGTAATGCTGATGAGGTGCTGGCAGCCACAGCCTTTTTTGCCATCCTGTTACCTAAACTTGCAGTTGAGCTGGGATAAAGAACGTGGGGGTAAAAAGCACTGGTGCTGTGTCTATACTATAGCTGCCACATTAATACCACCAATGGGGCCACATCAGCGGTAATGCAAAGGCAGAAAACTTTAAGAAAACTTTAAGAAAAAGCTCCATCTGTAAATGGGTATAATAATTTACACCTATCTCACAAAGTTATTTGGATCTTGATGTTTGCAAAATGCTGCAAGATCTTTAAAAGGTATTATATGAGAGCAGAGTGATATTATTGGGTCAAATTGGGAGTTCCTAATTCAAGTTTTACTGAGTCCTTAGGCAAAACTCTCAGTGAAATTAATGGCTTTAAGAAAACTTCTGGCACAAAGCCAGAAGAGGAATAGGTGTTTCATTTTGCCATTTTACCCTTTGCAGTTTCTGCACCTCCTCACCTGATAAAATGACAGTAACTATTTATGTTGTAAGAAAAATAAACAAATATATAAAGAGAGTTTAAAAAATTAATTGTTAAATTTTTTAGATGGCAAAAGAAGGTAATTTATTGTATTTCAAAAGCCAAAGAAGTTCAGATTCTTACTACATCTGCACTTTCATTTTCCTTCTCTGCATTTTTACTGACATAGGTTAAATACCACACCCACAGAGTAGGTTGGACTTTTATCAAGGCAAAGGTCTTCTATGATATAATCAAGAGTACGCAGAACCTTTAGCAGACTCCTTTTTTTCAAACATTCACTTTGGGGAAGAGTTATTTGGAATCCTCCAGGACAAGATTCACAGTTGATTTGATTGATTTAACATATATCTGGACAGTAATTTCCTGGTGGTGTTTAGTTGTCAACTAATACAGGTATGCTAATTAATTTATCTTTTTATAGCACAAACTGTGGAGGTAATGGTTTGGGCCATAATTGCGCTATTATCTACATTGGCATTTGTTCATCAGGGAAGGAGATTGCAGGGGCACAAATTTATTAGAACCTGGCTTGATCTGGGAATTGAAGGTGCTGCAAAGAGCAATTGTAGCTCAAAAAGTGGTCAGCACCAACCAGGAAGGGGTGCAGCCAGGGAGTTGGTTAATTACCATAGTGGTGATTTGCTGTGGCACTTCTGGATGGGAATTAATCCCCCTTCCACCCTCCCCAGCACAAGAGACCTCACCAGCTTCAGTCCGTCTATCTTACTATCATTCTAACCGATATTTTCAGATTATTTATAGTATCAGTAACCTCATAATGTCAGAACTTCAGTTTTAAAGAGGCATGTAAATGGTTCCTGATTTTTGTATTTTGAAACTGCTTTTAAAGACATGTATAAATCCAGGAGCTTTATACTACCATCGAGACATACCAAATTCCTATAGAACAATGGCAGGATGTGATGCACTTTTTGGAGAAATAATAGTTTTAGCTTGTGTGAAGATTCCCTTGCTGTCCTGAAGGCAATATACATTATTCATATTACCTGTGTGATCTTAAGGCAGCTAAAATGTCTGAATTATGTACCAACTAGGTGTGTAAACTGCAGAAGTTACTACTTCCTTTCAAAGCAGTAAGTTGCATAGTGTTTTTTGTAGATATCTTTTTTGAGACCCACGTGGACTACCTATCATTATTTTCTACTACTCTACCCACATTTTCACATACAGTGCCCCCATTTCTATGGACAATGTGTATACTAGCATATCAGGGATTGTTGTGGGAGGAAGGAAGAATGGTCCAGTGGCTAGGACTCTAGTTTGCTTTCCTCCTTTGCCACTGACTCTGCTCTCAATTCTAAAGTTCTGCTCCAGGGGCTCCTGGCAGCCAGGAGGAGCAATTTCATGGAGAGCCTTCCCAAGCACCTGCTGTCCTGGTATAAAACATGCTCAGTGCAGATAGAAAAGGAGTACTTGTGGCACCTTAGAGACTAACAAATTTATTAGAGCATAAGCTTTCGTGAGCTCACGAAAGCTTATGCTCTAATAAATTTGTTAGTCTCTAAGGTGCCACAAGTACTCCTTTTCTTTTTGCGAATACAGACTAACACGGCTGCTACTCTGAAATCAGTGCAGATAGAATCTTTGGAGAATTTTGCTGCTACCTTCTAACAACATCTGCTGAGTATGTGCAAAAAATGATTTTCAGAGGTTTATTATAACTCAGCTAAATATGGATGGACTTTCCTGGGGATAGCAGTAGATACATCTGATTCCAGAGTGACTGTCCAGCCATGCTCCAAAGCATAGAGGTGATAGACCTTCTCAGTGAAACAGTTGTAGTAATTTTCTTACTCTGGAAAAACGATGTCTTTTTCTATAACCCCATTCTTAGGGACAGCTAAACCACTTTTGCTGAAACCTTTAACAAATTCAGCCTAAGGCAGACACCCAGCATGAAAAATTTCAGCTCAAGTGATTAAAATTTGACAAAGTTATAAGCAGTTGAAAACAGGATTTTATAATGCAGAGTGTTTAGACAATCTTAACTGTAGTCATTGCTACCAGCTCTGGCTGCAATAATAATTCTGAAAGAATGTTATCTTAATGTTGGCCCTGCTGCAATACCCAGCCTTTCTATTTCAGTGTTTTCTTACAGATGCTGAATACAACAGTATGCTGAGATCCTCTTGAATGATGTATGCTAAGGAAAATGTGCGAAGCTGATACCACTGATGAATTTGCATAGCTGTTCTATGTACTCAGCAGGCAAAGGAGACTTGAGGCATTTTGTTTAAGTGAAAACTAGCTTTTAAAAATGATTGTTTGCCCTTTTGTACAAATTGGCCTGATTTTGATCTAACATTCATTAATTTTTCCTAGGAATGATTCCAGTAACTAAAGTGGAGTTGCTTCCATTTTATACTAATGTAAGTGAAATCAGAATCAGGTCCATAAATTGGGAGCTCTAATTTAGAAAGATCATTGTTTGACTATATTAATTCTTGACCCACCCATATTTACTTTTAAAGGTCACGTACAGTACAATGGAAAATGTTGATCATATTATACATCTCAGAATCACTGTGCTGAATAAAGAATGAATAACTCTTGTGTGTGAATTCTATAGTCAAATCGCATACAGCACAAGAAATAAGTTTTATTTACAGAAAATACATTTGTCATGAATCATTTTAATTAATCTGGATAATCTGCTTCCAGCAGAAACCAATACATAATGCTTTGGAAGAAGGAGAAACATACCAACTCCCACACCCTCAATAATGTATCTGTCTACTTTCATAATGCTGTACATGCAATGCATGGGAAAATTCCATGTTTGATGAATTTATATCTTGAAGCATCTCATTTGATCAACCATTATTGCACTGTTTTTCAATTGCATTGAATATCTTCTTGTTCTTGTACTATGAGACAGAGTTAAAAAATAAGCTTATGCCCAAATAAATGTGTTGGTCTCTGAGGTGCCACAAGGACTCCTCGTTGTTTTTGCTGATACAGACTACCACAACTACCACTCTGAAAAAAGAGGAGTTTGTAAAAAGAGTAAAAAAGAAGAGTTTGTCAGTTTGTACTCAAATGTTAAATAATTGAGGATAATGTACCTTAATTGTGCCTCTGCGTCTCCTTTTCTATCAACACTCCTGATGTTTGCAGTCTTTCATATATAAATCTCAACATATATCTAATAGCCTTCACTGACCTTTTCAGCTGTCTTAAAATTAATTGATCAAATTTTGATGCACTCCTTCAAGGGTAGGGATGCCATTGAATAATATATTGTTATATATTTATTTTGTGTGTGGTTTTCTCTCTTTTTAAATGTACCCAAGCATCCTACTTGTTCTTTTAAGTGCAATTGCATTCTGGGCAGACATATTCTCCAAGGACACCTATGATTTTTCTTCATAGCACTCAGTGCTAAGATCCCATTCATCTACAGGTTATGAGAGCTCAAGGAATCCTTTATTATGTGTATTATTTCCAGTGTAAATGACATCTGCCACTATGATGCCCAGTTCCCCCAGTGTGTTTAAATCCATCTGAAATTTCTCCAGTGTTCAACAGTTTATACTAATTGAGACTATTAAGTTGTTATCAGCAATGTTCATAAAGTCGCTGGCTATTTTTGTCCTCCATTTGTGTCACAGAAGCTGAAAATTTCAGCGCTAAAAACTGAACTTCTCCATTTATAGAATCCTATTGGTTGGTATGGATCTCCAGTGACTCTTCTGAAGTAATTCATCCTTCTGCATTGTGAAAGGATTGACTTAGCTGACTTAAAACATCCTTTCCCGTTGAGTATCATGTCAAGTCTTGAATAGTTCCAGTCAAGCTACCTTTGTCTGTAATCTCTTTGGAGCAGGAGCCTTGTCGTCTTATCTTTCTGTGATGCAGCTGCTGGTAGCATAGTATTGTCTCTAATTAAGTAATAAAATAGTGAGAATTCTGTAAGTTCCTTGGTATCTTGTTCCACTGCCTAACTCTTCTCATCATTCCTATGCATTTTTACTATGTTTAATTTCCCCAGGTGCTACTGCAATGTAATATTATTTCCTGTTCTATTCTCATTGCCTAAAGAGAATAACTGGTGTCTGTTCTCTTTGCAAAATTCTTTTTGGCTTTTTAATAGTGTTATGTTTACTCTCATCTCATGCATTATGGTGGAAGCCCACCCCAGACTAATGGGTAAAGCCACTGCCCTCTTCTCCTTCAACACTGGAATGCGTTACCTAGGGAGGTGGTGGAATCTCCTTCCTTAAAAGTTTTTAAGGTCAGGCTTGACAAAGCCCTGGCTGGGATGATTTAGTTGGGGATTGGTCCTTCTTTGAGCAGGGGGTTGGACTAGATGACCTCCTGAGGTCCCTTCCAACCCTGATATTCTATGATTCTATGATTCTAAATGTAACCTCAGGATTCATCTGCAAAGTGGCTGGAGGTTTGGGAATTTTTGCTTCTTTATGATGTACACAGAAGGCTGAAAGATTTTTATTTGTTTTTCTTTCTAGCCAAGTTTTTTTCTGATTATTTTTTATTATGGAAAGAACAGGAATAAGTCCAGGCTTCTCTGGTTGTGCTGTAGGGCCTCCTGTAGGATCTCTGGGATGTGTACTGTTACAGAGGCAGCAGAACTTTGCTTTGAATGTGGGAACAGAGATGCATAGAGAAACCTGAACATCTTAAGCACCATGCTAATCCTGGCGAGCAGGGAGTCGGGGAGCATAGCTCTGTTTGGGGAGCATGGGACAATTAGGGTGTAAGGGATAGAAGGGGAAGAGGGATGGGTGCTATGTTTGGGAGCACTTTGAGCTATTGAGACTCAGCCCAGTCACCCTAGTTCCTACCTATTCCCAGGCACTGCATCGGCCACACCAGCCTCTCTGGGTCCTGCTCTTGCCTCTCCCCCCAGCAGATGCAGAGCCCCACTGGGCCTGAGAGCATGAAGCAGCTCACTGAAGAATGACACGAGGGTGGAATCAAAGATTGGCTCCCACAGTATTTTCACTGTGGGAGCTCTAACCTCCACTGCTCCCCCGGATCCACTGCTCCTGTACTTGTAGCTCTAACAGGGTGCTGAATCTTTCACAAAGACTTACTTAAAGTTAAGTATCAGAGTAGCAGCCGTGTTAGTCTGTATTCGCAAAAAGAAAAGGAGTACTTGTGGTACCTTAGAGACTAACAAATTTAAAAATGGCTTGTCTAGTTTTTGTATTTGTTAGTCTCTAAGGTGCCACAAGTACTCCTTTTCTTTTAAAGTTAAGTAGACATTAACAAAACCAAAACAGAGTTTTAAACATTAAACAAAATCTTTTCTTTTCTTGATTGCTCAATTTTTACTTTCTTGACACTTGTGTCACTGTTTCACTAGCTCACCAGTTGTCAAAGGTTGTCTATGCTGCAAACAAAGATCCACAACAGAAAGTCTCAGAACCTGGGTCAACTGACTCGGGTTCATGCGGCAGGGCTAAAAATACCAGTGCAGATGTTTGGGGCCAGGCTCTGAAATTCATTGAGTGGGGAGGGTCTCAGGGGCTGGGCTCCAGACCAAGCCCAAACATCTACACTGCTACTTTTAGCCCCGTAGCATGAGCCTGTGTCAGTTAACTGGACTCTGAGACTTGCTGCCACAGGGTTTTTTTGCAGTGTAAAAATACCCATAGAGTCTTCCAGGCTACATAGGATCTAAGTTTCTCATGTAAAAAACTATACAACACTCTTTGAAACAAAAAATCTTATTTGTACACTACATAAAAGCAAAACAGGGCACAACCCCCTCCCCTTTTTTTTCCTTTTCAATTAGATTGTAAGGTTTTATTGCATAGACCTTGTCTTCCTGTAGGACAGTGCCTAATACTTATCCTCATCAGGGGTGAAACCCTGGCTCCACTGAAGATAATGGCAAAACGCTCTGACTTAAAAATATGGCCAGAATTTCACCGTAGAGCTTTAATACATATATTTAATTTAATACACATATTCAATACTAATATTTAATTTGCATGGCTCTCCACAGCACAAGCTTACTCAAGTTTAATGTAAAATCCCTCTGAAAACTGGTTTTGTAATGATCTCACTGCTGGCTAGGAGAAATTGCCTTTTTAAGGAAAGCATAAAATCTCTTGTTGAATCAGACCTGAGCTTAATTAATAGAGATTCCTGTTTCTTTTGACTCAAGAGAAGTGATTTTAGAAAGATTGATCTGTGTCTGCACATTCGCTTAAAGAATCCTAAGTCAACTGAAATATGGATGCCAAAGGTTAAAGTAAAATAATATTGTACTAAACCATACAACAGTCTCTGTCTCAAAGCCTCAAAATACAGAGACAGAAGCCCCTCTGTCCCTTTTGTAAATACCAATAACATAAAATGTTCAATACTTAATTTAGAAGCTGTAATTTTTCTGCATAACATTCATCTGGAGAATTATGTTAGCCTGCCTCTGATTTGGAATAGGGAGGATGCAAAGCTATAATGAGGAAGATTGGATATTTGCACCTGGCCTAGGAGAGGTGTGTCTTTAGCAGCAGACAAAAAGAACAGTCACAAAAGAAAATGGGCTCTGCAGGCAGCATTTGTCATGTCCATTATAGTTACAAAGGCAGCTGCTGCTTGAAAAGCAGGCAGATGAATTTGAAACACAGGCTAGGGCAGAGCTGGAAAAAGCAAATTGCCAATTGCCTGAAGGAAGAGGGGAAACTATTGGGCTCTCTTGCCAACTCACAGCTCTATTTTTTTCTGGCAGATCCAATAGTGGGTGAAAAAGAGAACAGGAGGTGCTGTTTGGCCTCCTTACTGTATCCTCAGCTGTCATTCAGCCAAGGACACTCCAGGAACATCAGGGAGGCACCAAGAGCACTCTCAACCATATAGGGACAGCTCCAGGAACCACCACTGTGGGATCTCCCCCTGTGCACTCAAGCCACACTCTGGGTGCAGGGTACAGGCAGAAGAGCTTTTGGCCAGGCCCAGTGTGTGCCCATTGAGTAGAGCGGCCAGGATTTCTCAGAAGGGGACATGCTTCCTGGCATAGGAATTCTGTGGGTGCTCCAGGGCTGAAGCACCCATGGGGAAAAATTGGCAGCTCCTCGTCCCACCCCAGCTCTCCTCTGCCTCCTCCCCTGAGCGTGCTGCCGCATCCTGCTTCTCCCCCTGGCTCCCAGCGCTTGCTGCCGCGAAACACCTGTTTTGCGGCAGCAAGTGCTGGGAGGGAGGAGGGGGAACGCAGTGCGCTCAAGGGAGGAGGCAGGACCGGAGCAGAGATTTGGGGAGGGGTTCAGTAGGGGCATGAAGGGGGCGGAGTTGGGGCAGGAACTTTGGGGAAGGGGTTGGAATTGGGGCGGGGCAGGGTGGAGTCAAGGCAGGGCTGGGGGCGAGGGGGGGCGAGCACCCACCGGCACCGGGAAAAGTTGGCGCCTGTGTTTCCTGGCACGGGCACTAGGGCTGGTGGAAGGACAGAGAGGAGGCAGTATTTGCTTTCACAATTATTCCAGGGCTGCAGAGGCTTGTTCAGCCCCGGCACAAGCTATAAGAACCCAGGCAGAGCATCCCTAACTTGTACTCCAGTTGCAACATCCTACATAGTCCATACCAGAGTGTGGAGTCACACTGGCTATGCCTCTTCTCACCCCTTTCTCCTCTGATTCATAGTGTGGGCTTCTGAAGAAGCACCTCGGGGCCTGGCCTATAGTCACCTCATACCAGAAGTATTTGTAAGGGTCTTACAGCTGCCCTACAGCTAACTGGTGCAAAGTGGCCATAGGCCAGTTATGAATCAGGCCCAGTGCTGACTGGAGACATGACAAGCCCAGAGTGACTATTAATTACTGTGGGGTTTGCAGGAGCAGTGTCTTTAGGAAGGGCTTGATGGGGGAGGTACATTATGCCAATTGAAGAGGATTGAATAGTTTGCAGCCACAGCACTAAAGCCACACAACCATCATACAGATTGCTATCTATCAATGCAAAGTGCACCCATCTCATGACAGAACACACTTGCACATTTCCAGACTTCGTTTTGAAATCCTTATTAGATCAGTAGTTTTGATATTAGAGCTTGCTATGACTGGGCTCCTAAATGCATTTTGTTTCTCCACACAAACAGCTCTGAGAGGACTATTGGTATCCCCAGTAGAAATGGATACAATTCAGAACTGGTTCTAGATCCAAATTTCTCTAAAACTGGGACGATGGGATTGAGAGTTTTGTCTTTGCTTCTAATAGCTAAAAACCTGCTGTGAATCTGGACCTGAACTTTAAAAGACTTAGAGGTGTTCAGATATGGACCTATGTCTGAAATTAAGTCCAGTATTTTTACTGGGTTTAAGTACTACAAAAGTTATCTGATTTGGCCATCAGTTACTTGAAATCTTTTTTATATGAAATATTAGCCTAATAAATACTTAAAAGCTTTTGGATCAACTAAAATAAGGGGAAGTTACTGTAGCAAATTAAAGATTTAAACAGCTCTCTGTTGCAGTGAGTCAGAGTTTATTTCCAGCATCATAACTTTTCAGAAATCTGTCTTGATTCTTAATTTACAGAGTAATAAAGTAAAAAGTAAGATCTATTTCTAGGATGCACATAGAGGACTCCAACCTGCACTATATTTAATTGGACAGAATGACTAAGGGGGCTGAGCCAATCTAACTGAAGTCAACTGAAAGACTTCCATTGACTTAATGGCTTTTGGGTCAGGCTCTAAATGATGTTCTCACAAGAGTGAACTTCCATTAATATTTTATTCATAACAAATCTGTGCTAAAACACTAAAGAGAGAACTGCCTTGAAGAGTACAAAATGAAAGAAACAAAGCATAAAACATGTGAAGAAATCGAACCTGGTTAATAAGCAAGTGCAACTATTAATGCAACAGAACCTTGTGAGTCTTGAGGCTGCTTTTGGGTGCTGAAGAACCTGCATATTATGGCAGGCATAAGTTATTCATTGGTTTAAATGGAAGCCAGTACTGGAGCTGTTTATAATAGGAGAACATGGCACACTTTAAAAATGGTACTTTGATAGCTAAAAATAGCCATTTTCTGCACCCCAGAAATTTAGTTAAATCATTATGGCATTTCACTGATCAGCATTGTCATCTGTAATTCTATAATATGGTATTTTAGGCTGCTTCTTGGAAGAAAATGTGTTGATCTTATTTATCTGTTTCATTCAAGGACACAGGTTTCTATTTTTAGTTCTCATGTAACCTACATATCAGGAATCAGAGGGTACAATTAATCTGAAAGAACACAAATTATGAACACAAGAGAGTGAAGCCAATAATGATCATATATATCAACTTGTGAGCAATTATTTCTATTGAGCTTTGACCGCTGGTTAATGTAGTGTTGTAGAGGTGTTGCAGTTCTCTGCATCTGGCTTGCTAAATATTTAATCTTGGCTTTGATAGTCTAATCCTGCTCCTGAAATGACTGTCCTGACCATAATTGCTGTTTCAGTAACTGTTAAGTTTCCCAGGGCACTTCAATGTGAAGGTTAATTTTTTTAAATGTATCTATATTTTGCAGTTTTTCAATGTTTAGTTTAATGTCAGTTTTATATACAGTATTTATTAATTCAGGCATCTTACCAGCCTACTCTTCCTCAGCATTCTGAAAGGCCTGCATATGTGTGTATATGTATGTGTAGAAAAAGAGAGAGAGTTTATACATTGCAAATGAGTTTTGCAAAATGCAGTTGTGGGGAATAGCATTTAAACAGCTAGGATCTTTTTTTATCTAGTTCTTAACTGAGATCCAGTGACAGGTAGAAAAGAGACTTAAATCACCATCCACACAGGGCCAAATCCCATTTTACTTCTGGGAAGTAGTTCCAGTGGAGGCAATGGAAATACTCTCTTGAGTAAAGTGAGCAGGATCTGGTTGTTTATTGCCAAAGCAGGGCTTTAAGAATGCTTTAGCTTTCTTATCTGATCTTGTAAAAAAAAACAAATTAACACATTCATTTTAAAAGAGGAGACATATTTGCTGAAATGAGAATCACATTCATAGAACACACAAGACACACCCTTTATATACAATACTGAATCCAGATAAATAGTTAAGAGAAATCCTCTTATTTACACCCACCAACAATCAGCTAACATATGCTTGTGTTGGAGGTAGTGCCTGGATAAATGTTTTGTTTTTGTATTTCATTCAGATGCTTTCCACTCATTGTCATATTATTCAAGCAATATCGCATGCTTACTTACACAAGTGGTCGGAGTCACACAGAGTTACCAGCTCTCACTGTTTTAATACCATGTCTCACAGTGTTTGGAGCTCTTTCAAGAGTCAGATTATAACATGAAAATCTCATCTTTCATGTTTTTTTTAAGGAAATTTCTAGCTTTCATGGCTTCAGAGAAAGCTTGAAAACATGAACTATGAAGATTAAAAAACAGAAAGGAAATTAAAAATCATTAAATTTAAAAAAGATAATAAATGGTTATTTTTAAGACAGAAATGATTTGGAGGGGCTCTGACTCATGTTTTTTGAATACTTGGAGTTGGCAATACTGATTAAGTCAATACGATTGCTCACATGACTAAGGCATGTGAGATATGGCTAGCTATCTGCAGTATAGAGCTGTCAGTCTTTCTTTCTTTTGGCCCTCCCAACATCCCAACACTTCCTGCTGAGTGTTCCTTCCTCACTAACTCAGCAAGTTCTTTCTTAGAGCCTATGGTAGGTACCCTCAGTCATTGCATTATTCCATTGACATCAGTGGGGGAGTTGTATATAGACAGGAATAGAATATGGCCTTGAGCCTCCTTCACTAGAACTATTGAAGCAACCAAACAAAAAAACCCTAGTAGTTTAAATAGACACTGCAGCTACCATCAGGAAAAAGTATTTAAAACCGGTGAGCTTTTATCGTTAATTATTTTTGTTAAATAAAGGGATAGTAAGAATACATATAAAAATATATAACATATAGATATAGATAGGTTAAAATAGCCCAAAATAGTCTCAGATGGAGCCATGACATGATCACTAGAGATTCTATAACAATATAGTACAATTGCAGTGTTGGATGGCTAAATTCTATTGTCCGTCTACCTAAATGCCCCCTGAATATGATTTTTTTCATATTTTTTAAAATATGTATTGGAATCTATCTAATCCTTTTTCCCCCCCCCAATATGTGTTCTGGCTCTTGTTTCTCCTGATAGGTGCTATAAGTGTGAGGAACATATTGACAAATCAGGCCAGCAGTAGGAAAACATGGCCAAGCCGAACACAAGTATAATAAATAAACAAGAGAGAGAACACAACGTGGCCTGAAGAGGTTCAAACAGATTCCAAAATATATTTAACATCCCCCTGCCCCCACCTCAAATTCCAGTAAAATGTGAATATCAGGAGCTCTGATGTTCCACCAATTGGGGCCCCAGGGTGGAGCTTTCTATCTGAGCTGGGCTTCAAGGAATCCTGGTTCTAAATACCAGTAAGCCATCGGGTGGAAAGGTGGAGCCTGGTGACCCTCTGGACACAGGTTTGAGACCTGTGGGTTATGACACAGCAGGAGTGAGTCTGTGGCACCACCTCCTTTTCTCATTTTCTGGTGGGTGGGGAGAACATACTGCATTCTGTTGTAAGGTGTATCAGACTTTGATGTCACAAAGGTGGTGTTGTTGCAGTGAGACAACTAACTCACAATAGTTATCTCACTGTAAAATCCTTAGTGGAGACAAGGCACTTGTAGTGTTTATTGTGAGGTAGTTAGGTGAGGTCACCACTATACCCATGCTGACCATGGTTGACCTTGTCTAGTTTATCTGTGATAAAACTGAAGTGCCTTGTCTCCACTCCCACATAGCTAACACATCAGTTATTCTATAGTAAAAAGACACCCTATTTGGCAGAGAAGACAAAGTCTCAGTGGCCTCTCCTTCATGCATTCCTCCAGCTTAGCAGGAGGAATATATCTGACTGTTCTCAATAGGCAGAATGCCCCATGGAACTGCTGCTACTGGCTACCCTCACCCTTATGTGATTGTAGTTAACCAGCCACAATCTGGACATGCAAACTCATTCATGATTGCTTCTTTAATGAGAAAACAGAAATCAGGAAGGGGAAGAAATTTAAATGGTTAGAATAGGAGAAGAACTTATTTTTGTGAGAAGGATTTTAGATTGACAAGAATGTTTTATATAAACCAAATTCTGATTCCTTTACACTAGGTGATTTGTATTTATTATTATTTATATTACAGTAATACTGAGAGGGGCCCCATTGTGCTAGGCACTGTAAAAACTCACTGTAAACAAACTATTGCTGCCCTGAAGAGCCTACAGCCTAAATAGATAAGACAGATAAACAGGAGGGGGAAATGGAAATATACAGTTGTGAAGTGATTTGCCCAATAGCACAGAGCAGTTCAGTGGCAGATCTGGACATAGAATCCATCTCTCCTGACTCTCAGTCCAGTGTCCTATCCATTGGGCCACATTGCAGTTTTGAGTAAAGAGTACAGTTTAGGACATTAATCATTGTTTTTGTGCACCTGCAATGGAGGTGCAATTGGTTATAGCAGCTCTGAATTTGACAATTATGATGCAAATCCTGGTCCCACTGAAATTAATGGGAAGATTGCTAGTGACCTAAATAAAACCTGGATTCAACCCTTAGTGCATTGCAGCCTTGATGTACTGGACAAGCTTGACCAAGATACAAATCTGTCATTTTCTGTTTTTTTTTCTTTTAATAAAAGTGAAGATTCAATGTTTAGCTGCAGGAACTGTTGTGAACTTTGTACTGTGGCTGTAGGGACTGCTAACAGCTGCATGTAAAGAGCATAACAACAAGAAGATGGGTGGTCCAAAGGCCTGAATTTGTGTGCACAAATGAGGCTTGTATGCTGCACAATTGTAGGTACAAATATAGCCTTGCATATTGAGAGAATAGGATGAGGTCCCTTTGAAAATGTGGCCTTAAGAACAAGAGTCTAAATTATCCCTTTTCATTTTAAAATCTATGGGAGGGGGCTCAATGGGAGGAATTTTCAGGGAGAAATGCTCACAGAGTTTATCAGTTCTTCCCTGTGAGGATGGTGTTTCGTCTCCCATGGAATTGGCTATGAGGCCCACCCCAATGTGACGTTCCCCTCTGGTGTTATCTGGACCGGTGATCTGCTAGGTCACTCCAATCCTTGACTCTGGGAGCCAGCCTTACTCTACACTGCTGTGAGAACCTCCACTCCTGGCCTGTTCACGCACAGCCTCTGGCATGTAAGCTGTTCCCAGCTACTTGCAACCAAATGACACCCGCCAATATCTCCGGTACCAGACACAACCCTAGGAACCTTCATCTTGCAGTGCCCAGTTATGCCCACTGGGTGCTGCAAGCTTATATGAGTTTGGCAATTTAACAAAGAAAATGGTCTTTATCAGGCTTGTTATCCCAAGGGGAGCCTCTGACACACTTCAAACCAAATACACTGCTTCCACTAGAATAAACAAACAAATTTATTAACTATAAAGATAGATTTTAAGTGATTATAAGTGAAAGCATAACAAGTCAGATTTAGTCAAATGAAATAAAAGCAAAATGCATTCTAAGCTGATCTTAACATTTTCAGTGTCCTTACAAACTTAGATGCTTCTCACCACAGGCTGGCTGGTTGCTCTTCAGCCAGGCTCTCCCCTTTAATCAGTGCTTCAGTCGCTTGGTGGTGATGATGTCTATAGATGTAGGTGGAAGAGAGAGAGAGAGAGCATGGCAAATGTCTCTCCCTTTTATCATGTCCTTTCTTTCCTCTTGGCTTTCCCCCCCTTCAGAGTCAGGTGAGCATTACCTCATCACAGTTTCAGACCGACCAAAGGAAGGGGGGTGACTCCCTCAAGAGTCTAACAGATTCTTTTGTTGCTGTGAGGTTGGGCTGGGCTGGGTTTGTCCCATACCTGCCCTGATGAGTTGTGAACTGCCTCTCTGCTCTTAGAGAGTTTTTGTCTGGGCTTGCTTTAAGCCATGAGGATATATTTTCAGCCTCATAACTACATACATTAAATTATTACCTATAACCTTACTATAACATTACTGTAACATCACTATAACAACCATGCTCAGTGCATCATGAGCCTTCCGAAGACACCCAACATGACAAACTTTGCATTGGATACCACATAATAATTTTATAAAGATGAACATGGGAGTGTAGGGTGTTCCCCCGAGGTACAGAGCATCACATCCAATCCCTAGGGAGCCTCAGAAGGCCAGGCCCTCTTTAGCTGCCCTGATCTATGGCAAACCCGATGGTACCTGGTAGGAAGCTTCGTCGGAGCCAGGCTACCAGGAACTCCCCATGTCTGCAGCTATCCCTTGAATGTGTTGTGTGTTGTGAAAGGGAAAATAATGAAGTCTCAGACTGTATTGTTTTTCCAGGGAATCTCCAGGGGGCCTTCCCCCCAACTGCCCCGTCTTCCCCTATTCTTCAGTGTGAACCACACCAAGCATCTTTAATGGGGTCTGGAGCAGGAGCAGAATGGTGTTATGGAAGAGGCCAACACCCACCTTCCTCCATGCAGGAAGGATAGAGCTAAATGCAGAGGGTCCCCTATGCATGGATATGGGGGGATGTTATCTGAATTAAGATTTGTTTTCACACAGCTAATCCTAAAGTCATTTTATAGGGCTCGATCCTGTGAATGCTGAGCATGCTGGCTCTAATTGCAACAAAGCACTTATGCATGTGCTTAACTTTCAGGATATGAAACATCTCATTGAAGTTAAGTGCCTTGTTGGATCAGGGTCAGAGTGCTCAGCACCTTGCATGACTGAGCTCATAGTGCCAATCATTGTTAT
This sequence comes from Dermochelys coriacea, assembly GCF_009764565.3. Taxonomy (NCBI): domain Eukaryota; kingdom Metazoa; phylum Chordata; order Testudines; family Dermochelyidae; genus Dermochelys; species Dermochelys coriacea. Next base: position 32,605,831 of record NC_050076.1, on the reverse strand, counting down.
ACGTTGATATTCAGTTGCAGTTGGAAATGAATTATACTGTAGCCTGAGATTTCTGAAATTTAAGATGCTTATTTCATAATGAAAAATTGCTCAAAACCAGGCAGATTATAGTTACATGTTTATACTATGCAGAGTGAAAATGCAGGGTGTGTGAAAATAGATGTTGCTATTGTAAATTCGTAGTCATTGTTACAATAGAGAAAAGTGCTAGATGTTTGATATTCTCGAAAGTTCTATTCATAGCACTATAGGAGGGGCAATCCTGAGAGATTACTTTGAGGACATAGTACCTCTTATGCCTATTTATAAGGTTCAGTGACTTAAGTAAGTGCCTGTTTGTAATTGATGCTTTATTATAACACTGACCATTTATTATTGCTAGGCATAAGGAATTAAAGACAATTGCTGTCTCTGTCAGAAGATGGAAAACAGCATAACCAGAATTTCTCGTGAAGAGCTGGAAGAACTCAGAGAAGCATTCAGTAAAATAGGTATGTTTTCTAGTTGTAAGAAAGTTGTAAGCTATACAGTTTCTTTAAAAACAATATCTTAAGTGGATCATGTAATGTTAAACCTTGTATGTTTAAAAACACCATGTTTCCTCACTTGTGTTGCTAATAACCCCTAAGAAGATATGAAAATGAAAGAATTTTCACACTATTTTTATTTATTTATTTATTTTTTAGCACTAGCACTTTGTTGCAATGTTAAGGTTTTAAACACAATGGGTGAATGTTTAAAAGCAAATAAAATTCTATTTTAGTTGATCTAAAGAAGACTCTTGAAAACTTTTATTTTAGTATTAGGTTTTGGGCTAAAACCAACTGACAATTTCCTTTTTCATTTGGTTACAGGTTTTAGTGGATTAATAACTAGTTCTCTTGCACCAAGTTAAATCTGATTTACATTTCTAAGTAACCTGAACTTTGTGATCCTTGATCTTGTCTTTGTAGCGAGTAAGTCATGTTAATAAATAACTAAGTATAATATCATATGCTTAACAGGGTCTCTGCAGGTAAAGTCTAAGGCTATGGTCCCAGTACAGCTTAGATCAATATAATTTATGTTGCTCAGGGGTGTGAATAAGGCACCCCTCTGAACAACATAAGTTACGCCGACCTAAGCACCGATGTGGACAGCGCTATGTCGGTCAGATTGCTTCTCCCACCAACATAGCTATCACCGCTTACAGGCACTGAAGTAATTAAGTCGACAGGAGAGCTCTCTCCTGTCAGCATAGAGCATCTGTCTGCACTAGCTCTGCTACAGCGGTGCAGCTGCACTGCTGTAAACTCTCTGGCGTAGCCATAGCCTAAGAGTAAACATATGTACTATTTTGTCCTATATTAATTGACCCTCATCTCCATACTGCAATTGTAATGCTGACAGACCCCACTCATCGGTGGGTGGGATTGAACCGGGGATCTCTGGAGCTTAGTGCATGAGCCTCTACTGCATGAGCTAAAAGCCAAATGCCTCTTAGCTAAAGCTGTAGAACAGACTCATTTAACTCTCTCTAAGTGGTCTCAGTGCCACTAGATGGGACAGAACACCACATCTAGAAGGTTACATAATGTCTTTGTGAACATTTAAGTTTGTTTACTTTGTTTTCTGTTCTTTCTATTCAATATTATTCCACAGTTTGGATACTCAGAGTAGGTATGTCATATTCAGAGTCACAGTAAATGGATCTGAAATAACCCTCGCTAATATACATGGATGAGCCTGAGACTTTTTTCATGGATTACTCACATTGAAGTGAGCTGTAGCTCACGAAAGCTAATGCTCAAATAAATTTGTTAGTCTCTAAGGTGCCACAAGTACTTCTTTTCTTTTCACATCCTCACCGTAATTGCAGGCAACTAAGATTCTAGAGCCAATAATAGATAGATCCTTCCCTACTAACTGTAAGCCAACCAGACCCACAATCGAAACTAAGGTGGAAAAAAGTTGACACTAAAATGAACATGATTTGGGGGTTTAGCAATCGAACATCACTGGAGAATTACATATTGGGGTATTTACCCATGAATTTGGGCCTCTCATCAGCACACCTTCCATGATTTCTGAGAGCAGCCATAATCACAAAGCACATGATTTTATAAAGGTGGAAAAGTAAATCAATCCACAGAATACAACAAATATGTCAGAATCTAGTGGCCAGGAATCAACCATATAAGTTTGAAGGAATCTGGGCATCAATTTTAGAAACAGTTAACTGAGGAACACACAAGGACCAAGTGGCCAGTCCAGACCTCCTTCCCACCCTTTTCTCCTTCGTCACCCCCTTGACTCTTCCCCCCTTTTTTCCACCATGGTTTTCATACTTTCCCTCCCTGCCTTGTCAGTGTTGTCTCCCGCATTAGTTGTAAATTATTGATTCAGTTGATTTTACAGTTTAATATTAAAGTTGTTTTAAAAAGAGTTTTGCATGTGTATGTTATGTTGTGTAGTATATTACAGATGGCAATTTTAAATTTATAGTTTTTATTTTTTGTTGTCTTTTTTGGTTTGTATTGATTTTGGCCAGTGGACACATTTAACGACAGGCGCAGTAACCATGCCCCTTGATTTATTCAAGCTCCCCCTTCATGCTGCCGCGGAGAAAGGAGTTCCCCCTCTGCATTCAGTTTAGTGTACAAGAACATTTTGACAGGATAACTAATGAAACTACTAAGCTAGCACTTAGTAAACTAAAAAGATTGAGATTATTTCCATGGAGTTTAGTGCATGAATTCTGGACCTATGAGACTTAACCCAATGCAATATTTATTAATTGATATTTTGAATAAATAATGCATTGAGGGAACAATGCCCAACAGCAAAATAATTTGCTGCATGTCAGGAAAGTGTTGCCACTAGCAGTGTATAAATGTTGCTTATGTAACAATGTGCTTGATTTAAATTATAAAATATACTTTAATGCCTGGTAAAACCGGGTCAGACCCTTCATTGCATAGAAAATCTGCCAATACTTTGTTATAGCATATTCAAAAGGACTCCCAACACATAATAGTGTCCACTGGAAGCAGGAGGACAAGAGGATGCAGCAGTACAGATCCTTCACAGCAAAGCTAGCTAACAGGTTAAACAAGGTCATTTTTAATATAATAGACATAGGCCAGATTGGATTTATTCTTCAGGGGCCAGTCTCACCACTATTATTAGAAATAAACAACAGATATAGGGCAAGAGACAAAATACAGAGGTCCAAATTCAGACCTAGTGCAAGTAGTTGCTACCTCTTTGAAACTGCTTGCATCAAGTCTGAATTTAGGCCATAAACTACAGGTATTACTGTATGCGAGTGACATCTTGTAAGATAGGAGAGAATTAATAACAGACCATCCACTCTATTTGGAAGCTGATTGAGGATTTTGGCATAGTCTCAGGCTATAAATTATACTAGTCAAAATCCAAGTTTTTTGCTATTAATAAGAGTTTGTGACCTTGCCAGGGCCGCCCTTAGGATTTATGGAGCACTATGCAGTATTATTAAACTGGTGTCCCTATGCCCAACAGCAGCCCAGGCTCACATGTGTATTTTAGATAAGGGTGGTTTTTTGAAGGATATATTTTAAAAACTATATGTCTGAAGATCCAAGTATTTAAGGCTAAAGATGAATAGTCAGATTGTGCATCTATGCAAGGATGTTTTAGAGATGTGATTTTATAATCTTCAGCAACACACTAATGAAATATTTTTAAAGCAAATTTTAAACTAAGGTCCTGTAGACTAACATGTTCTGAGTAAATATTACAGTAATGCACAATTGTTTTTGTCAGTAAATTCAGAAACTGACAGTATATACCTTGGGTTTGGTAAATGTCTGCAGATCACATTTTGAGAACCGCTGTACTAGATCCCCTCTGGAGGAAGATTGACCAGGCTGCAGCAGCCAGCTGTGGTGGGAGCCTGCAGGACGGGTCAGAACAGGGATAGGAAGAGGCTGGAGGGTGGACACTAAGACCCAAGGGTGCCCCAAATTTTTGGGTGTCCTACGCAGCCGCATATGCTGCCTATGCCTAAGGACAGCCCTGGACCTTGCTGTGTCTTTACCTTGAAAATTTAAGAAGGTGCCTAAGAAGTGTATAGCACAATTGGGCCCTGGCCTCTAGGTGCTACCACAATACTAATAACAACTTAAACTGTATGGACCAGATCTTCAGCTGGTGTAAATCAGCGTAGTCTATTGATTTCGCCATATGGTGATTTACACGAGCTGAGGATCTAACCAATGTGTATTCCTTTGTGATTAATATATGTAATATATGGTACATTCTCTGAAAGGAATGTTGTGCTTCTAGATGGTAATCTAATTTCTTACTTTCTGATCATTTTAGACCAGCACTTTGCTAAAATGTTCCTTGATTGCTGCTTGGTACTTGTGTTAAAGCAAAAAATAATAAAAACATAAAAATAATCTTTTCATTTTACAGATATTGACAATAGTGGGTATGTCAGTGATTATGAGCTTCAAGATCTTTTTAAAGAAGCAAGCCTTCCCTTGCCTGGCTACAAAGTGCGAGAGATTGTAGAAAAAATTATAGCAGTAACAGATAGCAACAAAGATGGGAAAATCGACTTTGAAGAATTTGTATCGGTAAGTAAGACAGTCCTCTCAGGCTATCCTTTAAGACAGAATTATTTGAATTTAGTACCAGAAGGCTATACATGCAGTATGAGATAATTATGAAACTGGATTTTAAAGAGCATATTTTGTGACATAGTGTAGGTTTGCCATACAGAAAACACCACCAGGTCATGTGTACAGTATGCACTAGGCATGCAATTTAATTATGCTACAGGGATGGAGGTAGGAAAGTACTGTTTCACAATATTTATTCAAGGGTAGAGGAAAGTCATTCCTCCAGTACTGCTCATTGGGGTTCAGTGTTCTGAAGGACCACAACTACCAACAGGGCACTAGAAAATCAACACTTTGAGATTTACAGTGTGTAGCATGAAATTCAATGGGCGTTGGGTGCTTCTTTCCCTTGGGCTCCTTTGAAAATCCCAGTGTTAGTTCTTCTCTAACATATTACATATTCAAGGTATTGTATAAACTTTGAAGGATCAGTTACCTTGCCTAATAGGAGATAGAACTCTCCAAAGTGCCCAGCATCTCTAAGATGATGGAGTCGGGTAGCAAAATTAAATTAAATTGCTAGAGACTAGTTCAAGAGCAGCATATATAGTAATTATAAACCTTCACTGATGTGTGAATGGGAGGATAATTATGACAGCATGATAGTTGATTGACTATTATGCAGCAACTGGCTACTCCAAAATAAGCTTTGTAAGAATACTAAAATCATTTATCTCTATTTTCCCCCCAATTCAAGAACTGTTTTTAGCATAATGCTGGAAAATTGCTGTCTCCATCTACCCTTTTTGTAAAGGAACAAGTTTTAACAAATAACAACAGAGAAGCAGCTGGCATGCTGGTGCCACAGCCTACATAATGCAGATTAGTGTTGTCTGTTTTCTTGTGCTCCCTGTCTGTCTGTAGCCACCTGTTATTTCTTTTCTTATATTTAGATTATAAACTCTTTGGGGCAGGGACCATCTTTCTGTATGATGTTTCTGCAATGCGCAGCCCAGTGGGGTCCTGGTAATGGCTGGAGTGCCTAAGCACGACTGAATATAAATAAATATTTTAAATGGCATACAATTTTTACACTGCATGACCTGTTCTCTCGAGCTCTCATTGTGGTCTTTGGGTTCCAGTTTTGGGAATAGAGTATAAGAAGAACCATACCCCAAAGAATGCTCCAGCCCAGTACAAAGAAGCACCATATTATTGGAGGTGCTGTCTTTCAAAGGAGATGTAAAACTGTGGTCCTGATCTCCAAGTCATTTAAGATCCTATGGTACTATTCATAAGAGTAGCACATTAACTTGGTGTCCTTGCCAAATTCCAACTTTTGTAATCACATTTAGACTCTAAAATCTCTCTGCAGTTTCAATTAGATAAAATATTATTTGCTTCTGGTCATATAGGTCACTGTGCTCACATAACAATGTAGCTTTTCTTCCTGTTTCAGTGCTGGATAAAGTATCCCTATGTATGTCTGCTGGGATCTTTCATAAGAAGAGATAATATTTCAAACTTTCTTTCTCCCCTTTACTGGCTTTAATTTGGGCAAGGTGTGAGAACTCAGAGCTAGTTCTGATGAGTGCCCTTTTCTGCCTCCTCAGAGGAAGCAGTCTGTGCCCCTCACCTTCAAGAACTGTCAATTCAGCCCTTCCTTTAAACAAAGTTGGGTCGTTATAAATTCCAGCCTTTAAATCCTGTTTGTGATACAAGATACCTATACTATTGCGCTGAATCACTGTGCCATATTTAGGACTGTTTATTTTTAAAAATATTTTTAATTCGCAGGGGGGCCATCTTTTTTTACATGGGTCAGTGGCTGGAGTGCTTCATTTGTGAGAATCAAATAGCTACAGACTGATTATTTTTTTGCAAGCAAGCAATTTTTGCTTTGAATCTACAGTATTGCAGCTGTTTATACGAATAAAACAAGCAATTTGTTATAATTTGCTAGGGTATGTTGGCATTTCTACTAGAAATTCTAATTTACTTAGGTTCATAACTGAACCATAAACAATTGTGTATCAATATTGCAGCCCACATAGCACATAACTTCACAACCAAGTCTGACATCCCTACAACACTTAGGCATAGCAGGTAAATACAGGACAGAGTATCAGTTTTATCTGACAATTTCCTTATTTTGGTGGAAAGTTTAGTCATAATTTTAATGTTGGTGTGAGTATTTTATGACTGTTGTGCATGGAGAGATATCTCCTTAATAACATGCATCTCTGTAAGTGACATATAACATCCTAGTATAAGAAGCAAGACAAACTAAGTAGGGAAATATTAAAAATCTCTTTTCCCAAAAATATCTTTGTTTGATTTAAACATCCCTTTAAACAGTGTTTAAAAAAACAAAACATGAAAATATCTGTGAAAAGATTTGTGGGTTGTGAATCTAATATTTGGAGATTAAAACATGGTTTAGTAAGGCTAGAGTCTTAGCTATTCACAAAACCAGCAGACTTCTTATAATAAATAAATATAATATAATATAACCTCCTTATATTGTACTATATCAAAGAAGAGAGTCAAAATAATTACTAATATTTCAGTAGTTAGGTGAAGTAGTAGTTAATGGTCACCCTAAAGTAATGATAATTGATTTAACTGCTCTTTCTTTTATGTCCTATTCCAGGTTATTCATGAGTTGAAAAGTAAAGATATTAGCAAATCATTCCGAAAATCAATAAACAAAAAACAGGGTATTACAGCGATTGGAGGAACTTCACCAATTTCCAGTCAGGGGACACAGCACTCTTATTCAGGTAAAACACTTGTCCTTAGCACTAGAAAAAAAGAAGAAAAACCATAATTGGAAAAAAAATTCTCAAAAACAAACCAGTAGAAAGTGAACCTCTGCAGAGCAGATGCCAGGGCTCTGTTTTGTAGAGATTATACTGTTCAGTTTGCTTGTCACAGTTCTGTGCTGCTCCCAAAGGTAAGTCAGACTTCTTTGCCAGAGCAGAAAGTGGAAAGAGAACTCTGGTTACAAGGAAGAAAGAATTAAAAATAGAAAGCCATCTGTAGCATGTTTTATACTAAGTTTATGTTTGGTTTGTTAATCTATTCTGTGAACTGTTTTTTCTTTTTTTCTTTTACACTCCTGTTCAGATGTATGCACGGGAACCCACATTTTCATTTCAATGGTGCAGAACCAAAAATAAAAAAAAAGTGCACAGTACATGTTGGAGATGGGAAAAGCTTGTTAGATCATCTAATCTGTCTCCTTGCCAATGCAGGGTTGTTCACTGCAGTATGTTTTTTCTAAAGCTTTGTTCAGTTTAGTTCTAAATGTACCAAACAATGGTACTTCAACCACTTCCCTTGGGGAGATTTTTGCACAGCCTATAAATTTAATCCTTAGGAAGCTTTCCCCAATATTCAACCTAAATTTTCTTTCTTAATTTCATCCTAATACTTTTAGTTATACTTTCTTCACCTACGGTAAAGAATTCCTCTCTCTATTTGATTATATGCTCTCTAGATATTTATAAACTGTTATGTCCTCTGCTTAATAGTTTTTTGTGTATACGTACTTTATTCAGTTTTTAGTCTTTTCCTGTTATCATCCTGATTATTTCTGTTGTGCTTCTCTGGACTCCCTGCAATTTGTCAATATCCTTCTGTTTATCAACACTTTGCCTTCATTTATCATGAGGTGCCAAATAACTCACTGACAATATACTGTCAAAGTAGGACTGTACGAGTATATAAGAGAACAAGCCGTCCTGGAGCTGTCCAGATAGCAAGGCACCTGTACTTTTCTACCTGGCAAGAGGAGGGCCCCATCAGCAATGATTTGGTTTTTGGTGTCATTTTATATGATGGAATGAAAATGTAATTCAGAAAAAAATACAATTGAATGCATTACTCTTGTCCTGATAAATGTCAGTTCTTAGGGATATTGCATTCCTGGCTTTGTAAAATGGAGCTTTTCAGACATCTAGGATGTAGTGTTCAAAGGGCCTCTGTTTTGTGCATATGCATTTATTATTGCATGCAGACCCAACATTTGTGCATGTAAATAGGCATTTGCATGTGTAGAACTTTAATTGTGCAGTTATTTACCTGATGTGTATAATTATCATTTTCTGCATATAACTATGGGTTTTGGTTTACTGTTGTTTTGTTTCCTTTTTGTTTGTGTGGGTGTCTCACACAGCAAATGCAAAAGAGACAATTTTTAAAAATAAGAAAATGTGATCGTAAAAAAAAAAATCACAAAAAAAAATGGGAGAGGAATTCAGGGGCTGGTAGGGTACCTGAAAGGATTTTTAGCTTTCTTTTTTAAAATTGACTAGTTTCTAGTTTGATGGTTTCTATTTAGGGCTCAATCTTGCAAGATCCTGAGTGTACTAGCCCTGATCCACCCAAGTACTGAAGTGCATGCTTAACTTTATTCCCGAGAAGTTAAGCATCTGCCTAAGTGCTCTGCTGGATCAGGGCTAGAATGCGCCGCATCTTCCAGGATTGAGCCTTTAAACAGTAGATTATTTTTTGGAATTACATAATGTAGGTAACAAGTGGCAGTTTTGAATTTAAAGTTCCCTGTGATATTTAGAACCACAATTAAGATTCTACATATTGGACATGAATAATTTGTGTTGGCCAGGAGTTCTGTATGTGATAACTCTGTACTCTGTATGTACTGTTCTTATAGCATCAACTCCTTTGTTTAAATATTTCTCCACAGCATTGGACATAAACTGTCTCAGGCCATGTCTACACTTACCGGGGATCAACACTGCTGGGATAGATGCAGCAGGGGTCAATTTAGAAAGGGCTAGTGAAGACCTACTAAATTGACTGCAGAGCACTCTCCAGTTGACTCCGGTACTCCACCGGAACATTGGGAATAAAGTACATCAACGAGAGAGCATCTCCCATCGACGCAGCGTGGTGTAGACATCGCAGTAAGTTGACCTAAGCTATGTTGACTTCAGCTATGTTATTCACATAGCTGGAGTAGCATACTTTAGTTTGACTTACCGTAGTATAGACAAGGCCTCAGACAAAATCTGCTCAGCTCTCAGGAGCAGGCACCCACTATATGGAAACTGAAAATCCAGTGAAGATACAGATATTGTAGCTTGATTGTTTATGAGCTTAATAAGCATTCTTAGACACAAGTAATGAGTTCTGTATACATCCCCTAGATATGAAAAGGGTCTCTCTTTTAAGGTATTTTAAACAAGAATAGGTCATAAATCTCCTAAGGTTAAATATAACACAATAATTCAGACCAAATTCTTAGAAGTGCTGCCAGCTTCTGAAAGGCAGAATCGAGGGCAGACTGGTCTATTGTCATATTTAAGCAAGGTCCTTTCTGCTCAGCTCTGCAATATTTCAAATATACTAATTCTCCTCCTCTTTAACATAATCACAGAGACACTGAACTCCTGTAATAAGTTTTAATACTTTTATCCTTATTACTGTGCTTGGCAAGTAGTATTGTGACAGTTCAATAATATTTGTCCACCATAATAATAGATTTTAATGGTATCCTGGCTCTTAGATCACTCAGTCTTTAATTTTTTTTTGTTTTTCAGAGGAAGAAAAAGTTGCTTTTGTTCACTGGGTAAATAAAACTCTTAAAGATGACCCTGATTGTAAGCATCTCCTTCCCATGAATCCATCAGATGCCAGTCTTTTTAAGTCACTTGCAGATGGCATCCTCCTTTGGTAAGTCAAGAACTAAAGAAAGAATAAGAAAGTTGTTCTCTGAAGGTCAAATCCTGATCACATTGAAATCAATGAAAGTTTTGCTGTTGATTTCAAACACACCAGGGTTTGACCCTTAATCAATACTTCTAACAAGTCATAGGATTGGAGAAAATCTTTTTCCTATAAATCCTTCTTTAGTGAATATATATTTTAAGTGCAACCTATTTAAAAAGAGTCCTTCTATTTAAAAATGATGTGCTTTGCATAACTGTGTGTGTGTGTTATAAATCTGATTGGCTGGAGAGTTTTCCACTTTAAACCAATGGAATTATATCTTGATCAATGCACATACCAGGAATAATCAGACTCTTCACAACTTAGATCATTGTACCTCCCATCATGCACATGAACAATGAATTAGACATCTCTGCAGTTTCTAATATTAGAAAGCATTGTCTAATGGTTAAATCACAGAACTGGCAGTCAGAAGATCTGAGTTTTACTCTTGACTCTGCTACACAGATTTGCAGGATGTCTTCCAATTTCTCTCTGCTGCAGTTTTCCCAATTAGTAAAACTGGTATTGGCCTGTGTCAGAGGAGTACTGAGGGCTTAATTCATTATTAATTAATAGAAAGGGGCTTTGCGACCCTTCTATGGAAGGCACTACAGAAGTATAATATGTTAGCTGTAAGATTTACACTCATGTTAGATTTCATAGTAGCAGCCGTGTTAGTCTGTATTCGCAAAAAGAAAAGGAGTACTTGTGGCACCTTAGAGACTAACAAATTTATTAGAGCATAAGCTTTCGTGAGCTACAGCTCACTTCATCGGATGCATTTGGTGGAAAAAACAGAGGGGAGATTTATATACATACACAGAGAACATGAAACAATGGGTTTATCATACACACTGTAAGGAGAGTGATCACTTAAGATAAGCCATCACCAGCAGCGGTGGGGGGGGGGAAGGAGGAAAACCTTTCATGGTGACAAGCAAGGTAGGCTAATTCCAGCAGTTAACAAGAATATCTGAGGAACAGTGGGCGGTGGGGGGGGAGAGAAATAACATGGGGAAATAGTTTTACTTTGTGTAATGACTCATCCATTCCCAGTCTCTATTCAAGCCTAAGTTAATTGTATCCAGTTTGCAAATTAATTCCAATTCAGCAGTCTCTCGTTGGAGTCTGTTTTTGAAGCTTTTTTGTTGAAGGATAGCCACTCTTAGGTCTGTAATCGAGTGACCAGAGAGATTGAAGTGTTCTCCAACTGGTTTTTGAATGTTATAATTCTTGACATCTGATTTGTGTCCATTCATTCTTTTACGTAGAGACTGTCCAGTTTGGCCAATGTACATGGCAGAGGGGCATTGCTGGCACATGATGGCATATATCACATTGGTAGATGCGCAGGTGAACGAGCCTCTGATAGTGTGGCTGATGTGATTAGGCCCTATGATGGTATCCCCTGAATAGATATGTGGACAGAGTTGGCAACGGGCTTTGTTGCAAGGATAGGTTCCTGGGTTAGTGATTCTGTTGTGTGGTGTGTGGTTGCCGGTGAGTATTTGCTTCAGACTGGGGGGCTGTCTGTAAGCAAGGACTGGCCTGTCTCCCAAGATCTGTGAGAGTGATGGGTCGTCCTTCAGGATAGGTTGTAGATCCTTGATGATGCGTTGGAGAGGTTTTAGTTGGGGGCTGAAGGTGATGGCTAGTGGCGTTCTGTTATTTTCTTTGTTGGGCCTGTCCTGTAGTAGGTGACTTCTGGGTACTCTTCTGGCTCTGTCAATCTGTTTCTTCACTTCAGCAGGTGGGTATTGTAGTTGTAGGAATGCATGATAGAGATCTTGTAGGTGTTTGTCTCTGTCTGAGGGGTTGGAGCAAATGCGGTTATATCGTAGAGCTTGGCTGTAGACAATGGATCGAGTGATATGATCTGGATGAAAGCTAGAGGCATGTAGGTAGGAATAGCGGTCAGTAGGTTTCCGATATAGGGTGGTGTTTATGTGACCATCGTTTATTAGCACCGTAGTGTCCAGGAAGTGGATCTCTTGTGTGGACTGATCCAGGCTGAGGTTGATGGTGGGATGGAAATTGTTGAAATCCTGGTGGAATTCCTCAAGGGCTTCTTTTCCATGGGTCCAGATGATGAAGATGTCATCAATGTAGCGCAAGTAGAGTAGGGGCATTAGGGGACGAGAGCTGAGGAAGCGTTGTTCTAAGTCAGCTGTAAAAATGTTGGCATACTGTGGGGCCATGCGGGTACCCATCGCAGTGCCGCTGATTTGAAGGTATACATTGTCCCCAAATGTGAAGTAGTTATGGGTGAGGACAAAGTCACAAAGTTCAGCCACCAGGTTAGCCGTGACATTATCGGGGATACTGTTCCTGACGGCTTGTAGTCCATCTTTGTGTGGAATGTTGGTGTAGAGGGCTTCTACATCCATAGTGGCTAGGATGGTGTTTTTAGGAAGATCACCAATGGACTGTAGTTTCCTCAGGAAGTCTGTGGTGTCTCGAAGATAGCTGGGAGTGCTGGTAACGTAGGGCCTGAGGAGGGAGTCTACGTAGCCAGACAATCCTGCTGTCAGGGTGCCAATGCCTGAGATGATGGGGCGTCCAGGATTTCCAGGTTTATGGATCTTGGGTAGCAGATAGAATACCCCAGGTTGGGGTTCTAGGGGTGTGTCTGTGCGGATTTGTTCTAGTGCTTTTTGAGGGAGTTTCTTGAGCAAATGCTGTAGTTTCTTTTGGTAACTCTCAGTGGGATCAGAGGGTAATGGCTTGTAGAAAGTGGTGTTGGAGAGCTGCCTAGTAGCCTAGTAGCCTCTGTGCTGTCGTCATCATGAATAGGTCGGAGTATGAACAAGAGGCTACTAGGCAGCTCTCCAACACCACTTTCTACAAGCCATTACCCTCTGATCCCACTGAAGGATGACCCATCACTCTCACAGATCTTGGGAGACAGGCCAGTCCTTGCTTACAGACAGCCCCCCAGTCTGAAGCAAATACTCACCAGCAACCACACACCACACAACAGAACCACTAACCCAGGAACCTATCCTTGCAACAAAGCCCGTTGCCAACTCTGTCCACATATCTATTCAGGGGATACCATCATAGGGCCTAATCACATCAGCCACACTATCAGAGGCTCGTTCACCTGCGCATCTACCAATGTGATATATGCCATCATGTGCCAGCAATGCCCCTCTGCCATGTACATTGGCCAAACTGGACAGTCTCTACGTAAAAGAATGAATGGACACAAATCAGATGTCAAGAATTATAACATTCAAAAACCAGTTGGAGAACACTTCAATCTCTCTGGTCACTCGATTACAGACCTAAGAGTGGCTATCCTTCAACAAAAAAGCTTCAAAAACAGACTCCAACGAGAGACTGCTGAATTGGAATTAATTTGCAAACTGGATACAATTAACTTAGGCTTGAATAGAGACTGGGAATGGATGAGTCATTACACAAAGTAAAACTATTTCCCCATGTTATTTCTCCCCCCCACCCCACCCCACCCCCCCACTGTTCCTCAGATATTCTTGTTAACTGCTGGAATTAGCCTACCTTGCTTGTCACCATGAAAGGTTTTCCTCCTTTCCCCCCCCCCCGCCCCACTGCTGGTGATGGCTTATCTTAAGTGATCACTCTCCTTACAGTGTGTATGATAAACCCATTGTTTCATGTTCTCTGTGTATGTATATAAATCTCTCCTCTGTTTTTTCCACCAAATGCATCCGATGAAGTGAGCTGTAGCTCATGAAAACTTATGCTCTAATAAATTTGTTAGTCTCTAAGGTGCCACAAGTACTCCTTTTCTTTTTACTCATGTTAGAGTGGCTCTCAACATAAGTATATTCAATTCTGCAGTTGTCTGAATCTTCCTGAGAATTTTGTTAGCAGTACAATCATAGCAGGACTCCTAAGCATAAATCTGACTACTCCACTTTATTTCCCTGTAGGTTTTATGGTTTCTAGTTTTATTGGAAGTTGTTTTTGAAGGGGGAAAATAGGAATTTACCTTGGAGCTTTCAATATATCAAGCAACACTTTTAGACTTACTACAAAAAAGTGATAGTAATGTTTTGCTTGAAGTACCATTGTTTGAAGAGATGGAATAAATTCTGACTTTTTCTTCCCCAGCAAAATGATTAATTTATCCCAACCAGATACAATTGATGAAAGAGCTATTAATAAGAAGAAGCTCACTCCTTTCACTATTTCTGTAAGTATGGCATCTTTTCTGGCACAACCTAATTATATTTCAAGAGGCTATTCCTATAGGTTTGTTTAAATGGCAGTTTTGCCGTCGATTGAAATGGGAGCAGATCAGCCCCTATGTGTGGATTTCAAGGTGTCAGACAGCCAGGTGGCAATGTTTGCTTGCATGGACTTGTGTTTTCCTGGAGATCCATAGGACACTGATCCTTGATGAAATGCAGAGCTGACCTTTCTCCTTTCAGCTTCTAGGTCTTTAATATTTTCATTGGCTGCCACCTGCTAGAAGTAGGGTTGCCCGTGCCATAAACTGGTTGTCAGTCTCAAAAATTAAATAGAAACAACAAGCTGTTTGGCTGTCTTCACCTTAAAAGAAACAGATAAAACCCCAAAGGCAAGTACTCAGTTGCAGCGCTTGAAAATAAGGGCTGGGCTCTCTGGGCTAGCTCTTCCTCCATCTCAATCTCATCCAGCACTACCCCTGAGCAGCTGCAAGCAAACCTTCTTAAGTGGCCTGCTGGCTCTTAATTGGTCAGTGTCTTCTCCTGGTTCTTCTAGGTCTCTGAAGGTCTTGCTGAAGCTTACATGATGCAGGTGCCTATGTGGTAAGGGGGAGGTCTCACATAGTTACATTTCCCCTCCAGGAGGACTCAACTGTTCTGTTCCCTTGTGATTTCTGTGCTTTTGTTTTTCCTCTGCATTGCAAAGTACTGGAGCAAGTAAGCCATAGAAAATAATCAGCAAAGTAAAAATTGTTCTTTGTGTGGTTATCTTTTTTCTAGGATGTACTCATTATGGAAGCCCATCTTCAGTAGTTTCTGACGTAGGGGTAGAGTTAGCACTAGAATGTGTTTTTAAATTGTCTGAAACCATCTTTTTGTACTTCTGAACTACATACCGAGTGTTCAGTTACTACACTGATAGGAAAAAAGAAAAGGAGTACTTGTGGCACCTTAGAGACTAACAAATTTATTTGAGCATAAGCTTTCGTGAGCTACAGCTCACTTCATCAGATGCATTTGGTGGAAAAAACAGAGGGGAGATTGATATACACACCTCCCCTCTGTTTTGTCCACCAAATGCATCCGATGAAGTGAGCTGTAGCTCACGAAAGCTTATGCTCTAATAAATTTGTTAGTCTCTAAGGTGCCACAAGTACTCCTTTTCTTTTTGCGAATACAGACTAACACGGCTGCTACTCTGAAACCTGTCATTACACTGATAGGGGCACATAGGTAAGTATGCAGACAAAACATTGCTTATATAGTATTTTTGATAAACAAGAAGTACCCTGACATGGTTCATTATTAGTTTATTTAGTATTAACATGCACCTAGTAGCCACAGCTATGGATCAGGACTCCATTGTGCTAGGCTCTGTACAAACAGACAAAAGATGACCCCTGCTCCCAGAAAGCTTACAGTCTAAATATAGGTTTCAGAGTAGCAGCCGTGTTAGTCTGTATTCGCAAAAAAGAAAAGGAGTACTTGTGGCACCTTAGAGACTAACAAATTTATTTGAGCATAAGCTTTCGTGAGCTACAGCTCACTTCATTGGAATATTAGACAAGAGACAAATGGATACAGATAGATGGAGTATAAGGAAACCTACAAGGAGACGATATTGGGGTCAGCATGAAAGGCACTGGTATTAGCAGCTTAACCATTGTCAATTTTAATTGTAGGCATCATGGTAGAGGAGAGTTTTTAGGAGGAATTTGGAGGATAATGAGGTAGCTTTATGGGAGTTTATGCGGAGGCTAGCATGAAGCACTCCATAGTGAATGAGAGATAAGTAGGGTGGCGGTTGGCCAAAAAGGGCCTTGAAAGTGAAGAAAATAAGCTTATGTTTGATGCAATAGGGAAGGGGAACCAGAGGAGGCATTCAAGAGAGGGTTGAGATGGTCAAAGGATGGGCTAGGAGAATTATCTTTGGAGCATTATTCTGAATGGATACAAGTGAGGCATGACTGCATTTGTCAAGGCCAGAAAAAACAATGTTGCAATAATCTAGACATGAGATGGTGAAAGCCTGAATGAGTTTTAACTAGGGCTGTCAATTAATCACAGATAACTCAAAATTAATCGTGATTAATCGCACTGTTAAACAAGAGCCAATTGAAATGTATTAAATATTTTGGACATTTCTACATTTTCAAATATATTGATTTCCATTACCACACAGAATACAACGTGCACAGTGCTCACTTTATATTATTAATTACAAATATTTTCAGTGTAAAACTGATAAAGAAATAGTATTTTTCAGTTCCTCAGACAAGTACTGTAGTGCATTCTCTTTATTGTGAAAGTGTAACTTACAAATGTAGACTTTTTTTTTAACATAACTGCACTCAAAAGCAAAACAATGTAAAACTTTAGCACCTACAAGTCCACTCAGTCCTACTTCTTGTTCAGTCAATTGCTAAGACAAACAAATTTGTTTACATTTACAGGAGATACTGCTGCCTGCTTCTTATTTACAATGTGAGAACAGGCATTCGCATGGCACTTTTGTAACTGGTATTGCAGGGTTTTACCTGCATTCTGCCATATATTTTGCGTTATAGCAGTCTCTGATGATGACCCAGCACATTTGTTTTAAGAACACTTTCACAGCAGATTTGACAAAACGCAAAGAAGGTACCTATGTGAGATTTCTAAAAATAGCTACAGCACTAGACCCAAGATTTAAGAATCTGAAGTGCCGTCCAAAATCTGAGAGGGATGAGGTTTTGAGCAATGCTGATATTTTGTGTTGCATTCCAGTGAATTACCAAACCTAATCTCAGTATTCATCTAAAGCATTTTTTTTTGTAACTTTAGAAACTCACAAAAGAAACAAAGGTGGTGACTACTGTTTTAAAACTAACAAACTGACTGGCTAATTTAGTTAATGTTTCAATTAGGAAAACCTAAATCTTGCCCTGAATTCTGCATCAGCTATTGGCTGTACAGTGGTCAACATTGGATCACAAGATCTAAAGGAAGGAAAACCACACTTGGTATTAGGTCTCTTGTGGCAGATCATTAAAGTTGGTCTTTTTGCTGATATTGAGATCTCCAGAAATGAAGGTAAGAAAGGAAGTAATGTCAGGTGCTCTCTCTCTCTCCCCCTCCCTCCAACTTTTCAGATGTCGGGAGCAATACAGCATCACCTTTCATTCCTGTCCAGGACTTGTTCTTCCCTTAAGCCCAGCCCTGTCATGTCCCTACGTATGAAGTCCTGCCATCTGGTTGGTTGTTGGTCCCAGATCTGACTGACCTTTGTTGTGTTTGCATTATTTTCTTTGGCATCCTGTCATCTGTTTGTCTTCTGCCGTGCCCCACCATCATAAACTTTTAGACTGCAGCCAGTCCCATATCCTGAATTCATATTATACTGTCCTAAATTCATTTGTCTTAAAATCATTCTACTTTACACCAGCCATCTTTCAAAGAACTCTTATCTCTACTGCTTCTAGCTTTCTGCTGTCTAATTTAATGCAGCTGTTTTCAGACCATAGAATTACTATTAGTACATTGAGCTGGTACTTTCACTTTATGACTAATGTTTTTATCAATGCATAATTTCATCAATTTCTGTGTGGCACTTGTAGCTATGGCACATCTTTTAACCTCATCCTTGATGGAATCATTGGCACTGGCTTCCTAGGTACATATAAAAGTATACTTATTCTGGTGTCAGTTGTGATAAAGTATGCAATTTGGGATTAAATGTTTTGTGACCATGATAGCAATAATTCAGCTTTCACATTTGCTTTTAGCTCTTATTGCTCTGCTAAATGAAGGGGAAGAACTAGAGCAGTTACTGAAACTTTCCCCAGAAGAGCTCTTGCTACGTTGGGTGAACTATCATCTGGCCAATGCAGGATGGCAGAAAATCAACAACTTCAGTGAAGACATTAAGGTATATATTTGTCACTCTAGTAAGTAAATACAGTCATGCCAAAATGTAACATTTTTAAAAACAAAAGATTGAGACCAGAATTAGTGATCTGCTTTTTATAGGTACATATTCACCAAATGTGTCTAGCACTGCACATTCTTTTGACCACATATGATTATACTTTTTAGTTGCTGATGCTGTGTATCAACTAAGGATACACAACCCAAACCAAGCACTTTCCACATAGCCCGAATAGCAGCCCTTATTCAGGAATCCAAAAATTCCGAATTGTAATTATAACCGTTTGGGATGAATCGCACACTCCCACCCACAACTTTACACCTTGCCCTTTAACCCTTCCCATGAGGCCTCACTTACCTTTGTTATCTTGTGGGGAGGAGAATGTGGCTTTCAGCCATCACCTGGCTCATCTGTAACAATAGGTGATTGTCCCTCCACCACAGCTTGGGGTGTCAAGAGACCATTCCCAAAGAAGACACATCTGGTGTGCTTATTGGCCCCACAATCCAAGGAAAATCCCTCCCAGTTACGGTCCCAAACAATCCTGCAACAAAGAAGGCATACCAGTGCCTTGCTGCGGATTCAATTCACTGACTTCATGGGGCTGAAACACACTCTGAAACACACCACTGTGGCAGCTGGTAGATGTATCCTTCTCCTTTCCCTAGTATCAGCCATGCAGTATAAAGTGTGCTTGGTGCTGCATTAAGTCCAATAAGAGAAAGCAGCACTTTTAAAAATTAAAAGTGAAGGGGAAGTGTTTCCTGTGGGTAATAAGTGAGGGGATTCCATGGACATCTTCCCTCCACTAATTTCAGAATAACCATTAAAGATAATTATGTAGCTATCTCTGTATTCTTTATGAAATACTAGGGAAAAGACTATTTACAAAGAAATTAACTGGCTTTCTTTTAATGAAAGAGTGCAAATCTAATCAAAATGACCTTTAATATGCAGAACAAGTATTAAACATTTTTAATATTTGCTGCTTTTATCAGCAGGACAGGTTTATACCGCTTTCTTTTTAGTTTTTGAGAGAACAGGGAAGGCAAAAACATGTATTGAACATTGCATCTAATAAATATAATGAATGATGAAACAAAGACTCCTTTTAACTGGGGCATCTTGGTCCACAATCTATTGTCCAAGTTAATTGGCCTATTAAGAGAAGAGGCTATTTAAAAAAAATTGTTTGAAAAGACTTAACTAAAATATTGTACTGACTCATAAAAATGAGATCCACATTTTTTCATTTTTATTTTATTTTTACGAAAACTTTATTTAGTAACTTTTGTATCAAAAGACTGGAGCTAGAATTTTACTCCTATTTAACATCTGCCTTAAATATCTTTCAACTCTTAGAACTGGCTAGTACATTCCCAATAAGAAGAATTTTATTCTGTCATGATTAAATAGCAGTCATTCCTATTCACTATGTCATTTGGCTAAACTGATTCTATGTGAAATGTGTCAGTGAAGTGGCCTTCTTGATTAAGTGGATCTTGACTAAGGGCCTGATCCAAAATCCACTGAAATCAGTGCAAGTCATATTGACTTCAATGATCTTTGAATCAGAGCCTAAGTGCAGTATACTGAATTCAGAGGAGTAAATATTTGCTTATTCCCGACTATTATATTGCTTGTTTTAGGATTCAAGAGCCTACTACCACCTGCTGAATCAGATTGCACTCAAAGGAGACAAAGATGATGAAATTCCCATTAACATTGACCTTTCAGGATTTAATGTAAGTATCTTGAGGGTCAAAAAGATACCTATGTCTATTTAACAGAGACCACATGTACATATCCAGGGACTTGGTTACATCCAGAATACGGTTCCATTTTGTAGTGCAGACAGGAGCATAATGAAACCATGAAAAAGCTTTGAACTCTGCAGGACTAGTACAGTTTCAGGATAATGTTGAAACATGGTTAGGTGCCTGTCACAGTTTCCAGGGGAACTGTATCTGTATTTCCTCCTGCCCGCATGGTCGATTTAGTGCCCAGTTATATCTCATGTCTCCAGCCATCACCTGTGTCTGAGCAGGGACCCTTGTCCCATTCTTTCTGACCAGGGTATTTTAAGGCTGCACAGCTCCCTGCCTTATACTGTGATATCCCCAGTAAGCACTGGCCTTTGGGCAGACTAGCCTGTGCTTTGCTTTCTCTGAGGTCTATGAATAGTGTATCGCCAGCAGTTACCACTTACCACACAGCAACTTCTAAGCAAGCATCTTTATTCTGAAGGGAAAAGATCAGAGAAAAAATAATAAAAACCATAAATAGATTTAAAGACACACTAAGCTTACCAGAAGTCACCAGTCTTATGGGGGTCTAGTTAGCAAAAGTCTTTCCAACCCTTCTGCAAGGTTGGGGTCCCCTGTGGACAGAAGGTCCTGTCCATTTCCTGAATCAGAAAGAAGGCCCAGTCCTGGGTCAGTTTAAACCCAGCCTTTTTATATCAAAAGTCCTTTCTTTGTCTGTTGGCCTCTGGAAAACTTACTGTGACCCAGTATATGCAAGTCTCACCAGAAGTGGTAATTTTCTGAAGATATTTACAACCTAAGTTATTCACCTTAAATCACTCCTATGACACTTTTTGGGGTTAACTGAGGCTGTCTGTGGGAATTTCTACCACCTGCACACAGGATGAAGAAGGAGCTTTGTCTGTGCCAACCATGGGAAAACCTCCCCAATTACTGGCTGTTGGCAACACAAGCGCGCCACTCCTACTCTTTCCCAGTGCAGGCTAACAATTTACACACTTTGTTACACTCGAGCATCCAGTCCCTTATGTGCTGGGCACCAGCAATGTACACTGATCTGCCGCCATGGAAACGGTGCACCCCAGTTCACTGGTTTCACCTCAGTTCAACAGCCTCTTTAGCACAAGGCACTTAGATGTGTCCATAGTAAAAACAAACTTATGTTTATTTAACAGAGCTTGAGATACAGTTTCTAATAAAAGAAAGTATAAGGGTTTGGAATCAGAGGTTTACATTTAAAAGAAAACCATAAAATGCAAACTGTAGCCTGTCCTTCTTAATAAGTTACTTTCCTGTCTAATAAAGTATTTCTCACCCAACGATGAATCTGTACGGCACTTGTCCAATCCAGAAAAAGCTGGGTTCACCTTTCATGAGACCTCCCACTGACAGAGTGTCTCCTCCGGAATGGATAGCGTCATCTGCCTTTTCTTCTTCTCTTAAACAGTTCCAGTCTATTGTCTCCTAGACCCAGGGGTCCCCTGTTCAGAGACTTTTATTGGGGTTCTTTTATCTGTGTAAAAGCTCAAGCCTGCATCTGATCCAGACAGTAAACACAGGGCCGGCTCCATGGATGTCAATTGTTCTCAAGGCTGATTGAGTCAGCTCTGAAACTCCCCCACAAATTTCACTTCCTGCAGTTTTGAAATGCAATATCCTAGATGTTACATAACTAATAGACTTTCCTGTACAAACATCTAATAACCATCACACAACCCCCTGCCGTGAAATATTGAGAAGATGGTCAGACACCGGGGTAATATATCTGCCTGGGCATGTCTGTATCACGACCTCCACTGTTTCTAGTTCCTGGAGGAGCGGTGGTAACGCCCCCTCACCCGAGTTGCATGCAATCCCTGACCCACAGTGATACATAAATCATTCATAAACTTAATACAACGTAGTCCAAGAGATTGCCTGAGGTTGCAATATCTGTCACAGTGCCTTCTACCCTATAAGGTGGAACTGTGTCAGGGAAAACTGTTTTGCAGTCAGGTCTCCCAAATATAGATGTCATCTTAGCATCCTATTCTGGGGTTCTATTCTCTTCCCTAGCTGAAGAATTCTAACTGGGTTGCCCAGTTCTGTTTTGGAACTCAGCCTGGGAAAAAGAATGAAGATTTGTATCCTCATGTTGCTTCTTCAAATTGGATGGCATTTAGAGGTAGGAAGGTTCCCTTCCATTCATCATCAATGATGGAGGGTGTGGGAAACTTCAGGCCACAACAGCAAAGGGGCAGGAGTGTTCAGAATCCTTCTGTTGAGCCTTAACCCAGCTGAGAGTCAGAACATTTCTCCTCTTGAGAGTGCCGAGTAAGGTTAGTTGAAAAATTTCCATTGCAACTGTTTGACAGAAAGTTGGGTTTTTGGCTAAATGAAATTTTTCATGAAAACTTTGTTTTCTATGGAGAAAAAAATTGTTAAAAAATAACCACCACAACCCTGCAATATTTTGGCTGAAAACCAAAATATTTGGTTTTCTGCTAAAAAAATTTCAATATTCATTTCTACCAAAAATTTGAATTTTTTTCTATGCCTCCCAGCCTATATTTTGACCAACTCTATTGCTGAGTACAATGGGCTTACTCCTATATCAGCGTTATAGTGACTCCTCTCAGAAAATGAGAAACTGACCTAGAGTTCTGAGTTGCTGAATATAGAAAGTGGGATTTCATTATTTGTTATCATGAAAAATCAGACATTTTGGAAAGCTGATGGAGTTTCTGTAAGGGGATAACAGGGTGTCAGCTGTCAAATAACTCCTTAGTATTTTTAGTAAATTGTCCTGGTAAACGCTGCAACTTATGAAAGCCATAAACGTATTGATCACTCTTCTCTTTGCTGCTGCTAGAATTACAATAGCAAGATGGTTTTGAGGAAGAGTGACTCCCCTAGAACTACTGATTTGTATAAAAAAAAATGGGGGAAATTCTAGTACCGGAAAAATAAATCAGTCATGTCAGAAGGGAGAAGGAAAAAGATAACTATTTAGCAATCTGGTGAAACTTTTTTGAAGTTTTCTGGAAAAGGGTCATCACCCACCACCAAACCTGACAATTTGACAACTTTTTTGAATACTAAGGAAGGGAGAAATCCTTTCAACAACAGTGAATGTTGAACTAAAAATTAAGATATTAAACTAATGATAACAGATATGAGGAAAAAGGAGAAAAGTTTAATATCACATAGAGTTTTGGTAATACAACTAACAAACAAGTTACATGTTTAAATGCAAGAAAACTATAATTTTGGACATAAACATGAGATTATGAAAGACTTTAGCAAACACTACCAACTGACAAGCCAGAAAAGAAAGATGAATAGTAGAAAAGCATCAGCCACAATATGTAATCAATACCACAAAGTTAAAGAGAGTGACTGATAGCAGTTCTCATCAGTACAGCTATAGGGACTTCCATAGTATATAAACAATTATAAATTGGTCTAAGTTTATCTCTTTTTAAGTTGTAAAACAAGTTTTATAAGATTTCTATTAAAAGAATGAATCCATTAATAAAATAATAAGAATAAAAAAATCAGCTACAGAGTGACATAAAAATACACAGCACTTTATAGGAGCTCTCTTCTCCCTCAAACTACTCCTGTGCCAAAGCTCTACGATGGAGATCCCTGTTTTTCTTTTGGATTTTGGGTGGAAGCCATGGCTTTCCAGAGTCTTGCCCAGCCTACATGGGCATGGATATTTATTGGCTGTGATCTGAGCAAAAGATGAGCAGTAACTATTGGGACTATATGTACATCTACATGCTGCATATGATGTGGGTTGGGTAGACCTAATTCTTTTAGGTAAATGAATAATGCAAACAAAGAAAAAACCCTTCTACAAGTTACACAAACTGCTCACTAATTGATGACATGATTTTTGATTGTCACTAACTTTATGGCAATTAAGAGGATTCAACAAGTCTTTGATTATGTTCTAGAAGAAAAAAGGATGACAGATTGTCACCTTATGAAAAAGGTCCAAAAATACCTTCGTTCTGAACAAGGTCTACATCCACATATTGTATGCTGCGCCTAATCTTTAATTATGATGCAATTAAGATGAGAGTCCAGAGAAACAAAAAAGAACCTGAAAAGCCAAAGTTCATTAAAAATGTTTTTTCTTTTTTTAAACTTTTTTTTCTAGGAGAAAAATGACTTGAAGAGGGCTGAATATATGCTTCAGCAGGCAGACAAACTAGGCTGCAGACAGTTTGTTACTCCAGCTGATGTAGTTGCAGGCAACCCTAAACTTAACTTGGCTTTTGTTGCAAATCTCTTTAACACATACCCAGCCCTGCACAAGCCTGACAGTTCCACGTATGATCTCAATTTACTAGAAGGTGAGCTCTTTCAACCTGTACTAGCAAGAAATAAGAGCATTAGAGAGTGGGTATAACACATAAAAGTTAAGTCTTCTGACTGGATTGTCCCCATATGATTGTGCCTATGTAAACACTAATATATAAAACTACAATTAGTTTTTCAAATATTAGCTTGTTGTAGGAACCTCTCTCATTCCAGATATCAGAATGTGGAGTTTCCCTCACTTGTGCTGGTCCTGACAAAAGCCCGATTGAAGCTTGGTCTACACTATTAAGTGTTTTTAGGATAGCTATGTTGGTTAGGAGTGTGAAACAATCCCACACCCTGCCCAGCCAATTTAGCTATGCCAGCAGCTCTTCTGGTGCAGATGCAACAATTCTGACAGAAGAATGCTTGTGTCAGCATAGTTAATGTCATCTGGGGAGGTAGTGTAGCTATGCCAGCAAATTCCTTTTGTCAGCATATGCCACCTTTCCATTAGGTGCTGTTACTGATATTGCTATACCAGCATAGCTATAGCAGCAAAGTCTCTGTATTGTAGATAAATCCTGATTCCTGAAAGAAAAGGAATACTTGTGGCACCTTAGAGACTAACAAATTTATTTGAGCACTCCTTTTCGTTTTGCGAATACAGACTAACACGGCTGCTACTCTGAAACCTGATTCCTGAATAACCTTCAACCACTTCATTTGCTGAGCACAAAATTCCACCCCCCCATGAGTTCCTGAGGATTCCCCTCCCCCACCCCTTCCTATGAGATTACCATGAGCATGATGTTTATACTCTGGTTGGGAAGGAGGGCATGTGGCTTCCTCCATGGTTTATGCCAATACCACTACCTGGGTTGCATGCCAAGAAGCGCTTGGTATCTTGGTGTTGTACCGCACTCTCAGGGGTTTTTTTTTATACGAACATTTCATTGCACATTATCTGGACTTTCTTTTAGGAACAGGGTAATAGATGTAGCAGAACTGCACTATTCTCTTAACAGGGTAGAGTAAAGACAAGCATATTCTAAAATTTTTGTCCTAGTGTCCGTTCACATCACAAACAGAATTCCATTTAATTTTCCAGCACTTTTAAACACAAAGGGGCCAAGAATTGCTATTAAAGTCCATTGGAGATGGTTGCTTCCACCCAAGAGCAAAATAAGGCCTAAAGTCATGGGCGGCAGATATAATAGGCACGGGGAGGCGCTGCCTCCCCCGGTATTGCTGTGGTTGCTGGACCTCTGGTTGTGGGGTTTGGCAGTGAAGTTTTTGCTTTATTATGCCCCATGCAGGTTCCAGGGAGGCTGAGGCATATATCACCTCCTCAGCCACCCTGGACCTGCTGCTGCATGGAGCATATCAGAAGTGTCTTCTACAGACACTTTTCTCCTGGACGGTGGGTGGGTAGGGTCTGGGGAGGGGAGGCACAGCGTAGCTGCAGCCAGCCCTGGGCTCCTCTGGGCAGGGGGAGGCTTGGCTCGGCTCGGCACTTTGGCCAGCCCAACTGGGGCTCCTCTGGGCAGGGGGAGGCTCCGCTTGGGGCTTTGGCCAGTCCTGCAGGGTTCCTCCACTGGGCACTTGGGGGGGGGGGAAGAGAGGGAGGCTCTGGGCTGCGGCTGGCCCAGGGCTCCTCCGGGCAGGTGTGGAGGGCTCAGGGCTTTGGCCAGTCCTGTGGGGCTCCTCCGCTCAGGGCTTCAGCCAGCCTGGCTGGGGCTCCTCTGGGCGGTGGGCAGGAGAAGCGCTCTGGATTGCAACTGGCCCATGGCTCGTCTAGCCAAGAGGTGGGGGCACTCTAGGCTGTGGCTGGCCCAGGGCTCCTCCAGGCAGGTGGGGGAGGGCTTGGGGCTCCTGTGGCGGGAGGGAGCTCCTGCAGCTGGGGGCGGGGAGGGGCTAGTGGCTCTGGCTGCATGGGGCGGGGCAGGGGATCTCAAGGCTCTGGCTGTGGGAGGGCATGGGCAGAGCTGGGGGCTAGCCTCCCCAGAGAGGGACTCCACCTGCCTTCCAGGCCCAAAGTGCCACATGATTAAAAAATTTATTTAACATGAATTACATGTTAATGTGAACAAGAATATGGAATCTCAGGTATAGTATAAACCAGTAGTGAATAGAACTGAGTAATGAATTTTGCCTATAGCTTGGTCATATAAGGCCTCTCCCCATCCCTGCCACAATCTATAACAGGATATGAAGCCCACCGATACAAAACTGCATTCTGCTATACCTCAGTTTTATATTGTTATAGGCAGTTGGCAACTTCCTAATTTCTGAGATTAATGTGTATATTAAATGGCCCAAAGCTACGGAATTCAGATCCAGACCCATAGAGTAAGGATGTCAAGATCTGAGGTTTTGATTTAGTCCATTATAGTGATAAGTGTCAACTGGGACATTTGGGGCTGGATTTTGTATCCATACTTCCCCAAAGTTTGGGGATGTGTGAATTCAGGTCCATCTCTAACATTAATATTGTATATAATTATATACAAAAGTAGCAAAACCATTTGCTGACAGCAGAGGAACACTGAGGCTCGAGAATACTGAGTTATATTCCTGGTTCTGAAGGGGAGTGCACTCTAGTGGTTAGAGACCCTTCTGCCCTATCCCTCTCTCTGCTCCTGTTTTCCCCACAATAAGTTCTTGTTCCTTTCTGCTCCCATCATGCCTAGCCTATCCCTGACCCTCATTTCTCCTATCTCCCACAACCTGGATTTGTCATTCTGCCCCTCTGTCTCCTGTTGCCTCTCTGACTCATATAATGACAGGTTTCAGAGTAGCAGCCGTGTTAGTCTGTATTCACAAAAAGAAAAGGAGTACTTGTGGCATCTTAGAGACTAACAAATTTATTTGAGCATAAGCTTTTGTGAGCTACAGCTTACTTCATCGGATGCATCCAGAAGACACCCAGAAGGAACATTTGCAGGAAAAGTCCTACTCTTTCCCTCAAGACTTGAGATGCAGCATGCTTAGTCATTCCGTAGGGAAGGAACATGCTCAGTACAGTGGGCATGTAGGAGTTTTGTGGAGATGCAGTCAGATGACTCAATGCAGTCAGAATCTTCAGAGAATAATGCTGCCAAACTTTAACAAACCTCGAATGAGTTGCGGTTTTCAGAGACTCAAAACTTGGCCACATTCAGGTGGATTTTTGCATGGATGGCAAAAGGCACATCCCTCATGCTAATATAACATCTCTGCCAAATTTCAAGTCTCTGTACCAAAGCATGGAGATGCAGAGCTTCTCTCACTGAAATGGTTTGTATCAACTGTAACTTGGACAAACATTTTCTCTAACCTCATTCTCAGAAATAGTTGTATCATTTTGCTGCAACTTTACAAAAATACTTAGATCAAGCCAGAGATCTGCCATGGAAAATTTCAGCCTTACCAGTTAAAATTTGGAAAAATTATAAATAACTGAATATAGGGTCTTGTAAAGTGTCAGGCAACTTTAACTCACATTACAAGTCTAAAATATTCATTTTAGAGATGAAGAGAATCCTAATACTGTTATTTATATCATGGCAATGATCAACTCTCTCTTCTCCCATATCTATAATATAACTATGCAGTCACATAAATTTGCATAATCAAAATAACTATATTTCAAACAAGTTGTTATTGGTAGTGTTTTGTTCTTATCTTCATTTTCCCTTGAATACTGTAGTACGAGCATCATTCACACCAGTATTGTTTTTCTCCCGGCGTTGTTGTATAAAAGATAAAACACTCATTTCTTTATAGTTTTGTCATTGATGGCTCAATAATCCGACTCAATTTATAACACTTTCCTATTTTGCTTCATGAAATGCAGATTTGACTCCTCCTAATGTAGGTACTGTATTAAGTACTTTTCTATACTCCATAAATGTATTTGTCCTGAAATCTTTTTGATTTTTCTATTACTATAACCACCTTTTCTCCTGGTTGGTTTTGCATTGTTCTTACACTGCTGTCTTTGTTTTAATATGCCGTCACAATCGTGAAAAACCCAGTTACAACATAATGCATTTATAACATGGGGGCAAGACTTCCTCAATTCAATACAACTGCCATCTAGCTTCTTTCTGTGGAATTTCAACAGAATTGTGTGGGTATTACCCACACAGTGGGACCCTTCCAAGATCCAGGATCTAAAGCCTAGGAAAAGTTGGCTGGAGGTTGGTTGAAACTTCAACTATACACCTTCAGGAAACACTTCATTTTCCTGCTTTAAATTCCTCCCCTTCCTACTAGTGATTATTTCACCCTGAAAGAGCAGAGTGTAGTCATCCCTGTCCTTTCCTGTGTTGTTTGAGTTTAAGTTAATGAAAGCTGGCTGAGCATTAATTCGGTCTTCCTTTCCATGTATTGGATAATGCTTAATCTCTGTGGTGATCTGCATGTATAGGGACAAAGGACAGGCCCTTTCAAGGTGCTCTCCTTCCCATATAAAACTGGGCAGAAGAAAAGCACTGACCCCCATAGTTGCATGGCCTTTATTAGGCTACTGCTCTTTTGCATTATGCCCTCTGGGAGTGGGATCTGTCAGGAAAGTAAGACAACTGGGGGCAGGGCTTTCATTTCTCATTTCTCATAGAAGGCCGAGTCCTAAAAATCTCTGTCCAAACATGGACTATCCATGTTCCCCCCAGTATGCCTTTTGTCTCTGCTGTGCTGTCACTGCCTGGCCAACTGGCAGCTCGTACTCCTTCCATGGGCTGTTAAAGCCACAGAGGGAAAATTATTTCTACTCAGGGCAATAGTAACTTATGATGCAAATTGCACCAAAAGTTCTACTGCACTGAGAGAGAGAACTGTACCATGCTAAATAGCTATTCCTTGGACACCTATGACCATCCTCCTGGCTACTCCTCACTCAGCTGAGTAGTGCAGTGGTGTCAGAGAGGAGAGAAGTGGCAGTGTGACATGAGGGAAGCTACCTCATGGCCATCTTTCTCCTCTGGATGGCTCCATGCCCCATTTCTGTGGATTTCCATGATTTGACTTTCTTTTGTACCATGTAGTAAAATATATGTCCCCACAGTTGTTCACAAGGTATTTTTGAACAAGAAAATGGAAAAAGAGCTCGTCAGTTTTCAGCTATCTGAAAAACTTAATTCTTATGTGATGCATCTTAAAGGATCTTTTTTAAAGTGGCATATTAAATATAATAAGCTATTTTTAGTTCCTGAATTCCTACTAGTCAGAACTGCACTTTCCAACTTGCACGCTATTGCTCCCATTTGTCTAGTTTGGATTCTTTTGGCAGTGTTCAGCATGCTCCTTAAGATTCTCAGTGTGAGTGGAGTTGCTCAATATTTCCTGTAGTATCTATGTTTCCTTAGTATGTTTTCCTGGAAGCATTTGGCTTGTGTCTTGGGAATGGACCAATGTCCTACATTTCAGTCAGGAATTGATTAGTTACCTCAAAGTAACCAAGAGATTGGTAAATCTTAAAGTCTCCACTAATCCAAAAAGGGATTTAGGTCCAGAATATATTGTTTCTATTCTCCTTAAATTAGTACTTGTCAGCTTGCCAGAAGCTGGGAGTGGATGACAGGGGGTGGATCACTTGATGATTGCCTGTTGTGTTCATTCCTTGGAAAGCACCTGGCATTGGCCACTGTCAGAAGACAGGATACTGGGCTAGATGGACGATTGGTCTGACTCAGTATGGCTGTTCTTATGTTCTTAATATGAAGTCTTTCTAGTTTTGAGCATTTTTAAAAGAAAAATATTGGAAAGTTTTAAATAAATATCCTGTTGTACAATCAAATTGTTTAGGCCTAATCTGGCATCTTTTTGGCATCGTTTAGCCTCCCACCTATTCCTTCAACTATGAAATTGACAAGAAATGATGACAGAAATTCAGGGAATGGGTTGAGTGTTAAAATAGTTTCCATTTTATTTTAGCACACATTTATCAATAATTGCTTCTTTTTGGGTAGGTTTTTATTAGTAAACATAAGTTTGAAAGTGAAACCAGGAATACTGAATTACACATGACTGAAAGCCCCCAAAATTTAAAAAAAAAATCTGCTGTAGAATGAAAGTCTTGTAAGTTTCTAATGTGCCTAAAATTAATCCCAATAATAATTACAATTAGAGCTGGTTGGAACATTTTTGACTATACGTACTTTGTCGGAATACGTTGCATCATTGAAGCTGACAATTTCACAGAGATGTATCATTTTTGACGTTTTAATGGACAGGTTTCTGAGATCTGGGGCTCTCTTGTCACTGCTGACTGGAGAGAGACATCTGAATAAAAAAACAGACCTTTTTAATCTGATGGTCATTTTGACACAATTCCATTTTGCAAAAATATTTGAAAGATGTTGAATTTGTTCCAATGGAGAATGAAAAAAATTTCAAAACTCCTAAAGATGTTGCAAAATGGAATTGTCCTCCATCGAGCTCTAATTACAAGACCAAATGAGATTATTCTGCTGTTTAACCCAGTTTGAACAAACTCAGTAACATTAACAAACAAAAAGTAAATCAAAGCTTTGTTCAGATGCTGCTGCTTTCAAGTTCTGTGACCTAGGATAGTTCATCTCTCTTAAATAAAAAGATCCCTGAGTGGGGGGAAAAAGCTGTAACTTGTGTACTGTGGATTATCATCCTAATAGAATAATAAGTATTTTCCAGGCACATATTTTTGTCTTGGGTGTTTCTTGTTATTTCTTAAATGTGCTATTTATTGAAAAGCAAATGGCATGTGCTGTATTATATCAGCAATAGTGTAACAGATGTTTAATGAAAAGGTACACAAGGAAAAGTATTGAATACCAGGTCAATAAACAAGGATTAATGAGAGAGGAAGTTGGGAAATAGGAGTGCACATGGGAAGGGTAGCTCCACAAGTAGTAGGGAAAAACAGTAGACTGGTAAATCATTCTGTCAGAGTGGGAAAGCAGCCTTAATGATGACTAGGTACTAGTTATCAAGGTAAATGAGGACAATTCAAATCTGAGGAAAGCACAGATTTGTCTTTCCACAGAATTTTCTGGATTCCTCAGAAGCAAAGTTGCCATTTAAAACTGCAAGAAAAATCTAGCCCTCTTGGTTGGGAAGACATCTTAAACAATGCAATGCTGTCATATTAAGTCTGTAGCTATGCAAATTGAAAAAGTGAGATCTATTGCACTGGAAAAGTCTCTCAAGGGCAAGGATCATGTCCCCAGTGCTTTGAGCTCCTGCTGGGGAAGTACAGTGACTCCTCACTTAAAGTTGTCCTGGTTAACGTTGTTACATTGCTGATCAATTAGGGAACATGTTCGTTTAAAGTTGTGCAATGCTCCCTTATAAGGTCGTTTGGCAGCCACCTGCTTTGTCCACTGCTTGCAGGAAGAGCAGCCCGTTGCAGCTAGCTGGTGGGGGCATGGAACCAGGGTGGGCCAGAAGCCCCCATATCAGCTTCCCGCTCCCCTAAATTCCTTGTGCAGCAGCTGCCCAGCAGGCTATCAATTTCTGTAGTTCAGCTGTCCCTCCCCCACTGCCATGTGCTGCTCCTGCCCTCTGCCTTGGAGCTGCTCCCCGAGCCTCCTGCTTGCTGGGGGTGGGGGGGAAGGTGAGGGGGACTAATGTCAGGGTGTCCCCCTGCTCCTGCACCCCATTACCCCATCTCCATGGATCAGGGGGACACACAACAGGACTCAGGACAGAGGGAGGTTCCTGGCAGCAGCTTCTGCTGCGGTCTCAGCTTGCTGATTAATTTAACAAGGCAGTGTACTTAAGAGTGGCGTCCTTGTACTTAAAGGGGAAATCGCATCTCTCCTCTCACACACACACAGTGTGCATTTGTCTGCCATGCCGTCTTCCCTCCCTCCATGCCTGCTGCCTTGTAGAGTGTGAGGCTACATTAACAACGAGTTAACCCCTCGAGGGCTCAGCCAATTGCTAATTCATCATTTAGCCGTAAGGCATTCCTTGGGAAATATCCCACCCTCTGACTCCACCATCACAATCAAGCTTCACAATCATCTTCGCTGGGTACAATATTAAATTGTTTGTTTAAAACATATACTGTGTGTGTATATCTATATCTATAGATCTCTTTTGTCTGGCAAAAAGAGTTTCCCTGGAAACTAACCACCCCCCCCATTTACATGAATTCTTATGGGGAAATTGGATTTGCTTAACATGGTTTTGCTTAAAGTTGCATTTTTCAGGAACTGTGATGGGGTCAAGACTCACCACCACTGGTACCTCCCACTGGTTGTTCCAGGAATTAACTCTGTCTGCTGCAGAACGTCCTCAGTGCGTGGTGTCTTGCCCGTTGTCTGTTCTGCTGCCCTGGGACCCGCATTGCTCCCCGCTTGGCGGTGTACACTTCAGGACACTGCCCTCCAGCAGCACCCCCTACTCTGGACTCACCCCCTTCTGGGGGCCAGCATTAACAGCAGTATGTGGGACTAGCTCCTGCCTCAATGGCCAACCACAACCCAAAGTCTAGCCCCTTAGCTCAGGGGCAAGTTGCAGTCCATGTTCGCCACTGTCTTCCATAGCCAGGTGCAGGGGAAGGGGGGGACCCAGGCTCACCTACTACTCCCCTGGGTTGGGACCCTCTAGCAGCAGACTCTTTCTGCCCTTCTTTGTTCCCCTCTTGTCCACCTATTCGTCCTTGGGCTACTTCCCCTATGGCCTTGTGCACCTTCTCAGCCCTTTGTAGCAGGATCTGCAGCCTGGCAGGTAACAGGGCTGGAGCCCTCTCCTGCTCCCCCAAGCCTGCCCAGCACTGCTCTGTCCAAGGTGCTGCTGCTTGCTTCAGGACCCTGTCCTTCTCCCCTCACTAGCCTTCTTCTCTGCTAGGCCGCCTTTATATAGGGCGTCGCCCAGCCCTGATTAGCTGCCTCTTCCTTCACCTGATTGGGCCTCCACAGGCTTTTATTGATTGGCTGCCGATCTGCGCAGCCTCAAAAGGCCTATTCCAGCCCTTTCCTCAGAGGGTGGGGCAATTGCCACACCACAGGAACATAACTACAATGTTAAGTGAGGAGTTACTGTATTGTACGTAGAAGCAGCAAATATTGGGGCTTTCTGCAGAGAGGACAGAAGTTGTACTGTCTTTAAGAGGTTAAGATACCGTGACAATAGGTGCTCTAGAAATACCTTTGACAGATGCCACATAAAACAGATTTAAACATGCTGTTTATCACAGTATCAACCAAACTATCTTCTGTTGGATTTCACTTGATCATTAACATTGCTATTACTCCTCAGCACTTGCTCCACAATACAAATCTTAAATGTCTAAAATACAAACCAATAATATGTCTGATATTGTATTGTATGGAAAAACATTTTTATAGAAAAATATATTCTCATAGTCTTCCCTATGATGTGTCTAGCCTTGTGCCCAGAATCCAGAGATCTTGAATGTGTCAGGACTTTCTCAATCCCTTGGCCAATAGAGATTATTCCTATAGAAAAGATACACTCATTTTGAAGAAAAAAATTGTACCATAGGAACTATTCAGAATAACTTTTGGTGTTGTATGTGTATAAATGATTTAAACCTGGCCTCTTAAGACATCTTCTCCAAGTCATTAATATGGATTACATCTATTGCTATAGGAGAAAGTAAGGAAGAGAGGACATTCCGGAACTGGATGAATTCTCTGGGTGTAAACCCATATATTAACCACTTGTACAGGTAAAACTTTGAGTTCTGATTTTTATTTAGTTATTGATTTAGTCATTAACTCTTTTAGATGCAATTAAATAGATATTTATGTCTCACTGGAAAACTCCACAAACACAATATCCAGAAAGTGAAGTTGCATTTCCAACAGAACTATAAATAATAGAAAACAGCATTACTTAATATTTTTTTAAAAAGCAAAAATCAAGTACTGAGCCTATTGCAGTGAGTTTTGCAAGTAGGGCACTGGCTAGTCTAAAATATTTGGTTTAGGTGTTACCTAGAACCTGATATGGAATGTCAGGAATTGAGATAAGGTAAGTGTTAATTGTTCTGAGAGAAAAGGGTTTCATACTATACAATGGTATTTCTGTTTGTGCAACAAGCAAAACATGTGAGAATTAGTGTTAACTATTAAATGATAAAAGTGAATGTCAGCTATGTCAGGAAATTTACATCCAACTCTGACACTTTTCTCTGGTCCCATAGCATAAGCAGCTGTTGTGGGCTGGATGACTATACTATGACATGATGATTAAAAGAGTTGTTGTTTCCAGCACCTCCGATCTTCTATTACTGTTACCTCCAGTGACTCTGTATAGGTAGTAGCTCCAGGACGAAGTCCTGGGCAAAAAAGCCTACCATATACAAACACTTTGTGTGCCTCCATTTATTCATCTGTTAAAAGGATATAATAATATTTAAACTATCTCATGGGATTTTGGTGAGACTTAAGGTTTATAAAAGACTTCTTAGATCCTTGGATGAAAGAAACTAGAAAGTGCAAAATATTATTATTCATTGTTTCAGTAAGTGATGTAGGCAATTAAGATCCTTTCTGAACTAACTGGGAAAATATAGATACCGATATAGTAGACTGGGAGGAGTTGCAGTTGGTGTGTTCATGGTAGGCTCACAGGGCTAACTTCCACTCACTTCACAGTAATATCTGCAAGCTAACTAGAAAAGGTATTGCTGGCTTCCTTCAAATAGTTAAGAGCTGCTTATGCTTTTTCATACTCTGTTGAAAAAGAAATCATCCAAGCTGATTTGGTAAACCTTCACATTCACCTAAAAGAACCAAATCTTGGAAGGTATACTTAACACTGACAAGGATTTCCTCCCTCTGCTATGTCTCACAGAGACTTACTATAGCAAACATTTTAATATTTATTCTATTACTAGCTTAAATGAGTTTAAACGTTTTGTACTAAGGAAATCTTCAAATATATAGGGGATTAAAAAACTTAAATCCACTTACTTTTCTGACATTTCTAATCATTTTTGAAATTGTGCTGCGCAGGCAGTTAGATCATATCCAAGCAATTTGAAAATGTAATATAGGAAGCAACAATGATGTGTATATGTTTAAATGTTGTTGGTAAAACCTGATTCCATGTGTTCATGCTGCTAGGATTCATTGGACAATTTTGTTTTATAACTCATATAAAGTGAGGTTGTCTATACTATAGATTGTTTTTAAATGGACAACACCTACAACTAATGACTAATTTCCAAATGTAGGTCTGTTTAAAAAAATAGGAATGCTACTTATAATTGGGAAAATAATAGTTTTCTTAACTCTCTTCTTACTCAAAGACTGAGACACTGTTTTAGCTTCATCTTTCTAACTATGTTCACCTATGGACAGAAACCAAGCATGGAGAATTTCAGCCTTGAATGTTTCAGAAAGGTCTGAACAACTCAAAACGGAGGATTGTAATGACAACTGTTTGGAAACCTTAACTATTAGTGGTTGCTTTCCTACACCAGCTATAAATTCAATATCTAGGGACAGTCAGTGGTCCTGCCTATTCAGTGAGAGTTGTGAGAATAACAAAACTGTGAAATTAATTTAACTTATGGGAGGGATCAACCAAGGAAAGGTTTAAATGTGGAGAAACCTGTTCAAAGACTGGTGCAGGGTTTTGCTTTGTTATTTATGTGAGTGGAATTTCTTTTTTGCACTCTCTCAACTGTTCATTTTCTTGTTAATATACTTAAAAAGCACTCTCAATTCTTTTTCTGCTGCTTTGATCTAGTGACCTTGCTGATGCTTTAGTGATCTTCCAGCTGTACGAAATGATTCGTGTGCCAGTAGAATGGAACCATGTTAACAAACCTCCGTATCCTGCCCTTGGTGGTAACATGAAAAAAGTCAGTAAATATTCTGTGGTGCATTCCAGTTATAATTGACACCTACTAGTGCATTGTATTGTATCATCTTGAATTGTGTGAGCTTGTGTCCCTGGACTGTTAGCTCTTAGTTAAGTTGGCCATATGTTTCAGTTTTACTGAGACAAGCCTGCTTAAAAGTACCACAGGGTATTTTCCCAAGGAAGAAGGAGTATTTTTGCTTTATGTATCTTGTTGGTTTTTACACACATCACTTTTTGGTAGTATGAGAAGCTAGGAAAATTAATTTAATTTATTAATGCTAGTCTATGCTGTATGAGTTCTGCTCAGTGTGGTACACTTGAGTTACTTCAGAAACTAATATTTGTTCACATTAGAATCCTTGTGAAAAGTAAAAAATCAGGACCTAGATATTTGATGAGTGGGTTAATGTGTGGGATGTTCCCTCACAGAGCAATTTTACATCAGGCTGTTTGAGTTTGTACAGACCTTGCAAAATCTAAGTTTTTTGGTCAGTTATATGATTATGGCAATGCCAAAAATGGAGACAAAGTGTATTGATTAGCTGTTATTTAAACAATTCTGTGAAGATCTTGATTATTAAATATAAAAAAAACTCACTCTGATTGTTTAGGATTCAGATTCATAGATTTTTAAGGCAGAAAAGACCATTATGATTGGAGTATGGTGAAATCAGAACTCTTTTTTTACATGTACATTCGCAGTTTTAGATTACAACACAGGACACATTCACTTAGATTCATTTATAACAGAAACATTTCTTTTATATTTTAGGTTTCAGAGTAGCAGCCGTGTTAGTCTATATTTGCAAAAAGAAAAGGAGTACTTGTGGCACCTTAGAGACTAACAAATTTATTTGAGCATAAGCTTTCGTGAGCTACAGCTACACAAAAGCTTATGCTCAAATAAATTTGTTAGTCTCTAAGGTGCCACAAGTCCTCCTTTTCTTTTTATATTTTAGAATCTCAGCACCTATCATTAGGATCTTACATTTTACAATGAATTCCATAACCCTTCTCCAAGTTCCTAAGCCTGGGTCTGTCTTTTCCTTATTTTCTCTATGATCCAAACTCAGCTTTGATGTATGCAAGTGCAACTTCATTGATTTCAGTGGAGATGCAGCGGCTTACACCAGGTGTCACTTTGACTCCATGTGTTCAGCTCTGTCAGACAGAGAATGCAAATGTAATGTTCATCAGGGGTGCTGGAACAATTTTTATAGTGGGGTGCTGAGAGCCATTGAACCAAAGTGTAAACCCTGTATACAATGGAAACTCCTTCAAGCCAGGGGGTGCTGCAGCACCCCCTGCACCCCTAGTTCCAGCACCTATGGTTTTCATTATTCAGCTGGGAATAAGATTGTCACCGGAATCTTATATATTTGTATTTTGATCTTCAAAAATGATGCAGCAGTATAATGACTTAAAAGTAGTTCTGAAAGAGTTAACGGACCTTACATGGTTCCCAGTCTCAGCATGGGTAACACTGGGACAAGATTGCTCAAAATATTATTAAGCCTATATGTGATATTAATACTTTTCACATCTATAAAGTTTAAACATTTCATTTTTAGATTGAGAATTGTAATTATGCAGTGGAAATTGGGAAGACAAAGGCCAAATTCTCCCTGGTTGGTATTGCTGGACAGGACCTAAATGATGGCAATGCAACTCTGACGTTGGCATTGGTGTGGCAGCTGATGAGAAGGTGAGGAGTTTTTGCAATTGTTATATGCATGCAGAGCATAATGGTATCCATACAAAACCATGACAAGTTAGTTAGTTTTTTGCATCCAGTCTGCAAATTTTGTTCATAATCTAAGGGCTAAATTCCCCTGTCTGCGGTGAAGGCTGAAATATCTGGGCCTAGAAATTATAGAAATATACAGTATGCTGCAGTGAAATACTCATTGTTACTGTGCTCTGTATGAATTAATGCTACTGGAAGTATTAAGGAGGGACAGTAGTCCTCCCCGTTTAAGACTGAAACCTAACCTTTTGTACTGTATAAAATTAAATCTAGACCTATTTCACTAACACCAAAATTAAAATAATAATTTTGTGGATTAAAGCAGAATCTAAATAATTACAGTTCAAATTCTTGTTGAAGTAATTACCTTGATTTTGAAATCAAAAGTAATAATACAGCTTGTTTATATTCTTAACATTTTTAATTATTTCAATTCAACAGAAAAATCTTGGCCTTTTGTAAATTAAGAACCAATGATGACAGGTCCAAAATTTCCCCTATCCCATAAAGTACTTATGTATTGGCTTTCTGAAAATATCATCAACACATAGAAGTAAGGCAGCAACACTGCCAACAGTCCTTTCATTGTACTTATTTAAATAGAAGTTGATGGAGCTATGGCAGTTTATACTACCCAAAGATTTGTCCGATATTATGGAATTGTGTAAAACTGCAAAAATACTGAGTGTACAACAAAGAGTGAACCAACTGTGACAGGTTCCCCCAGGGGTGCCACCTGGAACTGAGGTACCACTGAGCCCTCTGACCCACCAGCCTGGGCTCTCTCTCACACTGTGCTGCTGTGACAAGCTGCAAAGCCCTCCAAGTTTTCACTTTCACCAGCATTCACACAGATAGGGATACACCCAGCTGCAGTTATATTCAGGCTTTCTAACCACCAGCCTCCCAGCCTATGACCCCAGAGCAGTACTCTCCTGCCCTGGTCAAATCTGGCTAATATATGGGTTTAATACCCAGTCCGCCTCTCCCTCAATGTGAAGAGGACCATGCACACTTGTGGTAACCGAGCTGAGATTTTCCCCAGACACCTTAGTCAAATGCACACTGGTTTGTATTAAAACATAAAATAAATTTATTAACTACAAAAAGACAGATTTTAAGTGATTATAAGTGATAGCAAACAGATCAAAGCAGATTACCTAGTAAATAAACAAAAACACAAACTGAGCTTAACATACTAGGTAGGTAGGATATGAATTAGCACATTCTCACCCTGAGTGATAAACAGGCTGTCAGGTTCTTAAGGCACAAGCTGCCTTTGCTTTGAAGCTTGGGTTTCTCAGGTTTTCATACACAGTCTAGAAATCCCTCTAGCTTGCGACCATCACTTCCCCCAGTTCAGTCTTTGTTCCTCAGGTGTTTCCAGGTGTGTTGTTGTAGGGCGAGTGAGGTACCATCATGATGTCATTTCGCCCTTTTATATCTTCTTCCCACTTGCTGGAAAGCTCTTTTGCTGTGACATGGGTCAAACAGTTCCCATTGTGTAGTGTTATCTCTGAGAGGTTTCTACACAATTATGGGGTAATTCTTGTGCTTATGTGTTAAGAAGTCATTAACATGGATTGGCCTTTTTAATGTTGTATCTGAAAGGCTGCTTGTGGGTGTTTTCAACTTCATAATATGTTTCAGTAACACATACAAAGCCAAACTTAATAAATTCACATATGATGATAGCACATACAGTCCATTGAGATACTAGTGTCTAGCAGATCAAGACTTTTAGAATGATACCTCACAAAGAATACTTTGTGCAAAACATATCCTAATTATCTGACAGTGGTGAATAAGGGGGTGCCAGGGTGCCATACCAATTGTTGGAACAAAATGATAATTCTCCATTAGATCAAAGTTCTCTTGAATATCTCTCCTTAAGATGATCCTATTTCTTCTTAAACAGATATTTCTGAATGTTTTTTCTCGTGCAATTTTATGTATTGGCTGGTAATGGAAATCTGGAAAAATCCCGGCATTACATATTTGAAATTCAGAATTTTCATAATGCACCATTGTTGAAGAACTGGTTTATGGACTAAGAAATAATGACAAGAATTTAAAAAGTCATAGTTTAAAAAAACCCCACCAAACCAAAACAAACACCATAGGTGCCAACTCCATGGGTGTTCTAGGGCTGGAGCACCCACAGAAAAAAATTAGTGGGTGCTTAGCACCCACTGGCAGCAGCTTCCGCCCCCCCAGCGCCTCCTGCCTGCCTGCTGCCCCACCAATCAGCGCTTCCCCCTTCCTCCCAGTGCCTCCTACCCGCGGCAATCAGCTGTTTCATGGCATGCTGGAGGGGGCAAACTGGGCGGGAAGAGGTGGGGTGGGGCAGGGAAGGAAGAAGCAGGGTGTGGGGCAGGGCCTGGGGTGGAGCGGGAAGAGGTGGGATGGGGATGGGGTGGAGGTAGGAAATGGCAGGGCCGGGGTGAGCACCTCCTGGGCCCAGAGCAATCCGGTGCCAATGACAAACACCATCCTTGGACAGCATTAATGCTATAAAGTAGGTTATTTATTTCATTTTACTCCCAATTCCCCTTATTGTATGGAGCAGGATTCACTCTGGTGGTTCCCAAAGCAAGGCTGAGATTTATGTTTGTGAAATCAAAGTCCTCCTAGTAGATCTAGCAAGAAATTGTACAATACTCTTGTATAATAATTTCAATTTTTTTTAATAAAAGAAAAATGTGATTCTAAGCTACAAAAATTGGCATAGAGATTCATGGGCAGTGTATTTACATGACTTTTATTTCACTTTTTAAAGTGTTTAGAAGTCAAGTTGATATACCATTTAATTTCACCAAATGAAGTTTGTTATGATATGGTAAATAATATATATGTAGAAAATCTGATGGTGGATAGTATGATATCTGGAATATAATTATATGCTTGTGACAGCTAACAAAATATTTTTGAAGTACAAAAATAGGTTACAAATATAGCTTACAGGGTAAAATAAGATGTAAAGGTGAATGGTTTGTACATAGGTCTCTTGTTCTGAAGAAATATTTTACTATCTTTTACTGCATAATATTAGGAACAGAGAATCGTTCTATATTTCATTTTTAGAGTCAAACACTGTTTTCTTTTGGTTACAGGTATACTCTGAATGTACT
Organism: Dermochelys coriacea; assembly: GCF_009764565.3. NCBI lineage: Eukaryota > Metazoa > Chordata > Testudines > Dermochelyidae > Dermochelys > Dermochelys coriacea. The sequence continues at coordinate 32,564,673 of NC_050076.1, read as the reverse complement.
ATCAGACCTTGGAGAGGGGGAAAAAGTAAATGATGAAATTATTATTAAATGGGTGAATCAAACTCTTGCAAATGCAAACAAGAAAACCTCAATTACCAGCTTCAAGGTAATCAAGAGTCTATATCAGTACAGAAGATAAGTAAATTTATCAGATATGGGAATTTTAAAGGGACCGTGCCATATAGTTTAGGTTCAACATTGGTTCTACCTTCAACTGGCATAATCTGATAAAAGAATGTCTTTTGGATTCTATCTTCAAAAATGTTCCACAACTCTCGTGATAAGAAATGAAAAGCAAAATCAAATGATAGTCACTGCTTATGTAAGATTATAAAGCCAAATTATTTTCAAAGGGGCTTTTAATTTGTCAATAATTTTCCATGTGCCAGTGTGGCTAATTAGACACTTCCCTGATTTGCCTGTGCAAATATGGAGGTTTGGGCACCCTGAGACTTATGGATACAAATATAGAGTACAATTTTGAAAACGCATCTTGTTTTGAAATAATTTCTCAGCACTTTTGAAATATTTCAGCCCTTTGAAACTATTTTCTCCTGTGCTGTAGCAGAACCAGCAGAGGGAGCACAAGTTAACCACAACGATTGATACCTCTATGAATGCACAGCAGACCTAACAAAACAGATCAATGTCAGCTTGTACTTTGTAAAAACACAGGGAAAATATATTTGCCAAATGGAAAAGTAGAAAATTGATAGAAAAAGTTTATCCTTCTGCATTTAATACACATCTTCCCAATCACTCAGGAGTGTCTTTCTCTCTCTCTCTCTTTTGAAATGATAGATTGATAACCACACTTGCACACTAGTATAACCCCACAGTAAGCATGTAACTTCAATGCACACTTTAAAACAATTAGGCATCTATGCTGGCCATGGTAGGAGATGAAGAGCCAAGCTATTTAAATATTTTAGATCTCACTATGTTGTGCAACACAGTTATGCAAGGATTTTGCTCAACAAAATGTCCAGTTTTCATTAGGGAAGATTATTTATCCAGTCCTTGACATCAGTTCCTGCTCCGTGAGCTTGAGTGTCCTCTCATTTAAACAAGGGTAAATCAGTAATAACACTGGTATAAATCAGGTGTAAATGAGAAGAGAATCTAGCCCATTATCTTCATTAATAAACTCTTGTTAAAAATTGATTGGTCTGACAATGGTAAGTCACAAAAATTACTGAAAAGTATTTTTTCAGTCTCTCATTTTAGATCTAGGGAGATATTACTTGACATATTTTTCCCCCTCCACTTAAAAAAAATACTGATTGTTCTATATAAACATGCATCAGTAAGAATAATTAGACATTTATTATTTGAATTTTTCTGCAGTCTTGGGTTTCCAACAAAACCAAACAGCATGCATGTGTAGATTAGAGAGGGTCATAGGTCACTAAAATTCATTATAGACCATTAAAGTAGAACCATGCTGGATTGGCAACAGTCCAAGTAATTAGAATTACAGAGATTTTTTGACCTCTGAATTTGGGGAGACACACATCAGCTTAATCTCCTCAAACTAATGAAGTGCTACGATTAAATGCACAGATTCTGGTGCACTATGAGAATTAGAGTGAACTGGAAACCTTAGGTTAATCTGGTTGATGAGGGAAGGCACATCACTTGGATTATATGATGAGCCTCTTAGGGAATGGAGTCAACTGCTTCCCCACTTTGGCACCTCTGGCTGATTGATCTCTTGACTCATCTTGCACTAGGCTGCTCATCTGCTGTAACAGTTGGAAGGAAGCAAATGCAGCAGAGGCACCTGGTATTTTAAGGTTAAAAGGAAGCACATCTTAGTACTTTGAGAATTTTGTTTCTATCTGAATTCTAGAATTAGACAGACTAGGCCATAAACTGGCAGCAGGAAATAGTTCCATTAGGAGAAAGGGGAAAAGATGAAAATACTTATGTACACTGAAATGTTATTCAGGCAATAACTTCCTGATTTTTTAAAAGAAGCTTTGACAGTACTTGGACTGCTTAGGACTCTTTCAAAGTTTGGTCATTTATTTATACATAGGGAAAAATAGCTTATTATCTTGGAAATAGGAGAGAACTCTGAAAAGTAGGGCAAGAGGTAAAACAGCAACATGGGGAATGATGTTCTCTCTTCTTATATAAGTGGAGGGAAGAAAACTACTGCACATGAGGTGTATGTTTGGGTAGGGAGGGCTAGACAGACAGAGACAACAGCTATGCTGCTTTTCGCATCTCGACAACAACATTGTAATGGGGCACTGCTAGCTGTTGAGGAACAATGCTTTGATGTGGCACAATCCCCTGGTGACAGGGGACTAAAGTCCACAGCAAATTGGTGCAGATGTTACTGTTGGTTTGACTAGCGTTAACTTCTCTACATGGGATTAATATTTAATGACTGGACAATGCACGGTTGTAGGTGGGGAGTCATACCACAGCATAAGATAATTGTTTCCGGAGAGAAACAGAAGACTTGAAAACTGCATAGGAAAGGTTGAACTCGGCAAGTGTGTAGGAGCTCAGTGAGGTTTGACCCTGATTTTTCCATTATATAATTGCATGACATGTAATAGAAAAAATATAATATGGATTTGAAAGTTGCACCTTTGAAGAAAAGATTAGGGACCAGCTCTTCCACCTCAGGGGCAGCACTAGGGGCCTGTCACAGTGTCGGCTCCACTCACTGCAGTGGCACCGCCTTGTGGTGTATCTGGAGATTAGCTCACCACTTGTGGTTTCTCAGCCCTTTGTCCCAATTTCTCACTCTGCAAACTCTTTTATGCCTCACGAGCTGCAGCACTTCCTCTTCATGGCTTGGCTAGTCCCCGCCTCGTGGGATATCAATGTCTCTCTAAACAAACTGCCTCTGGCAGATCTTCACAGTGCACTGCCCTGTCCATGCCACTCTGCCAGTGGTTGGTAGGGGAACCCAGGCCCACCCTCTACCCTAGGTTCCAGCCTCAGGACCCTACAATCAGCAGCTAAGATCCATGTGGTGTCACCTTTGCTGCTCTTTTCCCTAGGTTTCCTCCTACTCCTTTCTCTCAACCCTGAGAGTGATCGCTGACGTTCTTCCCACACCCTTCTGCTCTCCTCTCACTGGTTTTATACAAGCCAGGTTCAGTTAGGACTGTTTATCTTTTACCCCCCACCCCTACAGCTCACCCAGGTGTAGCCCATCCTGTCAGGTAGCCTCTTCTAAGCCAGTTTTGATCCCTTCATGGCATGGTGTGGGATCAAGATCCCATCACAGGGCCATAAAGCTAGCTCACCTGGTCAACTGTGGCTATTCCCTGTGTAAGGAATGACCAGATGACATAAACTTGAGGGAGTGGCTTGAGTGCCATTAAGCTCTATCAACCGCTAGCTGCCAGAACTGTCTTTCAGGATGCTGGCAGTCAGGCACAAATTAGAGCAGCCCTGAGGCCACCTTTGCCTTTGTCATGCTGTCTGGAGTGGTTCATGATCATGAGTGCCAGCCTCAGGACAGACTATCAAGAAGGCTGTGCAGAGAGCCCCAACGGGTTATATGTTCTGTAATTAGATTTCACTAACCCAGTAATAAATGTGAACTCCTGAAGCACTATAACAGTCTTACCATGGAGTCACAGACAGTCCTCTTGGGTATTCTAATCTATCTTTTCACCCAGGCAAGCTGAACTTAGTTGGTTGCTATACAGCAAAGATCACAAAAGATTCAGTTTGCTTTAAGTCCCAAGAGACCAGTCACTTACCCCAGGTCAATTTGTACCTCAAAGCTCACACCAAAGACATCGCTTGTGGCCAATTCTGTAATGAACTAAATAAGGGTTATTAACTAGGAAAAAGAAATTTAGATTTTTTAGCATCAGCAATGTGCCCAATACATAAAAATTAAAACCGTGGCTGTCTTGAAGATTTTATAATCTAAAAGATAAGTCACTGCTGTTAATAACAATACTGGCATCACTAAATGAAGCAAACGGTTCATATTTGTTTAGCAGTACCAGTTTTGAAAGAGAGAAACTACATGGATTATTAAGCTGATCTTTGAAAACTCCTGCTGACTTCACCGTAAGTTTTCCACAGGCAAGGAAAGCAGGATTGGGCCTTTAAGTAGTAAAAAAGAGAAAATAAAGTAGAAGAATAAACTATGATCTATCTTTAAAAAAATATTTGGTTGCCATACATTTTTAGTTTGCATTATAAAAATAATACTAGGAGAATTAAAGGAAACCTATTGATTAATATTAATTAATTCTTTAATTCTGTCTTTTAGGACAAATCTATTAGCACTAGTTTACCTGTACTAGATTTAATAGATGCCATTGCACCAAAAGCAATTCGTCAAGAAATGGTCAAGAGAGAAGATCTTTCTGAACAAGACAAATTGAATAATGCTAAGTAAGCATTTAAATCATATTTTATATTTTCTTGCACAGAAATGAAGCCTTGGAATTATTGATATATCAAAAGAGAATTATATTTACCTACATTTGTTTTTTAAATATGGATAGATTACATTTTAAATGGTAAAATTTCTCAACATTTTTTCTAGCATATTGAAAATACCAAGCGAAATTCACTGTTGCTGTAAACTGGCAACTCCACTGAAATTGTTATATTAATTGTCTGACATAGCCCCTACTAGTTAAGAAAAATAAATGCTCCAGTAGATTCAAGCAAAATAAATGTTCCAGCACAACTGTTAATACTTCAAGCAAAATAAATGTCTCAGTGCAACTGTTAATACTTATTTTCATTCAGTAAATTACATTCATTTCCCCAACATTGAAATATTGATTGGATGTGTATTTTTTACCTTTTTATTAAAAGGTGTTAATAGTTATGGTATATCTCAAAACTTAGGGAATAGATACTTGTAAAATAATATTATTTTCTCTCTTGTTTTTTCAAGATATGCCATTTCAGTTGCTCGAAAAATTGGTGCTCGTATTTATGCACTACCAGATGATCTAGTAGAAGTGAAGCCAAAAATGGTTATGACAGTGTTTGCATGCTTGATGGGAAGAGGACTGAACAAAATAAAATAATTAAGACATTTAATAAAAGTTTCTGCCATGTTAAACATGATAAATGCCTCACAGTTTTCAAGATTCTGAAGTTTAACGGATATAAAACCAGAGATAAATTTGTATGCACAAGTATGGATATATATATTCATTAATTACATTTTAATAACTTGTTTATACTAGTGAAGGTTTCATTCAAACAATTTCATATTACATGAATTATTTATGGATTAATAGTTCTATCAGAATATGTTCATTACCAAATTACGGTTACATTCTTGCATTGCTTTTTAAAAAATCTTGTAAATCAAACCTAGTTCATACTGTTTTCATAGTTTGAAAGGAATCAGCAGCTTTTAAAATGTTCTTTCAGGATCTGTTGTGAAAATATATTTTGATTTTTGTGGGTGTTGTTTACATGTAGTCATAACTGTGTGAAAGTCCATTCAAACACTATTATATTTTCCCCAAACTGAACAAAGATCAGCATCATTGCCTTATTCTCTGAAGGTCTGATCCAATTCCTGCTGAAGTCAATGAGAGTCTTGCCATTGACTTTATTGGAGCTAGTTTGGATCTGTGATCACCATATTGTCTAGAGTTTAGTGTTATGTTGTTGAATCTTTCATATGGGAGTAAACACCTAAATATACCAGATTGTTTTTTTACAAAACAACAAACTTTCATCAAAGTGAAGAATAACACTAAATAGTAAGGCAAATGTGTACCATGGACATTACTGGAAGATATGTGTCTATATTAACCCTTGCAGCTGGAGTAAATATCTGAACTTTCATAAACTGTTGTATCAGAAAGCAATAAACAGAGCTGGCCAGTCCAGTCTGGGGACTCAGCTTATATGTACTGCATTTTCTTTTGGAATTTATTTTAAATGAACACATGTATATCTATTTTTCTGTCATAAAAGATCAATGTCATAGAAAGGGTACTTGATTGCAAGAAATTCTTCCTGGAAACATATAAAAAGCAACATGTTGCAGTATCTTCTGCATGGAGAAAGACTAATAGTTATTTGATTATGATTTTGGAAAAGAGCATTTGTATTCCGGTGTCTGTACCAATAAATTTTAGCCAAACACTTATGGTACTTCAATATTTAATAAATTATTTTAAAAGCAGCCAAATAAGGCAGAATACTCAACTAAATACCTAGTAATTGTAAAGTGAAAAATAAAAAAGTAAAAGCAGATACATTATCTCCCAAAACATGAAAACAATAAAAGCAACTAAAAACAAGATACAAAAACAATGAACAAACCGGATTAGACTAAATATTAATAATCTAATATCTGACACAGCATACTGACACAAAGAGGACACCTTGAACTAGATGATATTATACAAGGTGATACTGAACAGCTCAAAGGATTAATGACGACATACAGAGCCTTTCTTTGCTTGGTGGTTCATAGGGGCAATGCCCACCTGGTCCATAATAAAGCTGTTAATATTTGCCAATATTATTCTATTATTTCTATTCTCAGTTGCATTAGAAGACATCCAACCTATGGCCAGGGAACTGAATCTTCTGACACAAAATTTGATGCACTTAGCCTGGTTCTGGAGACAAGTTAGTTCATGGCTGGAAGTTTTTATTTGAGATATATTGAATCTAAGGCTTTTTTGCCCAACCTCCATACTACAGGAACTAATGCTCTACAATAATATTGTCCTTCTTCCTGAGGTACACAGCTCCAAAGTGATAAAAATATTATTCTGACCTCGCTTCTCTGACAATGGGTTGCTCTTTATGCCCCACTGTCTGTTATAAACTCTTGCTATACTGACAGGTTTCAGAGTAGCAGCCGGGTTAGTCTGTATTCGCAAAAAGAAAAGGAGTACTTGTGGCACCTTAGAGACTAACAAATGTATTAGAGCATAAGTTTTCGTGAGCTACAGCTCACTTCATTGGATGCATCCGATGAAGTGAGCTGTAGCTCACGAAAGCTTATGCTCTAATAAATTTGTTAGTCTCTAAGGTGCCACAAGTACTCCTTTTCTTCTTGCTATACTGTCACACTAGAAAAAAAATGACAGTCCTGCATCGCTCACTCCCAGGTGTCCTGAGTTACTGATTGTTGTGAGCATAGGCACTGACTTCTGCTGGTGCCAGTGGGTGCTGGACCCCCTTTTGTCCCTGCCCCCATTCCAACCCCTTCCCCAAATGCCCACCCCCGCCTCTTCCCCTGAGTGCACTGCATTCTCGCTCTTCCCCCCTCCCTCCCGGAGCTTCTTATGCTGTGAACAGCTGTTTTGCAGCAGCAAGCACTGGGAGGTAGGCAGAGAAGCGGAGACACGGTGTGCTCAGGGGAGGAGGTAGAGGTGAGGTGGGGGGGCAGGGAAGGGAACTTGGCTGCACCCACCAATTTTTCCCTGTGGGTGCTCCAGCCACTGGAGTCAGCGCCTGTGGTTGTGAGCATGCTTTCTAAGGACAACAACCTATTGATATCCGGGAGCGCCTGAAGGTCCCTCCTGTAGCCTAAGGGGAGGAGCGACTGAACCTGGGGCTCAGCTAATTCTGGAGGACAATTAATAAGAAAATAGGAACCGGAGTAAGGTCACAGGGCCAGAAGGGAACCTGAGGGGGGCTCCGTGCAGCACAGGCACTGGCTTCCTCTGGGCCCTGGGGGTGCTTGAGACTCACTCAACCCCAGGCCTCTTTCCCCAAACCCCCACCCTGCTTCTTCCCACCCCTGTTCTGCCCCAGGTCCCACTCCTTCTCCCAATCCCTGTCCCCCAGCCTCTTCCCACCCTGGTCCACCCCTCCCCTAAGTGTGCCAGTCCCAGCTCCTCCCTCTCCCCTGCCCGCCTGGGAACAGCTGTTCGGGGGGTGGGGGAGAGGGAGGAGCTGATCGGCAGGGCCACTGGCAGATGGGAGGCGTTGGCGGGGAGCTGGCTGCCAGTGGGTGGTAAGCACCCACTAATTTTTTTCCATGGGTGCTCCAGAGTTGGCGCCTATGCTGAGCAGAGAACCCCAGACAGCATCCACTGCACCTAAAAAGGGATCTAAGGAGCCAGCAGAGGCAGCCCAGAGGAATTCTCTCAGAGGGATGATCAAAGGGAGGAAGGCGGTCTTGCACCACAGACAGGGTGTGCATTAAAAAAAACCTAGATTTTAAGGTCTTTTTTGGAGTATTTTTAGGACTCATGTCTCATGTTTTCTCCACAACCATGAGGACTAGAAATATACTGGGTTTTTAAATGAAAGCTGAAAGTCTCATGAAATCACATGACTTCCTGGGGGGAGGTGGCAGGGTCAAGAAAATCACCACATAAGACTCATGATAAAATGGGGAGACAGTGATACATCATCTTCATAGTGTGGGAGGTACTTAGCTACCCCAGCACAAGGCCGCCTCCCAGACTGGATAAAACCTGCCCCACTTGCCCTAGAGCAAGCAGAAAAGGAGTACTTGTGGCACCTTAGAGACTAACAAATTTATTTGAGCATAAGCTTTTGTGAGCTACAGCTCACGTCATCGAATGCATGCAGTGGAAAATACAGCGGGGAGATTTATATACACACACACACAGAACATGAAACAATGGGTGTTAACATACACACTGTAAGGAGAGTGATCAGGTAAGGTGAGCTATTATCAGCAGGAGAAAAAAACCCCAACCTTTTGTAGTGATAATCAAGGTAGGCCATTTCCAGCTGTTGACAAGAATGTGTGTACATTGGCCAAATTGGACAGTCTGTATGTAAAAGAATAAATGGACACAAATCAGACGTCAAGAATTATAACATTCGACAACCAGTCGGAGAACACTTCAATCTCTCTGGACACTCGATTACAGACCTAAAAGTGGCTATTCTTCAACAAAAAAACTTCAAAAACAGACTCCAACGAGAGACTGCTGAATTGGAATTAATTTGCAAACTGGACACAATTAACTTAGGCCTGAATAAAGACTGGGAGTAGATGTGTCATTACACAAAGTAAAACTATTTCCCCATGTTTATTCCCCCTTCCCCCCCGTTCCTCAGACATTCTTGTCAACTGCTGGAAATGGCGCACCTTGATTATCGCTACAAAAGGTTCCCCCCCCCCTCCTGCTGGTAATACCTCACTTTACCTGATCACTCTCCTTACAGTGTGTATGGTAACACCCATTGTTTCATGTTCTCTGTGTGTATATCAATCTCCCCGCTGTATTTGCCACTGCATGCATCTGATGAAGTGAGCTGTAGCTCACGAAAGCTTATGCTCTAATAAATGTGTTAGTCTCTAAGGTGCCATGAGTACTCCTTTTCTTTTTGCGAATACAGACTAACACGGCTGCTACGCTGAAACATAGAGCAGGGGGTCACTCCTGGGAACAAGGGGGAGAAAAGGGGCCCAGGAGGAACAGCGAGATGAGAAATGGGGGGAGGGGAAACTTAGGAGAACTGCCACGCCGGGGGGCAGTTAATGCACCTGGCGGGGAGGCGGGGGCAGGCTCCCCGAGCGGACAGCGCCCCTGAGTGGGGGGAGAAGCATCGAGAGAGGGAAGGAGCCAAGCCCTTGCCGCAGCCCCGAGGCATCGGAGTCCGGCCTCCCCGCGTCCTGGGCCCCGCCCCGCGTCCTCCAGCCCGGCCCAGCTCCTCGGGGGGCCCGTGGCTCCCCTCCGCGCCTGCGCAGCGAGAGGTCGCTCCCCGCCCTGCACTGGGTTGACAGCGTCGGGTTTACGGCCCCGCTGTCCCGCTGCGAGGCGGCCCGCTGCGTGGGGAACCCCGGGGCGGGCTGGTCCGGGGCCCCCCCGCACCCCCATGGGCCTGGCGGAGCCGGCGCCATGGCCGCCCTGTACCAGAGCTCGGACCCGTCCGCCTCGGCCTCCCCCAACAAGCTGCTGGCGCTGAAGGACGTGAGGCAGGTGAAGGAGGAGACCACCCTGGACGAGAAGCTCTTCCTGCTGGCCTGCGACAAAGGTGCGGCCGCAGCCCGCCCCTCGCCCTGGGGCCGCGGTCGGGGTCGGGCTCGTGTGACACGGGGGCGGGACGCCGCCCCTCCCCTGGGGCATCCGCTTTGGGGGCGGGGGCGGGGGCGGGGGCCGGAGATGGCCTGCGGCAGGTCTCTGCCCGCCGGCAGGGTGCGCGGTGTTGGGCGGCGGGCCGGAGGGGAGCCGGGCTCAGGCCCCGCAGCCCCTTTTCTCCCCGTGGGGTTTCAGGTTAGGGCTGTGGTCAAAGGTCTCCTCGCAGCGCAGGCTGCGCAAAGCGCCTCTCGAGCCGGAAACCCTTTTTTGCCCATTGAATTGTTGTTGAATGTTTACGTTAGAACATAACGAAAGAAGCCCGGACGCCACAGCGGAAGTTAGCAGGCAGAGGAGACAACTATCCATCAGATGAACTTTCACACACAGGGGAATATAAAGGACATAAAAGGCAATAAAACTAGAAAGGAGGGAAAGCGGGAGACTTCTTATGTCTTGTAATCTGTTCCAGGCAGGGACCATACTTTCCGGTGTGTTGCACCCTGTGGAGGCCCCTGCACATAATAATTTGCTTCCTGTCCCATAAAATGGATCGCTGAGCCCCAGGGGAAGTTCTGTATTACTTCTCTCTGGTTTCCTCCTCCTGTGTGAATCAGGGGTGAGTGGGTTCAATAATACTGCATCATAATCCTTTTTATAATTAAAAACTTGTAACGCGGACAAAAAGAGTTAAATTAGAAAAGAATCATTTAAATAATCGCGTTGAAAAAGACAGGGACTCTAACTTGGTTCCTCTTTGGTCTCATACAGTATATCAGAGTCATTGCCCTGATTATTGAAAAGCACTTACACATGAGTTTGTACTGGTGGGACATAAGCAGAAGCTTAAATACTTTCCTGAATAAAAATAAATCTAAGCATATGCTTAAGTGCTTTCCTGAGTTGGGGTTTATAAGGGGTGAGGAAGAGTGACTTAACCGTGTTGTTTAATTTCACATCTAATGTGAATAACCCGTTTCTAGTTTGGCTGCTTAGCAGCCTTATATGTTAAATATTTTTGGTCAGATGTCATGGATTACTGGTAGATTATTTCATATTTAATGACATCTTAAATTTTACTGTGAACATATACTTTGCATTTTATTTTAATTGATAAAAGTATTGTGTTTTATTTAATTTTCAGAATATATACCAGTAAAAATGAATCCAAAATACTAAGACATATTCGTACGTTGCTTGTTTAGGTGACTATTACATGGTTAAGAAACTCTTGGAGCAGAACAGCTCAGGTGACATGAACATAAATTGTGTGGATGTGCTTGGGAGAAATGCTATAACCATTACCATTGAAAATGAAAACTTGGACATATTACAGCTTCTTTTGGATTATGGCTGTCAGGTACAGAACCACTACACACTCGTTATTGTCCTTGTTGTTTTTTGTTGTCTTTTCAGAACCTGCAAGAAAAATGTTACCAATTTTGTCCTTTTTTCAGTTGGTAAACACTGAATATTTTCCTCCTCCATGCCTACCTCATGTTTCTAGTGGAGCTTAAATAAAGATGGCAAATTTGTTTGTTTTCATGAGTGCATCACCATCTTCAGTGATGTCAGTAGATCTCTGGAAATAATTTGGTTATTTGCGCTGCAGAGCAAGTGCACCCATTGTTCCCCAAACAAATTACTGACTATTTTTTAATATTCTGCAATGGAATTGTAAATTCTTAAAATATTTAGAATGCAAATATCACTTTGCCACTAGATAATAACAACTTTTAGGATGGGTGAAGATTGAAGTTAGAACATTAAATATTCTTTTCAAGTATCTTAGCTCTAGTCTAAAGCAAGCATACACTTCTGTAGTTCAGAGTTCAGGTACGGTGTATTGTTAAATAATTATATGTTACATGATGTTAAAAGTTAATTACTATATAAGAAGTAGCACCATTTTTTTTCCTGTTTCATTTCAGAATTGCAGAATGTTGCTTCTTTTCTACACTGCGGTTAGAATAAGGTTCAACATCCTCTGACTGACAGGGATTTTAATTCAGTGGAATGATGAAAGTGCATCTACCTGTGAATTTTTAATTTTGACTTACAAGCTTTCTGTCTGAATCTCTTGCCATTTCTCAATTCTGCTTTGCTCCCAAGTTGTTCAGGTGATTGTGATGATGGCTAGCTCTCCCTCCAAGCCTGCTTTCTCCAGTGTCTTTCAAGCAGTGGAAGCATGTCCTGCCTACCATGCTTTCCTTGATAAGATGCTAAGAGGGGACAAGTTTCTATTCTGACTTTCCCCATTTTTAAACAAAAATGTTAAGTTTACAAAGAACAATGTAAAGTGAAAAATAAAAGGTGGTTTAACTTAGCCTTGCAGAAGCCTCGTGAAAAGTTACCAGCGCAGACAGAACCCTACCCTCTTGCCTTTACCATGATGGTAATGTACAGAAACTGATATTTTACTCCCACTTTCAAAATAAAATTATTTGCTCCATGCAAGATGATGGAATTTTGGAAGATTGGCTTAACTAAAGATGATTACTATTAAAATTTGTGATTGATCAGCAATAAAGCCCAAAAAATGGTGGAGACTGGGGGAAGAGTTACAAAGCAACAGAATAGTTAACAATCAGTGTACAACCCTGTACAGCTTCATTCTTGATTGTTTCAGAGTAGCAGCTGTGTTAGTCTGTATCCGCAAAAAGAAAAGGAGTACTTGTGGCACCTTAGAGACTAACAAATTTATTAGAGCATAAGCTTAGAGCTACAGCTCACTTCATCGGATGCATACAGTGGAAATATAGTGGGAAGATTTTATATACACAGAGAACATGAGACAATGGGTGTTACCATACAGACTGTAACAAGAGTGATCAGGAAAGGTGAGCTATTACCAGCAGGAGAAGGAGGGGGCGGGACCTTTTGTAGTGATAATCAAGGTGGGCCATTTCCAGCAGTTGACAAGAACAGTGGTGGGGGGGGGGAGGGGTGGAAATTAAACGAGGGGAAATAGTTTTACTTTGTGTAATGACACATCCACGCCCAGTCTTTATTCAAGCCTAAGTTAATTGTATCCAGTTTGCAAATTAATTCCAATTCAGCAGTCTCTCGTTGAAGTTTTTTTGTTGAAGAATTACCACTTTTCGGTTTGTAATCAAGTGACCAAAGAGATTGAAGTCTTCTCCAACTGGTTTTTGAATGTTATAATTCTTGACATCTGACGAGTGGATGTGTCGTTAAACAAAGTAAAACTATTTCTCCTTGTTTATTTCCACCCCTCCCCCCCCCGTTCTTGTCAACTGCTGGAAATGGTCCACCTTGATTATCACTACAAAAGGTCTTTCCTTCCCCCCCCCCCACTTCTCCTGCTGGTAATAGCTCACCTTTCCTGATCACTCTTGGTACAGTCTGTATGGTAATACACATTGTCTTAGGTTTTCTGTGTACATAAAATATTCCCACTATATTTCCACTGTATGCATCCGATGAAGTGAGCTGTAGCTCACAAAAGTTTATGCTCTAATAAATTTGTTAGTCTCTAAGGTGCCACAAATACTCCTTTTCTTTATTCTTGATTGTGTGGTTCTCTGACATCATCTACAATTGTACCACGCCAAGTAGAGATATTCCAGGCAGGAATTATATTTTGTGTTGCTAAACATCAAGGAACCAGACTCTTCCTTGATCCTTCTTGAATGGTTTGTGTCTTTTTCCCTCATTCAGACAGGATACAACATAAGCATTTTAAATAGCCTTCAACATTGGTCATTCTGTCACATTTCTTTAAATTATATCTTGTTTCAGCTCCTTCAATCCAGGATTTAGGAGTGAAGTTTGTTGAGGGGGATCACTTTCCATTTCAGATCATTGTTGGTCACTCTTGCAGTGGAATAAAACTGTCACTAGCACCATGTTAACTCATAGAATGACCCAGATATTTGAATCTTCACCCTGTACGTCTTAGAGTGGATGGATAATGTTGATTAATGCTGCAGATTATGCATTGTTTTAGTAGGAGACACTCCTGGGGATTTAGTACAGACTTCAAGCTACAAACAGTGTCTTTGCTTAGATTAACAAGGATTGCAGGTTTGACCCTGGAGAACAGTAGCGCGGGAGAAGCTTGTTTGTATTAGTTTTCTATCTATCTTCCATTATGCTGTTTTTAAGATCACTTTTATTCTAAAATGAATTTAATCTGCTCCTGCATATTCCTTTTATCTGCCAAAAATTGTAGTGATTTTTCTTTTGCATCTTCATCATTTTATGGCAGTCTTTAAAAACAAAACAAAAACTGTAGTTCTTTGTAATGTAGTTGAGTACAACATTTGCTGTTTAACTTCAAAATCCTACCTATTATTTTTTTTTTTTTTTTGCATACTGTCTATTTTACTGTTGCTTCAGATTTAACCTCCTATTTTCTCTCTTCAGTCAACAGATGCACTTTTGGTGGCGATTGACTCAGAGGTGGTGGGAGCTGTTGACATATTACTTAATCATCGACCAAAACGATCCTCAAGACCAACTATTGTAGTTAGTATTCTTAATTCTTGTTAATTTTAGTTGGTACACCAGAAATTAAAAAAAAAAAATCCTCTAAGGCTAAGAGGCTGGAAAAAATTAACTGAAGACTAAGGTCTAAATTCAGTCCTGTTACAGATGCAGATCTTCATATAAGGATCTTGATTTGAATGGTATATTTAAACTATTAATTTAAAGTTAGTGTTAACTATCATATTACACACATAAAAAAAATGATGCTTGTAAATCCTTTTTGTAGTACAAATTATTGGCAGGTCTGACTGAAAAAACCAAGTGTATTTGGGGTAAAACTTCACTGAACTTAAGATTCACCTGAAATTTCTACCTTCATTTAAAAACTAATAATTTGAGATCCTTCCTTACAATCACTAAATATCAAGGTGCTTTAAAAAGTTTTACTGAGTGAAAAACCTGGTAATGAGTAAGCATGTCTGTAATGCTGCAGGAGTGAGTGAGGTGAGTACGCATGTGTACACGTGCACATTACAAATCAGTTGTGTATAGCTTCTCTGCACCTGAATACTGGAATGGGCAAAAAAAATCACTCAATAAAAAAAATTACTTAAAAAAATTTAAAAAAAAATACTGAATTCTATTTTTCTATGGGCAACTTTAAACAATTTTCTTTCCTCATAACAAGATTCTCATTCTGACGACACATGAGGACACATACTACATATGTGGAAAATGTTTTTAATCTTTTAAGTTTTCTTCCAAGAGGAAATAAAAAAGGAAGAGATGCAATGAAATAGGGCCCTTAAAAGAAAATGGTTGGGGTTCTTATGTTTTGTACCAGGCTATCTCTCTCAGAGCTACAAAATGGTTGAAATTTTTTGTGCACATAGCTCATGAATATGTAAGTGGATCTCATTTAACCTTAAAATTGTTTCCTTTCAGTGTAGTATTCCTTACAATTTATGTAGCTCCGAGCATTCCATGTTGGTACAGTACAAAGCAGAATTCAAAGGAGATTGCCTGTGGGTAGGTTATGAATTGCGTATTTTATTTTGTGTAAGGGATGACTGACTCTCAAATTGCGGAATGAAACAAAGTCATGAGTGAATGGAGCATGAACGTTATCTTCTCCAACTCATGAACAAAAAAAAAAAGTGTGATACTGACCACCTGCTTTTGTTATGAATTATAAATTATTTCCTCCTTAGCAGCCAGGATTCCCCGAAGTTCTGAAGGACTCTTATTTTGCTAAAGTCATTATCACATGTTTCTCACAATATGTTGAGGAAATAGAGAAAGTAAACTTTCCTTTAAGTGGGAATTACATTATAGAAGGGGTGAGCTCCGATTTTTAAAGTAAATGAATTAAAAAAAAAAAAGACCTGAGTATGGACATATAGAATTCCATCAGAGAAGTAATGGAACATACAGAGAGAACTCATTTACCAAACGGAAACAGCTGTGTTTCTTCCCCACATCTAGGTCTGTCCAAGTAATGCAGGTTGCAAAAATTAAATGTTTGTTCTTCATTGCTCATATGAATTTTGTATTGGTGAAAGGCACCAAAAATTATTGCCCTAGAGACTAAAAGTTCTTTATCCTCAGAACAGGTGCAATGTGAGGAGCAGCTGAGTAGTCTTTCCATACAGCTCTGCTAATGTTCTTTAACCCTAATTGAGGGACAGTTTTTCTGGTGATGAGAGAGCTCAGTCTTCATGGCTTTTTAACCCTTGTTCTTTTTGCTGACTATAATTAATGTGTATATTTGTCCTCTGAGAACTGAAATGAGACAATAGTGTAATTGTATTTTTAGAAGGCAGTCAATTTCCAATATTTAGATAACCTTGATTTCACAAATTTGTAAGCTATTAGTGGGGGGGATATTTTAATCAGAAGTTAACTTGGGCCCATGTTGATCATTCATGTTAATTATAACTTATAGATAAACATTTTAATAAAGTTGCATGTGATAATCTAAAACTTGTCTAAATATTATTTCAGAAACTTATGGAGCGTATTCAGAACCCAGAGTACTCAACAACTATGGATGTAGCACCTGTCATTCTAGCTGCTCATCGTAACAACTATGAAATCCTTACTATGCTGTTAAAACAGGATATATCTCTACCCAAACCTCATGCTGTTGGCTGTGAATGCACCTTGTGCACAGCAAAGAACAAAAAAGATAGCCTACGGCACTCCAGGTCAGAAATATCAGATCTTGGTAATAACAAAAGATCCTCAAGGTTTACCAAACTACATAAATCTGTAGCATCATTCAGAGTCAACGTGTCTCTCTTTAAGTTGGAATTTAGAAGTGTATTTTATCTCATATATTTATCTTGGGATAGATTGAGCTTGTATGCCTTGGTGGAGGTCAGTGGGATTTCCTTCGGTTTCCCTCTGTGATCTGAAGGTGTTTGTTCAGATTTGTTTTAAGTATGTATTTTTGTGAGGTGTTGGGGGTCTTTGGGTGCGGGAGCCATAGAAATAAAATTTTCATTTAAAAATACATTATTTTTATTTAATTAATTTCATGAAGGAAAAAAGGAAAAAAATTCATATATCGTAAATTATCTAATTTCTTTCAATAATTGTAATTTATGCTAGAAGGAAGGTTGTAAGCCTAAGAAAACAACATTTTATCGGAACTTACTTTGGAAAATGGAGAACCAAACGTGTAAAATTAAATGGAATATATTTTACATTTTATGTAATTATGATGTAAGGGTGCAAATGGAAAAGCAGTTTGCTGACTCAAACCACAAATTTTATTTATTAAACTCAACAAAATACTTCAAGACTGGAAATAATTAGCTATTTGAGGTATTTACAGAATAATTCCCATACATATAAAGGTAGTATAAGTGGACTGTAGCTACAGTCTGACATTTTGAGCAACTCCTGTGTGTCTGAAAGTACTGGTATTGGCATTCAAATACCAACGGCAATATTCTGATACCCTTACCCATGTTGGGTAGTACCTTACTCCATGAATATTCCTGTTGACTTCAGTATAAGTAAGGATATCAGAATCTACCCCAAGGCATTAGTGACTTAGGCTATGTCTACACTATGGACCTTACAGCGACACAGCTGTACTGCTGCAAGTTCTCCTGTGTAGCTGCTCTATGTTGGCAGCTCTCATATGACCGCATAATTAAACCACCCCAATGAGAGATGGTAGTTATGTTGGTAGGAGAGTGTCTCCCACCAACATAGCGATGTCCACACTGGTCCTTTTGCTGGTGAAACTTTTGTCGGTTGGGGTGGGTGTTTTGTTTTGTTTTTTCACGCCCGTGACCGACAAAAGTGTAGACATAGCCTTAGAAATACCTAAGAAAGTTACATATAGATGAAACTGAAATGAACTATTGAGATTTGACAACTTTGTTCCAGAGTGGAAGTGTAAAGGTGGTGTGGGAGGTATGATGTACATGTTTCAGAACTGTGAAATTACATATAAATTTTGCAAAGGGAAAAGCAGTGCTGTAAATGAGATTAACACACCTACATTTGCTGCTTTCTCTGGACTTCAGTATTCTGACATTATAGAAATTGCTGACACTTCCTTTGCAGATACAATGTGGATTACATGCACTAAAACTCTAATTGTGATGATAATTTAAGAGAGCTAGTATTAAATATAAATTACCGCATTTACTCATTTTTTCCCCCCAATTGTTCTTGTGACACTTAAGACTAGAGCACAGTGGATCAAATGATCTTCAGAGCTCTGACCTTTTGAAATCTTATGACAAATTAGCGTGTGATTTATTTTTTAAACATTTTGCTAGTTGCTGTTTAGTTCAATATAATCAGAAAAAGTTGTAGTGTTGATGGAACCTAAAATTCTCAGTTGCAGAGCCTGAGCTGGACAGACTTTTACTAATTTAAATTCTAGTCTTTAAAAAAGTTTTTAACTAAGTTTACATCCTCTTCAACTGATCTGATTTGCATTTGAGTGAAACACTTATTTCCTTGTCTAATGGAAATAGTTGTTAATGGATCAAAAATCAATTTCTAACAGGTATTTTTAAATTGGAATTTATCCTTCCAGTTTCCAAAATCATTTTTACATTGCTTTTTAAAGATCTTTGATGGAAATCTTGGTAACTAAAACCTTTCTTGGATTATGTTTATGCAACGGATATGAAGTTTATTTTTATTGCACTTATAGCCCATTAATTTTCCTTTAAAGTTCATAGTTATTTTGCCGACTACAATAATCTGATATTAGCAGGATGAGAATTACTGGTCATTACATAGATGAAGAGTATTTCCTGATCATTCCCCCACCACACAAGATAGGATCATGTCTTTTTTTTATTTTTTGTAACCTTCCCCATAGCAACCCAGAGTTCTGGCTAGTTAGTTAAGGTAGTTAAAAGGGAGGGGAAAAACAAACACAAAACTTTGTTGCAACTTGCAGCTGGTGTCCAGTGCATTTAGACTGAATGGGTAACATGCTCTTGGGGTAAAAAATTGAGCATGGAACACGGGAGGCTACTGGCATCAACCTGAGTTAGTTTGGAATGAGGATGGTCTTAAATCTCATATAAACTAAGTCACACTAGTGAGTACTCTCATCTCATGAACGAGGGTACGGTATAAGGATGTTGTCTCCTTTTCCTCTTGGTTACTGTAGATAGTTTTACCATACTGAACCCAAATAGCTGCCTGGTAGTTGAAGATAGAGGCATTTTGCTTCCCGTTCTCCATTGCTTTGAGGCTCGTTTAATAAAGTTTCAGAGTAGCAGCCGTGTTAGTCTGTATTCGCAAAAAGAAAAGGAGTACTTGTGGCACCTTAGAGACTAACAAAGATGGACTACAAGCCGTCAGGAACAGTATCCCCGATATTGTCACGGCTAACCTGGTGGCAGAACTTTGTGACTTTGTCCTGACCCATAACTATTTCACATTTGGTGACAATGTATACCTTCAAATCAGCGGCACTGCGATGGGTACCCGCATGGCCCCACAGTATGCCAGCATTTTTATGGCTGACTTAGAACAACGCTTCCTCAGCTCTCGTCCCCTAATGCCCCTACTCTACTTGCGCTACATTGATGACATCTTCATCATCTGGACCCATGGAAAAGAAGCTCTTGAGGAATTCCACCATGATTTCAACAATTTCCATCCCACCATCAACCTCAGCCTGGACCAGTCCACACAAGAGATCCACTTCCTGGACACTACGGTGCTAATAAGCGATGGTCACATAAACACCACCCTATATCGGAAACCTACTGACCGCTATTCCTACCTACATGCCTCTAGCTTTCATCCAGATCATACCACTCGATCCATTGTCTACAGCCAAGCGCTACAATATAACCGCATTTGCTCCAACCCCTCAGACAGAGACAAACACCTACAAGATCTCTATCATGCATTCCTACAACTACAATACCCACCTGCTGAAGTGAAGAAACAGATTGACAGAGCCAGAAGAGTACCCAGAAGTCACCTACTACAGGACAGGCCCAACAAAGAAAACAACAGAACGCCACTAGCCATCACCTTCAGCCCCCAACTAAAACCTCTCCAACGCATCATCAAGGATCTACAACCTATCCTGAAGGATGACCCATCACTCTCACAGATCTTGGGAGACAGGCCAGTCCTTGCTTACAGACAGCCCCTTAACCTGAAGCAAATACTCACCAGCAACCACACACCACACAACAGAACCACTAACCCAGGAACCTATCCTTGCAACAAAGCCCCTTGCCAACTCTGTCCACATATCTATTCAGGGGATACCATCATAGGGCCTAATCACATCAGCCACACTATCAGAGGCTCGTTCACCTGCGCATCTACCAATGTGATATATGCCATCATGTGCCAGCAATGCCCCTCTGCCATGTACATTGGCCAAATTGGACAGTCTCTACGTAAAAGAATGAATGGACACAAATCAGACGTCAAGAATTATAACATTCAAAAACCAGTTGGAGAACACTTCAATCTCTCTGGTCACTCGATCACAGACCTAAGAGTGGCTATACGTCAACAAAAAAGCTTCAAAAACAGACTCCAACGCGAGACTGCTGAATTGGAATTAATTTGCAAACTGGATACAATTAACTTAGGCTTGAATAGAGACTGGGAATGGATGAGTCATTACACAAAGTAAAACTATTTCCCCATGGTATTTCTCCCTCCCACCCCACCCCCCACTGTTCCTCTGATATTCTTGTTAACTGCTGGAATTAGCCTACCTGCTTGTCACCATGAAAGGTTTTCCTCCTTTCCCCCCCCCCCGCTGTTGGTGATGGCTTATCTTAAGTGATCACTCTCCTTACAGTGTGTATGATAAACCCATTGTTTCATGTTCTCTGTGTGTGTGTGTATATAAATCTCTCCTCTGTTTTTTCCACCAAATGCATCCGATGAAGTGAGCTGTAGCTCACGAAAGCTTATGCTCTAATAAATTTGTTAGTCTCTAAGGTGCCACAAGTACTCCTTTTCTTTTTAATAAAGTTGTGGCCTCTGCCCCATTTAATACGTTCCTTTTGACTTTTTCTGTGTGTCATGATTAATGCTATGTGACCTTGCACCTCTGAAATTCATGTCATTTACCAGTCCTGCTGTCTGATTGGAACAAGCATTACTTTAACTGATGTCTTTTGCTGCTGTACTGACTGTGGTTGGAATAGCAGTGAGGAGAATAGAGCGAGCCAGTGTTGCAGCCTTCCTATGATATAAACTCCATTTAAAATAATGGGAGTTCTTCATATATGAAGGACTGCAGAATTGGACTCAAAATCGTTTCCTCCTTCGACACATGACATTAAATGTTTCTCACTTGAAAATTCTAAGTGACCCAGTATGTTGTCTTTAGGCCTAAAATCAAAATCAGCAGGCATAAATACTCTGGGAGAGTATAAATGGCAGTTTAATTTCCTTTTGTCCTTTGCAATGGACTTCAAAGTAGATGTGAACACCCTACCTAGTGAGATTTATGACCCCCCCCCCCCCCCGCTCCCCCCGATTTTATGGCTGTAATCTCTCTTTAAATTAGTTTTAGCTTTTCCGAGATTTCAGGACATATTGTGATTTGCAAATGCTAATCAAATGAAGCGTCTTCATCTTAAGAAGTTGCCTTACTCTCTGAACCTTTTGTCTCAGATTTCGTCTTGACATCTATCGTTGTTTGGCCAGTCCTGCCTTAATAATGTTGACAGAAGAGGATCCAATCCTGAGAGCTTTTGAACTTAGTGCAGACTTAAAAGAGCTAAGTCTTGTCGAAGTTGAATTCAGGTAGGAATGAAAAGAAATACAAACTTACTTTTACCTCTCTTTTGTTTTCCACATAGCTCATGTTTTTGTGGGTTTTTTTGTTTGTTTGGCACTGTTAAAAAAATCAGATTGAGATTAATGATGGGGAATGAATTAAGACTGATGAATAATCAAACACATTTTAAAAAGTAGTTTCAACATTGCTGAGCAGTGTCTGCCAAAACTTTTTCATTTTGCCATAATAAGGCTATGTTTACACTACCCTTTATGTCAGCAAAATTTGTGTCGCTCAGAGGTGTAAATATTCCATGAGACATCTTAGAGTGGCGTAGCTGCATTGGTACATCGATTCCACTGTAAGCTGTCTAGTGTAGACATATCCTTAATTGTTTGATCCTTTTTAGGGGGTAGGCACTTGAGTGTATTTAGTGTCATCAGGTTTTCACCTCCCCAGATATGAGTTGAATTTTGAAGTGAATTGATATTAAAAACTAGTTGGACACCACAACACTTAGTTCCTAGCCCACACAATTTCTAGCTTACTCATATCTCAAACATATTCTGTAATTTGCCAGGACTAAGATAACAAGGAATTCTGCAAGTCAGGATTGGGGTTCATGTACACACTATACAGCACTTGTCCACATGGAGCCCGACTCAGGTTTGTTTGTTTTTCTCTTTGCTTACTCTATATGAACACTAAAATGTAAAAATAAATAAATAAATATTTGATACCAAAAGCGCCATGTCTATATTATAAACTAACAAGCCACATGATTTTGTGTTAAACTAATCAGGCTTTTTTTCCTATTAAAAATTTCAAAATATTTGGCGACTGTTAATTACCACTTTTATTTTAAAGTATTCATATAGAGGTTGGATTTAGCCTTTTGTAAAGAGATGGGAATAAAATGATGCAACTAAAGAACTGCTGCTAGATGTTAGTTTATAAGACCATTAAGACTTAAAGCACAGGCTTATTGTAATAAGGAAAAACTGTAAAGACCCTGAAGACCTCCTCGAGCTGCAGGAGGAGCAGATCTGAGATGTGGGGGACAGAATTGATATGATATGGGAACTTGGGGGACAGAATTGATTTGGAGTTGGGAGGGGGCAGGAAGATGTGGAACTGAGAATTACTGCAGCAGCGGCCAAAATCACCTTACTATACATTTGGGAGAGTTGGCGATGCTAATTGCCTATCTGTGGGAGGAGGTGAAAGTTAAAAAATCGCAATATTATTTGTAGTATTGTAGTAGTCTTGGCATAAACTGATTAAACAAGTTTAGGCTCTGCCCCGACATTGCTTTTCATACTGAAGTTACAGCCCCAGTATCTTAATATTCTGTTCTGCTATGAGATCTGCTTCAGTACTACAAACTCCAGTGTATATTGTGACCCCTAGCGGGAATATATTTCTGATATAATAGATTAACTTGTATCTAATTTTTGCTGTCTGTTGTAAATGGAGATCTCTTTAGAAACTCTCCTTTTTTATAAGGATAATACATTAAACTACTATTTTAAACACATCAGTGTATTTTTAAAATACAAGGCTACTCTGCAAAAAGCTACTTATTTACCATTATTAGGTACATTTAAAAAAAAAAAAAGTTCAAGTGATTTTAAAAAAAATCTTTCATGCATTGGAATGTCTGGTCATAACCACATCAGAAATTTGGTAAAAGTTATACTGTAGTAAAAAGAGATTAAGCTTTACATTTGAATTGTTGCATGAGTCGCATGGCTCTTCCTAATTCTCTTCAGAAATGCTTGTCTGAGCACACAGTCTTCAATTTCTGTATCTGTATTGCAGCAAAAATGCAGTGGTTGTTTCTTAGTCACAATTTTTTAAAAATAAAATGGTTGAAGGAAAAAAGTGAAATCTTTGAACAAGGAGGATACAAATGGAACTGATTTAAAAATTTTGTTTCAAGGTTTCTCTCTGTTCTGTCTCCCCATCTCCCTCAGGCACAAATACTTCAATATTGTATTCATAAAAAATCAGATGATGATTTGAAAGATCCACTTATAGTTCTGTTAACTTTTTCCCTGCATGTTCACATCCATTAAACTACAACTTGTTTTCTTTATATTCCCTGTAATTAAAAAGGGTCACAGAAATGTAGGGGATAACTATCTATCTCGGCCATCATTTCCTAATCTCATGTAGATATACTTTTCTTGTCCAAGGCAAAATATCAATATCCTAAATCTAGTTTCTTCATTTGGGCAGTATTCTCTCTCAGTGAGGGTTCAGCTCTTGCTCTTATGTGACGATAACTTGTATTGAAGTATATTACGTTCCCTGGTGAGACTAGCAGAAGGTGTGATTTTTCTCTGTATCTACTAATTTAATAAATCAGTTCCAACAAATTAGTCTTAACTTTCAACTATGGGATTAAAAAAAAAATTCCTACATAAGAAATGGTCAACTTTTTCCCATGCTGTGAATTATTGTAAGAAGATTGTGACTATTAGTAAATTTTTATGAGGGAGACTGGGAAGTGTACTTTTTAACCTGTGGAGATTTAAACTCTTAAGTTACAAGTAAAAAAGAAGGCAAATATTACACTACAACTCTGTTTAGTAATTTCACCTCCATAGATCTGTCAGATTAGGATACAAAGGATGGTGCACACACAATTGAAATACATTGTTACACTGGAAACTTGCATAGACCTGACTTCACTGTGACTGGCTCTAGAAAATGCTGTTGGCCCTTAATTTTATATAACAGCTTCATATAACTCAGTTTTGTTAAGCATATCTTTCTGTCCCAACACTTAAGAGAGATAATTAATGTGTATATTGAAGTCTGAGTCAGAGGTACGTTAATATCTGCTACTTTTGTATTTTCTAGAAATGATTATGAGGAACTAGCCCAGCAATGCAAAACCTTTGCTAAAGATTTACTTGCACAGGCACGGAACTCACGGGAACTGGAAGTTATCCTAAACCATACAGCTAGTGATGAACATGTGGACAAACGAGGATTGTTAGAAGAGAGGATGAATTTGAGTCGCCTAAAACTTGCTATCAAGTATAACCAAAAGGAGGTATCTGTCTGTCTGTGTGTCTCTCTCTCTCTCTCTCAATTTGTTATACATAGGCTTGAAAGGATTAGTTTTTTATCGGTAAATTTAGATTTCACTGAAAGGAAAGGAGTACTTGTGGCACCTTAGAGACTAACACTGATGAAGTGAGCTGTAGCTCACAAAAGCTTTTGCTCAAATAAATTTGTTAGTCTCTAAGGTGCCACAAGTACTCCTTTTCTTTCTGCAAATACAGACTAACACGGCTGCTACTCTGAAACCTTATATTTCACTGTACACACAGAAATGACGAAACAATATTTCCTTCAATGGTAATCAAAATTTACAGATAGCAAAATAAGAAAAATTTGAAAGGTCCTATAAAAATGAGGACTGTTTTTTAAAAACAAAACAAACCCAAAACTAGCTATGGTGAGCAAATTTTCCATACTTAGAGCCACAGTGTCATAGAGTTTAAGGACAGAAGGGAAACCAGATAATCTAATCTGACCTCCTGTATGTCAGAGGCCACCACCATCATCACCCAGCACTCACACACTAAACCCAATAATTAGACCAAAGTATTACAACCCACAGGAGACTGGACTATTATGTGCTACAGGTAACTGTTAAGCAAACATACAAAAAGTATTTCAGATGCACTTCTGTCTTTGATCATACCTTTTTTACCATTGTGATTAGATGAAATATAGCATTTATTTTTTTCCTGTGTGGTATGAGAAAAGATCCATCCATCCATCCTTCTCTCTCTCTCTCTCTCTCTCTCTCTCTCTCATAAATAAATATTTTATTGCTGGCAGGTTTGTTATAGTGAGAATTTTTCATGATAGGTTTTCTGAACTATTGTGGTTGTGAAGGAGGAATTATTTTTTTCTATTCATCTTGAAATTAAACTTCAAACAGTACTGAAATACAAACAGTTTCTGACATGTACTTTTCTAACAGAATTTTTGTTTAAATCTGTTGATCTACATAATATTTCAGACTGAAAGTTCCTGGTTGTGTGGGCCCTGTTTTAGCAAAGCACTTAAAAACAAGGTTAATATAAGTGACAGCTTAAGTTCTTCACTTAATTAGAGCCATAAAAATTAAAAAGTAGATCTGACTAGTATGGGATTACTTGGTCATTTTAGCGCTGATTTTGTAAGGCATTGAGGGTCCTTAATTCCTGTTAATGGCAAAGACAACACAATGCCCAACACAATGGTGTTAGTGAACTTTGGAGGCACATAGTACCTCCCAGAATCAGTCCCATAGGAAGCAGCAGGTTTTCGAGAATGGCATGGCTCTTAGGTCTGTATAACAGTTTTCTAAATGATTTAAAAAAAAGAAACAGCTAAATCATTCTTAATCTTACTGTTATCCTGGCCTCTCAAGAAATCTGTTCTTGATATCTATAAAAAAAACTAGTGCTGTGGAATCCATGTTCTAAACTTGTGGGTGGGAAAGGAGGTGAAAGTAATTCATATTTGTGATTATCTTACTAATATTTTCCTTTTGTCTCCATATTAACATTTTAAAAAATAACATTTAAAAATTATTCTTTCAAGATAATTATATCTACTTGCTAGGAAAAAATGTGTAATATAGTGTGATCTATAACTGACTTATGTCTTGAATATAGATTTTTAATAATGGTTACCTTAATCAGGGCTTGGTTTTTTTTTCCAGTTTGTTGCCCAGTCTAACTGCCAGCAGTTTCTCAACACTGTGTGGTTTGGACAGATGGCAGGCTACCGACGCAAGCACACGTGTAAGAAGATTTTGACTGTTTTGACAGTTGGCATCTTTTGGCCAGTTCTGTCTCTCTGTTACTTATTAGCCCCCAAATCTCGAGTAGGTCGAATAATTCACACTCCTTTTATGAAGTTTATTATTCATGGAGCTTCATATTTCACGTTCCTACTGTTACTTAATTTGTATTCACTGGTCTACAATGAGGATAAGAAGAATACAATGGGGCCAGCACTTGAGAGAATAGACTATCTTCTGATAATATGGCTTATTGGTAAGTATCAGAGGGATATAAAATTAGACAAAAGGTTCTGACATTGGCCATTTCATTGATCCAGCAATAATGTTGTGTGCTACTCTGTAGGAAATGATAATTCCAATCAGTGCTTGGCTGGAGGATAAAGGGTGAAGGAAGTGACATACTTATGATCTAATGTTGTAGCAATTCTTAGTAGTCAAAGAAAGTAACACTTCATAGAGCTCCCTGCTAGATGGAGTGACCAGGAATGCTATTTTGGAAGGGTTGGTAGAGTGCTGTTTCAGGCAAGAATGATCATGTGGGGTATGGTTTGGGATGTTAAGATGATAATGTGAGAACTATGTATTTTAACTAAGTTGCAGGACTGTTTTCAATAATGACATAAAAAAAGTAAGCACATGTGTTCCTGATATGATTAGTTACTCCCTCCATAAGAGATAGTGAGAGATTGCTAGTGATTTTTTTCATTGATGCCAAATTGAAAATTAAGAGTTCAGAGATCATCTTAATTTTTCAACACCCTTTTCATGACTGGGTCATTTTGTTTATTATGTCAGCTGTTCAGCCATTGTAAGCCAATAGTATATTTTGGTCAGCCACCTACAAAGCAGCTGTTTAATTTCTGCTAAGTCCTGCTTTTCTTTTTCTCTCTTTTTTTAAACAAAAACATAACTTTCATTTGGAATTTTTAAAGTGATCTTGGTTCTCTCGTGACTTGGGGCAAGGTTTGAAGTTAGGCTGATGTTTGATAGAATTTCAGTATTGGTAGTTTAAAAGTTTCAAAAGGTAGAGAAAATGTAATTAAAAGATCATATTGAGCTTCTTGGAAAAAACACATTCAATTAAAACTTTTCATGCACTTTATGCAAGTTGATAAAAATTTAACTGGGTTGAAATACTTACAGATTCTTGGAATAAATATGCATAAATAAATATTTATTTCAGCTCAATCAACTTTTCTATTTCTCTTCTATTTCAAATTGATTTTTGTTACTGTATGAGATGTGGGTCTCTGGAGCCATCAGGATTTACCTATATTTTCCCTACTCAAGGCCCTTTATTGATGCAGCTTTTTTTTTTTTTTAAAAGGATGGAATTTGGTCCCAGTGTTTGCTGCTGAGCAGTGCAAACTCTCTCTCTTCTAAGGTTTAAATAGGAAACCTCTACAGCAGTCTAGTCCCCGACAGCCCAGGTGGAGGAGACCACCAATTGAACCAAGTTTCCTGTGTGGCAGTATTGAAAAAGATTGGTAACTTGCCCTTGAATTTCCAGTTCTGCAATGTTTGAGTTTTAGTTCAATTTCAGATAAAAGAGCCACTGCAGAACTGGAAAATGGCTTAAGAAGAAAAATATTTGTTTTTAGTCTCTTATGTAAAATCCTCTTATTCAGTATATGAAAATCATTGATTTTTTTCTTTTTCTCCTTTTGTTTTCTAATGCTATTTTAAATTTGTCTCCATTGTATGTACTTCCTTTTTATATACCAATATCATTAATAATATCAGCACATCCCAGAGAAGCATATTTGCAAGTTAATTGTGGTTGGTGCAGAACCAGTAGAGGGAGCACAGATACTGCTTTTGAGTAGAATAGGTCCCCAAACTTTCACTGTTCTGTTTTATGAATTTGTCAGCCCTTTTAATGGTTTTCTTTTAAAGTTAGAATCTCTAGGACTTAGAGAATCAAATTCTAACAGCCTTAATATATCTTAATTCTTAAGACTATAGACAGACATGTAATCTATATCCTCATTTGTTTGATTGGAAGTTGGTAAAATGCTAGTGTTGCAAAGTTTACAGTTTGTGTCTAAACTGATTCTATTAATTTTAAAAATATATACTTTGTGAGGTGATTCTGTTGAACATCTAGAGATCTAAAAACTGTTCAATAAGCATTTTTAAACTGTATTTACTCAAAAGTACCAGCACATTGAGGATTGGTGATAGTATAGGTATGTATTAGGCCTGTCAAGCGATTAAAAAAGTTAATCACGATTAATTGCACTGTTAAACAATAATGGAATACCATTTATTTAAATAGTTTTGGATGTTTTCTACATTTTCAAATACATTGATTTCAATTATAACACAGAATACAAAGTGTACAGTGCTTACTTTATATTTATTTTTGATTACATACATTTGCACTGTAAAAAAAACAAAAGAAACAGTATTTTTCAGTTCACCTAATACAAGTATTGTAGTGCAATCTCTTTATCATGAAAGTCCACCAAGTCTTATTTCTTGTTCAGCCCATTACTCAGACAAACAAGGTGGGTTGCAGTTTGCAGGAGATATTGCTGCCCGCTTCTTGTTCACAATGTCATCTGAAAGGGAGAACAGGCCTTCTCATGGCGCTGTTGTAGCCAGCGTTGCAACATATTTACATACCAGATGTGCTAAAGCAGTATTTCCCAAACTAGGGATGCCGCTTGCTCAGGGAAAGTCCCTGGCAGGCCGGGCCGGTTTGTTTACCTGCCACGTCCGCAGGTTCGGCCGATCACGGCTCTCCCTGGCTGCGGTTCGCCGCTCCAGGCCAATGGGGCTTGCGGGAAGCGGCACGGGCTGAGGGGCGTACCAGCCGCTGCTTCCCGCAGCCCCCATTGGCCTTGAGTGGCGAACTGTGGCCAGTGGGAGCCGCGATCGGCCGAAACTGCGGATGCGGCAGGTAAACAAACCGGCCCGGCCTGCCAGGGCTTTCTCTGAGCAAGCGGCGTCTCAAGTTTGGGAAAAACTGTGCTAAAGATTCATATGTCCCTTCATGCTTCCACCATCATTCCAGAGGACGTGTCCATGCTGATGACGGGTTCTGCTCAATAATAGTCTAGAGCAGTGTGGACCGACACATGTTCATTATCATCGTCAGATGCCAGCAGCAGAAGGTTGATTTTCTATTTTGGTGGTTTGGGTTCTGTAGCTTCCTCATCGGAATGTTGCTCTTTTAAGACTTTTGAAAGCATGCTCTAGACCTTGTCCCTCTCAGATTTTGGAAGGCACTTCTTAAAATTCGGGTCGAGTGCTGTAGCTATCTTTAGAAATCTCACATTGGTACTTTGCGTTTTTTGTCAGATTTGCAGCAAAAGTGTTCTTAAAGAACATGTGCCGAGTCATCATCCAAGACTACTATAATACGAAATATATGGCAGAAAGCGAATAAAATAGAGCCAGAGACATATAGTTCTCCCCCCAAGGAGTTCAGTCACAAATTTAATTAATGCATTTTTTTTAACAAGCATTATCAGCATGGAAGCATTTCCTCTGGAATGGTGGCCGAAGCATGAAGGAGCATACAAATGTTTAGCATATCTGGTACATAAATACCTTGCAATGCTGGCAACAAAAGTCCCATATGAATGCCTGTTCTCTCTTTCTGGTCACATTGTAAATAAGAAGTGGGCAGCATTATCTCTTGAAAATGTAAACAAACTTGTTTGTCTTAGTGATTGGCTGAACAAGAAGTAGGATAGAGTGGACTTGTAGGCGCTAAAGTTTTGCATTGTTTTGTTTTTGAGTGCAGTTATGTGACAAACCTTGGGTCGAGTGCTGTAGATTTTTTTTTTTTTTAAGAATCTGAAGTGCCATCCAAAATCTCAGAGGGATGAGGTGTGGAGCATGCTTTCAGAAGACTTAAATGAGCAACACTCAGATACAGAAACTACAGAACCTGAACCACCAAAAAAGAAAATCAGCCTTCTGCTGGTGGTATCTGACTCAGATAATGAAAATGAACATGTCGGTCTGCTCTGCTTTGGATCGTTATCGAGCAGAACCTGTCATCAACATGTCTTCTGGAATGGTGGTTGAAGCATGAAGGGAATCTTTAGTGCATCTGGCACGTAAATATCTTTCAGCATTGGCTACAACAGTGCCATGTGAATGCCTGTTCTCACTTTCAGGTGACATTTTAAAGAAGTGGGGACCATTATCTTCCGCAAATTGTAACCAAACTTGTTTGTCTGAGCGATTGGGAGAATAAGAAGTAGGACTGAGTGGACTTGCAGGCTCTAAAGTTTTACATTATTTTATTTTTGAATGCAGTTGTGTTTTGGTTTTTTTGGTACATAATTCTACATTTCTAAGTTCAACTTTCATGATAAAGAGATTGCATTACAGTACTTGTATTAGGTGAATTGAAAAATACTACTACTTTTGTTTTTTTACAGTGCAAATATACGTAATCAAAAATAAATATAAAGTGAGCACTGTACACTTTGTATTCTGTGTTATAATTGAAATCAATGTATTTGAAAATGTAGAAAACATCCAAAACTATTTCAATAAATGGTATTCCATTATTGTTTAACAGTGTAATTAATTGCGATTAATTTTTTAATCACTTGACAGCCCTAATAAATTGTAAAATCAATATAAATTTTTAGTAAGATTAGGAGTGATGATAATTAATCCACAGGTGGAAAGAAGCCTCTTTAAGGAAAAACAATAGACCTAGCATACTTAAATCACCCTCCAGTATAACAGATCAGGTCTACAAGTAGACTAAAGATATGTAGCATGCTCCATGAGTAATTCTATGAGCAACAGGTATTTGAGGAGATTTTGTCTGGACAAGGGGAGGGGTGAGTTAACTGGTACAGTTGAGCCAGACCTCTTGTTAAATGGCTAGTAAAGACAAGGGGTAAAACACTTAAGTGACCGAGGCTTTCAAGTCAATGTTGAAATTTGGATTTAGGCTGCTAGGTCACTTAGGGACAGATTTTTGAAGGTGTTTAGTTGCAGGTAGGTACTTAGTGGGATTTTCAAAAGTGCCTAGGCATTTAACTCGTATTGAAAACCGTGAAGGGAATTTGTTTCTGTGTTGTGAGATAAGATTGAAAGGGAGTGACTTGTAACTCAGACACATTACTAGTACCCAACTAAGATCTTTTTTTGAGATTAGTAAATCTTAATACTTTTAAATATTTTAAATGTATATAAATGGGTTATTTTGCATTTGTTGTTGAATCATATAAGGAGATACATACAGAATAAATGCAACTTGGGATACCTCCAATAAAATATATTTTTAAAAAGTACTAAAATTAACTTGGAGGAGAATTATGTTATTTCAACTAATCATTAACTAACTTTATCTTGTTTGGAATTTGGAGCATTGGTATACTTTTTTATTGAATCAATACTGTGTGATCATAGCAAAAATTCTGTTTTGACTCCAAAACTTAAAGTTAAAAGCAGGTTTTTTATACTAGATTGACTTTTTCAATATTTTGAGTGCTATTAGCCCTCCCTCCCAAAATAATCAATCCAAGACAAAAAAGCAACAAAATCTTATACTTCTAGACAAATGATGCAACATTTTTAGGATTTCCTATACTACCGTTTTACACTGTTTAACTTCTTTTGTTAACTAGGTCAGTTTTAGTTACACATTAAACAATTTTTGCAATGTACAGACAAAACACCCCAAAACGAAGACTTATAACCGGAAAGAATAGGTCTTTTATCTTCTACTTCTAGCTGTGGCAGTATGTATTTTCTATTCTGCTTGGCTCTAATCTTTTATCATCGCAACATATTTCTTACTGAACAACAAGGAATGCCCTTCAAAAAGTATTTTAGGTTATTTATCTGACTTGCCTTTGCTTTTGCTGGACCAAAGTTTTAGAAAACTTGCAAAAACCTGTGCCAAGTCCAACAGTTTTCAGTTGCCAGTAATGTAAATGCTACTTTTCTCCTAATTTTTAATATAGTAGCAAACATCTGAATTATTCAAATAATCTGAAGAACATTAAATAACTGATTATTTGTGTATCTTAAATGTGAAGCTGTATTTCTACAGAAGGTCTTTTGAAATTATGAAATGGCAGGTTGTGATATGAATATTTACTCACTGAATTTTATTAGCTGAATTTTTCTGAATAAGTGTAAAGTGGTTAATAATGGTAGAATTTAACACCTAATTGAGGTCTATGATTCAGTAGCGAGGGGGGGAAAAATTTCCATTGTAGACCTAAGATCTCTTTGT
Source organism: Dermochelys coriacea (assembly GCF_009764565.3). NCBI lineage: Eukaryota > Metazoa > Chordata > Testudines > Dermochelyidae > Dermochelys > Dermochelys coriacea. The sequence continues at coordinate 32,531,950 of NC_050076.1, read as the reverse complement.
GAATAGGCTAAACCTGTACATTTTGCAGGGTAAAACCAAAACCCCCTTGTTTCCTGTTAAGTTACCTTGAATCAGATAGGTAGGGAAAATTTCTGTTGAGTCATTAACCTTATAGGAATTATGATGATTGTAGTGAGAGAAGTTTAGTTTTAAGCTGTTTTTTCTTGGGTCATTTTCTAATTCAAATACCTTCACAAAAATGTGTTTGTAGCACAGTGTGATGAGGTTCCAAGCTTTCGGAAATAAAGTTGACTTATTAAAATGTCAACTGTAGTGAGGCTTTGGACTCTTGTCCTAAACCAGACTCTCCTCTTCCCCCTTATTAAAGATAATTTTTCTTCAGCCGAAGAGTTGACTTGTGGAAGGTAAACATTTATAATTACTTTATCATTATAAATGATGATTACTGCACTGTTGTATTTTATGATCAAACTCAATACTATTCAGATAGATGTACAAAATTCCCCCCTTCCTTCTTCTCACTAAAATACTTTGAAAAGAAGTAGGTGGCCTTATTTTAGTTTAAAAGCAAAACAAAACACCCAACGGGAACACACTAGAACTAGTAGAAAGCCTATACAGTGTAATGCAGTGACATCTTTTTGTTTGCTTTTTCTCTCCACCAGGAATGGTGTGGTCAGATGTCAAAAGACTTTGGTATGAAGGCCTGGAAGACTTTTTAGAAGAATCTCGTAATCAGCTTAGTTTTGTCATGAATTCCCTCTATTTGGCAACCTTTGCTCTCAAGGTAGTTGCTCATAACAAGGTGAATATCCATGACTCCGATCTCAAGCTGAACTGGGGCTGATTGCGCGGGAAATACGGAATATTTTTTATTTTGATAGGGCTTAGGAAAAATTATTCTACAGTCCTAAATACTTAAGGCCATAGTCTTATTTTAGTCTGCACATATTTAACACTGATGCAGAACATAAGCATGTGAGGAGCTAGCAGCAGTTTCTATTTTGAAATTATAGTTTTGCTAGATGTAAGGATGTTTTGTTGCATTTGCTTAAACTCCAAAAATGGGGTGTGAACTTATGCATGTGCCCCTATCTGAAACTGGCATGTCAGCTACCCTGATTCTTTAGCATTTTAGGGAGAACTAATATTGCTGGACACTTTACAATATAAAAAAAATTTTGCTTGCTTTTTTTTTTTTTTTTTTTTTTTTTTTTTTTTTTTTTTTTTTTTTTTTTTTTTTTTTTTTTTTTTTTAAGAAACTCTAACACCTCAGTTGTATGCAGCAGGCCTTTTAAATTCAGGAGGGAGAAAGCCCTGAGGCCAGAAAAGTGCCTTTTTTCTCCATAAAATTCTGTTGGCTGAGGTTTATAACCTTTGAAAATCATCATTTCCTTTCTGTTGGTTACATCATCAGCAAAGTTTTGGCAGCTTACAGAAATAACTGAACATGAATAATCTCAAAGTCTGGGCTAATGCAGCAGCAGACGCTTCAATGCGAACCTTATAGCAGATCTCCGCTCTGGCAGATGGGAAGGGAGAGAACCTGGTCTGGCATCCCTGAACCTAGCACATGGTTCATCTCCCCTCCCCATGGGGGGGAAATCACATGGGAAGGAGACTTCTATTTCCTGGGGGGGAGGCAGAGTGCCTGACTACTTGGCCAGATCCAGCAAATAGGTTTGGTGGTTATTCCCCTGCTGGGAAAACAGTCTTCTCCTGCTTCCAGATAATTTAGTTATCTTGTAGTTCAAGATGTGCTGAATGTTGAAAATTCAGGGTTCAAACCCAAGTGATGACACATAAGTTTCTTCAGTGGTACATGACAGCATTTTTTACCCTTTTCTTTTTAAAAAAAATCTAGGAAATTACATACAAAAAATTACATTTAACAAACCTCATTAAGACTGAAAAATCAAGCATTTGGATGTTAGGAAATACCAGAATGCAGGTTGCCACTTCAGCCTTCATTCCTTAATCCACCCAGCATGTGTGTGCATTATGAAGCAGTCTTTTGTTACATAATCACATGCTATTTTTTTTTCAGTGGGCTCGCAGCCTCATTTAGCATATAGGATAGATGGTGTTCAGAGAGTGAATCAGGATTGTATAATCATTGAGGCTGTTTGAAGGATCCGTAACTCATTTGCTCTGTAAGGTGTGTGGAGAATAAGGTAATAGACTGCATGAAGAGAAAGGCTTGAGTTGTCGTTAACATGAATGCCACCTAAGAAAACTCAGTTCTGTCCTTCCCGTTCCACAATCTTACGTCTTGCTCACCAAGTCACTTACACCAGATTTCTGACAGGTGGCCTCTAATACTGTGTTCCTCGTTTTCTGTGTAGCCATCTTGAGATAGCTGGGGCCTGACTTGTAAATGTGTTGAATGTTCATAAATGAAACTGAAGTCAATCAGAGCTATGAATGCTCAATAACGCTGGCAATAGTGCTTGCAACTCCTCCCATCATGTCATCTGCAGACTTTATAAATGTACTGTATGCCATTTTCCAAATCATTTATGAAGGTATTGAATAGATCCGGGACCAGGACAAATGCCTGTTGGACCCCCTCATTATGCCCTTCCAGTTTGACTGTGAACCACTGATAACTACTCTCTGAGTATGGTTTTCCAATCAGTTGTGCACACACCTTAAAATGTTTGTGATGCACTTGGTGAGCAGCACACTAGGAAAGACCATTAGAAAATGAATTCTATATTCACTGCAGGCATGGATGGTGTGCAGTAAATAAGTCAGGGACCACTAATTGAATGATGAAAATAAAAAATATTGAACAGCTTCCTCATTTCTTACTGGGGGAAGAAAAAGTTTTCAGGGTTGTAAAGCCTCATGATTATACATGGTGCCTTCATCCTCTTCTGATAATGAAACAATAGATAGACAATTATTAGTGGTACATGAGACTATAATCACAAACAGCCTCTGCCCTTCCTCAGGAGTTGGAAAATGACTGCGATTTTACTTCTTTCAGAGAGAGTCCTCTGACAGGAAATACGAGGATCATTTTCTTATTTGCTAAATACAGACATATTTTTGTAACCTTGTCCTCTGATATTTCAGTCTGATAATTATGGGAGGCTTTTCAAGAGGGATGCCCCTCTACAAACTTCTAGTCCATACAGATCCACCATTATTTAAAACCCTTCTGTTGTACGCAGATGTCTTGTCTACTTCCAAGTGACAATGCTGTAATATCAGCATTAATTGTGTTACTGCTGATCATTTTTTAGAGGACGGAATTGTTTTAGCAAGAGGTAGGGTGGTCCACTGTTTATGTCGCTAGCCTGGAACTTGGGAGATCTGGGTACAATTCTTACTCTGCCACAAATGCCTGTTGGACTTTGCCAAGTCATTTAGTCTCTACATGTCTTGGTTCCTCAACTTTAAAATGGGATAATAGCACTTCTGTACCTCACTGGAGTGTTATGAGGATAAAAATATTAGATTGTGATGTTGCCAGATATTAGGGCCCTAGATCAGGGACTATACGAGGGCCCAGTGTGGTAGGTTGTTCATGCACATAGTGAGAGTCCCTATTTCAAAGAGTTTACAATCTAAATAGACAAGACCGAGTAAGAGGGAAAACAGTATCTTAGATATAATGGGAAAGGGGAGTTTGAAGTCCATGAGGCTCTGAAATGAGAAATGCTACAGGCAAAGAAATGCAGAGGGAAAACAGGAGAGAGACAAAGACAGAGAAGAAAAAGGAAAGTAAAAAAGGATGAAGCCAAAGGGTGGGAAACAAAGGACAGAGATAGCAATGGTCTTAAATTTGATATATTGTCCCATGGAGTGCTGAATGTGATATTGAACAAATAATAACAAAGCAATTCAGTTACACATTAAGGTCATAGTCTACCCTTGGACATTTTCAAAAAGTTCTGTTGGGAGCTTTACTGTGGATTGAGGGGAGTAGTTAATCCTAAATTTATACCCCTGGTCAATGGACAGTAATTAGAAGTGGAATTATGATCTCTCCACCGAATGAGGTTGATACCCCTTATCTGGCATGTACAAGAGAATTTGGTTTCAAAGAGTAGGTGAGCTTAGTTTTGTTTCTCCTGTTTATTTCCTCAGTTAGAAGAGTTGGTGAGTTTGGGAACTGCTTATTGAACAACGATTTAGTCAATTCTCACCAGTTACATAGTTCAAAATCCTGCATCAGAAATTCTGGTTTCGAGCTCTAGCACTGTTCTGCATTATCATCCCTTTCACCAAAACCCAACCTCTCACAAAACTCTTTGTTGCTTTTGAGGTTCTTTTAAAGTTTTTTAAGTATTATCTAGGAAGATTTTGTGGTTGGAAATAAACCTATGTGCTGTTACCTCTGCTTGGCTGTCAAAAGAAACCTTCCTGATAGATCAAATTGGCCATTAGACAGACAGACACATCTCTTCTGGCAAAATTCTTCCTCAAGACTCAAAAGCTTATTCAATCAGAGCATTCTGCTCATCATGGACAGAAAGACAGCATAAAGAAATCTGTAGGGCAGCTGTTTGATCACTGGTGCATTTCTTCATCTTTCAGTATAAGTGATCCTGGGCTAGATTGCTATCATTTGGGCCAGACATGCTCCTATCTGCAGATGCAGCTTTCTGCCATACCATACCAATCTTATGGCCTGCCATTAAATAATAAATGCCAAAATTATTTATGTTCACTCCTGCCTTCCCTCTCTTTTGATCTTTTTCTTACCGCTTATGATTTCTCAAGTGTGACCTCTGGAGAGTGGCAAATATCAGATGTATGAAGGATAGAAGTGTGTGTATACTTATAAGACATCCATCATCCTGAAGGAACCCAATTATCCCTAAGTCCTTTCCCCTTCCAGAATTGGGTTAAGACCTGCAAGTCTATCATCATTACATAAGTTGGTTTGTTCTGTGTTTTACAGTGTTTTTTTTTACTTATCGTTATTTGTTTTACAGTCGTGCCTATATCAGGGCCCAGTGTGGTAGGTGCTGTTCATGCACATAGTGACAGTCCCTATCTCAAAGAGTTTACAACCTAAATAAGTAATTCAGAGTAGAAAGGAAAACAACATCCAGAGGAGAAGTGTCTTGCCCAAGCTCACACCAATATAGGTGAGTGGTAGAGCCTTGAATTGAACCTAAGTCACCTGATTCCCAGTTCAGTGCCCTATCTACTAATCACTCTGGCTTGTATCTGTATAAAGTATTGTTTTAACTACACAGAATACATTGAAGGCAAACTCATCATTTATTGTAGAATATCTTTGAATTACACCTGTGATAGATTCTTCTTCTTTTTTTAATAATGTAAGTAATTTCAACTTTTTCTTTTGAAACTCTAGTTCCATGATTTTGCTGATAGAAAGGACTGGGACGCATTCCATCCTACATTGGTGGCAGAAGGTCTCTTTGCTTTTGCTAATGTTCTTAGTTACCTTCGACTCTTCTTCATGTATACAACCAGTTCTATCCTAGGACCACTTCAGGTAAATAATATTGCTGTCAGAGAAAATGCTAGACTTGATCTTGTACATATGTATTATGATATAGTCTTTAATTGCATGATCATACACTATTTTTTCCATATTCCCCTACCTCATTCAGGATACAAGGTGGACACAAGTGGTGTTGGTGGGGAATTAAGATTGAGCATTCAAATCTGGCATTTCCTAAGTTTAATGCTTGACTTTACAACCTACCATTCTTTTAACAGACTTATTTTGGCTCTGTAATAAAATGTAGGCCCTTAATTGTGCTCTGAAAAGGAAAAGTAATAGAAATTTCACATGCTGAATTTAAAAAAAAATTGAAGATAGAAGTTACTTTAGAAAGAATATTTTTTGTTTTGTTTTGTAGCCGATTAATGTTAACTACCTCTTTCTATAATCCTCCCAAACAGTTCTTTTCTCTTGTCTTTCTCCCTCTCTAGCCATGGTTCTGTATCTCAGTTACATTGACGTTTTTATTTTTATTTGTTTCTCATTTTTCTTCCACCCACACACGTGCTCACACAATGAAAAATCATTTGCATACTTTCAGGCAGCTACTTAACATGACGTTAAAGTAAGAGCATTATGTTTATAGTACAAATACACTGAACATTAAAGTATCTCCTATGTTTTAAAGAGGTTTGCTGTTTAACATACCGGTTTATGTACTATATCTTTCTTATGTATTTTTAGTAGGCAGCTATGTAGTGACGTCAAAATTCTGAGTAAACAAAAATAGGCAACAGTCACCCTATTCATTTTCACACTGAATCTTATGTTATTACTGTTGACCAGTACAACTTGAGCAGCAACTCTTAAAGTATTTTCCAAAAGTAGGTCACAAGTTCAAATAGTAGTAATTAAACATGGTATGGCACCCCAACAGTGAAAAATGAAGGGAAGCTACTGTGTTCTGTTGGTAGTTGGAGATATTTTTAAGTACTGAATCGTTTTACATGTTGGCCTATATAACCTATTTTAAGAAAAAAGTCAATTATAAGTTTATTAATACTAGATATATTAAAAAGAGCGTTTTACAAAATTTGTTTTTGCATACTAACACTTTCAGCTTTCAAGTTGTCTACAAATTATAAACACTTGGAAAGATATAGTATTGACTATAGTTAGAATAACAGGTATTTGGTCTGTGTACTAGTTGCCTGGTCCACTGTACTTTGAAGAAAGTGCCTTTTTTTTTTTTTTTTAGCTTCCATGCAGCTTTCATGTTTTGGGGGCATAATTTTGTTTTGCTGGGTTTTGTAACTTGTGTTGAAAGGATAGAAATTAGGAAATTAAGGAAATACTAAATCTGACCGCTCTACTCTCTGTCCTAGGTCACAGCTTGGTACAGAGATCCCTTCCTTTTCATATAGTCCAAAGATGTATACATCCTATAAAATAGCAGTGTACTACTAATTCTGGATCCAATATGTATATCATGCCTCCAAAACAAGAAAGCTGCATGGAAGTAAAACTAAAATCACTTTCTTTAGAACACAGTGGACCACAGTGCAGCACATATGATGGCCTGTCTGTCTGTCTGTCTTTCTGTGGTATTATAGCTGTTTTGGTCCCCAGATATTGGAGAGAAGGTGGATGAGATATTTTTTATTGGACCAACTTCTATTGGTGATAGAGAAAAGCATTTATGCTACACAGAGCTTTTCTTCAAGTCTGGGAAAGATACTCAGAGCCCTGGTCTACACTACAAGTTTAGGTCGGATTAAGCAGCGTTAGCCTTGCACCCGTCCACACTACGAAGCCATTTTTTCCGACTTTAAGGGCTCTTAAAACTGGTTTCTGTACTCCTCCCTGACAAGTGGATTAGCGCTGAAATCGACCTTGCTGGGTTGAATTTGGGGTAGTGTGGATGCAATTCAATTGTATTGGCCTCCGGGAGCTATCCCAGAGTGCTCCATTGTGACTGTTCTGGACAGCACTCTCAACTCAGATGCACTGGCCAGGTAGACAGGAGAAGCCCTGCGAACTTTTGAATTTTATTTCCTGTTTGGCCAGAGTAGTGAGCTCTTCAGCACAGGTAACCATGCAGAGCTCTTCAGCACGGGTGACCATGCAGTCCCAGAATCGCAAAAGAGCTCCAGCATGGACCAAACAGGAAGTACTGGATCTGATCGCTGTATGGGGAGACGCATCCCTGCTATCAGAACTCTGTTTGAAAAGACGAAATGCCAAAATATTTGAAAAAAACTCCAAGGGCATGATGGACAGAGGCTATAACAGGGACCTGCAGCAGTGCCGTGTGAAAATTAGGCAAGCCTACCAAAAAACCAAAGCGGCAAACAGCCGCTCCGGATCAGAGCCCCAGACATGCCACTTCTATGATCAGCTGCATGCCATTCCAGTAGGTGCCCCTACAACTACCCCAGCCCTGTGCATGGACTCGGTCAATGGACTCTCACACAACAGGGATATGGATTTTGGGGATGAGGAGGAGGTTGAAGTACAGCAAGCAAGAGGAGAAACGGTTTTCCCCGACAGCCAGGAACTGTTTTTCACCTTGGATCTAGAACCCTCCCAACCTACAGAAGCTGGGCTCCCGGACCTAGAAGGCAGAGAAGGGACCTCTGGTGAGTGTACCTTTGTAAATATAATACATGGTTTAAAAGCAAGCGTATTTAATGATTAATTTGCCCTGAAGACTTGGGATGCATTCACGGCCAGTACAGCTACTGGAAAAGTCTGTTAATGTGTATGGGGATGGAGTGGAAATCCTCCAGGGACATCTCAATAAAGCTTTCCTGGATGTACTCCCAAAGCCTTTGCAAAAGGTTTCTGAGGAGGGCAGCCTTATTCCGTCCTCCATGGTAGGACACTTTACCACGGCAGGCCTGTAGCACGTAGTCTGGAATCCTTGCATAACAAAGCATGGCAGTGTATGGTCCCAGAGTTTGCTGGCATTCAAGCAACATCCATTCTTTATCTCTCTGTGTTATCCTTAGGAGAGTGATATCATTCATGGTCACCTGGTTGAAATTGCGAAATGTTATTAAGGGGACATTCAGGGGCTGTTCCTGCTGGGCTGTTTACCTGTGGCTGAACAGAAATCATTCCCGCTGTTAGCCATGCGGTGGGGGGAAGGGGTGAAGCACTCATCCCAGAGAATTGGTTGTGGGGAGAGGGGTGTTTAGTTGGGTTTGTGCGGCATGTTAACCTGAAAACTGCAGCCCCTCCTTTTAAATGGCCAACCCATTTTAAAGGGCCAACCCAACGGGTGCTTGGTATGGGAAAGGAGGGTGCTGCTGTTTGAAACCATTCCCACATGTTAGGAAGGTTGAAGAAGCCGAAAGACTGTGGCTTACCATGTCTGTCTGCAAGCTGAATTCTGTTGCCCGCCAGCCCTGCGTGTGTGATCTCTCACACCATACGGGCAGGCCCTCAATATAAGAGGCAAAGTGCGACCTTGTAAAGAAAGCACATGTGCTATGTAATGTTAACAGACTGGTTCACTGTGAAAGAGTCTACCCATTGTTCTCTAAAACGTCTCTTTTTAAAGACTAATCTCCCTTTTTTCCCTCCCGCAGCTGCAAATGTTTCATCGCTCCACGTATTATCTCTGTCCCAGAGGCTATCAAAGATTAGAAGCTGAAAAAAACACACTCGTGATGAAATGTTCTCTGAACTCATGCAATTCTCCTATGCTGAAAGAGCCCCAGCACAACGCATGGAGGGAGACAATGTCAGAGTCCAGGAAAGCACAAAATGAACGCTAGGAGAGGAGGGACGAGCGAGAGAAGAGGTGGCGTCAGTGTGATGAGAAGAGGCAGGATGCAGTGCTGAGGCTACTGGAGGATCAAACTGATGTGCTCTGGCATATGGTTGAGGTGCAGGAAAGGCAGCAGGAGCACAGACCGCCGTTGCAGCCCCTGTGTAACCAACTGCCCTCCTCCCTACGTTCCATAGGCTCCTCACCCAGATGCCCAAGAACGTGATGGGGAGGTCTCCATGCACTCAACCACTCCACACCAGAGGACTGCCCAAGCAACAGAAAGCTGGCATTCAAGAAGTTCTGAAGTGCAGTATGGCCTTGTCCTTCCCTCCTCCCCTTATCCACCACCCCACCAGTTCTTCCCTCCTCCTCCACCCCTCCCAGGCTACCTTGGCAGTTATCCCATTTGTGTGATGAATTAATAAAGAAGGCATGAATTTGAAACAACAATGACTTTATTGCCTCGGCAAGTGGTGATCAAAGGGGGGAGGGGAGGGTGGTTGGCTTACAGGGAAGTCGAGTGAACCAAGGGGGCAGGTTTTCATCAAGGAGAAACAAACAGAACTGTCACCGTAGCCTGGCCAGTCATGAAACTGGTTTTCAAAGCTTCTCTGATGTGCAGCAAGCCCTGATGTGCTCTTCTAATTTCCCTGGTGTCTGGCTGTGCGTAATCAGCGACCAGGTGATTTGCCTCAACCTCCCACCCCACCATAAATGTCTCCCCCTTACTCTCTCAGATATTGTGGAGCACACAGCAAGCAGCAATAACAATGGGAATATTGGTTTCACTGAGGTCTAAGTGAGTCAGTAAACTGTGACAACGCACTTTTAAACATCCAAATGCACATTCTACCACCACTCTGCACTTGCTCAGCCAATAGTTGAACAGCTCCTTACTAGTGTCCAGGGTTCCTGTGTATGGCTTCATGAGCCATGGCATTAAGGGGTAGGCTGAGTCCCCAAGGATAACTATAGGCATTTCAACATCCCCAACAGTTATTTTCTGGTCTGGAAAGTAAGTCCCTTCCTGCAGCTGTTCAAACAGACCAGAGTTCCTGAAGATGCGAGCATCGTGTACTTTTCCTGACCATCCCACGTTGATGTTGGTGAAACATCCCTTGTGATCCACCAGTGCTTTCACGGAGGGAGGGAGGGATGGGGGGGCCTGACGACATGTACCCAGAACCACCTGCAGCAATGTTTTTTGCCCCATCAGGCATTGGGATCTCAACCCAGAATTCCAATGGGCTGCGGAGACTGCAGGAACTGTGGGATAGCTACCCACAGTGCAACGCTCCGGAAGTTGACACTAGCCTCGGTACTGTGGATGCACTCATATGACTTAATGGTCTTAAATGGGGACACACACAATCGACAGTATAAAACTGCTTTCTAAAAAATCGACTTCTACAAATTCAACCTAATTTCGTAGCGTAGACATACCCAGAGTGTCAAAACTAAATAGAAACTGGAACAGATTATGTAGCATAAGTAGTTAACACGTATTCTAAAGGATCATTCAAGGTAAAGTGGCCCATAACACCCTGCAGTCCTAAGACAAAAAGAGGGGTTAGTGGGCTATAGATTGTCGTAATAAAGACACTAGAATTATGGCTTATTAAGACCATGATTTTTAGTGTCGAGCAAAATTATAAATTTAAGCTCCCAGGCTTGTCTTTTGAAGGTATCGTGCAGGTTTCTTTTGAGAGCGGAGACTGAGAGGTCAGATATGGAGTGATCATTTTGTGAAAAATGTTCCGGGTGATTATGGTGTTTTTGTCTTTTATCGTTTTTCTGTGTGAGTTCATTTGAGAGCGTAAGGATTCTCTGTTTTCACCTATATAATTGTTGTTGGAGCATTTAGTGCAGTGGATGACGTACACCACGTGTTGCGATAAACATGTATAGGACCCATGGATCTTGAAAGGTGTGTTGTGGAAGGTATTGATCATCATAGCAGTGGAGCTATATCTGCAGGTTTTTCATCTGTTGTTATGGCAGGACTTGGTGCCATTTTGAGTTGTGGGTCATGGTCTGGAGCTTGCTTCTGATGGTGAGCTTGGGGAGTCCTCTGAAGGCCAGAAGAGGGGGACTCGGGAAAGATTTCTTTTGAGGGTGTGGTCTCCATTGTGTGGGTTGTAATTGATTGATGATGTTCCACATAGATTTCAGTGTGGGGTGGTAGGTAACAATTAGGAGTTGTGTGGTCAGAAGGAGTTTTATTTCTGTATTGAAGCAGATTCTGTCGGGTTATTTGGGTAGCTCATTCCATGATGCGATCTGCTTCTCTGGTGGAGTGTCCTTGTTTGATGAAGGCAGTTTTAAGTGTGTTTCTAACTTTTTTTTCTTGGAACATATTTTGTGGTATCAATAGGCCTGGCTGTAGATAACAGATTTCTTGGTGTGTTTGGAGTGGTTACTTTATCTGTGAAGAAAGTATTGTAATCAGTTGGTTTCTTGTATATAGTTGTCTGTAGGGTTCTACTGTTGAATCTGATTGTGGTGTCCAGGAAGTTGATGCTGGTGTGGGACTGTTCTAGAGAGAATTTAATGCAGGGGTGGTGGTTGTTGAAGTTGTACTGGAAATCTATGAGGAGTTTAGATCGTCTGTCCAGAGGATGAAAATATCATCCATGTATCTCAGGTATATCACTGGTACAGTTGTCCAGAAAATGTTCCTTAAGGTAACCAATGAAGAGCTTGGCATATTGGGGAGCCATCCTAGTATCCAGGGCTGTTTCCATGGTCTGAACAAAGTGTTTGTTGTTATGTAAAACTGTTATGGGTTACGATAAAATGGATGAGTTTAGCAATGAGTTTGGGGTGGATATTTGAGGCAGACAACGATTCCATCATTGTGAGGCATATTGGCGTATAGGGAGGCAAGGATGGTGTTCTGAGGGAGGTTGTTAATGTTGCGGAGTTTCTGGAGAAAGTCAGTTGTGTCTGTCTATCGTGGGTATGTGTAGTGACTCAGGGATTAGGGTTACACTTTTACATGGTTAAATCTGTTTTAGAGCTCACATAGCTGGTGATGTAAGAGCCATCATACGTGCTGTAAATATTAGATGGTGGAATAACTTTGTAGTACTTAAATGTAGGAAACGGCTCATACTGTATTTTTGTTTAAATGTCATACATTTACATAGATCTAATAATAGACTTAGGCCTTATCTATACTGGAAAAATGTACCAGTGTAATTTGTTTTGAAAAATGATTTAGTTAAACTACTGCAGATTTTTATTTTAGGTGCACTTACATTGGTAACTTAGGGACATGCATCTAAATTAGCTGTATGTTTTTTTTGTGGAGTAGTAATGTACCCCACAAATAGGTGTAGGTGTGGTACTTTGTGGTCCGCACTGAATTATGCTACCTACAGCTTTGATGGCTTCAATGTCCGTAATAAATGCTCTATCTACTCTTTTAAAGGAACCTGATAAATTTGTGTTGGCATTATTGTTCAGTTGCAGCACATTCTGATGTTTGTTGCTTATTTGCACTTAGTTGTCATCTGCATTAAATTATGATTGCAGGGATATTGTGGGCAAATTAATGATTAACAGTTTATTGAAAGGCAGTAACTTGCTTGTTAGTACCTGACATTTTTTCTTAAAGATTTTGTTTTGCCTATAGTAACTTAAATTGTTTTTAAGAAATCAGTTTAATTGGTTTGAGGAAAACCATTTGTTTTACATATTTTGTAACACATTAATTATCCTGTAGCCTAATTGATGGATTGGTGTATTGATTATTGATTAATTTCTTAGGCTGCAGTAGTCAATAAGGGGACAGTCTAATAAGTGGCTACAGCATCAGGAAGATTATTACCAATGTCATTAGAATGATAGATTGATGGAGCACATGAGAAACAGCAGCAATTTATCACAAGTCCCTCTATTAACAAATCCACAAAGTGGATAAAGTTTACAGTCCCACAAACCCTGAAATACAACAAAAGAAAGGGTGCAAAGTTTTTAGCTCTATAATTGGCATCACTCATGTTTTGTCTCTTGCTGGGGAATCTTGAAGTGTCAGTCATTTCTTCCTCATCATCTTCATCGTCACCATCATTGCCAGTGGATATCATCCTAGCGTCTCCTAAGACATGCAGGCCAAGATACAACTTTTATAATGTGCTATGCTGATGCCCACTGGGGTTCATACATATTTCTGAAGGTTACAACCTCTTTTCCTTATTTGAACTTCCACACCCCACTACTTTTGGGATGCTCTGCTTTTCAGAGGTTAACTTGTTAGTTCCCCTTATAGTTGTTAACATGTATGTTACTCAGTCACCAGGACAACTTGCTGACACTCTATGTCCCCATAATACTCTAAGCAACTTCATCAGGTACATTGCTAATATTTAGAAAATATATATTGCAGTTTAACACATGTATTCCTGTGACTGTTCCATCTTGTGACCCAGAGTCACTCCTCAGATAGCTACTCAAATCTGCCTGTTTTTAGGCCTAAGGCCTTGTTTGTCTAAGCCTAATATCTTACAGGCCTGTTGGCTAGGTGTTACAATGTTAAGTAATACTTATATTTCATCTCTATATCCTAAATGTACCTGATATTGTCTATTCTTGGCTACATCCTGAATTCTGATTCAATGGTATTGACATTAAATTAAAAAAATTAGTGTTCACAATATTTTTTTTTGGTAGGGACCGAGTGAAGGAATATTGATAAGTTATTAATATGTCATTGTTAATGGAAATTGGTAATCTGTTCCACAGATTTCAATGGGGCAGATGTTGCAAGACTTTGGAAAATTCCTAGGGATGTTCCTTCTTGTCTTGTTCTCATTCACAATTGGATTGACCCAACTGTATGACAAAGGATTTACTGTAAATGAAGAGAAAGACTGTGCAGGGATCTTCTGTGAACAGCAAAGCAATGACACATTCCATTCGTGAGTTTTAGAATGTTAAATAAAATACTAATTAAAAAAATCTGCTGCAGGACATTTACGTTGACTCTGCAGGATATTTACCTGAGTGGTGTAGGTATAGTGGAAAATTATGACCTGGATTCACCACAGTTGCAGCTCCACCAATGGTATCAACTGAACATTGATGTGTTGGCAGGTCTCTAAGTGAGCATAGATAACACACTGGTAGAAACACAAGCATCAAGTCTATTCATCAGTACTACGTGAGTGGTTTGAATTTCACAAAAACCACAGTGTATACTCAGCCTATGAGGCTAAAATGCCATTCCCTAACACAATTAAGAAACTGTTTCCTCCTGTCCGCACTTGTAATAAAATAAAAAAAAGGTATAATATGGGCATTCCCACTTGTAGTATATAACAGTACTAGCACGCTGTTGTTACAGTGCAGGTGGTGTGTGGAGTATTGTGATTCCTAACAATCCATTATGAAATTCCATTTTCTGTGATATTAAAAACTAGTACTGGGATAAAAATTTGCCTACAAGACCTTTGGTAAGTTTTTATTTATTTATTTAGCGGGGTAAACAAATTTAGTGCATATGAAGTGAGAAGTTAATAGCACCAACTTGAGCAAAGAAGTGCTGTCATTATATAAGCTTTGCTCTACTTACTGGATTAGTATTTGGATATCAGCTGATGAAAAGCTACTATGCTAATTTGCCATGCTGCCTACAATTGATTTTTTTATGCTTGTAAGTACAAAATTGTAAAAGAAGAAACATAGAAAAGTTCAGTTTACAGATACTTTCTTTTATTTGAGTAATCTAAAGATGTCTTTACAATTTTTTTTGAAGACTGTTAAAGTAATCATATAGATTGGAGTGCTTTGGTATTTTTTAAATTGTAGAATGACAGAGACATTAAATTTGGGAGTGTATGCACAGTAACAATTTTTTCATAATGAATTCTGATAGGCAGAAAATTTGCACACTGTGGGTTGATCCGTATGTTCCTTCCTATATTAACAACTTCAAGATGAACTATAAAGACTCAAAAATGTTTAGTTTTTCTAAACTATACCTGTTTAAACTGTAGTGATTAGAAATTTGAGGTTCATTGTATTTTAATATGTTGTGAAATATTTCCACAGCAGCTGGGCATGAAGTTGAAATCAAGGTGCCGTGAAGATATACTACAGTATGACTTATAAACTCAGTGATCTGCAGATAATAAAAATGTTTCATATGCTTCCACTGAGATTACCAAAGTTGAATTACTTGGTGAATTTGGTAACTGTCTCTCTGGAAGAACTATAATTTCTTTAGTGGTAGTGTCTCATGTTATTATGTTGATCAGTTACCATTAAATACTGAACCTTCTTGCTCTTGCTCACTCACATAGGACCTGATACAAAATTCAGTAAAGTCAACGAGAGTCTTTATAGTTGCTGTGTTGGGCATTGGCTTAAGCCAATGTTGCATCTAGTTTTTTGTTTTGTGTTTGTTTTTTTTTGAGGGGAGGAGTTGAGACAAAAAGTATTTTAGGGAAAACTACTATTTTAAATGTAATGATTTGAAATGGAAAGAGAGGCTCAGATATATCATCAGTTAGAGCCAGTTTGTGATACGCTTACTGACAAGTCTGTAGCACCTTACTCTGTAAGTAGCCCTGCTGATTTAAGTGGGACTGCTTATGATGTAAAGAACTATTCAACATAAATAACAGTATCCGTCTGGCCCTTAATTAGTAATAATTGAATGAGGCTGGCAGTTCATGCTGAATAATAGAATTCACATGTTAATTTCTTTTACATTTGTGTGGAGGTTTTTTAATATGTGATCTAACCATAGATTATTTTGTTTTTGTAGGTTTATTGGCACCTGCTTTGCTCTGTTCTGGTACATATTCTCCCAAGCACATGTAGCAATCTTTGTCACTAGATTTAGATACGGTGAAGAATTGCAGTCTTTTGTGGGCACTGTTATTGTTGGTACCTACAACGTAGTGGTTGTGATTGTCCTTACCAAGCTCTTAGTGGCAATGCTTCATAAAAGCTTTCAACTGATAGCGGTAAGTAAATTAATTATTATGTATTATTTTTAAGTCAAAGTGTCAGCAATGTTCTTGGTGCTGTACCAGAGAAAGTTATTGTCTACCCTGAGGATTCTAGTCTAATGCCTGACTGTGGAAACACACGCATGAGTAACTTTATGCATGCAGGTAGTTTCATTGAGTTCACATGCATAAGTATTTGTAGGGTCATGAACTGAATGGCAGAGATCAGACAAGAATGTTTGGCTTGTATATTTCCCTGTTTTTATTGTATCAAAATATTGTAGTGTTAAAAATTTTAGAAGTGCGGACAGGTGGAAATTGAAGATTAAGTCTAATGGCAGCTGAGTCTAGAATCAGTTTTTGTCAGTTGATTGAACCTTTTGGTTATTTTAGATATTTCTTTAAAGTGCATTTAACATGTGAGTTATATACACTGGTAGTTGACTTTTTTTATGCCATAGCATATATTGGTGAATTTATTCATTGTTAGTGTTTAAGGTACTGGAAAATGTAAACCACGTAAAGTTACTAACATAAATTCTCATAAAGAAAAGGAGTACTTGTGGCACCTTAGAGACTAACAAATTTATTTGAGCATAAGCTTTCCTGAGCTACAGCTCACTTCATCGGATGCATGACATTGCATATTTTTTGCAGACTCTCTTGCTCATTTTACCACTCTTATCTTAATATTTCTGTTATTTTAGAATCATGAAGACAAAGAATGGAAATTTGCTCGTGCCAAGCTTTGGCTTAGCTACTTTGATGATAAATGCACACTACCTCCACCTTTTAATGTCATTCCTTCTCCCAAGACTATCTGCTATCTCTTCAACAGCCTTAGTAAATGGATTGGCTCTCATACTTCAACTGGCAAAGTCAAACGTCAGAATAGCCTAAAGGTAAGAAATTGTCTGGAAAGTTAAGTATATGTTAACAATCATACAAATATTCCTTGCTAAAATGAACCTAAGAGAATTTATCTTGTTGTCTACTTGGAAGTTCCTATCATGCTGTGGGTGGTATAATAAATAAATCACAATAATATATTCTAAGTATAGTCTTAGTTATATCCAAAATAATGGCTAAGCTGATAGGAGATTCAGTTGATGAAGAATTAGAGTAAGAATATAATTGCCCATCAACATGATTTTTATGGAAAATAGTTCTTACCAAGCAAACCTGATGTAATTCTTTTAAGAGATTATAAGTTTAGTTGATGAAGGTAACTGAGTAAATGTAATATACTTATGTAAGATCTTTGATGTAGTACCACATGACACACTGATTCAAAATTAGCACAATACAATATCTGCAGAGCCCACGTTAAATGAAATAAGAACTGGGTAACTGACAGAGCTTAAAAAATAGTTGTCAGTGGGAAATCCTTATCAAATGCAGGGCCGGGGGAGGAGGATCTAGTGGGGTTCTCCAATGATCAGTAAAAAGCCTGATGCTATTCAGCATTTTTGTCAGTGATCTGGAAGTAAATATAAAATCACAGCTAATAAAATTGGTGGCTGACACAAAAATTGGTTGAGTGGTAAATAATGATGACAATAGGGCTGTCATGTAGAGCAATTGGGATTACTTGGTAACCTGGGCCCATTCAGACAAAATGTGTTTAAATACAGCCAATAAAAAGTTATTTATCCAGGACCAAATAATGCAGGCCATACCTGTAGAACGGTGGACTGTAAATTCTGGAATGCAGTGATTATGTAAAGGATTTAGGGGTCTTGTTGGACAAGCAACTCAACATGAACTGTGACAAAAAAGAGCTGATGTGATCTTTGAATATATAAATAGGGAAGTAGTGAGTAGGAGTAAGGAGGTGATTTTTATCTCTGTATGCAGGGTTGGTGAGATCAATAATAAAATACCGTGTAAAATTCTGGTGCCTGCATTTTAAAAAGGATGTTGAAATATTGAAGAGGGTGCAGACAAGCACCACAAAAATTATTTCAGGGCTGGAGAAAATGCCCTACAACAATGAGAGATTTAAAAATCTCAGTCTGTGTTGTTTATCAGAAAGAAGATTGACTTGATTACAGCATATTAGTATCTTCATGGAGAAAATATGGGCTACTAAAGGCTTATTTAATCTAGTGGGAAAAGGCATGACGGGAACCAATGATAGCTGGAAGCTAAAGCCAGAAAATTCATTGTTTAAAATGTGTTTCTCATTTCTAATTTGAGAGTGCTTAACTTTTGGAACAAACTACCAAGAGAATGTCCTCAAATCAAAAAAGAGATTGTCCTCAAATCAAGATTGGATGTCTTTCTGGAAGATGCTTTAGCCAAACACAAGTTGTTAAACTCAAGATGGGGTAACTGGGTGAAATATAATGGCCTGTGATGCAGAGAAAATCAGACCAGATGATCTAATGGTCCCTTCTGGCCTTAAACTCTGTTAGTCTATGGGTATGTCTACACTACAAAATTAGTTTGATATTATAGAAGTCAGTTTTTAGAAATAGATTTTATACAGTCAATTGCATATGTCCACACTAAGTGCATTAAGTTGGCAGAGTGCATCCTCACTACCGTGACTAGCATCGACTTAAGGAGTGGTGCACTATGAGTAGCTATCCCACAGTTCCCGCAGTCTCTGCCACCCATTGGAATTCTGGGTAAAGCTCCCAAAGCCTGAGGGGGCAAAAACATTGTCGCAGGTGGTTTTGGGTACATGTTGCCAGTTGCCCCTCCCTCCGTGAAAGCAACGGCAAACAATTGTTTTGCACCTTTTTTCCGTGTGGACGCCATACGGCTTTCAGCAGATGGTGCAGTAGGACTACTAACCATGGTCTTCCATCAATTCTGCTGCAACTCTTCTCTCCTGCTATTGTCTCAATAGTGAATTTCTCCATGTTGTCTGTCATGGGCTCCCAAGTACATGTGTTCTTCCTCGGGAAATGTGTGCGGTGCTAACCATTGTCCTCCACCGCTTCCGCTGCAAATCTGCTCTCATCAATCCATGTCGCAGGTCCTCTCGTCATTCTCTATAAATATCTATTCTTGTGGCATCCATCATCAGCGACTGCTTCCGCTGCAACTCTGCTCTCCTGCAGACACCATACCACGGCAAGCATGGAGCCCACTCAAATCACCGCGGCAGTTATGAGCATTGTAAACATCTCGCACATTATCCTGCAGTATGTGCAGAACCAGAACCTGCAAATGTAGGTGAAGAGGCGACGGCAGAGCGGTGACGAGAGTGATGAGGACATGAACATAGACTTCTCTCAAAGTACGGGCCAAGGCAATTTGGACATCCTGGTGGCAATGGGGCAGGCTCATGCCATGGAACACCGATTCTGGGCCCAGGAAACAGGCACAGAGAGGTGGGACTGCATAGTCTAGCAGGTTTGGGACAATTCATAGTGGCTGTGAAATTTTCGCATGCGTAAGAGCACTTTCATGGAACTTTGTGACTTGCTTTCCCCTGCCCTGAAGCGCCAGAATACCAAGATGAGAGTAGCCCTCACAGTTCACAAGCGAGTGGCAATAGCCCTGTGGAAGCTTGCAACGCCAGACAGCTACCAGTCAGTTGGGAATCAATTTGGAATGGGCAAATCTACTATGGGGGCTGCTGTGATCCAAGTAGCCAATGCAATCAAAGATCTGCTGCTATCAAGGGTAGTGACTCTAGGAAATGTGGAGGTAATAGTGGATGGCTTTGCTGCAATGGGATTCCCTAACTATGGTGGGGCGATAGATGGAACTCATATCCCTATCTTGGGACCGGACCACCTTGGTAGCCATTACGTAAACCGCAAGGGGTACTTTTCAATAGTGCTGCAAGCACTGGTGGATCACAAGGGATGTTTCACTGACATCAATGTGGGATGGTCGGGAAAGGTACATGACGCTCGCATCTTCAGGAACTCTGGTCTTTTTGAACAGCTGCAGGAAGGGACTTACTTTCCAGACCAGAAAATAACTGTTAGGGATGTTGAAATGCCTATAGTTATCCTTGGGGACTCGGCCTACCCCTTAATGCCATGGCTCATGAAGCCATATACAGGCACCCTGGACAGTAATAAGGAGCTGTTCAACTATAGGCTGAGCAAGTGCAGAATGGTGGTAGAATGTGCATTTGGACATTTAAAGGGTCGCTGGCACAGTTTACTGACTCACTTAGACCTCAGGGAAACCAATATTCCCATTGTTATTGCTGCTTGCTGTGTGCTCCACAATATCTGTGAGAGTAAGAGGGAGACATTTATGGTGGGGTGGGAGGTTGAGGCAAATCGCCTGGTCGCTGATTATGCGCAGCCAGACACCAGGGCAATTAGAAGAGCACATCTGGGTGTGCTGCACATCAGAGAAGCTTTGAAAACCAGTTTCATGACTGGCCAGGCTACAGTGACAGTTATGTTTGTTTCTCCTTGATGAAAACCTGCCCCCTTGGTTCACTCAACTTCCCAGTAAGCCAACCACTCTCCCCTCCCCCCTTAGATCACCGCTTGCAGAGGCATAAAGTCATTGTTGTTTCAAATTCATGCCTTCTTTATTAATTCATCACACAAATGGGATAACTGCCAAGGTAGCCTGGGACGGGTGGGGGGAGGAGGGAAGAACCAGTGGGGTGGTGGATAAGGGGAGGAGGGAAGGACAAGGCCACACTGCACTTCAAAACTTCTTGAATGCCAGCTTTCTGTTGCTTGGGCAGTCCTCTGGGGTGGAGTGGTTGGGTGCCCAGAGCCCCCAACCCCACATTCTTGGGCGTCTGGGTAAGGAGGCTATGGAAATTGGGGAGGAGGGCGAGAGGTTACACAGGGGCTGCAGTGGCGGTCTGTGCTTTTGCTGCCTTTCCTGCAGCTCCACCAGACGCTGGAGCATATCAGTTTGTTTCCCCAGTAGCCTCAGCATTGCATCCTGCCTCCTCTCATCACGCTGACGCCACCTCTCCTCTTGCTCCCACCACCTCTCATCTTTCTCGTCCCTCCTGTCCTCGCGTTCATTTTCTGCTTTCCTGGACTCTGCCATTGTTTGCCTCCACAGTGCTCTTTCAGTGTGGGAGGACTGCATAAGCTCAGAGAACATTTCATCGCGAATGCATTTTTTCGCCTTCTTATCTGCGCTAGCTTCTGGGACGGAGATGATAGGGGGAGCGTTGAAACATTTACAGCTGCGGGAGAAAAAAAGGGAGAGAAGTATTTAAAAAGACACATTTTAGAGAACAATGGGTAGACTCTTTCACGGTGAACCAAGCTGTTAACATTACATAGCATGTGTGCTTTCGGTACAAGGTTGCATAAGGTTTGCCTCTTATATTGAGGGCCTGCCGGTTTGGTGTGAGAGATCACACACGCAGGGCCGGACAACAGAATTTGGCTTGCAGACAGCCATGGTAAGCCACCATCTTTTGGCTTCTTCAGCCTTCATAACACGTGGGAATGGTTTCAAACAGCAGCACCCTCCTTTCCCATATCATGCACCCGTTGGGTTGGCCATTTAAAAGGAGGGGCTGTGGTTTTCGGGTTAACGTGCAGCACAAACCCAACTAAATCCCCCCTCCCCCCCCCCATTCTCTGGGATGATCGCTTCACCCTTCCTCCCACTACATGACTAGTATCAGGGAAGATCCCTGCCAGCCAAACGTGAACAGCTCAGCATGAACGGGCCCTCCCCCACTGCATGGCTAAAAGCAGGGATGATTTCTTTTCAGCCACAGGCAAACAGCCAAGCAGGAACGGCCACCTCTGAATGTCCCCTTTATAATGTCCCTGGAGGATTTCTGCTCCATCCCCAGACGCATTAACAGACTTTTCCAGTAGCTGTACTGGCCGTGAATGCATCCCAAGTCTTCAGGGCAAATTAATCATTAAACACGCTTGCTTTTAAACCATGTATTATATTTACAAAGGTACGCTCACCAGAGGTGCTTTCTCCTGCTTCATGGTCTGGGAGCCTGCCTTGGGAGGGTATTGGCTCCAGAGTGATAAACAGTTCCTGGCTGTCGGGGAGAATGGTTTCTCTGCTTGCCTGTTGTGCGCTATCCTTCTCCTCAAAATGCTCATCCCTGTTGCGTGAGACTCTCCCTTTGCAGGTGTCCACGGGCAGGGGTGGGGTAGTGGTAGGGGCATCCCCTAGAATTGCATGCAGCTGATCATAGAAGCTGCATGTCTGGGGCTCTGCCTCGGAGTGGCTGTTTGTCTCTTTGGTTTTTCAGTAGGCTTGCCTGAGCTCCTTAATTTTCACGCGGCACTGCTGCAGGTCCCTGTTATAGCCTCTGTCCATCATGCCCTTGGAGATTTTTCAAATATATTGGCATTTTGTCTTTTTGAACAGAGTTCTGTTGACACGGATTCATCTCCCCATACAGTGATCAGATCCAGTACCTCCCGTTTGGTCCATGCTGGAGCTCTTTTGTGATTCTGGGACTGCATAGTCACCTGTGTTGATGAGCTCTGCATGGTCACCTCTGCTGATGAGCTTGCCAGGCTGGCCAAACAGGAAATAAAATTCAAAAGTTCCTGGTGCTTTTCCTGTGTACCTGGCTAGTGCATCTGAGTTGAAAGCGCTGTCCAGAGCAGTCACAATGGAGCACTCTGGGATAGCTACCGGAGGCCAATATTGTTGAATGGCGTCCGCACTACCCCAAATTCGACCCGGATATGTCAATTTCAGCGCTAATCCCCTCATTGGGGAGGAGTACAGAAATCGATTTTAAGAGCCCTTTAAATTGACAAAAATAGCTTTGTGTGGACAGGTGAAGTGTTAAATCGATCTAACACTGCTAAATTCAACCTAAACTTGTAGTGTAGAGTAGGGCTATGAATCCAAAATATAACTGTCAGCACAGAACAGGAACAAAAAAATTTATTTCAGATTTTAATTGAGGTTTTTAATTAAGGCTGGAATAATTTTCATGTTTCAACCAAACCTTTAATGGCCCTACTGCTTGATGTTAAACCTATTAACACTTCAGTGTTGAAATTTGTAATAATTTTGAAAATGGTGCAGTTAGAATATGCTAAAAGTGGGGGGACAACTAATTTTAAACATGTCACATGACGTCAAAATAAATAACCAAAAAAGGAACACTGGAGTCTCTTAATTTTTTTTGGTTTTACATTTTCTTTAAATAAACATAGTTAATGTACCCTATAATTATGTATACTAATTGCTACTGCTCCTTCTTGCAGCCAAAAATATTTCAAGCAAACCAGATTGAAAGACTGTACAGAACATACATTTAAGTATAGAATACTATTAATGACTAGATGATGGAAATCTCATACAGCTGTATAACTTTTTCCAAGCCAGTTAGGTTAAAAGACTTTCATTTCTGCTTTATGAATTGGGCATTGTAGGCCTCATTTTTATCTCAAAAGGCTGCATGCATTGTCACATGCATATACACAAGTTGAAAATTGATATGTACAGACTTCCAATTTGTGTGTGAATATGTGGTGCTGTCCGTGCAATTGTACGTAGGCTTAAGGGCTCAAAAATTAAATTTATACGTAAAAATAAATCCCTTTTGTTCAGTAAATCTGTATCTTTGTTTAAAGGAATGGAGAAATCTGAAGCAAAAGAGGGACGAGAATTACCAAAAGGTGATGTGTTGTTTAGTCCATCGTTACTTAACCTCCATGAGACAAAAGATGCAAAGCATGGATCAAGCAACTGTGGAAAATCTCAATGAACTGCGGCAAGATTTATCAAAATTCCGAAATGAAATGAGGGATCTGCTTGGCTTTCGGACATCTAAATATGCTATGTTTTATCCAAGAAATTAAGGTCCAGCTTTTAGAACATGTCTAACTGTAGTTGAAAGTGTTGGCCTAAGTCTGTTGTTACCAGACCAATAGAAAAGCAAATTTTTTGCACAACCTTAAATTTGAAAATGTATTTGCATGAGTTTCAGCTAAGTTCAAAAGATGTGGAAATGAATGCAAAAACTATCATTCTTTTAAAGCTTTTTAAGTGTGTAATGTACAGTATGTAAAATATGTATATAGCATTTTACAGTAAATGTTCCCCAAAATATGAATTTTGACAGGTCACATTAGCTGTCAGGCTTCAGGTCTTCACAGCTGGCATGTTGCATTTATTTCCCCTATTGTTGCTGTTTTGTCCCTCTTGCTTACTGCTTTTTCAAGTTGTGGGAAAAGGTGGAGATCTTAACAATACTTAAAAATATACCTGGTACTTTCATAATAGAAATGTAACCAGTATATGATTTAAAGTAGGTTGCAATAGAAAGTTAGACTGCATGACTCTGAAAATGACATTTTTTGTACATGATGCTGTTGACTGAATATTGACAACTGTAAAACATTGGGAAATGAAACTTGTGGTTTGTTCCCTGAAAATTGCAGGGTAGTGGGGATGTTGAAATCTTGAACATAGAGCCAAAGTAAGCTATCCATCTCCCGAACTTTCATTGATCCATTTAAAATAGTTGTGTCCTCTCAAAAACTTGTTAAGATTTTTCATGTATGTACATTTGCAATATTCAACTCTTGAGATCTGGGAATTTTTTTAAAAATTAGCCTCTTAATTTTGAGTAGTGTTCAGAAACCTTGTGTATCTGGATTACACACAGTTGTTCTTTGGCATAAGAAAACGTAATTTTTAAACAAGAATTGGCTATTGGTCTAGAGCATGAATGTTACTTGTTTGCAAGGCTAAATATTTCTTGTCCATTAAAACAAATGGAAATATTGTACAATTATTTCTGTGTAAGAACATACACTATGCCTGTCCATTGGAAGATGTGCATTCAGAAGGCTCTGTTTTAGAGTATGTATATACCACAGCTGTGAGTGTGTTTTCCAGCACAATAGTACTCCTGGGGAAATTCTGAGCCAAAAAAGTATTAAAAATTCTGCAACAAATTAAAAATGTTGCACACAGTGTTTTAAAATTCTGCAAATATATTTGTCAAAATAACACTACATAATAAAGCCAGTGTTTAACTATTTTGGTAATTTATTTCAAAATATCTATCAGCAGGTATGTCGGTAACAATACAGACAGACGCACACAAATTCCCCCAGGAGTAGAAAGTTAAAGAAACTCCTGTGACAATCCAGTTCCTGTTTCTCTGCCCCCTTCTGCCAACAGAGCCAAGTTCTGGGGGCCCCCCCAGCTCAGATACTCACACCTATTCCAACTCAGAGCCCAGCTGCAGGGCCCCCCTTAGCCCAGAGACACCTGCCCCCCTCTCCCTGCCCCAGAGCCCAGCTGCACTCCCCCCAGTGTGCCCCTCTACCCCTCGGAACCCAGGGAGAAATAGCCTGATGCTCACTGCCATCTCCTTCTCTCAGGGCGTGCTGGGAACTGAAGCTGCTGGGAGCCCTCTAGCCCCTTCCTCTCCCCCCAGCAGTGTCTTCTATGTGTGAGCTGGGCTCTGCTGGGTCCAGCGGCCCCTCGTGGTAACTAGCAGCACTGCAGCCCATTTCTGTGGGGGAAAGGAAATTCTGCCTGCACACAACATGAATTTCTGCAAAATTCTGCATTGCGCAGTGGTACAGAATTCCTCCAGGAGTAACAATAGACAGACTTGCTAAAAGTAGCAGCGTAGCTGTGGGTATCACAGGTTGTGACTTTTTCTAACCATCCGAGTATGTATCTAGGGAGCCCAGGCAGGTTTGTACTCAGGCAGCTAGCTCAAGTTGCTGCCCACACTACCCCAGCCACACACCTATTTCTAGCATGCTAGCTTGAGCAGAGCTAGCGTATGTCTGGCTAGTTATGTTGAGAAGCACCTTCCCAGCTGCAGTATAGATGTACCCTGTGAGAGATTTTTTTCATATTCTATTTTAAATTTATCTTGATATTTTGTGTTCTTCCTGAATTTACTGCTTCCAACTGTAAGGTGTTTGTATCAGAATTATTATTAAACATCATAATTATTTGTGACTTTTATTCTTCTTACAATGGAAAGTAAGGGCTTTGTGAGTTTTCTGTGATAGAGGGTACAGTATATCTTCATATGCTTGTGTATAATTCAAGTTGACAAACTATAATTGAGAAAATGTGAGACTCCTGTATTTTTTTTAATATGAAAAACACACATTTATGACAGAAGATTGTTTGGCAGTAATACTGTGGAGGCAGTGTTCTCCTAACATTCTGGGTTGGATATCAGATAATTAGTGAGTCTTAAGACCAAAAGGCGCAGGTAGCCACAGTGACCTATAACCATAACTGATCCTGGGGCTGATAGAGAGAAGTTGAGGCTTTGGTCAATGTTCCCCCTTTTGAGGAAGTTCATATAAATATTTCTTGTAAAAGTAATATATTTTCTGTACTATGGAATTATGCATATCCCAAATGGGGTTTAAACATCAGGCCTTTTGATCTCCTTCCGTAGAGAGATTCTGAATTGTCTGTCAGCTTTTTAATTTGAATAAGGACTACGTTCTAAGACAAGAGGATGATCAAATTCTTGACTTGGCTGGTGAGTGGTGTTAATATATAATCCAAACATAAAATCTGTATATGTTATGTCATATACTTCAAAAAAGGAAGGAAGGAAAGAAACATTTGAAAAATATGGTTGTATTAGATATTAATAAACATATACTTGAAACAAATATTTAGGAGAGAGCTTATCATTTCCAATGCATTACGCACCACATCAAGATATGTTAGCCTAGGAATTTAAGGAAGTTGGCTGGAAGCTATAGCTACCCATCTATTAATATTTCCACATTATTCCCTTTATTTCTCTGTCTGTAAACCAATAAATTCCCTTTTCTCCTTCCACCTGCCCAGCAGACTATAGAACTATGTTTTGTAAAGGCATTTTTCTGGAGTTGGGAAAAAAAAACTCTAAAGTTTTCTTTTGCTTCAGATTTTCATATCTATAATCATAGAAACATTGGCTGAAAGGGATGTCACAAAGTCATCAAGTCCATCCCCCTGCCTTGAGATGGGATCAAATAAACCTAGAAGTGTGGTTCAGGTTCCTGTAAAGCAGAGTTTTATTCTCTATGGTACTTTAGTCACAACATACATTTTAGTGTGTTCATTGTATTTGGGACTTGGAGGTGACTATGATCCTCATGTCTCTTCTTGGGCACAAGTAAAGTAGAGACGAGTAAATGTCCTTTCTGGCTGATGCATATTCAGTCTGGTCATATCCTTCAGACTATTCTGTCTCTCAAGCTTTTAAGAAAGAGATTGTTTGTTTCTTACTTGACAGCTCACTGTTAATCACACCTGTGTTTCTTGTACTGCCGCAAGAATGGAGTTGATGTTACAGACTCCTTTCAAGCTGTAGCCTTGAACAGATTTGTTGATGAAAGGATCGTCAATTAAGGTATTGGCATGGATGTGACACTTGGTTTTCAGATTTTCTGGGCTTCATCCAAGAAACATTTATTAGTCCATTAGGTAAAAAGCTTGGAAACACCTGACTGAAATATGCCTCTCTGAGGAGAAAATAGCTCTCTCCAGCTCAGTAACAAGAGTTTATGCAAGTCTACTAATTCATTTGGATGATGCTATGGCTTCTGAAATTAGAATGTAAACCTTCAATACGCAAGTGATGGGATCACATGGAAACATTTTTTTCACCTGGTGCATTAACAGGACTCTTAGTCTAGTGAATCTGCCATTACCTTTTACTGTGGATTATTTGGTTTCTGTTACCAACATCGGGAGTATTTTCTCTACTGAAATTAATTTAATGGCCATTTCAGCCTCTTGACTTAGAATCTTGGGTATTTTTTCTTGTCACATGACTCCAACTACTTGTCTCCATGCCTCAACTGCAGCACAAATGCTCTCAACTGACATAAAAAGAATTTGGCAAGAAGCTTGATTAGAGCTAATTTAGCTATAGGATTTAGGAATTTCTTCATACAAATTGCAATACTATATAAGGCATGACAGCAGCAAATGTTTCTGCTAATGAGACTGTTGAGGTATGCTGACTGTTTCAGGTTCTTTTATCTCTTTCCTTTCAAGTGAGCTGTCATTTTGTCTCAGGAAATTTTTTTGTCTTGATCAAACTAATTTCTCCTTTATATCCTGTACATGAAAATTCCCTTCTCCATTTTAAAAAGCATTTTCTTCATGCCAATATAATTTCTAGCAGAACGGTCTAGCAAAGGGTCAAGAACAGAGATTTTTGACTTTTCATTCTGGCTAAAATGGCTCCCATAGTTTGTATCTGCTAGTTATCTTCCTTTGATCCTATTTGGTCTGTCACAGACTAGATGGAAGTGACTGCATCTCAAATTTGCTATTTCTAAATTTATATTTGGAATCCCTGTTCCCTGAGCAGTGTGTTACTTTTTAAATTTTTTTACTTTGTTCCAATGTAAGCAGTGTTGGGGGAGGGAGAAGCGACAGGTAAATATCTCAAGCTAGTATTTAGAAAATCCTTAAACAAGGTGAGGGATATATGTGGAATAGGGCTTCCTCAGCAAGAAAAGAGAATCTGTTTCTAGGAAAGCCATGGGAAATAAGGCGATATGTTCAGGTTGGGAAGTTCATGAGGAGGGGCTGTGAATAGTAGCTGGGTCAGGAGCCTCCTCTGCTGTGAGTTGAGAGAAAAGATTTATAGTAAGCTGTTGGACTCTCCCTGCTATCAAAAAGCATCCCACCAAAAAACAAACCAACAAAACTGCCTATATTGGTGATTGGGGGATGCGGGGGGGGGGGGGGAATAAACCACCCGTAAAGGGATGATGCCATCCAAAATATCTATTGTGGAAGTGAGCGAGACACCTACTTGTTATTGGCTGTTGAGAGGCTGGGGCTACACTGGTGAACAGTGATTAATAAAGTAATATCTAATATTTACCTGGTCTCTAACACAGATTAGAACAGTTGTGTCCCCCCCACCACATCCTGTAAGTAGGAGAGAGTACACATAGCTTCCAGAGCACTGCACGAGTGTAAAAGTGTCACCAAGCTGTTGTCTAGGCGTGCAGGTACCAGAATGCATAGTCTACACATGAACCAGTATTTGAAAACTAAGTGTAAAACTAGAGCATTACAAATGTGGTTTGAAAACAAATGTCACTTTAAGAGCACCAAAGCGGGAGAGGCAGCTTGGTTTACTGGGTAGAGCAATGGACGGGGAGACAAGAGACCAGGGTTCTATTGCAGGCTCTACCATTGAACTGCTAGGTGATGCTGGGTAAATAATTTCATCTCTCTGTGCCTCTATGTCCTCCCGCCTTTTTCTGTGTTAACTCTTCAGAGCAGGAACTTTCTCACATTAATTGTGTTCCGTACAATCCCTAGTATAATGGAATGTCAGTCTTTGTTGGTGCCTTTAGGCACTACTATAATGCAAACAGTCGTGGGGAGGGAAACATTTTAGAAACATTATTTTCAAATTGATGTTACCTTTAGGAATTCTCACTTTTTATTTGGTTATGTTTAAAGTCACCTTTTTAATCTGAGGAATCCAAGGGATAAACTGACCTCTGAACAGTATTTATTGAAAAGGATGATGATTTCTTAAGCACCCAAGCCTGAGCTTCTAATACCACATACAGTGAGTCAGTGACAAAGTTCAGGCTTTGTGTAGTTGTAGAACCAGAAATAAAAACAGTTTGTCTGCCTTCCTCAGAATGTTGTTCAGTTTTTCCATTATGTGTCAGTGAAATTTACATTCCTCCATCTACTTTGAGGTTTTTATTTCAGAATAAGGATCAGACAGGATGCAATGGACAGAACTGACAGCAGTAACTGGCGTTATATCACAAGCATCTCCCTGCCAGTCATCTCCTTTCCTTTATGTATAAAGGCTGATAACGTGGGAATGCTGTCTAACAGAAAATGAATCACTCTTAATTTGTAGCACTTCTTTCTTCCACATCAGCCTATGGTGACAGATATACGACCATCTGCATCCCCAGTACTAAGTTGAGTGTCACCCTGAATCTTGGTCTCCCATTCTATGAAAGAGGATAGCATACTGTTTGCAGGTGTAGTTCGCTGCCCCTGGATTGGTTCCTAGCCGTACCTACGTAGGTTAACAATATCATTTGGCTTTTATTTGTGAAATACTGAAAAATTAAATAAAAAATGTAGATAAAACATCACTAGATAAAAGCATTGCACTATAGTAGTTTCAGATTTTTTAAAGCTCTAATTCAATTCGCATTGACTTTAATGTACACACTATAAGTGTGGTGCCATTCTTGAATCACAAGCATGTAAATGATCAGAGATTTTCTATTTTTAGCATGCCTTACTTAATACATAGAGAATTTTTAATACCTTGGTGTATCGTGAGGTTTTAAAATTTTTATTAAGCATAGATAATAATGCAAGAACCCATATAATAAAACAACTTTAGAAGAAAAAGCTAAGTTAAAATGAATTACTATAAATATTGCACTTATTCTTATTTTACATCAGCACATAATTCATTCCTAAAAAATCCTTCTGAGACAAGTATAAATTAACAGCTTCAAAGGAGTCAGAATTTGGTATGCTTCAGATCAGATGGTTATGCTGCAAATTTTGCAGTTTAAAATTTGGGATCTATTCTCCTCTATATATTTATTTAATTGACAGTGCCAGTTACACGGTTATATGTAAGAGACAGTAGACTGACAAGATCTTTTTGGTTATGGTCAGTTTTATCTTCCTGATTTTTTACTGTATGAAAATTGTTCCTCACAAAGAGATGACAGAATGCAAGTACAGAATTCACATTTTAACATCGTTTGTTTTTCAAGGTGTTCAGGATCTTTTGGTTCTTAGTCTTGAAACTCATGATAAAGTTGTTGGGCAGGACTTTACCTCTGCCATCTTCTTCTAGCTGGCCCATGATGATGTAGTTTAGACCTACAAAAAGGAAGGTGAGGTAAGACAAATCTCTTTCTAAACATAACTTGGAAAGAAGTTATATTCTTGTGGGCTCTATTTACACAGGTAGTGCTGCATACATTGCATAAAAGGTGCATCCCCCACCTTCTCTTAAAAAGTAGGTTTTGGCTACAAATTGGGTAATCTGTCCTCTGAAAACCACTTTATGTAATTTCAGTCCTAACTCAGCTAGTTTGATTCTTAGCTAGAGAAGAATGTGTCTCATCCAGTTTAAATTTGTCTAATAAGCTCATATACTTGGACAGGTATGATTTTAAAAGCCAGTTGTCACAAGTATCCTCCAGTCCCAGGGCCACAGCGGGGGTCCAGGTGCTGGGGCTTCCCCCGCCATTCCCTGCGCTGCTGCGGGGGACCAGGGTTGGGGTGCTGGGGCTTCTCCTTGCTGGTGGTTGGGCATGGGGGCTTCCCTGCAGTCCCGCAGCTTCTGCCAGAGATGGGTGTGGGGCACTTAGGCTTTCCCCATCCCACAGCTTCTGCCAGGGATGGGATTGGAGGGCACTGGGGGAGCATTGCTGCCACAGAGCGGGGATGGGGGGCAGGGGCTTTCCCTTCCCTGCCTGCCTGGCGGCTGGGACTTTGGGGTTCCACTCCTGGTTGGTGGAGGCCCCGGGCATGGGCCCTGTGGCTAATCTGCCACTATGTCTGTTTAAAGGAAATCAGTTTACTCCATCAAGGACATTTTGTTATATTCAGATATTCATTTTGTTATATTCAGATATTCAGATTCCAGGCAGCAAAAGATGAAAGCAAAAATTAATTTCTGACTAGGATTTCTTCTTCGGTGCTGGCCATTTTAGATACATGTTGGAAATACCAGTGGCATACTGAGTGTTTTGCTTTATACTCTAGTTAAATTATTGTGATTTTTTTCCCTGTTCTGGTTCCATTTTTGGTTTCTTTGTTGCTTTTACTACAGTTTACTCAGGAGGCTGGGTTGAGGTCTGTTCTCAATTTCTTGTTACTATGAAACCTTGTCTAAGCATTTCTAATAACGATACACTTGCCATCTTGATTACATTTTATTGGATGTTGCATTGGTTGACATGCTTGATACAGAATTTTGTTTGGTATAGCTATAGTGATGTTACTTGCCATCAGATATCAAGTGGGTTTATTACTATTAGACTGCCTGTAAGATAGTTGAGGTAGGGAGGTATTAGGTAAATTAGTACAAAACAGCTATAGAGGAGGAGAGGTCATCATGCTTTCAAATGTGCTCTTGGTTGTCATATTGAGTACTCTTAGGTTTAACCTCTTTGCATTTCCCCCCTCTAAATCACTGCATGTGAAAATAGGATCCCAAACAACTAAATCCAAAACTGAAATCCAGCTAAGCTTTATTTGGGAACACCAAAACAAGTTCCTGTTGATTTTATTAAAATCATAATTCTGAACCACTGCATCAATGAACTTGTAAGAATTGTTTCACCTACAACATGTATCGGATTTAAAGTCTATGCCTAGGTTTTACAATCAAGTAGATGTTTATCTATGAAGTCTGTCATTTAGGTCAAGTGATTCTGAAAACAACTGTAAAAATGCATTATATAGATAGATTTTTTCTTGAAATTAGTTATTCTGATACATTAGCTGATTAATTTAAAATTGTTAGAAGAACTATGAAAATGGAAGCAATGGTGAGCAAAGTTTTACAGAAACCTAAAGCAGTTATTTCTCTTGTTTACTTACCTCTCCTGATGAGAGGGCACTGCTTACAAACAACAATGAT
Source organism: Dermochelys coriacea (assembly GCF_009764565.3). NCBI lineage: Eukaryota > Metazoa > Chordata > Testudines > Dermochelyidae > Dermochelys > Dermochelys coriacea. The sequence continues at coordinate 32,499,272 of NC_050076.1, read as the reverse complement.
CTTGGCACTCATATTCTTGCCTGCTTGCTGGATTGCTAAATTTCCTTCCTTATATACATTTATGATTGATATTGTTGCATGTAAGCTGCTGCCCCGTGTGACTGCTGTGATAACAGTTCCAGTTATTACTAGAAGAAAGAATATATTAGTTTTCAATATCATGTTTATTTTTATAGTAGGTTAAATTTTTGATCTGTCAGTCTTGATGGGTGCCCCTTTAAATCTTGCTTATTTCCAAAGGGTAAGAAGGTAACAGAAATACGTTATCAGCCACCAAAATGAGGGCTGCAACATTGCAAAAATCCCAGCACTTCGAATGGGTCACTTGTTATAGGTAAATTCTGGTGGTCATATTGAGGTCTGTCAAAAATAGAACTGTTTCCAGAAAACACCAACAACTTGGAAATCCAATTCTAAGTTTTGATACTTAAACTCTATGATGATAGTTATTTTTTTAAAGAAGGGACCCACCCTCATATCACCTCATCTGACTTCCTGTGTATCATAGGAGGTGAGAATTTATTAACCTTTATTTTTTCTTTTTGATTTTTAAAATAGTTGGAAATTCTTATACCCATTATTATTTAATTGTCGTACACTGGGCTCCTGCATCGCCCGTATCTCCTTTTTGAGGAGGAAGGGGCACCAGTAAGCTCACATGCCCAATAAAAAATATTTGACCTTCTTTTTTCAGAGATGCTGAACGCCCACAGATCCCACTGATTTCAACGTAACTTGTGGGTATTTAGGATCTCTGAAAAACGGAAAATCAAACCTGTTTATTTTCAGACATATTTTAGCATATTTATAGTAAGAAGAACCTCCTACCTGCTGTTTGAATTGTGAGACTGCTAGGCTGCACAAAACACCTACACTTTTCTTTAGAAGGTGAACTGCAAAGCAAGAAAAAAGTGCCCTTTTTATTTACTCTTTAAGATACATAAAGACAACCTCTAAAGTTTAGTACATTCTTTTGGATGATTTTCCCCCTTCCTTCCCCCAATAGAAATATCAGGTCTTGTCATCCCTGTTTTTACTCGAGAGCTCTTTGGAGGACTGGAGAAATGGAGTGGGATAGTGACATGACAATAGGCTGAAAGCAGAACTGCAGTTTTCTTCAGTGTAAAAAGGCAATGGTGAATTTTAGGACCTGACTCTCATCTCACATTGGTTTTATACTTATGGAATTCCACTGACTTTAGTAATTCACAGACAGCTACTTAAATTTAAGCCTATATAATGTCACCATCCTAACTCTTGTTTTCTAATCCTCCAAAGAGTCCTCAGCAAGAAAAAGACGTGACCTAATATTCCTAATGTAAAGAAACAAGCAGAAGCAAACTTTAGGTCATAATTATGAAAGGAACAATAAATGGTACAACCATTTTTCTCCTTTGCAGTTCACCTTCGAATGAAATCAAATAGATCTTGAATGATCTAATACATGCTGACTGAATAGTTTGAACATTGGTGTAACCAACATTTGTGAAATTATATAATTATTCTTTTAATTTGGAACTTCTTGCAGTTATATGTGATGCAGTCTCAACACAATAGGACTATAGATATTGCATTAATGGAGACTAAGCTTCTAAAGGTCAGCTACCAAATATTACAGGTATACAATACATATAAAAAAAGAAATTGCTCTTATTTTCCAAGTGTGTCAAAGCCAGAAAAATTAAAAACTTCTGCATTAATTCAAACCCTAGATCACATACACAAACATCTTATTTTAAAGAGAACTGAAACTTCAGGTCATCAAAACGTGGGTGAAGTATTAAAAGCTGTTCACTTGCCCTACGGGATAGAAGGAAAATGCCTTGCATTTTGTCACCCAATGGCCAAAAAAGCCTTTGACCCAGATCATGGGCTGTGATCAAGCTGCTGCACAGCTCAATAAGGGGAGCAAACAACGTGGTTTAAGGCTATTTTCAGGTCCCTCTGATTGTGAGGGAATCTGCACTGAGGGCAAATTAGAGAAACCTGAAGGCTTCTCTAATTTTCACCAGCAGCCACCTCTCTATGCTGGCAGACAGCAAGGGAAGTGGCATAAGACATTACGTTATGACCCTATGTTATCTAAGGATTCACCTGTGATAGGGGATTTTTCCAGGGCCCCCAGATCTGCTGTCTTTAGGGCTGTTTTGCTATGGCAAAGTGGCACAAAGCTGCACCCAGTGTACTAGAGGAAAGCCAATAAGCAATATGATCACTGGATTAGCTCGAAAGACTACTGTGGGCAACTTTCTTTGGCAGAGAGGATGGTGGCCACAACATGAGGTTTCAATAGCAGTAGAAGGGAGTGAGATTTTAAAAAGAGGCTTCCAACAGTAATATGGGGGAATCACCTTGGAAGGTAACTAAACAAAGTCACTGACTGATAGTACTGTGCAAACACAGTAAAACATCATTTAATCACCAGTGATTTATATCTGAATAAGAAAACTATGGCTCAGAGGCTTTCACAGCTTCTCCATATTTCGCCGTAGGTTATTTAAAAAAATATTTTGAACGTCTACAAACTGAATTATGGAATAGTAAGTAATGCAAGTACAAACAAACATATCATTGTGAATAAAATATATACAGGCTGTTCCAGCAAGACAGCATGCCAGTGCAGTACCTGAATCGACACTTTCATATAGCAACAGTTCACTTTCTGTGCAGTCATTTGTGTTTAGACTGAGAAAGTATGTTTGTTTCTGATACACATTCACTGTCTTTACTTCAAAACATCTCCAGGAATGTACTGAGTCATAGATACGTAAGAGAGAGAGATAGTATGATGATATGAAAACATTTCTTTGCATACTAATAGCAATTTACAACTACATTCTCTGTAATTCCTCAGACTAAACACAGACCCCAAATCACTAATTATAAAGAAATAAACTTTGTTGTTCTTACCAAAGTTACTTGAACAGTAATGGCTCTCAAGAGTCCCATTCCTTCTACATTTTTGCTGGCAAAGGGCAACTGTAGGTTTCAAAGCTTTTTTTCATAGGACAAAAACGTAAATGAGTAAAATTGATATTGAGTGTATTAAAACATTCTAAATAATATTTTCAAGATTCTTTCTGGCGTTTTCAATCTGCAAAACTAGATTTGGGATTCCAAGGTTCTGAAGATTATTTCAATATTTGTCTTCTTCCAACTTCCTCACCCAGTCTTTATTGGATCTTTTTTATTTTATACATGTTGTCTTCACTTATCTGTTTCAATGGCCATACTAATTGAACAGAATTGAAAACGCCTGTACAATCCAGAATGCATACTATAAATATAGAGATTTCAGCTGCCCACTTGGTTTGTGAGGTTACAAAACTGCATGCAATAAACTGTCAGGGGTACAACTAAAACCTGTCTATAAGGCATGCATTTTTTAGGAAATATTTGGTGGCAAAGTCATGAAATATGCAAGTGCAGCCTTAATTAATCCCTATTGTGTCTATGCATTCAAGTATAAATGTTAAGTGGTGTGTGTGTGTGTGTGTGTGTGTGTGTGTGTGTGTGTTGGAGTAAATAGGGATGCCAAGATGGCATTAAAAATGATGGCAGCTTTATTGCGGAATAGTCTTAAATTTGTGGGTTTACAATATATCACTGTTCATGTTCTTTTAATGCACAGTTTTTCTTTATTTATAGTAACAATTTGCAATAACATTTATATTTGACAATGTAATGTGATCTGAGACATGCATTCAAATTATCTCCTTGTATTCTTACCCACTGCCATACAGTCTTAACAATATACTTTTAAAATACCATCATTGAGACACAATGTTATAGTTATAACTAGACAGCCTCCTTCAGACAGAAAAGATAATCTTGCAGTTAAAGTACTGTCCTGCACTGCGAATCAGGTGATATGGGTTCCATTTCCTAGCCCTGCCGATATCCTTGGATAAGTCACTTAAACCTTCTGTGCCTCAGTTACCCATCTGTAAAACAGTACTTCCTTTCTCCCTCTTTGTTCCTTTTATCTATTTAGAGAATATGCGTGAAATGCATATTAAAGAGTGGGTGAATGCATCACAAAATATTTTGTCAACTATGATTTAGTGTACATTCATGATAATACTTCAAGGTATACTAGTAAGTGTAGTATATCTAGTAATACTGTATATTTTCTAAAAATAATAAAATCTGGTTGGTCTGAGACCTCACCACAGTATATGAGAAGTGGGAAGATGCTTGTGTGGATGAGAAATGTTGCAATTTAGCAAAGCATGAACTGGAAAGGGTCTGGCTGTAGTTAATTAAACCTTTAATCAATATCAATTTTATCTGTAGCTTTACTGTAAGCAACATGATTTGAACTATACAGTGAAGTTAAAAAAACACCTCATTATGCAGCATTATGTGAAACATTTAATTGATAATCACTTACCTATTTTTAATCCTTTGAAAACTTCATGGTTTTTCAGTACTTTGTCATTATATAATAATCCTAATAATAATGGTACTGTAAATGTATATAACTAAACATGATGGTTAATGGAAGTACCTGCTAAAAGTTAAACAGTCACTAATGGTTTAACAAGAATAATGCAGGCTTGAACTATTTTGATTTGAAAGATAATAAATGCCTGTTATTACTAGGCTTCTGATACCAACAAAATATCCACAACGTTTCTCCACATGCCATTCAGTAATTCATCAAACGTTTAAACTGTGGAAGGTTGTTTTTGGTCATACAGGTCTAAGCCATGGAGAGTAGATCACAAATTGAGAATTCTTCCTGCTTGTCTCTTCCCAACAAGCTCTCCTTTGTGGTCTACTCTGAGTCTGCTACATACTCTGTGAGATCACTCGTGGACTGGTTTTATTTTTAACATCAATGGTGCCACAAAGACTGATTTAAAAAGCTTAGAACAAATTAATAAAGGTTACAAAAAAAAGTTACCAAAATAGATGAATGGGCCCCTTGATGTAAACGGTGCAATATCGGACAGCTGACAAGTTTAGGGCCTGGCAAATATGGGAAGTAACAACTTAAAATAGAGAACTTTATGTTGAGGAAGAACTGCATTAGTTGTTACTCGGGTTCTCTCCACTGTCATGTCAAAATTATTTTATATAGTTCATTATTTCAATTTTTAAAATCTTTGTTTTCTCCCAAAGACTATTTTTAACAGCTTTTCATTATATATTTTCAGCACTACATCTCTGACAACCCTTCTGAAGTCTTTGTTATCATGACAATTTGATCTGTTTTAAGTACAAATCAACCCAAGTGCTGTAAAAAACATCATAAATAATTTGTGTGTATGCTGCTGCTGTTATACATTTAATCTCTCACATTCAGCATATGAAGATTGAAAGTGTTAAGCCCTTCAGAATTATAGCAATGAAGTGTTTTTGGTGAAGCATATGGGAAACTTCCCACTGATCTTAGACATGCTGTCTATATTTAGGCAAGTATAAAGGGGGTGCTCTCATTTTTCAGTATTGCATATTTCTTTTACAAAACACCGCCACAATCTTTTGCGCAAACCTAACCTGAAAGATAAAACATTGCTGTGATGTTGCCAGTAGGGTCTAATGAGAATTCAGTTGGCATCTGCACCATTTGTTAGATCTCACCAACTGGACAAACAGAGACAAGTATGGTCAATTTTTACGTACAAACTCATCCTGAAACGATTTAATGGTTTCCTGAGAAGTCTAAACGGAAACAATTTTCAGAAGAGTAACCAGAATTTTATTGAGCATAAACAAGAAATTAGTCTTGAATTGCACTATGTGATTACCATGGGGAAAGGTACATGTTAGCTAACTGTCCGAAAAACGAGCAAATGTGGGAAATACTACTTCAGACTTTCCGAGCTAACATTTTTTTCACCTGTGACAGTTACAGGCACAGGAAACTCTAGACTAGGGGAGTTTTCATTAATTATGTTAAATGGATTCTAGTGACTCCCCTGGGTGCATTAATTTTCATCCATTCCCTCAACATTTTTAATATAAACAAACCACAAAACCAAGTTCTGCTTTTTCACATGTTTTTAACTACAGTTTCTTCATCTTTCTTTCTATGTTGTGAATTCTTCTTCAATATAAAATAAACAAAACCAGTACAACTCACTTGCTGTTGCAGGAGGAATGGTCGTAGCTGGAGCTGTGGTTGTGGGTAACTTTTTGGCTCTGAATTTATAGTGACCAATAAAGCCATCAGCAGTTAAACTTAAATCAGACAAGAACTGAATGAGCAACTCGTTTCGTTCAGATATAATGGGCCTGAAACAGAAGAAAATACTTTGGTTGTATGCGTTTAAACCAGGAAGTTTTTATAACATTCATAGTACAAAATGACTAAATACTTAGCAGTGGATCTCAAAGCAGGCAAGTATCATTATCCCCATTTTACAAACAGGGAAACTGAGTTGGGGGATCACAGAGGTGATTAAAGTTGCCCAAGGTCACCTAGCACGCCAGTGGCACTGGCAGAAATAGAACCCAGGTCTGAGTCACAGCCCTGCGCTCTATCCACCAGGCCATAGTGCTCTGAAGAGCTACAGTATTATTTTCAGTAGGTGACAGTAATTTTCATTGTTATGGGAAACTCTTTTCAGGAGACTCACTCAAGCAAAATTTAACTGGAAACATAAATACAAAAGCAGTTTAATATATCAGTCACTGATCGAAAGTTAGGCCTGATCCTGCAAAGATTTATTCAGGTGTTACTTTATGCACATGACTAGTGCCATTCCCTTCACACTGACACTCTGCTAACAAATATTCTGAAGATAGTATCAAGGGGTAGCCGTGTTAGTCTGTATCCACAAAAACAACAAGGAGTTCGGTGGCACCTTAAAGAATAACAGATTTATTTGAGCATAAGCTTCCGTGGGTAAAAACCCCACTTCTTCAGATGCATGGAGTGAAAATTACAGGTGCAGACATAAATATACTGACACATGAAGAGAAGGGAGTTACCTCACAAGTGGAGAACCAGTGTTGACGGGCAATTCAATCAGGGTGGATGTAGTCCACTCCCAACAATAGATGAGGAGGTGTCAATTCCAGGAGAGGCAAAATTGCTTCTGTAATGATCCAGCCACTCCCAGTCCCTATTTTGAAGATAGGCTTCAGTGGGACTACTCTTGAGCATAATGTTAAGCATGTGTATAAGTGATACCTTAATAGGGGCCTTACACCCAGGCAGCATCATTGGTTTCAAGGGGGCTGCTTAGGATGGGGAGAAGAATAAATCAAGGCTAAATGAAACTCATTTTTGGGTGGTGTTTGCTCACATTTCAGATACTTGTACTTGGATCAGAGATAAGATCATCACCCAGCTCTTTCTGTTTTATCATACAATTAATCATAAATCCCATATTTCTAAAACTAATCTCAAAATGAGTGTTGTTAAATTCAGCTCTGACTTCACAGCAGCACCATGGAAAAAGGGCAATAATGACTAATGAAAAGGAGGGAAACTTATTTCAAAAGTCCTTGGTAATTGGCTAATATGGGGAAAAGTCCTTGGTAATTGGCTAATATGGGGAAAAGTCTTTTTTTCAAACACAGATGAAAAATCTACTCATTTTTGAAAGGATGGAGAAATTGAATTCAATATTGGATTCTGAAACTCCTGGAAAAATAGATGCCACACTCAGATTCTTAGGCATCCAAACACCTGTCTCAAAGAAGAGACATATAGGTATCAGCCATACCAATGACCACGTTACCATACCTTTGCACAACATACACCTTTAAGACAAGATGATATGCAACAACAACAATGACATAGGCCCAGGAATCAACGACGTCGCCCTCCGCAAACAATGGCGACACACCCTCCTAACCCAAATAAACATAGGAGTGAAGGACCTCACCGGTCATAGAGGTGAAGAGCTTGTCTCCATCGAAGGGGAAATCTTCAACCGTATTCTGTATCTCCTTCAGAAAGGAGGAAGAAGCAAACCATGAGGCCCGCCGCATGACAACGGCTGTGGTTGTGGATCTGGCCACTGTGTCTGCAGCATTGAGGGTGGCTTGAAGAGCTGTGCGGGAGATCAATTGGCCCTCGGACACATTGATTTAAATTGTTGTAGTTTATCCTCCGACACATCCTCAATAAATTGCGTTACCTTAGCACCATTTTTGTGGTCATATTTTGCTAAGAGCGCTGGATAGTTCGCTACTCTAAATTGCAAAGTGGAAGAATAATATACTTTGTGGCTGAAGGAGTCCAGTCTCTTGTTATCTTTGTCCAATGGAGTGGACCGGAAGTGTTGCTATTTGTTTTTCTGATTGGCCGCATTGACCACAAGTGAATTAGGTGAGGGGTGCATAAATAGAAGCTCAAAACCCTTAGATGGGACAAAATGTTTGCGGTCCAGTCTCTTGCTAATGGGTGTTATTGTGGCTGGGGTCTGCCACATAGTTTGAGCAGGTTCCATAATGGCTCCATTAATTGGTAGGGCTATTTTGGAAGAGGTCATAGCTTTCAGGATGTCGGTAAGCTCATGCTGTGTTTCAGGTACCTCCTCCACGGTAATCTTGAGCTCTTCTACTACTCTCTGAAACAACTCTTGAAAGTGAGCGAGCTCATCAATAGTAGGAGGGGGTGGGGGTACCATGGCATCTTGTGGTATCGCTGTAGAGGAGGTGTACGGGGCAGTGCCCTCTGTAGGGGTGGCAGCCACTTCAGGTCTTATCTGGGTTTCAGTGTAAGCTGGCAGTGGGGAGGGTCTGACAGCTTTCCTCCGGGCAGCCTGTGGAACACCTGAGTATGATGTGGTGTAGGTCCCTGGATCCCAGTGTGGCCATTGCCCGGGGGGAAGGGGGTTGGTGGTCCCATCCAGGGATTGTCATACCAGTGTGGATAGCCATGAGGATATGGAGATTGTGCTGTAATGCGTCCCCTGATTGTAGGTAACTGAATCTGGGGAGAATATTGAGAGGAAAACATCTGGGTATCATCTTCCTCTTCCTCCTCCTCCTCTCCCTTCATTGGAGGGGCTTGAAGTGGTAAGGGAGTACTGAAGGTAGGGTGCTAAAGGTCTCAGTGAGAGACTGATGCCGAGAAGAGGAGAGTCAGGAGCATGGGACACCCTTAATTCCTCTGGCTGTAAAAACTGCGGTGGAGCTGACTGACCAGGAGCGGGTGCCGGTGTAGCGGGTGGAGGCAGACTCTGCTGGGACATCTGCTGATGCACCGAAGGGTGTCCCAGGGGTGCAAGCTGGCTCCGTAGAGTAGGTGCCCCTGAGGCAGCACTGCAAAGGAGGCTGGAGGCTCGGTGCCGAGAGCGGCAGCTGCAAAAGCGGCACCACAAGATCAAAGGACGGTGCCGCAGCCACCGCCTGTATTCTCGGCGTCGTAACCGCTCTCGGCACCGTAATGACAGAGGTGGCCATAGGAGAGCTGAAAAAGGCAGGCAACTGAAAGCCCTGAGCCTCGTCACTATGTAGTGGGGCAGCCGACTCACGGTCGGTGCCTGAGGTGCCTGCCGCGTGAAAGGTGCTGAGCCATGGAGCGGGAATTACCAGAGACAGGAGAGCTGGTTTTAACTTTTTCCCTGAGGAACAGCTCCTGAGGGGGAGAAAGCTGGCCGTTTTTTGCTTTTGCTTTGCCTCTGGAGGGTATCACAGAAGTTTGCTGGCCAGGGTCCGATGCAGGTCTGAGAGAGTTTCCAGGAGCAACATTTTAAGTCTGAGCTCCCTGCCCTTGCGAGTCCGCGCTTTCACTTTGGTACAATGGACTCATTTTTGGGGTATACGAGACTCCCCCAAACACTGTGAATGCCCGTCCAAGATGGGGATGGCATCATTACAGGAGACGCATTTCGTGAAGCCTGGGCATGTCCGTAACAGTGGAGGTTTTTTTTAAAGTGTAACAGTTAATGGATCTTATCTAAACAGTAACTCTAATGATTAAAAACTATCTAACTAAACTGAGAAACAAACTAACTAGCTAATCTCAAAGAGCACTGCTGAACTCCATCTCTAGCCGGGGACGGTAGAGAAGGAACTGAGGAGCCCGGGCTGTGCACGCACTGTTCAAACACTGACAGCTTGAGAGGCAGGCACAGTGCGGGCGCAGCCCAAAGGGGTACTGCTGTAGAAATCTCCAGTCAAAGGCACTGGGACGCACCTTGACCTGAAGTGGAGCACCCACAGGGATATCTCCCAAAGAACAACTATCCACAATGATTCCAAGATCTCTTTCTTGAGTGGTAACAGCTAATTTAGACCCCCATCATTTTATATGTATAGTTGGTATTATGCTTTCTAATGGGCATTACTTTGTATTTATCAACATTAAATTTTATCTTCCATTTTGTTGCCCAGTCGCACAGTTTTGAGAGATCCTTTTGTAGCTCTTCGCAGTCTGCCTGGGTCTTAACTATCTTTAGTAATTTTGCAAAAAGAAAAGGAGTAAGGAGTACTTGTGGCACCTTAGAGACTAACAAATTTATTAGAGCATAAGCTTTATGCTCTAATAAATTTGTTAGTCTCTAAGGTGCCACAAGTACTCCTTACTCCTTTTCTTTTTGCGAATACAGACTAACACGGCTGCTACTCTGAAACATTTAGTAATTTTGTATCATCTGCACATTTTGCCACCTCACTGTTTACCCCTTTTTCCAGATCATTTATGAATATGTTGAACAGACCCCTGGGGGACACCACTATTTATCTCTCTCCATTCTTCGAACTGACTACGTATACCTACCTTTTGTTTCCTATCTTTTAACCAGTTACCAATCCATGAGAGAACCTTCCCTCTTATCCTATGGCAGCTGATTTCAGTATATATTAAAAACTAGGGCTGTCAATTAATTACAGTTAACTCACATGATTAACTCAAAAAAATGTATCGCAATTTAAAAAATGTATTGCGATTAATCACACTTATAACATAGACTACCAACTGAAATTTTTAAAATATTTTGGATGTTTTTCTACATTTTTAATATTGATTTCAATTATGACACAGAATACAAAGTGCATAGTGTTCACTTTATATTATTATTTTTTATTAAAATATATGCACTGTAAAAATGAAACAAAAGAAATAGTATTTTTCAATTCATCTCATACAAGTACTGAAGTGCAATCTCTTTATCATGAAAATGCAACTTACAAATGCAGATTTTTTTGGTTATATAACTGCACTCAAAAACTAAACAGTGTAAAATCTTAGAGCCTGCAAGTCCATTCAGTCCTACTTATTCTCCCAATCGCTAAGACGAACAAGTTTGTTTACACTGACGGAGATACTGCTGTCTGCTTCTTGTTTACATTGTAACCTGAAAGTGAGAACAGGTGTTTGCATGGCACTTCTGTAGCCAGTGTTGCAAGATATTTACATACCAGATATGCTAAATATTCATATGCCTCTTCCATGCTGATGATGCTCATTAAAAAAAATAATGCGTCAATTGAATTTGTAACTATACTCTTTGCAGAGAGAATTGTATGTCTCCTGCTCTGTTTTACCCACATTCTGCATATATTTAATCTTATAGCAGTCTCGGATGATGACCCAGCACATGTTCATTTTAAGAAAAGTTTCACAGCAGATTTGACAAAATGCAAAGACAGTACTGATGTGAGATTTCTAAAAATAGCTACAGCACTCGACCCAAGGTTTAAGAATCTGAAGTGCCATCCAAAATCTGAGAGGGATGAGATATGGGGCATGCTTTTAGAAGTCTTAAAAGAGCAGCTCTCTGATTCGGAAACTACAGCACTCAAACCACCAAAAAAGAAAAATCAACCTTCTGCTGGTGGTTCAGATGATGAAAAGGAGCATGCATCAGTCCGCACTGCTTTGGATTGTTTGTCGAGCAGAACCCATCCTCATCATGGACGCATGTCCTATGGAATGGTTGTTGAAGCATGAAGGGACATATGAATCTTTAGCACATCTGGCATGTAAATATCTTGCAACGCCAGCTACAACAGTGCCATGTGAATGCCTTGTGACGGTGCATTCCACATGATGTTATGAAAATATGCTAATAAGTGTCAATATAATGTAACTGGAATATGCTTCATGCAAAAGGTCTCTTGTAAGGTATCATTACAAAGTTAATAATCTATTGAGTGTGTTCATCCTATTTGTATAAATGTATCATTCTTGTATCTGAAACTAGAAATATGAAATCTAACTCTGAGGTCCTGTTGTAATTATGCAAAGTGTGGGCCATTAATGGTGGCTTGGAATCTTGATGGCTCCCATTAACCAGGACAATAGTTGTAAATGGATCTGTTTATTTGTAAGTCTTCCTGTATACCTGTGTGCTGGCAAGTGGGTAATGAAGTCTTGCAGTGACATGTGATCATGTCACCTGAACTGGAATCCACCTTTAGCCTGGTGCTTTTCAATTTAGAAGGAGGGGTGGATACCCAGAGAGGGACAAAGGATTCCTGCCTTGTGCAAAAGATATATAAGGGGGTGAAGCAGAACTAAGGGGCCTGCAGTCATGAAAAATCCCCTAGCTACCATGTGAGCTGGAACAAGGACTGTACCAGTGGAAAGGAAGGCATCCAGTCTGTGAAAGAAGCTTATGGAAACATCCCTGAGGGTTAGATTTTATCTGTATTCAGTTTTTTTACTGTATTAGGCTTAGACATGTTTTATTTTATTTTGCTTGGTAATTCACTTTGTTCTGTCTGTTATTACTTGGAACCACTTAAGTCGTTCTTTTTGTATTTAATAAAATTACTTTTTAACTTATTAATTAATCCAGAGTATCTACTAATAACTGGGGGGGGGGCAAACAACTGTGCAGATCTCTCTATCAGTGTTATAGAGGGCAAACAATTTATGAGTTCACCCTGTATACGCTTTATATAAAATGGATTTATTTGGGGTTTGAACCCCACTGGGAGCTGGGTATCTGAGTGCTGGAGATAGGAGCACTTCTTAAGCTGTTTTCAGTTAAGCCTGCACCTTGTGGGGGACCTGGTTCAGAGTTGGATCTGTGTTTGCAGCAGGCAAGCGTGTCTGGCTCAAACAAGGCAAGATACTGAAGTCCCAAGCTGGCAGGGAAAGGGGGCTCAGAGGTAGTCTAGGCACATCAGGTGGCAGTCCCAAAGGGGTTTCTGTGATCCAACCCGTCACAAGTCTGTTCTTACTTTCAGGTGACGTTGTAAACAAGAAGCAGGCAGCATTATCTCCTGCAAACTGTAACCAACTTTGTTCATCTGAGTGATTGACCAAAAAATAGGACTGAGTGGACTTGTAGGCTCTAAAGTTTTACATTGTTCTATTTTTGAATGCAATATTTTTGGAAATCATTCTACATTTGTAAGTTCAACTTTCATGATAGATTGCACTACAGTACTTGTATGAGGTGAATAGAAAAATACATTTTTTTGGTTTTTACAGTGCAAATATTTATAATAAAAATAAATATAAAGTGAGCACTGTGCACTTTGTATTCTGAGTTGTAATTGAAATTAATATATTTGAAAATGTAGTAAACATCCAAAAATATTTAAAATAAATGGTATGCTATTGTTTAACAGCGCGATTAATTGCGGTTAATTTTTTTAATTGCTTGACAGCCCTAATAAAAACATGTCTAAACAAGCATTTGTTGAATGCATCATGGACCAGACTGCTTCTTGTCTGGGGTTAGGTCCACTTATTTAAGAAAATGCTTCACCATCAGAAAACTAACACTTCCATTTATTAGAAAACTCGCCTTTATATGGGGATACTTTTCCTGAAACATTTTGCACTTTTATAGCACTAGTCACTAAGGACCCTCAAAGCACTTACAAATATTAATGGAAACTCACACTGCCCTGTAAGGTAGATACTGTGCCACTTTATAGATAGATGGATAGATAGATAAAAAGAGAAATGAAGGGTTAAGAGGAGGACTATATTAATTTTCACTGAGGTGAACAGGAGTTGGATCAGGCCCCAAGTAATGAGGTCAAGGACACAGCAGCGACTGAGGCACAAATACAAAGCAAGATTATTAACCCTCAGTCCCCTGCTCTAATTGCTACCAAGTTCTTCACATTTATTTATAGCATAAAAACATTGTCACTGAGCTATTGCAAAGCAACAATCCATTTTTGTCTTCACATAAAGTTATAAGATGTAACTTGCAGGTACAGAGCAGTATCATTATGAATACCAGGGAAACTTTCTGCTGCCCAACTATAGCCAAACCTGATCCCTTTGCACCACCTGAGCAGCATGAAGGGTTTCGATCATAATGGAGAACCTGGCCCAGCATGTGCAAAGCTCTTTGTTAACAACATCAGGCACTTTTCATAGTACTACTGTTTTTAGTTATGCTACAATGATGGACCTTTGACCATATGGCTGAAAAAAATGTCTTTATTCTCAGAAAGTTGTAAATTAAAGCCCCAAACTCTAGATCTGAAGCCAATCATAGCGGTTGGAGAAAAATGAAGTTTACCAAATATGCAGGATGAAATCCTAGCTCCACTGAAATCAATGACAAAACTCTCAATCATTTCAACAGGGCCAGGATTTCACCATTGATTCCTGGTACTGCCAGGCAACTAAGAAATTGTAACTACAGTAACTGATAGAAGACATCTGTAGCCCACAAAAGCTTATGCTCAAATAAATTTGTTAGTCTCTAAGGTGCCACAAGTACTCCTGTTCTTTTTGTGGATACAGACTAACATGGGGGCTGCTACTCTGAAACCTATCTTAACTCTGGAATTTTAGACACACGGGTCACTCATGTATGTGGCAGCTGTCTGGGGAAGTGAAAAATGGAGAAAAAGATTAGAAGAGACTTTCTTTTCACTGATCCATGAGACTGACAGACCTTCACTTCTAAGGAAATTTGATTTTGTTAAATTTGTCTTTTTTATTATTCTAACTCCAAAACATTACATGTGGGGGAAAGAACATCCAACTGTTCTGTTTTCTGGAATTATTACAAATGATTAAATTTTAAATTTAGAAAAGTCATTTTCAAAATAAGTTTAATGAATAGTGGTTACTAACTGAGCTTTATTGAAGGACAATTCACAACAAAAACTGTGTTTTTGTACAGAACCACAGAAAGCCAATTCTCTTGAAGGTATAATGTAAATAATCATAAAGTACAATTTGTCTCAGTCCATCAAACTTGTCATTTGGAAGAGTCGTTGTGTAAGGAAATATTTTCTCTTGGCAACTCAACTAGTGACCATTCTCAGGCATAAAACTCCCTTCAAATAATATAGACTTTTGTGATTTTTTTTTAAAGTTTGTAATTTCTTGAAACAAAATGCTACATGGCATCTCTTGAAGTAGTTCAGCATCAAGAAGCCACACTATAGCTGAAGAGATATACTTAAATTACTAACCTCACTTAGAAACTTTACACATTTTCTAGAATAATTAAGACTTACTACTGCCAGCTTTGCAGACCTGATTATATAATTACAGTGGCATTGGTTGGCTTTTTTTCAGGCTGAGTGCACTTAACTCTAGACAGCTCCTCATTAGAACTGTATTTTTAGAGGCTTTTCTCAGGGAGCCATGATAGTTATGCAGTAAAGAATTTTTCACAGTCTTTCTGGGTTTTAGTCCTGGCAGTAATATAACTACATATGAGACTTATAGTAAGTATGAGATATGTATGCATGTTAATATCACAGAGCAGAAGAAAATCAAGCAGGAATCAAACTTTGACAATAACTGAATGTTGAATTAGAAAATGTTTTTAAATGTAAATGGCAAAACTAAGAATCCATAAACATCAGCCCCTTGCTGATGTATATCAACTAATGAATGCCGTGAGGAAACAAAAATCGTTAACAATTACTGTCACACTTCAAAATAGACCATGCTCTAACCCTCAAGTTGTCCCCAATGCTTATAGATAATATTCTTCTATCATATTCATTTGACTAGCAAGGTGGAAAAGTTTTGGAAGTTTAAGGATCAACAAACTCAGGCAACTCATTTGTGACTTCATCTAAAAGTATTTGAATTCAATACGTAAATTAATTGGAGCATTCTGTCTTTTTATTTCATTGCCTCATGTTTTTCGGGTTCATCCTAAGCCATGGAATTGTGCCATTGATGTCTGAGCCCTCCGATGTTAACATGCACAGCTGCTTTAGCAGAATGCCAGCACAACTGCAGATAGTGTTATAGAATGTAGCACTTTCATGGACACAAGACCTAATGCAACAAGAGTACAAGCATAGGCACTAACTGAAGGGAAGGTGAGCAGTGGTCCAGGGGGCAGCAGAGGAGCCAGAGAATGGGACAAGGCTGAAGAGAAAATGACCAAAATAAAGGAGGTTAATAGCGAATACAGAATTAGGTAGCAGCTGCTGAAAATGTTGTGGTGGAATCAGGTAGCTGAGGTCTATAGTCGACTTACAGGATCCTAAAGTAAAGACTTTATTTGTTTGTAATGGGAAAATTTGGGGACATCTGAGGCACAAATGCCCCACTTCGTGTAATTTTTAGAATGGGCTTTGTGCATTACCATGGAAAGAGCATTGATATAGAATGCTACAGAACTCATAACAGATTAATTGAGATCATAAAAATATCATATTTAAACCTTTGACTTGTGCTTCAGTACACAGAGAGAAAGAAAAACTAAATATTACTAAGAAATAATGTTTGGAAATAATGTTTTCCAATAGAACATTGTTACAGGGCATACTGGCCTTTTAAGGACAGGCCTGTAGATCCCTACTCCAAGTAGAATTCAAGGAGGATCCCTGTGGGACCCTGGGAATTGTGTAGGTTGTTGCAAGGCACACTGGGAAGGCGTTCCAGAAAATATAAAGAGAAGCTACAGGGATTGTGATAGCATTCAATTGGTATTTACTTCTCTGAGCATGAGCCTGGGAGGAACTGGAAAAGCTCAAGGAAGAGGCCAGACTGATAAGACTTTAGAAAGGAGTCCAGGCAGGCTATGCTAAAGTAGCCTGGAAAGGTGCCAGGAGGAAGGCCATTTTTTTTTTTAAAGAGCAATGGAAATTACTCTTTTAAACAGTGAAATGGGTGATTTTTGGGTAGAGTGTATACAAGCCCTTCATGACTCAGGGCCCAAGGGCCTATAGCACTGGAAAGGGATAGAGCTCCTCAACAGCTCTACTGACAGATGGTGTGGAAATCTCTTTGACCCAGGAGTGAAGGACCTGTCAGCCTGGCACCTGGGGAAAATGAACAAGAAACTAACCGAAGGGCAAAGGTCAACTAGCACAGCTTGGCATCAATACAAGTGAAACTTTAGCCCAGGGACAGCCAAGGATATGTTTTGTTATTGTATTTGGGACCAGAATGGGAGGACATCTGCTTTGGTCAGAGGCCCAAAGCATTAAAATCACCAACTAACTGAATAGAAAGGGGAGACTGAGACATGTGTGACCAGATTTCAAATGAGGTAAGACAAGATTTAATATACAGTAAATAAATACTGGATAAAATAATTTGATGAAAAGGATAATCATCAGTAATAAGTAAAATAAATTGTCATTGAACAACCATACCTCACAGAGTTATGAGCAAACAAATTAAATGCTATGGGGTATGTTCCACATTCAGGACAGCTCATGTGAAAGAAAGAAAGAAGAAACTTTTACAAGCGGTTATCTCTCCATATACATAGGCATTTAAAAGTCTAACCTTATTCAGTACAGTTGCAATATAGCTGATATAATAGGAAAAGCCCACAGTATGTACTTGATGTAGAAAACTATCATATTTTGCCAAACTAACTTCAAGAAAAACATAGTAAAGAACTGATAACAAAAAGGACATACAGTTTTATAGCTATGTTAATAATCCAAGGAAGTTACTCACACAGGTGGACTGTCTCCACAGTATTTCCCAATTCTTTTAGCATCGTTGATTTCCCCACCATTAAACACTGCCACAAAATCATATCTGCAGTAGTTATCTCTCTCCACATCAAATTTCTCAAACTTTAACTCTATGATCTGAGGGAAAAACATAAATACCTAATTAAGACTTTTTACAGTAAAATAACAAGGAGCACTAATAAAACTAACATCAGAGTGCCTTATTCACTTTGCTATCAATTGATGAAAATTGTTTAATCTGTCTGCTTATTCAAGCAATTATCTGTCTTCAATATATGAATACAAAGGTTTGTCAAAAGAACCACTATCAGTATGGAAGGGGGGAAACAGCAGAGGGCTCTAGAAATAGAGTTCCTCATCCAAATCCTGATTTAATTGACAGGATTGCTATTAAAAAAAGCCATGTGCTAGAGAAGGAATATATTTTATTTTTAGGGGAGTTTGTGAACAGACTTTGATTCCAACGATAAGACAGATCTGTGCCTCTGTATTCTGGCTGGTTCTCTTGATACCATATTTGTCTCAGACTGTGTTCTAACCCAGTAATTAACAGCAGAGAGAGATTTTTCAGCTAGTGACTGACAGGTGTGAGTTCAACCCCAAAGCTGCAAGTAGGCAGAAGACCCATTGTAGCATATGTGGATCTTACTATGCTGAAGAATTACTTTGATAGTATATTTTAGAGATTTAATTATGTAGATGTACCAAGAAATGAATCTATATTCAACTAGATAGCAATTTAATTACTCAATAACTGAGTGGAATGCACTATCAAATTGTGCTGTCCATTTAGGTTCTTATATTGGACCCATCAAGCACCTTTCAGCAATACATAAAACTATATAACTGTAGAGCAAGTCATCCTTTAATGATACATGTGCTATTTTTAAAAAAAAAAAAAAAAAAAAAGTGAAGCAGAGATCTAAAACATGGGGATTACTTGCTGTTGTTTATCTGCTGTGGGATCTCTACTATTGTAACTACTACAATCTGCTCTTTTGACCAAGGAGATAAAAGGTATGAAGATTGTCTTGACTATTCAAGGTTTTCCTTTGTTGTTGTTTTTTCCACTGGACCCTCACCGGTGCTGCTCAAGTGGTTGCTTCTTTTTCATGGTCTTCTGGTTCAGAATCTCAATTGGCTGGAGCTGGGAGTGGGGCAAATGGAGTTAAAAGGAAAGTGGGGGAGAGCATACAGAACAGGGACAGTGGCTTGGATGGTGGAGAGAGAGGGAGGTACTAGAGGAAACAAAATAGAGATATGAGAAGAATAAGGGGAAGAGAGTAACTGGGGAAAGGAAATGGGGATAGTAGACAAGGTAGCGAATAGTGGGTAGAGCAAATGGAGAAGGAGAAAAAAGGACACAAAATAGGAGACCGAGAGAATTAATGGTGAGGGAATAAAAACAAAATTTGTGTATGCAGGAAAGCAATAGAATGTATAATCTGCTTCCTCGGGTTGTATCTGGGCATCTTGCTGTTCAGTCAGAAAGTCTAATGATGAAATGGAAAGAGAGAAGAGGCCACCACGGAGAAGAACTTATTTACTGAGATCAACAAAACAATTATTGGTCTAAATTAAAACAGGCTTGCCTTAATGGTCTTATGTTGGTTTGGAAGGGAAATGGGTGTGGCTTGATTTGAGTCCTTGTCTAATAAAAAGGTAGAAACCCTATCTATATAGAAAATATGCCCAGTGGAATGATGAATCTTGGAATGGCTTGTTTTTAGTGTAGAACACCTTCATGTTCACTAGCCAAAAGCAAAAGTGGTGAATAATACAAAACTTGGTTTTGTGGGTGAGAAAAAGCCCTTGACACATTGGAAACTATACAGCACAGAGAGAAGCACTATGGAAATCGATAGAAAATATGTCCATTTGGACGTTTAAAACATTTATGGGGACAGAATATTAAGAATACAAAAGGAAAATCCTGCCCTAAGTTTTCACTACAAGCTTGTAGAAAGTTTTCAAGCTCATCTGGAGATAAATGGGAAGCATCAAAGTAATCTGCAATTTACAGGCAATATTGTTAAAATCTCTGCCTAGCTATAGATTGCTAATGACCTGTACATGGCAAGCAAGGAATGTGGATTAAAGATGAATACAGGAAAGACTAAGCTGACCTACAGCTCTAGTTCAAGGGGAGAAAAATCTTGGTAAATGGAAAAGAATTAAAGATCTGAAGAATACATTTATCAGGGACAGCTTTTTCATTTGGAAGATTATGGTCATGCGCTGGAGATTAATAGAAAAATCCGGGTGGCATGTAAAAATTTTGGGAAGCTAACATAGTTATGAAAATAACCTATCAAACATGCCTCAGTCATTGTGTACTCCCTGCCATGATACAGATTATTGAGCAGAAATCTGGGCAACAACAAATAAAGATGAAGCAAAGATTGAGACCAGCCCAATGCAGCATGGAAGGATTTATTCAATGAATAACAGAGTGACAAGAGACAAATAAATGGATCTGAAACGAGGCAGAAGTGGTAGGGCCTTATAAAATGGCAATAAGGATACCATGAAGGTAGTTGTGTGACTGACCAAGCTGATGGAGACCTCAAGATAAGAAAATAGAGACAAATAAGAGTTTTATAGTGGAAACTGTTTAGTAAGACACATCCCCATGCATGTCCTGTGAAGATAGGCAGAGTTATTATAGAAATAATGTACTTCTGCTTTTAATAAGCATTAAAGTATACATGGATGAATCCAATAGAGAATATACCACAAACCATACGTATTCCGTTAAACTTTAACCTGATGGTCATAATCTTATTTATTCTGAGATGGATCACTTGCACTCATTTTACTCTGATCTAATTTACTATTGGACTTCTGTTAATTAACAAAATAAACCAAAAATCCTCCCTAAAAACATAGTTTTAAAAGCCTGACTAGCCATACAG
Source organism: Dermochelys coriacea (assembly GCF_009764565.3). Classification (NCBI taxonomy): domain Eukaryota; kingdom Metazoa; phylum Chordata; order Testudines; family Dermochelyidae; genus Dermochelys; species Dermochelys coriacea. The sequence continues at coordinate 32,478,564 of NC_050076.1, read as the reverse complement.
CAGCATGTAGAAAGTAAGTGTATATGGGAAGCTACATTCTAAATTTAGATGTAATACTTAACTGAAAAACAGAAAAAAGAAAAGGAGTACTTGTGGCACCTTAGAGACTAACAAATTTATTTGAGCATAAGCTTTCGTGAGCTACAGCTCACTTCATTGGATGCATTTGGTTTTTCCACCAAATACATCCAATGAAGTGAGCTGTAGCTCACGAAAGCTTATGCTCAAATAAATTTATTAGTCTCTAAGGTGCCACAAGTACTCCTTTTCTTTCTGCAAATACAGACTAACACGGCTGCTACTCTGAAACCTGAAAAACAGAAAACACTGGAAATAATGTCAGAAAAATACAGGAAGCACAGAACCATGAAACATACAAGAAAACTGTACAACTTATGAAGAGAAAGTACACATGAATAGATAGTGTATGCCCCACACACCCTCAATTTCTGTATTTGTAACCTTAATAATGTTCTTAATGTTTTTTCCTTTTGGTATATTCCTTTGACATAATGAAGTATCAAAGTAACTAGTATAAATTGCCAACCTACATGTTAACTTTTGTGGGTAATTGTTAAAAGAGATACAAAAGCTCACCTGATTCTTTGGGGCTACAATATGCCATGAGCAAGTGACTCCTGCTGGGTAATCTCGATCTGGCCAGTTAGGAGTTTTAAAGGACCCAGAAGGCTTGTCTAGTCGTCCACCACAGTACTGATCTCCTAGAAATACAAAACATAACATACTGACCAAAAACATAGGACACATGTGTAGTGCATTTAATACAGCTGTTCCACTTCAGCCAAATTCCCAACTCCTGTGTGTAGCCAAAGGAAACAAGCTTTTGTGTAGGGGTTCTCAAATAGGACCCACAAAAAATGCTCTCAGCCTGAAGTTCTTCCTTTTGTGGATCCAGCAAGAGTCCCCCATAGGATTGAGCACCAGAAGTTTATTTCAGGAGCTGTAGGGCTTGTAATAGTGTCCATGATCCCTGTGCTCCCTTTCCTGGAGAAGGCAATTTGGTAGCGATATGTGTAGCTGAAGATACAGCTCACTTGACACGTTTCTCCAGAGCCACTGCACAGCAATACTCCACAGGGTGTAAGCGTTTTAGAGACCACTGTATAGCATCTGTGCAGCCGCACCATTTTGTGCAACACACTGCTAGTTCCACGGCATTGAGGGCACTTCATGCCCGTGGGGAGGATTTTGTTCACTGTGAAGAAACTAAAAATGCTTGTGATCGGTATCTTTACTTCGTAGAGACTTTAACATATGCTATAATTTTTCTATAAGATCCATGTTAGCAGTGTATTAAGTTAAAGTTTGCTGATCAAAAGATTCTCCCTTGTTCCCAGACTACAAAATTAAAACCATTTTCCCCCTTGACAAAATTGAGGATGAGAGAAAAGCTTAGGAACTGGCATTTGTGCCTAAGAGGAGTCAATATCCATGACTGAGAATGAAAAGGAAAAAAACTTTCTAACTTAATAAAATTGAAGACTTATTTTTTTAAAGTGCCAGTCTAGGGCTTCATTTCTCCTCCTCCCAGCCCCAAAATAATAAAACATGTACCAAATACTGTGAATACATTATCCTTGACTATAACACAAGTGTGCAGCTTCTTCATTGTTGTACCCTTTCAGTACCAAGGATGCAAGGTTCTGGATGTTGTAACTTTCAAAGAAGTAGGAAACCTTACTTTAACTTTAAAAGTACCTTTGGCCTCAAAGTCTAAGTACATTCTATAAAAGACAAGTTAATGTTTGCAGTGGTGGCGCCAGGCATAAGTAGGCTTAGCAGTTGCTTAGGGCCCCCCATTGAATATTATCCCCAAAATACCATTCATCTTATTTGAACTTTTTAACAAGCATATTAGTATGTGATGTGTTGGTATATTTTTTTGGTTTGCAGAAATAATGCAATTAGTATGTTTAGGGGGTGGGTGAAGGGTAAGGTATGGCCCCAGAAATATTCCTGCTTAGGGCCCCTGATGGGCTAGTACAGCCTCTGAATGTTTGCCTTTAATATTTGCATAGTTGTAAAATACCTCTTTCATGTGGTTCTGCTGCAGAAAACATAGCAATGAATCCATTTCCAGCTGTATTCGCATCTGAAATCATTTGTACCAACATCTTATTGCCATTGGCCACAAGGGCACCTGGTTTGAAAGTACCACAGAACCTGCCGAGGCGTTGTCCATTGGCATGACCACTGTAAACATCCACAAAGTCATATCTGCACAAGTTGTCACTTTCCAAGTCTATGTATCTAAAAGACAGAACTACCACCTTTCCTTCAGGCACCTGTAGAGAGGAGAGAGTAATGTATCTTAACAACATAATAATTATCATCACCACATGACTACCTGCTCTGGTGCTCTGCATAACTGTTTGTGTTTTCAACTGTACATAGTTTCAAGTTTCTTTCCCCCAACTTACAATCAAATTCTTCATTCAAGTACAGATGAGATGTTGAACAAATAATATGGGATACTCCCTCTCTGTTCCCAGCTCTATCCCTTCCTGTTGCATAGCATCCTCTCTCCGGAATGGTGCTTTGACAAATGTTGATAACTGTTATTCAATATCCATCACATCCCAATTCAACTGCAACTCTAAGGCCCAAGCACATCCTCTGCCAGTGATGTCACATCCATCATTGAACTCATCAATGCAGGGCTAACTAACTGGGTGATAAGAAAAGGAGTACTTGTGGCACCTTAGAGACTAACAAATTGATTTGAGCATAAGCTTTCGTGAGCTACAGCTCACTTCATCGGATGCAGTCCACTGAATGCATCCGATGAAGTGAGCTGTAGCTCACAAAAACTTATGCTCAAATAAATTTGTTAGTCTCTAAGGTGCCACAAGTACTCCTTTTCTTTTTGAGAATACAGACTAACACAGCTGCTATTCTGATAACTGGGTGATGTCAGTGCCATTTTTTAATATGAACCAGTCAATGAATTTTGAGTTTAGTTCACTTGCCTGTCTCATCCTGGTTATCTGTGGCATTCAAGGGTTTATAATAAAGCCTTTCAATTTGTGGGATTTTACATTTTCTGATCATTTTTAGTAGTAATTTAATAAACACAATATCAATTTAAAAAAGAAAAAGGGAAACTTTATGGCTAAAATGGCATAGCTCAAATTAACAACTAGATGGAACCCATTAAGTTCCATGGATGTAGTGGAAATACTTCTTTTGATAAAGAATATATAAAACTACAAGTTGGCTACAGAGTTCAGGCAAGCCACTAGTATGTAATGATGATAAGAGAGCCTTTGGTAATAAGAGTCTAGACACAAGTTACCCTTAACCAAAAAGCAATTTTAAATGTAACTCTCTGGTTCCTGGAACACTAAGGCCTAATGCTGTTTTGCTGCTTTAACAAAAAGCATCTAAAGACTTTGGTTAAATGGAGAATATATTTGGATAGAAATAATTACGTTTAAAACAGACACAGGGAAGCTTTTTAAAAACACACAGTGATCTCAATTCAAAACTCAGTACACTTATCCGCTTGCCCAGAAAGAAAACACATATTTTTTTTGGAACCCAAAAATGTGCTGGGCACTACACAAGGCAAGGAGACAGTTCCTGCTCCAAAGAGTTTACCATCTAAATTTGAAACATGACATGAGTGGTGGTGATGAACGGTAGGAATTGGATGCGCAATACTGTTACATAGTTATGAAGGTTAAGCATGTACATATCTGTCGAGTCTTTGGGCTTTGTAAGAGCTATAGAAAAATAAGTTGTGAATATTTAAGACTGGAAGTTCAGCCTTGGCTTTTATCTGTGGTTGAGTAACTCATGACTTTTCTTTGTATACATATATTTAAAGAACGAAAGAACCTATAATACAAGCTTCCTACAAAGACCTAATACTATATAATAGACTTCTGTCCTGAGCAAGCCCTGTGTAGCTGGCAATTCCCTAGCCCACAGCAAGCCAAGATAACCAGGAGAGAGTTTGCCTCCTGCAGAAGCCCCAAAACAATATCTAACAAAACTCTGTAGTACCAAGTTGTGGCGTTGCCTGGGTGGGTTAGTGCTCATGCAGATAAATTCTCTGCAGCAAGAACTGCTTAGGGCAGAACCTCAGAAGGTATCGATTGTCATAGCTCCATTGAAGTTAATGGAATGATGACAATTTACACCATCTGAGGATCGGCCCCAAGGGCTGCCCTATCCACAAATCTTAGGCTGGGAAATCTAAATTCCTACAGCTCTAGAACTCTTGGTAACCTCTTGGCACTCCCACAGGGAAGGGGGTGACACACGAGTCCGGTCTGGCTTAAACAAATGACCTGTGCTTGTGATGCATCAGAGATTAGAACCTGTAACAAAGTAATTAGCAACAAGTGGAAGTTTTAAAAGAGAAAGACCAAAGTTCCTTTTGTTTTAAATCAGTCTCCTAAATAAGCTGAATTTCTATCATTTTAATTTTAGTGACTTTGGGGGAGATTTTCAAAAGCATAAATGACAGGTACCTAATTGCTAAGTGTCTTTTAAAAAATCTGCCCATTTATTTTTATCTTGAATGGATAACCACTATGGGAAAACAGAAATGTAGCTGACTTTTTCCAGCAGATGGAAATGTAGTCTAGAGGGACTACAGAGTGTTTTTGATTCTAAACATATATATGTAGTTATCCACACCTACAGAAGCCCAGAAAGTATGAAGTTCCCAGCATATGCATCTCTCCAGCTGATATTAACTCCTTGACTGGTCTGAATAACTCAGAGGCATTAAAAGTGGGGGTTGAAGGGGAAGAGGATGCATGGTACATTTGACATTTTGTTTTCTAACAGCAATTAATTCACTTAGAATTTCCTTCTTTTTGCCTGTCTGACACACAGTAAAATAAGGTTATTTTTATGAAGAAAGGACTAAGGCACAGGCCTGGGAATCAGGAGAAACAGGTATTATTTTATGACTGTACAAACTCTGTGACCTTGGACAAGTCAATTAATATCCAAATTTGAAACATTTGGCCTTAAAATTAAGCAGATAAATAGAACCGTCCTGATTATCAGAGAGGCAAAGCATTAGTAAGTAAAATAATGTAAGCTCTTTGGGATAGGAACTGTCAATATCTGTGTGTTTGTATTGTGCCTGGAACAAAAGGGTCCCAACTCGGTTGGCCTTTAGAGGCAATAACATGTCTTAATCATTTTAGTAGTGGCAGCATGGTAGCGTGCCCATAGATAAGTTTACCTACACTTTCCAATATAAGCTGAAGTTTTCAGTCACTTACAACTCTGCCAAAGTTTAACCATATGGACCAAAGTTTTCCTTGATCTCTTTTCGGATTTATTTTTGAAAATTTCAGCAAAAACAGCAAAGAGTCCTGTGGCACCTTATAGACGAACAGACTTATTGGAGCATAAGCTTTCATGGGTGAATACCCACTTCATCGGATGCATGTAGTGGCCCGACGAAGTGGGTATTCACCCACGAAAGCTTATGCTCCAATATGTCTGTTCGTCTATAAGGTGGCACAGCACTCTTTGCTGCTTTTACAGATCCAGATTAACATGGCTACCCCTCTGATACTTGACAGCAAAAACAGTTGTTTCAGAGAATGGGTTTAAGGAAATTTAGTCAATGTTTGTGGGTTTTCCCACCAATCATTTCTTTGAGGTGATCTTGCTCTTCCCAGGGTTTAGACTAGCAACGTCAAATTTGGCAGGTGGAAGGCTCTGGAGCCAGAGAGGTGCCTTTTGCATCTCTGTGAAAATCCACTCGGATTTGGCTAAATTATAAACCAGCCAGAGCCCTCCCTCCCCCACATCACCCAAACCCCCTGCCCCAGCCCAGTGAAAGTGAGTGGGGGAGAGTGAGTGACAGAGGGAGCGAGCGGGGGCAGGACCTCAGGAAAGAGGCGGGGCAGGAGTGTTTGGTTTTGTGCAATTAGAAAGTTGGCAACCCTAGTCATGAGCTGTTAATGACCCATGAATGGGTTAAGATGCTTGCACATGACTAAATCTTTCTTTCTTTTATTTATAAAAGTTTGCAAAGTGAAGCTCGCAAATGTTAGGAAATGCTGGCCTTCTGGGCTATATGCATTATGATAGTCTTTAATTATTGATTGATTTCCCTGCCTCATTCAGTGCACAGATGGACAATAAATAAGGCAGAAGGATCCAAAAGAAGAGAATGATCTGTAAGGCACTGGACCAGGATCAGGAGAGCTGGATTCTGTTCCTGACTCTGTCACCGTCTAAACAATATGAGAGAGACTCTTGTTATACATATATGCAAAGGAGCAGGAAAAAAGTTGCACAGACAATGTTAATACTGGCATTTTCTCTTAACTTTTTAACCTTAGCTTTCTTTTAACTTGTTTTTTTTTGTATGTAAAATTATATATATAATTTTAAAAGAGTTTGGGAAACTAGTAAAAACCAGGCATTTCTTATGAGAAATCTTGGGTCCCGATCCTGAAAATATTAAAGCACATGTATAACTTCACTTAACTGAATAATACCACTGATGTTATGCATCAATAAATTGTACTGTCAGGATCAGGCCCCATTAGCCTCTCTGATCTCTGCAAGCAAAATTCCTATTGTTGTCAAAAGGTGTAGGTATGCCCATGAGGCTCTGATCCCATGAGGGCATGCCTATGGTCCCACAGAGAGCTTCAATGTAGTCAGTGGGACTCTGTACAGAACAGCAGGCTGGATTGGGGTCTTAGACTGAAAGGCTTGTGACAATTCTGCCTTTCTTATTTTAGTTTCAAAGATGGAATTATGTTTTAGGAAAGCTTTTTTGACCCCTCCCCTACTGATCTGAAAAGTGATTCCACACTATCTGTTTTAGCAGGAATTTATGGGTTTTTTTTTGTTTTGTTTTTAAGTTATGATACTTCAATGAGCATAAGCAGTCTTGATTTTCAAGCTCAGAGCCTGATCCAACCCATAGTTACAGGAGTAATCCTTACTCACATGTGTGTAGTTGCAATCAAGCCATGGGGATAAATAATGAATAAACGCTGAGGGACTTGACCCTCCATCATCTTAAGGAATGTCAATATTTTATTATTTTAATAAATAAATAAAAATAAAATAACTTTACCTGGTTAAACCAGCTGTTAAGCCATTTGGAAAACAAATCTACAGCATGGTGCCTAACTGAAATACAAACTGTGGAGCAGCAGATTCATTTTAAGAATACCTAGCAGCTCAGTTCTACAACTGGTCCAGCAGCAGAACTCACAGCATCTGACTCTTTTGAAAACAGTATCTTGTTCTTTGTTCTCCACTATAATAACCCCATCTTAAAAGCTTGAAAATTAACATTATTCAAACCTGCCAATGTTTCTCCCACCATTTTCCAAACATCACTTTCTTCCCTGTCTTTCTAATGGAGCAAAACCCAGCAGGACTCAGTTTTGTTTACTTTGGACTAGATTGAGCTTTTGGGCTTGGTCGCTGGTCCTAAGTCTGGGGCAGCAAAAAAACTGCAATGCCTCAGAACAAGCTCTGGGCAGGGCTTGTAGCTCAATCACTATTTCTCCCCTGCTTCTCTCTTACTATGTCATGTCTACCTCATTCATGGGGCAGCTCATGCCTATTGCTCCTGGCAAACTCTGCTAGCTGGTGTATTTGGTGGGACAGGACACACAGCCATGGCTCTGCCCACTCCCCATCTTCTTGCTCTCGGAGAGAAGCACTGGGTGTGCAATTGTTGCTTTTCACTCCCAAGCACCTCGAACTGAAATCCAGGCAGTTTAGTCCCCTGCAGGGCCAAGCAATCTCACCCTGTCCTCTTTGTACACCAGAAATTACCACACAAGCACCAGCAGTCCAACTTCCACTCCTCTGTTTCTAATTGTTCCAGCACAGGGAAGGGGCCAGAGAGGAAGGGAAAGAGAGAAAATGGAGGGTAGGGTTAGTACTTGAATTGGGTGCCTGATCCAACTCTCATTTAAATCAACTGGTTGGTGAGAGAAGCTCGAGATGTGAGAGTCCACTATGCTTCTGTATCTCTGACAGTAACTACCAAAATCCTTTTGATCACATACTGGGGGTCTGGTGTATGGATAGTAGATATTAATAAGCTTGCAATTTCATTAGGCACTTTTTGGCTGGTGTAGCAACCAACTCAATGACTGTCTCTTTAAAAACTGTTCCATTCTTCTTCCCATCCTAAACATAACTATAGTTGCCTAGCTAATAGATCCAGAATTTTTCTGCTAATTAGACTTGTTGCCATTCTTGACCTGACCCTAAGTGACACTGGGGCAAGTTTACAGTTGTGGAATGTCCTAATCCTAATGAGGGGAGTGAGAGTGTTTCTGACTCCAAAACGAAAGATTGCCAAAGACAAAAGGACACCCATATAGCCTCCTGCTGCCACCTCCTCTCCCCTCCACCAACACTCATCCCTGATACTCCTCCTACAGGACCCATGCTGTGAACTGTGCTGCCAGTTGCTCCTCAAAAGCTGCTGCCTCTGGAATGTCCCTCAAGGAGGGTTTCCACAGCAAATGGGGAAGCAATGTAAACTTGCCCAATGGAGTGTGGGTACAGGTGGAAGGAAAACCCAGTGAAGAGTGGCCAGTCCTCCCCTCATGTCCCGCCTCACTGATAGAGGGGATTCTGTAAGACTGGAGGAAAGTGAGTGAGCAGGTCCGAGGCAGCACATCCCCCGCCTCCAGCTAGAATCTGTTCAAAGTGTGGTGTAGTGTACAGGAGGCTGAGGGTAATATTCCTACCACCTGATACATAGGGCAGGAGCATCTCTCACATATCCCTCATTTCAGGGGACATAACTAATTTTAGACCAAGTACCTATGTCCCACAGCGCTTTGGTGTCCCCTCACTTTTATTGTTGTAAATTACATACATAAAATGCAATGTTTACAGGAATAAACTCCACACCATTTTATATTTCCTGCATGAGGATTTTGTCATTCACTTGGCATCCCACATTTGGGCCTTGGTAGGATGAGAGGTCAGGAGTGTCGATGAGGGAGAGTAAGGGCGTGCACACCAATACACTGGATGGCAGTCTGAAGCAGTGTGTTCAGACTTAGAGGGTCATTTTTGTTCTATTGACAGCTACCTCCTACCAGCATCAAGGTCCTAATAAGAGCAGGTTTCCTACCAAGTGCCACTCTGTAGTCATACTGCTCAGGACCTTACCAGACTTAAAGCCTGTTTTGAAGATCTAGTGAGGCGTTTTGGATCCAGAGCTACTTTGAACCAAACCTAATGGTTAATTTACCTTTTAGTTCTCAATATGTATACACTAACATAGCACAGCAGACCCTACCATGTTGTGAATGTTCTTAACCAAGTTAATGTTTATTAATGTAGTCATGATTTATTACACTAAATACACAGAGAGGCTATATACTCCGAACATACATGTCTCTCTAGCAGAGAAAGGAGAATATATCCCTAAACATTTTAGGGAAAGTTGTTTATGGTGTGCACTGTTCTAAAAACATCAGTATTTAGACTGTAAGCACTTTGATGAAGGGACTTTCTTATTTTATATATACAGCACCTAGCACAGTTAGGTCCCTGGATGTTTTTTTACCACCAAGAGCAACTATTATCTTCCTAATTCAAGCATAATTTGCTTTAACTTAAAACAGAGCCTATTCACAAAGTGTACCTCTTCCTGCTTTTGGGGAAAGTTCTTGGTATGGCTTGGTCTTCCATATTATTTACTACAGTGTTGGGGGCAGGGAGAAAGGGAGTTGTTTGTGGACCAGAGCCTTAAATGCCAAGTTTTAAACTTGACTTAAATGATTTTGGCTGAATAATAAACCTTTCCAAAACAGGGTTTAATAATAAAAATGCTGAGTGGTTAGCCATAGTGGTGCTATGGATCACTAGAATACCCTTCCCACTATCCTTATTGTCAAGACTTGAAAAATTTGTCAGATGTCTGCTAGCCAGGAGATTAAATATATTAGAATTAATATGAAAGATATATTGGAATGGGGGTGTAATGCAATGAAAGAAAGCCCAATTTCTGTGCCCACTTTCTTCCCGTCCCCTCCTTTCCAGTTGCTGATTTTTCCCCCCGCATCTGAAGCAAAGCAGCAGTGCATATTTGGAAGGATAATTTCACAACCATATAAACAAGCTGCTTTCGAGAGCTAAAGTCTAAAGAAACTGATTTAAGTGTCTCTGCTTATGAGGGCAAGTTTCCAATTCCACTGATCAGAGGATTTTTCACACCCTGCTTATTTCAGCAAACCTGTTCTGCAAACCAGCTACTGAACCTATAAAAACATCACCTTGTATGACTGACAGTCTTAAGTATTATTTTTACACATTGAGCATGCTGGATTTTATAAGAACTACATGGTTTGCCAAAAAGACACAGGACAACAGTACAACTTCTAAGACTAAAACACATAACTATGTAGGTGATGGCCAAGAAAGGATTATACAATATTAAAAGCATATGTATGTGATACACATGAGTGACACCATGCAAGTTACTACAGGAGAGGAAACAAGAGTAAAGATGATTTCTTAGCAGCAGCAGTACCAACCAAAGGCTTCTAAGTAGTCTGCCAAAGCCGCAAACAAGCGCTAGCACGTGCTATGCACTTCTTACGGCTCTCAGAATAGAGCAGCTGTGTTTGTTAACCAGCATCTTTAAATAACAGAAATGTTCTCTGTGTCTCCCCATAAATCTCCCCACTGTATTTTCCTCCAAATGCATCCGATGAAGTGAGCTGTAGCTCACGAAAGCTTATGCTCAAATACATTTGTTAGTCTCTAAGGTGCCACAAGTACTCCTTTTCTTTTTGCGAATACAGACTAACACGGCTGCTACTCTGAAACCTGTCATTAATTGGGCTTGTGTCTCTTCTAGCTTTAGCAAAATAACTGTGGAAGACTTCATCAGATACCATAATAATAAAATACCTATCTCTCTTATGTAGCACTTTTCATCAGTAACTCTTAAAGAGCTTTACAAAAGAAGGTATCATTATCTCTAATTTACAGGTGTGAAAACTGAGGCACAGAGGTGAAGTAACTTGCCCAAGGTCACCTAGCATACCAGTGCCACAGCCAGGAATAAAACTCAGGTCTCCTGAGTTACAATCCAGTGCTCTGTCTGCTAGCTCACATTGTCTCACTTTATATTATATTACCTATTTAGAGTTTTATAAAGGAATTTTACTTCCAAATTGCTTGCCCTACCTCAATTAACTTTGGATTTCTCCTAAAGAAGATGGCATTCTCTGGTTGAGAAAACAATACTTCCATGCCTCTGATAACCCACATGGAAAACAAAACAATAGCTGTTCCAGTTTTGCAGACTTGAGCCAGATTCTGCACTGTGCTGAATATCTCCTGCAAGGTTCACATTGCTACCATGGACTGGCAAAAGGTGCTCTAGTATCAGATACTAATTGAGGAAGCCTTTACATGGTAACTAAGTAAATGTCTTTGCCCTCCCTCCCAGCCACACATACAACTCTCTTACCAGAGTTTGGTGATATTTAAACCTGGGCTAGCTGCCTGACTGGATTTGAGTGCCACTTTCACTTGGGCTGGTAACCAGCCCACTTTTCAGTGAGGATGCAGACTAAATCATTGGAGTGTGGATAGTCCTCCAATGCCTTCCTACAATTCCCCCCTGCAATTCACTGTGAAAGAATCAGTGTCTCAGCTTACTGCAGCACAAAGAACCATTGGATGTGTGCCCAGAAGTTCTAGCAATGCACATGTGGGGGAGTGAAGCACCAGTGAGGACCCACTAACTTCAATGTGGTTGCTCACATCCAGGCTAAGCTAATACGGATGCTCAGAAGCAGTCACTGATCACTCAAGTTAATTCTGCAATGAAAACATACCATAGGGACACTCCTTAAATAAAATCAATTGTGGGGGTTTTTTCTGACTTAGTTAGAAGGAATAGAACTGCCAACAGGACTCTTCATTGTGTACTTCCTAGCAATCATTTGTAATCTAAGTCATTTATAAGGACTTTACTTTTGTAATTTTTCAATAATATCAAGATGATGTTTTTCAAACTTACGAAGAACTGATTTCAAAATTATTTCATGGTACCAACTGCTATTGAAAATCAGCTTTGTTGTTGCTACTCTTGTCTCACAGTCTTATATTATGTCAAATGGAATCTTTGCCAGCCAATCAGATTTTAGGATAGCTAACCAGTAATCATTAGTAAACATTAAAAAAGCAATTGAGTCTCTCCAGAGAGCGAGAAACAAGTTTCTAAATAAAAATGGAGCATACTTCAGATTGTTCTTTTCTAGAAGAAGTTGGGCACTGATTAAAGTCAGCACAAAAAGCTGTTCTCCACCCAAATGCAGCATAATAAAAAGATTAAATCCACATCATTTGTTTGCTCTGACAGTAATTTAAAAACAACTGTCACAAGGTCATTGTCTCTTACTTGCATCAGTGTCTCTATAGCAGCAAGGCTGTATTATCTTGTCATGTACTATTTCACTACCACTATCCATTTTTTTTTATATATTCTTTAGTGGCAACTTCAAAATTGAATTTTCAGAGCACTCATTTCCCTCCTTGACCAGAGCCCATATACTAGTACTGACCCCCAGAGAAACTCTCCACTGATTGTTCATGGGAGTTGTACATGTAGCCATAAGGCAGTGTGTGGCTTTAAGTATCTCTTTGGTAGCATAATTTGTCATCATCATACCTGTGGAAAAGTAAAAGGAGCTTAGTTAAAGCCTCTTTATGAAGTCTCTGGTTTATAACATGTTCAGTGCTGAAGGGATATTCAGTTCTGGCCATTCAGTTTTATAGTGTTTGCTCACTTATTGGCAACATTGATGGATATCATGTGGCTGCTCTGCAAACTCATTTCAGTGTCAAGTATCCTATAACACACATCTCTCTTACCATCCTTTTTAATTTGGGGTATACATTTAAGTTGAGCCTCTATTACGGTGTCTTTAAAAAGTTTCCATGCAGCTTGCAGGGATTTCACTTTTGGCACTGTACCTAATGTAACCTTAAAAAATGTTACAGACAGCTGAAATATGTAAGCCCAACAACTCATTATCAGAGGCATCTGTCACCCAATATAAAATGTTGGCATTATAAAACAGGTAGCTCTTCATTCTTTTCAGAATTGTTTTTGTGATATTAGAAAGTCTTACTGTGATTTTCCAAGTACATTTGCTGTTTGGAGGGTAAACTCCAGGGAATCCTTCACTCCCAATAAACCCTGACTCTCCAGACAGAATTCCTCCACATGTAAAAGCAGGCCTGGGAATAAAAAAATACTGCTTAGTTTAGAAATATATATTCCATCAACACTTTCTATAATGCTGAAGATGGAAAACTATTAACCTGTGTGGGGTGGGTATTGTCAGCTAAAATGTTGATACAAAAATGTACAGCAACTTTAAATAAATGATTGAATAACATTATCAGATATTTAAATTGTAGTATAGTACAATTTTTAATGCACAAACTGAGGTGTGGCTAGAATTGACAGCTCAGCCCTTAAAAATTTTAGATATAGTGCTGCATGCTGTTATACTTACATAGTTTGTTAAAGTACAAGCTTTGCCCTGTTCATAGTAAACAAAATAAGAGGGGAAAATAATTTATATTTCTATAAAAAGCACACTTTTCCAGCAGTCATTAGAAAATGTAAAGTTACGTGTGTCCCCCTCCACACCCCATTATCCTCATTCTATTAAAATGATAATTTATCGCAGAATTCTAAAGCAAACCATCTCATAGATGTGGGGTTGTTGTTCTTTTTTTTTTTTAACTGGGAATACCAGGACCCATAATTCACCATCAATGCAACTTCTGTTTGCATCACAGCATCCATTTGGAGCTGCACTGATGGATTATAGATCCTAATTTCGTCTAATGGCGCTGATGGGTAATTAGGCCCTGGCTCAGTGAAGCATGCTTAATGTAAGCACATCCTTCATGCTCAAGTACTTTGCCATGGCTGTAAAACTCTCTGAGATCACTGAAAAGCTGATATGTAGAAATGCAAAATCAGTATTAAAAGACAAGAATGTGGCAAACAGCCAAGGTGGTGAGCGTTGTTTTTCTTCCCAGGAATCCAGGGCTGGCAAGTTTATTCATCCAAGAAATTATATAACAGGGTGTTTGTTTTTAATTCCAATATTCCCCAAAATTTAAAAAAAAAATCCCTTTGAAGGTATACACAGAATCTTTTTTTCAAATTAAATACAAGAAACAGATGCCTGGGCTTTTTTTGTACAATGCCAACAAATGCTAGTATGTGTTATTAGAAAAGGGTAGAGTTTCTGTGCTCGTTTCTTTCATTAGAGGAAAGTAGAACAGAGGAGACCCTGATTAAGTGAGACGTAGCTCAGGCAAGCTTATGCTCAAATAAATTTGTTAGTCTCTAAGGTGCCACAAATCCTCCTTTTCTTCACACTTCGTAATTTGCACAAATAATGCTGATCTTAATGCCCCACTCCTCAGCAAGCATTTTGCTGGGGTGATGTCTCATCAAGATTTTGTTATATATATACTGCACAATATTTACTGGTATAGGTCAAGTGTTAGATAACCTGACCACTGTAATTAGATCCTACTTAAGGCTTTGATCCTGCAGTCAGAACTGCCTGCACAGATCCTGGGTGCCGTGGCAGGAGGGGGCATAAATGAACACAACAGACTGTGATGCAGTATCCCTGCTTTTTCGTGTTCTTATCCAGTCACTTAATTTGCAAGGTTCAGTTAGTGCAATGGGCCCTGCAGCCATTCGTGTGAATTCCGGACGTTTCACTCTCGCTTGTTAATAGCAGGATGGGTTGATTTAGAGGGGAATCTTTTAAGATTAGTGCCCTGGATTCTTGCCCTTCTGAATCTTCCCTCGGGCACAGGCTCATCCCCTCCCGCTGTAACACCCTCGGCTCCCACCCAGCCAGGAGTGGGGGACGGGGGCTTCGGGTCTTTCCTTCTCCGACTGACACCTCTCTCCTCCCGCCTAGTCCCACAGGAGACGGAGAAACAGAGTCGCCCTGGCCAGAGCCAGCGAGCCCAGCCGCCCCCACCTTGGCGCCGCTCTGCGGCGAACAAGATGTTCCCTTCTTCTGCATGGCAAAGAAGGGGCTGCAGCTCACCCACCCCGCCCGCGGCACCAGGCGAGGCGCGGCCGCCGCAGCCGGACGGGGGGGGGGGGGGTGCGGGGAGCAGCCCAGAGGCTGGCCGGGGAGGCGCCAGCAGGGGCAAAAGCGCGAGGCGGTGCCTCAGCGCCCCCTCGTGCTCCTGCCGAGGTGCCTCTAGCGCCCGCCGGGCTCGGCCCCGGAGGCGCGAGAGCGGGAGCCGCGGCGCGGGCGGGGGGTAACTGCCGGCGTCAGGGCGAGGCGGTTGTAGGGCAGGCAGGGGTCGGGAGGCAGCGGCAGGGGGCAGAGCTCCGCCTGGCCCAAGTGGCAAAGCAGCGGCTGGACGGGGGCGCCCCCACGAGCCCGGCGGCGCTGCCGACCCGACGAGCCGTTACCTCAGTTGCGGCGGCTGCTGGCGGGAGAGCTGAGCGGCGGCCAGCAGGAGCCCCAGGCCCCAGGAGCACGCGGCGGGCCTCATCGCGGGCGCCCCGGCTCGCCTGTGCGGAGCGGCGGCTCCTGGGCGGGGGGCTTTTAAAGGCAGGTTGCAGGCTCGGCGGCAGCCTCTCCGCGCGGTCCCCCTGGAGGAGTTTCCCTGGCATCGCGCCGCTCCGCGTGAATATCCCGGTTGTTCTTCCCGGCGAGGGGAGGAGGGAAGAGGCTTCCCCAGCCCAGAGCTCTCTCCCCCCCCCCCTCCACCCCCCGCCCCTTCGCCCAGTGCTTGGAAAACTTCCCTCGCGGCCCAGGGGCAGGAGTCTGCTGCCCAGAGGCTCGGGCAGGAACGTGCCGCTCAAAGCCCCAGCAGCCCGGGCTGCGTCTTGCCTCCTGGCTCCGCGCTGCCCCCTGGCTCGTGGGGTGGGCTGGCCGCGGAGTCCAGCGGCGGTCGGCAGCGGGCTGGGTGAGTTGGGGGGAGGGAGGTTACTGTGGCGTGTCCAGGGCGAAGATCACCACAGCCCCCTGCTTGGGCCAAGTGTGAAGCCCGGTCCGGGCCACACAAAGCACAGAGCCGCTGCTCAAGCGGCTGTAAACATCCAACTTGGCTGGGGAGTGTTTGTTTAACCGCGAGTCCAGTTCCTTGGGCTTTTTTATGAGTAGCAGCGAAACTGTAACTTTGTGATTCCTCCTTGTCCTCAGGAGCAGTTCCTTCGTTTCAGGACAGCGGTTCTTTTGTCACAAGAACCTCCTCCATGTCAGATCTCAGCTGGTGGATGGATGGAGAAGAAAAATCTTCCTCATCCTTCAAAAACTTACTGATTGGTAAAGGGGAAATGATTTCCTATAGTGAAGGAGGAATGTGTATTTAAGTTCAGCTCTCAAATTTCACAAGTAATTTGTAACCGTCATGTTTAGTTATGTGTGGCCTGGGGAACTGGTCAACCTTACAGTCCTCAACAGAAAATGAGTCTGTGCTCTGCGTAGTCTTGAGAATAATCCTACATACTATTTACTGTACGCACAGATGGACTGCACTAGTACCTGGACATGCACAAGAAGCCTGAATTAATTTACATTATCAGTAATGTTTTAAAAGCCTACTAATTATCTCAGAGAAACAAATAATTACACCATGTTTGTAATGCAGGGTTTTGCATTTCATAAATGTGGCACACCATACCAGTTTTGTTTATACGGAACACAAATAAACTCAGTGTCATCATCTGTACAATTAAGTACAGCTTTGTCAATATTTGTAAAATACTAGTACTGCTTTCAAAAAAATTATTCTTTAAAATTCTAAAATAAACTAAAAACGTAATTTTGTTTACCAGCGGTAAATATTGACTTGTTGGAATAAGGTAGCATTTAAGATCTGACTGTAACAAGGGTACTCTTTAAGGCCCTGTGGGGACTACTCATCTAGTAAAGTTAAGAACATGTGTAAGTGTTTGTAGAGTAGGAGCCTAAGTTAATTAACTGAGAAAAGTAGTGGAAAAAATGAAATCTTAGCAGTATTGTAGCTATTTTTTTAAGTTTACCAAGAACGAAATAGTAGTTTAAAACATACATTTTATTTTGAACAATTATTGCGACCAACATTATAATCTTGAATGTTCTTCATTTAAGATCAATATCCTTAAAATAAATGGATTAAAAAAAACCCCTAGGACAGACTGGACACTAAGTAAACACATGGACAAGAGTGAAATGAAATTGCCTGGGCAAGAACCTAGAACTTTACTTGAACAGATATTATTTCTTATGTGAATACTGGTGATAATTTAAGCCTAAAATGTATCCAGTCTTTTATTAATCTACACATAAAGATAATATTTTAGGCTCACATTAGTGACATTATACAGCACAGACATAGTATGTCTTGGTACAGCCAACTGCAGACTGGACTGAAATAAATCAGACAGAACTGCCCTAGTTCAGAAAACTATTCACCAGCTAGTAGGGCAATAATGTAAACCTATTTTATGATTTATTAACTTACTTTGTTATCTTTTAAGCACTGGACATGCTTACCTACATACAAAATGCAAATAAGGGAAGTCCCTACCTCAAAAGCGCTTACAATCTAAAAGACAGACAGAGATAAGACTAGATGCACAGGAGACCCCTAGGAAGGGTCCTATAAACTTAGAATTAAAAAGTAAAATATAAAAAACCTTCTCTCTCTCTCTCTCTCTCTCCTCTGACATAATGCTGGCATGAAAAAGACAATGAGCTTATGCAGATTAGTGTTGGTCTCATGGAAGGAGCGAATCCTTGGGAGAATTTGAATGGGCAGAGGTGGGAGCCTGCCCCACTGGGACTGAGAGGGTGTGAGGAGTGAGATTCAGCAGAGAAAAACACTAGGCAATGAAAGGGTAGTGATCCTGACACTGGTAGAGTGAATTGGGATGGGGGGATGGATGGGAGATGCAAAGGAACAAGATCTGAGCTGTGCAGGGCCTTGGAGACAAGGATAACTTAAAACAGCAGTTAAGAGGTAGTTGATGCAGGGATTCAAAGAAGAAATTGATATGGTTAGCTCAGTGGGTGAGGGAGAGAATGTTAGCAGCTGTATTCTGGGCTGACTTGAGGTGCATGATATGAGAAACAGGGAGGCCAAAGAGGAAGAAGTGAACATGCCTTGGCCAATAGGCTTGTGTTTGGTAGCTCAAAGATTAAATAACTATTATGCATATGTTTTTAATTTGGAAGATAATTTAATGCTGGTAAAAGGTAGTAGATTGATGCTAGTGGAGGTCAAGGTCTTTGGCCAGTTTACAGACCTTACATACCGTGGGCAACAGTGTAATCTCCATCTCTTCCCTCCCCCCAACACACACATCCTTCCCTGGTCCTATCAATGTGTTTCTGAATGTGGAGAAGACCAACCATTTAGGGATGAGAAGGAGGTTCATTCTTCATGTCCATCAAATATTTGGCCTCACTGCTGAATGAGAGGGTGTGGTTATAATGGTGGCTTTTCTGAAGCATACGCTTAGGGCCAAATTTTCAAAGACCTCATTGCATGTGTGCTGTGGCACAACCTTTTCTGCACCCCTCCCAAATTGTGCTGGTTACTATTTTTCAGAAGATCTATGGGTGTGCACAGGGAGGATGAAAGTTAGGGCTGACAAGAGTGTATCCATTCACAGCACAGAGAATTTGAAAAGAGGCTTCAGAATGCTATTTTGAATCCTGCTATTTCTGCACCTCTACTCCTGTCTTTCTTAGGGCAGGCCTAAGAGCAGCATTATTCTCTGCTGTCCTTGGCTCTGTTGGAACACACCGTATATTAAAGGCTGGAAACAAGGCATATAATCTAAAAGAAAACTGCACTTAGTAAATGTAAATAACATTGCAGAAAACAGTTCAACTACGCAGCCAACAACTCAACTATGAGCAGAAACAGAGACAAGACTGGCTGGTCTCCATCAGCGTTAGCAGAAGAAAAAGAGGAAAAAGGGCTCAGTAAGCAAATGAACTTTTTTAAAAGTCTTACCACTGATATTAATCTTAAATTACTCCGCTAGTGTACGTTAGTATAGTCTAGAGTTTGCTTTCCCACCAGTCTCTTAGAGGTTAGATCTCGGCAAGAGAAAACAGTAGAAGGAACAGTAGTGAACTTTTAGATTGCATGCAAAATATATTAAGTTATTTAGGTTGCAAGGTCAAATGCTCAAGAGTTAGGAAATGCCAGATTTATGCTTGCCCATGAAATATTAGTTCTGTCCATTTCTGTGTCTCATCTATGCAATAAACGAGGTAGTGATTCTATGCAAAAATTGAATGTGCTTGTATAATTAAATACCATATCCTAATGCAGGCACACAACTTTCTTAACTTTCACGGAAAAGGAAAGTAAGTAACTTCTCTTTAAAGGAAAAATGCAAAAAAACAAATTCCATTTTATTTAACAACCCTATCCCCATTAGGCATCATTATCAGGGTTGGAACTCTGAACCTTCAGCACTGCAGTAGAACAGTAGCAAGAGATGGCTGCTATCTGAGAGGGAGTTGCATTGGTTTGGTATACATTCTTCCTTCTTTGATACCAGCATTGCCAATCCCTCCTTTCCTCTCCCCTTCAATCATCTCCCTTTCTCTCTACCAGCATTTTTCATAAACAACTGAACAGCTTTACAAGAGTAAATGTTTTCCAGTGTCTATCATCCTGAGCCATGTTTAAACTAGTGGCCTAGGGGTGAAATAGTGTCTCTCATTATCAAATGTCCAAAGAAGATATTTTATATAAACAAAATAGGAGACAAGCTTCCAACCCATTGTCTGGCTAGTCTGTCTTTTTTCCCTGAATGTTAAACAATTTTTTGAACTGGAAAACAGCATTTTTTACCTAAGATGCAGCATCATGCTTAAAATCAGCTACATTTTGAAGCAGAATCAGTAATTTATAAATACAATTTTTAAAAAGGACCATAAAAATAGACATTGCTATTCTGTACATTAAATAGATACCATTCCCTAGAAACAACACCCACATGGCATATATACACCTGAAAACAGGAGCTGGCTGCTGCTGTGTGTGATATAATGTAGTACTAGAAGTCCTGGTTTTGTTCTTATAATCAGACAAGGGACACTGCAGTTCGAGACATTGGGTTTTAAGAGAATTTCAAGCAAAGTTGCATGTAACAGTCTTCTTTATATGGAAATATTAACTAATGAATGCTGTTCTCTTACAGACAGTATGAACCTTGTGTTTCTCTACTTGTTTCAGCAGCAATAGGCTGCTACACTTTGAAGTGAATAGCACTTTGATCAGGAACCCAGCTTTGTAAATTTATTGGTCATAGCAGGTCCACTAATCCTGATACAAACACAGGATAATGCCATTTCTTAATGGAGATTGGGGATAGTGCAAAGCTCAAGTGTAAGTTCCAAACTTCAGATCAGAAGTTCTGCCTTTGCTTTGAAAAGAGCCATCAATATGGTATTCCTATTGCTTTTTCAAAAGACATATGGCCTAGTTCTGATCTCTCTGTGTTTTTACACAAACATAACTCCATTGACATCAGGCAAGTTATCCCGATTTGAACTGATGAAAATATGTTCAGAACAAAGCTCTTTATTTCTTCTGGCCTTAACTTAAGCACCAAGTTGTTTTTTTTTTTCATTATGTCTTACCTCTCGTCTTTCAAGGAACACCAACGTTAAAATTGCACTTCTTTCACAAACATTTTTACCTCACATTGTTCCAAGTCAGTTGTTGACTTTGTGCATTTGACACCATGACAGAGGAAAAGATTGAGGGCTAATACTGATTTATTGCTTGATAACTTGGGTGCTATCATATAAATACTAATAATTTGTAAACCTTCCTAAGACAAAAGAGATCCAAGAAGTATCGAATGATATGCACGTTTACCAGGATGTTTTAAGATTGTCAGGACTCATGGTGTGTAGTGCACAGATATTTCATCATAGGCCAGGTTTCATATAAGACTGTGCCAACATTTTCTAATGGACTTTCAAGAGTCCGTTACCTGGTAGCATGAATGTATAATTACAGAGTCGCACAGAGGGTAAAGAAATTGCTAGGGTAATGGATTCTGTAGGATCTTCTAAGAGTCATAATAACAACTATTTATCCAAAGGCTTCAGCAGTGCAAATTAAAGATATCGGTCCAAAGAAAATAGTCAAGACACAAAAGAAACATCTGCACAAAGCTCTGGAGTTGAAGGCCATAAGATTAGAAAACCAGAAACATATTAATGTTGTCACTGATGTCAGACAATCTTACAGCTGTCTCATACATCAACAAGCAGGGAGGAACCAGGAGCTTCAGTCTCAGTAGGATAGCATTAGAGTTCCAGCATTGGGCAGGGCATCCTCAACTGTCAGTAAAAGGTTTCAGAGTAGCAGCCGTGTTAGTCTGTATTCGCAAGAAGAAAAGGAGTACTTGTGGCACCTTAGAGACTAATAAATTTATTTGAGCATAAGCATCTGATGAAGTGAGCTGTAGCTCACGAAAGCTTATGCTCAAATAAATTTGTTAGTCTCTAAGATGCCTCAAGTACTCCTTTTCTTTTTGTCAATAAAAGCCATTCACATCAAGGGAGCATGAAAAATAAAGACAGATTGTCTCAGCAATCAATCGGTATTCCAGGCCAAATTCAGCATGAATTGGCAAGTATTCAAGTAGATTAATATTATGGATGGAAATTCCAAAAAGCTGGATCCATTTGCCTTGGCAGAGAAGATTATTAATCATTCTTTGCCTCTGGGAAAGAAATAGGAAGGGAGCAGTAAAGATATCCTGTCACAGAAATGTTCAAAAAGAATCTGTTTTATTTTTGTTCATAAGAAGTAAAACCATCTTCAGGAGATATATGGAAGAGAACCATCCTTGGATCCATTCTCATCAAGCAAAGTCAGAAAAGTTCTTGACAGTATATCAATAAACTTCAGAAGTATTATAGTTGAGCCTGGCTTAAACAATTGGCATCTTGGGCAAGGTACAGAACAATAGTTTATTTTAAACTATTCTTTTTATGTACTCTGTTAACAAAGGCATAGTCCTGCTGGAGGTAGCAGATATCTGCCTGGCACTCTTCATATATTTATACATTATAGTGTACACTTTCCCTACATTTTCACTGACTGAAAGAACACAAGGGAGGGAAGATGTCACTAAATGTTCATCCACATGTAGTCAAAATAAAGTGAAGTACAATTAGGAAAAAGCATTAATAATTCTTGGGAAAGAGAAGTCTCTATATATAATGGGAATGAGAAACTTGGGTAATAGTAATGCTGAAAAATATGCACAGATAATATGCACAGAAGATGCTTGGGACCATGCAAGTCCCTAGAAAGAAGGATATAGGGGTGAGAGTGGACAGCGTATTAGGCTCTAGTTTACACTATGATATGAAAGTAAAGGACAATGCAGTTTGGGGCTGTATACACAGATGCATTAAATAGTGGAGTAGAGAAAGAATGCTTCCTCTTTCTATGGTCCAATTACAATTGGATTATTGCATTCAGTTCTGGACACCACATTATAGTTTCCCAAGGCCAGTTTTAAAAGCCTTCACTTCTGACTTGGAAAACTGTACTGAACCAAATCTAATAAATGTGCAAAAAGGGGAAATTGTGTAGATTCTATGAGTGTATCATTAGGAGAAATGGACATACATTGGTCTCAGAGAAAAAGACATTTAATAGGAAATTTTTCTATTACTAGACTGGCACAATAGCACCTTAATGTGTAATACTACTGAGCTAACTAATAAAATATGGTGTTGTGCAATAAAGTTGCTAATTCATTACTGCAGAATGCTTTTCAAAGGCAATATGAATAAGCAGTCATTTAGCTCCTCAGCCACTACAATATAGCAAAATCTCAAAATGCAGCAGTAGCAATTGGAGAACATTCTGTAACTCATTCTGATCTTTTTATCTTTTCTAAAGGAGGGAAAAAATCTCTGTGCTATTCATATGACACAGAAGATTTTTTTAGGGATTTTAAATGTCTTTATAGATCAGATCACATGCCTTTTTTGTTATCCTAAAGTGATTGTTGACAACTTTCAATTCCCACACAGTAAATGATTACAGGCATGGCAAAATGCAGAATTGTATCCTGTTCTCAGTTACACCTGTACAACACTGGCTGGAATTTGATCTCACACCAGTTTTACACATTGCACTTCACGCACTGTCACTGTTAACACTGGTGTAAGTGAGAATGGAATCAAACCCCTTCTGAAATTATTCCAGTTCAGTATTCCTAATATTGTTCCAAAACATTTCCTTTATTTTAATTTATAAACCCATAGATGTAACAGAGAACCGTGTGGTCTAATTGGCCCTCCAGAGAATCTGCTTTAATAAAAACATTTCCTAGGGTGGGGGAATACTTTAAGAAACTTTAGTTCATCTAACTATAAAATATCCTTTTTCTCCTGGGATTACAGCACACCTCTATAACAAAACCACAGTCTGCTGAAAACAAATATAATGACTTGCAGGTGAAGAGGGCAATGAGAAGCAAACCCTTCGCAAAATACTGGTATGTAATAAAAAGACTTCTTCTACATTGAGAGGAGATGGGAAACCACAAAGACTCTACCATGATCCAAGGCCTTTCCTGCAACTTGGTTTCTCTGTTGAAAAGGAAGGTGCTGACTCAATTGAATTTATAACCTAGAAATCATACATCTGAATGATATGGGGGAAGCCATATCTGAAAGGTTCATTCCCACAAAGTTAAGTGCTGAACCTGGGGAAAACGTCTGTCCCTTCATTGTAATGTTAGCTGCTGCTGTTGTTGAAGATAGATTAGTCTGGGGAGAAAAAGTTATACGAGCATTTTTAAAGGAAGACATAGATGCAGCCATCCTCTATCAGGTACAATCTAACATTTGACCCTACATTGTATGTGCTGTTCAGGCTATCAATCCCCCGAATCCCTTCATTGGCTCCCCATTGTTCACCTTTAAAATTTAGGGCATGGGGAGGGAAGAGGGACCTTGCACCAGGACTGGATAGCTCTGAATCAGGGAGTTGCATCTGGCTTCCTGTGGTCTTCCCCTCTCTCTAAATGCAGTTTGAATGGAATGCAGAATCTGGGCCAAACTATTTCACCAGTGCCTAAAACTCAGCTATCTGCTATGTGTGCTACAATAGTAAATTTAAATTTTTTAAATACAAAATGACTGGCATGGAAGATGCACACATGCATTCTAAGGCAGAATTTTTAGCCTTTAGCACAAAATTGTGTATTTTAAACACATCTGGAATCTATTATGTTGCTGTTTAATGAATTTCACATAACCATCGTTACTTATTGTTTAAAGGAATATGATTGTCAGTACCAAATCCATTGCTTTACTGCAAAGTAAGACACACAAACAGCATAAATATGTGCAAAAAATTAGATTCTTTAAAAAAAAAAAAACCTTTTCTGGCAGAGGGAAAATGCTTGTTCTGTTATCACTAAGGCTATTTGATAGGCAGAACTGTAGACTGCATGAAATCTGTGGAGAAGTCCAACAAGTCAAATTCATGGACTCCCATGAAGTAGCACATTTGCTTCAAAAACTGTGATCAGCATAAAGACTATAAAATATTAGAGAAACTACCGTGTATGTTAAAAATTAGTCATGTTATTACATGACATGGTTGTGTTTCTAAAGTTACATCTGAAGAAGTTTGATTAATTATAATGCCTTTATACCCCAACATATTTACAGTTGGCAGTAACAATCTTGTTGTACAAATTGCAGAACTTTACTTTTGGAAAGAGTTGTATTGGACCAGTTGTATTCAATATCAAATGAAATTTGTCATTGTATGTGTATTCCAAGAGTTTCACTTATTTTAATTTTATAAAGATCTGTAGTTCATTTTAATTTTATGAATCTGTGGGGAAATAATTCACCATCAACAACAAACAAAAGGTGGCTCAATTTGATATTGTTTTATAAAGTTCAACATTAACTTTAATACTCCTAAACAATGCTGACATTACAGTTTTGGAAACTGACAATTTGGACCCAGTCTATTGCAGTGGAAGATCCTCCACACCCCATGCCAACATACTTCAACCCATGTTTGTGGGTGAAGGGGCGATTCAGGCTCTAGGTCCATTCAGTCTTTGGTCTCAGTGCAGAGACTGCAAACAAGGTTTTCTTTAGTGCCAGTTGTGCTCCAGGAACTGCAGAACACCTAGTTCATATCCCATATGGCCTCTGGACTGAATTTAAATTAATAAGAAAAAAGTAGTACCTTTTTGAGTGAGGATGTCAAAGCGCCTTATAAAGACGAGTAAGTACATTATTATCTATTTTCAGGTGCGTTGCAGTGAGTGAGAGACAGAGAGATTCAGTGAGTTGGATAAGGTCATGTAATAATTTCAGAGAGGTTATACTTGAATGTCTGAAGGTAGAATTTAGCCTAATGAATTTGAATAAAATAATCCACAATGCTGTGTGGACCCCAATAAAATATCTGAAAATAAAATTGTTTTTAATTCATATTCATGTATCTTGTCTGTAAGCATTATTTAAATTACCATTTGGAAAACAATACAAATTGAAACAAAAGATATATAAACTGGCCCATTTGTGACTGAAAGACTAGGGACTGATTCTCCTTTTACATGACTTTTGTGGAAATGGCTTTGGATCATGCCCTATGTAGTTAGGCAAACACTCCTTCGTAGGGATATTATGTTTTACTGTGACAAACTAACTAAATTTCAAAATTCCTCAGGCACTTTATTTAAGAAAATGAGAGTCCATGATAATCAGAAATTAGGGCCTGTGACCCAAACTCACAGTGACTGCAGAACAACACATTTCACTCCTGTATGGGTTCCAATTTGGCTGGGGTTTGTATTTTTAAGTACACAAATGGATTCATTCATGTTCTGAACCAAGGGCTAAGTTTGCCCCTGATGCAGCTCTGTTTTACCAGGAATTAATCTGTCAAATATAACTGTAAACAGGGAAGGCATTTGAGGCACAGGAGTATCAAAACTCAACGGAAACCACAAAACCTCTAAAAAGAAAAGGGGTACCCGTGGCACCTTAGAGACTAACAAATTTATTAGAGCATAAGCTTTCGTGAGCTACAGCTCACTTCATCGGATGAAGTGAGCTGTAGCTCACGAAAGCTTATGCTCTAATAAATTTGTTAGTCTCTAAGGTGCCACGGGTACTCCTTTTCTTTTTGCGAATACAGACTAACACGGCTGCTACTCTGAAACCTGTCACAAAACCTCTGTAGTTTTATGTAATTATCCTCAAAATGACCAAATTGTTTTTAAATTCTGTAAAAAATATTCGTCTCCGACTAGAACCCTCTTGCCAACTGTTTTTTCTGGTGTGATTTTTTTACATCCAAGTTTTAAACCCCTGAAAAAAGAGAGTTAAAATGGAAAAAACTGACAGGACCATAACTATAGTGATGTATCATCTGCTGCTGCTGTGAGATGCTCACTGAATGATTTGTTGCAAGAAAAGAGCTACTGGTAAAATAATTCTCAATAAATTATTTATGGGAATAGTTATTATTATTGGATCATTACCTAAAACAGCAAGAGGGTATCAATATAACCTTATTTTTCCAGATTTCTTCAGTAGATGGACTGAATGTTTTCTACCTCAGAAGGCTGTAGCCCAAGTAGTTGCCAATAAAACTGGAAGTTTTTCCAGGGCATGAATTCCCAGGAAACCCTTTCATAGAAGCCCTTCCCTTCATGAGAATATGTAAAATTCATAACTTTTTAGGGATACATAATAGGTTATCTATTGTTTCTCACCCTCAGTCTGATTTGAGATAATAAATACAGGATTAATAAAGCCTCTATGGATAAACAGTATATTATTTGAAATGCTCTCTAAAGTAAGCCCATCTTTCTATTCTGTGTGTGGTGACTGGAATCTCTCTCATATACCAGGTTCTGAGGGGTATGGAACAGATCAGAGAGGAACACTGATGATACCTTTTATAGGAATGGGGAATGCAAAGGAAAAAATAAACACTTACCAAAGATCTGCCAGCTGGAGTTAACAATTTAAACAAGCTCTTAAAGAAAATTAGATTGTTTTTGAAATATTTAAGCATTAGATGCTAATTTCCTCATATGGATGTTCTTCCACATCTTTGAGACAATCCTTTGTTGTAGTATTAAGTGAACAGACCCTTTGTCCTGACCAGCAAAACAGCTCTTTCATTAGAAACCATCCAGAGCAAAGAGACATATTTTAAGATCATAGCATCTTATAACATCATGGTTCTGTCCCTGCTCCCACTGACTTCAGAAACAGCCTGTTTATGTCCCACAACAAGAGGTGTCTATCACAGTATGCGTTTATAAAATAGTTCAAGTCTGACTAAAATAAAGAACCCTCAACCCTGCCTGGGAACTGAACAGAGATTGCTGTATGGATTTCTCATACTCTTCGGTGAAACTTCCTAATACAAGTCAGCATTAGAAAAATTTTAGGAAAATCCAGTGTGCTCTTAGGATTTGTTTTCAATTTACATTTCCTAAGAGCAAAATCATGCACAGGCTGTGATTGTCACAGATGAGAAGCTGCCTTTGAGTCACTCACATAAATTGTGAGATCCCAGACCAAAATCTCCAAGTGGAGAAAGCACAACATAGAATCATAGAATATTAGGGTTGGAAGAGACCTCGGGAGGTTATCTAGTCCAATCCCCTGCTCAAAGCAGGACCAACACCCACTTAAATCATCCCAGCCAGGGCTTTGTCAAACCAGGCCTTAAAAACCTCTAAGGATGGAGATTCCACCACCTCCCTAGGTAACCCATTCCAGTGCTTCAGCACACTCCTAGTAAAATAGTGTTTCCTGATCTCCAACCTAGACCTCCCGCACTGCAACTTGAGACCATTGCTTCTTGTTCTGTCATCTGACACCACTGAGAATGGCCTAGCTACATCCTCTTTGGAACGCCCCTTC
Organism: Dermochelys coriacea; assembly: GCF_009764565.3. Classification (NCBI taxonomy): domain Eukaryota; kingdom Metazoa; phylum Chordata; order Testudines; family Dermochelyidae; genus Dermochelys; species Dermochelys coriacea. Next base: position 32,450,587 of record NC_050076.1, on the reverse strand, counting down.
AGGTAGTTGAAAGCAGCTATCAAATCTCCCCTCACTCTTCTCTTCTCTTTTGTAGACTAAATAACCCCAGTTCCCTCAGCCTCTCCTTGTAAGTCATGTGCCCCAGCCACCTAATCATTTTCGTTGCCCTCCGCTGGATTCTCTCCAATTTGTCCACATCCCTTCTGTAGTGGGGGGGACCAAATACTCCAGGTGTGGCCTCACCAGTACCAAATAGAGGGGAATAATCACTTCCCTCGATCTGCTGGCAATGCTCCTACTAATACAGTCCAATGTGCCATTGGCCTTCTTGGCAACAAGGGCACACTGCTGACTCATGTCCAGCTTCTCGTCCACTGTAATCCCCAGGTCCTTTTCTGTGGAACTGCTGCTTAGCCCAGTTGGTCCCTAGCCTGTAGCGGTGCATGGGATTCTTCCTTCCTAAGTGCAGGACTCTGCACTCGTCCTTGTTGAACCTCATCAGATTTCTTTTGGCCCAATCCTCCAATTTTTCTAGATCACTCTGGACCCTATCCGTACCCATAAACTTGAGCTTTGGTAGGGGGCACACAGAACCACAAATGGCCTGGGACTGATACAGAAAACAAGAGGAGACTGCTCAGAGAGTAGAAAAATGCTGAAATCCAGTCCAAAGAAGTATTTAAATCAGCACTTACTAGGATATGCTTAAATAGGTAATTGCATATAAAAAGAGCAGAGTTTGGCTCTGTGACGCATCTCTTTGAAGTTAGTTGGGACTATAAAGATTTTAGGTATGTAAAAGATCAGGAAGCTTCAAGAAGTGCACGGACTGTACCTTTAAAGGTGAGATGCATGTTTTAACAAAACTCCCTCAACTGTAGCAAATATGTACTGCCTTGCCTGCGCTGAGAGGGGGCGTTCAGCCTGTTACAAAGTCATATGCCATGGCTGTGGTTGAACAAAGAAAATGCTGTTCTCTTCCACCATTGCATCTACAAAGTCCTGCCCAGCAGAATTATTTCAAGTGGTTGGCAGTGTGGTAAACCATAGATAGCTTCCTCCACTCTGAAACAGTCAGATTTTTCTTGCTGGAACTTTTTGTCTACTTTAAGGATAAAGATCCTGTGGTGGGTTGGGTCACAGAAACCCCCTTGGGACTGCCACCTGATGTGCTGAGACTACCTCTGAGCCCGTTTTCCCTGCCAGTGTGGGACTTCAGCACCCTGCCTTGTTGAGCCAGACACGCTAGCCTGCTACAAACACATACCCAGGTCTGAACAATGTCCCCCAAAAGCTGCAGGCTTAACAGAAAACGGCTTAAGAAGTCCTTCTGTCTCTAGCACCCAGACCCCAAAGGGATCCAAACCACAAATAAATCTGTTTTACCCTGTATAAAGCTTATACAGGGTAAACTCATAAATTGTTCGCCCTCTATAACACTGATAGAGAGAGATGCACAGCTGTTTGCCCCCCCCCCCCAGGTATTAACACTTACTCTGGATTAATTAATAAGTAAAAAGTGATTTTATTAAATACAAAAAGGAGGCTTTAAGTGGTTCCAAGTACTAACAGATAGAACAAAGTAAATTACCAAACAAAATAAAATAAAACACTCAAGTCTAAGCCTAATACAGTAGGAAACTAAATGCAAGCAACTCTCACCCTCAGAGATGTTCCAATAAGCTTCTTCTTAATAGCCTCCTTCTAGTCTGGGCCCAATCCTTTCCCCTGGTACAGTCCTTGTTCCAGTTCAGGTGGTAGCTAGGAGATTTCTTATGACTGCAGCCCCCTTTGTTCTGTTTCACCCCCCTTATATACCTCTCACACAAGGTGGGAATCTTTTGTCTCTTTGGGTCCCCACCCCTCCTTCTAAATGGAAAAGCACCAGGTTTAAGATGGATTCCAGTACCAGGTGACATGGTCACACGTCCTGGGAGACTCCAAGCCTTCATTCTTCCTGGCCTGACTCTCAGGAAGGCTTGCAAGTAAACAGAGCCATTTACAACCAATTGTCCTAGTTGATGGGAGCCATCAAGATTCTAAACCACCATTAATGGCCCTCACTTTGCATAATTACAATAGGACTTCAGAGTTAGATTTCATATTTCTAGTTTCAGATACAAGAATGATACATTCATACAAATAGGATGAACACACTCAGTAGATTATAAGCTTTGTAATGATACCTTACAAGAGATCTTTTGCATGAAGCATATTCCAGTTACATTATATTGACACTTATTAGCATATTTTCATAAAATCATATGGAGTGCAATGTCACAGATCCATCTTTTCATAACAGTCTGGCTTTCATTGTGGTAGAACAATAACAGGAAGAGACAAAGGCACCATCTTCTCTGATTGGACATAGGACAGTACCATTTACTAGAAAAGCAGAGGCAAACTATAAGTTGGGTCCCTGCTCTGCCTAGCTGGTGAAAGCAACCTGAGATATAGCATATAGTGTTGAGATTGGTATCACCTGAGTGTGTGTGTGTATCTGGGTGCTGCTGCACAAACACCCAGAGACTTTGGCACTGGCAATCTTGCTGCCTCTAATTTTCCAAGCAGCTTGGATTACATTTGGGAGGGCTGTCAGGTTTCACTTGCATATTCTGGGCAATCAGAACTTGAGCATGGAGAGAGGAAGATGTGGTGCAACTCTACATCTCCAGTCATGCTCCTCTGTCTGCCTTCTCTCACCTCCCACTTACACATGTGTATTCCCTTCAGAGACATGCTGAGCAGTAAGGGTGAAATTCATCCCTGTGCAGAGAGGCCAGTACAAGAGATATCACTTAAGCCTTCAACGCTTAAATTATACATAAGGCTTAAAATGACACAAAGGACTTGTACTAACCTTCATGGGTGAGTTGCACCTGCAGTGTGTGATATACTGACTGCGTTAGCCTGGCTGTTGGTCACCCTATATATTTTACATTTGAAAGTAAATGTACTCCTGGTAGTTCCATGCTAGTAGTCATCATGTGAAGATGGAACTAGAGTCTCCTGCAATGGAAGATGAAGATGCAGGCGTTTGAGACAGCTCTGGTAGCAACAGCCCAGCTGCTGTTGTGGTTCTAGGCTGTATTCTATCAGTAATGAGAGCTCTTGGAACAAAACTTTTGTGTCTATAGTCACAGCCTATGCAGTCAGCTATTCAGCACTTAGGAATTGCCATACTGGATTAGCCCACAGTTCATCTAGTCCAGTATCCTGCCTCTGAAAATAGCCGGTACTCGAGCATTCCACATACTGCCACAGTTGAGAGAAATATATACAAAGGTTTGCATGTCACCTTTAATACTGAACCTCTTTCAAATCAGTGTCACACTATTGAATTTATTATCTTAAAAGTTGAATGTTGCAATTCCAAGAGGTTTTACTGTAGCAGGGCAGAAGAAGTAACAATCTGTATCAGAATTACCAGGCAAGAAATTGTCCCTTAGAGGTATCATTTGCTTCCTCAGACTTTTTATTTTAGAAAGTTTCTCATTATTGTCTCTTTCAATAAAACTGCTAACAGGATGAACCAAGGAAAATGTGCACTCAGGCAGCACTATTTAATATTTTGTAATTGAATTTATGTTTCCTCTGACTGTATTTTCTATTCTGTTTTTTTGCATTTGCCACTTTCCTTTAGATATGAGGATGATAAATGGACCATGCATCTTTCAAAGCTGTATATTTGTGGTGCTGGCATCATTCTGTTCCAGAGAGAATGGCAGAGCACAATACTTGGAACAGAGAAAAGTGTGTGGTCCAGTTTGAAACCACAGTATGACTGCATGTTCTTGTGCTATATTATAGCCCTGGGATAATGATTGAATTTCTTAAAAACTATTGGGTTGCATTACTCAAACACTTTTGTAAAATTAACCAGTTAATCACCTCAACAGCCTTGCAAATATGTGAAATTTTAACTGCCCAGCACAAAATCTATCTGTCCATACTGGATGATTATGATGATGATAACTAAAATAAGAAATATTTGACTCACGGCTGGTTAGTGGGCAAGTGAAAAATTGCATAGCTACAGGATAGCAACAGCTCCCTACTGAAATTTAGTAGCAATATCCTTGTAGATGGTAGTATCAAATAATCAAATTGAAATGCAACTGAGATAAGAAAAAAGAGACTAATACTGGATTATATGAGGGCATCATGAGAACATGTCTAGAGATATGCATTTTGTGAGATTATGTTTGTAAAACGTATGAGTAATAAAAAGGATATGACTCAAGAATGACTAACGGGAATGCGTTACAGAGTTTACATTTGGGACTGAGATTTCTGGCTGTGGTGACTAAATTTCTCTGCCTCCAATTCCAAGTATGAGATGAGTTTCTAAATCTCATTCATGGCGATGTTGTAAGAGTAGAAGGACTTTGTATTTATTTATGTTAGTCTTAATTTGAAAGTTAAAAATCCTAGACTGGGGCTCTATGATATATTGCACAGTACAGTAAAAGTTGCTTAGCATTGAAAGCTATATAAAAAGGTCTCAAAATATTGTTTGTCCAATACCTAATAGTGCTATTGCACTCACGTTAATGAGATGCATGTTAGGAATTACTGGTGTAAGTATTTCAGTATAAAACTCTCCAGAAAAAGCACTAAACATGGAGACCTGTGCCCAAGAAACCCTATGATAGCTGTCTGCAGAAACCACACCTGGATTGTCATTTAGGCCAGGGCAGTAGCTCTCAACCTGTGGTTTGAGACTATGCTTCAAGACTATGCCTAAGGGGTCCATAAAAGAAGCTGAGAATCACTGATTTAGGGGATTGCATTGTTGAGGCACTGTCTTGTTTGGAGTCTATCAAGTGGTATCAAGCACAAAAAAATATACTGCAAAGAATCTTTAAAAAATAAGTTCTCAAGTAATGTGAAAAACTTGGATGAAATAGACACATCTGAAATTCTGAAAGGAAGGGTTGTGCAAAGTTTGACTTCAAAAGCAGAAAAGGCCCTATCTGGAGTGTTAGAGGAGGAAATGATCATAGATCACAGAAATGTAGGACTGGAAGGGACTTCGATAGGCCATCTAGTCCAGTTCCCTGCACTGAGGCAAGAGTAAATATTATCAGGCCATGCCTGACAGGTGTTTGTCTAACCTGTTCTTAAAAACCTCCAATGACAGAGATTCCCCAGACTTCTTAGGTAATTTGTCCCAGTGCATAGCTATCCTTACAGTTAGGAGGGTTTTTTTAAAGTCTAGCCTAAATCTCCCTTACTGCAATTTAAGCCCATTGCTTCTTGTCCTGTCCTTGGTGGTTAAGGAGAACAATTTATCACCTTCCTCTTTATAACAACCTTTTACATACTTGAAGACTGTTATCATGTCCCCTCTCAGTCTTCTCTTCTCCAGACTAAACAAACACAATTTTTTCAATCTTTCCTGTTTTCTTGATCTTTAATCAAAGGGGCAGAATGGACTGATATTCTAAAGGGGGAAAAAAGCAGCTGTCACCATCACATGGAATATACAGGCAATGAAATTCACAGGGAAGTAACACCCTGATAAACTGCAAACCTGACAAACAGTTCAGCAGTTGCACATTGTACAGGCTGTAACTGATGCACTGGAGACTGCGAGACTAGCAAGATGTGAGTTGCAGTTGTTTAGACATAATAGCAGAAGATCAAATAAGAATTGATGAAGAATCCTTGTCAAGAAATTGATGTATTATGACAGTATTTTGAACATGCGTGTGATGGGGCATCTGCCCCACACAGCATTGAAAGGGATTGGCCAGGCAGGCCAATGAACTCCACTGGGTGGAGGGCAAAGCTTGGATGATTCATGCAAACAGAAACCTGGTGGGTGATTTGAATCTTCTTTCCCTGAGAAAGCAGGGTTAGAGTAATAAACAGTTCTGGTAGCATAAAGAGTTTATTAAAATTTGTGCAGCCTCACTTGCTGGCCTTCCTTGGACCTACTGAGTGGCCTGGAAGGTAAATAAGGATGTCTCCAGAAAGTAAGGCCACTTGGGGCAATGACCATAACAAAATAAAAGCCACAATGTTTCTGGGGTTATTCCATGCTGCTTATACACCATCCTTCCTCAGAGTTGTGCCTGAAGGCCAATCCTGCCCTTAATTAAATAGCTCCTAGTTTCCATAGGAATTGATGAATTAGAAATGCATATAGCTATCACTTTCAGAGGTATCATAGTGCTTCACAAACAGTAGTGTATAAGGGTGTGATTTTTCAAATGCACAAAGGGCAGTAAAGCACCCAGTTCCCACTGACTCAACTTCCCTCTCATTTGTGCTTTTGAAAATCTCCCCAGTGTTCTCCATCTGACCCCTGTGAGGCAGTTAAATGGCTGAAGTAAGAAAAAAGGAGTACTTGTGGCACCTTAGAGACTAACAAATTTATTTGAGCATAAGCTTCCATGAGCTACAGCTCACTTCATCGGATGCATTCAGTGGAAAATACAGTGGGGAGATTTATATACATAGAGAACATGAAACAATGGGTGTTACCATACACACTGTAACCAGAGTGATCACTTAAGGTGAGCTATTACCAGCAGGAGAGCGGGGTGGGGAAGGAGAACGGAAACCTTTTGTAGAGATAATCAAGGTGGGCCATTTCCAGCAGTTGACAAGAACGTCTGAGGAACAGTGGGAGGTGGAGGGGGGGGACAAATCTGGGGAAATAGTTTTACTTTCTGTAATGATCCATCCACTCCCAGTCTCTATTCAAGCCTAAGTTAATTGTATCCAGTTTGCAAATTAATTCCAATTCAGCAGTCTCTCCTTGGAGTCTGAAAGCCTCCAGCTTTCATCCAGACCACACCACACGATCCATTGTCTACAGCTAAGCTCTACGATACAACTGCATTTGCTCCAACCCCTCAGACAGAGACAAACACCTACAAGATCTCTATCAAGCATTCTTACAATTACAGTACCCACCTGCTGAAGTGAAGAAACATATTGACAGAGCCAGAAGAGTACCCAGAAGTCACCTACTACAGGACAGGCCCAACAAAGAAAATAACAGAACGCCACTAGCCATCACCTTCAGTCCCCAACTAAAACCTCTCCAACACATCATCAAGGATCTACAACCTATCCTGAAGGATGACCCATCACTCTCACAGATCAAGGCCAGTCCTTGCTTACAGACAGCCCCCCAACCTGAAGCAAATACTCACCAGCAACCACACACCACACAACAGAACCACTAACCCAGGAACCTATCCTTGCAACAACGCCCGTTGCCAACTGTGTCTACATAGCTGTTCAGGGGACACCATCATAGGGCCTAATCACATCAGCCACACTATCAGAGGCTCATTCACCTGCACGTCTACCAATGTGATATATGTCATCATGTGCCAGCAATGCCCCTCTGCCATGTACATTGATCAAACTGGACAGTCTCTACATAAAAGAATAAATGGACACAAATCAGATGTCAAGAATTATAACATTCAAAAACCAGTTGGAGAACACTTCAATCTCTCTGGTCACTCGATTACAGACCTAAAAATGGCAATTCTTCAACAAAAAAACTTCAAAAACAGACTCCAATGAGAGACTGCTGAATTGGAATTAATTTGCAAATTGGATTCAATTAACTTAGGCTTGAATAGAGACTGGGAGAGGATGGGTCATTACACAAAGTAAAACTATTTCCCCATGTTTATTCCCCCCCCTCCACCTCCCACTGTTCCTCAGACGTTCTTGTCAACTGCTGGAAATGGCCCACCTTGATTATCACTACAAAAGGTTTCCGCTTTCCTTCCCCACCCCGCTCTCCTGCTGGTAATAGCTCACCTTAAGTGATCACTCTGGTTACAGTGTGTATGGTAACACCCATTGTTTCACGTTCTCTATGTATATAAATCTCCCCACTGTATTTTCCACTGAATGCATCCGATGAAGTGAGCTGTAGCTCATGAAAGCTTACACTCAAATAAATTTGTTAGTCTCTAAGGTTCCACAAGTACTCCTTTTCTTTTTGCGAATACAGAGTATCACGGCTGCTATTCTGAAACCAAATAAGAAGGGTATTTTTGCCCAATAACAAATCTGGAATAAAATACATTTGGAATAAACCCCAGCTCTCTAGACTCCTAGTCCTGTTCTTTAAACACTAGACTGTGATCCTTCCATAAAAGTAGTTTGTAATGTCATGGTGTATGGCTTAGAAACAAGTATTAAAAGCAGCATTAGTGTGACTATTGCACCATAACTCTAGCAGATAATTAAGGGAATTAGAGAGTTCAGAAGTATAGGCCATTATATAGCTGATGCTGAATAACCGTTTCCATTAATACTCCTGGTTTGACATGCTTATGTCTTTATGAAACAAGCAGTCCAGAGGAGCCAATACTCAGCCTTGGTCTCTTCCTGAAAGTAATTTGGGTGTGCATGAGAATTTTGAGCAAAATTCTTCTAGCCATTTTCAGTTAAGGGGTAGTGGAAGGGAAAAGAGTATTCTTGTCCTTAATGTATTCAGTAGACCTTAATGATGACAGTAATTGATAATCCTTTTATAAAGGGTATTTAATCCATAAAGATCAATGCATGCTGGGAATATTTGCATAAGGAAGATGTAAATGATTCACTGAAACCCATCCTGACACATCCTCTAGGAAAGAATTGCATATGAGAAAATTATGGCCACAAATGTAAAACTTTCTTCTTTCTAGGGCATTGGAAAGAGTGATAAGTAGCTATTGATCTTATTATCCTCTATGAAGATGTTTCCTATCTAGGCTCAGTGTAGGTGGATAGACTGAATGTTCTGTTTCTCTGCTGCTCCCTTTCCCAGCTGGTGATGAAAACACTTCTCCCAGTGTGTAGATAGGGCCAGCCACCTATCCCTGTTGTCAGAGAGGATGCTCAGTCTTGTACATGCTCACTCCATAAACACATGCCCTGTTAAGTCAAAGTAACAGTGATGGATTTAAAGAACAGAATCCAGGAGAGCGATAAATCTCTTCTACAAGAACAAGCTCTAAAGACCACTCTAAAAGCATTCTGTAGTGGGTAGTTTAAGGACACGTGGGGTTAGTTTACATAACCTTTCCAAAGTGCCTTTCCTAAACATGGGCCCTTTTCTGCAAGGTGCTGAGTGCCTTCCACTTCCACAGATTTCAATGAGAATTCACAGCAGTAAGTGTCCATGCAGAATTAGGTCCTTTACCTACATATATCACTTCCCCTATCACTATGGCCATAGCTGGGGTGGATGTGGAGACTGTTTAGCATTGCTGGACAATGTCAAATTTTATACAACAGTTTAGGACAGGAAGTGAAGATCATAAGTGTTCAAGGAAGGCAGACATTTTTGATAGGCAAACTATAGTTGTTTAGCCAGGACACTGGGATTAACTCATTTAATCTAGAGAAAAGTTCCAATGGACTGTTTACTATTCACAAGTGATCGGGATGTCAGTTTTATGTCTTACCTGAAAGACAGCAGCACCACTAGCAGCAAAGTGCTCCCAAGCCTAGGGCAGCCACTGGTCCAGTGCTGACTCAGGATATGTCTACACTGCAGCTGGGAGGGTGCTTCCCCACTTGGCAGACAGACATGTGCTAGCTCTAATTTAGCTACAATGCTAAAAATAGTAGAGTAACTGGGGATGGCTCAAGTAGCAGCTTGTGCGAGCTGCCAGAGTATGTACCTAGGGCATCTGGGTAGGTGTGTAGTCAGGTGGCTAGTCTGAGCTGCTGCTGCTACCCCCAGCTACATTGCTATTTTTAGTGCACTACCTCAAGCAGAACTGGCACCTCTCTGTCTACCCGCCCTGGGAAGCACACTCCCAGTTGTAGTGAAGACATACCCTCAGAGAAAGTGTTTTACACTAGTGGATTACAAAGATCACTTCTTACACCACTTTCCTCGGACGTCTCCCATCCATATACTGGCCATTTCTGATACTGTGTAACTTGTTCTTAAAAGATTAAAACTAAGAAAGTATGCCTGCAGGTTCCAAATTGAAGACTGACTCAAGAAGGCAGTAATCCAGGCAAAATGGAAGTACAGTACTAAATGTAAAGAAATATTTATTGTGTGGGGGGGCGGACGGGGGGAAATGGCATGCAATGTGAATATAAATCAACACTTAGAACAAAGTTACAGCCAGGCCTCAATCTCGGCTATCTGAGGGATGCTGTGTATCAGCCCAACAACACAAAGTGGTCCTACAGTCAGCCTGGTGAGCCCCAATGGATCATACAGGGATTAATCAATGGCCATCATAACAGCTCTTGTCCTAACATCTTCACCCTGTGGCTGAATTAAGGGGGCTGGCTGGGGCAAAGGAGGTATGGCTGAGACTCCCCTATGCCTCAGAATCTCTGGCTGTTGTCATGGCCTCTGGGGGCCAAACTAGAGCAGCCTTAGGGCTACTGTAACTCGTGTCTGGGCTGGCCTAGTGCAAAGTTGACTGAAGGTCTCTGCACCTCCCTTTCCTCAGACGCACTAGGTGCTCCTTTCCTACAACTGAGGATTGAGGCTACACTGGATATTTTTATTTGTAATATTGCTGTAATATACTGTCCAAAATGAATCAGAGTGCCCCAAGAGAACTCAAAACTCACAGCAAGCCAATGGCTAACACATCCTTCTGTTGTTGAGCCACTAACAAGAGAGATGTATTGCAGTTATACTTCATAAACATGATATCTATCCTAACAGTTCTGTCGGCATGTGAAGCAGTACGTATCAAGGTATGCATTAATATTGGGCAATAAAAGAAGAGAAAAGAATGCAGTTAACTAAGAAGAGGTCAACTAAAGCCACAGCAGAACCTGTATCTTGTTAAATCACCATACTATTCAGTAGCATACATTTCATTAACACTCCAGCTTTAAGGGAAAAATAAACAAACAAAAAACCCTAGAATGCTTCAAGAAGCATTTTCTTAAGCATCAGGAGAAGACTGGGCAGGAGGATCCTGGATTCCTTGAAGGACACTGACCGCGAAGGGCTTGTCTACACTATCGCGCTGCTGTAATGCTTCACAAAGACGCTACCTACACTGGACGGAGAGCTTCTCCCGTTGGCATAAGTACTCCACCTCCTTGAGAGGCGGTAGCTATGTCAACAGGAGAAGCCATCCTGTTGACACAGTGCTGTCTACTCCCGGAGTTAGGTCGGTATAACTGTGTCACTCAGGGGTGTGGATTTTCATTTTCAGGGTTAAGACCCAGCGGGCTCTCCGAAGGATGAGAACTAAGGCAGAGCCTTACATGCAGCTGCTTGTTGTTACATAGATATGTGTCTGTCTTGTGCTTTGTCCGAGTGTGTAAGTATTTTCAGGAGGAGAAAATATTAAATAGTTCTTTAAGCAAGCAGAGAAAAGCATAACTAAAAACAATGGATGGAAGCAGAAGCCAGACAAATTCAAATCAGAAATGAGGCACAAATTTTTTAACAATGAGGTTGATTAACCTTTGGAACAAACTACCAAGGGAAGAGGTGGATTCTCCATCTCTTGATGTCTCCCAATGAAGATGAATGTCTTTCTGGAAGATATGATTTAGACAAAAACAAATTATTGGGTTCAGTACTGGGGTAAAATTTAATGGCCTGTGATATACAGGTCAGACTTGATAATCTAATGGTCCATTCTGGCCTTAAATTCTACAAATCTATTAAATATGACTTAATAGTGATCTGCTTTAAAAAGTAACATGAGAAAGGATAGACTGATTTGTATGTACAGTCTTCTCTGATAGATGGGGGATACTAATGGCTCAGTTTGAAAGCTAAAGAGTTAAAATTAAAAAACGTTAAATTAACCAGTCACTAACTGGTTCACTACCCTATCATGGGTTTGAGTCAAAGAAATGAGGCAGCTAACCAAAGATTAATCAAGTTTGTTTGCCTGATATATTCAGACAGGTTCAACTCCACTGCTCTGAGTTTGCTCTGATAGCTTCTTTTTTAGAACCATAGGAAGTTCATAGTCATGGCTTTCATTGTTATTTCTAAGCTGATGACTCTCAGATACCCCACATCACTGCCTTCTAGATAAGGGAGAATGAGCCTCAAACAATAGAAGGTCTGTGTAACATACACACTGTTAGCACAGACACTTTGTTGTTACTTTAAAATTGGAATGCTTTAATGTGGTATTTACATATACTGTGTTTTATTCCCTACGATTATTAGCACAGTCATATTAGTGTTTATGGACAGATGACTAACTCTAATAAGTATGTTAAACTTCTTCTACCATGTTGTAGACATTGTAATATGTAATGAAACAAGAATCCGATAAATCAGTTTTAAACAAGTCATGCTGTGATGTCACATGGTAAGACACACACTCCACCTGCTATTGATTCACACCCTGTTTTTCGTCCCAGAAATCCCTGGAAGCTAAAGTTTCATACCCTCCAAAACAATATTTTCCGTTTATTATAAATTATGTCACCAAACAGCTGCCTTGTAAGGTGTTACCTTCTGCCAGATTTCCAAAATGTTTATGCCAATTCCTCCTCTAAATCCTTAGTGAAGTCAAATTTACAAAATAAATTCTTCAAGCAGCAGAGTACTGCTGTCACACCCTGGGTTTGACCCTGCAAGTCCTTAAGTCATGTGGAGAAGACAGATGCTGTGCAGGCTGCAACCATCCCATATGAGAAGTGCAAGGTGATCCAGCAATTGTACAGAACTAAAAAAAAAAACCTTTGGGAGGGGCATAGAGGTTGGGCATGTCTGGTACAATAGTTCTTAGCTCTCAGACATGGTCAGAAAACAAGAATGACAAGAGTTAGTTACCTTGGAAAACCTGTACTCCTGTTAAGGAGTTTCTGCTTTATCCACTGCGTCCTCCCTAGATGGTGAGTCACTGCACCAAACTGAGTGGCCTTCTTGCACCCCCTAGTGGCTCTCCTAACACATCTCCCTTCACTCCCATCCAGGAGCAAGCCCTTTGTAGAATGTACATGCTTTACTAAAGCATGTTAACTGTGCTTGCATCAATCTTAAATATTGTGTGCAGATCTGGAGAGATTAAAAAGATTGGGACTCTTCAGACTGGAAAAGAGACAACTAAGGTGGGTAAGATAGAGGTCTATACATCTTGACTGGTTTGGAGATAGGGAATCAGGAAATGTTGTTTACTCCTTCAAATAACACAAGAACTAGGGGTCACCCAATGAAATTAATAGGCAGCAGGTTTAAAACAAACAAAAGGAAGTACTTCTTCACACAACGCACAGTCAACATGTGGAACTCTTTGCTGGGGATATTGTGAAGGCCAGAACTATAACAGGGTTCAAAAAAGTAGATAAGTTCTTGGAGGATAGGTCCATCAATGGCTATTAGCCAGGATAGGCAGAAGGGCAGCAACATGCTCTGAGTATCCCTAGACTCTTAGCCAGAAGCTGGAAGTCGACGACAGAGGATCATTTGATTGCCTGTTCTGTTCATTCCCTCTGAAGCATCTGCCATCTTGCACTGTCAGAAGACAGGATACTGGGCAAGATGAACCATTGTTCTGACCCAGCATAGCCGTTCTTAATCATTGCATTCCTGTAGTGTAAAATGATTACTGGAGTCCACTGCAGGGGAGTTCTATAGCATTCTGAATGCTACAGAAAGATAATGGAATTTGCTGTTGCCATGTTCTTGTAGTGTTGATCCCAAGATATTAAAGAGACAAGGTGGATAAGGTAATTGGTCCAATAAAAGATATTACCTCACCCACCTTTTCTCAGTAATTGAATTTGCTGAATTTTCAATTGAACAGAATATTTTTGAAATTTGACATCAGACAAACTCTTCAATGTGCAGTGCAAACAATAAAAAAATAAATAATCAGATTTGTTTTCTTAAACTATAAATGACTAACCCTGGGTGAAATCAATGAAAGTTCGGTACCCAAATATCTTTGATCTGGGCCTAAACTCTCTGCTTTTTTATTCTTGAAAAAATGCATAGATTACATTTAATACTGTTCAGCTTGTAGTGCCCACTTGTTCCCACTAATCGCTTATTGCTGTTAAGTCAGGGTAACAGATTAGAGTTGGAGCCAGTCTGTGTGCCTGAGTAAACTCTGGCTGGGGAAAAGGGAGGAGGCTGCAGTGGCACAATGCAGCTACAGACTCCATTGGGTTGGGAGGAGCAGGACACAACTAAAGCTGTAGCTCCCCAATTTTTTTCTCCATCTGACTAGATGTCCCGGACCCCTTCCATTTCTGGTACTGCCAGCATGCCTCCACGAGCCTGGGAATGCCCCTTGCACAGCATGGCCTCTCACACACCATGCATGAAAGGTCATGCAGCAAAGGAAGCCATTTTGAAAACAAGCTCTGCAAGCTACATGGAAACTTTTTAAAGACACCATAATAGAGACTCAACTTAAATGTATACCCCAAATTAAAAAACACGGTAAGAGAACCCAAAAAGAGCGACAAAGTAAAAGAAGCAGTGAGAGGCAAAAAGGCATCCTTTAAAAAGTAGAAGTTAAATCCTACTGAGGAAAATAGAAAGGAGCATAAACATTGGCAAATGAAGTGTAAAAATACAATTAGGAAGGCCAAAAAAGAATTTGAGAAACAGTTAGACAAAGACTCAAAGTAATAACAAATATTTTTTTAAGTACATCAGAAGCAGGAAGCCTGCTAAACAACCAGTGGGGCCACTGGACAGTCGAGGTCCTAAAGGAGCACTGAAGGACAATAACGCCATTGCGGACAAACTAAATGAATTCTGTGCATCGGTCTTCACGGCTGAGGATGTGAAGGAGATTCCGAAACCTGAGCCATTCTTTTTAGGTGACAGATCTGAGGAACTATCCCAGATTGAGGTATCATTAGAGGAGGTTTTGGAACAAATGGATGACTTAACCAGCAATAAGTCACCAGGACCAGATGAAGGAACTCATATGTGAAATTGCAGAATTACTAAATCTAGTCTGTAACCTATCTCTTAAATCAGCTTCTGTACCAGCTAGCTAGGAGGCTAGCTAATGTGATGCCAATTTTTAAAAAGGGCTCCAGAGATGATCCTGGCAATTACAGACCACTAAGCCTGACTTTAGTACCAGGCAAACTGGTTGAAACTATAATAAAGAACAATATTGTCAGACATATAGATGAACATAATTTGTTGAGGAAGAGTCAACATGGTTTTAGTAAAGGGAAAATATGCCTCACCAATCTACTAGAATTTTTTGAGGGGGTCAACAAGCATGTGGACCAAGGAGGATCCAGTGGACATAGTGTACTTAGATTTTCAGAAAGCTTTTGACAAGGTCCCTCACCAAAGGCTCTTACACAAAGTAAGCTGCCACAGGATAAGGGGGAAGGTGCTCTCATGGATTGGTAACTGGTTAAAAGATAGGAAAAAAAGGATAGGTATAAATGGTCAGTTTTCAGAATGGAGAGAGGTAAATAGAGTGCCTCCCAGGGGTCTGTTCTGGGACCAGTCCTATTCAACATATTCATAAATGATCTGGAAAAAAGGGTAAACAGTGAGGTGGCAAATATGCAGATGATACAAAATTACTAAATATAGTTAAGACCCAGGCAGACTGCGAAGAGCTACAAAAGGATCTCTCAGAACTGGGTGACTGGGCAACAAAATCACAGATGAAATGTAATGTTGATAAATGCAATCCCAAATAAAATGATGGGATCTAAATTATCTGTTACCACTCAAGAAAGAGATCTTGGAGTCATTGTGGATAGTTCTCTGAAAACATCCACTCAATGTGCAGTGGCAGTCAAAAACGCAAACAGAATGCTGGGAATAATTAAGAAAGGGATAGATAATAGGATAGACAATATCATGTTGCCTCTCTATAAATCCATGGTATGCCCACATCTTGAATACTGTGTGCAGATATGGTTGCCCCAACTCAAAAAAGATATATTGACATTGGAAAAGGTTCAGAAAAGGGCAACAAAAATTATTAGGGGTATGGAACAGCTTCCGTATGAGGAGAGATTAATAAGACTGGGACTTTTCAGCTTGGAAAAGAAATGGCTAAGGGGAGATATGATTGAGGTCATTAAAATCTTGACTGGTGTAGAGAAAGTAGATAAGGAAGTGTTGTTTACTACTTCTTATAACACAAGAACTAGGGGTCACCAAATGAAATTAATAGGCAGCAGATTTAAAACGAATAAAAGGAAGTATTTCTTCACACAATGCACAGTCAACCTGTGGAACTCCTTGCCAGAGGATGTTGTGAAGGCCAAGACCATAACAGGGTTCAAAAAAGAACTAGATAAATTCATGGAGGATAGGTCCATCAATGGCTATTAGCCAGGTTGGGCAGAAATGGTGTCCCTAGCCTCTGTTTGCCAGAAGCTGGGAATGAGCAACAGGGAATGGATCACTTGATGATTACCTGTTCTGTTCATTCCCTCTGGGGCACCTGGCATTGGCCATTGTTGGAAGACAGGATACTGGGCTAGATGGATCTTTGGTCTAACCCAGGAGGGCCATTCTTATGTCCTCCTTGTGGCAAAAGTGCCAGTACGCAATTCTGGTGTGTTCCCTCCCTGGTTTAAGGGATGGAACTCCATATAACCCACAGCAGACTCCCAGATGTCTGGGGATCTGATGTTGGGAACTACTGAACAAGAAACAGAGGTTTGTAAGTTCTGCCAGCCCATTAGCTTTGAGTCAAATTGCTTATGAGCTTTGCTACCAAAGCCAGCATAACTTGCAAATTCTAGGAGCTTATTCCAATCCCTCCTTCCCCTCCACACTCACTTATTCTTAAAGAAAAACATAGGAATTTTAGTGCAATAATGGTAGCAAAGTGGTCATCAAGGGGTTAACTTCAGGTTACTCAGGACAGGTCTACATTAGAAGTGCTATATCAGCGCAGCTGCAGTGCGCCTGATGAAGATGCTCTATGCCAACGGGGGCATAATTACTTCATCTTTGCAAGAGGTGGAAGATGTATCTGCAGGAGAGCGTCTCCTGCCAACATAGCACCAGTGTGGACAGTGTTTAGGTCGCTGTAACTAGCATTGCTCAGAGGGTGTCTGTTTGGCAGTTCATAGCCCTAGCACCTCTGGGCTTGCCATGCCAGTTATAAATATAAAAAAATTGCTTGAGGCCTGGCACCTCTTTCACAACAAATTAAGCACTGTTATAAGCACACATATAGTTGAATAAAGCGGCATGTTTCCCTCCTGCAGTACTTTAAGTATTTCTTGTGCTCTGAGTGGTCCCTTTATAAAACTGACAAGGAAAATCATAAGAATAACAACTTCATGGAGCAAAGGAGGAGTGACAGCAATATAGTCAAAGATGGGGCCACTAATTTCCTGTCCATGAGATTATAGATAAAGAGTAGAACACTCAGAAAGCAATTTTGCTGAATCTCTGTGGCAGTAGCACCCACTCCCTCTTGAGGAGTTTGTTACAATCTCAGAATGCAGGAAATAAAAGTTTAGAAGACCTGCCGAAGATCTTAACAGAGCACCACACACCAAAGCCAGATGTTACTGTGTAATGGTTCAAGTTTTAGAGGAGATTGAGGAGACCAGAGGCAAAGGTGCCTGTGTATGTGGCAGAGCTACAAAGATTAAGTGATTATTGCTGGGTTAGAAATGTCCCAGAGGAAATGCTGCAGCACAGATTGGTTTGATATTAATAATGAGAGAATTCAAAGACAATTGCTGGTTGGAGAGAGGGGAACTTAATCTGGCCCAAAGCAATAGAATTAGCAACAACGATCAAATCAGCAGTGAAAAACTGACAAGGTTTGCACTTAGAAGGCAGGGCCAATGAATTGACTCAGTAACAAAAGGGACTCAGGCTCTTGTGATAGCTGTTTCTACTGTGGAAATGCTCATTTTGCATCTGTGTGTAAATTTAAAATGACCCAGTGTCATAAATGATTGGACAATTTGTCATCTTTGCATTTGCTGGCTATCAAACAGTGTCTCAAGCCCAGGAGGGTAGACCCCAAAAGACCAGAGAAAAAGGAAGAAAGCAAAGGGCTTTTTACCTTGAGGGGGAGGAAGACACATAGTTAGGTTTAAAATCCTTGCCATGTAAATATCAAACAAAACAATCATTACAGCAGTGAGCTTTTGTTTAAAGAGACATATAGGAGTAGAGTCATCAGACATTTCTATTTAACAGGTATTACCATATTACGGAGTGAGCAACATTTCTAGTGCCTTCATAAACTGAGTAAAATCTCTGATTGCACATTAAACAGATCAAACATGTCTAGCAAATATTAATATTCAAAAAATTGGACAGGTGTACTGTCTTTGTTTTTTGCAGGTGGTACTTTGTATGTATGTACTTTGAATGTACTTTGACTATTGAATGACAAGTAACTGAATATCTAAGTATGTTTGTCCTCTGTCTGTTTTGCTCAATATATAATTGGTGTATTAATTTTTCTAACAATAACCTCCCATATTATTTGAACCATTCCTTATGGTTGGACTACAATCCAGGCTGTAAATTAAGAGGGGAGGGATGTAGTATAGTGGTCTTAAAGGGGGTAACTGGGTTACTCAGAGTATTATGGGTTTGAGCTATGCTCCACCCCACCCTTACTTTTTTCTTTTAGTTAGTGTCTCTTCCCTGCCCCCGCATCTGTTTTGTATATAGCTGAACAATGCAGCACCTTCCCAGCCTGCAGTACTAGTGTTTCTTGTGTGCTGAATGGGCCTTTTACAAAAATAAATTTAAGATTTTGTGTGCTGTTTGTATGATGGCATCTAGGGCCTCATTGCATAGGGCTCTGTACAAGCACATTAAAAACACCCCCTGCCCCAAAGAATTTGCAGTCCAAGTAATTCAGCCTTCTTTTCAATTAATAAAACTAGGAAATCCAAAACTGCAACATTTTCATGTTGCAGATATGTGCTATTTTCTACTCACTGTTAAATGTGTAGCTTTATGTTTCAACTAATTGTGTCAGTAGAGGTATGCAATAACACTCACAGGATGAGCAATGCAGCTGCATTGATGTTGCTGTTGAGTGCTTAACTTTTTCTAGTTTTTTGTGATTTTAATTGTGCAACCTGAATATTGCATTTAAATAGGATTTTTGTACTTTTGCATTTAATTATAAATTTCCTTTTCACTAAAATGTCATTCATTGGAATTTACTTTGTGTAATACACACCAGAACTAACTTAAAATAAAATTAAGGCTACAGCACACTGAAATTAAAATGAGAATATTTACACTTGAATAAAATATACTATATATGCTCCAACATTTAGGATAAAGATATTCTCTTAATGTAAAATGTAGTCCTTGACATGTGCATTTAATCTTAAAAGGAATTGATATGATGCCTCGCTAAAGCATGAATATTTCATTAGATCAGATTAGCTTTCGAATGGATCCAGTGGCAAACACCATGTCTGGCATTACAGGGTTCTTATGTTCAGAACTGATTGACTCTGAGATAAAATGCATACTGGGTTACACCAAAAGAGAAATTTAAGTTCATCCATATTGCTGAGTAAGGATACAGTTAGGCACTTGTTTAACTTTAAGCACGTACTTAAGTGCTTTGCTGAATTGGGGCCTATGAGAAGGCAATCTGCCCCAACACTAGGGCAATACCTGCTGGTACATTAGACAAAGCAAGCTGTAATATTGACTTGTGAGCTACTCCCTGATTTTCCTGTGCACTTCAGATAGTGCTGCTTTGGTTCACATTTCCAGAGTTTCCTTCACGTGCATGAGGGCTAGACACATGATTTTTTATTTTTTTTTTACAGTGAAAGCTGAGATTCTGTAATACAGTTCTATATCAGTTTGGATACTGTGGTACCAGAATCATGGACTACAGAGGGCTTTGGGCAAAGATAGTGGAAAACAAATGCTCTCCTAGTGGGAGAAGTTGGGCTCTGGGTTTGCCCCAACCCCCAGAGCGGCAGTTAAGAAAGGGCAAAAAGTAGACTTTCCCCTACCAGCAACTGAAAGGAGGGAGGAGGGAGGAGGGAGGAGAGTAGAGGACAGGAGCGTGAGGAAAGATAGTGGAGCGCCTGCCATTCCAGAAGCCAGGAGGTGCATGGTGCTCTGACCTGTCTCTGTTAGCAGACTGATTAGTAGGTGTCTGGCATATCTCTTGAGCCTTTGGGCCAGATCCTCCAAAGATGGTGCAGGGAGGCCAGATTAAACCTGCTCCATAGAAGTGACTAACCCCAAACTGTCACTCTCCTGTAATACACACACCTTTCCCAAAGGGCCGGGTCCAATAGAAGGGGTATCTCCAGTCCAATCAACTAGCATGTACACTGTTATCAGCCCCCACCCCTGAGTTTGCTGTAAATAAAAAAAAATCCTGCCTTGTGCTAGAAGGATTCTTGTTGCAGAGGCTGCATCTGCTAGTTTACCTGCTCCAGACTGCTGTGCTAGCTGCTTCCACCAAGGTCAGGACTAAGGCATCACAATGACTTTTGGGGTGGGAGGAGTACCCCCCCCAAGGCTTCTCTCTATACACAAATTTGACTAACCATACATTGTTCCAGCACCATTCCTAGAACATATAATCTGAATATTAAAATTCTGTACCAAATGTCCTTTACTCTCCCGGACAGTGTGTCTGTAGGTAACTCCTAAGGTTGTCTGTAAGAGAATTGGTATCACGGGGGGAAAAAGGATTACTTTTATATTTCCTGTTTGATATCAAGTCAATGATGGATCAGCTAATGGTTACAATGTAGTGGTAAGATGTCAAATGCCAGTAAACTAGTCACCAAACCAATGACTATATTTCTTTCCCATCCTGATGACAGTTAGGCTGAAGCACCTCAAAAGTTTTTTTTTCTTCTGTTACTTTAAAAGTCAAATATCATGTCCAAGAGCCTGATCCAAAGTCCACTGGAGTCAATGGGAAGGGCCCTAAATGACAACGGTGACATACAGCCTTCTGATTTCTTAGTCCTTCATTGACCATTTGCTAGGTGGCAGTGGAATTTTTTGCAATAATTAAATATTTTAAATCCTTGCCATCTTTCAGAGGGTGAAATTACACAAATGACTGGCTTTGCAATGGGAGATCTAAAGATGTTTTGTAGAATTCTCTAAGGGTATGTCTTCACTGCATCTGGGAGGGAGCCTCCCGGCCTGGATAGACAGACTCTTTTGAGCATGCTAAAAATAGCACTGTGGACTTTGTGACTCAGGCTGGCACTCAGGCTCTTCAGCTCCAGCCATTGTGTTCACACTATTTTCAGCCTGCTAGCTTGTGCCCCGTTGTGTGACACTGTCTGTGTAGGCAGTGAGGCTTGCTTCCACCTACAGCATACATGTATCCTGAGAACTCCCACAAAGCTCAACAAAAAGTTCCCAGCTTATATTTGATGGTGCCCTTTACATACACAATGCATAGTATATACATACTTAGGTTTGTATTTGAAGACTATGGGCCTATTCCAATGTCCATTTAAGTTAATGGAAAGCTTCCAATTGACTAAAATGTACTTTCCATCAGGCCCATGAACTCTGTGATATTTAACACAAGGCAGTGTATGCAATTATCTTGGATGACAACACATTTCCAGTGCATTTTGAGGTACAAGGCTGAAAGCAGATATCTTACGCAACAACATTTCGAGTGTTATTGCTTTTGGTCCTGATTCAGCAAGGTATTTAATGCCTAACTTTAAGACCAGTAGTTCTGTTGTCTTCAGTGAAACGACTTACGTGCTTAGTTAGATACATGCTTAAGTATCTTGTTGAATCGGGCTCTTATGATGTGGACTGTTACCTTGCTTTATATAGTAAGTTACCTAATGAGTTTTAACCACTGCAGTTATATCAGAAATCAACACAGATGCTACATTTGTTCACCAATCAGAATTATCTTTTCTATGTGAATATTATGTCTCAGTGCTTTTGTGTTCAGGTCTATTTTTTCATTAATATATCCAGAAGGAGAATTTCTTGGAATATTCACCTAACATTCTAAGAGAATTATTGCTGAGTGGAAGATGTTTCACTGCAATTTCTTGGGTGCTGACAGTGTTCATCTTAGAATCTTCAATTTGTTCAGATTTATAGAAGTTCCATAAAATTAAATATTCATAAACAAGTGGAAGAAAACCTGAGAGAGATGAGAAAATCCAGAGGAACCAAGATAAAACAGCAAAGAAGGACTAAAAATCTATGTAAATGCATATGGATGAACATACATATAAGTGAAAATACATAAACTAGATGTTCATGGAATTTCTAAAAGACATGGGCTAAATTCAGATAATCACTTTTGTGTTTGAAAAGAGCCATTGATTTTTAAACTGAATGCAAAGGGAAACAATTGCATTTTATTTAATACAGAACAGGATGCTTCACAGTAGGTGTAACTGAGACAGCTACTGTGTGTCGATGGAAAACAGACAAGCCTTTAAAACAGCTTTTGAAGAAAAGTAATCTGCCAAATGCCAAATCCATACCTACAGAGTATAGGATTGTGCCGTAAATCAGACTTTATTAGAAAGCTGACAGCGTCCTCTCTCTCAAATGGCATTTCACTTAATTGTAAAACTATCTCACCCAGCACATTTATTAACATCTTTAACTTAAAAGATTAAATCAATTTGTTGAGTTGAACCACCAACATTTTGGTTGTATTAAATAACTCTGTTCATACTACATTCAGAACTGTGCTAGCTACAATCCTTTAAATACAGTTGTTGCTAGCAGTTCTAGGATGGGGTTCTCTGTAACATGGATTGACTAGTATAGTTCTCAGAAAAGTAAAAAAGGACATGGAGAAGAATTGATTACCATCTTCTTTATATATTTGAAGATTGTTATCTTCTTTTCTCAAGAATAAACATGCCCAGTTTCTTTAATCCTTCCTCATAGGCCAGGTTTTCTACACCTTTTATCACTCTTCTCTGGACTATCTCCAGTTTGTCCACATCTTTCTTAAAATGTGATGCCCAAAGCTGGACACAATACTTCAGCTGAGGCCTAACCAGTGCAGTATAGAGCAGGACAAATTACCTCATCTTATATACAACTTTGTTGTGAATACACTCCAGAATGTTATTAGCTTTTTTTGCATCTGCATCATGTTGGGTCCTATTCAATTTGTGATCTGTTATAAACCCCCAGATCCTTCTCTGCTGTAGTACTGCCTACTCAGTGATTCCCCATTTTCTATTTGTGCATTTGATTTTTTTCCTCCTTAAGTGTAATGCTTTGCATTTGCCTTTATTAAATTTCATCTTGTTGATTTCAGACCAATTCTTTAATTTACCAAGGTCTTTTTTGAATTGTAATCCTGTCCTCCAAGTGCTTGCAGTTTCTCGCAGTTTGGTGTCATCTACAAATTTTATAAGCATACTCTCCACTTCATTATCCAAATCATTAATAAAAATATTGAGTAGTATTGGATCCAGGACAATCCCACTATATATATCCTCCCAGTTTGTCATTGATAACTACTCATTGAGTATTGTCTTTCAACTTGCTATGCAAACATCTTATAAGTAATTTAAACTAAACTACATTTCCCTAGTTTGTTTATGAGAGTATCTGGGGGACTGTGTCAAAAGCCCTATTAGACTCAAGATATATCACACTTACAGTTTCCCCTCTAGCTACAAAGCCAGTAACGCTGTCAAAGAAGGAAATTAGGTTGATTTGGCATGATTTGTTCTTGACAAATCCATGTTGGCTATTACCCTATAGCCCCTAGGTGCTTATAAATTGATTGATTGATAATTTGTTCCAGTATCTTTCCAGGAATTGTGGTTAGGCTGACTGATCTATAATTTCCTGGGTCCTCTTTGTTTCCCTTTTAAAAGATAGGTACTGTTTTCCCTTCTCCAGTCCTCTGGTACATCACTTGTCCTCTATGAGTTCTCAAAAGATAATGGCTTACAGGTCTGAGATTGCTTCGGCTAGTTCCTTAAGTATGCTAGAGCGAATTTTTTTTATCAGGCCCTGCCAACTTCCATGCATCTAACTTATCTAAATGGCTGTAGCTAGTGTATTTCTGTTCCCAGTGGCCTGACACTAGCTTAGAGAAAGAAATGAACAAACTACACACATGCCTTTCTACAAGGAGTTCAGAAACAACTTTATTTATAGCTCACACTTTTTTTTTGCTAAAAGTGCATAGTAATTATGTATACAGTAGTCAGCATCCAAGACTTTACAGAGAGCAAATTCCTCAAAAAACAAACACAATCAAATTGAAACGAAGATTCATACTGTTTTATTCAGTTGCATGCAGAGATCCTTAAACAAGATATCTCCTTTATACTAAAATGTGCTTGTATCACTAGCTGATAAAAAGATGCAACTGTTGCTGTATTTTCTTTATGCCTCTCCATACTATTGACTCCCATTTGCAAGCCTTAAGGCATTCACCTACAGCAGGAATGTGCAATCGGAGGCTCCTTAAGATTTGAATATAGCCAGCCATGAAGAAGCTCCCAGGAAACTGGAAGTCTAGTGGTGGTCTTTCCTCTTAAATAATTATGGGCATAAACTTGCTCCCATTTGAGTCAATTGCTAAATTGCCATTGATTTCAGTGGAGCAGAGTAGGTCCTACTTTAGCAAACTGTGAGGGGAAGAAATCATTTAGCTTCTTTCTACTCCAGCCCCAGCAGAAATAAACATATTGAAAGGAGGTCTGTATCTTTTGATCCATATAAAACCTTCTTATCATCTTACATCTCACCTGAGTATATAAAGGATGGTGCCCTGTACTTCATACCCTTAGCTTTAAATTGTTCCTTAAAAGTTATGCAGCTGTGCTGATTGCAACTGTGATTCTAGAGGATTTCTAGAGAGAAGGGCAAAATGGATGAAGAGATGGATCAGATGCATTACGTTCAGTTTTGATGCATGTAAAGGGCAAGGCCTGAGTTGGCTGAAGTCATTGGGGTGTATGTATGTTAGATCGATCCAACAATTGAACAAAGTTTACTTTTCCCTAAATATTACTTATTTAATCAGGACTGGTGCAGCAGGTCTTTATCACTGAGATAAGAGTTAACAGAGCACAAAGGCCATGATGCCAGATCCTACTCCCATTTACATAAATGGAAATCTTTCCCCATTGTCATCACAATAACTGGGAATAGGATCAAGCCCCAAATGAACAACCAGGACTCATGAATGTTAAAGAGCTGCTCTGTACAAATGAATCACTAGTCGGCATTTATAAAAGAAAAGCAAGCCTCTTTTGCTTTCCTCCCTGCTTCTCCACTGACTCCTTTGCATTTAGTTGGCTTGTAAAAAGGTGTACTGTTCATTTGAGGCCTTCTGAGGCCCCCATTGAAGTCAGTGGGAGTTTTGCCATTGATCTCAAAGGGAGCAGAATCAGGTTCTTCTAGAGGTAGGACTATGAGGAGGATAGATAGGGTACACAGCCCACTTGTTTGTCTAGGAGTTCCTGATTTTAGAAAGAGCCATGGTCCTCTCTCAGGGAGATTACAAGCCCCTTCGAATATGACATTCCTTGTGCCGAAGGTCAATGAATATTACTTAGCACCTACAGAGTACTTTGCATTTTATTAAGTGCTTTACAAACATTAGCTAATCCTCAGAACACTCCTGTGAGGTAGGTAAGGTTTATTATTCCCATTTTACAGATGGGGAAACTGAGACAGGAGGCCAAATTCATCCCTGGTGTGTTTCCACTGACTTACATGAATTTGCCCCAGAAAGTTTAAATAATTTGCCCAAGGTCACAGACCATGTAGTGGCAGAGTTAGGGTCAGAAGGCAGGAGTTCCTGGTTCTCAGGCCTCTCTTCAGACCACTTGATCATGTTGACTGTTACAGGCAATAAGACATGCTGTGGCTATCTAGGTTATTACTGTATGCATTATTTGGTGCTATAAGGCATGTGGATGTCAACCCAATGACTTTAACCAGTCATGAAATGCAATAATCCCTTACAATTGCACAGCCTGGAATATTGTACTGCAATGAAATTTATAAATAAAAATAAAGCAAACTATCAGACTCACTTTCGTTGGGTACTGTTGACATAAACATGATAAATGAGGCTGAATTCAGCACAGACACAATGAGCGGGGAACTTTAAACAAATAATCAACTCTCACATGAGAAAACATAATAATGATTCTAGTTCTAACTGCCAAATCTCTCCCCTGGCATGCAGACTAGAACTCTGTGTATCCATACCCTTTCACCTTGTTTCCAGAGCTCAGATGCTAGCCTTGCTGTGAAACAGCTGTGAGCTGGCTCGGCATTCTAGATTCTAACATTCAAATGGATACACCAAGCTTCCCACATGAAGAATTCCAGTATTGCCATGGCACTACAGGAGAGTTTCTACAGACCAGCTGTGTAACTCACAGGAGTAATTTCTACTCTAGTTCACATGCTACATGTAGTTGGGAAGCTTCTCATTCCTCATGGACATGTCATTATCTAGCCTAAGGTGCTGGGCACACATTCATTATAAAATAATGTTGTGTATCAACATTCTGTGTAGCAGCAGCCCCACACGTGATCTGTGCACACCTGCGCAAGTGTGTCAGGATGGAGACCATTGCTGGGCCAAGAAAGGAAAAGCATATAGAAAGCATAGGTCATGCTTCTGAGCCCTAGACGCCAGCCCTCCATGACTCCTTTCACAAAAGGTCTGAGAAGTACCGCTCTTCAAGATTGGAGCAGAAATCTTTCACTCGCTGCTCTCTATGCTAGGTGAGCATTTTCTGGCAGGTGCCTATACAATGCCCTGCAAGATTTTGTCCCCTACAATGCCCCCCAACCTCATAGCTATTAGAAAGCAGACCTGCTGTCTAAGCTCTGGACATGACTGTGGATGCACTGAATTCTCTTCAGTATGCTTGCAAGCCAAGGAATGGTTCCTACTCCATCTTAAGCCAATAGGAGTTTTGCCATTCACTTCAATGAGAGCAGAAATGGGTCCCTCCCTAACTCAATTATATTTTGTCTATATTCATTAAAAGCTGGACATCAAATATATCAGATTGTGCTCTTATCCACATATGTGCCCTTCAACAAATAAATATAGACATTCAAGTAACAGCTCCCTAGAAATTCTGCAGAGAAATGTGGCAATTATCATTGTAACCATTTAATATTAATCTGCATTTAAAACAAAAAAAATTAGTTATAATTCTGGAAACCTAGGCAAGACCTACCTGTACTCACTCACTCTTTGATACATCCAGTGCATTGACAATACAGTAAATCAGAAGGCTGCATTTGCAATCAGCATTCATAAATCATTCTACAGATGGGCTTAGATGTTAAATACACCTCAAAACTTTGCTGAAATACAAATGTTCTGAATGAAGCAATGTCCTGAATATTACCTAGTGGTGCTTATTGAGCACAAATCTATAAATCAGGTGGGATTTACAGCCACCATTTATGAATGGAAGTAAAATTCCAGTTATACTTGCAACCATAGATAATCCAACCCCATGTACTGTTGTCTATAATTGGGATATATATAGATGATCTCACATGGCCTAACTGCAAATATCAAATGTATTTTTACAAGTTAACCATGGCCTTTTTGACATTGCTTCTCAAGATGCCCTCTACATTGTTACTGACAAGCACAAATAAAACTCATTATGTAATATGGTTTAAAGTATTTCTCTGCATTTGGATTATACTGTCAGCTGTTTCTGAGCTGTCTTTTAGCATTGAGAGTTGTTCTTCCTGGCCTTCCTGATTTCTCGTACGTTTCTTCATTGCTTGTTGGATGCTGTAATGCCATCTCTTAAAAAAATCTTTAAAAGAAATAATTTATTTTGAAACTTGGATGAGCCATCTAACTAATAAAAATGTCTTCTTTTAATGTGGGTGAATCACACCTGAAACATCAACAATAATTTCAAACTTACTGTATATGTGCATAATATATGTAGATGTTCTAACAGTGTCATGGGTCAGATCCTGCAGTGGCTCCACACTCAGGACTCCCTTGGAAGTCGGGGAGTTTGGAACATGGTGCAGCTGCCTGAGCTGACTCTGTATTTATCTAAAAGATTTTCAAAACTTTTCAGTGTGAATCACATCTTAATAGAGAGACTGGTCCTTGAGATAATCTCCCCTCCTACTGACTACTGTGCAGACCACCTCCTATCTTACTGGCAATTGAGT
The DNA here is from genome assembly GCF_009764565.3 of Dermochelys coriacea. NCBI lineage: Eukaryota > Metazoa > Chordata > Testudines > Dermochelyidae > Dermochelys > Dermochelys coriacea. Next base: position 32,422,563 of record NC_050076.1, on the reverse strand, counting down.
AACACTACTGGGGCAACTATAATCATTTACATGGATAAGTAATATCAGGAAAGTGTTTAATGTAGTTTTAGCATCTTTTACTTCAGTTTAGCAGCTGGAAACAAGGAGACAGGCACTTGGGACCAGCCTGCTCTCTACAGACCATCAATAAATACTCATAGACCACAGTTTCAGAACCACGGATTTACACAATTTAGTCACATGCTTCATGACCTCCACAAGTTGTGTGTTAGCAGACCCATGGCTGACAAAGAATGAATGTGATATTTGTGTTGGGCCATATCCTATTAAATACTGTAGCTCGATAAAACCAAAACTAGAATAATGTAAAAAATATGTAGGGAAATAAGGTGAAGTGTACCCCCTTTTCCTTCTATTATCCACCTCTTGGGTCATGAGAAAAACTGCATCTCATTGGGCCGCAACATGCCTCAATAATCACCAGATGAATGTCATGGAATGGGGAAGGATGAATTCTCTGACTTAAACAACCCCAAAAGTAGGCAGTGAAGAGGAGAATTTATCTATGGGTTCAAGCAGCCCTAACTCATGATAGGCGTAATCCTTCTTGCCAGATTGAAACTCTCTCTGACTTCAGTGAAAGTTTTGGGTACACAAAGACTGCCAACTGAGTCCTATCTGAAAAGAGTGGAAGAAGTCATTGGACCAAGGGGTCTTAATGATAGTCACACTGGAAAATGTCTGCTTCTGCTCAGGCATAAAGGACTCTAGTGATAAGCATTCTGGAAAATATGTGCAAAGGCATAAATGGGAGTTTAAATGCACCACTTCCATTGACTTTCAGTGGAAATGGAGCATTTAAAGGCTTTTTGTGTCTTTGAAAATCTCCTTCTGTTATGAGAGCGGTGGTTTTTGGAGTGACCCAAGCCCTCCTCAATGCCAACTGGCAAGGGGGGGTTACAATATTATCCTGATTCTAGTATGTACATTCTGGTTCACCAAAGAATGTTACATGAGGTCTTAAATGAAAAGCTGGGTCACACTGCTCATTGTCATTGTTGTGAAATGTAGATACAAATACTGTACTATGTATGTTCTGTATGTATACTGAAAATATGTTCTTACAGTCTGTATTACAGCAGGGGTGGATACAGGTTTCCTGTCAGACAAGGGATGTTTATTTATGTATTCTGTGTTGAAATGTAAATGAAGTATTTTGTCATTCACAGTGGGTCTTCCATCACCTATCTAAGATGAATGCAGATGGTTATAAGAATTTCAGCAAGAGACTAACAGAGAAACACAGCAGGGGGAAGAGAAACTTATCTTCAGATATACTTCAAAGGTTTGCTGAACTATATTTGGGGAACAGATACCCCACCATCCTGCATTTAGGAAGTAAATGAGCAGTGTGTTTACATTAATGAAAATGGGATCACAACCAGCCTTCACTGAAAATGTTGAAAAAGGCTTTGGGTGAGAAACTTCATTAGACAAGGAGGCTAAGACAATAGTTGAGTTTAGTCTCTAGAAAGTGTGTTATGATTTTGTTTTATATGTAACCTTTGTGTTTCCATTACCCTTACTCACTATCTCTTGAATCTTTGATAATAAATTTATGGTTGTTTTTCACTATAAATATATCTCAGTGCTGTGGTATTAAGCAAGGTGTTGATCCTGTGTTGAATCATAAAAGTTGGTGAGTACACTGTTCCCTTGGGGGCAGAAGACCTGGTATTTCTGTGACATGGTATTTAGTGGATAAGGGGTTGACATTACAAGGGAACACCTCAAAGGGTTTGGGGACTGGGCTGCACCTATTGTTAACCTGCAAGGTAAAGTAAGGGCTGGTATAGCCCAGAAGAAAGTGCTTGTACGGCTAACAGGCTGGTGGTGTCAAGGAACTAACACCCAGTTAAGCACAAGCAAGTTTCCCTCTCTCTGGAGGCAGGAGGATAATAAGGTGACTCTGTCCTGGGTACCTTGAGAACCATCACAGGAGCTCCCTCTATATATGACAGTCACTGATGCATTCAGCCTTCAAAATCATGTTTGTGTGAAGACTCCAACCTCAAATTAAGAGCCTGATCCTGCAATCCCTACTCAACCACAGTACTCTTTGATGACAATGGGAGTTTTTTCCTAAATCAGGACTACAAGATTGGGCCCCAAATACTTAATTAGGGCTTGATACATCATATCTGAAAACAAATGTATAGGCAGAAATGTATTTCCACAGGTAGAGATGAATATGCCCTGTATAAAGAGTAGTTAAGTTATTGTGCAATGTAAGTCTAGAGTTCCAGTAAGTAGCGACATCATACATTTTGAAAATGGAGCATAACAAGTAGTTTGCCACCTGAACTTCGATCGTAATTTCCTTGTATTATATTATTGCATGCTTGTTGTTTGTCCAGTCATATAACCTTAAAATATTTCTGTTTAAAACCCCATCCATTTATAATCTACAAAATCTTTATTAGTATCAATAGTATGTTGTTAATAATTAAGTCATCTCTTTGCTGATAATACCTGGGTTACTGTGCAAAGACATTGCAAATTTGTATTTTTTTAAAAATCTATTCATGGGTGTAGTTAACCTGTAAACTGGAATAGTCACCCAATTAAAACTTTTGCCCTCTGAAACATCCACAGCACAGCCACTTAGGTAGGGCTTTAAAATGTCCAACTGCTGCAAAGGTAAATTGAATTATGAAGCAGCAGGGGAAGGATGTCAAAATATAAAACTGAGTGCTTATCTAGAGCCAGATTCTCCCTCCTATAACACGTTCAGTAGTTCCTATGCATCTTCCGTAGTATCTTATTCTACAGTAGTCTAAGGTGACAGAATCTGGCCCCAACTAACTAAAGAGCAGAAAAAGAGGGGAAGCAGAAATCAGGTCAATATACTTCATAATTTAAAAAAAAAATCAGATGTTGGATTAGGGTCTTTGGGTGAAATCATGTTCTCAGCTCCACGAACCTCCTATTGAAGTCAATGGGAGCTTTGTGTGAGTAGGGAATTAGGTTTTGGTTCTCCGGGCTTGATCCTCTACTGGTCCAATGACTTCAATGGAACTGTGCCAATTTACACCAGCTAAGAATCTGGCTCTGTATTTCTATTTTGCCTTGGAATGACTGTACCAACCATTCAAGCTTCAGTTGCACAAAATGACCAAAATCCCTTGATCAAATTATAGCTCCCTAATAGTTCACAGTTGTTTTTTACCTTTCTCTCTAAAATCTTAACTGTAGCTTGGTTGCCACAAAGGCTATAACACTAGGGGGGAAAAAAACTATGGACAGCTGTCAGCTTGTTTGCATTTAAAATCCAGTTCCAGTGCATGTGACCTCAAAGGGCTATTACAGTAGTACAGAAGAAGAACTTCAGTGCATAATCTGCTAGGGAATTCCACATAGGATTTGATTAAATATCTATGTGTATAATCCTGATGCCGATGCATATATTGCTCATTTAAATAATCTCCTAAACAGTCTAGAGTTAGTAAAGGGGCCTTCACAGTTCATGCATTCTTTTTTTCTAGCAGATTTAACAGTAGTGCTAAATGGTTTTACCTTGTGTCCTAAACAATCTCCTAAACAGTCTAGAGTTAGTAAAGGGGCCTTCACAGTTCATGCATTTTTTTTCCTAGCAAATTAAACAGTAGTGCTAAATGGTTCCACCTTGTGTCCTAAACAACAATGTAGGAGTAGTTATAAACAACAGTGCTTGATTTCTTCCCTTGGGAACCTAGTCATTTAAAGAGTAATAGTAGTATTCTAGCAGTTCCGTGACTGACAGGAGGAAACAACCACTTTCAATAGAAAGGTACCTGGCTCCTTTGTAGATTTCACTTAAATTTTTGCAGCATTCTCTAAAAAGAATAAGAACAGGAATCACAATAGGAATACATATATCTGGCCACCTAGTCCTGTTTGCAGAGATCTGCAACGTTCAAAAATTTCCTTATGACCATTCCCAGGCAAAGCATTAAGAGCAGCATATATCCAATGGTGCCTAGGAAGGTAGGGGAGGCAGGTGGGGATTTGAGGAACTGCAGCAGCCCTTCTTCTAGATAGTACATCTGGTCATAGATGCTGAGGAAGGTGAAGATGTGGAAGAGCTGGTGGCTGTGCCCGATGATGTCAAACAGCCCCGGCTGGATCCTCTCAGGGATCTTGCTGATGTTGAAGAAGGCGGCCACCAGGAGCCAGAAGTAGCGCCTGTAGAAGTAGACGAAGAGGGTGGGGTTCTGCCCCCGCAGATCGAAGAAGAAGCTCTCCAGCATGATGGGGCAGGCCATGCTGAGGGGCATGGCGAAGACGAAGGTCCGGATGGCGAAGGGGTAGGCGCACCACTCGGAGCGGCTCTTGCAGCAGGCCACGGTGCAGGTGACGGCCAGCACAAAGGCCACCGGCAGCACCAGGGCGCTATAGAGGGCGATGGGGAGGCTGCAGTCCAGCTGCCAGCCCAGGCGCTGCTGCAGGTAGCGGCTCATGGCCCGCGCGTCCAGCAGGCGCAGGCCGGGCAGCAGGTAGTAGGAATAAGCCACGGTGCTGGCGAAGCCGTAGTAGCTGATGGAGGCGTAGTCCAGGTAGAAGAAGGCCGCGCGCAGGCGCAGCGAGAGGCAGCTGAACACATGGGCCGTGCAGCTCATGGCAAAGGTGAGCAGGACGCCCGAGGCGTAGCACCAGAGGGGCAGCAGGAAGGGGTGGTGGAAGGGCAGCTCGCCGGCCCCGCTCAGGAAGAAGAGCCGGCAGAACTTGCTCAGGAAGAGGAGCAGGGGGATGAAGTGGGTCCAGAAGTTGAGCGTCTCGTTGGTGGGCTGCAGCACCGAGGCCAGGCACTCCTGGGCGCTGCAGTGCAGCCGCCGGTAGCCCGACAGGATGAAGCACTCCACGAAGTCCTCGGGCACCTCGTCCCAGCGCAGGAGGGGGGCCGAGGGAGGAGGGGGAGGCGCCTGGTCCTTGGCTGCCCGGCCTCCAGGCATGGTGCCCCGCTCCCCAGCCCCCTCGGCCAGCCGCGGCGCTGCTCGGCGGCGGGGGAGCGGTGCGGGGAGGAGGGGGCGCCTTTGGGGCCCCGGAGCCGCAGCCGCCGAGCCGGAGCGGGGCTGCTGGTGGGAGCCGGCGAAGGAAAAGCCGCTTCCCCCGCCGCCGCCGCCGCCGGAGGAGGAATTGCAGTGGATTTGTGCTTCTCCTCCTCCTCCCCCCCCCGCCCAGCATCGCTCATTGCTGCAGCGGCAGCTCCTCCTGCAGACGAGCCCAGCCTCGCGGTAATTCAGCCCCTGCCGCCGGAGGAGACCGAGACCCTGCCCGGCTGGGGGCCCCGAGTGCCCCCGGGAGAAGGCGATGCCGGCTCCGGCTCGGTGCACGCCTCCCCCGCCGTGCCGGTTAATGATCGCTGCGCTGCGAGCGCAGGCGGCGGGTTCCCCCCGGCTTGGGCGGGGGGAGCCATTGATGTGTGAGGCCTGGGACAGTTCGCCTACCCCGCCCCCGTCTCTGAACACCCGGTGCATTGTCAGCCGGGGGATGAGTTTCCCACTCCTCTCCGCGGTGCTGTGGTGTGCGTGTCGCTGTCATCACGGTCCCTCGGCTCCCTGTCGCGTCCTTCTAGGAAATTCACAAAGCAGCCACTTTGGGGAGCGGAGGTTGAGGGGCGGGCAGTGTGGGGAGAAATGCACAACAATAGGTGCTTTGAAACGGGCACGCTGTTGTATTGTCTTTTTTTAAAATTGGCCACATTGGAGCGTAGCCGACACAAGTGGAACATTAAAAAACCTTGCACATTTTAGTGTGTTAAATGCACAGTCATACTAAATGCATCAGATCTGACGCATAAGAACCTCTGACAACAATAAGGAGGGGGGCCACTGGGAGAGAAGAGACAGCAATGCCAAAATCGGGAATCGCTGACCAAACAAAACAAAGACCTGGCAACCCCCTTCCCTTCCCCTAGGCGAGCTAACCGGTTAAACTTTAATTCATTTGATCTTTACACTCTGTATTTCAATGAATATGTCAAAGGACCATGCTGGCCATGTTTTCTTTTGGTGACATTGTACTATGGAAAGGACACCAATCTATGTAAAAGACTTGTGGTGAAATCTTTATTCCACATGCTCGGGAAGAGTATATATATATACTGTACTTATGGTATGTAATGTGAACAGCAGCTTTCTGCATGCTGAGGGATAGTGAGAATCTGCAATTGGCTTGACAGCAGAGGCTATGTGTTGATCCTTAGATAAATCCTACATTTATCAACCATACAACCACATAACCATACAGTTATGTAATTGGTACAGTTACGTAATCAGAATATTGAAAGTGATACAGAGAAAAATGCACTGTAAACATGAAACTACACTGAAAGGTAGTAAATATAAGACAGTACAGAAAGTTTGGTAAGGCTGCAGGCTCAGGGTATGTCTACACTACGAAATTAGATCGACTTTATAGAAGTCGGTTTTGTAGAAAGCGTTTTTATACAGTCAAGTGTGTGTGTCCCCACACAAATGCTCTAAGTGCATGTAGTCGGCGGACTGTGTCCACAGTACCAAGGCAACCGTCGACTTCCGGAGCTTTGCACTGTGGGTAGCTATCCCACAGTTCCCGCAGTCTCTACCACCCATTTGAATTCTGGGTAGAAATCCCAGTGCCTGATGGGGCTAAAACATTGTCGCGGGTGGTTCTGGGTACATATCGTCAGGCCCCCATTCCCTCCCTCCCTCCGTAATAGCAAGGGCAGACGATCATTTTTGCGCCTTTTTTCTTGTTACCTGTGCAGACGCCATACCATGGCAAGCATGGAGCCCACTCAGCTAACCGTCACCGTATGTCTCCTGGGTGCTGATGGATGTACTGCATTGCTACGCAGCAGCAGTTTATTGCCTTTTGACAGCAGACAGTATAGTATGACTGGTAGCCATTGTCGATGTAGTCCTGGGTGCTCTTTTAACCGAGTGCCTGGGCAAACATGGGAGTGACTCAGCCAGGTCATTTCCCTTGTTTCGTCTCATGGCGATTGAGTCCTACGGCAATGCACTGTCTTTTAATCTGCAGCCAGCAGCAGATGATGGCCAGCAGTCATACTGCACCATCTTCTGCCGAGGACCCAGGAGGTGACGATGGCTAGCAGTTGTAATGCACAGTCTGCTGCCGTAAGATGTATAGAAATAGATGAAGTGGCTCAAAACAAGAAATAGACCAGATTTGTTTTGTATTCATTTTCTCCTCCCTCCCTCCCGCTGTGAAATCAACGGCCTGCTAAACCCAGTTTTGAGTTCTGTCCTTGAGGTTTTGAAGTCTATCCTTGAGGCAGCCATTCAGTTTCTCGCAAAGCCACCCCCTTTGTTGATTTTAATTCCCTGTAAGCCAACTCTGTAAGCCATGTCGTCAGTCGCCCCTCCCTCCATCAGGGCAATGGAAGACAATCGTTCTTCGCCTTTTTTCTGTGCAGACGCCATACCACAGCAAGCATGGAGCCCGCTCAGATCACTTTGGCAATTAGGAGCACATTAAACACCACACGCATTATCCAGCAGTATATGCAGCACCAGAAGCTGGCAAAGTGAAACAGGGCGAGTAGGCGACGTCAGCACAGTTACGAGAGTGATGAGGACATGGACACAGACTTCTCTCAAAGCATGTGCCCTGGCAATGTGGGCATCATGGTGCTAATGGGGTAGGCTCATGCGGTGGAATGCCGATTCTGGGCCTGGGAAACAAACACAGACTGATGGGACCGCATAGTGTTGCAGGTCTAGGATGATTCCCAGTGGCTGCGAAACTTTCGCATGCGTAAGGGCACTTTCATGGAACTTTGTGACTTGCTTTCCCCTGCCCTGAGGCGCAAGAATACCAAGATCAGAGCAGCCCTCACAGTTGAGAAGTGAGTGGCAATAGCCCTGTGGAAGCTTGGAACTCAAGACAGCTACCGGTCAGTTGGGAATCAATTTGGAGTGGGCAAATCTACTGTGGGGGCTGCTGTGATCCAAGTAGCCAACGCAATCACTGAGCTGCTGCTATCAAGGGTAGTGACTCTGGGAAATGTGCAGGTCATAGTGGATGGCTTGGCTGCAATGGGATTCCCTAACTGTGGTGGGGCCATAGACGGAACCCATATCCCTATCTTGGCACCGGAGCACCAAGCCAGCGAGTACATAAACCGCAAGGGGTACTTTTCAATAGTGCTGCAAACATTGGTGGATCACAAGGGACGTTTCACCAACATCAACGTGGGATGGCCGGGAAAGGTACATGATGCTCGCATCTTCAGGAACTCTGGTCTGTTTCAAAAGCTGCAGGAAGGGACTTTCTTCCCAGACCAGAAAATAACTGTTGGGGGTGTTGAAATGCCTATAGTTATCCTTGGGGACCCAGCCTACCCCTCAATGCCATGGCTCATGGAGCCATACATAGGCAGCCTGGAGAGTAGTCAGGAGCTGTTCAACTACAGGCTGAACAAGTGCAGAAAGGTGGTAGAATGTGCATTTGGGTGTTTAAAAGTGCGCTGGCGCAGTTTACTGACTCGGTTAGACCTCAGCGAAATCAATATTCCCACTGTTATTACTGCTTGCTGTGCGCTCCACAATATCTGTGAGAGTAAGGGGGAGACGTTTATGGTGAGGTGGGAGGTTGAGGCAAATCGCCTGGCTGCTGGTTACACACAGTCAGACACCGTGGCGGTTAGAGGAGCACAGGAGGGTGCGGTGCGCATCAGAGAAGCTTTGAAAACCAGTTTCATGACTGGCTAGGCTACGGTGTGAAAGTTCTTTTGTTTCTCCTTGATGAACCCCTGCGCCCCCAGCCCTTGGTTCACTCCACTTCCCTGTAAGCTAACCACCCTCCCCACCTCCCTTCAATCACCGCTTGCAGAGGCAATAAAGTCATTGTTGCTTCATATTCATGCATTCTTTATTAATTCATCACACAAATAGGGGGATAATTACCAAGGTAGCCCAGGAGGGGTGGTGGAGGAGGGAAGGACAAGGCCACACAGCACTTTAAGTTTAAAACTTATTGAATGCCAGCCTTCTGTTACTTGGGCAATCCTCTGGGGTGGAGTGGCTGGAGGCCCCCCCACTGCATTCTTGGGTGTCTGGGTGAGGAGGCTATGGAATTGGGGAGGAGGGCGGTTGGTTACATAGGGCCTGTAGCGGCGATCTGTGCTCCTGCTGCCTTTCCTGCAGCTCAACCATATGCTGGAGCATATTAGTTTGATCCTCCAGCAGCCTCAGCATTGAATCCTGCCTCCTGTCATCACGCTGCCACCACCTTTCATCTTCAGCCCACCACTTACTCTCTTCAGCCTGCCACCTCTCCTCCCGGTTATTTTGTGCTTTCCTGCACTCTGACGTTGTCTGCCTCCATGCATTCGTCTGTGCTCTGTCAGTGTGGGAGGACAGCATGAGCTCAGAGATCATTTCATCGTGAGTGCGTTTTTTTCGCCTTCTAATCTTCGCTAGCCTCTGGGAAGGAGAAGATTCTGTGATCCTTGAAACACATGCAGCTGGTGGAGAAAAATAAAGGGACAGTGGTATTTGAAAAGACACATTTTATAGAACAATGGGTACACTCTTTCACGGTAAACCTTGCTGTTAACATTACATACAAAGCACATGCTTTTGTTACAAGGTCGCATTTTGCCTCCCCCCACTGTGTGGCTAACAGCGGGGAACATTTCTGTTCAGCCATAGGCAAACAGCCCAGCAGGAACGGGCACCTCTGAATGTCCTCTTAAGAAAAGCACCCTATTTCAACCAGGTGACCATGAATGATATCACTCTACTGAGGATAACACAGAGAGATAAAGAACGGATGTTGTATGTTGCTAGCAAACATACACTGCAATGCTTTGTTCTACAGTGATTCCCGAGTACGTGCTATTGGCCTTAAGTGGTAAAGTGTCCTACCATGGTGGATGGAATAAGGCTACCCTCCCCAGAAACCTTTTGCAAAGGCTTTGGGAGTATATCCAGGAGAGCCACGAATGCCAGGGCAAATTAATCATTAAACATGCTGGCTTTTAAACCTAGTATAGTATTTTAAAAGGTACGCTCACCAGAGGTCCCTTCTCTGCCTCGTGGGTCCAGGAGGCAGCCTTGGGTGGGTTCAGGGGGTACTGGCTCCAGGTCCAGGGTGAGAAACAGTTCCTGGCTGTTGGGAAAACCGGTTTCTCCACTTGTTTGCTGTGAGCTATCTACAATCTCATCATCATCATCTTTCTCATCCCCAAAACCTGCTTCCGTGTTGCGTCCATCTCCAATGAAGGAGTCAAACAACACGGCTGGGGTAGTGGTGGCTGAACCTCCTAAAATGGCATGCAGCTCATCATAGAAGCGGCATGTTTGGGGCTCTGACTCGGAGCGGCTGTTCGCCTCTCTGGTTTTCTGGTAGGCTTGTCTCTCCTTAAGTTTCACGTGGCACTATTTCGGGTCCCTGTTATGGCCTCTGTCCTTCATGCCCTGGGAGATTTTGACAAATGTTTTGGCATTTCGAAAACTGGAATGTAGTTCTCATAGCACGGATTCCTCTCCCCATACAGCGATCAGATCCCGTACCTCCCGTTCGGTCGATGCTGGAGCTCTTTTGTGATTCTGGGACTCCATCATGGTCACCTCTGCTGATGAGCTCTGCATGGTCACCTCTACTGATGAGCTCTGCATGGTCACCTGCAGCTTGCCACACTGGCCAAACAGGAAATTGAAATTCAAAAGTTCACGGGCCTTTTCCTGTCTACCTGGTCAGTGCATCTGAGTTGAGAGTGCTGTCCAGAGCGGTCACAATGGAGCACTTTGGGATAGCTCCCGGAGGCCAATACCATCTAATTGCGTCCACAGTACCCCAGATTCAACCCACCAAAACCGATTTCAGCGCTAATCCCCTTATCGGGAGTGGAGTAAGGAAATCGATTTTAAGAGCCCTTTAAATCGAAAAAAAGGGCTTGTCATGTGGACGGGTGCAGGGTTACATCGATTTAACGTTGCGAAATTCAACCTCAACACCTAGTGTAGACCAGGGCTCAGGGTTGTGGTCAAATGGATAGGATGTTCTTTGCTGTTCTGGTGTGTTTCCTATTTTTGTATGTAATTTGAACAAATCTTTCAAAAACACTGGGCAACTGTAGACCATTCTAAAATAATGTCTTTATCATATTGTAATACATAAAGAACAAATTTGCTACATTATAATCATGTATAGTCATAGTCCTTTTTATATAATCTTTTAACATATTTCAGGTCTCTCCCATAGTCTTCAGGTCTTCTCCTGGTCTTCTTTTCTCAAAACTCAACATGTCCAATTGTTTTAACCATTCCTCAGAGGTCAGGACAGGTTTTCTAAACCCTTTATCAGTTTTGTTGCTGTCCTCTGGACTCTCTCCAGTTTGTCCACATCTTTCCTAAAGTGTAGCACTCAGTATTCAATACAGTGCTCCAGCTGAGGCCTCACTAGTGCAGAGTAGAGCTGGGACAGTTACCTCCTGTGTCTTACACTCCTGTTAATACACCCTAGAATGATATTAGCCTTTTTCACTGATACATTGTTGACTCATATTCAATTTGTGATTCACAATAAACCCCAGATCCTAGGAGTATTATCACCTAGGCTTTTATTCTCCATTTTGTAGTTTTGCATTTGATTTTTCCTTCCTAAGTGAAGTACTTTACACTTGTTTTCATTTAATTTCATCTTGTTGGTTTCAGATCAGTCCTCTTCCCTTTTTGATCACTCCTCATTTTTGTTTTTCTTCAGCAGAACCTCTAGGTATAGATTCTATCCTGACATATTCTATGCATCGCTATTGACTTAATAGTGTAAGTCTGGGCAGAATTTGACTTTACTACAGTAAGGTTAGATCTAAATTCCTACCCAGACTTTCCTTCCTATCTGTTTCCACACTGATGTCAATGTTAGGATCTAATTATCTGGAAGATCAATTAACTATTCACAACCTGCCAAAATGGCCACACAGGGCTACTGCAGCTGGTTAACCTCAAACTCAGATTGAGATAAGAGCATATTTGGTGGTAGGACCCTGACACTGAACCTCCTTACTAAAGCAGAAGCAGAGTCCAGATGTGAGCACACTTGGCTCAGAATTCCATACCCACTTGTTTTGTAATGCCTTCCTCCAGGAATGTCTTCTCTGTTCTGGACAGTATTTTTAAAATTAAAATGGCAAGTAATTTTTTCTGAGACAGCATTCAGTGGAAATAAGGGATACAAGGAGAGTATGAAAGAGAGAAGAAGAAAAAGCGAGGGAAAAAAACGTAATTTAGTTTCACGGAGACAAAGTTCTCAGAGTTTCCTTTGTGATGTTATAGGTGAAAGTCTTTCCTGTGGAGAAGGCCAGTGCACCTCTTATGCCCTCAAAATAGGGTTTAAATGGGACTTAAAGTGGTGCACAGGCTTTGTTCTGATCTTTGGCCGGGGCGGTATGTTTTATCCTATTAGTACTACCTAAACATTTGTGCCTGGTCCTTATATACAACAGTGAGGGGCACAATGGAAACAGCTAACAGAGGTACCTATCTTCTAAGACAGTTTTTGAGAGTGATACATGCTGATCCATTATCCCATTATTGTTAGACCTACAACTCAGCTGTTTATTCAAGTTCCTCTATTTTTTTCTCCCAAAAGGAATAATGAATTTACCATCCTCTTGGGGACTTATTTAGCTAGTACATCACAAAAATATCACTTGTAACAGTTTGATTGGATCTTGCACTGCACAGAGATGTTATTTCTGTAGGAGTTGTGAGTGCTAAGGGATGCAGGGTCAGATTCTACCTGTACCCTTTCCAAGAGTCTGATAGTAGCAGCCTGTATGTGCACACCTCCTTGGTGTAGCATAGGGGAATCCCACACACTTTTCTCAGTGGGCAATATCCTTAGGTACTTAGAAGATAGTTTTTTTTTTCTTGAGTAAACATCTGTGCTGATGTTTAATCATACAAACATGCATCATTCTGATAATTTGGTTACTATTTCATATGAGCTCTTATCCCTTGTCATGTCCATATCAACTCCTTAAACGGCTATCCTGACAGATAATTTACAGTGAAATGATTATTATCTTTCATAATAAATCAGTAAACAAAATGATTTAATTTAGGAACCAGGATAACTTGCCTCCCCAGAGTTTTTTTTAGACTGGATAGACAGGAATCCTTGCATAATTTTCAGTTTTATCTCTCTGGTGTGACTAATTACACAGACTTTATAAACAGATTGTTATTATGACACAAATCAAATGTGAACATGGGTCTCTTGGACCATGGATGTTCCAAGATGCCACTTGCACCTAAAGTCCGTTTTTTAGTTCAAGCTTAGAAAAGACAGACATTATAAAGGGAGTGAAATGACTGAGGTAATTAAGGTTGCATGATAGTTTTCATTCTAATCCCTTACATTCAGGAGCTTTTAAGTTTCTGACCATTTCATCTTCTGAGGTGAGTTTTTCCAGGCTTGGTCTGTGCCTGAAGTTAATTTTTATTTTAAAAGTTTGCTCTGAAATGGTTGGATTAATTATGCCTGCAAGCGGACTGGAAAAATATACTTTTTACCTTCTAAAAAGATTAAAAATCGTGTAATGGTGTTTTTGAACAGCTCACCAGAATGGCAGGGGATAGAAATTTGATGGGGAAATAGCCTACTCTCAGGACAAATATTATGGTGCAATTTGGTTCGTTTTGATTGAGCTATGAGTCTTTTAAAATGGCAGTAGATTTGTATGTGCTTTCTTGCTCTAGGACCCAGTTCTGTCACCCTAACTAATAATTAGCCCAATCCATTCCTCCCAGATGAGAATACTGCTTGTCCACATTTAGGGTGGCAGAACTGGACCTTCTGCTTGCAAAATGTGTGGCTAAGGAAGACTGTGCTATGCATGCATGGATGGCTAACTCAACTTCATAGTGAAAATAGTTCAGGAGCACAAGCAACAGCCACAATAAACCTTATTGTGTGTGCGGGGGATAGAAGGGGAGCCCTGGCCAACACGTGGGAAGGGTTCTGTGTAACCTTTTCTCACTGTTTTTGAATATTCACACTTCCAAATAGATGCTGAAAGTGCGTACATAGGTTCCAGCCCAGAGGTGGGCAAACTACAGCCTGTGGGCCACATCCGGCCCTTAAGCTCCCGGCCAGGGAGGCTAGTCCCCGGCCCCTCCCCTATTCTCCCCCCTCCCCCGCAGCCTCAGCTTGCTGTGCCGCCAGCGCTCTGGATGGCAGGGCTGCAAGCTCCTGCCGGGCAGCGCAGTGGTGTGGCTGGCTCCGGTGCATCTGCCAGACATGCTGCTCTGAATGGCATGGTAAGGGGCAGGGGATCCCAGGGGGCAGTCAGGGGACAGGGAACAGGGGGCGGTTGGATGAGGCAGAGGTTCTGGGGGGGAAGCGGTCAGGGGATGGGGAACGGGGCGGGGGTTGGATAGGCGTGGGAGTCCCGGAGAGCCTGTCAGGGGGCAGGGGTGTGGATAGGGGTCGGGGCAGTAAGGGGACAGGGAGCAGTGGGGGTTGGATAGGGTGGGGGATCCCAAGAGGGGGCAGTCAGGGGACAAGGAGCAGTGGGGGGTTGGATGGGTGGGGCGTTCTGAGGGGGGCAGTCAGGGGGCTGGAAGTGGGAGGGGGCAGAGAGCGGGCAGGGGCCAGGTTGTTTGGGGAGGCACAGCCTTCCCTACCCGGCCCCCCATACAATATTGGAACTCCAATGTGGCCCTCAGGCCAAAAAGTTTGCCCACAGCTGTTCCAGCCTCATAGTCCATAGCAAAGAAAACTCTCCCTGAAGACAAGTCATAGTAAAGACTGTAGGACTTGACCCTTGATAGTTGATACTCACACTAATGGTTGGTAGATGCACTTCAAATTACTAAATTTTGCCAATCAGAGAATAGGGGCCAAATCCTGTTCCCAGTGAATAGCCTGGGTAGAGAGATAGGTTGCTGAGGAGTTCTGCAGGACAGAAGGAAGCCTATCTCCTAGGCCATAGAGAAACAACAGAGCCACTCCCTGGCCACTATTGCAGCTTTAATGTCATTATACCCTATGCTGTTTGTAGGGAATGAGTGTTGGAGATGCAAATTTGTAGCTCTACCAGCTATATCTTTGCCTCCCTTCTGGCCTGTCTTTGCTTTGCTCCTAAATGTTGTACATTTATTTGGGCGTAAGGAGCCTCTGTGGCTCTCTAAATTCTTCCTCTTCCCCTCCTGTGCACTGGAATAATAGCAGTTCTGCTGCATTCAGGCCCAACCTGGCCCAGTGAGGAGAGTGGGGTGGAAGAATCCGCCCCTTAGTGAACAAAGACAGTAAGAAAAACAAGGATAATGCATCACAGCATGTGGTTTGCTTAGTGCAGTTTAATGTTAATTACTTATGATACTTCACAATTTTCTACTAACTATTCTGTGGTATATTGGATAATGTTACATATAAGCTCTGCATTCTTGGGGAACCAAGGCGCAGTACCCAACTTGTCGACTCACAAAAGACCTCCCCTCCCCAACGCAGCCTCTGCTTGAACCAAAACCGATCAAAAGAAAGACTTACAAAAAGCAATGAAAAGGCAGTGGGAGATACACCTAGCCCCCTGGGACAAGGGTGACAGGATTAAAGAAACTCCGATAGCCTCATTTGCATCGAAGATGGGACGGGAGGCATCTCCATTAGCATACAGAACGGAGAACAGAGATTCCAAGGCAAGAACCGCATGGAACTCTGGGACCAGAAAAGCAGAGAAGCACAGCATGATGGGGGATCTCTGCTGCAGATGTTAATGAACCCATGCCTGCATACACCCAGCTTAGTAGTTATCAGACCAATTCTAGTAATAAATCCTTTATTGGTATCCAAAATAGTGAAACTCCCTAATTGCATTGTGAGCTTCCTCCAAGGAACACTGCCCATAGCCAGGAATGATCAGTTCCTATTGTCTAGCCTGAACAAAACAACTTTGGTATACTCCCTTGAGCCATCAGTTTACCCATAAAGAAATCTAGTGTTCTCCCTTGAACCATTGTTGTTTCCCTACAAAAAACCCTACCTATGCTCAAGTAAGTGTTCTGATGGCTGGATCCAAAATCTGCATCAGTTCCATAGAGACTTCATCTTCTCCTGACTGAGCGTGCTGGGGGCTCTGCTTGTCTCCAGCACTCCTGACTCTCAGCTACCACTACCACCTGGGACCCCTGATTGATTCAAGCTTCATGGAGTGGTGAGAACCCATCTCTCTCTCTCTCTCTCTCTCTCTCTTCTTCTCCCCTCCCCCCCCCTCCGTGGGTGCTTTTTGGCTTCCTTATTCGCTCTGCAGCTACGCTTCTTGTACCTAAACTAAAAGATCCCTGCAGTGCCCAAAAATCAATTCAAGTTTCACGGAGTGGTGAGAACTCAGCTCTCTCTCTAGGTATAGACTTCTGACCCTGATTTGTGTGATCAATTATAGTTTTCTAAAGCTGACTTTTATAATCAAATTTAAGTTAGATTTAATATTATAACTGTTTTGTTTGTTTGGCTCCCCTATGGTTGCTAACTGGCAATATATAACTTTCATGGTTAAGCGGGTTGCTTCTCTCTCTCTCCCCCTCCTGGGTGTTTTTTGGTGTCCTCATTCATTCTGCAGCAACACTCCTCATACCTAAGCTAAAGATTCCTTCAGCACCAAAAATCCTGTGCGGTTTGCTCATCAAGTGGATTACTACTAGAACAAGTGTAACATGAAAGTGAGGATAGGGACGTACTGAACCTCGGACATATGACGGTGGCAGCTTGGAAGTGCTGCTTGACTCAGTCTGCTCAGGCATACTTTATGCTGATGTGGTGCCCATGGCATATGAGGGTGACAGCCTAGAGGTGCTGTTCTACCCAGACTGCTGAATCCAAGGGCCTATGAGGGTGACAGCTTGGAAGTGCTGCTTGACCCAGCCTACTGAGTCCAGGGACATATAAGGGGTCAGTTTGGGAGTGCTGATTAACCCAATCCTCTCAGACACTTTCTGTTAATGTGTGTGTATGTTTGTCTGATTCTGAAGTGGAAGAACCCAGCCCTGTGGAACCTCGGTCCTGCAGGATAGTGTTACCCGAAATTGGGCCAGCTAGTAAGCTTAGAGAGGACTAATGACCCACCAGAGTTTGGCAGAAAGCAGCACATTTATTATTCTGATAGCGAAGCTCAAAAGAAACGGGTGTGGGGGGGTCACACTCACATACTCACGCTCCCAGGACAGGCACGGCACTGGAGATGTCAGGATCCTTCAAGGTAAGTGTCCCACAGCGCAGCAATGGATGGTGTGATGAAAGTAAGTCTTCCCAAGGCACGATGGAATGCAACGCAGAAGACCACTGGCCAGGCGGTCCGGGCGAAGGGCCTTCACAGGAAGTATAAGCTTATGAGTGCACACTTGAGCACGTGGCCCCTTCCCCTCTTAAGGACCTGCTCCTCATAGCCTGCGACTAGAGATGACTTGGCTGCATCTGGTTGGTCACACTCCACCTCAGGCAGTGTCCAGGCAGTATCCATGCATTGGGTGTGTGATCGCTGCTTAATCAGAGTCCCAGACACCTTGTCTACCTTGGAGCTCTTCTGAAGCAGCCCATTCATCCCACAAGCATTCCAGGAAGGAGGAGGAAAGCCACTTCACAGGTATTCAAAGAAGGAGAGGAGAAAAAATGAGGGGGAAGTGTAACAGACCTTTTGAGCATAAAGATTATACACAGCATAGTCATACAGAGCATACAGATCACTGCTGCTCCTACAACAGATAGCACCATTGGGAGGGAACTTGTAGCAGGGAGAAGTAGAGCTCCATATGAGAACACAAGTATCACAAGCAATACATTGATAGAATTACACACTTCCCCTCCCCCAGAAGAGTAACCCTGATAAATGAGCATATCCCAAAGTAACAGGCAAATCTGGTAACACTAATGTTGGTTATTATTGTGATGACAATAACTGAGGAGCTCCAATACCTGCATCCTTCCAAACGGCTACATTTTACTGAAAATATGTACAATACAAGTACCAAATATTATTTTTATGAAAAAAGAAAAGGAGTATTTGTTAGTCTCTAAGGTGCCACAAGTACTCCTTTTCTTTTTGCGAATACAGACTAACATGGCTGCTATTCTGAAACCTGTCATTATTTTTATGATTATCTTTTTATTAGTCCATCTCTCCCAATAATAATCCTTCATTGATTTCTGCATCTCTGTGATGCCTCACTTAAACCCAAGAGATGGATTGATATTATCATTCACTCACTGTATGCTGGCTGCTATTGTACTACAGGGCTGCTGCATTGCTTTATAAATAGCATGGATTCAGGAATTCACTTTAATATGAAATATATTGTTAGAGATGACCTTTAAAAGGTCAGCTCCAAGTTCAATCCTTGAGGGGGCCATTTAGGGATCTGGGGCAAAAAAAAATTGGGGATTGGTCCTGCTTTGAGCAGGGGGTTGGACTAGATGATCTCCTGAGGTCCCTTCCAACTCTGATATTCTATGATTCTATGTATGCATCCAATCAAAGCTAACCAATACAGCTATGGCTTTGTCACCCCTCCTTTTCTCAGCATACTCTGGATGATATTGCTCTTACTTTGGTACAATTCATTAATTACATGTGCCCGGAAACTGAGCAGTAAGCAGCTAGATGGAGACAATGAGATGAATAATTAAAAGAATTAATGAAGTGGATTAAATGAATGGATTAAAGCCAAAATGGGACCTGCAATCACCAAAATGGTAGATTTCCCCCAAAATGCTGGTATTCCCACAACACACACCATTTCAGCTGGACATTTGTCTTTACCCAGAGTCCCTAATCTTCCTTCTAATCCAGCCAGTGCAACACCAGGTTAGTCCAATAGCATCTTGCATACCCTCCTTTTGCATCATCTCCTGTATCTCTATGGGTACTTTCTATATATTTTATATTCTCCTGCTGCTCTGCCTCTAACTCAGGGCTCTATCTGGGCCCAGAGCTACTTAATAAAAGATGGCAAGGAGTGGGTGATAATGCATATTAATCCTGTATCAAATGGGTAGGCCATCAAGAGAATTCTAGGAAGCTGGGGGGATTCCCTCATTGTTGTTGTCCAGACCACAAGAATACAAGGATCCTTCTTTATCCACCCCTAAAGATTCATTGGCCCAGATCACCCCTTCCTGTGGCAATTCCTGTATGACCAGGTTTGGAGAGATGTAAAGACTCCCTGACTTTTTCCTAAATCTTCTTGTCAGAGGAAGGAATTATCTTACTCCCACTTCTCCCCTCAGAACTGACAGTGGTTTCACTCGGGATGGAGCCCAGTGGATTTCTAGGAGGCTCATGCCCTCCCTGTGTGGAGCAGGTGATGTATAAGGAGGTAAGCGTGGCTGGGGAGATCAAAATTCATTCTTCAGCATGGAAGGTGGAGTTCTGAACAATAGGGAGCAGAATGGACTGCAGCAGGCTGTAGTTTACAGCAGGCTTTGGTTGCTGTGTTATGTAATATTTAAGTAAAATCAATGGGGTTGTTAGATATGAGCTCTCTGTGCCCTTAATAAGAACAACACACTCCATAGGGAGGATCTGTGGCTCCATACCAGTTGTAGTGGTCCCTACTGGTGTCCCCAGCTTCTTAGTTACACTGCTGGGGAGTTGTTCTGCATGGAGGTGTGGGTGCGCGCATGTGGTGTGTCTGTGTGGTAGTGTGGCTGTTGAAGGTAGGGAGGGGCAGAGAGAAATGGGCATTCCCTCACATGCCTCCTCTGTGTCAAGCCACCCTCTCCTCAGCCACACCAGTGTGACTCTTCCACTCCCTTACCATACTGGAAAGTAATCCAATTTGTTTTGCTAAATTTCCTTTGTTCAAGTTTCTTTTCCATGAATCAGAAATCATACTCGTCAAATGTAAAATCAACATCCATTCCAAATTTAAAATAAGCTATTTTATGATTGGAATTTACTCTATAAATGTAACAGATTTCCTTACTAGTGGTCTCAGGCTATTTTCTATTGTAATAATTTGCATTTCCTCTTTTCCTTCTTTTAAACATCCTCATGGAGATAACTGACATGCAATTTGAAATTTGGGCCCATACTCAATCCACTGCTTGTGCCTGCAGTAGCAAAGCATACATAAACTCCCAATAACAGGGTTCAGAGTAGCAGCCGTGTTAGTCTGTATTCGCAAAAAAGAAAAGGAGTACTGGTGGCACCTTAGAGACTAATTTGTTAAATTTGTTAGTCTCTAAGGTGCCAAAAGTACTCCTTTTCTTTTTTTCATAAACTCCCAATGTAGACCAGAAATAACACACAATGGGGACAAATGCATCCCCTGGAGTAACGCAACTGAAGTCAACAGAGCTACATGAGGGACGAATTTAGCCCAGTATGATCACTAACAAAGCAAATGCACTTAGATATAGAGATGTAGCCGTATGGAAATAAATGCTTGACAAAGAAACCTGCAAGTATTCAAGAGTAATGCTGCCTCCAGAAATTAAAATCTGCATCCTGTGGTGTACACCAGATATGCTTGCTTACACCCAGGGCTGTGTGTAATTTTGTTTTCCTTTTGAAAATCAACTGTGCCATATGTGCCCTCTAGCGGGATTGGATAATAACACAAAGTGTGGTTCTGCTCTGAAAAGTACCTTTTTACTTTACTAAACAGATCAACTCCCTGTGTGTGTACAGAGTCATAGTCACATTAGGCTCCAAAAAAGTTTTGTACAGTTTTTTAATCTTTCTGCAAAGCTAATGCAATAATCAGCAAGTGAGCTGGATTTTATTCTTGCTGTGCATCAACAAATTCCAATTGCAGGACCAGATTCTGTGCTCAGTTACACTTGTGTTACCCCACTGAAGACTTACAATGTTTACAGTCATAATTGAGGCCAGGATGGGAAGATAATGGGATTGAATAGGTGTAACTCTGGAGAATTTTGCCTGCTGAATCTTCATTACTTGTGATGATGAGTCAGAAAAAATCCATCCTGACTTTCAAAAAACAGACTGAGTCTGCTGGGTTGGCAGTTAGAAAATATCCATCTCTTTAGTTATAAACTAAGCAAATTTGGTATGGAGTCACTGAGACACAATACACATAGAACCCCAGGATGCCATTTGAATGAATTATCTCTGAGAGCTTTTTACTAACCAACTGTAAATTTTCTGTACTCATAAAATAAGAAAACAACAAACAAATCAATTACCACATTAACATAAATGATAATTTTAATAAGAATTTGCAATTGAAATTCAATTTCCACTGTTAACAAGTTATTTTTACCAGAAATCCTGATGTGTAGATTATGAAAAAGATTAATTTAATCCATGCAAGGTGATTGTTTGAAAAATGAGAGAGGAACAATTAATCTCTGTATTATTTAGTGTGTATATGCGAGAGAGAAAGAGATGGGGGACGGGAGTGCAAGGTCTCCCAAATAAAGTCAGCCTGAAATATTGTTTAAGGCCAGAAGCAAAACAGCTTTCTAGTTAGATTACATGGAAAAGATTCCAGCACCATCCTCCACAAACTAGGAGTGGGAAACCTACATCGGTAGCTTCACCAGGCTGCCCACCTTGACACTGTGGATCATACTCTTCTTCTCAAAATCCTGTCATCCTTTGATTTTGTGAACATGCTTAACTGCTCTCATGCACTGCCCCCAATCTCCTCCCTTTAATTAATGATACAACCTGATCTTCCTCACCATAATCATAACGGCAATAAGTTACAAGTCTCTTACCCCAACTTTAGGAACAGGCTATCTTTGGCTGACATTTCATCTTATCAAAGTTCTGTAATATAACATGGTTTATCAACAAAGCACCCCCATGATGGCAATTGTGTATGTAGCTATAAGCATGTCCATTGACTTAAACGGGACCTAAATACAAGGGTGCTTCAGTGTTTTGCTGATGATAACCAGTACCTAAAACTTCACCCAGACAGTGCAGTACGGAGCAGTAATGTAAAATGCTCCCACCAGCTCACCTTGCTCAGAAGCTGGGCAACCATGTTCAACACTAGCTGATGCTTCCTAGAGTATGTCTATGCTATGCTAAGAAACTCATGGCACTGAGTCACAGAACACAGGTCAACTAACTTGGGCTAGCAAGGCTTGGGCCACGGGCCTAAAAATAGCACTGTTGACATTCAGGCAGTCAAGCTGGAGGACCCAGGCTCTGAGACCTCCCCACTCACAGTGCCTCAGAGGCCAGGCTCTATCAACCTGAGCTTGAACATCTGCAGAGCTATTTTATTGCCCCTCAGCCTGAGCCCTACAAACCCAAATCAGCTGACCCAGGCCAACTGCAGCTGTGCCACCGGCTTTTTATTGAAATGTAAACATATCCCTAGTGGCCTTTGTAGACAGCCAGGTAGAGCCTGTTGCAGGAATCGAATCTAGAGATAATAAAGGCATAGATACAATTTCCCCCACCCCTGCCCGCATTGAAGTCCAGATTCAGCAAGACACTGCTTAGCTTTAAGCACATATATAGTTCCACTGAAGTCAGTAGGCTATTCATATGCTTAAGTACCTTGTTGATTCTTAACCTGTCTTTCTCCTCATTCATTTCCCTCCCCTTCTCTGTCTATTCTTGGTCTCTCCCTCCCTTCCCCTTTGCTCTGCCTCTTTCTTTCTGCTCATGTTCTCTTTCCTTCTTACCTCTCTGCCCACTTTTGAGTTCCCACCAACCTTCCAGTTGGCTACTCATCCCATTCCTGCTTCGTTTTTACCCCCTTATGCCACCATCCATTTTTCCTCTTTTTTCTACCCTTTCCCTAGCTTTCGCCCTTAAATATTAAGGGGCATTTTGCTTCCAAAGTTCTGAACTCCAAGCTTGCCTCATTATCCTACCCATTGTAAAGGCCTGGGAAAAGTAGCAACTCCAACAGCACTCTTTCACTGATGGGTGATCTTCTCCTGACTTTGCCTCACAGCGACATGCATGCTACAGGCAGAACGAGAAGCAAAGTCCCAGCTGCATGAAACAGTGCACATCTGGTGGCATGGGAACTGCAGCCAGAGAGCAGCTCCCAAAACTGAGAGCAGGATCAGGAAAGGAATTATCATTTGAGTAAAGTACCAGAGCAAACGTAAAAACGTAAGAATGTATTGGTCAGCCCAGTGGTCCACCTAGCCAAGTACCCTGTCGTGAGCTGTAGCTCACGAAAGCTTATGCTCTGATAAATGTGTTAGTCTCTAAGGTGCCACAAGGACTCCTTTTCTTTTTGCGAATACAGACTGACACGGCTGCTACTCTGAAACCTGTCTTCAGACAGTGGCCAGTGCCCCTACTCTGCCTAATCCTCCACTCTGTTACACCCCTACCAGTACACTCACTCCTGGGGCCTTATTCACCACTCTCTTACACCAGCGTTAAGTGGGTGGGACTCCAGTGCAATCAATGGAGTTACACTGGGGAAATCTCTCCTCTGGTTTTTCCACCAAATGCATCCGATGAAGTGAGCTGTAGCTCACGAAAGCTTATGCTCTGATAAATGTGTTAGTCTCTAAGGTGCCACAAGTCCTCCTTTTCTTTTTGGGGAAAACGTGTGTACGTGACGGGAGAGTCACGCCCCCTGACACAAACGCAGCACGCTGCAGTATGTTTAGATCGACAACGGCTGCCGCGCGCTCAACACGCCGAGCCAGACCCGCCGCTGCCGCCACCCCGCCGTCCGCATCGCTAGCTCGGCCATCGATTCGCCGCACTCCTCCCCCCCCCCCCCCACCCCCTCGCTCTTCCGCGCGGTCTGTCTCCTTCCCTCTTCAATCGGTGCTCGATTCCTTGCCGCTAGGGCTGAGCCAGGGAGAGAATCAAGATGGCGGACAAAACGCCAGGCGGGTCGCAGAAAACCAGTGCGAAGGTGAGGCTGCCTCGCGGACCCTGCAAGCGGCGCCGTTGCGCGGGGTCCGCTCGGGGCAGGGAGGGTAGCGGCATCCATCCCCGGGGGCGGGGGAGCCAGGGCATGCGGGACGCACGGACCCAGGTGCGCAGGCCGTGCGGCCTGCTCCGTCCCTCCCCTCCCCTCCCCGGCGCTACTGCGGGTTGCTGGCGGCGGGACGGATGGGGCGGTGGGGAAGGGCTAGGGCAGCAGGAAGGTCGGGGTCCAGGGTTTCTCCTACTGCGTAGCCAGCATGGGGGGGGTCTAAGGCCTATGGGAAGCGCCCCCCCCCCCTGCACCATTAGCCTGCGGAGCCCCCTCCCAGCACCCAGTGCTGGCACCACGTTCTCCGGGGCGGGGGTTGTGTTGGGGCAGAGCGGGGTGCATCTGCAGCCTTGCTCCTCTGGGTTTGCCCTCTCCCAGCGCTGCACTTTTGGGGGGTGGGATCGATGCCCCCCCCTTACCTGGATTAATGTTAAACTAGTTCTCTTGCTCATTTGGGATGGATTTTGCCACAGTTTTGTTTCACTGTAACGCTCACAATCTCAGTAGCTTTACAGGGCCTTGTTTGAAGGCCTTATTTTTTAAAGTTTCTTGCTCTGGTGATGAACAGTTTTGTTGTAAATTTCAGTTCCAGATTGAAACCATTACCCCTTTGTTATAATTTCTCTGTTAGGGTGGGGGGCAATTTAGGTGTTCTTAGGCCATGTTTACATTACCATTTGTGTCAGTAAAACTTATGTCACTCAAGGACGTGAAAGAAACACCCCACGAGGGACATAAATTTTGCCAGCACAAATGGTTGTGTGCACAGCACTATATTGGTGGGAGAACATCTCCTGTTGACATAGCTAGCTGCTCATTGAGGTAGTTTTATATCAACCAAAGCGCACTCTCCTGCTTTAGTATACAGTGGCTAAATGAGCAATCTTACAGCTGCATGGCTGTGCATCTGTAAGCTCACTAGTGTAGATGTGGCCAGTGACTCTGAAAAAACAGACGGAGACATGTCCGAAATCACATGACAAATCAGCATTTTCTAGTGTCTTATTCCTAGACCTGTGCTCAGCCTGCTAGGCAGTTTTTCAGATGTTTTTGGTTTGACAACTTTGCAGCCTCATGGAATGCATTTTCTCTGTGTTCCCAATTCCCATGGCTGACATGATTTCCTACAATCCTGCAGCAACATTTGCACAGATCCTGTGTCCCTGTGGAGCCCCCATGCAGTTGTAGGATTGGGGCATATGAACCGTATCCTCTTGACTCAAAAGTCTAGAAATGTTTGGAGTTTATATTTTTGTAGTAGTAGATGGAAATGAGGAAGAGGTTGTTATAATAATCAAAGGCCTCAATCCTGCAGACATGTGCATGTGCTTAACTTGGTTCACACAGGTATTCCCATTTCCTACTTTGGAAATATTTAAACCTGTTTAGGGAATGTTTCCCGATTGTGGATTAGAAATTTGTAGTTAATTTGAGATTGACTTTTCTGTTTCCATCTCCCGCTTCTCACTTCTGGTTGAAAACATTGGTGTTTTCCCTCAGTGAGCCAACTTTATTGTGCATAATTAACCCTGCTGAGGATTGAGAGGCTCGAGTCAAAACTATATGGTAGCCAGTGGCTGGCTTGTTTAAAGCCACACAGGAAATCTGCATTTGATCAGGGTGGATGCTAAAGAGTAATACCCAGAAGTGGGAGAACCATTTATTGCCTGAATCTCCCACAAAAGTGAGGAATCAGTAAGGACTATAGTGTACTCTAATGGTTGGGTGCTCTCCAGCACCTGGTAAAGATCCTAGGTATAGTGAAGCCATAAATTCTCTTCCACTCAATCCCATTGCAGGTATTAAGCTATGTCTTCAGTATGGGCTTTATAGCGGCACAGCTACACTGCTGCAGCTGCACCGCTGTCAGGTCTCCTGTGTAGCTGCTCTATGCTCACGGGAGATGAAAGCACTCCCAATGAGCAGCAGTAGCTATGTCAGCGTGAGAGCGTCTCCCACTGACATAGAGCTGTCCACACCAGTACTTTTGTCAGTGAAACTTGTGTTGGTTTGGGGTGTGTTATTTCACACCTGTGGCTGACAAAAGTGCTATTGTAGAAAAAGCCTTAGAGTGACCAGCCAGTAACAGTATGTAGTTCTTCCTAGCAGCTGGCTATTCAGTCTTCCCAAGCGGAAGGGTCATGGGCCAGGAATAGGATATGGGACTCGGAGAACCAAGATTCTGTTTCCATTGCTACTCAATATGTAAATTATTTAATCTCTTACTCAGTTTTTTCCTTTCACCAAAATGGGGATAACTTATTCAGCTTAGATTAAATGAACTATATATAGACAATAAATATATAAATGTCCCCCATCACTGGGATGTTGTTTTTTTTTCCCCCGTTGATCTATTCCAAGTATGGTCAGAAAGCCTTATTTCCCCAGCCACTACCTTCAACCAGGAAGTGTACCCAGAGTTTGGGAAGCTCAAAGCTAAACTCAAGCTAAACTCAAGCTAAACTTTATATATGGGGACTTAGCGGTGGAAGTGTTTTATGTTGAAAACTGTCCTTGTATTCAAGGGTAATTAGGAAGAGGTACATTAAAGTGTTGACCCGAATCAATATTTTGCCTTCTTCTGCAGCATTGGGCATGGGTCATTAGAGTAAACAGTAGATTCCCTGTAACTTGAAGTCAAAAATTGCCATTTCATCACTTATCAGTGCAAGGACGTGCACACTCTGCATTGCTTTAAGTGAGGCAGTGTATTAATAAAAACTGGGAAATAGCACTCACCTTTTTCTGAGTCGCAGCTTTCTCTGGTGAGTCACTATGTGCCAGGAATAGTGAAGTAAAATCTACAAAAATGTGCTGAGTTTCAGTGTAGTTGCTGTCTATAAGATTTGAAGAAGCAGTGGTGTTAACTTTCAGGTGGTATTTTAATTTTCATTGTGTTGTTACTTAAACTTGTAAGCAGGAATAAAAGAGGTGGGTACTCACTCCTTTGCCCGTGGAAGAATATAAAAGAAGTATGTGTCCTTCTTTCTTCCTCTGCTTTCCAGCAGCGATGGGTTGAATACCGGCTGCACCTGCTTTTACAAGTTTAGCAGTAGCAGTATAGTAATAAATTAAAATGTCATGTGCTTCAGAAGAAATGACTTCTAATTCTTTATTCAGGTCTACAAGTGATATGGATTTAAATAGTGAAATAGGAAATACACATAGGTATAAAATTTAATTTCCAGAAATGTTTGCTTATTTTGATATAAACTTTTTGTAGACAGGTATGTTAAGAGGAGGGGTGAAGAAAGTAGTGGGCCTTGAAAAATGCAGTTGCTCTTAGTGAATGGGAAGATTTCCCTTTTGAGCATTAGAACTTAAATTATTTTCTATTGAGTTAAAGCTTATATACGAGTATAAACGTGTAGCCCTTAAAATTTCAAGATAACCCATATAATGTGGGTAGATACAACATTGTCTTTCTGATGTTTTAGACAGCAGTTGCTTTTGCTACTTTTCATAGTCTTGCCCAGCAGCAATAATATGAATTTAACAAAACTCAGTTTCAGTTTTATTATTAAAGCTCACATTTGTACGAAGAGAAGAAGAAGGGGGGAAAAAAAAGAAGCAGGAGTGGCAGGTGCTGGAATTATTTACAGGGAAGAGGGCTCAAAATAAGAGGTTGGAGGGAGGCCTCTTTTCTTCCCCACCCTTTATTTGTAGCAGCCATGGGAGGGACATGCGGGGGGGGGAGAGTTTGAGTTTGAAGAGCTGAGGCCAGATTTTTAGCTCTTCTATAGGACTGTTTGCACTTCTCTGGTGATAAAAAGCAACTGTAAATGTGGCTTCTCTGGCACCATGAGGATTGCTCTTGTGGAAGCAGAGTGCTTAAGTGGCGTAGAGCCAATGTATTGGCATTATCTCACCACTTTTCTAAGCCTTTACCCTTAAAAATTAGATCAACCTAGCTGCTTTGCTCATGAAAAATTTTGTGTCCTGAGTGCCGAAGTTAGGTCGACTGAACTGCTGGCATAGATGTGTCAGTGGTTCTCAAACTTTTGTATTAGGGACCGCTTTCACAGAGCAAGATTCTGAGTGCAAAGCCCCCCCCCCCTTTAAATTAAAAACACATTTTTTAAATATTTAACACAATTATAAATGCTGGAGACAAAGCAGGGTTTGGAGGTGGAGGCTGACAGCTTGTGATCATCCACATAATAACCTCATGACCCTCTGAGGGGTCACAACCCTCAGTTTGAGAACTCCTGGTTTATGTCAGTGGAAGATGTGTCTATGCTATGGTGCTGCAGCTGTAGTGTAGACATGCTCCTACTGTGAAGGTGTGATGGGGTGTCCTTATGCCTCAGTGATTCCCAGCTGCCGGAATAGACCCTTGGGGGCTATTGGCCATTGGTGCTACTTAGAGATGCTTCAAGTTGTGCCTTGAAATCCTCTCAGCAACTTCATGATCAAATGGATTAAAGCTGTAAGAATCTGCATCTTTGAAGCATTCAGAGGGTTCTCCAGGAGAAGAAAGAGATACTCTTCTTCCTTTGAGGAGTTAGAGGGGAGATAGAGCTCAAATGTATTAGAAACTACTAGCTAGAAGCTGATAGGAATGATGGAGTCTCAAGAAGTGGCTTTGGATGGCATCTTGATAATAAATTCTAGTGTCTGGAGGAGTGGAGGCTCAGTTTCTTTCCAGTACAGTGACCCTCACCTATGGGCCCCTTGTCTTTTGTATCTGCTTGTGTCTAGTAGGCTGAGTTTTCTGGCTAGGAATTTTTTAGGGTTCAATTTTTGGCAACCCAATTTGACACTTTAAAGGGGCCTGACTTTTCAAAAGTGCCGAGCACCTGCCTTCTGAAAATTGTGACCATACAAGGTTTTTCAAGTTGGGCACCCAAAAGTAGTCACTTCTGAAAATCTTGACCTTTACGTAATTTTGTTAGAAGGTAATGTTATTGTAGTTTATAAAAATATGGGTTTATTAAAGGAATTACGGGCTACGTAAGTCAAAACAATATGTTGGCTATCAGTGTTCCCTCTAATTTTTCCCACCAATGTGCGGAATGAATTTTATGTTCACCAATGTGGAGATGGTGTGACACATCACCTTCATATCTGTGCACATAACAAAATTCATGTGGTGGGGGTGGGGCTGAGGGGCTCGGAGTGTGGGAGGGGGCTATGGGCTAGGGCAGAGGGCTGGGGTGCAGGGATGTGAGGGCTCTGGCTGGGAGTATGGGCTCTGGGATGGGGCTGAGAATCAGGGGCTCAGGATTAGGGCAAAGGGTTGGGGTGCAGGGCTATGAGGGCTTTATCTGAGGGTGCAGGCTCTGGGGTGAGGTCGGAGATGAAGGGCTCAGGGCTGGAGCAAAGGGTTGGGGTGCAGGCGTGTGAGTACTCCGGCTGGGGGTGTAGGCTCCAGGGTGGGGGTGGGAATGAGGGGTTAGGGTGCAGAAGGATGCTTAGGGGCTATGGCGGGGAGAGAGGACTTCTCCAGCAGCAGCACCTGGGCTGGGGGGGTGAGGCACTTCTTCCTGCTGCAACAGCTCTGGGGTTGGGGCTGAAGGATAGGTGCCCCTTCCCCTGGCCCCAGCAGGTCTGGGCTGGGGGAGGGCTGCGCCTGGGTCTGGATCAGGCTTTTCTGGCCACGGCTGGGGCTAGGCTTCCCCACCCCAACCACGGCTGGGCCCGATCTGGCCACGTCACTGCAGCAGATCCGGGTGACGCATACGTGGCTGGGTCCGGCCACGCCGCAGCAGAGTTGGCGCTGGGGGAGGGGTGCACCTCTCCTGGCCGCGCAGGTCCACGGGAGGGTTCCTTAAGTGCCTGCATGGCACTAAATAGGCTGCTGCACGGCTGCGCAGCTTGCTGGTAATTTAGTTGGCTATGTTCCCAAATTAAGGTTTGTGAAGTATTTTGAAAATAATGCAGCTCGGTGCGTATTTTAAAATGGTTTTTCATGTAGTACTGTGGAAGTGATATGACTTTTGTAATCTGACAATATTAGGGAATTTAAATTAAAAAATTTAAATCAGAACATAAGAATGGCCATATTGGTCAGACCAAAGATCAATCTAGCCCAGTATACTGTCTCCCGCCAGTGGCCAATGCCAGATGCCCTCGAGGGAATAAACAGAACTGGTAATCATCAAGTGATCCATTCCTTGTTGCCCATTCTCAGCTTCTGACAAACAGAGGCTAGGGACACCATCTCTGCCTATCCTGGCTAATAGCCATTGATGGACCTATCCTCCATGAATTTATGTACTTCTTTTTTAAACCCTGTTATAGTCTTGGCCTTTACAACATCCTCTGGCAAGGAGTTCCACAGGTTGACTGTGCGTTGTGTGAAAAAATACTTCCTTTTGTTTGTTTTTAAACCTGCTGCCTATTAATTGAATTTTGTGACACCTAGTTCTTGTGTTATAAGAAGCAGTAAATAACGCTTCCTTATTTACTTTCTCCATACCAGTCATGATTTTATAGACCTCTATCATATCCCCCCTTAATAATCTCTTTTCCAAGCTGAAAAGTCCAAATTTTATTAATCTTTCCTCATATGGTAGCCATTCCATACCCCTGATCATTTTTGTTGACCTTTTCTGAACCTTTTCCAATTCCAATATATCTTTTTTTGAGATGGGGTGACCACATCTGCACGCAGTATTCAAGATGTGGGCGTGCCATGGATTTATATAGAGGCAATATATTTTCTGTCCTATTATCTATCCCTTTAATGATTCCCAACATTCTGCTTGCTTTTTTGACTGCTGCTGCTGCTGCACATTGAGTGGCTGCAAAAAAGAAAAGGAGTACTTGTGGCACCTTAGAGACTAACAAATTTATTTGAGCATAAGCTTTCGTGAGCTACAGCTCACTTCATCGGATGCATTTGGTGGAAAATACAGTGGGGAGATTTATATACACACACAGAGAACATGAAACAATGGGTTTTATCATACACACTGTAAGGAGAGTGATCACTTAAGATGAGCTATTACCAGCAGGAAGGAGGGGGGGAAGGAGGAAAACCTTTTGTGGTGATAATCAAGGTGGGCCATTTCCAGCAGTTAACAAGTACGTCTGAGGAACAGAGAGGGGTGTGGTGGGGGGAGAAATAACATGGGGAAATAGTTTTACTTTATGTAAAAAGAAAAGGAGTACTTGTGGCACCTTAGAGACTAACAAATTTATTTGAGCATAAGCTTTCGTGAGCTACAGCTCACTGTAGCTCACGAAAACTTATGCTCAAATAAATTTGTTAGTCTCTAAGGTGCCACAAGTACTCCTTTTCTTTTTGCGAATACAGACTAAGACGGCTGCTACTCTGAAACCTGTCATTACTTTATGTAATGACCCATCCACTCCCAGTCTCTATTCAAGCCTCAGTTCATTGTATCCAGTTGGCAAATTAATTCCAATTCAGCAGTCTCGCGTTGGAGTCTGTTTTTGAAGTTTTTTTGTTGAGGGATAGCCACTCTCAGGTCTGTAATAGAGTGATCGGAGAGATTGAAGTGTTCTCCGACTGGTTTTTGAAAGTTATAATTCTTGACGTCTGATTTGTCAGTTTATTCTTTTACGTAGAGACTGTCCAGTTTGACCAATGTACATGGCAGAGGGGCATTGCTGGCATATATCACATTGGTAGATGCGCAGGTGAATGAGCCTCTGATAGTCTGGCTGATGTGATTAGGCCCTATGATGGTGTCCCCTGATATGTGATATGTGGACAGAATTGGCAACGGGCTTTGTTGCAAGGGAGGTTCTTAGGTTAGTGGTTCTGTTGTGTGGTGTGTGGTTGCTGGTGAGTATTTGCTTCAGGTTGTGGGGCTGTCTGTAAGCAAGGATTGGCTTGTCTCGCAAGATCTGTGAGAGTGATGGGTCATCCTTCAGGATAGGTTGTAGATCCCTGATGATGCGTTGGAGAGATTTTAGTTGGGGGCTGAAGGTGATGGCTAGTGGTGTTCTGTTATTTTCTTTGTTGGGCCTGTCCTGTAGTAGGTGACTTCTGGGTACTCCTCTGGCTCTGTCAGTCTGTTTCTTCACTTCAGCAGGTGGGTATTGTAGTTGTAAGAATGCATGATAGAGATCTTGTAGGTGTTTGTCTCTGTCTGAGGGGTTGGAGCAAATGCGGTTATATCGTATAGCTTGGCTGTAAACAATAGATTGTGTGGTGTGATCTGGATGAAAGCTAGAAGCATGTAGGTAGGAATAGCAGTCAGTAGGTTTCCGATATAGGGTGGTGTTTATGTGACCATCACCTATTAGCACCGTAGTGTCCAGGAAGTGGATCTCTTGTGTGAACTGGTCCAGGCTGAGGTTGATGGTGGGATGGAAATTGTTGAAATCATGGTGGAATTCCTCAAGGGCTTCTTTTCCATGAGTCCAGATGATGAAGATGTCATCAATGTAGCGCAAGTAGAGTAGGGGCATTAGGAGACGAGAGCTGAGGAAGCGTTGTTCTAAGTCAGCCATAAAAATGTTGGCATACTGTGGGGCCATGCGGGTACCCATCGCAGTGCCGCTGATTTGAAGGTATACATTGTCCCCAAATGTGAAATAGTTATGGGTGAGGACAGAGTCACAAAGTTCAGCCACCAGGTTAGCCATGACATTATCGGGGATACTGTTCCTGATGGCTTGTATTCCCATCTTTGTGTGGAATGTTGGTGTAGAGGGCTTCTACATCCATAGTGGCCAGGATGGTGTTTTTAGGAAGATCACCGATGGATTGTAGTTTCCTCAGGAAGTCAGTGGTGTCTCGAATATAGCTGGAAGTGCTGGTAGCGTAGGGCCTGAGGAGGGAGTCTACATAGCCAGAGTGGATGTTTTCAGAGAACTATCCACAATGACTCCAAGATCTCTTTCTTGAGTGGTAACAGCTATTCTAGATCCCATCACTTTTTTTATAGTTGGGATGATGCCTCTTATGCTTATCAACATTAAATTTCATCTGCCATTTTGTTGCCCAGTGACCCAGTTTTGAGAGATCCCTTTAAAATTCTTAGCAGTTAATTTTGGACTTGAGTAATTTGCAGACTTTGCCATCTCATTGTTTACTTCTTTTTTCAGATAATTTAGGAATATGCTTAGTGGCACTGGTCCCAGTACAGATTCTTGAGGGACTCCCAATATTTATTACTTTTCATTTTGAAAATTGACCATTTATTTCTACCCTTTGTTTCCTATCTTTAAGCAGTTACTGGTCCATGAGAAGACCTTCCCTCTTATCCCATGACTCTTTACTTTGCTTAAGAGCCTTTTGTGAGGGACCTTGTCAAAGGCTTTCTGAAAGTTGAAGTACACGATATCCACTGGATCTCCTTTGACAACGTTTGTTGACCCCCCCCCCCAAAGAATTCTAATAGATTAGCGAGGGATGATTTCCCTTGCAAAAGCCATGTTGACTCTTTCCCAACATATTGTGTTCATATATGTGCCTGATAATTCTGTTCTTTTACTATAGTTTCAACCAATTGGCCTGATACTGAAGTTAGGCTTAACAGCCTGTAATTGTCAGGATTATCTGTGGAGCCTCTCTTAAAAATTGGTATTGCATTAGCTATCCTCCAATTCTCTGCAACAAAAGATGATTTAACAGATACGTTACATACCACTGTTAATATTTCTGCAATTTCATATTTGAGTTCCTTCAGAGTTCTTGGATGAATACCATCCAGTCCTGATGATTTATTAGTGTTTAATTTATCAGTTTGTTCCCAAACTTAATCTATTAATACCTTAATCTGGGACAGTTTCTTCGATTTGTGCCCTAAAAAAATGGCTAAAGTGTTGGAATTTCCTCACATCAGGTGCAGTGAAAATTGTTGCAGAGAATTAATTTAGCTTCTTCACAACTAAGTGCTCCTTTAGCACGTCAATTGTACAGTGACTCCACTGCTGGATTGTCAGGCTTCCTGCTTTTGATGTTAAAAAAAAAAAAAAAAAAAAAATTGCTGTTAGATTTTGTCTTTTGCTAGTTGTCCTTCAAATTCTTTTTGACCTAACTAATTATATTTTATACTTGACTTGCCAGAGTTTTTCCTTTCTATTTTCCTCAGTTGACCTCTTTTCACCTGTAACCGCCTCTTTTACTCTGTTGGTTAGTGAAGGTGGCATTATTTTGATTCTCTTACTGTGTTTTTTTTCATTTGGGGTGTATATATATAGTTTGAGCCTCTATAATCATGTTTTTAAATAGTTTTCATACAGCTAGCAGGCATTTCATGCTTGTGACTGTTCCTTTTAATGTCCATTTAACTAGCTTTCTCATTTTTGTGTAGTTTCCCTTTTTGAAGTTAAATGCTATTGTGGTGGGTTTCTTCGTTATTTTCCTCCCTACAAGGATGTTACATTTAATTATGCTATGGTTGCTATTAGTGAGGGTTCAGCTATATACACCTCTTGGACCAGATACTTGCCCCATTTAGGACTAAATCAGGAATGGACGCCTCCTTGTGGATTCCTGGACTAGCTGCTCCAAGAAGCAGTCATTATTG
This sequence comes from Dermochelys coriacea, assembly GCF_009764565.3. NCBI lineage: Eukaryota > Metazoa > Chordata > Testudines > Dermochelyidae > Dermochelys > Dermochelys coriacea. Next base: position 32,388,224 of record NC_050076.1, on the reverse strand, counting down.
GTGACTAGAAATTTTATCTCTGCATCCTGTCCTGAGGTGACGTGTACCTAGTCAATATAGGGATAGTTAAAATCTCCCATAATTATTGGATTTTCTGTTTTTGTAGCTAGAGCCCTGCGTGGATACAAAAATGTGGATCCGCATCTGATCCGCATCCGCCAGGATCAACCCACGATTTGACCTGTAATCTGTTAACCATCTTCTACTGGTCTCCGCATCTGCACCAGCAAGCCGTCTCACGAGGGCTAGAGATCGGGGAGGGGGGTGGGGGGAAGGAAGTGGGGGGCAGGATCTTGCAGGGAAGAGGCAGCTCCAGGGTGGGGACTGGGGTAAAGGGCATCATAAGGGTGGGGTCTCGAGAAGAAGGGATGGCGCAGAGTGGGGAATGGGTGTCACATTGTGTGCTGCTTCCGGGAGCTTGTGAGCAATGGCACATGGCAGCAGCAGTGCAGGTTGCATCACAGTAGGGTGGAGGGGTGGGGTCCCTGTTCGCTCCAGTCCCTTTGGCTAGGGGCAGGCGCTGCTGCCCAGGAGCTGACAGGCCCAGGACTGGGAGTGCAGTCGGTGCTGTCGGGCCAGGCCATGGTGGGGATGCTGACGCTGCCCGACAGGCCCGAGCTGCTGGACAGGGAACGGCTGGACTGGCTGCTGGCCACCGGCTCCAAGAGCACTGCACCCCCCCAAATTGTGCAAGCCAGGTACCACGGGCCAGGTGCCACCAGTGAGTAGAGCCATGCATGGTTGTATCTGATTCACTATCTGCAAAAATGGTCCACAGATATCTGCAGATTTGCAGGTCTCTATGTGTAGCCTCTCTCCTCTTTCTGAGCCTTTCACAGTCAGTGTCACCATCTCAGTCAGGTGGTTTGTAGTATACTCTTATTGCTGCACTCTTATTATTCAAGCACTGAATTTCTATCTATAGAGATTCTGTGGTAGTTTGATTAATTCCAGATTTTTGCTATATTTGACTCTATGCTTTCTTTCACATATAGTGCCCTCCCCCCACATTGCGACCTACTTTGTCATTCCTGTTTATTTTATATACTGGTATTACCATGTCCCATTGGTTATCATCATTCCACCAGGTTTCTGATACCTATTATATCAATATCTTCATTTAATACCAGGCATTCAAGTTCATCCATCTTTGTATTTACACTTCTAGTATTTGTGTACAAGCACTTATAAAATGTATCAATATTTAGATATCTGTCTTTAAATGATGTAATTTAATAGAACTCTTTTTTTTTTAATAGTGGAATTGATAGTCACCTCTGTAATTTAGGTGGTAAAAATATTTCAGTTCTAAACTCCTGTTTCAGGTGTTTATATCTTTTTAACACTTAAGGCAAACATTTTCAGGGTTTAGACGCTGTTTTACATTGAATTATTTTTTGAAAGTTTGAAAAAAATTGTTTGGATGCAGGCGGGGGGGGGGGAACAGCAGGCCCTCTGTTAGCGGGGAAAAAAGGGTATTTTTTAATCAAGTTAGCTTAATATGATTGAAAAGGTCTATTCTAGGCTATAACACAACTGGATAGCACCTTCAGACTTGTTAAATTAACACTCATTAAGATATAGAGTAACACTTCTGAAAAGTTGACTTAACTCAATCTAACACAATTGATAAACACAGCCTTTTGCAGACTAAGGGCTTGGCTACACTTGCGAGTTACAGCGCAATAAAGGAGTCCCGGGCGCACTAGCTCATTACCCATCCACACTGGGAAGGCACGTACAGCGCTCTGACTCTGCAGCCACCGCATTGCTGGTACTCCATCTCAGCGAGTGGAATAACGTTTGCTGCACCTCCGCTGGAGTGCCGCGGCGCCAGTGTGAACGAGGTGTTGCATTACTGCACTCTGATCAGCCTCCGGAAATGTCCCATAATTCCCTTAAGTCAAGTGGCCACTCTTGTCATTGTTTTTGAATCGCTGCAGGAATGTGAATATGCCCTTTGAAGGCTCTGTTTCTGACAGCCGGCTGCTTATCTGCTCCGAGACAAAGCAAGCCATTAGTATGGAATGCTGTGTGTGTGAGAGATAGGTGGGGGGGAGAGGTGGGGGTCTGCTGAACTTACAAGACGGCATGCTGATGTGCTCCCAGCCCCCCACATACACACAACACACTCCCTGTCACACTCCACCCCCCCCATTTGAAAAGCATGTTGCAGTCACTTGCATGCTGGGATAGCTGCCCACAATGCACCGCTCCCAATGCCGCTGCAAGTGCTGCAAATGTGACCACGCCAGTGCGCTTGAAGCTGTCAGTGTGGACAGACTGCAGCGCTTTTCCTACTGCGCTCTCCGAAGGCTGGTTTAACTCAATGCGTTCTACATCTGCAAGTGTAGCCATGCCCTCAGGCTGTGTCTACACTTAAATCGCTACAATGGCAAAGGTGCAGTATCACTTCAGTGGAGACACACACTACAGTGACAGGAGGGGTTCTCCTAGTGTAGTTAATTCATCTCCTTGAGAGACGGTAAGTAGCCCTGTCTTTGCAGGAGGTTAGATTTTTTTTTTATGCCTCTGAGTGATGTAACTGCGGCAACCTAACTTTTTCATGTAGACATGACCTCAGACAGTGTGGAAGAGGGAAAGGCACTAAACCATGAGAAAAAAAGTTAACGGTACTGGTTAGTTTAATTGTTGCTATTCAGAAAGGAGGTTAGCAGTGTGTAAATGTCAAGCAATGACAGTTTCCTATGGGGTACTGGTAAAGCTGTGAGCAGCAGCAGAGGCAGGGACTAGAGTTATTCATAGGAGAGTAGTACAGTAACTCCTCACTTAAAGTTGTCCTGGTTAACGTTGTTTCATTGTTACATTGCTGATCAGTTAGGGAACATGCTCGTTTAAAGTTGTGCAATGCTCCCTTATAACGTTGTTTGGCAGCTGCCTGCTTTGTCCGCTGCTTGCAGAAAAAGCAGCCCATTGGAGCTAACTGGTGGGGGCTTGGAACCAGGGTGGACCGACAGCCGCCCTATCAGCTTCCCTGCTCCCCTAAGTTCCCTGTGCAGCAGCTGCCCAGCAAGCTATTAGTTGCTGGGCAGTTCAGCTGTACCTCCCCACACTGCCATGTGTTGCTTCTGCCCTCTGCCTTGGAGCTGCTCCCGGGAGCTTCCTGCTTGCTGTGCGGGGGTTGGGGGAGAAGGGGGGTGCTAATGTCAGTGTGTACCCCTCTCCCTTGCTCCTGCACTTTGCTTATCCCATCTCCATAGAGCAGGGGGACACACAACAGGGCTCAGGATGGAGGGAGCTTCCTGGCAGCAGCTGTGATCTCAGCTTGCTGATTAACTTAACAAGGCAGTGTACTTAAGAATGGGTCAGCGTACTTAAAGGGGAAATGCGCATCTCTCTCTCTCACACACACAGGATGTGTGTCTCTGGCCTTGGCTACACTTACAGATATAGAGCGCTGTGAGTTAAATCTGCCTTCCTATAGCTGAGTAGGGAAAGTGCTGCAGTCTGTCCACACTGACAGCTGGCAGCGCACTGTCGTGGCCGCATTTGCAACCGCATTGGGAGCGGTGCATTATGGGCAGCTATCCCAGCATTCAAGTGGCTGCAATGTGCTTTTCAAATGGGGGTGTGGAGTGGAGTGTGACGGAGCGTGGGGGGAGAGAGAGTGGGTTTTTGGGGTGCTGAGAATGTGTCAGCACGCTGTCTTGTAAGTATAGACCCCTGTCCCTCCCCCTCCTCTGTGTCACTCACTGAACGCAAACGGCAGCTGTTTCTTTTTTCTCATACATGAGATAAGCAGCCACTCGTGGAAATGGACCCCAACCCTCCCCTCCCCCCCCGCCCTGGGCGCCTTTCTCTTCAAGCAAACGTTAGCTGTCGGCAATCAAAGGAGCCCCCCTGCCTGCCTCTCACTCATTCAAAGCAAACAGTAGCTGTTTGTTTTTTTGATAAGCAGCCCCCAAATCGAAACTTTGAAACGTCACTTCCGTGTCCGGAGGATTATGGGGAGTTTCCGGAGGTCAACCAGTGCATAATAACATTACTCCCCTTTTACACTGGAGCTGGAGTGTCTCAGCCAATGCGCAACAGCTGTTAATCCTCTCGGGGAGGTGGAGTACCAGGAGCGCTCCAGCCAGGGAGTCAGAGCGCTCTACCTGCCTTGCCAGTGTGGATGTGGAGTAAGGTAGAGCGCTCTGGGAGGCTTTATTGCGGTATAATGTGCAAGGGTAGCCAAAGCCTCTGTCTCTGTCTGCCATGCTGTCTCCCCTCTCTCCATTCCTGCTGCCTTGTAGAGTGTGAGGCTACATTAACAACGAGTTAACCCCTTGAGGGCTCAGCCAATTGCTAGTTCATCATTTAGCAATAAGGCATTCCCTGGGAAATATCCCACCTCTCTGACTTCACCACCTCAACCAAGCTTCACAATCATCATTGCTGTGTACAGTATTAAATTATTTGTTTAAAATTTATATTCTGCGTGTGTGTATATTTTTAAAATCTTTTGTCTGGCAAAAAAAAAATTTCCCTGGAACCTAACCCCTCCTATTTATATTAATTCTTATGGGGAAATTGGATTTGCTTAACATTATTTTGCTTAAAGTCGCATTTTTCAAGAACATAACTACAATGTTAAGTGAGGAGTTACTGTATTTGAAAAATAGATCCTGCTGTAACGGTAGAGTAGTGCAAACTCTTCCCCTTTGCAGCAGCCGGGAACAACTGTAGGAGATTAGAGTGTCACATTTATTAGACTTTTATAAGTGGAATGTGATACAAAAGCTGGAGTCCAAAACAGCCTCTCAAGCAGCACCTTAGCAGAAATTCCATCACCCTTCCTGGTATTTAGGGTTGGTTTCTTTCCCAGCACATTGCTGTTGGATCTCTTGGTGAAACATGGCACCCCCTCTGTTTGGTTGGATTTTTTTTTAACATCTTCTGTCTTGTATGTTTAATCCTCTAGCAAATTTACAAATGTTACATGATCACATACCAGGGTGGATAAAAATCAATCATTTAAAAAAATAATAAAATAAAAACATCGTTTTTTATTTAAATCTGATCTTTTTGATAAAATGCTTTTTGAGGAAAGAACCTATCTAAAGATAGTTTTAATTAAGATACATTATAGGTCAAAGATATCTCATCATGGAAGAGGGATTATTAATTCTAATTCTATAGTATGAGACATCATATTGGGAGGAGATAGCTCAGTGGTTTGAGCATTGGCCTGCTAAACCCAGGGTTGTGAGTTCAATCCTTGAGAGGGCCTGTCATAAATATAAAAGGGAAGGGTAACCACCTTTCTAAAAAGTTTTAGGGGGAGGGATAGCTCAGTGGTTTGAGCATTGGCCTGCTAAACCCAGGGTTGTGAGTTCAATCCTTGAGGGGGGCCATTTAGGGATCTGGGGCAAAAATTGTAGATTGGTCCTGCTTTGAGCAGGGGTTGGACTAGATGACCTCCTGAGGTCCCTTCCAACCCTGATACTCTGATTCTATATTCATATAATGTTTAAGAAAAGTTTTGTAAATGAGTTCAAATAGTTCATGGATCAGGGACCCAATTTTATGGGGTACCAGGGGCTTCTGTGTAGATTATTTAGGTTAATCTTTCTATCTATACCAAAAAGAGAAGGAGTACTTGTGGCACCTTAGAGACTAACACATTTATTTGAGCATAAGCTTTTGTGAGCTACAGCTCACTCATCGGAAATGCATCCGATGAAGTGAGCTGTAGCTCACGAAAGCTTATGCTCAAATAAATTTGTTAGTCTCTAAGGTGCCACAAGTACTCCTTCTCTTTTTGCGAATACAGACTAACGCGGCTGCTACTCTGAAATCTATCTATACCGTTAGGGATGCTTAGTTTTGCAGTTCTCAAACTGTGCATTTGTGTTTCCACACACAACACATTTTGTTAACAGCAAAAATGTTTTAAAATAATATATATAGAGGTGAGAAATAACACACCTCAACCCTGTTGTCCCTCTGCAAATTTGTGTACACAGAGTCAATCCTTTACCTCTCTAAAAGTGCAAAGTTTCAAAAATTTCAATGAACAGAAGATTGTTGGGGGCAGAATAGATCTGGACAAGGAGAAGAAATCTGGAGATACACGTGAGAAGGGAGGGACAGGCAGTAGAAACAAAAGTGAAACTGTTTGAGCAGTATATTCCAGAAGTCTTGAGGTCTTTCTGAGTGTAGCTAGAGTGACCAGATGTCCCGACTGTATAGGGACAGTCCTGATATTTGATGCTTTTTCTTATATAGTCTCCTGTTTACCCTCTCTGCCCCCATCCCGTTTTTTTCACACTTGCTGTCTGGTCACATTCAGTGTAGCTTTCATTGATTTGAGGTCTACCATACCATTCTCTCACTAGAAGGGAAAACCTATAATGGCAGCAGGCCGTAAAAGAGACCTAGTTAGGAACCATTCAAGAAATAGCTGTTCGCTGATGATGTTTTAAAGAAAGTCACACCAGTGAACTGGTGAAGTCACTTAAGCACTTGGATTCAGAGACTGTTGATGAGATGTTCTCACTTTTAACAGCAGTAACTTCTGCCGGTGTAGAAAGAATATTTTTTTCCTTTGGACTAATTCATTCCAAATTGAGAAATCGTTTGGGATCTGAAAAAGGAGAAGATTGTTTTTCTTTTCCAGATTATGAACAAACAGGAAAATGAAGGTGAAGACTACTGAGTTAGTTGCAGAAGTAAATATTTTAAGTTTCTCATGTTGACCTGGCTGACACAGTCGATTTTTTTAAAAAAAATTTCATTTAACTATTTTAGTTAAAAAAAAAAAATTTATCAAAAATGAACCTGATTTTAAAAAACTTGAATGTTTAACTAAATCCAAAAATTCATATGCTTGTTTTGTTAAAATATTATGTTTGCTGTTGAAGAAAAAAATCCAGAATACATAACATTGTTTTAGTTGAATAAAACAATTTAAATGTCTGTCTGATAATGTTCTTCTAATACAGCATGGCAAGAAAATCCTCCAAATATTAATGATGGTTCACCTCCCAAAGACTTCATAAATATCTGCTTCAGTTACCTTTGGTAAATGAAATAACTAAACGATCATTTATTTTCTGATATAGCTGTAAAACTAATCTGAAAAGTTTTCAAAATAAATCATTTAAAAATGTATAGTGTGTACCTTCTAAAAATGAAACCTACATCTATCTCTGAGTTGTGAAGAATATGTATTAAGGTTGTAACGGACAAGAATACACTTTTATGTAGAAAACCATGATTAAATCGAGTCTTCCTGACTAGTGATTTAAATCAAATCCACCCTGGCACATACTCTCTCTGACTAACACGGCTGCTACTCTGAAACCTCTCAAAAAATAGTGTACAGTATTCACTATAACTTTACAACAGTGGCTATGTCTATACTACAGGCTTCTGTCAGCACAGCTGTGTCAGCTGGGTGTGATTCCTGATTGACATAGCTGTGCTGACAGAAGCTCGTAGTGTGGATGCAGTTGTACTGGCAAAACTTCACTTTTACTGCTACAGCTTGCTTCTCTCATGAAAGCATGAGAGTGTTACTATACTGATATAAAATGCAGCTTTGCCAGTATAGCTGTGTCCATGCTAGGAGTGGTTTTCTTGTATAGTATATTGGTGTTCCTTTACTGGTAATGTACTTCTTGTGTAGACATAGCCTAAGTGTTACGTTTCATATGCTGGATAATATGCCTCTGTACCTGCCTCTGCTGATGCTCAGAGTTTTCCAGTGCCTCTAGTAAGGAACTTACAAGGGTTTTGTAAATTTAATTCTGCTGCTTAAGACTGCTGTGGCCAGCAGCACAGGCTTTGGAATTTTCAGCAGCCCCAGGAAGATGACACTGCATCAGTTCATGTTTTGGAAGATTATTTTCAAAACATCAAGGTTAGAAAATTATTTTCTTTAAAAGGGGGAGAATTTCAAATGATGTCGTAAACCTTCCATGTTTTCCCATAACAAGTGAGATGGGCGGATGTTTCAAGCTTTTCTGTGCTTCTGTTATTTTTCAAAATATGCTCATTTTAACATCTGATAACCAAATCATCCCTGCCATTTGTCTTTCATGCGCTGTTGTCTTGTCATACACCTGGCTTGTCACTCTGAGGCAGGGACTGTCTTTTTTATTACATTTGTGTATGGCCTAGAACAGTGTGTCTCTGATTGTAGATTGGGGCCCTTAGGCAATAGTGTAACACATAATAATGGGATATGAAAAAAAGGTTTGAAGTTGGTAATTGGAAAGGAGGAAAAATGTTTTCAGAAAAGAAGCGTGGCTTTTTAATTTACAGTTATATTCCCAGTTGCGCCAGTGAACTGGTGTTACTACCACCACAATGCTTGAGCTATGCCTTGTGTTACCTCAATAGTGAAGGTAAGCCCTGTTGGTGCAGGTGAAGTGAGGAATGTGAAGATAGAATTGTATGGAGGATGGGAGGTGACACAGTTATTATTTTCAATTTTTGAAGCCTGGAGGCACTTTGTATCTCCTTGTGGGCATTGTATCGTTGGCTTTTGTGGTTTTGGGCTTGTATCCACATGAAACTTGGAGTTCTCCCATTGGTGTTGGTAATCCACCTCCCCAAGAGGTGATAGCTACGTCATCCGAAGAATTCTTCCATCAACCTAGCGCTTATTTTCTAGTGTAGACCAGCTCTTTATTTAGTTCAGTTCTTGAACTAAATGGATTTGGTGGTGTTAAAAATGGAGGTGGTTTCCTTAAAGTGACACAGTGCTTGCAGATGTAAGTGCTAATATCTTGGTGAATTGGAAACTGGCCATCCTCTGAGCAAAGTATTTCTTAGACTACTGGTGCCTGCATTGTTCCAATCTGGATTGATGAGGAATAACATTTTCTTAATATGACATGTTTAAAAGACAAATTTCTTACAACAAAGAAGTCTGTTAATGCTCAGTAGCGAATACATCTCTACCCCGATATAATGTGACCTGATGTAACACGAATTCGGATATAACATGGTAAAGCAGTGCTCTGGGTGCGGGGGGTGGGGGAGGAGGAGGCTGCACGCTCCGGTGGATCAAAACAAGTTCGATAAAATGCATTTTCACCTATAACGCGGTAAGATTTTTTGGCTCCCAAGGACAGCGTTATATCGGGGTAGAGGTGTATTGAGGAAATTTAAAAGATTACCAATATTTTTAGTTATCTCTACATTTTACTTTTAATTTCAATTTAAACATAAATGTTGTATGAAACAACCATAAGTTACAGAGGATCCTCCTGTAGTAGTGGAGTTTTCTGGAACATATGTATTTAATTTAATTTGCACTTTTTTCTGTTCTGTGGCATCTCTCTAAAAATGTTTTCAATTAACAATAATCATCTAAAATTAAGGATCTTACTTGTTGAGAAGGGAAAATTGAACTTTCAGCCACTGTTAAAGATTTAATAAGGAACCTCTTCTAAAATAAATACCCTATTTATGATGAGACTATATGTATATGTACTGGTCTTTGTTTTGTCATGTGTGCATTAGTTTATTTAATTTATTTAATAATAAATTGGATATCTTTAAATATAATCGCTTTTACATAAGGATACTTAAAAAGAGACATTGTTTTGTTCAGCCATGAACTAAAAGCTAGCAAAGCTTAAGAACTTATTGCCAAAAACCATCTGTCTTTGGCAAGGCCTAGTTGTTGCACATACTAGCAAATCTTTCTTCACAGTCTTTTTAGATAACTAGAATTTCAGTGAAAGGTGAGTAGGGGATTCTAATTCTGTTACTTGTCTAAAAGATAACTGTGCAAATTGCCTTTTGCCTTTCTGTAAAGCACTGAATTATCATTCTTATTTTCAGTGTGATGTTGAGTGACAATAAAAGCCAAGTAAATATAGATATTACATAAGCACTAGTGTAAAACTGCATGGACTGAGTCATCTTCATTTTGTTAATGGGGTAAAATTAGTTTGTATCAGTTTGAATTGAGTTTGCCAGTTTTTAATAACAAAAGTAATTACTAGGCAGGTTATAGTTCACTATAAACATTAATATTTCATTTTTATAGATAGTATTTATTGAATGAGAAAGGTAGGTTGAGGTTTATAAAGAGTGTTTATGGTGCCACTTTGTCTGTAGCTTGAAGGTGAACTTTATCTTGGATTTTCAGGCTCATCTTCCGAATGTTACTAAAGGTTGAATCAGATAACTTCCTGGCCCTATATTCTGGAAGAACATAGCTAATAGTCTATACTTCTGGGGAATTTTGTGCCAAAAAATTAAAAATTCTGTGCACAATATTTAAAATTCTGCAAAATTCTGCATATTTTATTTGTCAAAATAACACACTATAATAGTGCCAATTTCAATTATTTTGGTAATTTTTTCAAAATACCTGTCTGCAAGTATGCCTGTAACAGTACAGGTTTCCTGCACCCCTCAGAAGCCATGCAAAAACTTGGGGGAGTCAGGGGTAATGGAGGAGCTGAGGGAGAGGGAAGTAATTGCTGGGATGGAGCCTGGGTGTGGACTTAACAGGTGGTTGGGTGTGGGTGGGAGAAGTATGGAACAGGGTTTTTTTAGGCAGAGATGGATTGTTAGGGAGCCTCCGCCATGTAGATCCTGGATGACCCCAACCCTCTCATTCAGTCAGACACATCTGCTCCATCCTCATGTGTCCCTGCATCCCCTTCCCCCATCCCTATGTGGCCATGCACCCCTACTCAGCCACCCCTTCCTCGATATGTCCCTGAAGCCCCTCCCCCATCCCCATGTGTCCCTGTGCCTCCACTCAGCTACCCCCAACTCCTATATGGCCCTCCACCCCCACTCAGCCACCTCTTCCCTTCATGTGACCCTGCACACCCCTCTCCCTGTCCCATGTGGCCCTGCGCCCTCACTCGGCCACCCCATCCATCCCTCCAGCTCCCTCCTCCTGTCCCCATGTGGCCTTGTACCCCCACTCAGCCTCTGCCACAATCTGTTCCCCCCCATAGCCTTTCTGAATCTGTCTGTGACCCCCTCCAGCAGCCCCATGTGCCCCATGCTGTCCATCACCCCATATCCCATGCCTCCTGACCTGCCCCACTGGCAGGTGCTGTGCGGAAAGCAGCTTCTTTCTCTTCCCTATCCCTAGCTGGAGCTTCTCCCACCGGAGAACAGCTGCTCTCTGTTCTGGTGCCATAGTGGCCCATGGTGGGCGAAAGGAGTAACTGCAGCACCTTTCCGGCAGAATGTATTTTCTACAGGGGAAAAAAAATTTTGCATGGCACATGATTTCTGTGCGTGTGCAGTGGTGGAGAATTCTCCCAGGAATATATTATAATAGTATGTCTGGATATGGCTTCTGTTTAAACAGGGGCCCAAGGAGTCTGTATTTAAACAATATAGCTTGGTTAAAAACATTTTGTCACCAAACGATCATATCACACAGACTTTATACTTTAATTGAATATGCATTCTGTTATACTTCAATATCCTTATTCATAAAAAGGAGTGATGTGAGGGGAGGGGAGAAGTAAATCAAGCAAATGTCTAAAAGTAGAGCTGTAAATTGCAACTCTACATTACAATCCTTAAATAATCTTTTAGAGGTTTAACTCTCAGGCAGCAAGATATTTTTCACTAAGTTTGCAAATTCTTCAAGTGAGCCATTTTGCTATGTGATTCCATACTTCTGAATTGAATATAGCCATAAAATGATTGGATAGGTGAATTAAGTGATTAATTTCATGTGAAAGTATTAGAATGTTTGTCTAAAGATAAACTTTTTGGAAAAATTAAAAAAATACTCCCCATAATTTAAAATGCCCTAAACCAAATCTCCTTCCAAAACTTCAATGATAAAATTGTAAAATAATCACAAGAATGCCAATAGATTATAATATGTGTTGCAAAACCTTGAGCCAGTAGAATGGATGCATGTTTTTGTCCTTTCCTATCAATTTCTGGTTTCACAATACTAGGCTATATGGAGCCATATTTTCTTCTGCATTGAGGTCCACTTGTCAGAGCAGGTTGTGGGAGGGTGGCATTTGGGAGCCAGTTTTACAGACTCTTTGGGCTTATCTATGCTTGCCTTGCACATTAGAGCAGCCTATAGATCTGAAGGAGTTTCTATGCACTGCCTGAACAGCTTTAAATAGTAGTTTGCAGGGTATGAATCCAGGCCATGACTTTTCTAACTCTTGGATTACTTGCTTGAATTTGGCCCTAATTGGCAATGATTAAAAATTATTGCTGCTTGCTGGATTTTTGGAGATCAGTGTAATCTATCTTGTTGGTCTCATTCTAGTTCTACAGCATAAAAAGCCACTGGAAAAATTAATACTCTTGTTTGTTCTCCGACAGCACAGATTGAATTGATGTTGAAATTGACCCTTTTCTTCTCTCCTTCCCTCCCCAAAATTTCTGGAATGGCACACTGGTGGGATAAAGTAGAGAACATTGTGCTTTTATGCATTCTGTACATGTATAAGTACATGTTAAGTATAAGTACACTGTTGTTGAATAAGTTATGTACTAATGAACAGATACAGCCCTCTGAAGGGTAATTTCTCAATCTCCTATATTATGCTTAATAAATACAGCTTCATTTACTTATTGGAATATAGTAGGAAACAAATTTAAGATTTGGTCTAGATTTCCTTAGGCTTCTGTATAAATTCCCTACAAATATTGAACTTCTGGGTGCAAAATGGTTGCTTTAATCCTCATTTATTTTTTGGAAAATTGCAGTTCTAGCAGCTGCAGGTTTGTGGATTACTATAATAAGGGGATTACCTCTTGTATACTTAGTTTTACCATGTTCATGGTGTTAGAGATGTTTTCAAATGCATTACAGTTTTCTTTCTGTCTTATTTGGTAATTGATATCCTTCTCTTTTGCGGATATAGCTGTCCTATGTACATACAGACCCCTCAGTGTTCAAGTGAAAACATTCTCTGCAAAATAAAGCTTACTAACGTCTACCAGCTACAAGGTTAAAGGCTAATATTAGAAAAGATAGCAAGAAAGAAGTAGAAACAAGCATATCTTTCAAAAATACTAAATTTACTGTTCAGAGAAAAGCAACAATGATCTTCACTTTTTAACAAAATTTATACATCAAGCTAATATCAATTACATGAAATACATTTAAAGTTTAATGTAAAATAAAATTTGATGTCAACTAGTATGTGTGTCACTAGTAGGGGTTAACTTCATTGGGTTGGGGAGGTTAAGATTAATTCCATCCAGATCTGGTTAATCACAACATAGTAATAACATGTACTAATATTACTCCTGGGGGAATTCTGCATGCCCAGAATTCATATCCCCTGCAGATTTCTTGCCAGGGGATATTTTTCCAGGGAAGCAAAGGGAAGCCCGCAAGAGTGGTCACGTGCCCCTCCCTGGCATCGCAGGCTGGTTGGTTCGGGTGCCTGGAGCAGCTGTTAGAGATGTAAATCACTGCTGGGACTGGGTGGAAGTGGGAGCTCTGCAGACATGTGAGAAAGAGAGACGCTCTGTCTCTCTTGCTCGCTATTGTGGCACACTCGGCATGGAGGAGGTGTGGCTTTGGGGTGTTTCTGAGGAGATAGGTGTGGGGCAGAGCAGAAAGTAGCAGCCTGCCTGCTTAGTGAATTGTTCCCATTGTCTCTGTGAATTCCTCCAGGAGTATAAAATGGGTGTAGAAGTTTTAAGGCTCCTTAACATTGCCAGAGTTGTGTACAGGACAGGATGGCCTTCTGAATGCGTATGGTGATTAGAACTGGTCTAAATTTTTGGACTGAAAAAAATTCCTATCAAACTATGCTCCATTACCTGTTTGGTGCTGTCCTTTTTGGAGATGGCCAATAGCCAGCATAAATAGTGAGTTTGATTTCCCAGCCCTCACTTGCTCTTCAGTTGCCTATGATGTAACACTGAGCATATGGCTGCATATATTTGTTGACTAATAACTAGAAATAAAGGGTCAAACCTAGCTATATTACTATTAGACAAAGGGAGTTTGGGGGATTTCCTCCAGTGCACCCCACTCCCATTCTCTAGCCATTGTATTGTATTTTAAATAAATTACCAAAATAATTGAAACTGGCATGATTATATTGCATTATTTTGACAGATAAAATATGTAGAATTTTAAAATATTGTGTGCAGAATTTTTAACATTTTCACGCAGAATTTCCCCAGAAGTATAATATCAACAAATCAAATTTAGTAACTAATTTTATAACTTAAGACAAATATAATGAAGCAAATAACATTATCTTGAAGACATTTCACGTTGACAGTTTCTAAGCAGGTTCAATGCAACAGGCCTGGAATTAGTGTTTAAGATGGCCTGAATCCTGGTGGAAGTGATGAGTTTGTGAAATCCAGAGAGCTGAATTGAGATGTTTATGGATAAGGGCAAGAGCCTTTTTTCTGTATCAATCCACATTGAGTATATCAGTTGTATTGCTCAAATACTTTAAAAAAATCTTAAATATATGAGGGTAAAGATGCATGCCAGGATAGTGGTGGAAATGAAAATGGAATCCCAACAGCTGCATCTGAAAGGGCCAATGTCTTTTGCTTATCAGTAAATGCTGCTAGTATATTCCTAAGTGACTTTTTTCCCCATCATTTGCAGGTCAGACTGCCAGATGCGGTACAAACGACTGGATCTGCCGATAGTCACGTAAGTCCTAAAGAATATAGCTATTAGATTGCAAAGAATACTTCACCTATTTTGCCACAGTCAGCCCCCACTGCTGGGTAATCATATAAACTATCGATATTCATTAATAAATGATTCACAGAATTATTTTAACCTTGCTTTCCGGTCTCATGCATGTGTGTCTGCCTCCTGGGTTTTTAGCGTAATCCGTTTGCATGCTTCCGAGATATGACACTCCTCATTTTAGCACTTCAGAATAGTCTCTTAAATAATTTTGAAAACAATAATTGCTTAATGATGATGGTGCTAGAGAATTTGTCTTCCCCTCACCTCTTTCTTGCCAGAAAGTGTTAGAATATTAGAACAAGATCCTTTCCTTCATAATAAATACCAATATTAGAAGAGTTGTATATAATAATCTTTGCAACGGCAATAGATAAACTAGTTTGAATAAGCTAGTTGTAAAGAGAGTATATATAGTTGAACAATTTCTTCAGTGTTATAGACAAAGTGTAGCTCCTTGCCTGCTAAATTAAGTGATCTGGTGTGCGAACTATTATTTTCTAATTTAAACCTCTGCTTTTTAGAATGCCGACTAGAGCAGATTTCTATCAAATCAACTGGTTAGGTTATTTGTTCTTGCTTTAAAAATTTTTTTTTGCCTTCTTGTGATGATTTCTTATTTATCCCCATTATATAACTGGTAAATTGATAGGTACACCAGCTTCTGAGCCAACACACAAATGATCAGCCAGTATCCTCAATGGCCAGGGTTGATATACTGGATGGGGAGGGCTCTGAGTTACTACAAAGAATTCTTTGCCAGGTGCCTTGGAAATAGAGCTCTGAAACGCAGCACCAAGCTTAGTTTGCACACAGGATTTTTTCAGAAATTAAGTCTCTGTATGTTAGGTGTACTGTTATCAGCTGCAAAATTGCATATAAATCACTAGCATTATTGTTTAATGACAAGAAATAAGCAGCTTCATTACAACAAGCTTGGTGTACAACAAGCTCCCACCCTCAATCCTGGTGCAGAGCCTTTCTATGGGTTAGAAAGACCTAGTTTGAGTTCAATTTCAGGTTGAATTTACAGGCCTGGTAGTTACAAAAATATCCTGTTCCTTTTATTTAAAAAAATTTTTTTATGTGGTTTGCTCTGAAAGTTGAGACAGTAAGCCTGTGGAGCCCCCGATTCAACTTCTGGTTACTGTTTAGACTAGCACTGCACTTCAAAGCTGAATCAATGCATAGCTTAACAAAAGTAAAAAAAACAAAAAAAACCCCAAAAAACCAAAACCAACCTACAATGCTGATGATTTACAAGCAATTTTGAAGCTGATAATGAAACTTTACATTCACAGTTTCAGTCTAGTTTTGTATGCAGGATGATGTACCAGGTATGGTCAGCAGTTACAAACATCACTTTTGTTCTGATCAGCATGCTGATATTAGGCGTGTCCAAATAATCCATTCAGTTTGGGCCTGCCTACACTAAGTGAGGAAACCATTGAAGGAACGCTGCATAAAAGGGTTGATTGTATTGCTTGACTTTGCAGCAGTTTAGTATGTAGAATACTGATTTTTTTTTTTTACAGCCCCTCTTTTGATGCTTCTGAAACACAGTTCACCATACAACTGAATTCCTGAAGCACCTCTCCCATAGTGACTTGCACCTTTCAAAAGATGCAGGAGATTTTGTATGACCTCCAAATGTGAAAGGGTGTATTGTGTGATGAGTTAAAAGAACTGATTGAGTCAGTCAGTGCAGGTACAATATTTGTGGCTTCCTTTCCTCGCAGGGGAGAAACCACTGTGGACTTCACCAGCCCAGTTTGGCCTGGGCTAAACACTTGCTCCCCAGCAGAAATGGGAAAACTTGTTAATAAGCTTGCTAGCCATATGTCCACAAAAAAGATGAGGGGTGCATCAGCAAGCTCTGAAGACAGTGCCGTGGTGGGAAATCCTCTATCCACCCCAAGCCTCTAGGAAGGAAGCAGGTGCTAACAGAGCATTGATCCTGGATCTTGCTTGGGCTTTCCATCCTTTGTATCAGCCTCTAGTTAGCAAGGCATTTGTAAATGGGGACATTTCTCTTCCCTCCATGCACCAACCTGACTATTTAAATGGAAGCTTTCTCCTCCCTCCTTCTGTCTTAATTACTTCCTGGCAACCTCTTTTTTTTTTTTTTTTTTGGATGAGGGGTATTCCCCCAAAATTTTCAAATACCTGGCCCTTTTTATAGATTTTCTAAGCAGTATATAATTCTTGTCAATTTTGTAGCTGCCTACAGGATTTTGTATTCCTTCAATGAAACATTCTAGAACCTTGTTAATTTCATGCTGTTTGGCGAATTATTTTTTCCAAGTCTGCTGACATTTTATTTGTTCACATTTGCAAAGTTTTCCTGGGAATCATAAGGGCACAAAACTGCTTTAAGACGAATGAACCACTTCACTCTCCAGGCCAAACTTCTCAGTGTTCAAGAGCAGTGAGCCTTTGGCCTTCTTATTCTCTCGTTCCAATTGTTGGACACTGCTCTTGTCACACATCTAGGACGGTGCATGTATGGACACCAAGCAAGTATTGTAGCTCAAGTTATTTCAAGTAATAGCTTCTTACAGTGCTTTTTCATATTGTGTAAAAATGGCTTTGAGTAGGAAACTTCTATTAGAAGTGGTGTTAAATGACTAAGGCATTGACATTCCTGATAGAAATTCCATTCCAGATAGAAGTTTTTCCAAAGCTAACATTTATTTTTTTTTGCAGCTGATTCTGAAATCGCCTTGGTATCATGACTAAGTTGTTCAGTTTACTCAATTTAACTTCTCACAAAGTGTGGGACCTGCTATTTAAAGAGTTTGTGTGTTGCTGAGATAGCAGTTGTTAGCATCATTGTGTATAAATGAGTTGATAGCTGTGGTAGGGCTTCAAAAATATTTTGGAAGGGGTGAAGTGTCATTCCATATGTTGAGATGTTCTGGTGACTACTGGGGATGTTTTCCTTATTCCCATATTGATTCATGTTTCAATAACAAACAAGTTAAATTATTTAAAAATTGAGATTAAGTTCTACTGTCTTTTTCACTGTTGGAATTTCAAAATAAGTTTGCTGCCTTGTCTCTTCTCCCCTTCCCAAACCTCCCCACTGCCCATTTCTTGGAGAAGTTATCCGCTCTCTCAATGCCTTACCATCTTTCTTCAGTCAGCGAAGAAGGAGAATCCTGCAGATGATCAATTATTACTATTTCAGTGTGCAAGTGTAATTTTGCTTTGTGATCTTCCTTCTTTGATAGTCTTATGGGGGAGAGATGAAATTGGGAGAGGCAAGGAGAATGAGATATTGGGGAATGAAGGTTTTAATTGTGCTGGGGCTGAAAAAAAACTCCTTTGTATCTTCCCACAGCAAAAACATGTAATTAAATTCCTCAACACTCTAATTTTATTTCTATTAATATCCTCCATCACAACTGGCTAGGATCACAAAATATTCTTCTGGCCAAGAGAATTTAATTAGCTGCAACTCTTTTCAGTGCCTGTCCTCTGCAGCCATTTAAGAAATAAGGTTGCCTCTGAGTTATGGAGCATATTGTTCTCCAGGTTTAAGCAACTAGGCATCTTCAGCAGTGTCAGCTTCTGCTGACACATGTATTGGGTTCACAGACTTCGTTAGGTTTCCCACAGGTTAGCGCAGAACATACCACAAGACCACCAATCTAGCTCATCTAAGTTTGGACGTTAAAAGCTTCCTCCATAAGCTATTGCGGAATAGTTGTAAATTATCAAAATATTTCAAAATTGTATTGCTTTTGGAAAACTACCTGTCCTGAGAGACAAGTCCAGGAAGACTTCAGTTTTTTTCCAAGTAACTAAATCAACACATTGGGTGAGTCCTTTCAGGTAAAATGTTACTTTGGATGTTAGATTCAAATGATGAGATGCATTTAAAGATTACTTCTCTAAACATTCTGTTTTCGGTTCTTTTTGTAGCCTCTTTTGGAAAACAAACTTAAATCATTCAGTATTGGCAAAATGAGTGCTGCCAAGAGGACTTTAAGTAAGAAGGAACAAGAGGAGTTAAAAAAGAAGGTAATGGTAAATAGACAAGGTTTTTTTTTCTTCTTTTTATATATGAAATTATCTTGCCATTAACTTATCCAAACAAAGAACTAGCAGTGAAAATAGAAATTCTGTTTCAGAGAATTAGTTGTAACTTAACTTTTTTTAAAAATTTAAGTAAATAATACCGTAACTGTACTAATTTATTTCATGTGGTAATTTTTAAAACATTTGCTGCCAACTGTATTGGGGAGCACAGAGGTCTGCCTTTGAAATGGGAAAAAAGCCAGGATAAGTCTAAATGAGAGCTCAGATTCTGTGGCTTCCCTGGAAGCTTTGGGTTATGACAGACTGAATGTCACAACGGTCACTGGACTGTGAAATCAGTCCCTCCCTTTGACCTGCTATCACCTCAGGTGACTTTTCTCTTGTGTGGTTTTATATTGTATATTATTTGATTTTAATTTCTACCAAGAGAATCAGTGGCACTGTTCTGTTTAGATATTTCAGTGCTGAAAATGCTTTATTCTACAAAATAGATTTTACTTTCAAACTAGAGATTTTTATCTTGAACACAGTAAATTTATGTTAGATATGGTTTGGTGCAGAAATGCACATATCTGATGTAAAATGGCTTAAGAACATCTTGAAATTTGGAATTTTAGTAAAGGCTTTTAACATGTTTCAATATATTTTAACTTCTTGCTTTAGATTGTGTGATGTCAACTCAGCTAATTTAAAGTTGGGGGTTTTCAAAGAGCCTAAACAAGTTAAGTTCTCAGCTTCCTCTGAATTTTCAGTGGGATCTGGCTTCCTAACCTCCCCAGACTCCTTTGAAAATCCTAATGCAAGGCAATGCAGTGGTGTTTAATTTAATTTGCTGTCTCACTTATTTTTATTAATTTGTCATTTGTGAAACACACCATTTAAAACTGAGCCCGTTAACTTCATCCAGACACACAATTTGACTCCCATAGTTTACACTATACATTTTTTTTTTTTTTTTTTTTTTTTTGAAACACACAGGCTAGCGCAGAGTCTAAGGTCTTTGTCGTGTTTTTGTGTTTGCCATCTTCTTTTTACCTATGAAATTATAAATCATTTAAAAAAAATCAACTCTACATTTATTAAATGAGTAATCATATTTGATTATACAAATCTGTTTGTCTCTAGTTCTTGTGTTAATAATTCTTCCCACATTCCTGCTCTGAAATATTGTCTTGTCTGAAACTGAACCTTACGCTGAATTAGAACAAGTATCATGACAAAAATAAAAAAGGAAAGTCGTATGGCTGCTTAAGGTTAGATGTCTCATGGATGCTGTTTGTAAAAATAGTAAACAAATTTAACATTTGGTGTGTAGGAGGATGAGAAGGCAGCTGCAGAAATTTATGAAGAATTCCTTGCTGCCTTTGAAGGAAGTGATGGTAATAAGGTGAAAACATTTGTAAGAGGAGGAATTGTCAATGCGTCTAAAGGTAAGACTTGAATATTTTTTCCCCCACAACTTCTGGTTAATTGCAAAGAAAAAGGTTAGGTTTGGATTTTATTTTGTGTTTAATGCAGTACGTTGCTTGCCAGAATTTTTCATTATGCTTTTAGGAGATGTTTATATAAATTATCCCTTTTTTATATTTAAAGGAAAGGTTTTTTTTGTTTTGTTTTTTTTTAAACCAACTACACTTTACACATGCTTTTCCTGAGTATTACATTTAAATTGCAAAGTGTGATACTATTACAGCATTTCATTTTGATTTATAAATAATTAATTTTTTTTAGATTCTGTGTTGGAGACAGAATTTCAGAAATAAATACAAAAAACCTGATTCTTTGGCTCATTATTATGCAGTAACTGTTAACTAAGTTCCTTTTTTAAATCCAGATGAACATGAAACAGATGAAAAACGAGGTAAAATCTACAAACCTTCAGCACGATTTGCAGATCAAAAAAATCAGCCAAATCAGCCATCCTCTAATGAGAAGCCTCCATCCCTTCTAATGATAGAAACCAAAAAGCCTGTAAGTTATTCTTTTCAAAATATTTACTACCTGTTTAATTCCTCTTCAAAGCACTTATACACATTAACTACGTAGAGTGATTTTATTCCCATTTTTCATATCAGAGGAACCAACACATGTATATTAAGTGATTTGCCAAACCATATAGTAAATCATTGTAGAGATTAGAATGTGAAGGTCTACTAGTCCTGTATGCAGACTGGCTCTCTAAAAATGGCGCTCTGTCTTGATTTTGTTCAGAAAAAATATTGTACATGCTCAAGTATTCTTTTTAATCAAGATAACTTCATCATGAATTAGTATTTATTTAGTATTAGTATGAATATTAAAAGAATGCTCCCAATCACTATTGAAGTATATATGTTTGGTACCACCAGCTATTCTGAAGGTTTCAAAACAGTTTTGATTTTAACCATCTGTTTTCAGATGCGTGTAACTTTTTAAGAAAATTTTACCTTTTGGACTGATCTACAGTTTCCATGCTTGGTCTCTGTCTCAAGGTGATTTTATTTTGAAACTTAAGCAAAATCCTTTCAGCTCTTTGAGTTATGACCAATAGCCTGCATGACTTGCAGGTCTTCTAAGATGAAGCACTTATTTTCTTTCATTTTTCTCTCTCCTGTCAGTTTGCATGTATATTGTTAGTTTGATTTTGTTTTGCTTTAAAAACACTGGGAAAAAAAAACAAATACTGTTAGGAGCACATTAAGACTGTGCAACTGAACACTCAAGTCAGAATATGTGCAAGTTAAGGTTTAAACTGCAGACTTAATGCTGTTCCTGTGTCAATTCGTTATGATGGTTTTTAACAACTTAATAATGTTTCCTAAATAGAATTCTTTCTACAATCTTTAGATATGTGTGAAGCATCTATAGCATTGTGTGCTAGTGACATTAGTAGTAGCAAGTGATATTAATGCAAACTCACCCCAAACATAAAACAATATGCTGTGGATTTAGATAGTAGAGTCGGATACTAATGGACAACATAGAAGATATTTCGCAGTGTGCCAAGTTTTTCAGTTACAAAAAAGAGCTACTTAGTTGTGATTCTTGAGTACATCTTACTCCTCCCACTGAGCCCTTCACTGTCACATTGCTGTAAAAATATTACTGCCGATGTAGTGCTGTAGTGAAGACTTGTCCTTTGTCACTAAGGATGTAATCAACTTTTGTGATTAAAATAAGTGTTAAGACTGACAAAGACATTTAACATCTTGTAATTCTATCTTAAGTAGTAAAGAGAATGTTTGAGCATGAGAACGCAATTAAAGGTTGCATCGTAATGTATAAGCACGAAAGCAGAGTTACGGTTTACATTCAACTTTAACTTTTGTATTTCCTGACTGTGCCTTCAGAGGGCTTAGCCTTAATGTTTTTCAAGGTGGATTTTTTGTTTGTGATTCAGTCATTAGGAAACCTGAGACCAAAGATGATATGGATTGGAAATGATCTAAAATATAGGTGTCACAAACATTTCTTTGACAAACCATTCATTGTGTGGTGTTCTGAAATATTGGCTGATGTATCCTTTATTTTAGCCTTTGAAGAAGGGGGAGAAAGAAAAGAAAAAGAGCAATTTAGAACTCTTCAAAGAAGAACTAAAACAGTAAGTTTGACTGTGCATGGAATGCCATCATAAATTAGCAAAAATGGCACAAATGTTTGAATTTTCCCCTCTTACCGAGATCAAACCAGGGCTGAGATCATCACGTCAGGGTCTCAGACACTTGAGTGTTATGCCAACAAAGTGCATGGCATCCACTAGCCCTTTGTGGGGAGTCAGATTTCATTGTTAGTAGCCAAAGAGTTTGGTTCTTTTTAAGCATGCTGTCCTGCACTCTTAAGGCCCATGTGCCAAATGGATTACACTGAGTATGTGCAGACAGAGAAGCCAACAGGGTTTGTTGTCTTAAAACTTTCACAGCAGATAGATAACGCAAGGGGATAAGCAGTAAGCCTTTGAACTAACTTGCCAGCGTCAGTTTGAGTCCCAACATGGACAAACCTCTGGGAAATGTTGTAAGGGACAGAACGTCTAAAATGTTAAAATGTCTGTTGGATTTTTTTTAAAAAAATTTTGGGGGAATGTAATTTTTTTTTCCATTTAAAAAGACATGAATGCTTGCTAATGGGGAGGGGAGCATTTTTGGGGGTGGAGGAGTGGGAGGAATGGGGTGAGAAGGGCTTGGGGCTGCATCAGGAGGGGAGGGATAAATGGGGTTGGGTGGGAGTTCAGGTGGGGGGACACTGGGAAAGAATATGGGGGTAAGTTGCAAGTAGACTGGAATGTATGCGAATAGCCACAGATACAAAGTGGGAATCTGCAGTTTTGCTGGGCTCTAGTTCTGTGTTTCAGGGAATAGTAGAGTTGGGGGGATCTTTACTCACATGCTTAAAGTTACTGTAGCTGTCATTTAATAAAATTATAAAGTTCTTGGGAATCAGACCGTATCTGAGATTTCTCTCACTGGCTTTGTTAGCAACCACACACTCCAAACATTTCAAAGCATGACCATTATTCATTCCATTGCAAGAAAGTGCCGGAGTAAGAGAGAGACAACACTTTGGAATCACATAGCAATAGGGAGAACAGTGAACTGTGACTCAGAAGACCTGGGCGCTCTATTTGTTTTGTCACTGGACTGCTTGGGTGACTTTGGCCAAGTCACTTTGCCTTTCTGTGCCTCAGTTTCCCCATCACTATAAAGGGAAAAATGTTTTCCCCCTTGAGATCTAGTGATAGCGTATCTAAGAGTTAGATATAATTATCATTATGGGTCCACAGGTAATTAATCTGTCATTAACTGCACACCTGTGTGGTAATTACAGCTGCCTAAATGACTGCTAACTTCTACTAACAGTATTTCTCATGCTGTTAAAAACACTGGGAAATTAAATGGGGAAAAAGCCTTAGTTAACTCAGAGATCAGGATATCTGTCTATAAATTTGTTAGTCTCTAAGGTGCCACAAGTACTCCTTTTTGCGAATACAGACTAACACGGCTGCTACTCTGAAACCTGTCTATAGCTCGTGACTTTCCAGAGCGTCGAGTTCAGCAAAAATCAAACTAGTGAAAACTAGGAAACACAGAGTTAAGGTACAAGCCCGTGCAATCTTAACTCTGTCGTCTTTGAGCCATTTCCCAGTAAGTCCATAACACACACACTCATAGTCTGCCTTTTCCCTGTAAGGAACAGGAGTTTCCTATACTCTTGTACTTAGTCTACTCCACAGAAAGAACACCACATCTACTAGATTTTACAACTCCTTTTACTCCCCCTTCACCCTTGTGCACACAAATCCATCAAACACTTTGCTTTCACTTCATTCATCCCACAAACTACACCCATCTCTTGCCTAATTGCTGACAATCCCCAAGGGGACTACTGTTCCTCATTAGTGACACAACTCAGTGCTGAAAGGAGGCATACTGGATTTCTGAAGGTACATATTATACCTCTTTTCTTTGATCTCACACACAGGATTTGGGGAGAGTGGTCACATATACCCTCAAAATGCCACGGCCCCCCAGATAACCTCATATCACAATCACAACTCTTCTAAGATGTGCCAACTAATTGTTTCACCATTCAATATGGCTGCACCTACACAATGAATGCAGCTGGGGTTCATGCTGATGGCTATTGCCAACTCCAGGCGGCAGAGTTAAGGTTGTGTGGGTGTGTACCTTAACTCTGCACATCCTGTTTTCACAAGTTTGAGTTTTACTAAACTTGATGTTCTGGAAGGGCACAAGCTTTCGTTGGATAGCCTTAAATCTGGGATAACAGAGTCGTGTTTTTGTTTGTTTGTGCTTTTTTGCCATTTAATTTATGCTGGTGTTCTTGCTGCTACTACCACCTCTGGCTGAACTGGTCATAGCAGCAATGGTAAGTGTTTGCAAAAAAAAAAAAAAAAATAAAAATCCTGCTGTAAGACTCAACATTAATTGGAAGTTTCTCTGCTAAAATGATCAGCAAAACTGTTAACAGTGTTGATACTTAAACCTTTCTCTTTAGGGTTGAATCTGTCAGAGCTGTTTCAGTTTGTCTGATTGTGGCTTTTGAAACAGTGGACTATGGTCTTCCTACTTGGAAAGATATCCTTGTAACTAGAAAGGTTAGGAATGTAATTCAGTTTAAAATGAGACCTAAATTTTGCAAAAGGTAGTAAAAACACACAACTCTGTGGAGAACCTACATTCCACAATATGTCTGAAGTATTTTCAGGGACTAGCAATTAGTAATAGTCATTAAGAGTGCTTTTGCGGGTGACCCAGGATGACTACTTTTGGATCAGTTAGCTGCTCTTGCAGTTTAAAGGGTGAGCAGAGATCAGAGTTTGGATTGGATCAGCCAACCACCAACATTTTACTTCAATATCCAACTAGAAAAACTGGGATCAGGACATCCTCTGTTTTGCTAGATTGCTCTCAGTGCAGCTTCCATTCAAAAGAAGGGACTTCTTAGTGCCCAGAGCCCTGAGCTGAGCAGACATTAGTGCCCAGAGGCCCCAGCTGAGTTTGGAGCCTCATTGTGCTGTGTACTGTACAAACATGAGAACAGGTCATACACCAAAGATCTTACAATCTAAATTTAGACAAGACAGAGAAAAGGTAGGAGGGGAAAACAGGTACAGAGAAGTGAAGTGACTTGCCCAGAGACACATGGTAGGTCAGTGGCAGAGCAGGGTACAGAACCCAGGTCTCCTGATTTTTTTCAAACCATTGCCCTAGACCTTGATCTTGTAAATTGAACAACTTCTGGCACCTACAGGTGGCCCATCCAGGTTGGGGTAAAGGCAAGCTAGTGGGGTAAAATGGGGAAGATTACATTTACGACTATTTCAGTTGTCCCGTTTCTGTGGGACGTGGAAGTGGGCTAAGTGGAAAACTTTGACTGGCAACTAGCTACTTTTTACTGCCACTAACTTCATTTTAAAATGACTGCTAACAAAATATTGAAGAATCATATTTTAGAAGATACTATTTTAAAAATTATTTATTAGAAATATCTTGAATTGTAGATAATTGCTACCTGTATTAACTTTTTTGTAGAATTCAAGAGGAGCGTGATGAAAGGCATAAAACAAAAGGTAGATTAAGTCGTTTTGAACCACCTCAGTCAGATTCAGATGGCCAGCGACGTTCCAGTAAGTAAGCATTATTTTATTTTGTTTGTTTGTTTTTATAAAATGTATAGACTAAATGCACATAATCTCTTTTTATATAGTGGATGCTCCTTCAAGAAGAAACAGATCTTCTGGTGGTAATATAGATTCTTTTTTCATTTGTACCGTATTATGTCCCTTAAATTAATGCATTGGGTTATAATAATCTTCTCTTCATTTTAGTACTGGATGATTATGCACCAGGTTCACATGATGTTGGAGATCCAAGCACAACGAATTTGTACCTTGGAAACATTAATCCTCAGGTAATGTTGGATCTAGCCGTGTGACTAAGAACAGCAGTTACATTGGATCCAATTGAACTCTTTCAGGAGTTTGTTGTAGATTTTTATCTCAGTGAAATTTTGTTTTATGGTGGCTAATTATAGTTACAGACTATACACTTAAAAAGCATTATATATTAGTGAAAAATGTTATGGCACTATAGAGATCCAGGTTTAGACAGTCAAGTACTGAGAGTAGGGCATTCTCCAGGGATGCATTTCTGCTATAGAACTCCTTGCTGGAAAAGATCAAGCTGAGCTGAAGCATGATTGTGGTTGGGTCAAAATATGAGACATTCCTTTTCAAGAGAACCCTGCCCCTAGCATGGCACCCATAAGCAGCGCTACATGAAAACTCCCAAGCATCTACGTAATCTCCTGTTTTTTCAGAGAATTGAGAGAAATAATATCACAACACTTAGATACCAAGGTGATATAGGTGTCTTGGAAAAACCGTAACTAGATGTTCATTTTGGTTTCTTTTCCTGTAGATGAATGAAGAGATGTTATGTCAAGAATTTGGGCGCTTTGGACCATTAGCTAGTGTTAAAATTATGTGGCCAAGAACCGATGAGGAAAGAGCAAGAGAAAGGAACTGTGGTTTTGTTGCCTTTATGAACAGGAGAGATGCTGAACGAGCATTAAAGAATTTAAATGGTAAATGGGACTTTAAATTGTGTCTAGTCATAATTACCTTTTGGGGGAGGCTTGAAGTATAAGTTTGGGAGACATATCTTAGAATTAAGTTCTTTCAGAATCAAATAATGGAAAATATTGTGTCTCATAGAAAAGGTGGAAGCTTACCATATTTTTATTTCATTTTTACTTGCTAGTGCAGTTTGAATTGCCATTTTAAAAAATAAATGACTTAAGTCTTATAATGGCTTCCTTTCGTCTGAGAGTGAAAATAGTCTTTTTCCAGAGGGTATGAAAGATACTACCATATTATAAATTATTATTTTTGTGAGGGGTGGGAGGGATACTACTATATTATAAATAGTTAAAACGGTTAACAGTTAATTGGTTATTTTTGGTAAATTGTTAAAGCTGTGAATTGAAGCCACGTCTATACTTAAAACTTGTGCTGGTATAGTAATATTGATTAGGGATGTGATATTTTTACATCATTTTTATATTTGCCAAAATCTTATTGTAGATGCAGACATACTTGCAAAAAAGTGTTTTGACGGTGTAGCTTATTTCATTTGGGGAAATGGTATAACTATGCCAGTGAAAGCACACTCTTGCTGATACTAGCTGTGTTTACCCTAGGGGCATGTCTACTCTAGTGAACATAGAGTGGCACAACTGTACTGATCCAGGTGCGCTGCTGTAAGATTGCTCATGTCTCCACTCTATGCCGATGGGAGAGAGCTCTCCCGTGGACATAGTAAAACCGCCTAAACGAGAGGCAGTATCTAGTTGGCAGGAGAGCGTCAGCTGTGCACATGAGCGCTTATGCTGGCGAAACTTATGTAGCTCAGCTTTTTTTTTTTTTTTTTTTTTTCCACACTCTTGGCAACATAAGTTTTGCTGACATAAGGGGTAGTGCATAGAATCATAGAATCATAGAATATCAGGGTTGGAAGGGACCCCAGAAGGTCATCTAGTCCAACCCCCTGCTCAAAGCAGGACCAAGTCCCAGTTAAATCATCCTAGCCAGGGCTTTGTCAAGCCTGACCTTAAAAACCTCTAAGGAAGGAGATTCTACCACCTCCCTAGGTAACGCATTCCAGTGTTTCACCACCCTCTTAGTGAAAAAGTTTTTCCTAATATCCAATCTAAACCTCCCCCATTGCAACTTGAGACCATTACTCCTCGTTCTGTCATCTGCTACCATTGAGAACAGTCTAGAGCCATCCTCTTTGAAACCCCCTTTCAGGTAGTTGAAAGCAGCTATCAAATCCCCCCTCATTCTTCTCTTCTGCAGACTAAACAATCCCAGCTCCCTCAGCCTCTCCTCATAAGTCATGTGCTCTAGACCCCTAATCATTTTTGTTGCCCTTCGCTGTACTCTTTCCAATTTATCCACATCCTTCTTGTAGTGTGGGGCCCAAAACTGGACACAGTACTCCAGATGAGGCCTCACCAGTGTCGAATAGAGGGGAACGATCACGTCCCTCGATCTGCTCGCTATGCCCCTACTTATACATCCCAAAATGCCATTGGCCTTCTTGGCAACAAGGGCACACTGCTGACTCATATCCAGCTTCTCGTCCACTGTCACCCCTAGGTCCTTTTCCGCAGAACTGCTGCCGAGCCATTCGGTCCCTAGTCTGTAGCGGTGCATTGGATTCTTCCATCCTAAGTGCAGGACCCTGCACTTATCCTTATTGAACCTCATTAGATTTCTTTTGGCCCAGTCCTCCAATTTGTCTAGGTCCTTCTGTATCCTATCCCTCCCCTCCAGCGTATCTACCACTCCTCCCAGTTTAGTATCATCCGCAAATTTGCTGAGAGTGCAATCCACACCATCCTCCAGATCATTTATGAAGATATTGAACAAAACGGGCCCCAGGACCGACCCCTGGGGCACTCCACTTGACACCGGCTGCCAACTAGACATGGAGCCATTGATCACTACCCGTTGAGCCCGACAATCTAGCCAGCTTTCTACCCACCTTATAGTGCATTCATCCGGCCCATACTTCCTTAACTTGCTGACAAGAATGCTGTGGGAGACCGTGTCAAAAGCTTTGCTAAAGTCAAGAAACCATACATCCACTGCTTTCCCTTCATCCACAGAACCAGTAATCTCATCATAAAAGGCGATTAGATTAGTCAGGCATGACCTTCCCTTGGTGAATCCATGCTGACTGTTCCTGATCACTTTCCTCTCCTCTAAGTGCTTCAGGATTGATTCTTTGAGGACCTGCTCCATGATTTTTCCAGGGACTGAGGTGAGGCTGACTGGCCTGTAGTTCCCAGGATCCTCCTTCTTCCCTTTTTTAAAGATGGGCACTACATTAGCCTTTTTCCAGTCATCCGGGACTTCCCCCGTTCGCCACGAGTTTTCAAAGATAATGGCCAAGGGCTCTGCAATCACAGCCGCCAATTCCTTCAGCACTCTCGGATGCAATTCGTCCGGCCCCATGGACTTGTGCACGTCCAGCTTTTCTAAATAGTCCCTAACCACCTCTATCTCTACAGAGGGCTGGCCATCTCTTCCCCATTTTGTGATGCCCAGCACAGCAGTCTGGGAGCTGACCTTGTTAGTGAAAACAGAGGCAAAAAAAGCATTGAGTACATTAGCTTTTTCCACATCCTCTGTCACTAGCTTGCCTCCCTCATTCAGTAAGGGGCCCACACTTTCCTTGGCTTTCTTCTTGTTGCCAACATACCTGAAGAAACCCTTCTTGTTACTCTTGACATCTCTTGCTAGCTGCAGCTCCAGGTGCGATTTGGCCCTCCTGATATCTTTCCTACATGCCCGAGCAATATTTTTATACTCTTCCCTGGTCATATGTCCAACCTTCCACTTCTTGTAAGCTTCTTTTTTATGTTTAAGATCCGCTAGGATTTCACCATTAAGCCAAGCTGGTCGCCTGCCATATTTACTATTCTTTCGATTCATCGGGATGGTTTGTCCCTGTAACCTCAACAGGGATTCCTTGAAATACAGCCAGCTCTCCTGGACTCCCTTCCCTTTCATGTTAGTCCCCCAGGGGATCCTGGCCATCTGTTCCCTGAGGGAGTCAGTCTGCTTTCCTGAAGTCCAGGGTCCGTATCCTGCTGCTTACCTTTCTTCCCTGCGTCAGGATCCTGAACTCAACCAACTCATGGTCACTGCCTCCCAGATTCCCATCCACTTTTGCTTCCCCCACTAATTCTACCCGGTTTGTGAGCAGCAGGTCAAGAAAAGCGCTCCCCCTAGTTGGCTCCCCTAGCACTTGCACCAGGAAATTGTCCCCTACGCTTTCCAAAAACTTCCTGGATTGTCTATGCACCGCTGTATTGCTCTCCCAGCAGATATCAGGAAAATTAAAGTCACCCATGAGAATCAGGGCATGCGATCTAGTAGCTTCCGTGAGTTGCCGGAAGAAAGCCTCATCCACCTCATCCCCCTGGTCCGGTGGTCTATAGCAGACTCCCACCATGACATCACTCTTGTTGCACACACTTCTAAACTTAATCCAGAGACACTCAGGTTTTTCCACAGTTTCGTACCGGAGCTCTGAGCAGTCATACTGCTCCCTTACATACAGTGCTACTCCCCCACCTTTTCTGCCCTGCCTGTCCTTCCTGAACAGTTTATAACCATCCATGACTGTACTCCAGTCATGTGAGTTATCCCACCAAGTCTCTGTTATTCCAATCACGTCATAATTCCTTGACATCACCAGGACCTCCAGTTCTCCCTGCTTGTTTCCAAGGCTTTGTGCATTTGTATATAAGCACTTGAGATAACCTGTTGATCGCCCCTCATTCCCAGTATGAGGCAGGAGCCCTCCCCTCACAGACATTCCTGCCTGTGCTTCCTCCCGGTATCCCGCTTTCCCACTTACCTCAGGGCTTTGGTCTCCTTCCCCCGGTGAACCTAGTTTAAAGCCCTCCTCACTAGGTTAGCCAGCCTGCTGGCAAAGATGTTCTTCCCTCTCTTCGTAAGATGGAGCCCGTCTCTGCCCAGCACTCCTCCTTCATGGAACACCATCCCATGGTCAAAGAATCCAAAGCCTTCTCTCCGACACCACCTGCGTAGCCATTCGTTGACCTCCACGATTCGACGGTCCCTACCCAGGCCTTTTCCTTCCACGGGGAGGATGGACGAGAACACCACTTGCGCCTCCAACTCCTTTATCCTTCTTCCCAGAGCCACGTAGTCCGCAGTGATCCGCTCAAGGTCATTCTTGGCAGTATCATTGGTGCCCACGTGGAGAAGCAGGAAGGGGTAGCGATCCGAGGGCTTGATGAGTCTCGGCAGTCTCTCCGTCACATCACGAATCTTAGCCCCTGGCAAGCAGCAGACTTCTCGGTTTTCCCGGTCAGGGCGGCAGATAGATGACTCAGTCCCCCGGAGGAGAGAGTCCCCGACCACCACCACCCGCCTTCTCCTCTTGGGAGTGGTGGTCGTGGAACCCCCAACCTCAGGACATCGCATCTCATGCCTCCCAACCAGCGGAGTCTCCTTCTGCTTTCTCCCCCCAGACCTATCATCTGGTCCACTCTCCGCATTGGTACCTGTGGAGAGAACATGAAAGCGGTTAGTTACCTGTGTCTGTGTTACTGGAACCCGGACATTCCGCTTACCTCTTCTGGAGGTCACATGTTGCCAAGCTTCTTCACTGGCCTCTTGGCTCCTCTGTGCAACCTGCTCTATATCTTTAGAGCTTTGTGCCCCTAGAAGGCTATCCTGAGTTTGGTCCAGAAAATCCTCAGTCTCTCGTATACAACGCAGGGTCGTTACCTGTTGCTCCAGACCTTCAATCTTCTCTTCCAATATGGAGACCAGCTTGCACTTTGTACAGACAAAGTCGCTTCTGTCCTGTGGAAGAAAGACAAACATGGCACATCCAGTGCAGGTCACAACAGCTGAACCCCCCCCTTCCATATCACCTACCTACTATGAGCTTCCTCAGAGACGTTGGCAAGATGTAAGCCTCACTGGGCTCACTCCAGGCGAACTCCCAGGCAAACTCCTGCTGTGAGCTGCTCTGCTGTCCCCGCTGCTCAGCTGGTTCGCGAGGCTCTGGCTATTTTTAAACAGCCAGGCTTCCCTGACGCAAACACACAGACACCCTAATGCCCGCCCCCTGCAGGCTAGCAGCCAATCAGACACTCACTCAGGCTCTCTCCCTGCCCTCCCAGCAAACACACGCTCGGATACTTCCTCAGCAAGCAAACACACACACTCGGATACTTACCAGTCCCAGGCAAACTCCTGCTGTGAGCTGCTCTGCTGTCCCCGCTGCTCAGCTGGTTCGCTGCCGCTCAGCTGGTTCGCGAGGCTCTGACTATTTTTAAACAGCCAGGCTTCCCTGACGCAAACACACAGACACCCTAATGCCCGCCCCCTGCAGGCTAGCAGCCAATCAGACACTCACTCAGGCTCTCTCCCTGCCCTCCCAGCAAACACACGCTCGTGCAGACATGGCCTAGGTTACTAGTATGGTACCTCTGTATTGGCAAATCTTTTTTAGTGTAGACTGGGCCTAAATAACTTTGTACAGACTATTTTATAGCTCATCAATTTTATTTGAGTATTAGAATCAATTGAATTTAACACAGTGATCATAAAGTTTTAGACTTGATGCATAAAACTTGTGCTGTAATACTGGCAAGGGATAAAGAGAAGAATCTGACAAGTGAAGATACAACATAAACCTTGAAAGAAAAGTACTTATTAAAGTACTGCTTTTACGTAAGGGGATGAGGGGAAAGGCTTTCTCTCCAGCCTACATTTCCATTTTTGTTGTTGCCAGTGAGCATAGTATGATGAATACATTTTTTTCTTGGATTAAGGAAGATATGACCAGCTGTAGAATGGCTAGCGGTGGTTGGTTCAATTTTGCTACTATGACTGCTAGGGATTGCTTTGAAGTTGAAAGTTCCCAGAGGGCATTCTGGCAGAGTTTTTTGGATAATAAAGAGAGATCATGCTCCAAAAGTGCATTTAAAATTCGAGTGTACAATTTTGATTTGCACTCATTAAAATGTATGTTTCTGAATAAAACTTCAGATTTTTTTTAATATGGTAGTTATTTATTCTCCAGTTTGGATAACTATTTAACAATTTTTATTGTCCTTGTTTTTTATATACTTCCTGTTGTGTAATGAGAGCTTCTTACCTTCCCTGTATCCTACATTAATGCCATCTTTGGCCTCCCTTAAGGAGTAGCTTGTTTAATACTCATTTCAGAACTTCCATATGGAGAAACCTAGTATTTGGAAAGCTAATATTTGCTGAAGCTTTACCATTCTGACAACATTTAGGGTTTAAATATAGTATGCTGACTATGTTTCATTCTGTTTTACATGGATTGTGGAACAACATTCAACTGTGGATCAGCCAAAATGATTGGCAGCTGTGGTCAGACATGGTGAAATGTCATAGTATAGACCAGGGCTTGGAATGTTCAGCTTCAGTATATATGCAAAGAACCTATGATTTCTCTGGGTCTTGTTGGTTCTTTAAAAATTACGTGCACTGTACTCTCCTGAAGGCATGCTTTGAAACCCTCCAAAAAGAAGTATGTAGTGGGCTTTCATTTTGGTATGAGGTAACCTGCAGTCTTGGTATAATCTTATCATACAGTGTAAACGAAAACAGATTAACCTTAGTATAGGCAGGCACAGGCCCAAAAGCCGTAATGAAACATTGCAAACAGTGGCACAGCTTTGATGTAGCTTTCAGTTTTATCAACTATAACCTTTCACTTTTGCAGGCAAGATGATTATGTCCTTTGAAATGAAGCTAGGTTGGGGCAAAGCTGTACCGATTCCACCACACCCAATATACATTCCACCTTCCATGATGGAACATACCCTCCCACCACCTCCATCAGGACTGCCTTTTAACGCTCAGCCTAGAGAGAGATTGAAGAACCCTAATGCTCCCATGTTACCACCACCAAAAAACAAGGAGGATTTTGAGAAGGTAACTTAAAAATGTACCCTGGGCCATATCTAATTTAAAAATATTAAATCTATGGTAGTCTTTTTCAGTGGCTTTATAGAATTGCATTGTTCAGTCTGTTTCAGGTGGCCCTTAGCTACACAATCTGAGCTGTTCCCTGCCTTAGCCCAAGGGACCTTTATCCCTGAGGCATTGTCTGAGTACATTAGGGCATGGTATTGGGCCTTGTCTTATTTTCATTACTCTTTTAAATCTGGCCATCATTTTCCCCCTCCAAGCTCCCTGGGTTTTTTTCTCCTACGTCCCCCCCTTTTGTAAGCTGCCAAATTTGCAGTATCTAAATTATTTCCTTTAAAGCAAATGCTACATTTGAATTCAGATAGCTTATTTTTTGCACTAGAATGAGCTCATAAAATAGTTCTTCTGTCTAGATGGCTGCCAGTAAGTTCAGATATTGAGTCAGTATTTGAGGATAGTTCTGGAGTCAGAATATTTTCAGAGGTTTTTAGAACATTAGTTATGACAGTAAAAATGAAGGGTAAGTATTTTTTTTTAAACACAAACCAATTTGATTTACATTTGTAAGAATTTGTTGATTCTTTATTGAATGACACTTAAATGATAGGGTTATTTTTTAAAAGGCTTGGGAACAGAGTAGCAAAAATCAGGATGAGCCAGGTCAAATAGTTGAGAATTGTTTCATAAATCAAAACTCCTTAATTATTCTCAGTGTAGTACTTATTCAGTGCATTGATGTGCATTCCGACAGGAATGTTCTAATACTTTGCAATTAGTGAACTTTTGTGATTCACTGAACACAACCATCTGCTTTTTATGTAATTGCTTAGTTATAACTTTCCAGCAGTGATTGCCTGCAAATCTTGTGATAGATGTGTAGTATTTTCAATGCATATGTATATTTTTGCTTGTTACTTGTTAACAATACTCACATATTCTATGTTTATTATCTGATGTGACTTCATATACAGACTCTGTCGCAAGCCATAGTCAAAGTGGTTATCCCAACAGAAAGGTACATGTTTTTCTTTATTATTACTGATCTAAATATAGAAAATATCCCCTTCGGAATTTTAAAGAAAAATTGTGATGTTGAGGAAAAGGTAATGGCTTGACTGAGCAATGGTTCTTTCATACTACTTATAATGGAAATTCATTTGTTTTACAGTCTATATTTCACATTTAATATTTACCTCAGCAGTTTTTGTTTGGTGGAGAAGAACAGAATTATGATTCTCAGCAGCCCGAGTTGAATACAAGGGTGTAGTTTGTGTAATTTCATCAGAGAACATTAGTCTGAGAAGTATTTAAGATTAGTGATAATTTTGTAGGTCTTGCCATTAACACCTGAATACTTTAGGTCTGTAACATTTCTGAATCTAATGTAGTACTGATTTCTTTTCTGAATTATGAACATATAACTCAGAACGCTGGTTCAGTTGACCCTATTAACTGAGCTTTAAGTTACCCTTTTTTAAAATTTTAGACACAGCAGTCAGCTAGATATGTAATCAGGTGGAAAAGGGTGTTCTGTAATGCAAGGAGTATGTATTTATTTTTGGCCTCACATTAGTGTAGCAGTAGAGGCACTGATGTAGGTATACCCTTGCTCAGTTAAGCTAAAACCTTTTCCCAAACATAGGAACACAACACTGGTTTAAAAAGTAAATAGCACAAAAGAATACCAAATTCTCTTTGACATTGGCCTTGGTGAGCAACACCAGCTGAACTGTCTGCGGCAGCGGGGGACCAGGAAAACATCATGGGATGGATTGGGAAAGTATACAGTTTTTGACCAGACATTGGTACGATCGGCTCCAATAAATGTGGTTTTATTGTAACTGAAAGACATTTTTTGTTGGCCAACTTACGATAATTGACATTTTTAAATAATGCACTTTAAACTATCATCCTTTTGTACTACACTGTTTTTATTGTCATAAAATAGCCCCTATTTTTTTGTATAAAGGCTTTTGTAAAAATAGTTTAAGGCAGTAGTATAAACATATTTCACAGTATACTCAAATGCAGTGGTAATTTTGCTAAATTTCAGGGTGGTGCAAGTTTTGAACAGTGATGTGGGAAAATTATAGTGGCCAGCAGGAATTTGCCTGTAAAATCAGAAATTAGAAAGATTTATTGGTTAGTAAAACAAGTATTAAACTAGGATTGTGTGTAGTGCAACTAGCTTTCAGAGAAAACTCTGCTCCCATTTTATGTATTGCAGCATTTTGAAAGCTCACATGGTGAGGAGTATTCATTAGATATTAACTGAACTGTATTAGAAAATAACTTTAAATTCAACATTTTTTAGTTTCCTGTTGGTAACTTGATTGAAGTGACATTAGTGGTGCCAGTAGTGGGAAAATACTATACAATGTCCCTATTGTGCAAACATTTAATTTATGTGATTGACTTCAGTGGGACTACTCACATGATTACAGATAATGTGTAAATATCTGCAAGATTGGGGCCTAAGATTGTAAAGCCAGTTTCCTTCCTGTTCATTTGAACAATATTTAATATTGCATGTATTCTAAACACTGAAGATTTTCTGTTTGTATTTTCATTGTTTTGCAAGAGAAACTGGTTTTAAAGTATTGGATTCTCACTGTAGATATTAGAAGTGATATGACCTTTTCAGACGTGTGATGTGCTAAATCTTTTTTCATATTCAGTCTTGCAGTTAGGACTGGATATCTTTCTAAAAATATTCTCTTGTTCAATCGCAAGTTAATGGAGTTGATGATGGAGTTGCTGGGTAAACTTCCATGGCTGTGTTATGCAGGAAGTTGGTTTAGATGATCATAGTGATCCCTTCTGGCCTTAAAAAAAAAAAAAAAATCTGTGATTTTTATCAGCATCAGGAGGCTGGAAAGTCTAATTGTAATTTTACACTGATATTTTCAAATACAGTTAGTTTGCACGTTGTGAAACATTCTTGCTACTTGAACTTTCAGAACACTGCACTGAATAAAATGGCTTGCAGAATTATGTTGAGTATGTTTTCTGCAGGATGTTTCCAAGCTTGTCGAATGTATTAGTATGCAAAAAAACCCCTGAGTTCTAGGTAGGGCTTAATTAAAGTACTACTTTCGGTCTTTTGTGTGATATATGAAGGGAAAGTGGTCCTAGTAATAATTAATACATAATTCAGACCATTTGCCAACTTCTAAAGCTATAGGGGCAGATTTTATTTCTTTAGTCTTCAATTTTTTTTTTCATTCCATTCTTTAGTTTTGTGGAAAAAAATTGTCCGCTTAAAAACTTTACATCTGTGAGAGCTTTGAACTATTAAGACGGTAAAAAAATAAAATAGTCATCACCTAGTAATCATATTAAGCACTTTGGTACATGGAGACACAAATGAAGTAATTCTGTATCTTCTTTTATGAACAGTTACCAAATTTTAAACGTAACACTTTGAGTTATAACCTATTTGGGGGTCACTGAAAGGGAAATATACATACAATGTTCAAAGAGCCAATATCCTTTTGTTTTGCTTTAAATAACTCGTATGGGGTAAAAACACAAACCAGCTAAAAGTAAAGCTGCATTTGTTTTGCTTGCACCATATCTGAAATACTTACATCGTGAAGCCTTTCATTGATATGTGTAGGCTATGACCTATATTTGAAAACTTAGGGCCCTGTTTCAAAATGTAAACCAATTTGCATCCTACTTTAATAGTGGTTTAGCCAACAGAAGGTCACTGTTAAATAGTAAATATTTTCTGATTGAAAATCAGTTTCTACCAGATTGCAGGAGTTGTTTTACCAGTCTTTAAGCGGGCCTAAATTTTCAAATTTAAAAAATATTTTCAGATTTTCATCTGACTGATTCATCTAACTGAATGTCTAAGGCTGTTGTGTGGAGCAACATGGGATCTAGCAATCTGTATAGATTTTGGAATTGTAATTTGTCTCATTGAGTTTGGGTTGCTATAAAATGGATGAAACATCAAATGTATGTCTTGATAAATGATGTACAGGGTTGTTTTAATGGCATACATCTTAAACTTTGACCAAAAGGATGTTGGCTCCTTAATGGCCTAATTTTAATAAAATCTCCACCTGGTTTGTGTCAGGAAAGCTGATGCACAATTTTGCACACCCAGATATTTCTTTCTTTTGTATGTCTTTAGCTTGAAAGCTGGATGGAGTTTCTATTAAATAGGTTAAAATGATAACTTGTATTAATTTTGAGTACTGCAAGCAAACAGTAGACACAGTCTACAGAATACTGACTAAGTTTTTAAATGCATCTGTACATTTTAGATTTAATATATCAGCACTAGTTCAGGGATCACTTTTTGTTGATTTAGATCACTTTTTGGTGTTCAGTTGCCCTTTTTTATAGCTAAGATAGTTATGTTAGCTTTGACTAAGGCAAAGGTTAGTTTTGACTAAGGCAGAAGATGACTGTGCGCTAAGTTGTTGACGTTTAGGAATAAGAGCTTCACTTAGAAAATGCACGCTCCACCTTTATCAGGCATCATTTCATTTAGCACGGTTGCTCCACGTTACCTTATTTTTATACTATTTTTTTAACAGTACAGCAAAATAATCTCCTGCACACAGTTATAGTATCTTAGGTGGAGTGTAGTTTTGTATAGCGTTAGGTCTGAATCCATTTTTCTTTAACTGTGTTGTTGTTGTAGGAATTTGCTCGCATTGATACATCGAATGATAGAGTTTGTGGTACGTGAAGGGCCTATGTTTGAAGCCATGATCATGAACCGAGAAATCAACAATCCAATGTTCAGGTGCTTATTTTTGTTTAATTTGTATTAACAGTTAATTTAATAATTGTTTCAGTTATTGCTAGTAATTATCTTTTTTAAAATATTGTAGTGGGAGATGCTTTCTGGGTGGATATC
Organism: Dermochelys coriacea; assembly: GCF_009764565.3. NCBI lineage: Eukaryota > Metazoa > Chordata > Testudines > Dermochelyidae > Dermochelys > Dermochelys coriacea. The sequence goes on along the minus strand of NC_050076.1, from coordinate 32,349,635 downwards.
TTGAATGTAAATAAGTTAAAATTTTGGAAATGAGTGAGTTTTACTAATTGTTCACGTATCCTGAGTCAGGATGAAAAGCCAAAACTTCAAAATTTTTTGTGAAATGAAATTTCCTCCCCCCCAAAAAAATTTCTAAACAAAATAGTTTCAAAATGAAAAATTGAAGATTTTTGTTAAATAACAAAACATTCAGTTTTGGCATTTTCAACATGATTTTTTTCTAACTTTTTAAAAATGAAATGTCAGTGCAATTTAGAGAAATTCTGGTTTGTCAAAAGGGTGTTTTCCAATGGTAAACTGTTTTGGTGAGCTCTAATGCTCATGCCATTGGTGAAGTCAAAACCTTACTGATGATCTACAATAAAATTATCTTTCAAATGACATGTGACTCCTAGTAGTCTGAAGAGTTCAATGTCATTGATAATAGTAGAGTACAAAATGCATATTTTACACAACGTGATACGTGAATGCCAGACTTCGGTAAAAGTTAGGAGTCTTTCTATTAACTTTGAGCAGGAATTGGATAAGATCTGTGGTTGAAATTCAGAATTTCTGTCTTAAGAAACTCTGACATTTTGAAATTTCCTTTTGTCCTGAATCTGAATGGAACTTCAAAATTTATGAAAAACTGCAATTCAAAAAATCAAAACCACCTTACCTTAATTTCAATGTTTGAAGTGTTTCATGTCAACTTTGTTTTAACTTTCATCTTAATTTATGCTGTTATATTATAAAATTCTAAACAAAGCACTTTGGCCTGCCACAATATTCCCACAGAATGTTTAGATTTTGTCAATGCAGCATTTTGAAGTGGAAAACTGTTCAGTTGAAAAACTTTTGACCAGTTCTAGTCCCTCATGTACAACTTGAGTAACTTGAACTATATTCTACAGAGTACCTCTACAATTTCTAGTGTAGTCTTAGGGGCTATAGTAGCCCTTCAAGCTGATATCTCCCCCTTGCAGTGGGACAAGCCACTTAATTTTTGTAGGTCCAGTAGCTGTGCTACCAAAATCCTACTCAGTCCTGGGGCTCAGGGAACTCTAATGGAGTTTTGCTTTTCATCATGCCGCTTGTGTGTGTCTCCATGTGTTGGTTCTCCAAAGCTGCTCTCACTGTGCAGGGGCAGCACTCTACTTCTGCTGCTCTTGATCGCTCTGTGGCCAGAGTGGGATGAGGGGAAGGAGTTGCATATTGATGCCTTTCATTTCTTTAAATAGTATTTCCTTTGAATTGTGTTTGATGTATACTTGCAATGACATGCTTTACTTTTTGTTTCTCCCCGCTTTGGCTTAGGTTTTTGTTTGAAAACCAAACTCCAGCCCATGTATATTACAGATGGAAGCTTTATTCAATTTTACAGGCAAGTAATATGTTGGTGATAATTCACAGTGTTGCACATAATAAAGTACAGGAACCCTGTGAAATATTATTGCTCTTTTTAGGGAGATGCTCCAACCAAGTGGAGGACAGAAGATTTTCGTATGTTCAAAAATGGATCATTTTGGAGGCCACCACCATTAAATCCATACCTGCATGGGATGTCAGAAGAGCAAGAAACTGAAGCGTTTGTAGAGGAACCTAACAAGAAGGGTGCACTTAAGGAGGAGTAAGAATTTAAAAGATCTAGTATTTTCAATTAAGTCATTGTAATGTCTTACCTGCTAATTTGTTTTTTTTAAAGTAGTATGATATGCCATCCCAGGCACCCTACTTTGTTTTACCATAATGTTAGGAGTTTGGAACTCTTAGAACTATTGTTATGTTTTTAGTACACTTCATGGATTTTTAGTGTGATTAACTCCTAGTCACCTTTTGCTTTTGACTTAGATTGTGTTGAGTTGGCTTGCCCTGGCTTGTTTAATTGCTTGAGAAGTGCTCAGACTGTTTATGTCAGTGTAGCCCCCTATTTATGGGGGTTGGAAGGATGATGTCAAAGTATTTGTTGGTTTCTTATCTACATCTGTTGGTGGGTGAATACAATTCCAGAGTCTGGGCTGGAGAAAATAAATGAGCAGGTAAACATTGCCTGCTTTTGGATGTCTGAAAAGAGTTAAATGTAAATGTTGTTGTCCCTGTTAGATCAAATTCTGGTGATAAGGTGATTGATCTTGACCTTATTCTAATCTGATAGACTTTTAATAATTTTATATCCACTGATTTTGTTGACTGGAAATTTAAAATATGAAATAGCTACTAATTGCAGAGAGAAACTTAGTTCACAGGGCAATATAAAGTTCTGTTCTTCCATTTGCTGTAACTGCGATGACATGTTAACAACAGTAGTGCACAAACTGTTATGTTACAAAAAGAACTTTGTGGCTAAACTTACTGAAAACAGACAGGTTAACTTCAACTCAATTCAAAATAGAAGCTGGAAAATTAAATTATTCTCCCTACAGTCTTGTCTTCCATTTGACAAACAAATTCTAAGACTATTGTACACAAAAGAGAGTTCACAATAAGTGTATTCTTGCATATACCTTTTTGTATCCAAACCCTCTTAAAATATTGAAAATCACAGGCCTGATACTCCTCTCATATAGACATAAATTAGGAATAACTTTACTGAAGTCCATGTAATTGAATCACTTGTTACACTATTATGAGAGGAAAATAGGGTCTAACATTTCTCTCCTTATAAACGTCTTCTATTTTGCCAACCTTTTTTCCCCATATGTTGCTAAAAGCCAATGTGTGGACTTCTATTCCATTATTTGTTCTTTCTTTTCACCAACATAATTATTTTGTAGTGATAATCAAGGTGGGCCATTTCCAGAAGTTGACAAGAACGTGAGGAACGGGACGTGAGGGGGAAAAACTAAACATGGGGAAATAGTTTTACTTTGTTTAATGACACATCCACTTCCAGTCTTTAGTCAAGCCTAATTTAATGGTGTCCAGTTTGCAAATTAATTCCAATTCAGCAGTCTCTCATTGGAGTCTGTTTTTGAAGTTTTTTTATTGTAATATTGCGACTTTGACATCTGTAATCGAGTGATCAGAGAGATTGAAATGTTCTCCGACTGATTTTTTGAATGTTATGATTCGTGATGTCAGATTTGTGTCCATTTATTCTTTTACGTAGAGACTGTCTGGTTTGGCCAAGGTACGTGGCAGAGGGGCATTGCTGGCACATGATGGCATATATCACATTGGTAGATTGACTCAGTCTGAACGAGCCTCTGATAGTGTGGCTGATGTGATTAGGCCCTATGGTGGTGTCCCCTGAATAGATATGTGGACGCAGTTGGCATCGGGCTTTGTTGCAAGGATGGCTCCTGGGTTAGTGTTTTTGTTGTGTGGTGTGTGGTTGCTGGTGAATATTTGCTTCAGGTTGGGGGGCTTTCTTTAAGCAAGGACTGGCCTGTCTCCCAAGATCTGTGAGAGTGAGGGATCGTCTTTAAGGATAGGTTGTAGATCCTTGATGATGCGCTGGAGAGGTTTTAGTTGGGGGCTGAAAGTGATGACTAGTGGCGTTTTGTTATTTTCTTTGTTGGGCCTGTCCTGTAGTAGGTAACCCAGAAGTAATAGCTCACCTTACCTGCTCACTCTCGTTACAGTGTGTATGGTAACAACCATTGTTTCATGTTCTCTGTGTATATAAAATCTCCCTATTGTATTTTCCACTGCATGCATCCGATGAAGTGAGCTGTAGTTCACGAAAGCTTATGCTCAAATAAATTTGTTAGTCTGTAAGGTGCCACAAGTACTCCTTTTTCTTTTTGTAATATGTATAGCTTTGAAAATAGGGTACAACTTGGCATAGACTAGAGGAGAGTTTTCAGTAGCTTTTGGTCTGTTTTAGTGCCTAGTTTGTCTTTAAATTTAATGTTTAGGAGGTTTTCATCTTAATGAATATGTATACCTTAATCACTGAAAACATATAACAGATTATAATATAAAGGTTACTTTGGCCCTAAACAAGTTGGTCTCACTACAAGCTTAATTAGAAATTTATAGGCAAAGTGCTGTTAAATTTATATGAAAATGTGAAAAACTGTGAAATTTTAGGCAGAGAGACAAATTAGAGGAAATCCTGCGTGGATTAACGCCTCGTAAGAATGATATTGGCGATGCAATGGTTTTCTGTCTTAATAATGCTGAAGCTGCTGAAGAAATTGTAGACTGCATTACTGAGTCATTGTCCATTCTGAAGACTCCTCTTCCTAAAAAGGTATGAAGAATTTTTTTAATTTTACTATGTATAATTAGGGGACCTTTCTCTATAATGGGTGCATGCAGTTAAAAGTATTGTTCCCCATATTTAAAATGATACTGAGTTTCTGTATTAAAACCAGAGTTTGAAGGTGGTTTTTCATTCTTCTGAAAAGGGCCGTTTTGTTCAAGCAAATTCTTATTCTTTCTTTGCCTAATATTTTTCCATTCAAAACTTTTCACACTTTCCATTCCTTTTAAATTAGCCTTGTGTACGGGGGGGCACAGACAGATGGGAGGTTGCCTTTTCACTGTCTGAATAGAATATTGTGAGTTTTCATAAATATGAAAAACAAATCAGAATTCTAATCTTTACCTGATACGATTATACAGCAAATATATGTACTTAAGTTCTGATGACTGTTCTTGCTGAAAATGGATAAAAACGTAGGAAAGGAAAGCTGGCATCAAGCTAGTTTAATTTAATTTAAAATAGACAAAAGTCTCTTGAATTTGCATGTCTTGTATTATCCTAAGATATCACAGTATTATCACAGCATAATTTAAATTTTAAAAAGTTGGTCTTAATTTGGATGCTCTTCGTTGTAGATTGCAAGATTATATTTGGTGTCAGATGTGTTATACAACTCTTCAGCTAAAGTTGCCAATGCCTCATATTATAGAAAATTGTAAGTATCAAGTTTCTTACATTCTTTATAGAAATAAAGGAATGTAATCATAGCTTTAAAAGTACATGCATCTAGTTTTTCCCTCTGGATAAAAGGGGCAGTGCAATATTGTATTGTAAATACGACATGATAAACCTTACTTCATTGGTGTGGGTATCATTATCGCACGCCCTCATAGTATATAGCATGCTTTTAAAATATGTGGTAAGTGTGCCCTTTTTGCTTTGTTTTTTTTCTCTCATGACCATCTTTTCATTTATGCACATGGTTTTCATTGGCTTGAATTTTAGAAGTGACCTTAAGATCTCAGTACCCATTTGCAACAGTTAGGCTGCTGCCTAGAACAACAATTTTCTGTTGTTTTTTCCTTCCATTCCCTTCACAGTTTTCCTCACCTAGCTTCTTAGTTTTCATTTTACTCTTGTTACCCTTTTGTAGCCTAATTTGTATCAGTGGATCAAATAGTAGCAGGGATTAGAATGATAGGAACAGCTGCTCCTTTGTGACATAGTTTATCACCTCAGTTTCTTATTTTGTGGTCAGTTGCACTGAATTTACTGCCAAATGTGCTGAACTTTTGGAGTGAAAGAGACAATGTCAACTTGAAATCAAATTCATTTAAAAAATATGAGTTGTTAGGTGTTTCAGATATATCTGTCCCTAAGTTTCTGTGCTGAATTTTATTGTTTTACAATCACGTTTCTTCTCTCTCATGTTGCTGTGTAAAAGACCCATATAAACAAGGAGAAGCATATTGTACAAGGAAATCTTGAAACTGACTATGTATGAAATCCTGTCAAACGCACAAAGAATACAACTGAAAGAATATAGAAATATTTTTTCCTTCATTCAGTGATGTTCCGTTGTTAGCTCCCTTTCTCTCTCTGCTCCTTCTTCCGCCTCCCCCGCCCACCATTTCTGCAATTAGAGTCATGCGGGTGGTCCCTCACACCAATGTGGAGCCCCATTATAGAATTGGGGCTGTTGATGTTATTTGTAATAATAGTATAGCAAGTAAATCTAGCAGACAGAAGTGTCCTTTAAATGTTGACTTTGTCATTTGAAAATCTGGAAGATAGCTATAGCACAGAATCTAAACTCAGAATATTCCAAGCACTGTAAGAGGCACAGTATAGAACTTGCAACCATGGAGAGGGAGCAAGCCTTTGTACCCTTTTGCTCCTGGGTTTCTTTGGAGCCTTGTTAAAGTTATGGCAGCCTTCCAGGCTGCAGCACTGTTTGGACTCCCCAAAAGGTTGCAGCCCTCCACTCAGCATGCCCCTGTGTCAGGCCTTATAAGAGAGGCTTATTTCTGTCTTCCACGGTGTCTTCACAGAGGGACTGTTTCCTGCCTGGATACAGTGCTTTTATGCCACTTCATCCCTACTACACAGTGTAAAGGGTTTGAAGAACTGATGAGTATCTCCCCATATAATTCCACCATTCACTGAAGCAAATTTCACATATGGTAACTGTATTTGGTTTATAGTTCAGTTCATGGCTACGAATCCTCATGATGAAACCACAGTGTTTTAAAGGAATAGGTTCCAGATGCATGCAGTAGGAATTAGATTACAATCCTCATGTTACACTGTTTAATTTAAGAAATGTGTTTAATTCCAGTTTTGAAACAAAATTATGTCAGATATTTTCTGATCTCAATGCTACCTACCGTACAATACAAGGCCATCTACAGTCTGAAAATTTCAAGGTATGTGCATTATTGTTTATATGACATATTGAAAACGTGAATTAGTAATGTACTTCGGCACAAGAGAATGTGTTCATAAACAAAAGTTGATTTAAAACCCTAAACTTCCAAATTAAGGATAGTACCATTTTGAACATGCAGAGTTCCATTTCTGTCTCTTCTATCATAGAAGAATTTGAATTTGTGTTCAAACTGTGTCCTTATACAAATGTTACTTTAAAAATGCTTAGAAGAAGAAAAACAGCTTTTCTATTAGAAGGTTTTTGCTGAAGAGTAAAAATCAATATAAATGAAGAAAATACGACTACTAATAGATTAAATATGTAATTAAGTATATAGTCATGGAATTGGGAAAGAAATGTAGCATTTGAGAATGGATTTGTTCTGGGAGGGTCGCTTTTTAGTTTTGTATTAGACAATGTACGTTTCAGTGTAAGAAATCTTAATGTGAGAAGAAATTACCGGACGCAGAATACACAATCTTATTTTCACCCTTTTTTTTTGTTAGTGGTTGATGATTAGACTTTATAAAACCTTAACAGAGAATGGTCATTTGCTACTTTTAAACTAAATTTGTTTCTAATTTCTATGTGCAGAAAACATACAGTATTTTTGTTGAAAATTGATTATATGCCAAATGCATGTTTTAAAACTTGTATAGTTTTATAGTGCTGTGCTCTAAACTTCTGATAATTTTAAAATACTTCTTATTACAAAGTGCTAGCATTTTTCTATTTTTAGCAACGGGTAATGACATGCTTCAGAGCATGGGAAGACTGGGCGATTTATCCAGAACCGTTTTTGATCAAACTGCAGAATATTTTCTTGGGGCTTGTAAATATTATAGAAGAAAAAGAAATAGAGGTAAGTGCTTGGCTTAACTAATGCTAAACCTTGATGATGATGCAATGGGGCGAAGCAACCAGAAAAAATTGCAAGGATTATTTTGGCACCCCTGATTGAGTGAGTGTTGCTGCTGTTTATGACAGGTTTGAAATTTATGAATTTTGATAAACTTGAGGTGTCTGTTGGCTGCTCAGGTGGCAGCTAAGAGAACTTCTTTCCATCTGTGCCCTGAAAGCTAAATGTGAACAGTTTCTTTCAGATATGGATGTTGCTACCATAATTCATGCCTTTGTCACTTTCAGACTAGATTACTATAAATCAGTATATCATGGGATTACATCCTGAAACTATTTGGAAACTGACGCTAGTGCAGAATGTGACAGGCCATTTACTTTGTACTCTAAGTACTTGGTAGAGCTGACTTGTGAATTTCCAGGTGGAATGTAAGGTGTTGGTATTAACCTTTTAAAGTCTCTCTTCCTCCGACATAGTATCACAGTTGGAATTAGTGGAGCTACTTGAGCTGGAAGTATCTCAGTTTAAATGAGGGAACTGTTGATATGTCCTTATGCAGGATTGCCTCTGCAGTTTGCTTACCCCTGCCCTGGTCTATCAGAGCCAGGAATTGCTTTTGTTTTTTTCCAGGAGAGGAAGTCTGAAGGATGTCTGTGTGAGGTGCCTGGATGTATAATTTCAGTGGGATGCACTGTAGACTCCTAGTTGTTAGAACTCCCAGAGCATGGGATGGGTCCTTACTGATGTTTTTATAATTTAAATATATATATATATATGTGCGCTAAATGAGGAAGATCAAATCACTTAGGGCTAGTAAACAAATACAGGGTTAGAACAAGTCTTTGCATTGCAGCAGTGCCAAAATATAGTATACAAGAGATGGTAGCTGAAATATAAATGGAAAGTAGGGTTGTTCTTATTGTATTGTGAATGCTAACAATAGAATCAAGAAAACATACAAGCCTGAAGGAAAGTGTTTGCTTGTGCTTACTCTATTAGAAAGATTATTTAGGAATGGTTAATTATGTGAATATTGCTTTGTGTTGCTACCAAGGAGGGAGACTATTTGCCAGTAGCTCAGTTTAAAGTCTTTCAGGGAATCTTTCACATATCTGAAGTCAGGTGCACAGCTGTGTGTCCTTCAGTAAATTAATGCATTTGCCTCATGAGCCAAACCTGTACTTTTTGTGTGTGTTTCATCATCCTTTCCTTTGGATATGGCTTTGCAGAACTCCTAAGTAATGTGTGGACAAATTCCAGCTTCCTAGTTTTGTATGAGATAATTTAGTCACTTCTGTTGAAATTACACAGAAGATTAAGGAGCAAATATTAGTTTAGAATAATGCGCTAATATATGTGCTACCAGGAACACTTTGTTGTTTTCTATTTAAGATGTATTTGAAGCTTTAACTTAAAAAAAAAAAAATCCAGAAAGTAAGTAAATGTTACCTGAAATGAATTAGAGAAATTAAAGTAAACAATTTAGATCACTCATTGGGCAGCCCCTAGCTGAAGGAATTTAAGTATTTACCATAAATATATTTGCCTACAGGAAGTACCAGATGATCTTGATGGAGCTCCCATTGAGGAAGAGCTTGATGGTGCACCACTGGAAGATGTAGATGGAATTCCTATTGATGCTGCTCCGATAGATGATCTTGATGGAATCCCTATTAAATCACTTGATGATGATCTTGACGGTGTACCTTGTAAGTTCAACTTGTAATTTGGAATTCTAGGTTTCCTGATATAATGTACTTAATGCTGATATAGGAGCGTGACTTGAAGAAGTTAATAGCCTCGTTCCTCATTGTAGACTTGAATTTCAAAATGAAGTGCACCTAAACATTGAGCAGCAACAAGGAATAAGACAGAGTATTTAACAAATAGAATGTTGAGTTGATGAGTGACTATTTTTAATCTTATGATGACAACAAAATTAATTTATAATTTGTTGTTTTTAGATTGTAATCTCTTGGGGCAGGGACCATGACTCCCTAAATGTTTGTGCAAAGCCTACTGTGGTTGGGCCCCAATCCTGATCCTTTTGGGTCTTAATAGTGATACAAATAATAAGTAAGATGGCACAAGGCACTTAAATATTTTATTACACTGCAAATGCCCTAATAAAATTCAGAGTTTAAGATCTACTGAGAGAACTTTGGACAATAATTTTCTTAATATTTTTTTCTCAACAGTGGATACTTCTGAAGAGTCTAAAAAGAATGAGCCCATATTCAAAGTTGCCCCTTCAAAATGGGAAGCAGTGGATGAAGCAGAATTGGAAGCTCAGGGTTAGTTTAAAAAAATGTTTAAAATTGAGGCACTTTTGTAAGTAAATTGGAAATTTAATGTTTTACTTGTCACTTAGCTGCTTTTCATGAACACTTGTAAGCAAGCTATCTAAAACAATTAATGTAGTTTAAACACCTTCAGTGATGATCTCTTCCTTCAGTTATAACTTTCTGTGAAGTAAATTGAGCTTTGTTCTGCATGTTTCTCATACTTTAGTAACATGTCAACTTTAAAAATCTTCCAGTGCCTAACAAATAAATATTGGAAAACATTTAGTGATATACTACATTCCCATTCCCAACTCTTTATTCTAAGGATAACATTTTTTAAAAATACCCAGAGTTCCATTTTCAAAAATAATGTAAGTAGTTGGGCTCCTAAGTCCCATTGATTGCTATTGAGATTTAGACTTATAAGTACCTATATCACTTTTGTAAATGGGACTTAAACTTCTGAAAGTTACTCAGGTGCTTTTGAAAATTTTACCCTAAGTGTGCTGTGTGTTGTCATTAAATAATAAATCAGAAAAATATTTAACTATTCTGATGAAGTGCAGTTTTGAGTAAAGATGTAATTCATTTCAATGAAGAGGGGATATTTGTAATAAACACTGGATGCTACAGAGTTGTACATTTTGCATTTTTTAATTTTTACATATGACTGTCAAATTTCAGATGAAGTAATTTTTGTTTATTTTTTCTTCCAGCTGTTACAACTTCTAAATGGGAGTTGTTTGACCAGCATGAAGAATCAGAAGAGGAAGAAAATCAAAAGTAAGGTTCTAAATGTTTCTAGTTTACCCATGTAGGCTTCTTAAAGTTAAGGGCTGCCTTATTGAAGTCTATGGCAAAACTCTTGTTGACTTCAGTTGGGCCAGGATTTTCATCCAAGCTGATGTAATAACTACCTTGGCGTAAGATTACAAATTATAAACCCTATTCGGGAATTTTTTGAAATTCAGATAATTTTGATAAATTATTATCCTTCTGATTTAAGAATTCCCCAGTGCATTTGTATATACAGTAGTTCATTAGGTTACATCATTCCATATAACAGTAACGTGTAACTGGCAAACTAACAGCGTATTGATTTTAGTGTAAAGGTCCATTCCGAGCTTGGATTTTGGTAGCAAGGAAATGTCATCTTTATTGAATAAAGGCTATATTTAAAATATTTTTGTTTATGTAAACAGTACAGTTTTGTTTCTAGATTGCTTTGAAAGCAATATTTAACATCGTACAACTTGTTACAATTATAGTGTACATGTGCATTTTTAATTGAGAGACCCCAGAACACAGTCTAAAATGACATCATTTTAACTATTCTGCTTACCTTATGCCAGAGGTCCCCACACTGTGGGGCATATCCCCCCTGGGGTGTATGGAACAACTTTAAGGGGGACGCGGCTGGGGCCCAGGTCAGCCTCCATGGGGGTGCGGGAGTGGGGTGGGAGCGCCATCCAGCTCTGCTCCTGGCCCGACGCCTGGGATCCTGGCTGCCAGCCCCCATACCTCTGTCCACATTCACAGCCCCAACCCCAAGTCATGGCCCTTCTCCTGGCCCCAGTTTGAGCGGGGAGTTTGGACGGGAGTAAGTGGCGGGCGCGAGGTAAAAAGTTTGAGGACCACTGCCTTATGGCGTGTTTTATTTAGACCCTCCTTGTTTATAGTGTCACCTGAAAGTGAGAACAGGTATTCTCATTGCACAGTTGTAGCCGGTGTTGCAAGATACTTATGTGCCAGATGTGCTAAAGATTCATATGTCCCTTCAGAAGCAGTGCATACCGACGCATGTTCATTTTCAGTATCTGAGTCAGATGCCACCAGCAGAAGGTTGATTTTCTTTTTTGGTGGTTCGGGTTCTGTAGTTTCTGCATTGGACTGTTGCTCTTTTAAGACTTCTGAAAGCATTCTCCACACCTCATCCCTCTCAGATTTTTGAAGGCACTTCAGATTCTTAAATCTGTAGCTATCTTTAGAAATGTCACATTGGTACCTTCTTTGCATTTTGTGAAATCTGCAGTGAAAGTGTTCTTAAAATGAGGAACATGTGCTGGGTCATCATCCGAGACTGCTATAACATGAAATATATGGTAGAATGCAGGTAAAACAGGGAACATACAATTCTCTCCCAAAGAGTTCAGTCACAAATTTAATTAACACATTTTTTTTGACAAGTGTCATGAGCATGGAAGCATGTCCTCTGGAATGATGGTCGAAGCATGAGGGGGCATACGAATATTTAGCATATCTGGCACATAAATACCTTGCAGTGCTGGCTACAAATGTGCCATGCAAATACCTGTTCTCGCTTTCTGGTGACGTAAATAGGAAGAAGGAAGCATTATCTCCTGTAAATGTAAACAAATTTGTTTGTCTTAGCGATTGACTGAACAAGAAGTAGGACAGAGTGTACTTGTAGGCTCTGAACATTTACATTGTTTTGTTTTTGAGTGCAGTTATGTAACAAACAAACAAAATCTAGATTTGTAAGTTGCACTTTCATGACAGAGAGTGCACTACAGTATTTGTGTGAGGTGAATTGAAAAATACTATTTATTTTGTTTTTACAGTGCAAATATTTGTAATAAAAAATAATATACACTTTGATTTCAATTACAACACACTGTACAATATATATGAAAATGTAGAAAAATATCCAAAATATTTAATAAATTTCAATTGGTATTCTATTATTTAACAGTGCAATTAAAACTGCAATTAATGGCGATTAATTTTTTTGAGTTAATTGTGTGAACTAACTGCAATTAATTGACAGCCCTAGTTAAAATCCAAATTAAAATTTGAAAAGGGAGAATATGAAAATGTAGATATGAGCAAGGCTTTTAGCACTGCATACCTTGTTAGTCATTGCTGCATTCTTATTTGATCAGTTATTTTCTGTAATAATGTCAGTTGAACTCTTTCAAAAGAAGCTGTATTCAGTAACACATTAGTGTCAAATAGTATGTGTACGATACTGAAGTTGGACATGTGAGACTTGCATAGAGTTATGTGAACCCATCTAAAGGTTCACTTTCTACTTTGAATCAGAAGAGCAGGTGGTAGCTTTCCCAGATATATGATTTTCTGGATACTACTAGACCTCGTGCAGTGTTATAGTTTTTGAGAAGTCTCTGGTCTTTTGTACTTTAAGTAGTTTGAGAGCATCAATAATAATAATTACAGTATCTTAGACTGCATTATGTGTTGAGCTGCAGCACTCTAGTGGCGAGTTTGGGAATACCGTTATACAGTCTGATACTTCTGATGTCTGTTCCCTGGGCTGAGAGAACAAATGTAAAAACAGAATATTTTTGTTTTGTTTTGGAACTAACTACATTTGAAGAAGCAAAAATTGCATCACTTAGATCGATCCTGTAAATAGATTTGGGTCACCATTTTTAGCTTCATAATTATCAGAATAATTATGGACTAAGTGACTGAGTTTGTATAGTTTTTGAAGCGCTTGGTTGGGATGCATTTAGTGTACAGTGTAAAATAACTGAAGCTTAAATGTATGTTTTATATATTAAAAAAGAAAAAAAGAGAGAGAGAGAGTATTAGGGTAGCTACCTCATGCACCTGGTCAATGTCTGACACAGTACACCATTAAATTGCAAGTTTAGGCGTATCGGTTAATAAGATTGACTTACCTAGAAATCTGCAGAAGTACAGACATTTCAATAAGTAAGATTTGTAATGTTCAAGCAAATTATCGCATCAAGCAGATATCTGTATACTAATGGATTCTGTACTCTTGCCCTTTAAAGTCAAGAAGAAGAAAGCGAAGATGAGGAGGATACTCAGAGTTCTAAATCAGAAGAGCAGCATATGTACTCCAATCCCATCAAAGAAGAAATGCCTGAATCCAAGTCATCAGTCAAGTACTCTGAAATGAGTGAAGAAAAGCGTGCCAAACTCAGAGAGATTGAGGTCAGTGTGTTTAAAAAAAAATAAAAATAAAATAAATTGATTTATACCAAAAATATAGTTTTTATATTTTGAATTAAATAACTCTAGTCCTGCAGTATGGATTTTCCTAAGTTCATTCTATTTTATAGAAGAGTTATATGTACTTAGGAATATCCACCCACAAAAATGCATCGAAGAACGAAAAATGTGGGCATGAAGGGTCGCATGTGAAGTACAGCCCTATTCTTCAGTTCTGTTGTTTTGCTTTCCTTCCACTCCACCATCTGCCTCAGTTTGCTCCTTGAGCCTCCTTTCCCCTCTTCTGGCAAGTAGGTGTGACTTTTGGGCTATTCAGGGACTGTCAGGTCCCTTTGTGGCCCTTTCTCTAATTTTCCTGCCTCAAAGTTTCTTCTCTTTCCAGTTTTTCTTTCTATCTATTACCGCAGATAGAACAAGTGCTAGAAGTTACTGCTCCAAGTACCAGGGCCACAAAGCAAGGGAGACAGAGACCACCTAGGCAGGTGGGGAATTTAACCAATGATCTTAGTTCGGCATGTAGAATTGCTCCTTCTCCGTTCCTCCTCCAAGCAGAGTTGCAAGAATATTTGCTGAACTTGGGGTACACAGATTCTCTCCAGCCCCTCTCCTTGCACACACCTGTAAGTGGCTGATTGGCTGAAGAGCTAAGTGGGAGTGGAACTAAAGGTCCTTACTCAGCATGGGCTCAATCAGCAATGGGGGGCTTTTTGTTGTAGGTGCAATACAAAAATGCAAGGCTTAAAGCTGCACCATTCTCTCCAACTTTTATTCAGTTTAAAACCCTGTGAATTGGGCTGTGATACTTGAAAACCTGAGATCTTTACTGCACTCAGACAATAAATAAAAATGAGACTACTAGGCTGTTAAGCCATGTATTGTAGATTCAGCATCTTGTGGAGACAAAACATTATTTATGTTTTGGTTAATGTATTGTATGTGGCATTGCAACTGCCTACCCAACCATCACTACCAAAGCACTATTGTTATGTAAACCAGTATATAAATATACTCCCACAGTACCTTTAAAAGACATGAAGAAATAATATTTTGAGCATGCCAATTCTTAGTTTTTCCAAATGTGCTTTGATACACTGTTTAACAGCTCAGATTATTAAAATTAACAGGCCATAATTGAGCATTGTGCCCTGCAGGAGTTTGAAAATTTACCTGGTAAGAAGCAGTTTTGATTGATGAAATCTGAATAATTTGAAAATTTAAATAGAATTTATTTCTGATTCTGCTCTTGGTGGCAATAATCTTGCAAAAAAACCCAACAACAACCCCTCGCCCACACACACACATTATGCTAGTATAGTTAAAGTTCATTTGTAAGCTAGCTTCCAATTTGCAGTAATAATTGTTATAATACTGGTTTGTTGTAAAACTCTGTTCAGTGTGGGTATTTGTAATGTACCAAACACCCTTGTGAATGTTGAAGCAAACTGGATGTTGGTTTACTATCTCACGTACTACTAATGTTAACATCATATCTTCAGCACTGGTGCAATTTCAGCTAGCAAATGCATTTAAAATTTTTTTTAAAATGATCTCTCGCTGTTTGTTCTTGGTGCTAGGTATATTGCCATTTGAATTTCAGACTTCTGGGGTCCTCAAAAATCTTCATTTTTAGTTTTCAAAGCATCTCAAGAATTATGTAGTAAAACTTAGATTTTGAACTTTCTGCTTCAGGTCACCGCTGATAGAAAACAGTTGAAATTTGCAGAAGTATATTAAGGCATATTACCATACTTTCCCCCCCCCTCACTCTCAGAAATGAACTTTGTAGCCTGACATGAAAATAGTCTTCACTAAAAATCCCCTCAAAACAATGATGTTTCTAAGCAGTTGTGCAATCACTTTTCTGGACTCTGCCTTTTGGCCCCCATTATGGACCCTTGTTTCTTTCAAGACGTCCCTTGTTTAGTTTAGCCCCATATTTAAGTTTTTCTCTCTGAATGAATCCTCAAGCTGTTGAATTGTTAAGTCTGGTGCTTTAAGAAGCATCTTATATCTTCTCTATTTTAAACAAAATATTTTATGTTACTGGTGCTGGCCTGATGTGGCTTGATGCTGGTTACAGTTTTGGGATGTTCCTCAAGCTACAATAGAATCTCAAAGTTTTGAACAGTAGAGTTACAAACTGACCAGTCAACCACATAACTCATTTGGAACTGGAAGTCCGCAATCGGGCAGTAGCGGAGACAAAAAACAAATATAGTACCGTGTAAAACATAAACTACTAAAAAAAAAAAAAAAAAGGCAAAGCAGCATTTTTCTTCTGCATAGTAAAATTTCAAAGCTGTATTCAATCAATGTTCAGTTGTAAACTTTGAAAGAATAACCATAAGGGTCTGTTGAGCATTACAAACACTTCAGAGTTGTGAACAACTTTCATGCCTGAGGTGTTCGTAACTCTGAGGTTCTGCTGTACTTGCAATCATGATTGGATTTTTGTTCTGGGGCAGAAAAGGGGAACAATCCTTAGAGAAGCAGGAAATGTATACCTTATAAGCCTGCTTTTGCGAGGATGTCTGTCTGATAGGACTCTTTCCGCCACCTACCTTTTCTCAGAGTGTATTGGGGTACCTTTTTTAAGGATTTATTGCTCTACCTTTCTTTAAGGTACTGTTTTTTCAGTCTTTTTTTATTTTTATGATTGGCTTACTTTCTTTGGGGAGCCTTTGCTTTCCACTCAGTAGCATTCCATGAGTAGCCCTTAGAATACATAGTGGCTTTTGTCCCAAGACCAGTACAACCGGTAATCCAAAACCTTAAATTTGGCATTCTGCCTATCTGATACTGGGGAACATAAAACAGGAGTAAGAATCCTGCCAGAATATCTGCAGAGAAGTGTTTAGAAGGTATTTCCTCCATATGCAATATGGCTGAGTTATTTTGCTCTAGGAACACTTAACTTTCCATTTTCTGACTCTTAACTCATGCTGGCACCTTAAAGACTAGCAGGTTTATTTGGGCATAAGCTTTCATGGGTAAAACACCACTTCTTCAGAGGCATCTTTTACCCACGAAAGCTTATGCCCAAATAAACCTGGTAGTCTTTAAGGTGCTACCAGACTCCTTGTTGTTTTTGTGGATACAGACTAACACGGCTACCCCGATACTTAACTCATGTTAACATTTCTTTGCTTTAATAAATAATTTTTTTTGAAAAAGGTGGCTTTTTGAGGAAAAATAAGTGGGTGACTTTAAAATCTAAGTGGACTGTATAGTCAGCAACAAATGTTTTAAAAGTACTGGAAGATATAATGTAAATACTGCACAAATCAGTAATGAAACAGGTGAATAAAAGCAGGAAGCATATAGCATAGTTAGTTGGAAGAGAGCTTAATGATTCAGTGCTGCTTATACGCAGAAACTGAATAGTGTTAAATTAAGGCTTTAGAAAAAGATGAGAAGTTGGAGTAAAGTTTTATGGTTTGAATCAGTTTGATGGAAAGTTTAATGTGCAGAGACAAAAATGAAGTTCCTCACAGGAAAAATCCCAAAGACTCCCTGGCTACTACTGAGACTCATGGTGGAGGTACCATCACAGTAAGGACAACATTACTAATAGCAGAGCTAGTGAGCTAAATGTCACTACTGTAATGGGCAGTGTTTGAAAGAATATTTACATCATTAAAATAATCCCTCTTGAAAGTGAATTAGTTTACCAAAAAATCCCAGAAAAAAAGAATAATTTTGGCTTGAGTATCACAAACACTTCATTTTGGTCAGGTAGAATTTGGGGTTAAATGAAAAAAGACAATTTCTAAGAAAACCTGCAAATGAAAGGTTAAAATGGTATGGTAAGACACCCATAGTAAACTTTCATTTGCAAGAAATATATTGGCAGTGTTCCGAGAGAGATTTTAGGCTATAGCAGAATCAAAAGATGGACGCTAATTGAGTAGAATAACTGTAAACAAATCTCAGTCTTCATTTAGTTCTTAAGTGTGTAAATGGTTGCATGAGACTAAGGTCAAATACACAATTTCACCATTTTGATGTTGGTGTCCTTTCATATGTTACACTTGTACATTTAATACTGAGAAAACAAAATACACAAATAATTCATTTCAACCAAGTTTCATTTTCAGCTAAATTGTCTGTCTAATTGTCTGTTGGATAACTAAGTCCAATAAAAATATATTTGAAATGGTGGTTATTAATTTTGCAGCTTAAGGTGATGAAATTTCAAGATGAGTTGGAGTCTGGAAAAAGACCCAAGAAACCAGGCCAGAGTTTTCAGGAACAGGTTGAACACTATAGAGACAAACTTCTTCAGAGGGTAAGAAATGTTCTTTATATATTGATTACTGATTCTAGATTTCAGATGTAGTGTTGCACTAAGGTAATGTATTAACAAATGCATTTAGTTGATATTCCACTATATTGTTAAATTAAGTGTTTCAATCCAAGTGCTTTCTCCAGAATGGATATATTTTGACAAGTAAAAAGGTATATCTCATATTTCTCAGTTCATCATGATTTGGTTCCTTGCCATCAGAATGTGTTGAGAAGAAAACATGCAACAGTTAAAGCTCTCTAACAGTAAATTTATTTTGGGGAAAAAATAATGCATAGAAAAAGTGCTGCCGAAAATAGCTTGTAGCAAATGAGTCAAGAAGTTTGAGAGTCGCTTATGGACCTTATTGAGTATATAAAACAAGGTAGACTGGCTTGAGTGGAAACAAATCTTCAGTTTACACTTAAAGGTGTTTTCCAGATTTTTGACTGTTCTGTTGGTAAATTGATAAAAACTTCATTTTGTGAAATGCTTTCAAATAGCGAGAGAGAGAATGGCATTCAGGACACACATTACTCAAAACACTTCTAGTTTCCCTACACCTCAGTTTGTTCTAGCTAGCTCCAGCTTAGTGCTTATACCCCAGAATGAATCATTCTGCAACATTACCACTACCATTAGTCCTCTGTGGCTTCCAGAGTCAGCTCAGAAGAGCCCTCTGAAAGTGGTATCTTACAGAACTTTTTAAAATATATCCAAAACAATATAAAAATTGAACTTCTCAAAATCATGGCATGTAAATGAGAAACTCAAGTTAAAAGTGTTTTTCTGGTCTGATTCCACAGTTTGAGTTCTAGTAATGGTGGTTGTCAGGCTGTCTGGGGTGGCTCACGAGCGTAAATACCAACTTCAGGGCAGACTGTGAGGAAGCAGCGCACAGACCCCAAACAGGGTGCAAGTCCTATACTTAGAGTTCATACTTGATTGAAGCGCTATAACAGGCTTTACATGGTGTCGCAGACGGTCCCCTTGGATACCCAGTCTATCTTGCTACTCAGGCAAGCTTACACCAAAAATCACAATAATATTCGGTTTACTCCCAGTTCCAAAGGACCAGTAACTTACCCCAGGTCAGCTGCATCCTAGATCTTTCACCAAAGACAACACTTGTAGCCAATCCTATTCATAAATCTTTAGTCAGTTTATAAACTAAGAAAAGTAATGAGAGTTATTTACAAATTTAATGCAAGTAAACACACACACAAGTCTTAGGTTCCAAAAAGTAATAGAAGCTGCTGTAGTTTGCAAGCTCTGTTGGCATGTCTACACAACAAGAAGACACCTGCAGCTGGCGTGTGCCAGTAGGCTCGGGCTGCGGGGCTGTTTGATAGCATACATCTGGGCTCAGACTGGAGCCTGGGCTCTAAGACCCTGTGAGGTGGGAGGGTCCCAGAGCTTGGGCTTTAGCCTTAGCCCAGAAATCTGCACAGCAATGAAATAGCCCTGCAGCCCAAGCCCTGCAAGCCAGAGCCAGCTGGCATGGGCTAGCTAGTTGCTGTGTAGACATACTCTGTATGTGCTTTAGGGCTAACTCAGGCCAAGCCCTAGGGAACTCTTGCTTATGCTTGCAAATCTTCTCACCTCAGATTTCAAGCGGCATAGAGTTACTGTTCCTTTTTCCAGGGGTTTTTATTCCCTTCCCCCAGAATTCAAGCTGATGGGATGAGTCCACCTGCATGTCTCCTCTTTTTGGTGTGGTTGGGTGGGTGTGGTGGGGGAAGCACAATGGCTCATTTGGTTTCAGTGGGCCTTCTTGGTGGGCAGGACCTAACACCTTCTGTAAGAAACTAGCATTTCTACATTAATTAATACCCCTTTCCTGTTTGATGACTTACACAATTACAGAGGTTTACAATGCATAAAACAGGGCACAGATATTGTAAGGAAGATTAACACATGTGGCATCCTACAAGCATTCCATAAAGACTAAACACATTATTATAACTCTAATACCTATTTTAAAAGTACTAACACACAGGTGAAACAGACTGGTTTTCAGCTATGCATTTTTCCGTGTTCAGTGGGGCCTTGGCATGAGCTGGCACCTGGTCTGCCAGCATCACTCATGGTATTACAGAATTATTGCTTCTGGCATGTCGCAGCAAAGCTTGGAACTACCCATACAATTTATCGGAAGCTAAACATAAATGAAGTAATTTGTGTTGAGTACTTCTCTGACTCTTTTCCTTTGGGGCATTCAGCACACAAATGTAAGGGTAACTCACTTAAAAATAGATTTGCAGGTCACCTTTAGGAAAGAGACCTGTCAAAGTCCAGAATGGTGATCTACGGAGGAAATGTACACATCTGGAGAATGACAGCAGCTGTTGGTGCTTATTGGTTTCAAACACAAACTTCTGTTTTAAATGTAGCTGACATTTAAAGAGGTTTTTTTTTTTTTTTTACTGTGTCTTAGCTATAATTGGAGAGAGGAGTGGTGGTTATCTTGAGTAGCAAGGGTGATGTATGTAGTAAAATGGAGTCATTTAAAAAAATAAAATCACAGTCAAGATAACCGTGTCAGATGCTGTGTGTTCTGCAATGGCTTGATCTTGATTGGTGTTCATTCTAGCAGTTTGTAAGCATAGATTTCTGTCATTAGCTGGCTTTGTTCTTTTTTTAAAATTTTCATTAAATTATAAATATGTAAATAAAATGTAAAAAAATATATAAAGTATAAATCTTAAATATGGCAATTATAACTGATGTTATTTACAATACTGGCATCAAGAGAATGCAATTTTTCTCTATTTTGGTGAATAATTCTTTTCTTTGGGTTTGCTGCAAAATAAACCTAGCAGTTCTGCCAAAGAGTGGTGCATAAATGGCTGATTTGCAGTTAGTGCATTAAGCTTTGAGATGGTTGCCCTTTTCTGCCTATTTAATTTACAGTAAATGAGCATTTCAAGGGTAAAATTGCCTCATAGTATGGCAGTCAGTTTGAAAAAATAGCAATGTTTAGCTATTTAACAGCTTCATTGTTGCTAAATGTTCCAGATCTGTCCAGCTGAAACTAGTCTGCTGTACTACCAAATGTGCCAAGTAGCCCATTAACAATCCATTGACTTCAGTAGCATGGTAGTGTGTAATTGTACTACAGCAGGTGTAGTGGACTAACAATCCAAGGTTAATGCTTTAACTGTAACTATTTCATATTTAAAAGATGTGACATTAGAAATAATATAGTTGTCCTGGGATTTACTGTAATGTAGAACATAATCTTTCTGAGATATCTAAGCATTTGTATTATAATGCAAATAATCTCAAAAGTCAGTCCATTTGAATTCCTGGGCTGCTTTATCAGCATCTATAATTATGGTGCTGCCATGCAGCACTTAGTGTTATCTCAGTGTCTGGAGTGCTTTATCCTCCTTTCATGCTATAGTGTATAGTAGAATTTTCCTAACTATAGAGGGAGTTTTGAAATAACAAAAATGTAGACATTATGTTGAAGCCCGTATTTTATCTTGTTTCAGTACCTGTGCTCAAACTCACTAACTGTATAGTCCTGTCTCCTGTAATCGGGGGAGGGGAGGGGTCGAAATCCAGCTGGCAAAATTAAACTAAACGTGTTCAGCCATCAACCTGTATTGTCTCCTTTCTAATTTTATTGTTGGTGCATGTGATAATATACACTGTTACAGGGAGCAGTGGGGACTGGTACAGTACTTTTGATTTCATTTTTCTATAACATTGGATAAACAGTCATAAGGTAGTCTATAGTTTCATTCTCAAGACAGGGACCAGAATGTATATATTTAAGTAGATAGAGGTACCCTCTTATTCCTGAAAATGGAAATTTAGAAAATGTAGGTGTTAAGATGATGTTTAAATTTTCTGAAACCTATCAGGAAAAGTAAATGTAAGATTTGTGGGTTGGTATAACCATTATTTTCTCCAGATTCAGATGTTGATCCTGTCCCTCCAAATTTGTAACCCAGTAGTGGATACACTGGATACCTTTCTCTGTATCATAGAACAAATCTTACCTAATCTGAAATTCTCAGTTGTTTTTAATAACTCAGGAAAAAGAAAAGGAGCTGGAAAGAGAACGAGAGAGAGACAAGAAAGACAAGGAAAAATCTGAATCCAGATCCAAAGACAAGAAAGAAAAAGAAGAATGTACACCAACAAGAAAAGAGAGGTTCAGCTTTTATTTTGTCCCAGAGCACATGAAAACCATTTAATAGCTTTGTAATATTAGACTTCAAATTAAATTGTATTTGTGGTTCTTGCCGTAATAAAGGAATTCAGCTATTTAAAATTTAATCGAATTGTAGGACAGTAAAACACAGGATTCTGAGTTTAACAGATCTTGTATTCTAATCTGCCCAAACCACTCCTCAAGTAATTTTCTGAACCTTTTGTTTCAGTCAATGCACCTGGAAAAGTGGGTAAAAACAGGACTTCTATGAAAACAATGAACTGTGTTTAACTATTATTTTAGGAATAAATTAACTGTGAAATAACTTTTTGGTCTGAAAACTGGACCTAAAACTAAATTATTTGGAAAAGTAAATTGTTCACATCTAAATATTCTTCACCTCACTACGACAGTATAAACAATTTAAATTGTACAGTCGCTTTTAGTCTGTGTGCTGGCCATCTCCTAATGTATGTGTTTAGCTGGAGTCTTGGCACTGCCTCAGTAAGCATAGCTTTATTTGTAACTTGGGTTGCTTTTTCAAGAACTTGTAGCAATATTGTATTTAATTGCAACTTTGTTACTAATCCATAAACGGATCAGTCATAGGTTGTAGTTTGTGAACCGGATAAAAAGTCTGACCAAGTACTGAACTATTTGGAAGCTGTGATTTTAAAAAAAAGTTAGCACTATGCTATTTTTAAGGAATGAATGAATGAAACTGCATATTAAATTGACAAAGAATCTAGACAAAAGGAGGTGATTCCTTTACGTAGGGATGGGTGTGTGTGTGTGTGTGTGTGTGTAAATTATTATTTTTTTGGTTCTTTTACAAAGGAAAAGACGACACAGTACATCACCCAGTCCATCTCGCAGCAGTGGCAGTAGACGAGCAAAATCCCCATCACCAAAATCGGAGCGCTCAGAGCGATCTGAAAGATCCCACAAAGAGAGCTCACGTTCCAGGTCATCTCACAAAGATTCTCCTAGAGATGTCAGTAAAAAAGCCAAAAGGTAAGCGAGGCATCTCTTCTGGAAATCTACCCGAAATTATACAAGGCAGCAGTACTAATAAACCACATGATTCAAGGTCCTTCCTTTGCCTAATGCCAAACTACAATAATAATCCCCCAGTTCTGGGATTGACAACAGAGTTGCACACACCACCACAGTATTAACAATTATTCATTATCTTTCATGTCATGTTTGAGAAATGCAACTTAAGCGAAGATTCTCACTGATGAGAGCCCTGGTGTAGACTCAAGTTTTTGGTGGTTTATGGAAGACATTTTAGCAGTGTAGTGAAGAAAACCCTGTTGTCTTGCCTTGTCTACACTAGGGTTTCCAATGTTGGAGAATTACTTCCTAAATTCCTGACTCTAGATATAGCATAACACCAAAATACTGGTCTCTGGCTTTATGCTATGCATGAGCTCAGATATATTTCTCATTAATATTTTGTGTGGTTTGTATTATTCTGTTTGCATTCCAAAACTCAAGATTGCTCTGAAAGTCTAGATTGCTATACTCATGCATTTTGTTGCAGTCATGTTACTGAAGTTTCAGCTTCTACTATTAGTGACTCAGCAGAGAAGAGAAAAATTGTTCTTGTGCATTATATTTGTGATGTTTCTTCTTCAAGCAAAAGTATGTAAGCACCTCCTCGTAGACAAAGTTAGCAATTATATTAAACCAGAAAGTTGTTTTGGGATAGTTTTATATCTTTCTACAGAGTTCATGCAATGGTCATATAGCCTGATGAGGCATGAAATCAATTTAGATTAGATGAGATTAATCATGTGCATTAAGAGTGGACCAGATGGTGCCATAGGTTTATTCATTATCCATTTGTCTGTAGATTCCTGGGTTCAGTCACAACCCATGAACATGTTTGGTTAGAGTGCTAGATATTTTCCAGATATTAACAACACGAATTAATATAATCGCATGGAATAGAAATGAGCAATGTTGGAATAAGTTGGTGTTAACGCAAAGGCGAAGGTGCATTTGCAGAACCATGTAGGAAAGCTTGTACATTATTTGCCTGCTTTAAGTGACACTGATTGGTGCTGTTTTTCTCATACTTTCTGAGCACTGAAACCGAGTCAGTGCACATACCACAGGGGGAGAAATTGTACATGCTAACTGATGTTCCTAGATAACAAATCAGTAATTTCTGTTTACAAATGACATACAGTAGAACCCCCTTTATCCAAACCTCCATTTATTCATCTCTCCATATTAACCACCAGCACACACACACAGGAATATGGTTTCAGAGTAGCAGCCGTGTTAGTCTGTATTCGCAAAAAAGAAAAGGAGTACTTGTGGCACCTTAGAGACTAACAAATTTATTTGAGCATAAGTGAGCTGTAGCTCACGAAAGCTTATGCTCAAATAAATTTGTTAGTCTCTAAGGTGCCACAAGTACTCCTTTTCTTTTTTACAGGAATATGGGAAATGGATGCTTCAGCCTCGGGCAGTGGGGCTGGGGCTGTCAGCCTGAGCTCTGCCTGGTGGGGCTGAAGCATTTAACTTAGCTGGGCCCAGTGTAGTGTGGGGCCCTCGGTAATTGCAACAAAAAGGTTGAGAAACACTGTTGTAGACAGTCCCTATAATGTTCAGGGTTAAAGAGTAAAGAGTGTAAAAATGATCAATACCTGTACAACTTGTTAAAAACTCATGTTGGTTTTCTTGTTAATAAATGAACAAAACATTGTTTGCAACAACTAGGGGTTTGTATATTCTCTTAAGTAGATAAGCAGGGGAAGGGCATGTTTTAATGCTTTTCTGGGAGGGGTCAGCTAATTTAAAAGCAACTCCACATCTTAAAATGATGATTACCCATTTTCCTCATTATCCGAATTTTTGATTATCCGATCTGGTCCTGGTCCCAATTAGATCGGCTAAATGGAGTTCCCCTGTATTTTATTCTAAAGTAGATCAGAGGAAAGGGCCATATAGCCGCAGAAAAAAAGCAAAGGAATTATCTATCAGTATGTAAACAAACTTTATTTTTCAGATCACCATCTGGCTCAAGGACACCCAAAAGATCAAGAAGGTCACGATCCAGGTCCCCTAAAAAGTCAGGGAAAAAATCCAGGTCACAGTCCCGTTCTCCACACAGATCTCACAAGAAGTCAAAGAAAAGCAAACACTGACAAAATGTTCATATTTTTTATGATGGTGTCACTTACTGGAAATGCGGTTTTGTTTTTGTGCCTGAACAGTCTGTTTAAAAAACAAAAAAATCAAACAAAAAAGCATTCCTGAATTTTTTGTGAATGCATGTGTATACTCATGAGTAACTGCATCTGTAGACCTGTCATTGTTTTATATTGTACAAAATATCTTCATTGTGACTATTTCCCCAAATGAAACATTTTTTGTGTTTAGAGATTTCATCAGAAATGTGTGTATCTGATCTGCTGGCGGTAGTGATATTTTTGTTTTAGAATGTTGTGACATAGCAAAAATAACACAAATGTTTCCCCCTTTTTGTAGCTTTGACAATTTGAATTAGATTTCAAATAAAATCTGAACAGAAATTTAAAATGTGGTTTTCTTGCCCCACTTATGATACAGATCTTTAAAGGCATTCATAGTTTGTTTGGAAGTACTGTGTATTTCAGACATACTATGCTGTTTAAAAGCTTTCTTCAATGGAGTATACAACATGAACGGCTGTGGTCCTTTTTTGTTAGTTTGATTCTCAAAATAAAAGCACCTTTGAATCCAGCTGATGGATATAATTTCCCATTGTGATGCTTAATGTAGGAGCATTTGACCAGTTTGGTGCCTACAGTTGGGCACACTTAAAATTTCTGATGTACTAGAGATGTTACCAGTTCTGGTGGTATTTCTCTATTTTAAGTATGGGGAATATCTCTGAAATCAAAATGAATTTTAAGTGTAGGGGTACTATGTGCAATGATGCATCTATAAGCCACATTAGTGGCATGCCTTGGGAACAATGAAAGGAAAAAAAGGCCAAAGGCTGAATGATTTTCCTCAAGAAATATAGTTACAATGATTACAACATATAGTACATTCTGATTTGTTTTTCTAAAGTGGATTTTTATTCCAAAAGCAGAGCTTTTACATTACATGTTTTTATTGACTATATTTCCCAATTGTGAAAACTGTTCAAAATAGATTAGAAGAAATTAAACTTTTATTAACTTGTTTTTTTATTTAATCATATGTTTGAACCAAACAACTGTAACTTTTTCTTCATTTTAGATTTTCACCTCCTTTACTCTGCTCTTTAGGCCGCACTGTAACTTTAAATCTCTTCAGCTTGGTCTGCAACACTTAACTTTCTTTTTTTATGGAAGAAAAAAAAATCAGGAGGGTTCAGTGTTAATACTTGGAGGTGTGGGTGGATTGTAATAAAAATTTAAAATAAAAAAGGGACCTGGCCTCCTGTGAACTGTTTCTGAAAGGCAAAGCTGTGCTCATCACATCCATGGAGTGCTAGATGACCTATTATTATGCTGGCATACTTGTGGCTTTTAAAGTCTGAACTTTAAAAGAGGGGGAAAAATTGTAGTCTACTTGTATGTCAGCTTAAGATGCTGAAGACGGTTGCAAATACAGATCTAAAATACCTTTATTAAAACCTTTATATTTGGCCCCTTAATCTTTCCTCCTCTCTTCCAGTTAGTCTTTGAGTTAGTGATAATTAAACTAATGTAAAGGTGATTGTTAGAGGTAAAGCATTATTGAAGCTTGTCCTGACAGTCTAGGAACTGAAGGAGACATTCTAGACCCTTAAATATAAAGAGAATACATGTGTGCTGTGAAGGCTTTCTTGGCATGAGTTTTCAATGGATGCATTACTCACAAGAAGTGAATACACAGTCATGTTTTAGTTTTTGTAAAATGGAGTAAACAATTGTAGAAATGTTTGAGTTCATTTTTAAAATATTTTTCTTATCCTTTTGCCTATAAAGCCAGACAGGCTTAGTACTAAGAATTCAACTATACAGGCCTTGGAATGAAATAATTATATTATTTTTTAAAATGATCTCAAATAGCTTCTATTTCAATACTTTGATTTCAAAATATATAGGGCCAGAAGCAAATACGATACATGAGTTGAAGGGGATAGTCCTAGTTCTTCAGTGAGAGAGTGCTCCTATTTTAGGTCAAATAAAAACAAAAGTAGCAGAGTGCAATTGATTCAGATAAATGCAGTTTATCACATGAACATCATACCGACATCTACAGTATGTAGTGTGGACGTTATGTTT
The DNA here is from genome assembly GCF_009764565.3 of Dermochelys coriacea. Classification (NCBI taxonomy): domain Eukaryota; kingdom Metazoa; phylum Chordata; order Testudines; family Dermochelyidae; genus Dermochelys; species Dermochelys coriacea. The sequence continues at coordinate 32,322,263 of NC_050076.1, read as the reverse complement.
GGGGAGGGAGGAATGTCCATTGTTATAAAGAAAAAAAAAAAAAAAAGAAAAAAAAAAAGAAAAACCATATGTAAAGCCTACCATACAAGAGGTGGGAATTCAAAATTATTATAACATTACAATCAGTTATTAGGCAAGTTCCAAGTCAAGTAGTTATAGACCTATAATAGCATGGCTAACTGCACTGCTGTATTTTATAACAGCTTTTATTAGCACCTTTAATCCATAAATACTTTTATTGCCATTCTCTTCTATTTTGTTCTGTTTGCTCATTTTTCTGGCTTTGGAAAAGCTGTTTAATAATACATTTTCAAGAGCTATTAAGAATCTGTAAACTTGATACCAATTCCTATTTTATTGTTGAAAAGAACACCTTTTGTCTTCCTTGTACATCATTTTGTTTATAGCTTGCCTTGTCTGGCAAAGTGGTGGTAAAAAAAAAAAAAAAATACAGAATCTTTACACAGGAAATGCTTAACAAAAGACTTAACTAATATTGGAGATGCAAATTAAACTAAATAGAATAAAATTTTCTCCACATTGTCTAACCCTTGGTAGAATGACTAGATATAGCTTTCATCTGAAATTGGAAGAAGTAGATTTTTCTGATTATGTAAAGGAGAAATCTGTGTTTCAAATGTGGTATTGACTGAACCAGGGTCAGGTGATGCCCACAATAACTGAGGAAAAAGGGGAAGCACAGCCAGTGAAATATGCTTCACCTCTTCCTAGCCTTGGACTTACAGAAGCCCTTATGTACAGTTACTGCATGACTGGGGGCTCTGAGTTATTGGGTCCTGGTGTAGTCCGGGAGAAGGAATTATACGACACTGCTCATCTTACTGCAGGGATGGTATGAACGTGTGGATGGAGGAACTGCTGGTGGTGGAGATTTGGAAAATGGCATAGAGAGGTTGGTCCTCGTTCAAGCTGCTCTGTGTTTTGTAGAGTTGGGTTTTCCAGTGATCATCTGACTATATGGCAACTGAGCACAGCAACCCCCTATTTTTCCATGTGGCCTCAAATCCTCCCCATTTGATAAAACAGAAGTATAGGACAATCAGTAACTCCATGTTCTCTAGATTATTCTCTGGCAGGTGCATATGTAAGCCTTAATGATGTGGTTTATACAAAAGCAAGGAAATTGCGTTTAACCTGCTGTAGCATCCACAATGGAGTCCCATTCTGGCTGCATAGTGTCCCTGAAGCCTAAAATGCTAGGCGATGATGCTTACCTTAATGCTTCCTTAAACATTAGAATTTAATGTAAGCAGTGTGTCATTTAATCATCCTTTAATCTGGCATGCACATATTTAAATTGGTGAAGTGTTTTCCCAGTTGTATGCTAAACTCTGCATTATATGCCCTCCTGATAGGCATTGCAAAAGAAAGGTCTCTGGAGCTGATGGAATTCTGAGTAGCTGCAAATTTATCCCTCGTTGATTATGAACCAGTCCTGACTTCTCTGAGTATATTTGTGTTAGCCAGATTTACAGGATTTCTGAAACTTTCCATGTATGGGCCACATTAATGGGGAGAGTCTCTTGTGACAACTATGTTTTTGTGGAAAATCCATATTAGGCAAGTTTAGGCATAGTATTTTAACAGGTGGAAAGGAGGAGAGTTAGCATCATATGGCACTCCAGTTCTCTGCAGACCTTCAGTATGTGCTTGTCAGACTACAGTTTGAAACCAGACAGTTTACACAATTTCAGCCTAAATCTTGGTCTCCTACTGTTCAGTTTGGCCAAATTCACAAAGGGGTTTTGAGGTGAGCTGCAGTGGCTAATTTCTAGGTACCCAGCTTCCAAGTAGAATTCACAGCCCTGAGTTAGGCACCCAGGCTCCCTGTACAATGCAGGGGGAGAGTTATCTAAAAAAAAAAAAAAAAAAAAGATTCACAGAAGCCACCAAGCTAAGCAGGGAGCCATCTAAGCTAGCCAATAGGAAATGCTAAGGGGAGCCCCACCCCACAGAAAAAGTTGGGCACCTAAGTCCTAGCTGGAGGCAGGCATCTCCCCCTAATCAGGATTCACAGCTGTGACCCTGGGGTTAAGCACCTAAGGAAGGTCAGTCTTTTCTCAAGAAAAACTGTGGTAGTGGCCCTGCTTACCCAATAGCCCAATGGTTAGAGCACTCATCTAGGATATTGGAGATATGGGTTCAAACCCCTACTCTGCCTAGTTTGGAGCAGGATCTCCCACCTCCCAGTTGAGTGCCCTAGCTGACAGGCTGTAGCATATTGTGTGGTGGGTTGGTCGCTGCTGTTGAAGGTGTCTTAGTACTTAAGAATGCTTAAATATTCATTGGTTTAGAGAGGGAGAGAATAACTTTATTACCCAATAATTAGGGAACTCACCTGAGATGTGGGAGACCCAGGTTCTAGTCCCTGCTCCAGAGCAGGCAGTGTAGGATTCTTTAAGTAGATACAACTGTGTATTCCCTTTCAGGTCCCTTGGGTGTGTACACCCCCAGTGTGCTGGAGCCAGAGAATTTTGCTTAGCAGTACCGGTAGAGAGGCAGTGCTCATGCTTTGTGGCTGTAGCCCCACCCCTTGCTATATGAGGCATCACCATGCTGACCCTACTCAATTCCTTCTTACCATCTGTGGCTGTAGTTGGAGCTCTCTGTGTGTTAACCTCACAATCCCACTATTTTTAGTGTTTTTTCTAATGGTATATAATTAGTATCCTTAATATAGTTCGAGTTAGATTTAACATGCATTAGCTATAGTTTGTGTTTCCCTGGTAATGCCCTCACCTGGATTTAAACGTCCGTTGCTGTGCCTAGACGAAGCTCACGTCAAGGAGATAATTTGCAGATCATTCACCAAATGGACTCAAGTGGTGAGGTATCTTTATCAGAAGCAGCATCTGCTCAAACAGGCCATGTAACATGCTTTGAAACAGAGGCCCTCATCAGATCAAAGGTCGCCCTTGTGCTCCCACGTCATGTTCTGGAGCTGGCACCTCTCAAAAAAGATGGAGTGTTCCCTGTTGAGTGTGCTGTGGAAAAGGTTGCATACCACCGACCAAGGCTGCTCCAGGTCCCATGGGGGTTCATCTTCCTCTAGAAGTAGCACAAATTGGCATGGGGTGAACGTTGATGCACAGAATGGAGCAGGCCCCATCAACTGTTGACTCCGGCCCCAGAGTGTCTGTTAAATCTGGTACCAACAAAAGCGATGTGGCATTGGCTGTTTCCATGCTGGTGGTGTATCAGGCAGCAAAGGATCTCCTCTGCCTTTCTGTCCCAACCTCATCCTTGATCCAGGGCTGTGTCTTTTATAGCCCCATTGTCTGGGTGGGCCACTGATCTTGTGAGTCTTGTCAGCACCGTACGGCAAGATCTCCTTTCACAGTCAATGGGAGTGGAGCCAGTGCTTGGTTCAGCTCAAGGGCTCTCTCCAGCACTAGGAATGCCTTTGGCATCCCAGTGACACTCACTGCCCTAGACTTCAACACCATTACTTTTGTACTGTTGCCAACTTTGGGGTCGACACTACTTCCAGCACCAGCAACTATGAGGCCTACTTGGTGCCACCGGTACTGTTACCATCATCGGCGCCAGCTCCTTCGTCATTCTGGGCTACAGATGAGTTGCACTGGTGGTTTGCACCCACATGACTGGCTCCACCTCTATCCCCTGAACTTAGATGCTTTGGCATCCTGTTTAGGATCTTCATCCCCTCACTTGCCATCGCCTGACCTGCATGGGTGGCTGTTCATTAAGCGCTATGGGTACTCCTACCAATGGCTTCTATGGAACCCTTGGGATGCTTCCTCAGTGGCAGAGGTCCTACTCCTTGTCTCGCTCAAAGGCAAGATTGACCAGGTCTGTGGCCATTGATCTGCCGAAGACCCTTGTACTGGTGAGCTAGAGTCGTCCACCCAGGTCTGTCAGTTCTGGAGCAGGATCCGGCTGTGGCACATATAACTGCTCAATTTTTGTTCCCAGATGATTCCATGGTGCTGGGATCTTCCTCCCCTTAGGTACTGGAGGATTTCAAGATGCACCAGGACCTTTTGCAGCACGTGGCTGCTTCCCTAGGTATCCAAGAGGGGTTCCTGCAGGAGAACACCCACAAGTTGGTGCATATCCTGTAGCTGTCTGTCCTGGGAGAATCACCCTCCCTATTAATGAAGTGCTCCTTGAGCCTGCTAAGGTCCTCTAGAGTATGCCAGATTCAGTACTGCCTGCAGCAAAGTGCATGGAGAAGCACTACTTCGTTCTGGTTCAGGGATTTGAGGGATTGTATTCCCATTCAGCCCCAAATTCCCTGGTTGTAACCGCAGTGAATGATAGAAACTGGCCAGGCAGGTTTATCCCCTCCTAAGGATAAGGACTCTAAATAAATTAATCTGATGAACAGGAAGATTTACACCTCCTTTCCTTGCTGTTTTTAATTGCTAAAATATGAATTTTGTGAATTCTGGCTATGTCTGAGTTTGCAGACTAGCTGCTTGAGGCCTCAAGAGAGGAATGTCAGGCATTTATCAATGAAGGCTGCTTGGTGGCTAAGACTTCGTTGAAGTCCACACTGGACAGCGTGGATACTTTGGCCAGAGTGATGGCCTTGGCGGTGACCATAAGGAAGGTGTTCTGGCTGCAGAATTTGGGCATTGCTTCTGGTGTCCAACAGATTATAAAGGATTTTCCCTTTGATGCCAAGCACTGTTTTTGGACAAGACAAATGCGAGACTGCACTCCTTCAAGGACTCTACAGTCTTTGGGGGTACACATGCTGGTACTGCAGAGGCATCAGTATGGTGAGCAACAGCAATATCATCCCCAGGGCATATTTGGACAGTCTTTCCCTCTCCCGAAAAGTCTGACTATCCCAGAAAGAGGCACAGATCCCAAAGGAGGAAACGGTTGTATTTGGGGTTTGAACAGTCCACACACCCTCCTCTGGAGGCCCCCAGGAACACATTTTGACTCCTTGGTCCAGATCAGTGTTTTAGTCGGTGCTTCTTTCTCCCCATCTCTGTTTGGGGACAGTCTGGCCCACTTTCACAATGCTTGGGTCCTAAGCACAATCAGATCAAGCTATACATCCAATTCCTCTCCATCCCCCGCACCCACCCTCTCTCCATATTCCTCTTCAGGGTCTCTTCTCACATATTATTGCTAGTCGAGCAGGTTCACTCTTTACTGGGTGTAGGAGAGGTGGAGGAAGTTCCACCGGAATACCAGGATCATGGCTTTTACTCCCGGTACTTTCTGGTGCCCAAATCTAAGAAAGGGCTAAGACCCATTCTTGACCTTCGTGGCATCAATAAATACATCAGATACATGAGGTTCCAAATGGTCACACTATCGACTATCCTCCCTGTGTTGTCACAGAATGACTGGTTTGCTGCTCTGGACCTTCAGGATGCCTATTTCCATGTGAAAAGAAAAGGAGTACTTGTGGCACCTTAGAGACTAACAAATTTATTAGAGCATAAGCTTTCGTGAGCGAAGTGAGCTGTAGCTCACGAAAGCTTATGCTCTAATAAATTTGTTAGTCTCTAAGGTGCCACAAGTACTCCTTTTCTTTTTGCGAATACAGACTAACACGGCTGCTACTCTGAAACCTTGTGGCGATTTTGCCATGCCACAGAAAATTCTTTCAATTAATTGTGGCAGAGCATCATTTTCAGTACATGGTACTTCTATTCGGAGTCTTTTCTGCCCTCAGGTTTTTACCAGTGCATAGTGGTTGCACTGGTCTATCTCAGGAAGAGAGAAATCCACATGTACCCATATCTGGATGACTGGTTACTGAGAGGCAGGTCCAGAGAGGAAGCTCATGCTCACATTGACACTACACTGCACTTGCTTGGCGGTCTGGGTCTCATCCTAAATATATGGAAGTCAACTTTGGCTCCAACTCAGAAAATTGAGTTCCTTGGGACCCTAATAGACTTTGAGTTCAAGAGTTTTTCTGCCAACTGACTGTTTTCAGGCAATTTGCCACCTTTGCCTCAGGTTGCAGTCTCAGCCTTCCATGACAGTTCGGATGTGCCTGAGGCTCTTGGTCCATCTCCCTCCACTGGTCCTGGATTGGTTGCAGCGGTGCATGCTTCCAGAGAACGTCTGTTAGGGTGTTTCCTTTGTCTGGCCCTCATCAACCAGGTCTGTTGTCGCCAATGCCTCCCTGATACTCTGAAAGTCCAAGGTCCGTGATCGGAGCAGGATTCCTCATTGCCTATCAATGTGCTGGAGCTTTGGGCCAAATACAGTGCATGTCACGCTTCTCTGGATTGTAGCAGGGGCTCAGTGGTTCACACACTGAGAATACCACCATGATGTATTATGTGAACAAACAAGGGGGAGCACACTCCAGCGTGCTCTGCCAAGTGATGATCAGGTTGTGGCTGTTCTGCATTGAGGAGATCAGGTTGTGGCTGTTCTACTCTGATAGCAGACCATTTGCTAGCAGTCTGGAATTATTTCATGGACCACCTCAGCAGGAATTTTCCCCTGAGTCATGAGTGGTCTCTGAAAACAAGTGTCATCTTCGCAGCTTGGGTCATCCCAATGATCAAACTGTTTGCTACAAAGAACAAGAAGAAATACCATCAGTTCTGCTCTTGTGAGGGCTTCAGTCCAGGCTCCATCTGACACTTTCCATCTCCCCTGGCAGTTGGCTCTCGTGTACACTCTCCCCGCACCCCCCAATCTTGATCATTCTCAAGCTGATGGTGGTTTGGGCCAAGCTTGTTCTTATTGTGCTGGTGTGTTCAAGGCAGTACTGGTTCTCTGGCCTTCTCATGCTATCAATTCGTTCTCCTATACCACTTCCTTTCAATCCCAATCTACTCACTCAGAATTATGGTTGCACCTTGCATCCCATGCTCAGCTCTCTGCATCTTGCGATGTGGCTGCTTCATGGCCAAATGAGGAGGAAGGAGCGGTGTTTGGCAGCTGTTCAACAGATCTTACTCAACAGTAGAAAGCCTTCTACTATCTGGTGAAATAGCAGTTTTTGGTGTGGTTGTTGGCCTGTAGAGTTCAACCAATGCTGGCTTCTGTCTATCTGAGAGTACCTGCTGCATCTTCAGTCATCAGGTGAAGGTGCTTAGGTGATTGAAAGCACATTTGGCTGCTTCGTCTACATCCTCAAGTCAGAGTTGATTCCTAGTGGCTTTAATGGGACCTCCACTCAAGTCCCTGGCATCTTTCCCTTTCCTCTTCTGTGTCAGAAATCTGCCTTCCTAGTAGCGAAAACATCTACAGAGTCTTCTTATACACAGTTCTCCAAGGACAAAGTGATTTTACGAGATAGATAAAATTTTTGTCTAAAGTGGTTCTCAATTTTATTTGAATCAGGTGGTATATTTACCTGTGTTTTGTTTCTAAGCCACATTCAACTCTGGAGAAGCAGTGTCTCCATACACTAGATGTCAGGCGATGCCTAGCCTTCTATCTGGACAGGACTAAACCATTTCATGCTTCACTTCACCTGTATGTGTCATATGCTGGTCTCATGAAGGATCAGGCAGTCTCTTTTAAATGGATAACATTCTGCATCAAGACTGCACATGAAATAGCTTCAGCTATGCCTCCTCAGCGGATGTGAACTCATTCAACATGAGCACAAGCAACACCAAGAGCATTCCTCAGTGACATCCCACTACTGGATGTTTGCAGGGCTACTACGTGGTCATCCATCCATGTATCTATGAACCATTATGCTATTACCGCATCTTCCAGGGTGGATACAAGCTTTGGTAGGGCGGTCCTGCAATCCTTTTTAGATAGACTCTGAGCCCCACCTCCTGTGGGGGTGGGGGGGAGAGAAGGGACACTGCTTGTTAGTCACCTAAGTGGAATTCATGGCTGCATTTACTCAAAGAGGAGGAAACGGTTACCTACCATAACTGTGGTTCTGCTGAGATGTGATGCAGACGTGTAGTCCACAACCCATCCTCCATCCCCTCCGCATCGGTGTCTCATCTCTGGGCATTCGGTGCAAAGAAACTGAAAGGGGTCAGGTCTGCACCACCTCAGATAGCTAGGGGAGGAGCAAACACCCAAGAGACCTAAGTAGAATACATGGCTTCATCACCTATCGAAGAACCATAGTTACAGTAAGTAACTGTTTGATTTGAACCCTGGTCTTCCACATCCTGGGAGAATATTCTAACTACTTGACTATTGGATAAAAAGGGAGTGGGGGATGGTGCACCATCGCCTCCGGCTCTGGGACCCAATTTGGTAGGTCTGCTGTAAGGTGGCCTCAGCATTTCTACTGGATCAGGCCCTGCAGGCAAGGGAGACCTTAGGTTCTGAATCCTGCTGGGGCTTAGGTGTGAGTTAGGTGCTGAGCCACTCAGTCAGCTCTGTGCATGGCCACCAGCAGAAATGTAGGTGCCTACTGGGTTAGGCAGCAACTAAACGGGTTTTGAGGATGTCATTTTTGGACTTGGGTGGCAACTAGGCACCTAACCCCTTCTTGTGAATCTAGCTCTTTAACTATTCACTGTGCAACTGTTTAGCTAGGATTCATAGTATTTCTGATTGCAAGCCTGAAACATTTATAAATAGAAATAATATGAAGACTAATGTACTTCCAGTCCATACTTTGTACACAATCATTTGTGCACCTTTGAGGATTTGCAACCTTTTTCACAAACACACAGTGTCCATGTGGAATACTTATCTACTAATGACCATCCTGCCCCCATACCGTAAACTCACCACTTCTTTTGCAAATATGTTCATTTATCACCTTTTGAATTAATCCAGCAGCTCAACACAAGAGGGCTCTCTAAGGTCCTGGTTCCCTGCATTTTCTGTTCTGGTGATTTTTCTGGATTTATAAATCTAACTCTGTGCTATTTCAGTGTTTTGGGGTTGTATTCAATTTTTTTTGTTAGCCTATCTTGCATTGACCTAGTTTCATTTTGTACAGGCAATCCCTGCAGTGTTGCATTGATATTGTCTTGTCCCGATTTATTACATTTAATTAAAAAAACAAAAACAAAAACCCTCCCACCCAAAACAGTAACTTGACGTTAATAGCTAGTGCTTAGCTCGAGTAGCTTTCTTTCAAACATCTTTGCAAAATCTTGGCTTTTGGAGTAACATTTTCCAAAGTACCTTCAGGATTTAATGCCTCCAATATTTTTATTCCTTTTTCCTCCTCCCCCTCTAACCTAAGAAAAGGCAAGAGAACACAAATTTTTAATTCATGGGTTAACACAAATACTACAGTGGTTAAATCTGATAAGACCTACAAAATGGGATGACTTTCAAACTTGGGTTAGATTTATTTAACAAATTTTTTAGCCAGATTTTAAAAAGTTAAAACCACATCTAAAAAAACCTATGTTTATAATTAGTATGTATGTTGGAAACAGCCAAGCTATGTGCACCAGAATTGAAAGTTTATAGCAGGAAAAATCCAACTCAATCTCCTTTAAGTAGAAGTATCACTAATGATTGCCCAATGTTTTAAGCAAGTCTCTGCACACTAAGAAAACATTGCTGCATTTCCAAATATTCATGTGGGGAAAACCTGTATTTTTGCATTCATTCAGCTCTTTCTAAACTGCCCAAGTAAAACCAATGGGAGTTTTGAGTGTGCAAGGAATGCAGGATCTAGCCTGAAATGTCTAATCCATTCTGGGCAACTTTAGTTAATTCTTTACAACTTTTTGTATTTCTCTGTCCACCATATACAGAAACTTTGGGAGAGGCAGGGTTAAATATTTACACCAGGTGGAAACTGGACACAATCTGAGTTGGTCATCTTATTCTGTAGACACATTTAGGTCCCAGTCTTGCAACTGGTGTCACATAATTGGACTGCTGTGCCTATGTGTTGTCACTTGCAGGATCAGGTCCACAGTCTCTATTTTACTAATCATTGCTGTGGTTCTACATTGAATGTCAATATAAATGGTCATTCTCTCTGTAGCTGTATTCTTAGTTCAAGATTAATAAACTAAAATTATTTGATCTCAGCATGTTTGTCTGTGCATTTATGCTAAGCATTAATGTGTTTTCTTCTCAATTTGCTTATATCTGCTTCCCAGAATGTCAGTCTTGGCATGTGTTACTATGAAAATCCAGCAAGACAAGCAAGCTGCTTACAATTGAGGCTAATGATGGCTGAATTGGACAAGATGAGAATTCACTGTGACTCTTTTTCAAGCTGTTGTTTAATGCTTATATTATGGGAATTCCACATTAAGTGAACTTTCATTTCAAAAGTCATTGGGTTTATTATGAAATTGAGCTAATTTCCAGAGCTACCTTCCCAAACAACGCTGTTTGAGTTTCCAACGATAGTGTCCAACGATTTCAAATAAGTTTTTGAACAGTTGTAATTCCCCTTTGTTCTTGTTAATGGATGAGTTATAGTCTATAGTTTGGAGTTAATTCATACTGTTATATAGATTGTTTTCACCTTGAATGAGCCAATTTTATTTTAATGCTACAACTAAAATGCTAATGAATTTCATCCTCATGCTGTAGGACCCCAGAAGTAGTCTTATCTCAAGCAAATGCATGTTATTTTTTACCTGTTTCAATTACACAACCATCTTCATGATAAGCAAGTTACATTAATAACATCTCTCTAAGGGCTAGTCTTGTGTCGGGATGTTTTGCTGTTTAACTCTGTGTAGCAAACTAGAAAATTTTGCAATCACTTCAAGAGGAAATGATAGTTTCACATTAGCACTTTTTGCCTCATTTGCTTTATGATTTTTGCACTTAGTGCAGAAAATTTTCTAAATTACATTATGAGAATAAAATTCAGTTTGTCAACATTCAGTTAAGTAACATTTTTATTTATGACCTTTTATCTTTGATGGCAATAACTTGTATATATTTATATTATGCTAAATACAATTTCCTGACCTTGCTAACATTTCCATGGGTTGACTGTGGTTCTGCATGTTCCTCTGTGTCATTTAACTGTCCAAGATTATATAATTTCTATTGCTCTTCTCCCACCTACTCTCACTATCCCCATTGATGTCCTTTGGTTCTCAGAAACCCATCAATGAGGCATGGGGTTGTCAACCTGTAGTTACCTGTATGCCCTGTCTTGGTCAAATAATACCTCCCACCTCTACCCACTGCTTAGATATCAAGGCAATAGGTAGTTTTTAAATACCTATGACAGCTGTGGAGGATTGTTTTGCTCTTCCTTGAGATTGGAAAACTGCTCATACTTACCCAACACAGAATCTGGGTTGTGCGCCACAAGACTTGTCTCTGATGGCCCTGACCTCAAGCATGTCTGGAACCCACCCCATATGCCCTGGTGCCACTATGTAAGACACCAGTGCCGGGCTGCTGACAAAGTATGAGCCACTGGCCAACAGAGGTCAGAAAGCATTTGGAGATTGTGTGGAGGGACAACACTCTTCTCAGTAGATCTGTATAATTCTATAGCTCTAAAATATTTTCCCATTGAATTTCATAACAGGCACCCTTGAACCAATTGAAAAAAGTTCAAATCTGGGATTCAGATAATCCTGGGAAGGAATGACATGGGTATGTGCTGGGACTGACTCATGCCCCCAATCCACAATATGCAGCATAAGCAGGATGGTTAGATTCTACCATCTATTTTCAAGACCCTGATCAGGTTACAGGAACCAGCAGAGAAGTTTTGGCAAAGGTGAAAAGGAACTGTATTGATCGGATATTTCTGGAGGCCAGAATGGCTCATTTAGAACTCTTCTCCAGCTGGCCATGGTGGGGTGCCAATATCCCCTTCAGTGTAATCCAGTAAAACCAGAAGTGAACCACCTGGGAACTGAGGAATTTCATCCATGCCTATGGTATGGAGATAGCCAACGTACAGATATTTTTTACAAGTGGCTTGTGTTACTTTGACCAGTGTATGTGCGTACCTTTTGGACGCTGGTGCTGGTTTTATTTTTCCTGGCACTTTTAGCTTATTTCCCATGCAGTCAGGAGAGGGAAATGCCTGTTAAGTAATTTGTTAGGCATCTAGATGTGGGTAGATTATTGGAAAAAGATTAGCTAAATTGTTCCATAGTAGAGTTCTAGTATGGGTGTGATTTGAGAGGCTGGGGATTTCTTTTCTCCCTTATGTTAGAAGCCAGGTGACCAGCAGGGTTGATAGAAGTTTGACCACAGGAAAGCCCAATCAGGGCTTATGCATCGGTGTGTGTTACTAGCCATTCTGTTGACCTTTTGAGTGCCCAGTTGGATGAGTAGGAGTGGGCGGTTGGAGTCCCTTTATAATACTTTAGAGTTTAGAGGAAGTAAAGAGCTTGTTCCTCTCCCTCAGCTCTCAAGGACTTGCAGGCCCACAGGAGTTAGCAATCAGTTAAACAAAACTGTGGTTTCATTTCAAAATTATTTTCCATACACATCCTCCTTAGCAGATTGTAGGTTAGTTATATAAACAATATTGAACTGAACAATTGCCAATCTGGATTAATATTTTAAGGCAGTGCACTTAAAGTATAAAAGTTACCAAATGACTTGGTTTCCTTTTGGAATATAGTGCAACTGCATAACAATTGAAACAGGAATTGCAATTTCAATACAACTCAGAAATAGTGACTTCAGTACGCAATAATGTCCTCAGGGCATTCATAACGTTTTAGCGTTCCTTCAACTGCAAAAACAAGAATCTGCAAATAGCAAAACTTTATTGAAAATGCTACTTTATCTAACTGGAGACAGATGTAGAGTAGAAACTGGAGGAAAAACAGTTCACTACAAATTGGATGCCCAATTTGTTAAATTCTAAGCAGTAGTTATCAACTGTTACTTTCATTTTGACACGTCACTTGGTTTCGGTGCTTCATTGCAGCACAGCCTTATGCATGAGCAGTTTTGAAGAAACAGCTTAAAGGAAAATGACTGTTTCATTGCTACACCAACAGTTTAGTATAATATCTAAGACTCCAGCCATTAGCAGGAATGTAAAAAATCAATCAATCGGCAACTACTTCATGAGACATTGAATAAGATGCTGGAAGTTATAAGCAGTGCTAAAACCAAATGCTTTAAAATATAATCATGCAACAATTTCAAAGACTGCTGCTCCATTTTTCTCCTTTCCCCAGCAACAGTATAGCTAAAATAAAATAAATATTTCCACAGCTTCATAGATCTTCAAGATCTTTCATTCCATTCATCCTTTTTTGGCATCTGTTCAGTAGAGTAAATATCCCATTCACATTCTGAACATTGCAACATATTCTCATAACTCACATCTTATTTTCAGAACCCAGCTTCCACAGGATTTGAGAAACTAGCAGTGCACACACTTGTCCTTAACAGATCTGCAGATTGTGTTGGATAATAAGTTCTAGATGTTACTATTTATCTATTTAGAGTACTCACCTATGTCTATCATATTTTCTAAGCATATTATACCCACATTTAAACCTCAAACTTTCATCAAAATAGATCAAACAACTTTTACAAGAAAGGACTTCCTGAAAATCTTCTCAATCCTAAAAAGGCCTCCATCTCCTCCTGCTTCCACTCAGTCCCTCCCACCGAGGAGCCAGACAGAAGGGTGAGTCCTGCAGTTCCTCTGGGAAATGAGTGCCACAGTCCAGGAACCCCTCAATGAAAATGTCTTCCACCAGTTCCTCTCCAAATTAAATGAAGGGCTGTTAGCATGAGTGCCTCAGAGAATTGCAACTGACAGGATAAGTGATCTCTCATCTAGTCAGGGCTCAAGTAATCTAAGGGGTTATGTACATTATATATTTATCTCAAAGTCAAGATTGATTGTTCCCTTTCCCTTGCCCACCTTCCCTACCCAGACATGACTCCCTCAACCCTGATATGTGCGTTGCCTATAGCAGAAGTTGATGTAGCTACCCCAGTCAGCAGCCAAGGAGGGATCTTCAAGGTAAGATGAATTGACTGATATTCAAGAAAGCCCTAGTGTGGCAGAAGGGCTCTGACACAACAGTCAGTATAAGAGAGTCCACCTGTTCCTTCCCACAATGCCCCAGGAAACTTCCTATGGTGGCCTCTCTTTCCATCTATCTACTCTCCATTTCTAAGCAGTGACCCTGACTGAAAGTCACTTACCAATTTATATAGCCATAGGTGCTGGAACTAGGGGTGCTGCTGCACTCCCTGGCTTGAATTGGTTTCCATTATATACATGGTTTACAGTTTGTTAAATGGCTCTCAGCATCCCCACTATACAAATTGTTCCAGCACCCCATATATAGCTTGAACAAGATCCAGATCGCCAATCATAAGCTGCTTCCAGTTCCAACAATGGCCGCAGATTCTGATCCAGAAATCTTCTGCTTGATAATGGCTGCTAAGAAGCCATTACCTCAGCATGCTGCTATCTCACCAGAGGCTGCCATGAAGATGTTGGTTATGCTTTGGTCTGAGGCTAGTGCACACCATGGTTTTGGTAGCAGAAACTGAAATGCCAATCTGTATCACAAGATTTCTCAGTAGCTAGCAGTGATGGGAATCCCTTATACTGGAGAGAAGGGCAGGGAGAAACTGGAGGAGCGTAATGTGGCTTATTCAAGGGGTAAGAACAACAACTGAAAGCCAGGAGTGTCCCAATGCAGTCTCCATTTTATTAGCAACAGTGATGCAGGACTGATACAGAAAAAAAAAAACATGGTTATCCAGAACCAGCTGGATTGTAGAAGCTCCTTTTTTCTCCCTATATTCCCCAAAATGGACAGACACCTTCACCCATAATACCCCTTGAAAGCATTCACAACACCATTTTAATGGCTCTATAAACTTCCTGAGAAGTTTTGGATCTAACATCATTAAGTGTCACACCAGTGTGGATGCCTGGTGTATCAGAAAGCCCATTATTGATAGCTGTAGTTTGAACATGCTGTCTCATGCTAGCCTGAATCAAGATAAATTAATTGAGAGAGAGACTTAAATGAGGAAAGTCTGCAGCATAGACATACCCTAGGTCTTTAAAGATTAACGTCAGGTCATAAGAGTGGCCATATTGGGTCAGATCAGTGGTCCATCTTGCCCAGTATCCTGTCTTCTGACAGCAGCCAGTGCTGGCTGCTTCAGAAGGAATGAACAGAACAGGACAATTTATCAAGTGTCCAGTTCCTGCTTCAAGCAGTCAGAGGTTGAGGGACACCAGAGCATGGAGTTGCATCCCTGACCATCATGGCTAATAGCTATTTATGGATCTATCCTCCATGAACATAACTAAAGCTTTTTTAGAATCTAGTTATACTTTTGGCCTTCACAATAGCGCTGGCAATGAATTCCACAGATTGACTGCGTGTTGAGTGAAGAAGTAGCACCTTATGTAAACCTGCTGCTGCCTATTAATTTCATTGGGTGATCCTGGCTCTTTTGTTATGTGAAGAAGTAAATAACTTTTCCTTATTCACTTTCTCCACACCTTTCATGATGTTATAGACTTTTATCATATTCCCCCTTAGTCATTGCTTTTCTAAATTGAACAGTCCCAATCTTTGTAATCTCTCCTCATACAGAAGCTGTTACGTACCCTTAATTATTTTTGTTGCCCTTCTTTGTATCTTTTCTAATTCTAATTACCTTTTTTTGAGATTGGGTGACCAGAACTGCAAACACTATTCAAGATGTGGGCATACCATGGATTTATACAGTGGAATTATGATATTTTCTATCTTATTTATCCCTTTCCTAACGGTTCTTAACATTCTGTTCGCTTTTTTGACTGCTGCTGCACATTGAGCAGATGTTTTCAGAGAACTATCCACAAAGATGCCAAGATCTTTCTTGAGAGGTAACAATTTTTTTAGACCCCATCTTTTTTTTTTTATACTTGGGCTCATGTTTTCCAATGTGCCCTTTGGCATTTATCAGCATTTAATTTCATGTGCTATTGTCTTGCCCAGTCAACCAGTTTTGTGAGATCCCTTTGTAACTCTTGGCAGTTTTGGACTTGAGTAATTTTGCCACCTTACTGATTACCCCCTGTGACAAGGCAGCTGCCCCTTGCTGGTTGGCAATGCCCCTTGGAATGGCTGCACACAACCCAGCCAACCAGAGGAAGGCTTAGAAGCAGCCAATCAGGGCCAGGCTGGGTCCTATAAGAAGGGCTGCAGGGCAGCAAGGGTCAGTCTGTCCCCAGAGCTTGAGAGAGAAACTGGCTGCCTGTAGAGAGAAGTACCTGACAGAGCAGTACTAGGCATGGTTGGGGGAGCAAGCGTAGCTCTAGCCTGGCTGGCTCCCAGACTGTGGCCTTGATATAGGAGCCAAGTAGGTGCTGGGGCTATGGGGAAGTGGCCCAGGGAAACCAGGTAGTGGCAGAAGGGAATAAGAGGCAGTGAGCAGCTGCCGACTATGGGTCCCTGGGTTGGAGCTCAAAGTAGTGGGTGGGCCTGCCCACCCTTGCCCCCTCGTCCCTTTACCCCACTGGCCACCAGGGGAAGTGGCCAGCCAAAGGAATGCAGTTTGCCTGAGCGAGGGGCTGGACTAGGGGCTGTATTTTGCCATTGTGGTGAGAAGCTGGGCGAGGAACTGCTGATTCCCCTGGGTGAGGGGAGATGACTGAGTTAGGGCACAGCCAGAGGGCCGTGCCCTGAAGAGGACACAGTGGTCCGGGAGCGAGATGCTTCCCCACAGACAACGGAGATGGTGGAGAAGCAGCGACGGAGAGCGAGACACCACAAGAGGAGGACGCCCTGCTGATGGACAGAGCTAATTCCCAGAGCAACCAGCAGGAGATGCCATGGTAGCGAGCACAACCCGTTATACCCCCCGTTTTCAGATAATTTATGAATATGCTTAACAGCACTGGTCCTAGTACAAGAAGGGGGCCTCCCTATTTACCACTCTCCATTTTGAAAACTGATCATTTATTCCTATGCTTTGTTCCTGTCTTTTAACTACTTACTGATCCATGAGAGGACCCTCCCTCTTATCCCATGACTTCTTACTTTGCTTAAGAACCTTTGGTGTAGGACCTTCTCAAAGGCTTTTGAAAGTCCAAGTACACTATATGCACTGGATCACTCTTGTCCAAGTTTGTTGACCCGCTCCCCCCCCCCCCCCGAAAGAATTCTAATAGATCAGGGAGGCATGGATTTTCCTTTACAAAAGCCATTTTGACTCTTCCCCAACATATTGTGTTTATATATGTGTCTGATAATTCTGTTCTTTTACAATAGTTTCAATGAGTGTGCTTGGTACTGAAGTCAGGCTTACCAGCCTGTAATTGCCATGATCACCTCTGGAGCCTTTTTAAAAAATTGGCATCACATTAGCTATTTGCCAGTCATCTGGAACAGAGGCTGATTTAAGTGATAGGTTACAGACCACACTGGGCCCCTTGGCTTTCTGGAGGATAGTGTGGTCTCCTGTTTCCTGCTCTTGTTGTCTTTTTTCCAGAGGATCAGCCAATTAAGTTCCAGCTCTTTTCCCAGGTGCAGGGCTAATCAGCCACCAGCCAGCTGCAGGCCTATGCCCTCAGAAGAATGGTATTCGTTATAGTCACAAAACACTTTATATAACATATCAATACTTAGCTGTCTGGCTTCATGTGATGTAACTGAATGAGCCTTTTTCATTTGACTGTTTCTCTTCAGTCCCTACCTGACTTGATGAACTTCTATCCTCTCCTGTTTACTAGGATGTAGACTGAGTATCCACTTCCTGAAGAGATGTCTGTCCAAACCATGTGCTCCTCCATACCTGTCAGCTTTTCCCCAGCCTTTAGTTTAAATCTCCTCTATGTCCTTTTTAGTTTTAGATGCCAGCAATCTGGTTCTGTTTTGATTTAGGTTGAGCTACCCTTCCTGTATAGGCTCCTCCTTTCCCAAAAGGTTCCTAGTTCCTAATAAACCTAAATCCCTTCTCCAAATACCAGCATCTCCCCATTACATTGAGACCCTGCAGATTTGTCTGTCCTAACTGGCCCTATGAGTGAAACTGGAAGCATTTCAGAGAATGCTACTGTGGAGGTTGTGGACTTTAATTTCTTTCCTATCAGCCTAAATTTGCCCTCCAGGCGCTCTCTCCTACCTTTCCATATGTCGTTTGTATGCACATGTACCACAATCACCAGCTCCTCCCCAGCACTGCACATAAGTCTATCTAGATATCTCAAAAGGTTTGCAACCTTCATTCCCATGAGGCAATTCACCATATGGTTCTCCCAGTCATCACAAACTCAACTATCTATATTTCTAATAATTGAATCCCCCATTACTATTACATGTCTCTTCGTATTAACTGGGGTTCCTTCCACTAGAGGGGTATCCTCAGTGCAAGAGGATACCTTGACATCGTCTGGAAGGAGGGTTTCAACTATGGGATTGTTTCCCTCCGCTCCAGCTTGATGTTCTCCTTCTCCAAGACTTTCATCCTCCTCAACAGCACAAAGGCTGTCAGACTGGGGGGTGGGACAACTTAACTGTGTCACCGGAAAGTGTTTATGTACTTCTGTCTTCCTTAGCTCCTCCAGTTCAGCCACTCTGGTCTCAAGAGCCTGTACTTGGTCACTGAGGGATATGAGTTGCTTGCACTGAATGCACACACGTTACCTGTCTGCAATGCAGGTAATCATACATGCTGCATTTGCTTTGAAGGAAGGACTTCGCCTTGGAGGACATAATGGTAGGTTCTTCACAAGGACATAATTTCCCTCATCCCTTCTTTCCTCAAATATCATCCCAAAAACTGGGCAAGAAGTATGGCAAGCTATAGGAGCTGAACCTGAAAGCACAGAGTCAAATTTCTGTCCTAGCTATGAAATTGTGAACTGACCCATTTTATCTTGTGCATTCTTGTAGAAGTGTCATCCGCACCAAAAAACAAGAGAAAAAAGTATGCATACGGAAACTATGGAGTCTGCGTTAGTCACACTAGATAAAATATATGATGTAGGAATGTGCCCAGATCTCTAGACATCTCCATACCAGAAGGCAATGCAGTAGGTAAATTGGAATGAAATTAGAGTAGAGCAACGGCAATGAGTAAAGAATTGGAGAAGATGACTTATGAAGAAAGATTAAAGAACTGGGAAAGGTGTATATATTCAATGAAGATTTGGGACTTGTCTACATAGGGAGTTATTCTGGAATCTGGGGAGATAGCTGTCTGTTATATAATTCATAAATGCAACTGTGTTGATATATATTTAGATTTGTCACTAGCTTTATCAATGATCTGGAAGAAAATATAAAATCATTGCTGATAAAGTTTGTAGGTGACACAAATTGGTGGAGTGGTAAATAATGTTGAGGACAGGTCAGTTATACAGACTGATGTGGATAACTTGGGCAGGTGAGCTCCTTTGAACAACATGCAATTAATAAAGCCAAATGCCAGGTCATACATTTAGGACACAGTTACAAGTTGGAAGACAGTATCCTGAAATGTACTGACACTGAAAAGGACTTGGGGTAATGGTAGATAATCAACTGAACACGAGTTCCCAGTGTGATCCTGTAGTGATGAAGACAAACCTGATCCTTGCATGCCTAAATAGGAGAATATCAAGTAGGAGTGGGTATCAAGAGTAGTATCTCTGTATACAGCATTTATGAGACCATTATTGGAATACTGTGTCTAGTTCTGGTATCCACACTTCAAAAAGGAAATTGAAAAACTGGAAAGGGTTCACTAAAGAGCTACAAGAATGTTTTGAGGTTAAGAAGACAAGACATGCCTTATAGAGCAAGACTTAAGAAGTTCAAACTTCTTAGTTTATCCAAGAGAAGGTCAAGAGATGACTTGATCAGTCTCTAAGTATCTATATGAGGAAGAGATTTCTGATAGTAGATAGCATTAATTTATCAGCAAAAGGTATAAAAAGAGAGGCTGGAAGCCAGACCAGAAATAAGGGGCAAAAGTTTAAATGAGGGTAATTAACTATTGGAACAATTTCTCTAGGGAAGGAGAATTTATTTAGGGTGGGACAAGAGATTCAGTGTAACTAAGATTAATGGTAAGAAATTAGACTGGAATGGGATGAAATTAGAGATGAAAAATGTATACTGAGTATCAGAAAGAATATCCTAAAAATGAGATTTGTTAGGCTGTAGAACTGTCTCCCCCGTGGAAGAACCTTTGCTTCAGACTCTATTGCCTGTTTTTAATACCAAGGAACATGTCCAGATTCCTAGGGAATTTTACACGTGCATAGAATTCCAAGTTGCTAGTGTGTCTTCATTATGTCTTATCCACTTTAGAAATCCTGGTTTTAAATTCATTAGAAAAAGGCATTGAGCTCTTTGCCTGTTCCAGGACAATGCTGACTGAAAATCAATTGATATCTCAGCATCAGGACTCACTGTTCTCATCTTTTGAACTTTCTTCTGTTCCTTTTATCACACAGAACAATGTATGTCACTGCAGTTGCTATTGGTGTAAATATGGTATTTTCTTTATTTTCCACAGACTGGTTACAATTTGTATTGGCTGTGAAGTATCTATGGTAACAGTTTGTGTGATTTTGTTTTAAAATGCTGTTCTTATCTGAAAAATTATTTAGTGTGAAGAACTACAAATGTAAACAGTTTTTTTTATGGTGATAAATTTAATTAGGAATTGACAATTGTTTTCCCCTCATAAATATCTCTGAAGAATGTATTGCATTTCAAAATATACCAGGCTCCTTGGATGAAATCCTGATGCCAATGACATCAATGGCAAAGCTCCAATTAACTTCCATGAAGCCAGGATTTCACCCTTTTATTAAAAAAAGAAACACACAACCCCCAAACAAACTCATGTTTGGGTCTTTTATTTTTAAAGCAATCCAAACATAGGAAATTTTGTTCATTCTTTTAAAGAAAAAATGTTAAATCATAGAAATAGGGCTGGAAGCATAGGCATTGACTCCATGAGTGCTCAGGAGTTGGAGCACCCATGGGTAAAAAATGGTAGGTGCTGAACACCCAACGGCAGCCCCCACATCTGCTCCCTGCCTGCCTCCAAGTGTCTGAGGCCCACTGTGAGGCCCAGTTGATCAGCGCCTCTCCCTTCCTTCCTGTGCCTGCTGCAATCAGCTGTTTCTTGTCATGCAGGAGGCTTGGGAAAAGAGGGAGAGGAATGAGGGGGTGGCATGCTGGGGAGAGGGGGTGGAACCTTAGAGGAAGGGGTGGAGTGGAGGTGGGGGCCTGGGGCAGAGCCAGGGGTCGAGCAACCCCCAGCACATTAGAACGTTGGCGCCTGTGGCTGGAAGAGACCTTGAGATGTCATCTAGACAGCCCCCTACACTGAGCGAGGACTAAGTAAACCTAGATCATCCCTGATAGATGTTTTTCTAAGCTGTTCTTTAAAAAATTCCAGTGATGGAGATTCCACAACCTCCTGTGGAAGCCTATTTCAGTATTTAACTATCTTAACTTATAGTAAGAAAGTTTTCCCTAACATCTAACCTAAATCTCCATTGCTACAGATTAAGCAGTTGCTACTTGTCCTAACTTCAGTGGACATGGAGAACACTGATCACTGTAGAGTTTTGCAAAGAAGTCAAATAAGTGGAGAAAAATCCATGTATTTCCATGTAATTTCTCAAATGCAGAAGATACCTTAAGAGATAATATCTTTGTTTTAAAGCACAATTTGCAACTGAGTGTCAAATATCTTTTGTAGATATTTCAATCAACAGTTTAAAGTGAAAATAATCTGTCCAAAACATTGGCTAAAATAGTCTATCATCTGGATTAACCTCAGGTCTTGACCAATCTTTAGGTAAACTCTTGCTGGAAGCTCTGCAAGATCCAGCAGGGACAGTTCAGACAATGTTGCCAAACCCTAGGTCACTGAGCCCCACCAAGGACAGGTTGACATGCTACTGTGATCTTTACTGCTCATGTCCCAGTGCAATGTGGTTTACTTCATGCTGACAGAGCTATGGGATGAAAATATGAAACACCTGGAAAATCAGAATCTCTCTCCTTCACTGCAGGATCTCTCTTCCTTCTTTTTGTTTAAAAGGACCTCCCCACCCTCTTTATTCCCTCCCTCCATGAACAACCACCCCAATTCTGGACCCATTCCCTATTGCTCATGTATTGTGCCTCATGTTAATGTGGCTGAACAGAGCAGTTTGGGGGTAAGTAATAACACGCTGAATCTTGGACCTTGCAGTGGGGACAAGGGCAATCAAATGGCTATGCTGGAAGCCCCATCTTTAATTTTTTTATTAGCCGCTGAGATCCAGACACACTGAGGCCCTGATCCTATAAATTTGCTCATGAGTAACTCTATGCACCTGAATACTTCAGTGGGACTACTCATCTATGGGCAGGTCTACACTACAGCCAGGATCAACACTCTGAGATTGATCCACTAGCGGTCAATTTAGCGGGTCAAGTAAAGACCCGCCAAATCAACTGTAGATAGCTCTCCAGTCAACCCCTGCACTTTATCCCCAATGAGAAGAATAAGATAAGTTGAAGGGAGATTTTCTCCAATCAACCCCCCCCCCCCATGGTGTAGACCTTGTGGTAACTCGACCTAAGGTACTTCGACTCCAGCTATGTTATTCACGTAGCTGGAGTTGTGTAGCATAGGTTGACTTACCGTGGTAGTGTAGACATAGCCTTAGTGAAGTTAAATACATGTAAATATTTGTATGATTGGGGCATAAGATGGCAGACCTTTTCCCCTCATTCAGAGTAGAGTCTATTTCATAAGATTATCTTCATATCTCAAGGACACCTAAATTAAATCCTTCCTATCTCATGAAAATAAAGGTCTTCTTTCCAATTTGCTCTAATCCTTTTACCTCTTTGAAACATTAGACCAGATTTTAGTTTCAGAAGCTCTGTATTACCACTACTGTAGGCTTTTCAAAATTTTCATGAAATTGGCTTTAAACTGTCAGTGCTAATTTGTAAAGGCATATGAAGAATTTTCCTAAAGACTTGTTACATTTTTTTTGAAGACCATTCAATTGTATCTTTAATTCTGCCCCCTACCCCCACTCCTCACTAGATATAACTAGGAAGCAGGTGAGCCTTTGGAGAGGCTTCTCAGGCATCTACTTTAATAGTTCCAGATAATTTTGCATCCTTTGCCGAGTTTCTTTTGGAAGGAGAGTGAAATGTAGTTTATTTACAATTTAAAATGTCTTTTGGATTGGCAGTTTTCACTGGGACTGAAGAGTGAGGTGATAGGTTTGCCCAGTAGGGGCAATTTTTTCTGGTATACGGTGGTTTAGCCTTTTAGTCTGCCTCATCAGATGTTAAGTACTCAGATTATATATGCTCTGTCTCACAGTCACTTTCCTTCAAAATGTATATATTGTGTTCTGCTATTACTTGTTTGAAAATTTAGGGTCAAATTCTGAGAGATGCTGAGCCCCAGCAACTCCAATCAAAGCCAGTTGAGTTAATGTCCTTAGCACTTCTCAGGGTTTGGCCCTTACTGTTTACTACTTTATGCTTTTTTAGTTTTGATCAGTAATTCAGTTAACTTATTTCTTCAATAGTTTTCTCACACAGAGATGCTACAGCTCTCTTGACTGAGATCCTTACTTTCCCAGTTGTAACACATGGGTAGATTTCATTGACTTAAGTGTGTTGGGATTCCCTCCTAGACCTCTTTTCGCTTGGCTTCCCAAGACCTCAGTTCAACTTCAGCTTTCATCACTCAGGTATCTTTACTTGGCATAAAGCAGTGCAACACTGAGTTAATCAGACTCAAACACAGTGGAGATGGATGCAGGATACATCACAGCTCCAAAATTACTCAGAAACCTTCTCCCTTTATGTACATTACACATCTCATATTTACTATACAAAGCATCACGTTTTTGGATTGGCTTGGTTACTTTGCAGGAACCAATCCCTGTGCAGCATGCACTGTCCAGGCAATGACCATTGTTCAACTTACTCTTTATCTCATTTCTCCATTCCTAATTTATTTTGTCCCTTGTTATCTAGTTCATAGTAAACAGTTCTCTGGATGTTCTCCCTCTTATCTTAGTTGGCTCAGACATTCTGTCTCCTTAGCCTACTGACCTATTTACTTAGCACAAACATTCCATTTTCAACCTGATGATTCATTTCCCTAATTTTATATTCCAAAAAGTGAGGCCTCCATCCAGGTGTTAATTGCTCGTAACAGGCCAGCCCTAAGCTACACAGTGGCGCTCTGCATGGCTAGAACAACTAGCATGATTGGGATGTAAAAAGGGAGCTGCATATATCTTGCTTAAAATATTATTTGAAAATGTATAAAATATCCATTCATTAAGGCCCTGACTCAGGAATGTACTTCAACATGGTCTTAAAGTTAATCCCATTTCAACAGAATTCAATGATATTGAAGCACATGTTAAAAGTTAAGACTATGCTTAAGTGTTTTCCAAATAGGGATAGTGATGCTGGCAGTTTAGGTGCCAGCTCATGCCCAGGTCCCAAACCTCACTGAACACTGATAGATGCATAGCTGGAAACCAGTCTTGCTTACCTGTGAGTTAGCATCATCAAAATGGATATTAGATGTGAAGTTGAGAAGAATGTGTTTTCTGTTTAAACTTTATGAAATGCTTGTGGGATGCTGCATGTATTGATCTCACTTGTAACCTCTCTAGCCCATGGTATAAAGTTATATTGAATGTTTGTATTGTAAACCTATGTAACTGTGTAACTCAAACAGGAAAAGAAGCATCAATTAAGGAAAAGATCTCGTCCTGCATACAAGATGCCCCACTGAAGGCAAATGAGGTATTGTGTAGCTTCAAAGGATAGAGCCCCTGTTGACTGCATTCCTAGCTCCCTCCATGAAAGAGACATCTACTCATGAACTCATCAGTTTGGGTTCTGGGGTGGATGAGATAAAAATCCCTGACAAGGAGAAACTGGATCTCTCTTTGACTGTTTGGACTCTCTCAGAGCTGGAGCTACAAAACAGAAGCAGGGATTGTGAGAGTCAATCTGGGTTAGCCCTAAAAGACATTCAGTGCTGACAGATTGCTACAACTCCGTCACCTTTTGAAACCATAGGTTGTAACTCAGAGGTAGGCAACCTATGGCACACGTGCCAAAGGCAGCACGTGAGCTGATTTTCAGTGGCACTCACACTGCCCAGGTCCTGGCCACTGGTCCGGGGGGCTCTGCATTTTAATTTAATTTTAAATGAAGCTTCTTAAACATTTTAAAAATCTTATTTACTTTACATACATACTAAACTAAACAATAGTTTAGTTATGTATTATAGATTTAGAAAGAAACCTTCTAAAAACATTAAAATGTATTACTGACACACACAACCTTAAATTAGAGTGAATAAATGAAGACTCGGCACACCATTTCTGAAAGGTTGCTGACCCCTACTGTAACTCATTTGTGTATATATGTTGCCTGCTTTAACCTGTAAATAACTCTCTCATTTCTTTTCCCTAGTTAATAAATCCTTAGTTAGATTACTACAGGCTTGGCTACCAGCTATGTCTTTGATGTGAGATTGGAGGTACAAATTGATTTGGGGTAAGTCTATTGGGGCTGGAAGCAACCTGAATCTTTGGAGATCTTTTGTGTATGGCAATCAACTATTACTAAGTCCAGCTTGTTGGGTGGCAAGATAGATTGGAATATCCAAGAGGACTGTCTATGAATCCCTGATAAGACTGTTATAGTGCTTCAGGAGTTCATATTTGTTACTAGGCTGGTGAAATCTAATTACAGGACAAACAACCTGTTTGGGGTGTCTGCCCGGCTTTTTTGACAGTCTGCCCTGAGGCTGGCACACTCAGTCGTGAACCATTCCAGACAATGTGACAGGGATGTTCTCCTGACTCGGCATCTAAGGAAGTAATTTTATCCTAGCACTTTTTGCAGAAAAAGTCATGGGAAGGCCTGAGTAAACAGGGTTGAGATCATGGGGCCAGATCCCCAGTTGGTATAAATTGTCATAGCTTTTTTGAATCCAATGGAGCTTTGACAATTTATGCCATTTGAGAATCTGGACCATAGAACTATAGTTAAAAACAGATGTCAAATCACAGTTACATTTCTTCTACTTGAAGTGCAAACAGCAAGAACAACGCATATGGTCTGACAATGATTGTGATATTTGGAAATCAACCATTTGTTTCGATCGATCAATCAAGCATAAATTCTAAAATATGCCTTTTCTTTTTAAACTTGGGAGGGGGAAGATGAACCTTGTGTTTCTCATGTGGAATTAAAGTTCTTGCTGCAAGTCCATGGCTCTGATTCTTTCAGTTGCTGAAATGTTGTTACTGAATTGCTGCTCTCTGTTAGCCTCCCATGAAATCCAAGGTCTTGTAGTTCTCCGTGATGTTTATCTGTTTCCCATCAACCCCCTCCCCCCAACTCGCTATCCAAAATCACCAAATGTCAAATTATGTATTGAAAGGAAGGAAAATAAATCATGGAATCCATGACTCCCAAGAAAAGGCTTTGCCCATATTTTTGTATAGCTCTAAACAATGTGTTTTACATGACTGAGCCTCAAATTCAGCAACGAACTTTAATTAATAAATAAATCTCAACATACTTGCAAAAAGGGATCTGTGTCTGTGGCTTTGCACTGCTTGACTTTCAGTGGTTTATATCCAATGTGCTGACAACTAAAAAAACCAATAAACAAAATAACCCCAAGGTTGCATATCATTAGTTGAAAATTGACTCCCTCTTTCAGGGAGTTAAGTTTATTCTGAAGTATTCACTAGAATCTAGTTGCTTTATGTCCCACCCCTACAACTTGTTCCACAAGGATAGACACAGAACTTGCACAGAGCCCCACTGACTTCACTAGGTTTTTGCATGGGTGTACAATTCCACTTGCATGCAAAGAAGATTATATATCTCCTGTTTTAAAAACAAAGTCCTCCATTCTGCAATGTGTGTGCATAGGCCAAATCAAGCTATCACTTGGGCCCATCCATTCCTAGCTATGTCTTAACTGTAGTCTTGAGATAATGTCACTGGAAGTATTTTTACATTTATCATTCCAGACAGAGGGATGATGCCATTTGGTACAAGCAGGGAAGCACAGAATCCAATTAGAACTTTAACATTTAATTTTCCTGATTAGTAATGTCATTTTGAATGTCATCACTCTTGGAAAGTTCTTGTTTGTTATTTAGTTTTTAAATTATACAGGAATTGGAGGTGGTTCTGCAGTTTCTGATTTAAGACAGGTATTTATTTTAACAAGTGAAATAAAAAGAAAAGATTTGTTTTAACTCCCTAATATTTTAATTAGGGCTGTTAATTACAGTTAATTCACTGATTAACTCAAAAAATCACAATTAATCACACTTTTAAACAAAAGAATACCAATTGAAATGTATTATATTTTTGGACGTTTTTCTACATTTTCAAATATGTTTTCAATTACAACACAGAATACAAAGGGTATAATGCTCACTCTATATTTTTATTACAAATATTTGCACTAACAGTATTTTTTTAATTCATCTCATACAAGTACTGTAGTGCAATCTCTTTCTTGTGAAAGTGCAACTTACAACTTACAAATGTAGTGTTTTGTTACATAACTCTTGTTTTTTGAATGCAATGTAAAACTTTAGAGCCTACAAGTCCACCCAGTCCTACTTCTTGTTCAGCCAATTGCTAAGACAAATAAGTTTGTTTACATTTATGGGACATAATGCTGCCCACTTCTTATTTACAATGTCACCTGAAAGTGAGAATGCATGGCACTTTTGTAGCCATCATTGCAAGGTATTTAAGTACCAGATATGCTAAACATCCATATGCCCCTTCATGCTTCGGCCACCATTCCAGAGGACAAGCTTCTATGCTGCTGGCGCTCATTTAAAAAAAATGCATGAATTAAATTTGTGACTGAACTCCTTGTGGGAGAACTGCATACCCCTGCTCTATTTTACCCCCATTCTGCCATATATTTCATGTTCACAGCAATCTTGGATGATGACCCAGCACATGTTCTTCCTTTTAAGAACACTTTCACTGCAGATTTCACAAAATGCAAAGAAAGTACCACTGTGAGATTTCTAAAGATAGCTACAGCACTCAACCAAAGATTTAAGAATCTGCAGTGCCTTCCAAAATCTGAGAGGGATGAGGTGTGGAGCATGTTTTCAGAAGTCTTAAAAGTGCAACACTCTGATGCGGAAAATATAGAGCTGAACCCCCAAAAGAAAAAATCAACTTTCTGCTGGTAGCATCTGATTCAGATGATAAAGCAGTGCAGACCGATGCACATTAATTGGATCACTGTCGAGCAGAAACCATCATCAGCATGGATGCATATCCTCTGGAAGGTTGGTTGAAGCATGAAGTGACATATGAATCTTTAGCACATCTGGCACGTAAATATCTTGTGATGCTGGCTACGACAGGGCCATGCAAACACCTGTTGTCACTTTCAGGTGACATTGTGAACAAGAAGGTGCAGCATTATCTCCTGCAAATGTAAACAAACTTGTTTGTCTGAGCGATTGGCTGAGTGGACTTGTAGGCTTGTAGGTTTTACAATGTTTTATTTTTGAGTGAAGTTATATTTTTGTATATTCTACATTTGTAAGTTCAATTTTCATATTAAAGAGATTGCACTACATTGTATTAGGTGAATTGAAAAATATTTTTTTTACTGTGCAAATATTTGTAATAAGATATAAAGTGAGCACTGTACACTTTTTATATTCGGTGTGGTAATTGAAACCAATATTTGAAAATGTAGAAAACATCCAAAAACATTTAAATAAATGGTATTCTATTCTCTAACAGTGCAATTAATCGCACGATTAATCATGATTAACTTTTTAATAGCTTGACAGCCCTAATTTTGATTATTTTCACTGTTAGGAATTGTTTTAGCTTCCTATAGTGTCCAACTGACTCTTGTCCTTTATTTCATTAAAGCTGCAGTACAATATTATTATGAGGACAATATTTCATGTCATACATCCACACTTTTTTAGGTAGTTATATGACTACTAAAGACTTAATATTGCCTAATTCATGGTACCATAATCCTTTTCCAAAAATAAAAATAATTATTTGGGCTTTACATGTGTGAAAGAAATTTCATCCTACATACTAATCTAAGGAGGCTTTTATGCATCTAATTTATTTTTTCTTTTGCTCCTAACTTTACACATCTGATGTCAGTGGGAGTTTGTGTTGTGCTGGTATTGTTTCACACAAACAGTAAGTGTCTTATTGTCTTAAGGGAAGTGTCTTAATCAGGACTGTCCCTAGACATGGTGTTTCCCTATGCAGCCCCACTGTGTGTGAGGGTAGGGGGAGGGAGAGGGAGTGGGGGGCTGCACCCAAGGTCTTGGGGGGGGCAGGAGCAGGCTAGGGTGGCAGGGGGAAAACCGCCCCCCCAGCACAAGCTGCACTGAGGCTGGGTCACTCCAATTCCTGCCGCCCGGTGATTGCAGGGCGGGCCCGACCCTGCAGTCATGGGGTGGCAGGAAGTGGAGTGATCCAGCCCCAGCCCACTCCGCTCTGCTCTCCCAGCTCCCAGCCTTAGGACTTGGGGGGGAATGGGGACTGCTCCCCAGTTCTCACCGGCGGCATGGAGCAAGCTGGGGCTGGGTTGCTCCACTTCCCACCGCCCGGTGAGTGCAGGGCGCGCCCGATCCCTGCTGCAATTCCCCAGGACATAGCTCAGGGCAAGGGGTGGAGTGGGGGCGGGGCTCATGAAGACCAGAGGGAGAAGAGGCGGGGCAGGGGCGGAG
Organism: Dermochelys coriacea; assembly: GCF_009764565.3. Lineage (NCBI taxonomy): Eukaryota > Metazoa > Chordata > Testudines > Dermochelyidae > Dermochelys > Dermochelys coriacea. The sequence goes on along the minus strand of NC_050076.1, from coordinate 32,292,655 downwards.
TGGGGGTGGCAGCTATGGGGAAGGGGTGGAGTGGTGTGGCATGGGGCAGGGGCAGCTTTCCTGGCTGGCTCAGCCGGCTGGCAGATTGGCCTGGCCGCTGGAGCAGCACGCAGCTGTGTAGGGCACCAGGAAATGTGGGGCAATTTGGTGCCCCAAATTTCCTAGTGCCGCACGCAGCTGCATACGGGTAAGGACAGCCTTGGTCTTAATCCTTGGCAATGAATGCAGCCCTCCCATCGTCAAAGGAAAATCTGATACTGATACCCATACCGAAACACCCAGGATGGACAGGAGGACCAGGAACTGCACTTCAATGTCTGCAATGGCCTCCAGAAGCCATGCCCCGGACTGTTTCACTTTGGGGAGAGGGACAGCCAGATCCAACTGCCTCAAAGGGATGATCAGTTGGGCATTCTGTTAATTTCCAGTTTCCCTGCAGAGGGATGGGATGATTGGGGCCGTGTGACCAGTCTGGATTCCCGATGTTAATTTATTTAGTTGATTAATTCTATGTTGTGTGGTTTTATTATTATTTTTTACTTAATGAACTGTAATGCATGATGAGCCAGGTGCCAGAATTTTGAGTTTATTAATTGATTCTATGAACTGGTGTATATGTTTACAATTTCCTGACTCTTGAGATCCAAAAGATAAACTGTTCCAGAAAAGGCTTTTGTTAGCTTCATTGGGGCTAATACTTTGTGGATAATAAATCTAATTAACAAAAGAATGTTCGGAGACTGGAAAAGGCAATGTTTTCCAGTGGAACCTCTGCAATCCAATTCTGATAAATTGAGTAATATCAATTCTCAATTTACAAGAGGGAGAACCAAAAAAATTGTCCTGGCTCGAACAGGCATGTTAATATTTTTGACGATTTGTTTCTCCACAACCTGTATTGTATTTTCTGTAACTGAGGAAGAAAGAGGTGAAAGGAAAAGTCATGCATAGATATTTTCTTTACTAAAGGGAAAAGAACAGGGCACGGATTGTATTTAGCCTTAGGGCTTAGATTGTCTTTATCCTTCTATCTTGTACAGTACCAAACACATTGTCAGAGCAAATCAAATAACTCTTTCCTCCCCTCTTGATATACAAGACATTAGAAAGGCTAAGATTTTGCCATGGATATTTTTAGCAAAAGTCAGGGACAGGTTACAGGCTTCTGTGAATTTTTCTTTATTTCCCGTGACCTGTCCATGACTTTTACTAAAAATATTCTAAAATATCCTAAAATGGGAAGGGGCTGGGCAGCTGTAGGATGGCTGGGTGTTCCCCTGCTGCCCCTGGTCATAGGCCCGGGGCTGGAGCACCCATGGGGAAATTTGGTGGATGCTCTGCACCCACTGGCAGCTCCCTACCCTGCCCCAGCTCACCTGCACCTCTGCCTCCTCCCCTGAGCGTGCGCGTCCCCGCTTCTCCTCCCTCCCAGCGCTTGCCACCACAAAACTTTGGGGGAAGGAGTTGGAATGGGGACAAGGATGGCAGGGGTCGCGAGCACCCACCGGCGCCATGAGAAGTTGGTGCCTATGTCCCTGGTGACCAGAAGCTGAGCGGGTCCCCCTGCCCCACAGCGGCAAGGGGGTGGCAAGGAGCTGTGGGGATGTCCTTACCCCATATGGTTGCTGGGGGCTGAGAGGAACCCTCAGCAGAGGTGGGGAGCTTTGTGGGTCCCACATGGTGGTGGCTGGGGAGCTGCAGGGGTCTCCTTGTTGCCAGTTGCAACGAGGAGCTGCGGGGATTCCTCTGCCTCAGGCAAGGGGGTTACCTCACAGCTCCCTGCTGCTGCAGGAGGCGGCCGGACCCTGTAGCTCCCAGCCGCCAGGCCTGAAGTCACAGAGGTCTTTGGAAGTCACAGCTTCCATGACTTCCGCAACCTCTGTGACAAAATCATAGCCTTAGACATTAGCCATCTTCCCTTCATTTATGATGGTATATTCTATTCCACATAAAGTAACACTTGCTTAAATCTCAGCAATATATCCTGTGAAACAGGTTTCTTTGGAGACTCTCTCATAAAATACCATGAGAATGCTTCTCTTGTAGTTTTCCACTAAAACGCTACATCTCTAAAATACATTAACAGGAATAAAAAGAAGATGGGTTCTTCTAGTATCATAATAAGCAAAATGTATCCTTCGTCGGATGGTCAATTTTAATACAGTTCAGACCTAGGTTGCTGAATATACCATCTGGCCTGAAGGGTGGAGTATTTCACCCAACCCTTCATTGAACCAGAAACACAGCTGCAGCACTAAATTAACAGCAGAGATAACAAAATCTATTTTCAGTCTCTATACAGTAATGCTGGTTCTGCAGCTGGCTGGAGATGATTTAATGTACAAAAGCATTGCATAGATAAAGCAGAAAGAAAAAAATTAAAACGATAATTTTGTTACAAACCCACATTCATTGGCACCCTAAACTCCTTTTGAAGGTAATAGGGTTTTTGGTCAAGAATACAGGACTGAGCTCTGAGTAGGTTAGAGAAGGTAGACCATTTCCCTCCCTTCCATTACAAACTCAATTTGCAGACCAGAAGGGGTGTGCAGTGTTAAGTTTTAGTGTATTGTAGAGTGAACTACAAGAAAGAAATTATATAACATGATCTGATCCCCTTCTACTGAATAATGATTAATAATAATCAATTTTCCTTATTGCTATAGGTAATTGGCTATTCCAATAAATTTCTAACATTTTTAAGAATCAATAATAATTAACATTTTGCATTTCTATAAGCATCTTTATCTGGGAATCTCAATGGTTTTTAAGTGGTGCCAAGAATTCTAACTAAAATCTAGAATGGAAATAAAAAAGGCAATTACAAATTTACCAAAAAAAAAAAAAAAAAAAAAAAAAAAAAAAGTTAGTGGTGACCTGTAGAGGACATTTTTAAAAAGGGAAAGGGAGGTTCTGTTTCTTTTTACCCAAAATATGTTAGGAATATCTAGTTTGGTCTTCTCTGCTTTTGCTGGAGGCCATGTTGGAGGATCTCTGATTGGGAACTTTCTCATACTTTAACTGAAGGAGTGGAGTAAGTTGTTGAATTTTTAACAAAAGCCCTTTTTTCACCCAGTGTTGCTCAGTTGTTCAAGTTAAATACACATTAACAAGGAAAAAATGGAGCATTTTTAACATTCTGAGTAAAAGTTCTTTCCTTTTGCAATTGCTTACTTCAAGTATCTTGTAATATAATCCTATAGTTCTTCAACCACCATAGTGATTTCCAAGTAGACAAATCTTGTTTCCAATGCAAAAAAACCAAACAAACAAAAACAAAAAACCAAGCAAGAATGGGTGGGGTCAGACCTTTCAGGACTATTAAGTCATAAAGAAGTAAGAACAAGGCACAACTTTCTGTTCCCTCCCCTTTTTTTGGTCATGCTCAGTGTTCCAATATATGCTTTAAATGCAGCTCTTTGTTTATAACTCTTGCTCTGTACTAGAGAGGAGCAAATAAAAAAAATCAATTTATCCAGCAAATTTAACCTATTTTTCTGCTTATTGAATATTCACAAGAAGACAGATTTCCTCAAGTATATTAAATTATTCAGCAATATTCAGCACTTCTTAAAAACTTCTTACACTGCTCTGCAAGAAACCTGCCATGGTGAGTGGTAGGAATGAAGAAGTTTTTAGTAGAAGTTTTTGCTGTGACTCACAAAGGCTAGTACAGCTGAAATGCCTGACACAATAAAAGTAGCATTTCTTCTCACAATGCTGGGGTCACAAGCAACTGATAGATTATGCTTATTCTACAGACAAATCAGTAAAGGACACAGAACTAATCCTTCACTCCTGTTTCAGGCATAATTCCCTTTGATGGAGCTTTTGCCTAAGGAAAATCTGAAGGATTTGGGTCTATTATATATGAGATCTTGCAAAAGTTTACTTACTGTTCACGGGGGGGAAAAAGTGCAACATATGAGTAGAATGTATAGAACACAGCAACAAGGTAAAAGATTTGATGCCTTTGTCACAGATCTTTGACAAAAAAGGCCAGAATTTTAAAAAATAGATGCCTAAAGTTAGGCTCCTATGTCCTTATTCAGGAACCTAAATAAGTTACCTGATTTTGAAAAGTGAAGAGCATCCAACAGGCAGCTCCTGACTTCAGTGGCAGCTGCTGCATATGCAGAGCACTTGTGATAATTAGGACACTTACCTTAATATGGGTGTAGGTGCCTAACTTTACGGCTTAAATGAGAACACAGGAGCACATGTGCAGGCCCTCAGCACAGGGGTGAATTTTACATCTAGCAAATATCACATACTGAGAGAAAACCATTCATAAACAATCCACAGGGTTAAAAAAATTCATTGAATATTGCTGAATAATTAATATACTTGAGGAAATCTGTTTGTGAATATTCACTAAGCAGAAAAATAGGTTAAATTTGCTGAATAAATTATTGATTTTGATATTTTTGTAGTTGTTGTTGTTCCTCTCTAGTACAGAGCAAGAGTTATAAACAAAGAGCTGCATTTAAAGCATATATTGATCAAGCAAGTAAAATTAAAGGAGTGTGAAGGCTGAGCATGACCACAAAAGTTTGCAAGATCGTTGTGGTACTAGAGGGGGAAAAGCTGTCAGGCTGTCAAACGTGAACAAATTAAAGTATGTATAAGATTATTGACAAGCTGACTGTTAGCCAGCTGGCGACACATCTGTAGAAAAGAGGTTCCTATAAAGGTATATTACAAAGGTTTTGTAAACTTTCTGTCTCAACAACATACCTGGAATCACAGCAGAAAAAGTCCAAGATACTGTGATAAAAGATGCATCTGTTACTAAACAAGGGTCCTAGAAGCTTATGCTAAAAATGCCAACCATTGTGGACAGCCAAGCATTTGTAGAAGGACTAGTATAAAAGTGGACAGACCTGTTGATTGTGTCTATCACAAATGAAAATCTAGAGCCAGGATTCTCAGACTTCCTCATAACACGTCCCACATCTTGAGAGAGACTGTCTCATGGACCAAACCCCTTCACCTACTAGTCATTACCCAGCCTCCCTATTGTCTCATGATTACATAGACCATTCCCACTCCTACTCAAATAACATCCTGTGGTAATCACACCACTCAATTACTTGGAAAAATAATATTAGGAGTATACATGAATGCATTTTTAACTTCTTTTTAATACAGTGTAGCACCTGGAGAAGAGGTGATTCAGAGCCATGTGACTAGCTAGCTCTTTTCAGAATACTATCTAGTGGTTCACAGAGCACAGCTTTGGGAACTCCGGGGCCCTAATGAGTTCATCAAGGATATTTAGGAACTGAAATGTTTGAAAGACACTCCTAATGAATGAATGAAGATGCTGAACAAGGATATATTGTTTTACTCTATACAACCAAAGAGTCAACAGTGGCAAGAGAAGTACCTTCATACCTATCAAAGATGTAGGCTCAAGATTTATTTATTCATTGCAATGGCTATGAAAAGGACTCTACAAAAACTATTACTCCAACTTTCCAGGGACTTCTACTGTCTAACACAACATCAATTACTGTATAATGTACCCAAAATCTAAATTAATTATGCATGGAGTAACAGCAGCAGCTGCAGTCACAGACAATGGTCCATAGTATTGCACTAATGAATCAATAAGGTTTGTCTCAACTTGTGTGTCAACATGTCACCAGCATACTACTGTGTCTCCAAGCAAATGGCAAAACAAAAAAAGATGGGATGCAGATTGTTATGACTACTGGAAAAAAACAAAAACCAGGAGCATGGTCAGACCTCTATATGCCATCTGGCTTACCATTAAGGCTATGATTTAAGTCACAGAGGTCACTGGAAGTCACAGAATCTGTGACTTCCAGCAACCTCCATTACTTCAGCCTGTGGTGGTCAGGAGCTGCAGGGTCCCCCACCAACCACAGGGCCAGGGAGCTATGGAGTACACCCACCACCTCTGGCGGCCCCTGGAGTTTCAAGCTGTTGTGGGTGGTGGGAAACCCCGAGAGCTCCTGGCCACTGGGGGAACCCCCGAGCTCCTGGTTGCTGCGGGCGGTGAGGGCCCCCGGAGCTGCTGGTGGCAGAGGTACTCCACAGCTCCCGGCTGATACGGGAAGCAGGGGCACTCATAGCTCCCAGCCTCCAAGGAGAGCGGGGGACCCCTGGAGCTGCAGACGGCAGGGGTACCCTATAGCCCCCAGCTGCTGCAGGCAGCTTCTAGCCCCTAGGCAGCTGCCCCGTTTCAGGCAGCGTGGGGACCCATTTTGTCACAGATATTTTTAGTAAAAGTCATGGAGAGCTCACGGCTTCTCTGAGTTGTCCTTTTTTGCCCATGACCTGTCTGTGACTTTTACTAAAAATATCTATGACAAAATCTTAGCCTTACTTACCATGCAGTGCATTAGAATGCAGGGCTGTTAGTGGGACATACATTGAAGAGAAGACTTCCCTGCAACACTAGAGTAGCCTAAAAACATTTTTGTGTAAAAATGGACAATTAAAAATACAAAGATTGACAGATCATCCAAACATTTTGAGTTGCCAAAGACAATGGATTTGGCGTGTGTAAGAATGTTCAGTCTTGGAATTGTGTTCTGGAGCAAGGAGAACCTCTGATAATGCTCTGACTGAAAACAAATTTATGGAAGGAAATTAGGCTACTTTTGAAAACTGAGACATCTGAGTACCAGCCAAAATTCCACAGAAATATTCTACACTTGACTGGACAGGACTGGAGCCAAGAGATAAAAGATCAGAACAGGACTTCGAAAAAATGAGATGGAGGGCAACGAAAAGAGTATTGACAGTGAAAAGGTGAGTGCCTGATAATAGACATGTTTTTACCTAGAGCTGAAGAGCTCTGTGTAAGCTTGAAAGCTAGTGTTTCTAACCAACAGAAGTTTGTTAAATAAAAGGTATTACCTCACCCACCTTGTCTCTCTAATGTTGTTACAAGGGTATTTTCACCATTAGTTTTAACATTCTCAGTGTGTCATTGTGCCACCTAAACTTCTTGACTAGTAATTAACTGAACACAAAGACTGAGAACTGAAAATGCTGTGACGAAATGGTTCATGCCAGTGACTGAGCTGGGAATAGAATTCAGGTCTCCTCAGAGATAATAGTTCTCCTATCAGGGATTTAAAGCGGAGGTTCTAAAAGCCCCCAAACAGCCTGAAGACTGAGCGAGTGCAGTTTTTGGCGGTATGCTTTGAGGGTAGCCTGGAAACAGGCTTGTGGGGGCAAACTAGGTGCCATAGCTCCTGTTTGCTTCAATCTACAAAAAAGTGTTTCTTTACAGAATGAAAGAATTAAATTAAATTAATTAAAGGTAATGCAATTTTGGAATGGTGCCTAGAGCTGTTATAGAACAAAATGTGTTTCTGAAACATAAGCATATTTGGGATCCAGGCAAGAAGAGGATCTGGATCTTATTGTCTGTATGGAGTTAATACTTCCTAAATTACTTGAACTGAATATATATGATGATCTGTGATGTCTTGAAAACTCCTACTACATATGCATGCAGAGGCCAGATGAAATATCTACTTAATTTTCAGACATTCAAGACTGCAATGGAGTTTGGTGGCAAGCCCATGTGTGACAGTTTTTATCCAGGATGTGTGAGAAAGTGTTTTATTTACCTGTACCTTAGTCCTTCCTGAAGTACAGATTGAGAGGAAGGACTTTAGGGCAACAAAATAAAGCATCAAGGAGCGAGTGAGAGTATTACCTTCAAAATTCTTCTGGAGGAGCTGCACTAAAGTGAACTACTTTTGCAAAAAAACAAAACAAAACAACACCCTATATATACACACACTACTACAAAAACAAACAAACAAAAAACTGCAGTTCTATACAACACCTTAATCTGTCTCTCGGTTTTCCATAGGGTGACCAGATGTCCTGATTTTATAGGGACAGTCCCGATATTTGGGGCTTTGGCTTATATAGGCGCCTATTAACCCCCCACTCCTGTCCTGATATTTCACACTTGCTGTCTGGTCACCTGAGTTTTCCATCTGTAAAATGGAAGTAATATTACCTTCCTACCTCTTTGGGGTATTGTGAGGATAAATCCATAAATACTTAGGAGGTGTAAAATACTCTGGTGATGAGGGTTAAAAGAGTATGTAGGCAGATGTTAGGAGAACTGAAGCTAAAGTAGGCCCTACTCTCAAAGCTGTTTGACATCGCTATGCTATTAGTAGTGGCAGACTACGATAGAGAAGATTATGAAGCTGAAGGCTGACAAAGATTTCCAAGCAGTTTGTTTCAAAGTGGAATTGTCATGCTAAAGTCTACTATATATTCTGTTAGTAATGTGGGCTTGGCTCGAGGGACAGACAGGTCTGTGCATTCCAAAATCAGTGAATTAGGGTGACACTTTTGCTGATCTGGTGAAACAATTCCCTTGGGAAGAATTCTTTGAAATCCCCAGAAATGAAAGCTATTTTGGGAAAGTCTCAGGATAATTTGCTGCAAAATTTCATGCCACCCGATGATGATTTGCAGGTAGGTTATTTGTGTGCTACATTGAATGGAAAATCAGGATGGGCTTATTCCAAACTGCTGCTCCTAAACCACCTTCAATGAGAAATCATTTTGTTATGTCTCGTCTCCACACAAAAGTTGTACTGCTTTAACTATACTGGTACAGTTCAAGTGGTACAACGCTCCTACTTTGGATGCAGCAATATTGGTGTAACTTTTTTCCATACAAGAAGAGGAATAAATTAGGTCAGCACATGGCACCTTTATACCAGTACAACTGTGTATACATTAGGATGGTAACTATAAGTATTTTGGGAAAAATCTGCAGTTCTTACAAATAGTTGTGCCAATACAAAGCCAATATAGACCAGATCTGAGTTTGTAGGGTGGACCATCAAAATAGTAATGAGGAAAAATAAATCTTATGACTTGAAACAACTCCCGAAGCCTGATTGTGGAACCCTTACTCCTGTGAGTAACACCACTGAAGCCAGTAATATAACTCATGCGAGAATCATCACTTTATATTTTGTTTTCAAATGTCTATAGCAGCTGGTGGATCAAATTTATTTTTAAATGCAAGAATAATTTTTGAGTTTTAGGAAGGCTAACTCTACAAAAATAACAGCCTGTGGCTGCTGAAGGTTCCACCTGAGTGTCTATTATAACTACACTGGATGAGATTTACTAATTGTTATGAGGCAGAATGTACATCCCATCCCATTTTATAGGCTAGATTCTGATACATTACTCATGTTTAGTAATAACTCACTCCTTCAGTAGTCTCATTGAAATCAACGGGCATAACTGTTTATTTAAGTTGCTAGTCAACCTGAGTAAATATATCAACTGGCCCTATTAAAATAACACACTTCAGGAAGCAAAGTCCTACTGGATACCTAAAATTATTGGGTAAATTAGGCCTCTTGGGTGAATTAGGCCTGGTGAAAAAAACTCTATTCCCTGCCAAACACATCTAAAAACAAAGTGAGTTATGAATTGAGTATTATTTAAAAAATGATCTGTTCCTATTAGTGCAGCAGCAATAATACTGTAAAGTCATCAGTAAATGTCCTGTGCACACTAGCACAAAAGTATTGAAAAAAATTTAACGTAACATGGTTTAAGCTGCACAAATGTCCTAAGACAAAAACATTTACACCACAGCAATAGAGGACTGGAACCTGTACAGCACTTTGCAATGAACAGAATCATGGGACAAGGGAAGATATTTCCCAAGATTCCTGACAGTGTTTTCACTGGCCTATTTTGCTCAAGTTTTTATGGCACAAAGCAGCTCTATCTTCAGAGCATAGGGCTGTGAAACAATAGCAGTAAATATTGCATTAGTATTTTCAATCTGCTCGTAGGGGCTGACTATTTGCATGCTAGTCTGGCAGCATTGTCTGTATTGGCTCTTCTCTGTACAGTCCCATTGACAGTAAAAAGAGATGGGTTCATACTAAACTGTGTTTAAGATAAACCCTCCAAAAAGGATTCTTAAACAAAACTGAAAATAATTAAGTTGTAGACTGGACATACACCCTGGGTTAGATGTTTTTCTAAATGGTCTTGTCTTCCCTAACATAATTTAAATGTTGTGTATTTAGATCAGGTCAGAAACAAGGAAAGCGTAGAAGGCCAAGAAGAGAGAGAGAGAAGTGCAGACTAGAACTTTTGTGAGAAAACTTCGCAAACTTCATGGTGGACATGGGAGCTTGGACAATTTATATTTTTGTGTAATTTTTGTCATTTGAGTTTTGTTTTCAGTTTTCACTTGTGTATGGTGACCCAGAGCTGTCCCTTGGCAAGGTGGTGGCCCCGGCTCCTGAGCTTTGGGGGCCCCCGAGGGCAAGCAGGTGAGGCAGGCAGGTGGGGTGAGGAGGCAAACGGAGAAACAAGTGGGGTGGAGGTGGAGCCCCCATACCAGAACCTCCCCCTCCCCTCAGTGCCTCCTGCACGCTAGTGGGCCCCACTGATCAGTGCCTCCCTCTCAGCGCCTACCACCTGCCTGCCACAGATCAGATGTTTCATGGCATCAGGAGGCGCTGGGGGACAGGGGAGAGGTGCGAGGGCGCAGCATGCTTGGGGGAGAGGGTGGAACTGGGTGGAAATATGGTCACTCTACGCTTGTGGATACTCCAAATTTCTACCAAAAGTCACTCAGGGCTCCAGGGAAGTAATTGCTGCTTCTCAATGTCATTTACCGCATGATTTTGGATATAGCAAAAAGTAGCAACCCCAGTTAGCACAACATTTGGGAAATGGGATTTACAATAGACTCAGCCCCTCCTTAACATTACAGGACAGAGCTGCCATCCCTTGTAGTCTTTGTGTGGGGACTGCGGGGTCAGGACTTAGGCCTGTGACACTCTGTGCCCATTTCTTTAGCAGGCAGGCAGTGGTGGAAGATGAAGAAGGAAAAAAGAGGCGTGTGACTAATGCCCAAGACTTGGTGGCAGGAGATGTAGGTTCTAGTTTGGGCTCAGTCCCAGAGTTCCTGTATGAGGCAGTGTTATAGAAAGGGAAGACATTACTACTCAAGGCAGAGGAAATGCTGCCAGCTGTCAGCCAGCTCTTAGGGCTGAGCAGCAAGCATAGTGTAGCAGTGGTGATGAGTAGGGCCCTACCAAAGTCATGGTCCATTTTGTCAATATCACAGCCATAGGATTTTAAAAATCATAAATGTCATGATTTTAGATATTTAAATCTGAAATTTCATGGTGTTGTAATTGTAGGGGTCCTGACACAAAAAGGAGTTGTCTGGGGGTGGGGCAAGGTTATTTGTAGGAGGGTTACGGTACTGCTACCCTTACTTCTGCGCTGCTGCTGGCGGCGGCACTGCCTTCAGAGCTGGGCAGCTGGAGAGTGGCGGTTACTGGCCAGGATCCCAGCTCTGAAGGCAGAGGCGCCCCCGGCAGCAGCGCAGAAGTAAGGATGGCATGGTACAGTATTGCCCCCCTCTTTGCTGCCGCCTGCAGAGCTGGGAGCTTGGCCAACAGCCACTGCTCTCTGGCCACCCAGCTCTGAAGGCAGCACAGAAGAAAGGGTGGCAATACCGTGACCCCCTAAAATAACCTTGCAGCCCCTCCCCCCACACAACTCCCTTTTGGGTCAGGACCTCTAATTTGAGAAATGCTGGTTTCTCTCGTGAAATCTGTATAGTACAGGGTAAAAGCACCCAAAAGACCGGATTTCACGGTCCGTGATGCATTTTCCATGGCTAGGAATGTGGCAGGAAGCTAGTGATGAGCCTCCCCTGCAGGGGTACCTAGCGCCAGCACCTACCAGACTGAGCCCTTTTCTCACGGCAGCCCAGAGAGCGGCTGTTTCGAAAACTTTCCCCTCAACTCTCCGAGGACCAGGTGTTGGACCCAAGCTGGCCAGTGCGCGGCTGCGCTGCGCCGGCGCCGCGCGCTCCCCAGCCGCAGCGAGAGCAGCCATTGCAGATGGGGGCGGAGAAAGCCAGAGGAGTGACGGCTGCAGCTCCCAATAGGGGAGCGCGGGGCCGGCGGGGAGGCGGGGCCGCGTGCGTTTCAGGCGAGCGCGCTGCAACCCGTTCGAGAGGCGAGTGGGCGGCTGCGTTTGGCTGTGCGCGCTTGTCGCTCCCGTCCCGGGAGCCGGGGGCGCGGAGAAGCAGCTCGTGCTCCAAGTCCCTGGCTCAGACAGCTGGGCTTGCCATGGTGCTGCCGAGCGCCACGGGCTGCTGCGGGGCGCGGGGTCACCCGCCGGAGCTGGGGCCGGGCCGGCCATCGCAAAGGCGTTTCTGACCCATGCGGGGGGAAGCCGGGGAAATAGCCCGCGGCGACCCTTTGCCTCGGGCTCGCTGCTCCCCGCATCCGGTCTGATCCCCACGACCACGCCAGAGAGGCGGCGAGCGGGGGACGGAGCGCGGCTCGGCGCAGCCACCCTGGAGGAGGAGCCGCCGCCGCGCAGGAGGCGCGATGCACTTTCGGAGCGATCGGCAGCTCAGCAGCACCCTGAAGTTTCCCCCCGCCCGTCCCCCGGCTGCTTCCCCGCCGCGGGGCTGCGGAACGGAGACTCCCGCTGCTGCTGCCGCCGCGCTGGGCCAGCGGAGCGCCGCGCGCTAGCCGGCGGCAGAGCCGGGCACTAGGGTGCATCGGCCGCGGGGGGGGGGTCGCTGCTCCTTTCCCCGCTCCCCAGCCTGCCCGCGGCGGCTATGAAGGGAAGAAAGAGAGGAAAGTTGCTGTGAGCCGGCAGCCGATGAGACCCGCTGGCCCTAGGCGGGAGCTCGGGCTAGGAACCAGGGCGCAGCCCCGCCAGGCGGGGGGCAGAGCGGCCGGCCGTCGGGACTGGGCTTCCCCACCCCCGGGGCGTGCGAAATGCCAGATCGGCCGCGGGAAGGCCTCTGTGCTGGGGCCATGTGGGCAGCCCCCCCGGACCTGCGCTCCGTGTGATGTGATGAGCAGCCGCTGGCGCCGGCCAGCCGCCTGCCCTGCTGCCTCCTGCCCTTGCAGTGCTGCTGCTGCTGCCCTGGCCCCCGGCCCTTCTCAGCATGAAAGTCTTCCGCAGGAAGGCGCTGGTGCTGTGCCTGGGCTATGTGCTGCTGCTGCTGCTCACCATGCTCAACCTGCTGGACTACAAGTGGCACAAGGAGCCCCAGCAATGCAACGAGCCTCCCCCGGCCCGGCGCGCCCCTTCCTCCCCGCAGCAGCCCCACTTCCAGCCCCGCTCGGACATCCGCTCCCTCTACCGGCCCCCGGCGCCGCCGCCCCGCCAGCGCCAGCTGGTCTATGTCTTCACCACCTGGCGCTCGGGCTCGTCCTTCTTCGGGGAGCTCTTCAACCAGAACCCCGAGGTCTTCTTCCTCTACGAGCCGGTGTGGCACGTCTGGCAGAAGCTCTACCCGGGGGACGCCGTCTCCCTGCAGGGGGCGGCCCGGGACATGCTCAGCTCCCTCTACCGCTGCGACCTGGCCGTCTTCCAGCTGTACAACACGGCCGGGGCCGGCAAGAACCTCACCACGCTGGGCATCTTCGGGGCGGCCACCAACAAGGTGATCTGCTCGTCGCCGCTCTGCCCGGCCTACCGCAAGGAGGTGGTGGGCATGGTGGACGACAAGGTGTGCAAGAAGTGCCCCCCGCAGCGGCTCAGCCTCTTGCAGGACGAGTGCCACAAGTACCACACCCTGGTCATCAAGGGCGTGCGAGTCTTCGACCTTGCCGTGCTGGCCCCACTCATGCAGGACCCGGCCCTGCAGCTCAAAGTCATCCACCTGGTCCGGGACCCCCGGGCGGTGGCCAGCTCCAGGATCAAATCCCGCCACGGCCTGATCAGGGAGAGCCTACAGGTGGTGAGGAGCCGGGACCCCCGCATCCACCGCATGCCCCTCCTAGATGCCAGCCACAAGCTGAACGGCAAGAAGGAGGGGGGAGGTGGCTCGGATTACCATGCGCTGGGGGCCATGGAGGTAATCTGCAGCAGCATGGCCAAGACTCTGCAGACTGTCCTGCGCCCACCCGACTGGCTCAAGAACAACTATCTGGTGGTCCGCTACGAGGACCTGGTGGTGGATCCCATTAAGACTGTGCGGCAGGTGTATGGCTTTGTCAATCTGGTGGTGAGCCCGGAGATGGAGAAGTTTGCCCTCAACATGACCAGTGGGCCCAGCTACTCCTCCAAGCCCTTTGTGGTGTCTGCCAGGAATGCCACCCAGGCTGTGAGTGCCTGGAGGACAGCACTGAGCTTCCAGCAGATCAAGCAGATCGAGGAGTATTGCCAGCAGCCCATGGCCGTCCTGGGCTACGAGAGAGTCAACAGGCCCGAAGAGGTGAAGGACCTAAGCAAAACATTGCTCAGGAAGCCAAGGCTGTGAATGGGGCACAGGGGATGCCAACAAGCATCCTTTCCAAAGGGACAGCTAGCCACTGAGCAGCTTTGGAAACAGTCTTCTTTGCTTGAGAGAAAGAGGGAGTGAGGAAAAAACATCTGGTATTCCTTACAAATGCATTAATCAGGAATCCAGGCATTCCTCCAAAGACCATTTGTGGGTAATATACATTGACATTTTTTTTGCATTGCTGGGTTATATGCAATTAAAAAGAAGAGAGAGTAGGATTGATGGTATTTGTAAAGCCCCTTTCCTCTCTTATACCCAAGGTGAGATTCAGTATCAAAATCTTGTTTACGGACTTCTTGTTGTGACTGTGATTAATGAAAGACCTGTGCAATTTCTGAGACATCTGTCTTGGTGGAGATGGGTTGCAGTGGAAACATAATATTGTGAATTGGGTTTTTGTATTAAAAGTAAATATCCAAATGTGATCTAAATAAAGAAAACAAATGATATTCATTTTTATAATTACCTCGATTATCTGGGAATCACACACATTGCTTATGTACAGCTTGAAAAAGTACTTGCTTCAGATGCACATTTGATAGCAACAAATACTTTTTATGGGGCTCAGGGGCTGGAGTGCAACTTTCTCCATGTTGTCTCCTGTTCAGAAGCTGCCTTCTTACAAACAAGTACAAATCCCATAAATGCTGTGCAGGTTTTGTGGCCACATGCACAGAGCCCAGAGAGATTTCTCTTTAAATATTGGTGGTTTAAAAAAAAAAAAAAGTTATATTTAAAAAGTTACATTTAAGTGCCACTATAATATTTGCCATCATAACAATATTGTCTTGAAATACATGTCAAGGAATCACTGTTAAGTAGAACAAATGGTTCTACATATGGTTTTTAAAAAAAAAAAAAAAAAAAGTACAGGATTTAAACGAACATTTTATAATAGTGAAAAGGTTTGCATGTGTGCAAACTAAATAAACATCTATATTGTAGTGCAAACAACTGCAATGGATAGATAAAATACTTGAAACATATTTCTGGCATACTTGTCAGATGGTATAAATGAAAACAGAATAAAGCTGGAGCTTCAATGTGAATAGTATTGAACTATTCATTTTCTGTCATCTGTGTGTGTGGTGTGTGTGTGTCTGGTATGTAGGAACATACAGGTTTTGGTTTGTTGCTATGTTGGGCTGATCTCGCAGTCTTTAGCAAGGCAAAACTACCCTTTGACTCTGAGAGGCTGTTGGCTGGATCTTCACTGTGTGTAAATGCTCTCAGGTGCTGAGAGTTTTGCCTGGAGGATCAGGCCCATTATTAAATGTGATTAAAAGTAGGTGATACTACTCTCACTTCTGTCATATGATAACTGCCGGTACCAGCAAGGACTTTATTTGAGGCTGGTGTTGTTATTCTCCAACACTGTTAAAAGATCTGCTTTGAATGTTGAGGTTTAAGTAAACAATTTCTTGCCACACAGGTTTCTGATTTTAGACCACAGACTTTTGTGGGAAGCACATTTTACATTGCTTATCTAGATATTGTGCCTTCAGAAAATACAAAGAAGTAGTAGGAGGAAGAAGAAGAAGAATTGGCTTGTGAAAATATATTTATATAAAAGAATGTTGATAATTGTGTGTGAAAACTGTGGTTATGTGTAATGTCTGTCTTGTATTAATACTGAATTTTAAGCTTAAACAAGACTGAGACTTAAGATATTTGACTTCTGGATAAAATATTGGCAAATAGATGTCAACTTGGTTTGAAAAGGAAACGGGAATATAATAAACTAGTTAAAAAGCTTATTGTGCAAGGTTGCATATACGCTAATGCTAATTATCAATTTTATGACATACCCATTCTGTTAATTTGTCAGCAGTGGCAGTAGAAATAACAGTGTAACTCTTTTATCTGAGAACACTTGCAAGTAGATTGTTAAGTGAGCTATGTTTCAGAGATCAATGGCTAGAAGTGAAAGGGGTTCTTAATTCAATTAATAAACAAAATGCATATTAAAATTTATTGTGCTAGTGCAATTAGAGGTCTCCTGTTACCACCACAAATATTCTCTTTTTACCTCAGATGGGTCCCAGACATTCAGGCTTGGACTCTTTCTTGGTCCAGCTGACTTCCAGCCCAGGTATCCCCAAGAGCAGTGACTAAGGACTCCGATCTTGTTTTAGAACATGCTGCTTGATACATATTTTTTTAAATCTGCCCTTGCTTCATTAAGTGCCTCTTCTCCTCCCCCCCCCCCCCCGGTATAATCCTATTCTGCTGCTTTATAGTAGCTGCACATGGGCTTCATAAACTGATTAGGAGGGGAACAACCTCCATTGGGCTGCAATAACATTCTACAGCCACCTACTCAGAAACTGAGGCAAGCTGTGCCATTAGAGACTCTGAAAACCGTATCTGTGATGCTTTTAGATCCTGCTGACTTGAGTATGAGAGTTCTAATGCAATTTCTGAACTAGGATCTCTCATGTGGTAGTATTTTGTTTTACCAGCTGTTCTGATGCCAAGGACAAAATCTTGCTCCCCTTATTCATTGAAAACTCTCATTTGGTTTCATTGGGAGTTTGGTGTAAGTAGGATGAGCAGGAATTGTATCCAAGAATGTGAAAGAGACATGCTCAATATATTTATCCCTCTCCAGCTTGGCAAATCTTTAGGAAATGTCTTTTGACTTTAAAAAATCTTTCTCCATTTTGCTGAGAGAGTACTGACTGCTTTTTTGACACGGTGCATTAAAAGTATTGGTCTAGGATCTGCATTATTTTACTGACATAAATCAAGAGTGAATGGACTTGGTGTGACATTAGAACGAGGCCCATTATCTAAGCTCCACCTTTCTGCTTTGCAGGAAGAATTAACTGACAAATGCTATTGCTGCAGCTGGGCAGATTTCTATGGACGAAATGAGTGATGCAGAGTTTATGTAGATAAATTTGTGGGCCTAGTTTTGCAATCATTTTTTAGGCACAACTTACATTGAAGTCAATAGAAGTTTTGCTTGTGTAAGGATGGTGGGATCAGGCCTAATCTTTACTACTACTCAATTAAAAGCAAAAAGAAATATACAAACATTTTGTCAGACAAAAATAAAATGCCTGCCTATTCTAAGTTTTAAGAAGGGAGGATTAAGAGAACTGCAAAATTAAAAAAGTAGTGGTGGAAAATGGCAGAGAAAACATGAGGTGAGAAGATATGAAAGTGAGTATAAAAGATCATAGGTTGTGTGTGTCTAAGAATCTGAATCAAATAATATGCAGTCTCATTTTAAAATGTGCAGGGAATTTCATTGCATGATTTTTATAATGTGGTAGGATCATTTGATATTTTGTGAGTAAATTTAGTACTCATGAAAGTTGGGAATCAGTGGTATTAATGTGAACCAGGCATAGCAGGAATTAGTTCACTAATCAAGTTCTCCTGGTACAGATATGTGATCTCTCTTGAACAGAGACATAATGACAAATTGTGTGATGGTTCTGTGATGTGAACAAGTGCACAAAATTGGTCAATTTTATATATGACCATACAATTAATATGTATGTAACACCTACCAGGATGCTGCTAATCTAGAAAACAATCGATTCAGCTACAAGACGCAAAATCAACATCAAACTAAAGCTGCTCGTACACAAACCCTTCGAATCCATTTAAAATGTAAAAGGTGCTGATGTGCCCATGGACGCTGAGACTGACTTAGCTGTTGACAAAGACTGAAGGTCAAATGAAATGTCCTTGTGTGATTTTTAGTAAAGGAGGCACATTTTAACATTTTAAGTTGATTCAAAATTCATGTATTTGTTTCATCCCTTGCATGGGATAAGAGGGTGCAACTGACTAACACCACAAAGCTTATTTTTACTTGTGATTTGAACTTTGGTCTCTAAAGATGAAAAGCTAGTAGCTATAGCCAATTCTGAAACAAAGTATTTTTCATCCTGTAGAGGATGAGAGGAATGGAGCGGAATTATTCTTTTTTTCCTCTTACTTTGTTAATTGCTGTGTTGTAGGTGGTTCTGATAGTAAGGGGCATTTTTTACTGCACCTTCCACAGAGTGGAAAGGCATTATATGGGGCACTTCAGTTTTGATCCAGTGCATTCTTTTAATTCCAGGCTTGGATGTCTTTGGAGCTGAGAATGCCAATCATGTCAAATTATACAGTGACTTTGTAATGTGAACTGACTATCAGCCAAATCCCATTGATGTCAGTGGGTTAAATTTTCTGTCTGTCTCCTCATCATAATCATCACTTCCATAACTGCATTGGTCATGGCTCATCAATGATGGTGCCCCAATCAACCAATTGTCTCTACCCCAAAGATTGTGTGTCAGTGCTTGAGTCTCCGTGAAGTCCATTCCTGTCAACTCTTTTATGTTGTCAATCCATCTCTTCTTCTCTCTCTGTCTAGTACATTGAAATTCATTTGAGTTACACCCAGGATGAATTTGGTCCATTAGAACTACACATACGAATAAGGCAAGTAGGATTTAGTACATGGCCTATGGATTAGTCTGTGGCTGCCATACAGGTATGTATCCATGCCATGCATCCAGCCTGCACGATCAATGTCATGTTTCAGTTTGGTGGTCAAAAGCTATTGCTTATCCATTGTGTCATCGCTCCTGAGAAAGTTCTTATAAAAATGGGTGTGTGGACTAAAACCAAAATTGTATAGAATGTAGAATACCAGTAGTATTCATCACATTAGATATTTTGTCAAGGGAGGCTGAGTGACATCCATTCATTGGTAGCAAATGAGGTTGTTGTAAAACATTAATATTAAACATTACCACTTGATTTTTATTGCACCTCTAATTCTGCTGAGAAGATGCTTAGATTGTGCATACTATTGATTTATATTAACTTTGGAAGGTAGAAATCTTACCTATATTTATTTTTGTTCTATTCCTGAGTTTGGGGTTTTCCAGGTCATGAGATAATGAAAGAGCAATAACACCTGATGGCAGAGCAATCCTGCATTATTAAGTATTTAGCAACATGACCAATTGGAAATCAAATCATAAAAAGCTAGATGGAAATCAGTCTAAAAATAAGTAATTACTAAGCAAGTTGTGCTGTAGTTCTCAGATAAATAAAGAGCCTGAGTAGGAGCCATTGCACCCAGCACTTAAGACTGCAACTTCCTTTAATATCATGAGAGTATGAAAATAAAATAGTTAAAAAAACAAAGGACGTTACACATGGGAAAAGTGTATGGGAATGAACAATAACCTCCAGCTTCTACAGTGGCACCTGTAATATAGTGCATGAGCATCAATCAATGGGAGAAAATAATCTCTGTGTGAAACCAGACATCAGTTCACAGACTAGCTAAAGAATGTGGAGTGAAATCCTAACCTCACTGAAGGAAAATGACAGAGCTCTTAGTGGAGTCAGGATTTCACCCTGGGATCTGGGAATTCTCTCCAAAAATCAGTGCAAACTTTATGATTGAAAGCTCCCCAACAGAGAGGAGTGGTGGATAACTGGCGGGGAAAAACCAGGGTTGGACATTGCACATCTTCCTCCTCTGGTCCTGCTGCAGGAGGTGTCTGGCCAGCCTGTGAGCTGTTGAGTCAATGTAGTACTACGAGGCTGTCAGAAGCTTGTGCCTAAGGCTGGCCCTGTCAATAACGGCATTGTCCTGCTGGGACATGAATGAAAATGAGTCTTTCACCTCCCTCCATCTTTCCCGCTGAAAACTAGAACATGAACATAAGATGAGGGGACCCTCGCCCCTGGAAAAAGATCGAGAAATCTAACCACAATCAAATTTAAGAGCACTGTGGGTCTGATCCTGTAAGGTGGTGAGCCTCCTCCTCTTCTCTTGGCTTCAATGGGAGTTTGGGTTGCTCAGTGCTATTACAGAAACATGTCCCAAAGGCCAGATTTTTCAAGGAATTTAGAGATGCATATAGGAACCTAGTGGGGATTTTCAAAAATGCCAAGGCACTTAACTCTCATTTTTGAAAATCCCACTAGGCCACTCTCTGCATTACCTCAATATCTTTAAAAATCTGGCCCCAAATTGCTAATTTTGTATGGTGAACTTCTTGCCCTTTGAAATGACTGTCTGTTGGCTGTCACTGTAGGTCACCGGCATATCTTAACATTCTGCTAATTGCAGCAGTACATTGACAGCAGCTCAAGTCTTGCAGAGGGCCAGCAGTAAAATGGTTAATGAGCAATAATCATTTTTGGAAAAGTGGATTCATAAGTAGGATGCTGCATCCAGCCTTGTCCCTTGTTTTACCCAAGGGAGTAAAAGGCAAGAGAAATTCATTTAGGGGAAAGGAAAGGAATACAAAGCAGAGTCTCACAGAAGGTGCTCTCTACTGCTAGAAAAAAGAGCTACTGTAGAGGGACACGATTAGAAACAAATGAACAATACAACACAGCAAGGTTAGAGGAGGAAGAATAAAGACATCTGCATGTTGAAAACAAGATTAAGTCCTAAAGGGGATGAGAGAAAATGCACAATTGTGATACATTATAACAGTTTAAAATTATTCTTGATCTATGGAAAGGATTCCTCTCTTTGAGTCCTTTAGAAACATTTACATTTTTGGGCCCCCTTTTGTTTGTAACTTTAAAATAAATTTTAACATGGAAACATAATTTATTTGAAGGCAGCAGGTATAAGAATATTGGTTTTCCAAGCTTACGTTGCTTGGAGGTAGCAATGCCTGTCCTGACTTTTCATCTTGGTTTCTCTCCTCACACCTCCATACATGAATTCCCAAGAAACCCCGTAGCCTGTTAGAGTCTTGGCACCACCATTAATTCCAGGTGCCAGATGGTTCCTTCTTTCACTTACAAGGAATATCAGTAGTGATTTGTTCTAAGCCATGTGCATTTCTCATAGCACCTTTTCAATATGAAAGGTGCTAAGAAAATGGAAATAATTAGCAATCATTTAGCTGGAGGAAGCACTAGTGCCAGCCTTCCACACCTTATTATACACCATTGATGGTTCCTATGGAAATTAGCTATGGGACCAATCCTGAAGCCCTTACTCCTGTGAGTAGTTCCATTAAGTTCAATAAGACTACTCACAAGAGTAAGGGCTTCAGGTGTGAGGTCTCTATCTTCAGATAGCTTTTAAATATACCATGTACTCTATAGATGGTGCTATTACAATGAGTTGTAGTGTATCAGTCTGTGGAGTGGTGACTTTGTATTTGATTTCTCATGATACAAGGGTCCTCTAGGACTTCTTTGGTCCCCCCCCCACGGCCAAGACACCATGGCTCCGTTGGAGCCTGTCAGGGCTACTCCTGAATCATTTGGAAGGGTTGCTGTAGAGAGAGATGAGATCTGTCCTTCCCACAGGAGCACAGCATACTGACTGTTCCTGCCTATGAAGAGCTTAGCTTGAGTCAGAAACTGAAATCCAGGGTTTATAATGACAATACTGGGGGAAAAAACCCCAGTGGAGATGGTCACGACCAGTTGCCACTATAGGACGTGATCTATGGTTGCCTTTACATAAGCAACAAATAGTTTTTAAAAATTGCACAGAGAGTTCTTCTTCAGATTCTTGCTTCTTCAGATTGGTTTGGTCTAGGCTTCTTGTTTGCTCAGATCAGAAAATTATATTCAGCTCTTTTTCAACAACATATAGCAGCCTTCCAAAACTGTAATGAAAACAAACCAATCGAGGCCCAAAATCTGCTCACCCAACGTTTGCCGGGAGACTTAGAATGAAAGAACACATGGCACCTAATTCTCATCTCACTACTTTTACATCAGTGTAATGACTTCAGTGACTACTTCTGATTTACAAGCATGTAAGCAAGAGGAGAACTATAATACTTTATTTGTTTGTCAAAAAATAAGCTCATGCCCCGGGAGAATAGAAATGTTGAAGCCTGAAATGTAGTGTGTAAATGGGGAACTGATGGAGTCTCAAGTCCCTGAATCAGCATTAGGAACCTACTCCTTAAGCCTCCTACTGATGCATAATTGTTCACATACTACCCACCTCTGAAAGATCCCACCTGTGTGTCTGAAGCTGGCAGGTGATTAAGCCTTTGCTGTGGGGGGTGTCATGGTGTGGAAGTTAGTGGAACTCACCTCCCCGGGATTCCATCTCTTTTACGTGTCTCCCTTCAGTTAAAAATCATCATACCCCTCTCCTCTCCCCCCCCCCCCCGCGAGTGTTTTAGATCAAGCACTGTCAGCTTGTTTTTATTACCTCGTATTACAGCCCCTTTCTTTCCTATTTATAAAATTGGGCCCCCCTCATTTATTTTCTAATGTTTTGAGAGCGGTATTTTATTATGAATTTATTATATTGTATTTTATTAAATTCCCCTGGTGGTACTAAACTATATCTGTCCCAGGAAGAGATCTTTGGAATGGAAGTAATATAGAAATGGTGAAAAAGAGCTGGTGAGGCAAGCATTCCACTATATGAATCAACAGGAAACTTTGTATATCCTGGGGCTGAACTTAGCCGTTCGTTTGATACAATTGCTTAGCATAGGGTCTTATAGATCTCTCTCATGCTGGAAAGAGAAAGAAAGGTACATCATAGAGATGGAACATCGCAGAACTGTCCAGACAACATCTAGTGTAACATTTCCCCATCTGTATGACTTAGAATCAGGGAGCCCAATCCTGCAAGAGGCTGAGCCCCTCAATTCTCTTGACTTAAAATAGGAGATGAAGGTGTCCAGCACTGTTGTGAAGCCCTCAGAAATGGGTGGGATTGGGTCCAGAGCATTATCTGCATCATGGTGGAACTTCTTACTCTAGCATCATGTCTGCATCATGGTGAAAGTTCTTACTTTGGTACAGCAGGGAGCCAACCCTCCCATCATTATAGTCCATTTTAGCCCGTGGTCGATAAGGTCCCGGCAAGGGAATTGCTGTAGGGACTTGGTCCTGGCAAGAAAATTGCTGGAGGGACCTGGACGAAAAGGGGTGGTGGTGGTGGTTGGGGCGGGGGAGGGGAACTGGTGAAAGCCCCTACCTCCCCCAGTGCATCTGAAGAAGTGGGTTTTTTACCCACAAAAGCTTATGCCCAAATAAATCTGTTAGTCTTTAAGGTACCATTGGACTCCTTGTTGTTCTTGTGGATACAGACTAACATGGCTATCCCCGATAGTTACTCTAGAAAGGTTATGTTGAGGGATTCTAAAGGCTGATGGGTAAATGGAAACGGCAAATTAGATTTTGTTTGGAAAGATACATTGCCAAGCACCTTTCAGCCCTAAGCCTGTAGATACTGTATGAATTTTCTTTTGCCTCCTTTGGTCCTTTTAGAAGACTGCTTCAGAGAGGCTCTTAAAGGTTCCCTCACTGTGGGAATCACTATTTTCCACTGGAATCCTTTACCTTTAATTAGCTACTATTTTTGTGCCTCTCTTTGTGCTGAGTGGCCATGACAAGCAAACCTCTGAGAACTCTAAAGAACTCTGAGAACAAGAAAACCTCTAATGCTCCTTGAAAGAAGAGTTAACATGAGATACGTTGCTCTTGGCCATTGCCTTTCCTCTGTAGACCAAACATGTCAACCTGGCAATGCATCCCTGAGCTATGGGAATAAGAGATTGTTTGTTTATTTTTATTTGTAAATATTAATTGTAGCATTTGTAAAAGGTGCCACATTGATAGCCATGGACATTGAAGTCTTCTGTTGTAACCATACCACAGGTGCACAGTGCAGCATAGCATATGGAAGGGAATGTTTCTAGGAGTAAGCATAGTGAATTCTTCTTTCTCACTCACTCCTAGGTTTCTCTGCTGAGGGTGCTAACAAGGATATCAGTGACTGTTAACTTGGGTTGAGGTTCCAGTGATGCAGATGTGTCTGTTAGGAACTGGACTGAGAACACCAATTCATGTCACTTTCAGGCACCGTTAACTAAGATCACACTGAGAACAGTTACTTAGAGGTGAGAGGTAAAGCTATGAGAATAACTGATTCTTCAGCTTGGTGACAGTTTTGAAAAAAAAAGCTGGTCAACGTCAAATCAAATCTTCTTATAATGGGGGAACCACCATCGCTACCATTGCCTCCTCTGGCTGTTTCGTGAATAGTGAAAACTATTCATGTCAAATTTGCAAAAAGTTTTGGTTCAGCTGAAATTGCATTTTTTGGCAAAAACTATTCATCTGAAAAATTTCACCCGTCTCCCTTATCAATCCTTTGTGCCAGGCACTCCCCTTAATAAGGTGCCACAAGTACTCCTTTACCATCAGGACAGTTTAAGAATCTAACTTTCACTAGTTTCTTCAATCTGAGCTGAGCCTAAGCTTTTGAAGGAAGTAGAAAGAGATGTTTATTTGGACACAATGCTGAGAACATGTAATTTGTAACTTACAGAAAAGATGACTAATTCCCTATTTTTATAGAGTTTGGTTTCAGCTGGTGAGAAACTTGTTTGCCAGACCAAATATTTGTAAAGGGAAGCAACTGTTTATTAAATAAAAGTTAGCTTTATCTGAATAAAATAATGTATTTGTATTACAAATCAGATGGTTATCTTTTATTCCTGGAATTTCATAACATCTGAATAATGCTCATGGTTGACACTTGACATGCTGGTTTCAGCTTGGGAGAAAATATATTTTCTTAATAATTTGTTTAAAAAAAATCAGGACTGTTTTCTGTATTAAAAATCACAAAATATGACCCAAAGGCATGATATTTTCAGCTTACATACACAGATATACTCACTGTAACAAGGGGGGTTGCGTCCTTTCAGGGCTGGGCCCTTTAGAACTTTAGGTTTTGCATTACCCTGATCCCCGT
This sequence comes from Dermochelys coriacea, assembly GCF_009764565.3. Lineage (NCBI taxonomy): Eukaryota > Metazoa > Chordata > Testudines > Dermochelyidae > Dermochelys > Dermochelys coriacea. The sequence goes on along the minus strand of NC_050076.1, from coordinate 32,267,600 downwards.
TCAGCCTCAAACAAGGGTATTCTGGGGGATGTAGTCTGGAAGGTCTAATGGGAGTTGTAGGCTTGGCAGTAGTGCATGCTGGGGAAGGGAGATAGAGATAGATAGATAATATAATATAAAAAATAAGCTGCCTTTAACCAGTGAGGAAGAAATTAGATCGGTTGCGAGTTTCTCTGCAAAGATAGAAAGGTTCAGGGAAAAGGCAAAACCTAAATGACTTTGTTGGTTGAAATGGTGTGTGACGGAGGGCCTCTGGACATCCAGAGAGGAGGAGGAGGAGGAATGAAGAAATAGAACAGGAAGGCAACCTGGAGAGAGAGGTAAATTGTTTAGTGTGAACCCTGCATGCTGCCCTGCACCTGGTAGCTCCTCCACAGAGCAGTGAGCATAGGCGTGTACTTGGTGTAGTTCACAAACTCCCACAACTCCTGACCCTTTTGTGGTAAAGGAGACCCTGGTGCATGTCTATATAGGATTACCAGTTGCATCCCCTATACTGTCTCCTGCACTTTTCCCTGTACCTCCATCCATGGCCCCACAAAGTTGCAGGACCTCCTCCATCAACCTCCTCCTGGTGCTGGCCAAAATGGCTATGCATCACTTCAGGAGAAAGAAGCTGTATGAGGGCAGGGGCTGCTGTGCAATTGTGGGGCCTATTTCTGGTCCCTTGTTTCGTCAGGACTCTGGCCAGAATTCTTCTGGGTGGTGTTTGCTGACTCCTTCTATGCCTTTGAGGAGCAATGGACACTGCCTAGGGTTCTCTGCTTAGCATCTCCTTCTGATTCCTTAAAAAAGAAAAGGAGTACTTGTGGCACTTTAGAGACTAACAAATTTATTTGAGCATAAGCTTTCGTGAGCTACAGCTCACTTCATCCGATGAAGTGAGCTGTAGCTCACGAAAGCTTATGCTCAAATAAATTTGTTAGTCGCTAAGGTGCCACAAGTACTCCTTTTCTTTTTTGTGAATACAGACTAACATGGTTGCTACTCTGAAACTTCTGATTCCTTGATTTTCAACCTTTGACCAGGATCCCCTTCCTGTTTTCTCCTTTGCTGTAGCCTGTAATCAATTGGAGCCTGGGTTTATTGATTCCTCCCTTTAGTTATGAGGGAGGACCTTCAGTTTTGGGTGGGCCTAGACTCACCAGTTCAATGCTTCAAATAGTACACACCTGCACCTGATGAGGGGAGACCCTCACAAATATTACATAGGCTGCTGCAAATTTGACTCTTAAAGCTAAAACTGTAACATGTAACTTATTCAGTATGCTGAGTAAGGGTGCTCAGAAAGTGGAGATTCTGTTTTATGCAAACTAAGGAACAAATCCTGCAGTCCTTACACAAGCAAAACTTCTAGAGAAGTCAATGGAACATTTGATTCAAACCAATATAAATCATGGCATTCTCACTTGTTCCAGTGCCCAGCAGTGACATCCACATGAGGCCTGATCATTAGACTTCAGGCACCAGTAGGTGCACTAATGCACCTAAGGTAAGACTGCACTCAGAAAGCACTCAGTGTTGGCGTAAAGCACTGCTCCCAATGAAGTCAGTGGGAAGTGAAGTCAATGATAAAACTCCTTATGGATTCCAATAGGAACAGAGTTACCCGCCCCCCCAGAAATCTACCTCACTGTGAATGACTGTAGACCTTCTGGTATAAAAGAGTCCTCACTGCTTGGGGGAATCTGAAATACTTAGACATTTTAGCTCATTGGTTTAACATACACTGGTAAGATACATAATTAATAAAACACTATTGCATTAAGACATAATGCATAGATGTCTGATTCTCCCATAGTAATCTTTTAAGTAGACTAACTGCCCTGATTAAGGTAATTTAGGAAGGGAAAAAGCCATCTGCCAAGTTGGCGTCAGGCATTAGGAATAAGTGATGGCTGAACAGGGCACATAGAAGGGAGCACGGTTAAAGTGCAGATATGAAGATCGTTCTCATTCCTGTCCTCAACAGAAAAATCTTACCACACAGTAGCAAAAAACAAGCATTTCTGAAAAATAAGAGCAGTATTTGAGGTAGTACCTGGGTTGGCCAAAAGCAGTCTGCTCCTGAAGTCTTGATTTAAATCAAGGATTACAACAAAGAGATGAACATTTACTGAGATTTATATAGATTTCTGTCCCTGTCTCTTAACAAAATATATATTAGTAATCAATATTACTTCCTCCCTAGTTGTGTACATCCTTAGAGGTGTACACTGCAGTAACAATTTCAGGAGGGGACTCCTAACTTTCATTTTTATAAGTTCTTGTGCAACACTGCAACCAGGATACTTATTTGGGGGTTGACTCTGTGAAATGCTAAAAACTTCTTCTAAAGTGCAATGTCTCTGGTTTCCATTGACTTCAATGAGAGTTGTGGGCTCTCTGCACTCTACAAGCAGAGTTCTGCATCTTGAAGGATCAAGCCCCTACACCTGCCTGTCTGAGGTAGAAGTGGACTTAAGCTGCATGCACCTCACAATGTACAGCAGTCCACACCTTCATTACACTTAAACTATACACCTGAGGTTTTATTATTCATTCAGGACCTCTATGATTATGCCCTTGGTCTTACAGGTGCAGAATTACACGCACAATATTTTTTGCCTACAAATTCTGTGGGCAAAAACAGAGGCCAGTGTATAAAAATGTGGCCTATAATGCTCTTCAGCTGGCCAGGGAAGTGTGTTGTTTTTTTAAACTTGTACCAAATATAATGTCATTTAGGACTTATTGAAACTCTGCTACGCTATACCACAATGAGGAGTGTTTGCTTTATATATCCTGTAGTGCCTTTCCTTGCTGCAGCTGATGTTTGTCCTGGCAGCCATTTCTCTCATGGCGCCATTCATTTATTTATTTTAATTGTTTTTCCCTGAAAAATTGGCTAAATTTCTGAATGGCCCTATTATTTCTGAGGCCGTCTTGGAATTGGCAGCCAAATGGTCTCTGCTTGACGTTGTTGTTTACTTAGCTGCTTCTTCACCATGATTTTAGTCTAGTGACATATTAGGTGTCAGAAAGTCAATACAGGGAAGTCAGTAGTTGTTGTAGCTGCTTCAGAAGTGGATGCCTCAGGCTTGGTAGTTGATCCATCAAGTTCACTTTGTTTCAGTAAATGTTTGATAATCTGACATATTGTTGTGTACTTATTAGGTAATGCCTGTTGAAGGCTAGATTATTCTGGTTGACACTATGTGGGTGGGTGCCAAAGAGCAGGTAGAAGGAGTTCTCTTGCTCACCTGTGGAGAGCACAGTCAAAATTTCTTGGCTCCAACTCCTTGAGCACAAAAGGGAAGTGAGAGTAGGCTAGTGTGGCTAGAAATGCTAGATAATGTGCAGAGTATCCAGGGCCTTGTCCTCTCCATGTACCCTTGGCTGTCCACATGCCAGGCATGAGCCTCCATAAAGGAGTTATCAGAATCGGCTTCTAAGAACATTCTCCTCTGCCTGTCTCAGTAATCCACTGGGGATTTACACCCCCACAGCTTTTCCCCCTGGTAAAAGCCTGACTACTGCCTTTAATATGCAAATTGATTGAGCAGTGAGATGACTGAAAAGGAGACAAACCTTATAGCCATGAATCACGATTCAGATTTGATTGTATATTATATTCTCAAATGTGATTCAGCTGAAAATGCTTCTGATTCCAGGATAGGAAGTGATAGGTAGGGCATTCGCTATAATGGTTATGAACTGACTCACTACACAAAGCATTTGATTTTACTGAGTGCACCTTTTTCAATAGGGAGTCTAGTTCCTCTGATGGAAAATAGAAATGATTTAGTGAAAATCAAACAAAATCAAGATTTAGGTTACTTGATGGGATTGACAAAAAGCATCAAGTATAGGATGAATATTTCTGTGTGAAGCTCATCAAATTCATGATACAGCCAGATCCAGATCTAGGCAGTCTGGAGACTGGTAATACCCATCTTGAGCATGGCAAAGTTTGTTCAATGTTTTACTTAAAGATATTTTTTAAAGAATGTGCAGTTATGGGAACATTCCCCTTCTCCCCCATGTTTCTCAAGATGGCTAGAGACCAATACTGAGCAAGGGAAAGATTTTCTACATTGAAGAAATAGTCAGACTGAAAACCTGAATTAAAGGTTATGGCAGGGGGCCCCTTTATTTAATTAAATACTAGGCATTAATCTTGTCTCTCTACCCCTTGGACCAGGAAGTAGTAGCTGGGCTTGGACCTCTTGGCCCCCTTCCCGCAGTTAGGCTGAAGAGTGACAGCAGAATGGCTCTGCTCTGCTGAGGCTGTAGTAACTCACTTATAAGCTCTTCAGGGCACTGGCTACCTCTTGTGTGTGTGTGTACACTGCCTAGCACTGGGGAGCCTTGATCCCGGTTGTGTCCTCTAGGTGTTACTCTAATGCGGTTGCTAAATAATTAATTCAGGTGCTCCAGAGCTTCATTAGATCATATAGTCTTCTCCCAACTCTCTGGACAATGCAGGATTTATTTTCTAAATATCAAATACAAAACTGATAACAGACCTGACACCTGATCTGTGCCAAAAGGTGAAGATCAAGAGAATTAGAAGTCTGAAGGCAAAATATAGAAAGAAAATGAAAAACTTCTCAGAAGAAGCTGCCAGAATAAGGAGTTTTCCTGGAGGGTATTTCCTCCTCCTCTTTCTCTTTTGAAGATGTTTTTCTTAGGCTCATTGCTCCAAAGATAAGAAAGTTCTTCAGGTGCAAACTCACCAAAGGTCACACTAAAACGAGGTTTTTGAGGCTATAACTTAAGGATAATTACATGGAGGAGGGCAGTTCTTCTGAATGAAAAGTCTTCAGGAATTTGCACCTTAAATTATGCTTTGTTGTTTGGAACTTGAGAACTTGCTGTTTGGGGCAAAGTTGAAAGAGGGATAATCAGGTGAATGCAAGTATCCTCTAGCAGTGTTTCTTCGTAAAGAAACAATTGTCTTAGTTTTTGTTGCTGAGATCTCTTTAACACAAACATGGCTCAAGAGAAGGAGATGCCTTCTAACTATGCTAGGATTCAATTCTGCAGGGTGCTGAGCAGCCATGTGACACGCCAGCACTCCCATTCCCATCAATGGCAGTGAAGCCTGTTCAGCACTTTTCTGGATCAAGCCCTCAAGAGGTGTGTTCATTCCATGAAGCTGCCTTCCTGCAAAGGCAATGTACATAACATTAATTAAACCATCTCAGAATGCTAGCCAACATGAGTAAATCAAATGCAAAGAACACTTCAGAATCAGGCTAGAAGTCAAATTATAATGCATTTCCATAGATAGGGATTGTATTACAAAAAAACACTGAACATCACAAATCTTTTTGCATTACTGTGGAAGGCATTATAGATAACATTAACAGTGGGATCAATGTGATTATAATTGATATTTATGAACATTATGATTTTTTAAAGGGAGTATTAAAAATGGGAAAAATTAAAGCAGGGAGCCTGGAGTCAAAGGATCTTGGGTCTCTTTCTGGTTCTGATGTTGCTTTGAGATCTGGTTTTGCTCCTGCCTTTTCCACTGACTGGCTATGAGACCTTGGGCAAAGGCATTTTACCTTTGCTGTGCCTGATTTTCCCCATTTGAAAATACTAGAGTAATAATACTTACTAACATTTGTAAAATTCTTGAACTCATCAGATGAAAGACATCGTATTGTATTTTTATTATAACTGTTCATCTTTAGTCTTCTGAATAGATGCTAATAATTTGTATAATATTTTCATTCCAAAATATCTGAAAGCATCAAGCTATCTACATACAACAGCATTGAACTGTAGCCTTCTGATTGCTAATGAGTACAAAGGCTAGAAGGATATTTTACAGATACACACCTACTAACAAACTAAAAGCATAAGACCTTATTCAAGCACAACTCTTGTTGACGTTATTTGACTCACAGAGGATTGAATTCTATTGACTGAATAAAAACGTCAGAGTTCAATCTCCTACAAATAGACTCATGAAATGTTTGTGCCCACACAGAGCAGTCAAGATGGATTTTTTTTTGAAGTCTCACCTGAGAGCTCAGGCTACAGCAAACTGCCTAACACTCAATTATTTCTAGATGGAAAAAATAAAGGACTGAGCTGACTCTGCTGGGACTTGAACCTACAGCAGCAGACAGTCTAAACTGAAATGCCTAGTTGCCAAGATCATTAAGCTATCCCTATATTTTATCAGGGGAAATAGCAATATTTGTATAGGCCACAAAATAAGGCAGACTTGTACTCCTGAATTAAACTATTAAAATATCAGTAATAGCTGCACAGCTCATTTCAGCAAGGTTCTCTACATATTATTCATCCTGATGAAAAGAAGTGTGGTGAGAAATGTATGTGCCTGCATTTTGTTTCTGTTTAATGTCTGAATAATTTATTAAATAGACTTTACTCTACATGTAAGTGGACAATTTAGTCAGATGCAAATCCAAAAATAAGGGATGGAGTTAGCAGATAAGGGCTTTCCAACTTCAGACACAGTAAATATGTACAGTCAATTAATATCACACTTAAACATTTACTGAAAAAGGAAAGAAGAGTGAATGGGCTACTGTAGAGCTAGAACAGAGATAACTTTCACATCATCCAGAGTGGATATCCTGGAGTGTTTCCTATTCCGTTTGCTAACTGCTTGTAGCCAAGAAGCCGTGTTTCTCATTGCAAATTCCTCATTACGCCGTTACACGTTATTTCCATTGGAATAATTAATGGCCCAATCCTGCAACCCTTACCTGATATGAATAGTTCTTTCACGAGTATCATAATCTCATTGCAGTCAAGGGGCTACTTGAGAAAGGGCTGCAGGACTTGGTGTTATCATTAAAATAAGGGGCTACTGAATGCAAGAGGCAGTTGTATTGGGTCTTATGATTTCCAGTGTGTCTTCAAATACACTCTTATGTTGCTGCTAATGATGGCCCAATCCTACTCTCATTGAAATGAGTGGCAAAATTCCACTGACGTCAAAGGGCTCAGGCCCAACATAAACAAAGAGTGGAAGTTGGTGACTCGTGATAATGAAAGTGATTAGGACATCACAAGATGTGTTCAGAGCTGATTTACAGCAATAAGTAAAGATCATAGTGCCTCTGACTCTAAACAGTTGAAGGCAGTGTTCCGTCCCATCCGCCCCGATCCCACAAGGAACCTCCACTGTTCACAAAGGAAGAGAGTATCTTCATGCATTCACATTGAAAAATGGCACTTTCATTCCGGATCGTAGTTATGCAAATAATCTTCTACGGGGCAAGCAGGAGTATTTCCCTTTGCCCATATTTAGGGTGGTTCACAGCAATGGATGTCTGTGCTTTTCCAAATTATTAACACTGGATTGGTAATTCTGGCTAAAATATGTATGGAGTGTAGACTTCCAATGCGGAGCGGCAGTCTGTCCATTTTGAAGGAATGAATTATTTGTACCTATGATTGGGAGTCCACCCCACCCAAGACCGGAAGGGGTAAATGAGGCCAGTTAACCTACAGGCCGAACCTGAAGGAAAGCCAAGGCATGCTAAGACCCAACTGACAGATGAAGTCCACCTGGGGGAGGAGCTGGGCTGGGTTTACAAAGTCAGGAAGTGGGCAACAGAGGGGGACTGCAGGGAAGTAGGCGGGTGTGCATGTTTGAAGGTAGAGGATTTAGTAGTCTGTAGTTACTTCCTGAGAGGAGGGAGTGTGAGCTGGTACATCTAGAGAAAGGGGGACCCAGAAGTGGTAGGAAGGAGCCCAGGGAAGGAGCAACAGGGTCTGAGTGAAAGCAGACCACAGCTGCTAAGTATTGGATCCCTGGACTAGAACATGGAGTAGCGTGTGGGCCTGGGTTCCCCTACTGGCACCATCAGGGCAGTGCCAGAGAAGACTACTTCAGACCATTCATGTGGAAAGTCTTTGATACCCCAGAAAGGGGAAACACTGAGTGACCTACCCAGAGGGCCAAGTCACAAAGAGGAAGCAGGAGCTCCTAGAGTGAGAGAGGGACTGCAGACTGAGAGAGACTGAGAGATGGCGTGCAACCCCAGGAAGGGGTGTTGGCCTTGCAGAACTATTCCCCATAGTGGCCAGGAGGTCATACCATCCTAGTGGTGAATAGAGCACCTTGTCACACTGCTCTCGCCAATTCCCACCCAATATTAATGGCCCTTGCACTGCAATGACCAGTCTCCTAGCAGATGGACTATACAGAATGTAAAAAGAAAAGGAGTACTTGTGGCACCTTAGAGTTCCACTCTATATGGCTAAATTCAGTGCCTTGCATAATGACAGGTTTCAGAGTAGCAGCCGTGTTAGTCTGTATTCGCAAAAAGAAGAAAAGGAGTACTCTAAGGTGCCACAAGTACTCCTTTTCTTTTTGTGAATACAGACTAACACGGCTGCTACTCTGAAACCTATACAGAATGTGTCCTCTTCTGGAATCCACCTAAGAAGGGGTGCTTGAGAGTGGTGTGAGGCATGACGTACAGCAGCAAAACAAATGACTGAAGTTATGGCTTGGATATGCAGAGGCATCATGTCACGGTAAGGGGAAGTAATCGTCTCTGGGCCAAATTCAACTCAGGATCAATGCTGGCTGATACTGGCAGAGGTTCCTGATGGAGGACAGCTGCCAAGGGTTGGCTGTGGCAGTGAAAAGTGGCTGCAATCTTCCTCTTTTCTGGGGGGTTGAAAAAGGGCTAGAGCAGCCTGAATAGTGGCTGTCACTTGTTGGGGAGAAGGTACAGCCTGCACAGTTAGGACATGAGCAGCTTCAGTATTTCCCCAGCAACCTCTATAGAGTACCTGGAAAACTCCTACAGAGCACCTGGAAAACTTGCAAGCTGTCTTCCCCCAGCAGAAATTCCCAGGACAGTTGCGTGACTGTTGTCTGCTGCCTTCTTTGGAGTGAATCTTCTCTGGTGCAGGAAAGTTCAGTTTAGAAACACACAGCTATTCTAGTTTTGTGAGTGGAGCTTGGGACGGTTGAAGCTTGAACACTGGGGTACATGTAGCTAGGTAACTTGAGTTGTGTACTACACCTGCATGCTGTCTGTAGTGGCAATTGCCATTTTGTGATGAAGAATGCTACAGAGGAGATGCACATGCTTGCTGCTCTCTCACAGAAACTTTACTTTTGTTCATTCTTTTTGTGGTTGTCTGGATCAATGTATCAAATGAGCCAAGATTTGAACTACCCTGGCTAAAGAAAAAATGATACCAAAAAAAACCTAGCTTGTATCAGAATGCCTGTCCTCTGTGCCCATGTGTCTGCTGAACTGCCCTGCCATTGCCTGGAGCACTGCTCTGCATGGCAGTGAATCCCTGAGAAAACAAGGAAGAGACCTGTTGTATGAAAGAAAATCAGAGAAGATGTGAAATAGGGGAGATAAGGTGCCTCCATGAATAAATATTTAACATCTAAACAGGTAGAGAAAGCACCAGTGGCAATACACTATGTCAGCAAGTGGTCAAGGCACACTCGCAAAACAATTTAATACTAATTAAAGCTTCTGAGTGCTGTACAGCTTCAGCTATGTCAGGAAAACTCACCCCTGCATGACGTTCACCATAGCTCTGAAAAATGACTGTTTAGAAGTGGGCAGGAATTATGTAAACATAGTTTCTATTTTCTGGTTTATTAGCAAAACGTGTAACATATCTTGAGAAAACCGTGACCATGGATGAACTGTGTCATGGCACAGAGCTTGGCTGTGATATTTTCAGAGGTGTAAATAAGTCTGAGAACAGAATTGGGCACATTTGTTTTCTCTGGAATCTGAACATCTTCCCTGTAATACCATCACCAACAGAACAACCAAAATATGCATGAAATCCTGGCTCCACTGGCCTGAGTGGGGGCAAGATTTCACCCTATATGTATGAAGCTGTCATCTTTGCCTTCCCATATAACTAACATTGTATGTATGGAAATTGCATATGGGATGAAGTCTTCTGTCATGCTGGTGACACTCCACAGTTAAAACTGAGAACAAAATTGTCCCTCTTGTGTTTTCTGTTGATAGTTTTTCTCTGTGTCTGATTAATATGCACTGAGGTGTAAATTTTTCAAAGGGTATGCAGGAATTTAACCATGCACTTCTCTGTACCAAAATGACCCTGGCTACCCGGATAACGAGAAGGAGGAAATCTTCCTAGAAGAGTGGATTTCAAAGCAAAAAATTATGACTGTCTGGAACTTGGTCACTTTACTCACATTCCAAACTCAGGCTGAAAAAACATTCATGCTATACTACACAGAGCCCCAATTCAGCAAAGCACTTGCACACATGCTGAATTGGGTCCCTCCCATTCCCATCCCAACTGACCACCAGCTGTGGACTCCTGAAATATACAGGTGACTTATGACTGCTTACATATGAACAAGTTTGGGAAAACAAAGCCATAACCATGCTGTCATGTCAAGCTGCATCTTTTCTCTTGCCCAAATTTGCTGAAAGATTAGAAAGACAAGATGAGAAGCTAACTTGGAAGAATTGTACAAATGGCCTTGCAGGAAACTTTCTTGTGTTAATATCTGAGAAGAGTAAAATACTCTTGACAAAACCTGTTGTGCCTGTTGATCTAATTATCTGGAGAAACAAATCTGGCCATCAGATTGACAGAGTGAGATGGGTATGCAGAAGTCACCTCCTACAGGACAGGCCCACCAAGGAAAATAACAGAACGCCACTGGCCATCACGTACAGCCCCCAGCTAAAACCTCTCCAGCACATTATCAAAGCTCTACAACCTATCCTGGAAAACGATCCTTCGCTCTCACAGAATTTGGGAGGCAGGCCAGTCCTCGTTTACAGACAGCCCCACAACCTGAAACAAATACTTACCAGCAACTACACACCACACAACACTAACCCAGGAACCAATCCCTGTAGCAAACCTCGTTGCCTACTCTATCCCCATATCTACTCTAGCGACACCATCAGAGGACCCAATCACATCAACCACACCATCAGAGGCTCATTCACCTGCACGTCTGCTAATGTTATATATGCCATCATGTGCCAGCAATGCCACTCTGCCATGTACGTTGGCCAAACCGGACAGTCCCTACGTAAAAGAATAAATGGACACAAATCGGACATCAGGAATGGTAACATACAAAAGCCAGTCAGAGAACACTTCAATCGTCCTGGACATTCTATTACAGATTTAAAAGTAGCCATCCTTCAACAAAAAAACTTCAGAAACAGACTTCAAAGAGAAACTGCAAACTAAAATTCATTTGCAAATTTAACACTATTAATTTGGGCTTGAATAGGGACTGGGAGTGGCTGGCTCACTAGAAAAGTAGCTTTGCCTCTCCTGGAATTGACACCTCCTCATCAATTATTGGGAGTAGACTACATCCACGCTGATCGATTTGGCCCTGTCAACACTGGTTCTCCATTTGTGAGGTAACTTCCTTCTGTTCATGTGTCAGTATATAATGCCTGCATCTGTAATTTTCACTCCAAGCATCTGAAGAAGTGGTTTTTTACCCAAGAAAGCTTATGCCCAAATAAATCTGTTAGTCTTTAAGGTGCCACCAGAGTTCTTGTTGTTAAATCTGGCCATAGGCTCTCTAAAGGATTCTCCACCTGGCCTCCAAATTGTTAGCTAGAGCAATTGTAGGAACATTTAATTGCAGACATAAAGCTAGTAGACACTCATTTCCCTGATTTGTGGACACAGCATCTAAATGCAATCTTAAATGCACCTTCAGTTTTTTAAGATGCCATATTTGAAGCAGTTTTAAAATGTTGCAATAGAAACGTTTTAAAAATAGAGCTGTAACTATTTAGATTGACAGTGTGTGGCAGTAACCAATTTGCAATTTCAAGGCAGTACAAGCAGGGTGTAGGTTATTAAAAACAAATGAGTAAACAATATTCAGATGCTGCATATTGAAATGTTATATTCTTTTATAGTTCTATGATTGCTAGGGGTGCAGACTTTCTGAGCTTTGACCTTCTGGAGTTAGTTATTTTGGCTTTGATTTGTTCAGATTTTTAAAATAAACTATTCAAATTAAATGTAAAAGTTCATTTCATTTCAGTGTAACATGTAAAGGGAATACTTTGTTTGCCAAAGTCTCCTACTCTACTTCCTGTATTTATTAACCTGACTTCTCATCTAGGCCTTTCCTTATAAATTCCCTTTCCCAGCTTTCCACTAGACCACTAAATTCTTTCCTTCTCCAGCTTCAACTACCAGCCAGTCTAGTGACAACTTTATCCAAGCCAAGCATATGCCTGACAGCTTTTTTATAGGTGCCGACAGAAGGAAAAACCAGCTCTGGAATGTCTTCATAGGAATTTACCATACAGGAATAAACCAATGCTACACCAACCAGTGCTTACATTAAGGTGGCAAAGGTGACCAGTCATTCTACTTGTAGTTTTAGGCCTTCTGCATTATTAAAACCGTGTTTAAAGATGACTGTGTAATGTGGTTCAGCCAGAACCATGGTACAACATGATTTATTTTTTGCCTGCAAGGACAGAAAGAGACCATGTTAGAGCCAAGTCTGAGCCTTATCTACCCTGAACACTACTGCAGATAAGGTGCCTGCAGCTACTTGCTATTCTAGCATCCTGTTATCTAAACCTTCTCCACACAGCATGAGATGTTGTACTCCACCTGGAATCATTTGCTTAAAACAAACAAAAAGAAGTACTACTTCACACAACACACAGTCAACTTGGGGAACTCCCGGGCAGGGGATGTTGTGAAGACCAAAACTATAACAATTCAAAAAAGAACTAGGCTAAGCTCATGAGGAGAGGTCCACCAATGGCTATTAGCCAAGATGGTAAGGGATGCAACCCCATGCTCTGGGTGTCTCTCAGTCCCTACCAGATGCTGGGCCTGAACAACGGGGATGGATCACTTGATGACTGCCCTGGTCATTCCCTTTGAAGCATCTGGCATTGGCCACTGTCAGAAGACAGGACACTATACTAGATCAGCAGTTCTCAACTAGGGGTCCAGGGCCTCCTGCGGGGCTGTGAGCAGGTTTCAGGGGGTCCGCCAAGCAGGACCAGCATTAGACTCATAGGGGCCCAGGGCAGAAAGCTGAAGCACCACTGTGCAGGACAGGGATATAGCCACAGGTGGGCTGTGGCCCACCTAAATTGGGGCTGGAGCCCCCTGAATCCACAGGCTGGGAGGGGGTGAGTTGTCCCAGGTGGGCGGTGTGCCTCGTGGCAGCGGAGCTAGTGCAGGGGCTGGAGGACTGGGGCAGCAGAGTGCAGTGCTGGCAGGAGAGAGACACGGCCAGGCGGACAGACCCCGAGCGAGGGTGGGCCCCCTCCTCCCCATGGGCATGCCCTTCAGCCTGTGTGCCCTGGGTATCCTCACTTCTGGTGCCTGCTGAATGGTAAGAATTGGCTGGAGGAGGTGAGGGGAAGTGGCCCCACTGCTTCCCATTGTTGCCCGCCCACCCAAAAGTCAGGGCCCACCCAGTTTTCCTGTCCTAGCTATGCCACTGATGCAGGGCTGAAGCCCATAGCCCTGAACCCTGCCACCTGGGGCTGAAGTTGAAGCTTGAGCAACTTAGCTTTGCGGGGCCCTTGGGGGCATGGAACCCTGGGCAATTGCCCTGCTTGCTATTCTACCTCTGGCCCTGGCTTTTATATGCAGAAAAAGAGTTGAGGGCACTGGTGAGAGTTTTTATAGTATGCTGGGGGGGCCTCAGAAAGAAAAAGGTTGAGAACTCCTGGACTAGATGCACCCTTGGTCTGATACAATATGCCCATTTGTATGTTCAGATGAATGTATAGACCAGAGATGGGCAAACTATGGCCCGTGGGCCACATCTGGCCTGTGGGCCCCTCCTGCCTGGCCCCTGAGCTCCTGGCCCGGAAGGCTTGCCCCCCCGACCCTGCCCCTGCTGTACCCCCTCTGCACAGCCTCAGCTCACTGTGCCGCCAGTTCAATGCTCTGGGTGGGGGGGCTGTGAGCTCCTAGGACAGCGCAGCTGCAGAACCTGGCCTGACCCAGTGCTCTGTGCTGAACGGTGCATGGCTGGCTTCAGCTGGGCAGCATGGCTGCCTGTCCTGGTGCAGCTGCGCCACCAGCCACAGGTACTGCAGGCAACTTGGTAAGGGGACAGGGAGTAAGGGGGGTTGGATAGAGGGCAGGGGAGTTCGGGGTGGTGGTCAGGGTCCAGGGGTGTGGATAGGGGTTGGGGCGTGGAGAGGGCAGGAAACGGGGGGTTGAATGGGGTCAGGGGTCCTGGGAGGGCAGTCAGGAAGGAGAGGAGGGGTTGGATGGGACGGCGGGCGGCAGTCAGGGGCAGGGGTTCTGGGGGCGGTCGGGGACAGGGTGGGTTGGATAGAGGGCAGAGGAGTTTGAGGGAGTGGTCGGAATGGGGGTGTGGATGGGGTCGGGATGGTCAGAGGGCGGAGAACAAGGGGGCTTGAATGGAGACAGGGGTCCCGGGGGGACAGTCAGGAACGAGGGGGGGTGGATGGGGTGGCAGGGGGCAGTCAGGGGACAGGGAGAAGGGGGTGGTGGGTGGGGCAGGAGTCCCAGGGGGGCCATCAGGGGACAGAGAACAGGGTGGGTCGGATGGGGATCGGGCCACATTGGCTGTTTAAGGAGGTACAGCCTCCCCTAACTGGCCCTCCATACAATTTTGGAAACCCGATGTGGCCCTCAGGCAAAAAAGTTTGCTCCCCTGGTATAGACTCAAGTTATGTCGTAACTGATTTCTGTTACCAATCTGCTGCCGCATCAGGTGATCAGGCTGATGCAAAATACCTCAACATAAAATACCAACAGTGCCGGAGAGAGCAAACATGAAATACCAAGGGCAGAACAGTTGGTGCGCACTGCAGGGCTCTCCTGCCCTGAAATTTGGCACCAAAACTTTGATAGATTTTGTTACCAATCAGCCACCGCCTAAGGTGATCAGGCTGATGCCGCAGGATCGTTGCGGGGAGATGACTAAACACACCAAGTGTCTAAATTTTAAAGCTTTATTGATAAAATAATAAAATAACAGCAGAGAGTGCTGGGAACACTCCTACGTCACTCAGGGGAAAAAACAGAAAGCGTTACTGCCCCACGCTCTAACCTACTTTCATACTCACATACACACTACCCAAGGCTGACCAGGCCTGGGTGTAACATCAGAAGGGGGGGAAGGGTGGACGAGAGTTCTTGTCCTGGACTCAGGCTGTCCGTGTCTGCTGCTGATCTCCGAATTGCTCCAGCTCTCAGGAGGGTTTTAAGCTCTGGGCTCTTTTGGGGGTGTTTCATTCCGCGACCTCTATTCCTGGTGCTCTTTGTGTCACTCCAAACTGGCTTGCTGTGGCCTTCTCGGGTTCCCAAAACATCCCGGCTCTGGAGACTTTGTTTTCCCTTTGGCCTTCACTGTAATTGCTCCAGCTCTCACTGTTCTTGCTGTTATCTTTGCTCCACTTAGTTTTTCTCTTCTTATGGTTGGGTTACTGTTGGCCTTCTGTGTAAACAGCAATATAACATACACAAAATTGTTAGGGCAACAACAATTGCATACACTAGCCAATAATGACTTCTGGCTTCATTAGTAACATAGCATAGCACATCCCCCTGTTGGCTGGTTACATAGGGGCTGTAGCGGCGGTCTGTGCTTCTGCCTTTCCTGCAGCTCAACCGTAAATCTATGCTCCCCCTGTTGGCATAGATGCCCTATTCGAATGACTGTGGCAAAGGCAGCTTTCTCCAAATTAAACGTGTGCTGCCACATGGTAAAGGATGAGGCATCTGTCTGGAATACGGTCAGTTGTTCCCAGGTGTGTGTCAAGGGCAGGAAAACATTGGGTGCAATCCATGAAAAATTAAACACAACATAGTTAGAGATATTAACCACACTTTGCATAACCGCGGGCCAATGCACCGAAATTTTTTTGCGCCTGAGAGTGTAACAGCAAATCAAGGGACACCCTGGGGTAGGTGGTCCTCCAAACACATGCAGAGGTATTGGTAAACACATGGGCCTTAGTGGGGGCATATCCTGATGCCTCCCCTTCCCAGAAGATGTGTTGACCTACCTCATAAAAGTGGCCTGGCATTGCCTTTTCTCTATATCATATCATTGAGGCGGCTCCATAGGCCACAGCTGCCAAGTGTTGCCCACTGCTGTCCATATGTGCTGATAGTAGTCAGCCCATACCGCTTAGCCATGTCACTGATGGGAGCCACCTCCCACATGTCGCGATGTACCACCCAATCCCAGATAATACGTGATGCCACATTCCCAGGATGCTAAGCTACAATTTCCCCCTCTGCCAGTGGATAATTGACCTTTTCTTTCACTATGGCCAATTCTGAACAATGGCAAAATTAACAAAGGAGGCCCAAAACATCAGAAACCCGAGCATTCCCAGAGAGAAATACTACCATACATACATTGTTTTGCCCTGACAAATTTTGCAGGCTTAAAGCAGCAAGAGCGGTTCCACCACTCCTGTTCAGGGTGTCCCTGGGCTCTCGCTATTACTGCCTTGTCCTGTTAACAAAGGAAAAAGGGAAAAAAGCAACAACGTAAATGCACCTACTGGGGAAACTGGGGCATATGCAAAAACTCTCTAAATTATTACTTGTCCCATTACAGCCCTTCCTGGCTTTTGTCATGAATGTTGTTTGCCTGGTTTAGGAGGTTACAACAACAATATTACTTCCCGAGATCAATAATTGCTATTTCTTGCCAAAGGGCTTCCCATTCCACTTCCACTCCAGGCCACCACAGGAACAGGGTTTGTCCCAATGGGATCCAGGGGAGGTTCGGGGCCACCTACCAGGTATTTTGCTGTGGCCCTGCTGTGTCTATCCGGACTATGCACTGTCTCCAAGGCACCTTCCCTCCTGCCTTCCGTGGCTCAGGCTCCTTTGGCTACTTGAGCTAGGGAGAGCCTTTGAAGATATTTTTCCTTCTCACAATTAGCGAGATAATCCCATGAACAGATGGAAACCTGGATAGTCCATGCAGACGGCTGTTTCACTATTGAGGCCCACAATGCCATGACCAGAAATCTAGGGAGAAACATGTTTTGAGCTGAGTGGTACGCACCCTTTTTAATTTGCCTGGTAGCTGAAGCTGGTACACTACTGGGTAGATGCAGTTCATGACGGAGTACGGACCCACCCATTTGGCATCCAGAGTGTGAGCCGCCTTCCCCAGCTTTTGCAACATTACTTTGTTTCCAATTTGTCATCCCTGGATGTCTTTAACGACGATCCCCTTACACTTGGCCTTTTTCTTATCTAAAGCGGCCTCTACAGCTTCACAAGTTTCACATAGCTCCTTCCTCAACTGGGCAAAGCTTAGACTTTTTTGGTTGTGGCAAACAGTAAATGTGATTATTGGTAAACACAGTACTTACAGTACATTTACATTTGTCTACTAGCGGGTTGCTAACACTTCCACCCTCCCAAAACACTTCTTCCCAGGAATTAACACATACATATTGCCCATTTTACAGTACTGTACTTTGGTCTCATTAGCCAGTTTATTTCACATACAGGATCCCAGTGAAATGTCTTTACTACAGGGCTCTGGAGCAAGGACAAGCACAACCACTTCTGAGGAGTCCACTCGGTACAACCTCTGGTGTCCAGTTGCTTCCCTCCCTCCCCAGCCCACTGGCTTGAGATCTGGGGTAGCGAGAAGGATCCTATGTGCAATATGGGGAGTGAATTAACTTTCCATATCTTTGCGTCCAGATCCTGTTGGTGTTCGATTTTAACAACAATTTCCCCCAATTAAAAGGTCTGGCCTTACTATGCTAAAAAGATACTGCATCCATTCATACTGACAACTATCAAACGGTGATCTTTTTTTTTGCTTTAGCACGTGTGTCAAAGCCTTAGTATTTCCTGATATTACCCCAAAACATTTTGTGTTTCAAGGTGAACAAAGCAAGCAGCTGCATTTCAGTACATCCCATAGCTATAGCAGTATGGTTTTTTATTTCCATTTGTTTCTGTATTAGGCTGTCCTGTGACAGTAGATTCAGGGTATTCTGGGTTGCTTTTCAGCTGGTATCAGCTTTTCCTGTTTTTCTGAAAGACAAAAGAATGTTTCTACCCCTTTGTGGGTGGCAGATTATTACTCAAAATATTCCTTTCTTTTACAAATACCCTTGCCTATTGCAGGCAAAACAGAGGAATTACCCCCATATTTTCCTGTGTTTGTTCTATAGACAGGCCAGGTTTCAATGGCTTTTACCTTTATCAGTTAGGTAATTTGCACTAACACAGATGCTTTCTGGTTTGCTTTTGGATTCAAAGCCATCAGCAGCTCAGAGACTCTGTCTTGAAAGGAACACAATCAACTTTCACCAGAGTTTTGATTACTTTTCACTTTTAACTCCTGTGTCCAAAACACACAGTGATTTGAAGACGAAAACACAACCTATTGTGGCTCCCTTTGGCAAAGTGACAGTTTGATTACACAGAGCCACCTTATGGTTCAGTGTGGGGCATGGTCTTTCTCTCTTTTACTACAGCTTTTATTTTGTTACCAAAAACAGATTTAACATCTTTTCCCTTTCTCCTGGCTTTTGCTGCCCTGTTGCAGCCACGACTTTGGTCTTTAAGGTCTAATAGAACCCCCTTATATTCTTTTAGCAAATTTGACTAAACTGTCCATAGTCAAATGATTTAAATCAGATTGTCTCTCTGGATTATTTACAGACATTCCTTTGGAAAAGGGCCCATTTTCCTTCAGAATAGCTGCAAAGAAACCAAGAGTTTTCTTTTCTTTAACACTTTTCCTTTT
The DNA here is from genome assembly GCF_009764565.3 of Dermochelys coriacea. Taxonomy (NCBI): domain Eukaryota; kingdom Metazoa; phylum Chordata; order Testudines; family Dermochelyidae; genus Dermochelys; species Dermochelys coriacea. The sequence continues at coordinate 32,248,861 of NC_050076.1, read as the reverse complement.
TAACACTTTTACAAAGTTTCCCTGCTTAATTCCCTCCAGTCTCTGCAGAGTTAACTTCTCACTCTCTTCCTTACTTCTGGCACTATGCCCTTAGGGCTTCCAACCTGTTTTATTTCAATTTCTTTAACTATTGCCTGCCTGCTTGTCTAGGCCCAATCCTGTTTTTCTCATTGAATTGTCCCTTTCCATGGGCACCTGCTTCGTTCCATTACCAATTAAGCAAGGAGGGTGGGCTTCTCAACCAGCCCCCACCCCTCCTGATCCCTTTCCTTAAACAATATCACTCACAAGGGTCACCCAAGTCATCCCCCGTGAGGCTCGCCATTTGGACAAAACGCACGACCAACTGGCGTTTTAACTGCTTAATTTCTTTTTCATGGCAAGCACACTGCTGTTGTGGCGTGTGCTGTGCTCTGATGGTCAAGTCTTTGACGAATCCCTGAAGGACTGGTACTTGCTTAGCCAGTGCTTCCAGGTGGGTGCGTTCTGCTTTTTCCACTCGGAAGTCCTGTCTCAAGCCCTGCAACTTGTCCTGGACATAGGCTTGGGTCACTGCCTGGTGAGTAATTTGCACTTTCAATTGCTTAATTTCCACCAGCTGTCGGGACACACCTCGTCCCTTCTCCCCAGCTCCTCTTTCTGACCTGACAACATTGGATAGCACAGGGCTGCTGCAGTCCAAATTAATCCCACAGCTGCCCCTAGATTTTTACCCCTTCTGCTTTTCATACTTAGTATATAGGTCCAACAAATCCTGCCAGGAATGCACACTTCTCTGAAGCTCTGCCACGGAACCTCAGGTGTTGTACCCCACCTTGGTGAGAGCCTTCTCCAGCTGGGAGAGGTCTTCACCCCCTCTTTGAAAGAGGCAGCAGGGTCCTGTCCCTCTTTGCTGCCTCTCCCATGGCTTGGGCATCTCTCTCTCATCATCTGCTCCTTTCTCTCCCCCCCTTGGCCTCTCGTACCTGCAAAGGAAACTTCCACTCCCCACTCATACACCTCTGACCCTCCCCCAAAATACTTTGTGATGCGAGCAACAGCATTAGCAGTATACAATGCTGATCTGCCTTCCCAGGGGACTCCTTGAGGGGAGGAGGCCATTGGATTGTGACAATGTGCAGTGTTTTATCTGTGAACCTGTGTTGGAGTGTTCACTCCACCCCTCACCTGAAAGGGTTAAGGGAGCTGGGAAGGGGCTAATTAACCTGATAGGCTGCTCCTGGGACAGAATTAGGCTGGATAGGCAAGCCCTAAGAGAGGATGGCACCCAGCTGTACAGGAATAGGCTGAGCTGGGGTAAAATGAGGCAGCTGAGAATGGGGGAGGGGGGCTTGTAGTACAGAAGCCTGCAGTCACTGTCTAGTCTTAGAGGGAAAGCTGGAAACTAGAGGGAGAACAGAAGTCCTGGTTCTGAGGGAAGGGTGTACTCAGAGGCGGGTGGAGAAAGAATGTGATACAGGCAAAGTAGGAACAGTCCAGGGAAACAGTAGCAAGGTTTGGGGCTGTGCAGACCTTGACCACTGGTTGTAGGGTCTCTGGGTTAGAACCTGGAATAGTGGGTGAGCAGGATGGTCTCTCCTACCCGCTGCTGAAGAAGTAGTAAAGACCAAGCAGTGGAACACAAGACGGTAGAACAGTTGTCCTGTGGGACTTTGATACCCCAGAAGGGAAGAAAACACACAGTGACCTGGCTGGGGGGCTAAGTCACAAAAGGAGAACAGCACCCTGAGTCACACAGAGAAAGAGAGGCTGCAGCGTGTGACAATGAGTGGCAGAAGTGGGTGTTGAACCTGGAAAGAACTAATCCCCAGAGCAGCCAGGAGGAGGTGCCCTAGTGATGAATATACCCTATGACATCTGTTCTTCCAATAGTGCTTGGAACAAGGAAAAGGGTGAATGGATTTTGCTTTAAGAGTCCGTGTGAGGAGCAATACTGCTTTCATGCTGAGAAAGACAAAACCTAGTGTCCAGTCCTCCACGTGTTCTGCAGGCACAAATCCCTCTGATGTCCATATGAGACCCACATGCAAAGGGATTGCAGGACAGGGTCCTTAATATGCATGGGTTAGAGCAGTGCTACTCAAAGTGGTGGTCCTTGGACCAGTGCCGGTACGTGAGCCATTGGATGCCAGTCTGCGCGCACATTGGAAAAAAAATTGCCAGTCCCCCACATCAGATAGCTTGAGAAGCACTGGCTTAGAGGATATGGATGTATTAGGGCTTTCCTACAGCAGTATATCACAACTTCCTAATGGAGTTGCTATTTTAGAGTCAATGGGCAATACTTTTATTATGCCAGATGATATTGTTAGCTGCTCATCACAGGCTGTGTTGACTGAAAGTCATTGCTATTTGATGGCTATTCAGTGGCCTACATGAAATGAGATGATGATCTCAGGTGTCCTTGCTAGGGAAAAGCCACCATAATAATTGACACCCGTGTCAGTGTAAGCAGAAAGGCCACAGATTGATTAGGTAAGGAAAGTGCAGTATCCTTCTATCTCTAGAAGGTCTAGATTGAGGCATGTTGTTTGGACAGCTCACACCATTGCTGCTCACTCTATATCTGTTTGTTGGATAAATAGAGACTTTAGGGCACTGACTCTGGTACTTCTCATGAACCCTAATTTAACCATAAAAGGATCTGAATATCTCAGTTGTTACTGAAATCTAGCTATGGCTATCAGTTAGTCTTTCTCTAATGCAGACTTACCTCGCTGGCTGGTCTTTTTATTCTCCAGTGTCTTTCACTTTTCCATTTAATGTGTTTTTACTGGCATCACAATCTATTTAAATTTTATCTTCCTCAATGTAATTTTACTTGGGCCCCGTACTAATGAAATTGACTAAATCTTCCCAGGTTTCCTTTAGGACAGTGTTTGTATTAAAATTCTCTACTGTCACTGGAATTCAGATACCTGGCTATATTAGCCTTTCTCTGCAGTGTTGTGTGTCTCTCTCTTATCATTGACTTGCTGATATGCAGGCTTGGCTGACTAGTTATATTCTGATAAGATAGAGTTGTTACTGATGGTCCTGTCCCAGCGGAGGTCTCTTATCCTCACTGGATGTTTTTCCTCTGACAGTAACTTCCTTTCTCTGCTTCCAAAACTCATTATCATTTTTGACTTTGAATGCTCTTGTGAGGCTCTTATTTATTTATTATTTAATTAATTGTTTTCTTCAATTTTTTAAAAAAAATTGACTCAAATTAACAGGTACCCATCCTGTATTCTGGGCATCCTGTCAATAATTAAAATTAACCATCTCTAGGTTATCAACAGTAATGAATAATATTAACCAGAGTTTTCAAAATACCATCTCTAGAACTCTGTTTAGGGATGCCCTCCTTGATTTCAGTACAATTATATGTACTTTAATCAGGTAATGACTGCACTCTAACAGGCCTGCCTGCTGCTTCCCTTCAAAAGTTTGCAGTTTGGGCAGGACAGCAATGCTTCAGAGTACTCACTGGAGTTACGTCTCCTGTCCAAGGCTGAGAGAACCCCACCAGCTCCTGGTGACTGCGCAAGTTGATGTAAATGGTAACTTTTGCTTATATACTGTAATATGATGTGCTTTACTAGACAGTCCTAAACCCTTCCCAGATAAGGCCACAACAGGTTTGTCTGCACTTACACTGGTGTGTAACATACAGACACTGCACACCCAGCTAGCATGGGTGTAAATAGTGTGGATGGTTCCCTACATACTTGCACCCCAGGTGCACCCTATACGGCTCTCTATGTGCCCAAGAAGTGCTTCTCATGTCTATGTTGCTGTCTCTAGTAGGGTACTAGAGCCTTTCCCTGCTGCAGGGGAAGGCTCTGGCAGCTCCTCACTGCCGGAGCCTTTCCCTATTGCCTCCCCTATGCCAGAGCATTTTCTCCCGGCAGTAAAAAGCTCTGGCAGCAGGGAGCAGCTGGAACCTCTCCCTGCTGCTGGAGCCTTTTACTGAGTGTGGTGCCTGAATTCTAAATGTTGCTGTAAGTGTAGACGAGGCATACTCCATAAAGAACTTGCCAGGAGTCTGATTACAACTAACCTTACGTTTAATTAGGAGGTTCTGTACTTGGATAGATCCCAGCATGCAATGCACCATCTTAACCTGAGCAGTAGAGAACTGCATGTGCTGCATTTGGCCCACAGACCAAAGTTCATACCTCAAATATCATGTAGCTCTGTGATTTTCTTGCCTATTTCTCCAGTGCATGTATCTTTATTCCAGCTCCTACTAGCTAGCACTTCTGCAAGCCAGAGCTGCGATCTTAAGGTGTATATCCTTCGTTCCCCCTGCCTTTATTCGTTGAACTGTCTTCCTCTTCTAATTAGACCTTCATGGTTAGAGAGAGACTCAGAACCATAAGCCAAACTGAAATTAAATTTCAGTGTGTGTTTGGAATAGCTCTTTTATAACTTGTTTCACTGTTATTGCTGGCTGGCTTTCTCTTGTAAAGATTCCTGTGATGTTTTATTAAAGGCAGTATGAAAACATGAATGATTATTTGATTAAAGCGGACCAAGGGCTTGTTTACATGGTGGGGTAATATGCTCTAAAAGGGTGTGATTTCTAAAGCGCACTGTGTTGCACATTAATTGCTCTATGTAAACCCTGCTGGTGCACAGTAAAGGTTCCCTAGAGCACTTGAATGTAGTATTGTTTCAAACAGCAGTATGTTAAAGCACACAAATTGGTTTACATGGAGCAGGTAAACCATGGGCAGAGACTGGAGGGCATTGACCCACAAACTGTATACTGGTCCTGGCATGGGCAGCCGGAGGCAGGTGGGGAATCCTAGTTTGGGGGGGGTCCTACCCCTTTCCTGGTGGAGTTTGCTAGGTTTGTCCATGGGGGGTGTGTGTGTGTGTGTGTGTGTGTGTGTGTGTGTGTGTGCAGGAGGGTCCTCAGGGAGGGATGTGTGGGGCTGGGGAGGTCTGTTGATCCCTCCCTGAAGTCTGGGGAGGCAGTATCCTGGGGGGGAATCTTTGTGGGGCAGTACATAGGGGCTGGTGGTCAGACCCTCCCTTGGTCAGGGTTTGTGGGATCCTGGGGGCATTCCTATGGGGTGTGGGTCTGGCAGTACCTCCCTGGGGTGGAGTGTGTGAGATCCAGGGGACTTCCTATGAGGGTGCCAGGGTCTGTCAATCCTCCCTGAGGTGGGATCTGGGAGAGTTCCCTATGGTGTGCTGGGGGTTTCTGGGGGCATGGGGTCTGCGGGGGATCTGTTCCTTCTCCAGGCAGGGGTGTGTGTGGAATCTGCGGGGTCCCTATGGGGTATAAGGGTCAGTACCTGTCAGTCCCTGTGCTGCACTCCCTGCTTGCTGTCACATTCCTCCTGCCTGAGTCAGGTCTGGAGGTGGTGGTGGTACCTGGAAGCACCAGGCCCAGACCATGTAACTGATCTGATCTGATTGTGGTCATGGGGAATGGGGTCAAGGAGGAGCTGGAGCTGGGAGTGGGCCTGTCAGGGTGTGTGGGCTGTGGGGAAAGGGGTGGCACCGTTCTGGGGTGCAGGAAGTACATTGTAATTTAAGTACCCCAAAAATCAATAAATCTGGAAGTTAGACCTATACCTATTAATAGTAGTAATCTCCTGTCCCCCTCTTCTCCCCACATACAGAAGTCAAACTACATCTATAGTTAATGTGCAGCATGTTATTTTACAGTGCATTACCCTACTGTGTAGAGAAGCTCCCTTAATCTTTGCTATATTTTGAAACAAAATATATAAATCTAAGATCCATATGTAAAGCAATGAAATAGAATTGGGCGGACGCAGGAGATTAATTCTCTTTTAAAATAATAATTGTATATATGTAGACACACTTTCATCAGATGATCTCAAAGTCCTTGACAAACACTCAGCCCTGGTCTACAGTAGGAGTTGAGGTCGAATTTAGCAGTGCTAAATCGATTTAACCCTGCACCCATCCACATGACAAAGCCCTTTTTTTCGACTTAAAGGGCTCTTAAAATCGATTTCCTTACTCCACCCCCGACAAGGGGATTAGCGCTGAAATCGGCCTTGCCTGGTCAAATTTGGGGTACTGTGGACGCAATTAAATGGTATTGGCCTCTGGGAGCTATCCCAGAGTGCTCCATTGTGACCACTCTGGACAGCACTCTCAACTCAAATGCACTGGCCAAGTAGATAGGAAAAGGCCGCGAACTTTTGAATTTCATTTTCTGTTTGGTCATCGTGGCAAGCTGCAGGTGGGTGCAGAGCTCATCAGCAGAGGTGACCATGATGGAGTCCCAGAATCGCAAAAGAGCTCCTGCATGGACCAGACGGGAGGTATGGGATCTGATTGCTGTATGGGGAGAGGAATCCCTGCTATCAGAACTATGTTCCAGTTTTCATTTGTCAAAATCTCCCAGGGCATGAAGGACAGAGGCCATAACAGGGACCCGAAGCAGTGCCGTGTGAAACTTAAGGAGAGGCAAGCCTACCAGAAAACCAGAGAGGCAAATGGCCGCTCTGGGTCAGAGCCCCAAACATGCTACTTCTATGATGAGCTGCATGCCATTTTAGGGGATTCAGCCACCGCTACCGCAACCGTGTGCTTTGACTCCTTCAATGGAGAGGGAGGCAACATGGAAGCAGGTTTGGGGAACGAGGAAGATGATGATGATGAGGTTGTAGATAGCTCACAGCAAGCAAGCGGAGAAACTAGTTTTCCCGACAGCCAGGAACTGTATCTCACCCTGGACCTGGAGCCAGTACCCCCCGAACCCACCCAAGGCTGCCTTCCAGACCCGCCAGGAGGAGAAGGGACCTCTGGTGAGTGTACCTTTTAAAATAGTATACATGGTTTAAAAGCAAACATGTTTAATGATTAATTTGCCCTGGCATTCGCGGTCAGTACAGCTACTGGAAAAGTCTGTTAACTGTCTGGCGATGGAGCGGAAATCCTCCAGGGACATCTCCATAAAGCTTTCCTGGATGTACTCCCAAAGCCTTTGCAAAAGATTTCTGGGGAGGGCAGCCTTATTCCGTCCACCATGGTAGGACACTTTACCACGCCAGGCCAGTAGCACATAGTCGGGAATCATTGCAGAACAAAGCATTGCAGCATATGTTTGCTGGCGTTCAAACAATATCTGTTCTTTATCTTTCTGTTTCAGAGTAGCAGCCGTGTTAGTCTGTATTCGCAAAAAGAAAAGGAGTACTTGTGGCACCTTAGAGACTAACAAATTTATTAGAGCATAAGCTTTCGTGAGCTACAGCTCACTTCATCGGATGCATCCGATGAAGTGAGCTGTAGCTCACGAAAGCTTATGCTCTAATAAATTTGTTAGTCTCTAAGGTGCCACAAGTACTCCTTTTCTTTTATCTTTCTGTGTTATTGTCAGGAGAGTGATATCATTCATGGTCACCTGGTTGAAATAGGGTGCTTTTCTTAAGGGGACATTCAGAGGTGCCTGTTCCTGCTGGGCTCTTTGCCTGTGGCTGAACAGAAATGTTCCCCGCTGTTAGCCACAGGGAGGGGGAGGAGTGAGGGGTTAGCCACGCGGTGGGGGGAGGCAAAATGTGACCTCGTAATGAAAACACATGTGCTATGTATGTAATGTTAACAGCAAGATTTACCGTGAAAGAGTGTACCCATTATTCTATAAAATGTGTCTTTTTAAATACCACTGTCCCTTTTTTTTCTCCACCAGCTGCATGTGTTTCAAGGATCACAGGATCTTCTCCTTCCCAGAGGCTAGTGAAGATTAGAAGGCGAAAAAAACACACTCGCAATGAAATGTTCTCTGAGCCCATGCTGTCCTCCCACACTGACAGAGCACAGACGAATGTGTGAGGTAGACAATGTCAAAGTGCAGGAAAGCACAAGATAACTGGAAGGAGAGGTGGCGGGCTGAGGAGAGTGTTGGCGGGCTGAAGAGAGGGCTGAAGATGATAGGTGGCGGCAGTGTGATGAGAGGAGGCAGAATTCAATGCTGAGGCTGCTGGAGGATCAAACTAATATGCTCCAGCATACGGTTGAGCTGCAGGAAAGGCAGAAGCACAGACTGCTGCTACAGCCCCTATGTAACCAGCTGCCCTCCTCCCCAACTTCCATAGCATCCTCACCCAGACGCCCAAGAATGCGGTGGGGGGGGCCTCCAGTCACCCAGCCACTCCACCCCAGAGGATGGCCCAAGCAACAGAAGGCTGGCATTCAATAAGTTTTAATATTTTAAACTTTTAAAGTGCTGTGTGGCCTTGTCCTTCCCTCCTTCACCATCCCACCTGGTGATTCTCTCCACCACCCCTTCCGGGCTACGTTGGCAGTTATCCCCCTATTTGTGTGATGAATTAATAAAGAATGCATGAATGTGAAGCAACAATGAATTTATTGCCTCTGCAAGCAGTGATCGAAGGGAGGTGGGGAGGGTGGTTAGCTTACAGGGAAGTAGAGTGAACCAAGTGGGTGAGGGTTTCATCAAGGAGAAACAAACAGAACTTTCACACCGTAGCCTGGCCAGTCATGAAACTGGTTTTCAAAGCTTCTCTGATGCGCACCGCGCCCTCCTGTGATCTTCTAACTGCCCTGGTGTCTGGCTGCATGTAACCAGCGGCCAGGCGATTTGCCTCAACCCCCACCCCACCAAAAAAGTTTCCCCATTACTCTCACAGATATTGTGGAGCGCACAGCAAGCAGTAATAACAGTGGGAATATTGGTTTCGCTGAGGTCTAAGCGAGTCAGTAAACTGCTCCAGTGTGCTTTTAAACGTCCAAATGCACATTCTACCACCATTCTGCACTTGCTCAGCCTGTAGTTGAACAGCTCCTGACTACTGTCCAGGCTGCCTGTGTATGGCTTCATGAGCCATGGCATTAATGGGTAGGCTGGGTCCCCAAGGATAACTATTGGCATTTCAACATCCCCAACGGTTATTTTCTGGTCTGGGAATAATGTCCCTTCCTGCAGCTTTTGAAACAGACCAGAGTTCCTGAAGATGCGAGCATCATATACCTTTCCTGGCCATCCCATGTTGATGTTGGTGAAACGTTCCTTGTGATCCACCAGTGCTTGCAGCACTATTGAAAAGTACTCCTTGCGGTTTATGTACTCTCCAGCTTGGTGCTCCGGTGCCAAGATAGGGATATGGGTTCCGTCTATGGCCCCACCACAGTTAGGGAATCCCATTGCAGCCAAGCCATCCACTATGACCTGCACATTTCCCAGGGTCACTACCCTGGATATCAGCAGATCTTTGATTGCGTTGGCTACTTGGAGCACAGCAGCCCCCACAGTAGATTTGCCCACTCCAAATTGGTTCCCGACTGACCGGTAGATGTCTGGCGTTGCAAGCTTTCACAGGGCTATTGCCACTCACTTCTCAACTGTGAGGGCTGCTTTCATCTTGGTATTCTTTCAACCTCCCTTGTAACAGATTCTAGTACTTGACTATCATTATAGTTAGATTTTCCTAATATCTAACCTAATCTCCCTGGTTGCAGATTAAGCCACTTACTTCAGATATTCTAAACCTTATTTTTGATGCTCTCCTCTGACAATCTCCAGTTTGTCCACATCTTTCTTAAAACTGGACCCAAAACTGGAGATGAGGCCTCACCGGTGCTGAGGGGAACAATTACCTCCCATGTCTTACTTACAATACTCCTATCAATACATCCTAGAATGTTAGCCTTTTTTGCAACTGTCACATTAATGACTCATACTCAGTTTGACTTCTATAAACTCCACATCTTTTCAGCAGTACTACAACCTAGCCAGTTATTCCCCAGTTTGTATTTGTGCATTTGATTTTTTTCTTTCCCAAGTGTATTATTTTGCATGTCTTTATTGAATTCATCTTGTTGATTTCAAACAATTCCTCCAACTAATTAAGGTCATTTTGGAGAAAAGGATTAAAATTCAAAGTACTAGCAACCCCTTGTAACCTGAATTTTGAAAGCATACTCTCCACTCTATTATCTAAGTCACTAATGAAGATATTAAATAGTCCTGGAGCTAGGGTTGCCAGCTGTGTAATCAAACAAACTCAAACACCCTTGCCCCACCCTGCTCACTCCATCCCCCACCCCCTCCATTGCTTGTGCTCCCCCACCCTCACTCACTTTCACCAGGCTGGGGCAGGGGATTGAAGTGCAGGAGAGGGTTTGGGCTCTGGGAGGGAGTTTGGGTGCAGAAGGGGGCTCTGGGCTGGTGGCGCTTACCTTGGCTGGCTCCTGGCCAGCCATGCAGCAGGGCTAAAGCAGGCTCCCTGCTTGCCCTGGCTCCACACTGCTCCTGGAAGCTGCCGGCACATCCCTGCAGCCCCTCTGGGGGCCCAGGAGGCTCTGCACACTGCCACTACAAACAGGTGCTGCCCCCACAGCTCCCATTGGCCACAGTTCCCGGCCAATGGCTGCAGGGATGTGCCAGCCACTTCGGGGAGTGGCACAGAGCCAGGGCAGGCATGGAGCCTGCCTTAGCCCTGCTCCGCTGCCAGACTTTTAGTGGCCTAAAAATCTCCCAGTTTGGCTTCAGTAGCCTCTGGGAAATAGAGCCTGATTCTGGGAGACTCCCAGTGAAAATGGGAGGGCTGTCAACCCTACCTAGAGCCAGGTCAGAATTCCAGTTTGACAGCAAACCACTGATAACTACTGTGAGTGAGTGAGAGTGTGTGTGTGTGTGTTTTTCCCTCTTCTTCTTCTTTGACCAGTTACACAACCACCTTATAGTAATTTAGTCTGCACCAATGGTTCTCAACCAGGGGCATGTGTATACTTGGTGGTGCACAGAGGGGTTACTTCAAGTCATCTAGATATTTGCCTAGTTTTACAACAGGCTACATGAAAAGCCCTAAAAAGTCAACACAAACTAAAATTTCATAAAGACAATGACTTTTTAATAATACTTTATATACTATATCTGTGTTTCTCAACCTGGGGTATGTGTGTGTAACTATTTTATAATTATATGGTTAAAAATGAGAAAGTAAAAAAAAGTTCAGTAATAGTGTGCTATACAACTTGTAGTTTTTATGTTTGCCTTTATAAGCTAGTAGTTTTTAAGTGAGGTGAAACTTGGGGTATGCAAGACAAATCAGCCTCCTGAAAAGGGTACAGTAGTCTGGAAAAGCTGAGAATTATTGATCTACACTATATTTAGTTTGTTTAGGACAGGGGTCTCAAACACACAGCTTGCGGGGTTATTTTCTGCAGCCCGCCAGCTCCCTGCGGCACCCCTGCCCCCCCCCAGCATTTACCTAGAGCAGCTCCGGCCAGTGCGCACTGATGGCAGGGCAGGTTCCCTGCTTGCCTGCCTGCCCTGCCCCCACACTGCTCCAGGAAGCAGGTGGGACCTGGGGGGCATAGGGGTCTGTGTGTTGCCCTGGCCGCTCCTCCAGATCACGGCCAATGGGAGCTTCGGGAGAGGTACCTGGAGGAGCTGCCAGGTTAACACACAGATCCCTGTGCCCCACCCCTCCCCCAGGTCCCGTCTACTTCCCAGTGCGGTGTGGGGCAGGGCAGGTAGGCAGGGAGCCTGCCCTGACCCTGGTGCACGCCAGGCTGGACCCGCCCCCCTGAACCCCTCCTGCAGCTGAACCTCCTGTCCTGAGCTCCCTGCTGCACCCCACACACCTCCTGCATCCCAACCCCCTGCCCTGAGCCGCCTGCCGCACCCTGCCCCAACCTTCACCCTGACCCCCTGCCCTGAGCCCCCGATTCACCACGCACCACCCCTCCTGCACCCCAACCCCCTGCCCTGAGCCCCCTGCCACACCCTGGGGGCAGGAAGGAGGTGGAGTTGGGGTGCAGATTTCAGGGAAGGGGTTGGAATGGGGGCAGGGAAGGGGTGGGAAGAGGTGGGGCAGGGGCGGGGCAGAGTGGGGGCAGGGCCAGAGCAGTAGTCGGGTGGTCAGAGGTGCGGCCCTCTGGCCAATGTACTAGTCCTCATGTGGCCATTTGAGTTTGAGACCCCTGGTTTAGTCAACATGGAACATGTTGGAACATGTGGTGAGACACTTTAGTAATGCCTAATAAACTATATTAGAGTCAAGCAAATGTTTTATTCTTATTTTTCTTGTAACAGTTTCTGATGTTTATGCCTCATCACCTGTAGTCACTTAAAATCTCTTCGTGGTTAATAAATATGTTTTACTGTTTTATCTAATCCAGTGTGTTTTTGAATTGAAGTGTCTGAGTAATTATCTGAGATAATAAACTGCTGCATTATTCCCTTGAAATATTTCCCTTAAAATATTTGTACTGTCTAGAAGAGGGCTGGCCAGTACAGGACATACCCCTCCCCCCAGTCTTAAATTTCCCCCAGAAATGTGTGTTTGGGTCACCCTGTAGTATAACTAAGGCTGGTGACAGCCAGAGTTTAATGCAGGGTGTGGCTTGCATGCTGGAAGGCTGTGCGTGGCCTACCTGAGAGATACTTTAGAAAGGCACTGTAGGCACCCAAGGTTGCAGGGAAGAGGTGATATAGCCCCCACTAGTTTGGGCTGTACCCTGGTATGTTACAGGGAGCCATTTTTTTTCCTAAGAGAAAAGTTTAAATGTAAAAACTGTTGTTTTGAGGGTATGATACTTGGGGTCTAAACTCCTACTCTTGTGAGGAGTGCTGGAAACCAGTGTGATTGCTCAATTTGGTAAGGCTTGCAGGATTAGGCCCTTAGTCTTTATCACAGACTTCTCTTTGTAGGGTGATCATACTTCCCTATGCTACATATGGGACACCTGGTAAAATTACTCTTATTCAAGTGAGTTCAATGGCAATCAATCAGAACAATGCAGTACAAACATTCAAATTAACATCAAGTTGACTGAGCCCCTGTTAAAAAGAAATAGTGTGTAGTTTGATTCTTTTTATTTACCTTCTTATCTTTAAGGCTTTCAGGCTCACACAGGGAGAGGTGATTTACTCTCACAGCAGGTAACTGACCCTCCCTGCCCGGCGCTCTCCGCCCTCCATGCCTGGCTGGGCCCCAGGACAGACTCGCCTCCCCTGATACCTTGCAGTGCATCTTCCCAAGGCAACACATGTGTGTGTGGGGGAGAGGCGGGGGGGGCAGGGTCATATGCCCCCCTCCCCAGATTTTTCTGCCAGGGTTCACACCAGAATGTGGTCAGCAGCAGCTTTTGGGCATTGTGCAGGAGGGAAGAGACGGGAGCTGCTTCCAGCTGCGGGTGGATGACCTGGCCCATGTCTTTGCAGTGATCACTCTTTTCCCCTAGCTCCCCTGTGCCTAAAAGCAGCTTGTCCCTTTCTGCTTGCACAGTGTCAAAAGGCAGCTCAGAGCTCCAGGCTGCTGCTGGCCACCGACATAACCCAGCCACCTCCTGTTTCCCAGCTACAGCACAGGCAGGAAAGGGTTAAGCCCTAAGGATGCATTGTGCACCAGGGCCCAGGGAACCTGACTGCAGGGACTTCAGCAAACCCTGTCAGAGAGGTGGCTCAGCAAGGGAGGGTGCCTAGGGAACAGAGCAGCCCCATGCTTCCTGGGGGCAAGACCCAGGGTGTGTGTGTGGGGGGGCAGGTGAAGAGGCTGCTGGGGGGGGTGGGTGCTATGGAGCCTGCAAGGTTGGGGCGGGAAAAGGCTGGAAATCGCTTCTCTTCTCCTTCCCCCTCACCCCACCTCTGAGCTTAGCTGAGGGGCGGAGAGGCTTTGTGCCAGTGTAACCCACGCACCTCCTGGGTGTGGTGTTCTGTTCTATCTAGTGGAACCAAAACCAATTAGCAAGATTAATGAGTTTGCTCTACAGCCTTAGATATCAGGCGGTTGGCTTTTAGCTCATGTGATAGAGGTTCATGCACTAAACTCCAGAGGTCCCAGGTTCGATCCTGCCTGCTGACAACTAGGGTCTGTCAGCGTTATACCAGCGCTGTGTGTGCCTTTGGCACATTCAGGGTTCAGTTCCTCCTAGTCAATGCCCTGGGCTGGAGTGTCTAGGTTTTTCCTGGGGCGCCTCTCAGCCAGAGGCAGTGGGGGAAGGAAGGAGCCTGCCGGTCAGACTGTTGGTGAGCTGAGTGGTCCGACCAGAGGCTGATTCTCAGCACAGTGCTGGGAGTGGGACATGCCCTGCCGGGGGGAGGGAGATATGGAGGAGCAGTGGGGTTGAGGGGGAGGGTGAAAGGGTAAAGCAGAGAGACACAGTGAGTGGGGGAGCACATAAAAGGCTGATGGGTGGGCAGCAGAGGTGACACGTAACCAGCCGCCGCCTGGCACCTGCCCACACTCACCAGCCACTGCAGCTGGCAGTGTGCAGCCAGTGCTGGCCGGAGATGGGATGGGAGGGGAGGCGGGGGCAGAGTCCTGCTGACTGTGATCCGGCATGCAGCGGGGGCTAGGCTGACACACCAGCATGGGGAGTGGCCGGCCCCGCATGCTGCAGCTTTATCCCACCACCAGCCATGCACACCCACCTCTGCCACTGTACCGACCCTTCCCACACTCACAGCTGGTGAGCAGGGATCCAGCCAGCAGCAGGACCTACCAATACCGATGGGGAGGGGGAGACAGAAAATACAGGACAATTTGCCTTTTTTTTTTTTTTTTTAAAGGAACTTGGGACACCTGCAGGAGGGCTTAAATACAGGACTGTCCCTTTAAAAACAGGATGTCTGGTCCCCCTACCTAGCTGGCCTCTTTTAGCTTCTTCGTTTCCTTAAGTTTAAGGTTTAGTGTAACTCTGCCAATGGTGACTCAAAAGCATGAGCCCCTGCCTCAGGGCAGACTGTTAAAAACCGGGGCACAACCCCCAAGTTGTATGAGAGTTCTAAATTTAGATTTCACCAACTCCTCAGGCACTTTAACATAGATTCATAGATTCATAGATACTAAGGTCAGAAGGGACTATTCTGATCATCTAGTCTGATCTCCTGGACAGCGCAGGACACAGAATCTCACCCACCCACTCCTACGAAAAACCTCACCTATGTCTGAGCTATTAAAGTCCTTAAATCATGGTTTAAAGACTTCAAGGAGCAGAAAAGCCTCCCTCAAGTCACCCATGCCCCATGCTACAGAGGAAGGCGAAAAACCTCCATGGCCTCTCCTATCTACCCTGGAGGAAAATTCCTTCCCGACCCCAAATATGGCGATCAGCTAAACCCTGAGCATATGGGCAAGATTCACCAGCCAGATACTACAGAAAATTCTTTCCTGGGTAACTCAGATCCCATCCATTTAATATCCCATCTCAGGGGATTAGTCCTATTTACCCTGAATATTTAAAGATCAATTACTTACCAAAATCCCATTATCCCATCATACCATCTCCTCCATAAACTTAGCGAGTAGAACATCCTTAACATGGAGTCAGACACTCCCCTCGGGCACTCCTGTCTGTTTTGCCACCCAGGTGAGTGTATCTCTGATAGATGGGCCTTTACATCACAGCAATATTCAGGTTACTCCTGATCCCAAAAGACTAGTCACTTATTTGAGGTCAGTTGCACCCAAGGTCTCATACAGAGGACAATGCTTGTAGCTAATTCTATAGTAAGCTATATGAAGATTTATTAAATATGAACAAGATATTAGTTATTTATGAGGTTAAAGCAAGCAAACCAAGACATGAGTGAGTTAGTCTTAGAGTTCAAAACGTAATATAAGCTTCTACAATCAGCTATATGACCTTTAGGGCTAACCCAGGCTAAGCAGCTGGAAATCTCTTGCTTGTGCCTGGAAATGCCTTGACCCAGAGTCCAAACAACAAAGAGATACCTTATTCCTTTTGTTTGGGATTTTTATCCCCTTCCTGCCATGTACTCTGAACTGCAAACGGATTCCTATCAGCTTAACTTGAATGACTCATTCACAGAGAGGAGAACAGAACAATGTCTTTAGTCCTTTTGTTGACCAACTCAGTCCAGATGTAGGGAGTTTCCAGTTGTAAAATCCAGCCGGAATCTTTCTGGCATCAATGGGCCTCCTCTTTTAGGGTGTGGAGGGGGAGGGGGAGTGGGCATAATTTCTGGAGAACAGCAGCTTAATGTCCCTCTCCTGTATGACATTTCATACAGCCAAAGGCTCACAATACAACCACTCAAATATTGCATTCCAATATCAAATAGAGATATTACAAGCAAGATTAATGGATGCAGCAACTCACAATCACTCAATAGCATCTTAATACTCTTATAATTCTAATACTCTATCAATATAAACCCACAAGTGAGCCAGACAGTTCCAGCTGTGTATCTGTTAGCTGAGATCTGGAGACTTTGGCATGAGCTGGCAACTGGCTGGTCTGCCAGCACCACACTTGGGTCCTAGGGTTGCCAGGTGTCCAGTTTTTGACCGGAACACCTAGTCAAAAAGGGACCCTGGTGGCTCCAGTCAGCATTACTGACTGGGCCATTAAAAGTCCTGTTGGCAGTGCAGCGGGGCTAAGGCAGGCTCCCTGCCTGTCCTGGGTCCAAGCAGCTGGCATGTCTCTCCGGGCTCCTAGGCCCAGGGAGGCTCTGCGCGCTGCCCCTGCCTTGAACACCTGCTCTGCAGCTGCCATTGGCCTAGGAGACAGAGGAACATGCTGGCCACTTCCATGAGCTGCCTGAGGTAAGCACCACCCAGAGCCCCCCTCCCAGGTTGGCATCCCCTTCTGGAGCCTGCATGCCCTCCTGCATCCCTGCCCCAGCCCGGTGAAAATGAGCAAGGGTTGGGGAGAGTGAGCAAAGGAGGGAGGGTGAATGGAGTGATTGAGGGCAGGGCCTCGGGGCAGGGCAAGGATGTTTGGTTTTGTGCAAACAGAAAGTAGGCAACCCCATATGGTGTCCTCCCTCATACAAACCTAGCTTAAGCAAATGCAGCCAGAAACAAACACTATCCCTCAAGTGCCTTTGGCCAGAGTGAAGCACCCTTCCTGACTGGGACCAAAGGAGGCAAAGAACTGACTTGCTAAGGCTCTGCAGCTTTTTCTCTGAGCCTGCTGGGCTCCAATTGGCTGCTTCCATAATGCCTCTGTAGTCAGGCCAGGAGGACCCATCTTCGCTGCTCTTTTTCTGTCACTTCACTGCTTCCTGGGGTGAGGTGTAGTAGGACCGTGGGACCTCCTGTAGGGAGTCACAAAGGCACCCACTCACAATTCTACTCAGGCAGTTTGTGTGTTAGGTTCTGGATGTGAGGGCAGTGTGACAAAGCCCAGAACCTATTTGATTTAGGATATACCTTTGACTGACATGTTCTCTTGAATTATTACTATATCACTGGTATCAGGGCAACCACTTATTTTAAATCTTGTACCTGGGTTGTTTAGAATTGAATGAAAATTTGTTTCTAGTTTATCTTTGCTAGATACTGTTAGAATCAAGAGAAAACAAATAAACCATGTGAGCTTATATCAGAGATGGGGGGCCAGATTCTCAGCTGGTGTAAGACAGCACAGCTGACACCAGCCGATGATCTGGCCCAACACTATTTAGGAATTGGATTCTTTGTTTAGTGATAGAGATGCTTAAAAATCCATCAGCCTTTTGTGTTTGCTTAAAACATTGTAATTGAAATGGTAGGAAAATGTCCCCAAAGACAGGGTGATCAGATGAGTGTGGGCAGGTGCCAGGTGGGGGCTGGTTACATGTCTCTGGTGCCCAACCTCGGCCCTTTATGTGCTCCCCTTCTCGCAGTCCTCTTCCCTGCTTTGCTCCTCCATATTCCCCACCTACCCCTGGCAGGGCACATCCCGCTCCCAGTGTTGTGCAGAGAACCAGCCCATGGTCGGAGCACTCAGCTCACCAGCAGCCTGGCCAGCAGGGTCCTTCCTTCCCCTATTGCTTCTGGATGGGCCGTGCCCTGGGAAAGCCTAATACCCTCCAGCCTGGGGTGTTGGCTAGGAGGAACTGAACCCTGAATGTGCCAAAGCCACGCACGGCACAGGCACGAAGCCTCTCCCCCACTCAGCTAAGTTCTGGAGTGGGGCGGGGGGAGGAAGCTATTTCCAGCCAGTTCGTGCCCCGATCCTGCAGACTCCACAGCAGCCCCTCAGCACCATCCTTACCCATCTGCCCCGCCCTGGGTCTTGTCCCCAGGAATCACAGGGGGCTTCTCTGTTCCCTAGGCACTCTCCCTTGCTGAGCTACCTCTCTGGCAGGGTTAGCTGAAGTCCCTGCAGTCAGGTTCCCTGGGCCCTGGTGCACCATGCATCCTTAGGGCTTAACCCCTTCCTGCCTGCGCTGTAGCCAGGGGACAGGAGGCGGCTGGATTATGTCAGAAAGAACGAGGAGTACTTGTGGAACCTTAGAGACGCTAAGGTGCCACAAGTACTCCTCGTTCTTTTTGCTGATACAGACTAACACGGCTACCACTCTGAAACCTGGATTATGTCAGTGGCCATTAGCAGCCTGGAGGTGTTAGCTCCCTTTCGACACTGTGCAGGTAGGAAGGGACAAGCTGCTTCCAGGGTTGTGGGAGAGAGGGGAGGGAAGAGATGAGCACTGCAAAGACATGGACCAGGTCTCCTCTGTGCCCCCTCCCTGGCTGGAAGCAGCTCCTGTCCCTTTCTTCCTGCACAGTGCCCAAAAGCTGTTGGTGGCCACATTCTAGTATGATCCCTGGCAGAAATCTGGGGTGGGGAGCCTGTGATTCTGCCCCGTCCCCCATGTGTTGCCTCAGGAAGATGCAGTGTCAGGTCCAGAAGAGGTGGGTCTGTCCCAGGGGCCCAGCTAGGCATGGAGGGTGGAGAGCGCCAGGCAGGGAGGGACAGGTAGGTTGGTTACCTTCTTCCCCCCGCCCCCACCTGTGTGAGAGGTATGTGTGTGTGTGTGTCATCTCTCCCCGTGTGAACCTGACAGCCTTAAAAATAAGAAGGCAAATAAAAAGAATCCACCTACACAGTATTTCCTTTTAATGGGCTCAGTCACCTTGATGTTACTTTGAACGTTTGTACTGCATAGTTCTGATTGCCATTTAACTCACTTGCATATGAGTAATTTTACTAGGTGTTCCGTATTCAGCATAGGGAACTATGGTCACCCTATAAGTAGGAAGAGGCCCAAGGAAGAAGCAGCAACTAACTGAAATTGAGCAGTGCATAGCTAGTGTGTATAGGGTCTTGGGTTGGAACCTGGAGTAGTGGGGCAGGCCCAGTTTCCCCTACCAGCCACCATGGCATAAGCCCTGTTCCTTTCTTGGGGTTTATGTGAGAGCCCAAATAAAGGGCTGAATTTAAAGGACACAGTGCTGGGACTGGACACCCATTAGTGAGGGCAACAGGACTGTTCATTTATTGAACTCTTCCTACCCTGGAAGGGGTTTGTTTGGACTCTGACTTGGCTAGAGGTTAGCTGCCGCTCCTGGAGAAGTTGCCAGGGGCAATAGAAGGATTGCAGTACCACAGCCTGCTACTAGAAAGTGCTTGAAGTGAGTGCCCCATTACTGGAAGTAACTGATGATTTAAGTCATCAAATGGGCTTTTCCTCTAATAAATATAAAAAATTGGTTTGTCATAATTTCAGGAGCTACCTTAAATGAATGCTTTCTCTGCACTCACAGGAATCAGCAGAGAGAACTCCTTGAAAGGATCAGTGTTCCTTGGATCTGATCAGCTCTCACCTGAAGCCAATCAAATTAATCCCATTGAACCCCTTTCAAGGGGGGGGGGGATTTGAATTCGGCCTTTTGCAGAGCAACTGCCTACATCCAAGGACCCATGTTTGAGACTCTCCAGGAAAAGTTAATCTGACTCCTGTTATTTCAATTCTGCACAAGTAGTTTCAGAACCCAGGCCCAGTTGCTCAAGAGCACATTAGTAACAAAAGCTAGTCACCCAGGTGTGCAAGGCCCTGGGGAGCTGCTAGTGGAATTGCGACACAGGGGGAATCTCTGCGTTGATCTTGGGTGGTTGTGTGCACTTTTTACTGTGTAGAAGTACATACAATAAAGGGAAAAGGCAGTGGCTGGGAGAGGAAAGTTGAAGGAGTGGAGAGGAATAGAGATGGGGTGGGGGAAATGAGGCAGAGAATGAAAAGGCTATCAGAGCTGGGAAAGTGACTGACTGAGGAGTAAGTTTAATAAAAGAGGAAGCAATAGACAAGAAGAAAGTTGTGATTAGAGTACTCTTCTCCCCCCCTACCCCAGAACAAGGTGTATCTATAGCAGCACACTGACTTTTTTTCCAGCATGAGCACTATACCCAACCTATATGCAACACTACTAAGGTTTAATTCATTGCTTTGTAGATTTTCTAGGGACACTTTGAATATGCAGACACTATATAAAACTAAATGCTCTGATGCTGAATCCCTCTCCCAACAGATGAACTTGGGTTTCTCCAGATGGATTTTTAAAGTGTAACATCTTATTTTTGAGTCTCTAAACCCACCTTCTCTTTCACTATACTACAGACCTTTTGATGATGACTGTATGATTTAACATGTCAGTGAATTATTGATGTGCAGTTCGTGCAGACTTAAATGCATTCTGAATCATGTTCTGTCAGTCAGGGTTTGACATACAAAAGCTGCCCAGTCTCCACATGATACAAAAGGGCACTTCCTCCAGATGAGTCCTTTATAAAAAGGAAAACTCCCTGACTATTATAAAGGTTTCTTGATCAGGAAGGTGGCTCATTGCTTTCCAGTAGGGTTGCTATCTCACAGTTTCATTACTACCTTTCAGGTCGTGTCTATAGGGAGAGTCAGTGTGTAACAAGCTGGGGTATAAATCTAAAGTGCACTAGCCTGCTGCACATGAACTGTCTGTGTGGACCCTGCTGCCATGCATGACAAATTCCGCGATGTGCTTTGATCTACTGCTGAAGCATGCTGCAGAACTGCCAGGTGCAGGAGCAGGGTCTCCAGGGACAGGTAGTGTTCGGCACACTAGAACACTGTAGATTTACACCCCAGCTTGCCAAGCCCTCAGCAGTCAGGTGAAAGTGATGGAGGAAGATATAATGGAAGTGTCTGCATTTTCAGGGGTTTTTTTTGTTGGAACAGTCAAAGTCCAGTCAGTGTCACCTCTCTGCAATGTTGCAGAGTGGTGTAGAGCAGAGAGGTGGCTACTCTGGGCCCAATACAGTGAGGTATTGATCATGCTAGGTAGGTGAGTATGCTCCGCTCCCACCTAAATCAATGGGAGTTGCATGTGCTCAGCAGAGGAGGCCCTCTATTTGAAGGCAAAGTGTTAAGCAGAAGAGGGAGGTGGCAGCAATGAAGATGGAGGGAAAGGCAGAGGCATGAGATCACGGAATCTCTATCTACTGTAGCTTGGAAAGCTGTCTGGAGTGGAAAAGAACAAGGGGAGGAGAGAAATCAAGTGCTGCCAAAAACAGTGGCCTCGTGGCCTTAAAAGCACTAGGATTAAGAGGGAAAAGCGGATTCTAAAAGGCATGACTAAGTATTTAATACCTCCATCCGTTCAACCCAGCGTCACACTCTCATCTCCTTTCTAACATAGGCTCCTATGCTAATTTCTCTTTAAACAGAATGAAGGATGTTTTGTTGCTTTCTTTAATTAAATTAGCTAGTTAAATTTAAATTTTCCTACACTAAGTTGGCAAAACAGTTTAACATAATAGCAGTGCCTGGCATAGTGAGCAAAGCTCAGCATCCTTTTTAATACAAAAGAGAGCGTCTTCCTGAACCAGAGAGAGTTGAATTTGCAAAAATAATGTTGGTTTTATTTTTCATCAGGCCTTCTGAGACAGTGCTTGAATCCATTCACTTCTGAGAACAATGGAAGCATTGTTTCCAGTTTGGTGGAAGCCATTCACACAGTTTTTCTAAAGGAATTTTGTAAGAATCTCTTTGCATAGTCAACCTCTCATATTAAAATATAAAAAAGGGTTAATTAGTGATGCATAATGGAGCCCCTAAAATACTTTTAATATATTGGCAGATAACATTCTTCAATGTGAGCAGCATTTTATTAAGCATGTTATAAACTGCTTTCAATTTCTCTTAGCAAAGATAAAGCAATAAGGAATAACGGTCTGGACATTGACTTGAGATAATTTGCATATAGAATGTTTATTACTGCACTGAAAAGGTGGTTTTAGAACCGTCTGTCCCTGTTGTCGTGAACTTGTCCTCCCACCCCTCTGTCGGCTGTGCAGACTGCTGCAATGTGCATCAGAATCTACTATGCTGTATTATTGTCCCTCTGTAAGACCAGTGATTCACAAGACCAAATTTATATTATCAGGCCTACAATGTGTGGGTTTATTATTTAAAGTTCTTTTTTCATTACTAATTTGTTTTCTAAGATTGGTGTTGTCAAAACCCTTTAGATTAGTTTTGAGAAGTGTTATGAAGAATGCAATGGCTTCCTTCAGGCTGTGTATCTTCCAAAGATGGTATAACACATATTAGCTGTTTGCACAAATGAGATAAATTCCTGTTTTTATAGCAGAGAATGGCTCAATCCAAAATCTAATTTACAACATGGTCTTTGAGAACATTTAATTACCCCCTGGGGAGGGAAGTGAAAGAAAACAAAATGCCATAAAAATGTGGTGTTAAAAATCCACAACTGAAACAGACAATATAACAAAATTCTTAGTTGCATAGTCTTTCTTTAAGCAGGAATGGGGTCAGCCAACATAAATGTGGGTGTGTTGAACAAAGCCCTTTCATCTCCTGGGCCTTTTACTCAAAGAATTTAATTAATTTCTCATTCAAATGAAAATCTGGTGTGAAATCTGCATCCACCCAGAGATGGGTACCTCCCTATCTCAGTAAATTATTCCCTAGTTACTCCTTCCCGATACTGGCTTCTTATGCTAATGTGATGGGCATCTTTTTTGATCACTCTAGGTTTGGCTGTCACCTCATACCAGGATAACTCCCCTCCAGACTGTGAGATCAGAATCAGGTTCTATTTTTTTAAATAAAGTTCCCTTCCTTTTTATGTTTCTGACAGAAGTATCATGAAATGGACATAAGGATGCACCTGAATATTGATGGTTATGTGCCCGAAGACGAGACTATTAAAGTATTGTGATTGTTTTTCATAGTACACTGCGTACAGAATTCAATAAATATATTAAATATGTTGCTTGCTTAAGATCACCAACCAACGTGGACAAATCCTGCAATTCTCACACATTGAAAGATGTCAACTTCAATGAAAGCTTAAAATAAGGATTGTGCCCGAAGGAATTGAGGATTTTGAGAAGGGAGAATTCTCTGTAATATATTAAATTAATGGCCTGCATATAGGGAAATAGCCCTTTGCCTATCTGATGGGTTCTGTATGTTATCTTTTCTGATTTTTAGGATATCCCAAACTTTACTGTACCCAGAATCCCAATCCTTCAATTCTATGCAGTCAAAAAAGTTCATCTTAATACTGTTATGAGTTGGGTTACACTAACCAGTTTCAAGAGATTTAACATCTGCCCTTCATTTGGGATACATGTAAGAAATCAAGCTCCTTTTATGGAACCAGCTAGCTGAAACACTAGGACGCTCCACCCAAACCCCAGGCACATGTCACTGCCCAAAACAAAGAAGTGTGTATGGAGAGGTTTCAGTGTGTGTGTTTTAGGAGCAGTGTGTGATCAGAAAACCAAGGTCACAGCCTGAACAAATAGTGGGCACATGGTCCTGAGAAGAGCCGAGAGAGAGAGAGTTTTTGGCTGAATGCTGGCTGAAAGAAGCAAAGAACTGGGAGCAAAGAAACTCCCTTGCTGTCTAATTCCTGCTGTGTTCATGGAAACAGGATTTTGCATGTTCTTTGTAAATCAACAGGATTGCATCAGAGAAATACATGGCTCCATCATCCATTTCTCCTCCTGGGATGCTGTATGATGAACTATGACCATTTATATAATTGCTACTGCCACTGTTATACAATTGCAACAAATCTTGTACCAAGTATCATGTAAAGTGTCAATGGAAGACTGATGATATAATTTTTGTATATGAAGTTATGAATCTTGGCTATATACTGGCATGATAATGTGTTGTGTTCCTGGGTAAAGTCCGCTAGGTAAAGTTTACATTAGAACCAGACAGCTATGTGTTGATGGCCCATTAAGGACACGTCACTCTAACAATGGGCCATAGAAGAAACTCTTCCCACTCAATAAGCCTTCCTGTGCATGTCACAGCAAGAACATGGGCAATGGTTTCTCCTTCGAGTCAAAGCATGTAAGGACGTGATATATTCATGTGACCCTCCATCTTGGACCAGTAATTTTCCATCTTGGACCAGTAATTTTCCATTTGTGAGCCTTGTTTGAGACAATAAATTTCCAGGCACATGGCAGAGGATATAAAAGGATGCTTGAAACATCTCAGGTTTCAGAGTAGCAGCCGTGTTAGTCTGTATTCGCAAAAAGAAAAGGAGTACCGGTGGCACCTTAGAGACTAACAAATTTATTAGAGCACAAGCTTTCGTGAGCTATAGCTCACTTCATCGGATGCATCCGATGAAGTGAGCTGTAGCTCACGAAAGCTTATGCTCTAATAAATTTGTTAGTCTCTAAGGTGCCACCGGTACTCCTTTTCTTTTTGTGAAACATCTCAATTTTTCCTCTTTCCTGACCTGATTCTTTGGACTATTGATTTACAACTACAAGCAGCATTTTGAACTATGGAGTGAAGACCTTCCAATCTTTTGGAAGATACCAGAGAGATTTTACAAGTCTGCAGTTTATTCCATCACTACTACAAACCTGATATAAGGACTTTCAATTATTTGTATATGATCTATTAACCATTATTAACTCCTTTCTTGCATTTTATTATTAAACTTTTAGATTTTAATTACTAAAGCCTTAGCAGCAGCGTGATTATTCACTAATATCTGAGTATATATTGACCTGGCTATGTAGCGGATCTCTTGGGATTACAAGTACCCTATGTTCAATGAGTGGTTACTGAAAAACAATTTCATCATGGACTTCAGCATCAGGGTGGTGAGACAATGCCTGGAATGCCGAAGGAGATTGCAGCTTTGACTTATTAACTAATGTGGTGAGACAGAAGTTTACTTTTTGTTACTGGCTTGGTATAATCTAATGATAGAATAACCAGCAGTTTGGGATGAGTCTGCCATATTTCTCAGCAGTTTGTTCTGAATTTGGCATCCTCAGCAGTGAGCCACTGAGGCACGGTGACACCTCCTAGTCGAAACAAGATACAGGACTCTGAATTTTGGCCAACTGCTTAGGTCAAAGGGATAATACAGTAAATTTACCATGTAAAGGTGTCCTGTGACTAACTATGGAATGGAATCTTGTTGAAATAGCCATATGTTTACATAAAAGAACTGAAGATGTGGTCACTGTCTTTGAAAGCCCTTTCCTGAAAGTAATTTTATGGTTATGTTTGGAAATAAATGCTGTTCTTTAGCATAGCTGCAAGGTAAAGCCAACTTTTGTTTGGTCACTTTAAAAAAAGCAACTTGATCTCAAGGGAAAAGTTCACAGGATTAAACTTGCTAACTCAAATTATGAATGCTCATCAACAGGAATCTGGATTCTTCAGGGCTTGGAATTGAAGTGGTACAAGTACAGCATGTAATTGGACTAGTCTACCATCAATTTGCTAGTATCCTGAGCTGTTTTTCAGACCAAGTGATAAATCAAGAATTGGGACCTAATCCTCAAGCAGTGGAGAATGGTGGCAACAAGAAAGCTCAGCTTTCTATGATGGAGTGGTATGACTGCACAAGTCTGTATCAAACTTTGCCCTTCACTTGACAGTGTAACTGCTATTTTTAAAAATGTGACTTACATTTTTAGTATAACTGTAACTGCTTAGAGTTGTCAAATAAAGGCCAAGGGCAGCTTTAGTGTAATATCTGATGCCTCCCTGAAGATCTAGCACAAGTCATCAAATATAACTGTCCTCCACCCAAAGAGGTCCACTCCCAGGTCAATGATTTTGCTACCATAAAGGGATGGGCTGAAGGGAAGAGCCAAGTTTGGACTCTAAGGAGGCTGTGACTTTCCAGCTGACCACCTGATGGGTTCTGAAGCTGATTAGTTGGCAACCTTACAGAGATAGAAGTCTTTTTATGCAGGGACAGGATCTGCTCAAACCAGGTCTGGACTACAGAAGGACTGCAGGACCCTGAGGGTAGGAGGGGGTCTATTTCCCTGACATCCTGGCTGGCCTCGGACTCACAAAATGGAATAAACATAGACTTAGGGGAGAGAGCATAGAGGTTTTTGTTCTTTTCCTAGAGATCTGTAACTCTTGTATGCTTTGACAGTAAAAGTTACTGTGATTAAGAAACCCCTGTGCAAAGCCTGTTTCCTTACTTCATCTACCCCATGATCCCTGAAGAGTTACACTATAAACCAAGGCATCTCACGAAGGGAGCATGCATTATGACTCAGGAGGCTCTTTCCCCCCTCTGTCCAAGAATATCAAAGCATTTTACAAACTTAGAGTCAGCCTCACATCACCCAGTTGAAGTAGTAAATACTAGTATACTTTATTTTACAGATGAATAAACTGAGCCAGAAACCTCACATTACTTGTTCAGTCACAGGGCAATTCTGAGCTGAGCATAGAAGCCAGTGGCCTAACTTCCTTTTCCAATTATGATTTTCAGTGTTGCACCATGTCAGGAAATCTGTCTCCATAAGGGCTCGATCCAGAATGGTGCTGAGCCATCTACTGAGGGAATTAGTGTTGTTGACTCAGACTTCAATAGCAATAGAGGGTGCTTAGTGTTTCATAGGTCTGCTCAGTACCTTGCCAGGATCAAGGCTAACTTTTTTTTGGTAAGAAATGATTCATGAATTGTTCCAAGAGTTTTCAACGCCATCCATCATAGGATTGCACCTTCTGACACCACTGTCTCAGCGTGACACAAGTATTGTGGTGGTATATGTGGTAACAGATGACCAGGACCTTGCAGCTTTGCTTCCTAAGAGAGGTGAAATCAGTAATGTGGTGCCTTACTATATGCTAAGGGTAACTGGTTTTACACTAGCCTGGGAACAGAGGCGAGTCACAAACAAATGCCTACTTTAAGGGGTTTCCCAACACCAATGGCTGGGTCCCAGAAAGAAACTCTGCTTTATGAATTGATTCTAATCAGAGCCCAAGGCAGAAAGCAAAATCTTCTGCTGTTCACACAGCTGACTCCAAGGATCAGAACTTTGCATAACAAAAACTAAGACCACCACAGTATTTCATCCCAAGACTGACCATTTGCTTTTATGCTAAGAAAAAATAACTTGGAAGGCTATGTGAAACAGTGCCATCTATTGACACCTGCCGCAACACTACATATACACACACTTAGGCCTGGTCTACAGTAGAAAATGAGGTTGGTTTAATTACAATGGTCAGGGGTGTGAAAAAGCCACATCCCTGAGTGGCATTGTTAAGCTGACCTATGTCCCTGGGTAGACCGTGTTAGGTCAATAGAA
This sequence comes from Dermochelys coriacea, assembly GCF_009764565.3. Lineage (NCBI taxonomy): Eukaryota > Metazoa > Chordata > Testudines > Dermochelyidae > Dermochelys > Dermochelys coriacea. Next base: position 32,221,579 of record NC_050076.1, on the reverse strand, counting down.
GAAAAGGAGTACTTGTGGCACCTTAGAGACTAACAAATTTATTAGCGCATAAGCTTTCGTGAGCTACAGCTCACTTCACATATACCATTCATATATCACATTGGTAGATGCGCAGGTGAACGAGCCCCTGATGGCGTGGCTGATGTGATTAGGTCCTATCATGGTGTCACTTGAATAGATATGTGGACAGAGTTGGCATCGGGCTTTGTTGCAAGAATAGGTTCCTGGGTTAGTGTTTTTGTTGTGTGGTGTGTGGTTGCTGGTGAGTATTTGCTTCAGGTTGTGGGTCTGTCTGTAAGCGAGGACTGGTCTGTCTCCCAAGATCTGTGAGAGTAAGGGATCGTCTTTCAGGATATGTTGTAGATCTTTGATGATGCACTGGAGCGGTTTTAGTTGGGGGCTGAAGGTGACAGCTAGTGGCATTCTGTTATTTTCTTTGTTGGGCCTGTCCTGTAGAAGGTGACTTCTGGGTACTCTTCTGGCTCTGTCAATCTGTTTTTCCACTTTAGCAGGTGGGTATTGTAATTTTAAGAACGCTTGATAGGGATCTTGTAAGTGTTTGTCTGAGGAATTGGAGCAAATGCGGTTGTCTCTTAGAGCTTGGCTAGAGACAATGGATTGTGTGGTGTGTCCTGGATGGAAGCTGGAGGCATGTAGGTAAGTATAGCAGTCAGTAACTTTTTGGTATAGGGTGGTGTTTATGTGACTATTGCTTATTAGCACAGTAGTGTCCAGGAAATGGCCTGCTTGTGTGGATTGGTCTAGCCTGAGGTTGATGGTGGGATGGAAATTGTTGAAATCATGGTGGAATTCCTCAAGGGCTTCTTTTCCATGGGTCTAGATGATGAAGATGTCATCAATGTAGCACAAGTAGAGTAGAGGCGATAGGGGACGAGAGCTAAGGAAGTGTTGTTCTAAGTTAGCCATAAAAATGTTGGCATACTGTGGGGCCATGCGGGTACCCATAGCAGTGCCGCTGACTTGAAGGTATATATTGTTTCCAAATGTGAAATAGTTGTGGGTGAGGACAAAGTCACAAAGTTCAGCCACCAGGTTAGCTGTGACATTATCGAGGATATTGTTCCTGATAGCTTGTAGTCCATCTTTGTGTGGAATGTTGGTGTAGAGGGCTTCTACATCCATACTGGCCAGGATGGTGCTTTCTGAGAGATCACCGATGGATTGTAGAATAATATTTGTGGACTTTTACCTTACAGTACAATAAAAGCAACCTCCATGTTTTCAGCAGAGTAGCACATTTGCAAAATGTTTACAGTAAATAATCTTGCACCTTTTCCTGTCTCTTTGAAGTTTCTGTGGACATGCTTCAGTGCCAGAACCGAAGACTGAGATGGCTTTAATTGGTGACTGAGAAGAGAAGGCGCATTTGTATGTGTCAGTCTGAACAGTGTGCCTTCAATACTTTCACTCTGTTAAACCTGGGTCTGACTTCAAATTGGCTGATGTATAAAACAGCCCTTTAGATTTGGATAGTGCTTCAGAGCAGCTACTGTCAAAACAGTAGAAAAGATGAACAAGGAAGTCATGTATCTAACTCTGTAGTTTCTGCAAAAGCTGCTGTAGCAGCAGCAGCATGGCTTCCTGATGTGTTATGAATGATGTGCCGGGGGTATCCAACTGTGTAGATGTAAGGCTCTTTCCTCTAGAAATACACGCACATCCTCTTGTGTTCACTGAGGCATTGTTCAAACTCAAATCTACATGGTTTTCTTGAGAATTTAAGCACATTTTAAATGTTCCAGCAGCTTTGTTTGCTCCAAACATTCCAGCAGCATTACCATCAGCTTCCCAACACATCCCACAACATCAGACTAACTGCACCTCTATTTACAGCGGGGGTGGGAGGGACAAAGCAGGGACACTAGTCCACATGCAGCTTGCTGGCTGAGATTTGTTATCTCCTGAGTAGCGGCATGTGGCTTTGTTCCTAGGGTTTCTTAGGAATTCTAAGCCGGAAAAAGGAACTTCAGGGTGGGGAGTAGCAGGTAGTGTAAGACTAGCAGCTTTTATTTAATGTGGTGTGTGTGAAGCAAAATATGCCCAATGTATTAAATCTGTTATGGTTTGTATTATAGTAGCGGTTTATTTGAGCATAAGCTTTCGTGAGCTACAGCTCACTTCATCGGATGCATGCAGTGGAAAATACAGTGGGGAGATTTATATGCACAGAGAACATGAAACAATGGGTGTTACCATACACACTGTAACGAGAGTGAGCTGGTAAGGTGAGCTATTACCAGCAGGAGAGCGGGGGGTGGGGGTGGGGGGGGAACCCTTTTGTAGCGATAATCAAGGTTGGCCATTTCCAGCAGTTGACAAGAATGACTGAGGAACAGCGGGGGGGGGGGCGGGGAATAAACATGGGGAAATAGTTTTACTTTGTGTAATGACCCATCCACTCCCAGTCTTTATTCAAGCCTAAATTAATTGTATCCAGTTTGCAAATTAATTCCAATTCAGCAGTCTCTCGTTGGAGTCTGTTTTTGACGTTTTTTTGCTGAAGAATTGCAATTTTTAGGTCTGTAATCAAAAAGACCAAAAAGATTGAAGTGTTCTCCGACTGGTTTTTGAATGTTATAATTCTTGACGCTGATTTGTGTCCATTTATTCTTTTACATAGAGACTGTCCAGTTTGGCCAATGTACATGGCAGAGGGGCATTGCTGGCACATGATGGCATATGTCACATTGGTAGATGTGCAGGTGAACGAGCCTCTGATAGTGTGGCTGATGTGATTAGGCCCTATGATGGTGTCCCCTGAATAGATATGTGGACAGAGTTGGCAACGGGCTTTGTTGCAAGGATAGGTTCCTGGGTTAGTAGTTCTGTTGTGTGGTGTGTGGTTGCTGGTGAGTATTTGCTTCAGGTTGGGGGGCTGTCTGTAAGCAAGGACTAGCCTGTCTCCCAAGATCTGTATGAGTGATGGGTCATCCTTCAGGATAGGTTGTAGATCCTTGATGATGCGTTGGAGAGGTTTTAGTTGAGGGCTGAAGCTGATGGCTAGTGGCGTTCTGTTATTTTCTTTGTTGGGCCTGCCCTGTAGTAGGTAATTTATGGGTACTCTTCTGGCTCTGTCAATCTGTTTCTTCATTTCAGCAGGTCGGTATTGTAGTTGTAAGAACGCTTGATAGAGAACTTGTAGGTCTTTGTCTCTGTCTGAGGAATTGGAGCAAATGCGGTTGTATTGTAGAGCTTGGCTGTAGACAACGGATCGTGTGGTGTGGTCTGGATGAAAGCTGGAGGCATGTAGCTAGGCATAGTGGTCAGTAGGTTTCCGGTATAAGGTGATGTTTATGTGACCATCGCTTATTAGCACCATAGTGTCCAGGAAGTGGATCTCTTGTGTGGACTGGTCCAGGCTGAGGTTGATGGTGGGATGGAAATTGTTGAAATCATGGTGGAATTCCTCAAGGGCTTCTTTTCCATGAGTCCAGATGATGAAGATGTCATCAATGTAGCACAAGTGGAGTAGGGGCATTAGGGGACGAGAGCTGAGGAAGCGTTGTTCTAAGTCAGCCATAAAAATTTTGGCATCCTGTGGGGCCATGTGGGTACCCATAATAGTGCTGCTCATTTGAAGGTATACATTGTCCCCAAATGTGAAATAGTTATGGATGAGGACAAAGTCACAAAGTTCAGCCACCATGGTTGCCGTGACATTATCGGGGATACTGTTAACTACGGCTTGTAGTCCATCTTTGTGTGGAATGTTGGTGTAGAGGGTTTCTACATCCATAGTGGCTAGGATGGTGTTTTCAAGAAGATCACCAATGGATTGTAGTTTCCTCAGGAAGTCAGTGGTGTCTCAAAGATAGCTGGGAGTGCTGGTAGCGTAGGACCTGAGGAGGGAGTCTACATAGCCTGACAATCCTGCTGTCAGGGTGTCAATGCCTGAGATGATGGGGTGTCCAGGATTTCCAAGTTTATGGATCTTGGGTAGTAGATAGAATACCCCAGGTCTGGGTTCCAGTGGTGTGTCTGTACAGATTTGTTCTTGTGCTTTTTCAGGGAAAGTTTCTTGAGCAAATGCTGTAGTTTCTTTTGGTAACCCTCAGTGGGATCAGAGGGTAATGGCTTGTAGAAAGCGGTGTCAGAGAGCTGCCTAGCAGCCTCTTGTTTATATTCTGACCTATTCATAATGACGACAGCATCTCCTTTGTCAGCCTTTTTGATTATGATGTAAAAGTTGTTTCTGAGGCTGTGGATGGCATTGTGTTCTGCACGGCTGGGGTTATGGGGCAAGTGATGCTGCTTTTCCACAATTTCAGCCCGTGCATGTTGGTGGAAGCACTCTATGTAGAAGTCCAGTCTGTTGTTTCGACCTTCAGGAGGAGTCCACACAGAATCCTTCTTTTTGTAGTCTTGGTAGGAAGGTCTCTGTGGGTTAGTATGTTGTGCAGAGGTGTGTTGGAAATATTCCTTGAGTTGGAGACGTCGAAAATAGGATTCTAGGTCACCACAGAACTATATCATGTTCATGGGGGGTGGAGGGGCAGAAGGAGAGCCCCTGAGATAGGACAGATTCTTCTGCTGGGCTAAGAGTATAGTTGGATAGATTAAGAATATTGCTGGGTGAGTTAAGGGAACCACTGTTGTGGCCCCTTGTGGCATGTAGTAATTTAGTGTCCTTTTTTTTTTGTAGAGAAGCAAAGTGTGTGTAAATGGCTTGTCTAGTTTTTGTAAAGTCCATTACTTGGGACTTCTTGTAACTTTCCACTGTGAGGGAAGGGGGCGGAGGGGTCAAGTTTGGGAAACAAAGGATTCCTGCCTTATGTAAATCCTATTTAAAGGTGGGGAGGAAGGCAAGCAAGACTCCTCCTCTCCATGGCCTGCCTGCCCAAGAAGAAAGGCTGCAAAAGGGAAGGCAAGGAAGGAGTCCAGAGTTAGACAGGGGTCTAGTGTGAAAAGGAATAAAACTGGAACTCTGAACCACAGAAACTTTGCAAACTGCCTGCAACAATATCTAGGGTGACAAATACTATTTGTAACCAATTTCTTTAGTGAAACTAGCTTAGTTTGCATGTTTGATTTCATTTGTTTAGTAATCTACTTTGTTCTGTTTGTTACTCCTTTTACCACTTTTATAGTTAATAAAATTTGTTTTGTTTAAGTTCTAACTGGAGGGGGAAATGGGGGGAAGAAGTGTGTACACCTCTCTCCACATTTGGCGGTGTGTGTCTGAATTTCATAATATATCTTTGGGTCTGTGCGCGGAGGGAGGTGGATATATGAGTGCTGGAGCAAGTCTCTTAAGCAGAGTCTTCCCAGAGCTGATTTGCAGCTGAGTGTGGTCCTGCCTGTGTGTGTGTTAGAGGAGGTTTTAAAAGCCTGATTCAGCATGACAGGTTAAAGGGGGCCCATGCTGGCAGAACAGGTAGACTTAGTGGTATCTCAGCATATCAGGTGGCTTCCCAAGGGGTCCAACCCACCACACAGGCCATAACTGAGTTAGCTATATTTAGCATGGCTAAGTGTTGACTGAGAGGATGGATACGTAACAAACCTTCAAATATTTGAAGGGTGTAAATGCCAAGAGAGTGAGGGGTTTTATTTAGCTGAAATATAGGTATAACTAGGAGCAATAGGTTGAAATTAAGAAAGGAAAAATGTAGGACCACTATCATGAAACACGGCCTATCAGCAAGATTCATCTGTGAAATGATCACCCAAGGTAAAGGGTGGAAACCCCATGGCACATTTAAAACCAGTCTGGCTAAAATCCTAACAAATTGTACAATGGCTAACAATCCTGCACTAGCAGGTTGATGAACTAGATGTCCGAATAGGTCTCTTCCCCAGCTAGATCCTATGCTTCTGTGAAGGGCTGAGATCTGCACTTTTAATTGGAGGCTGAGTTCATCTTTTTTGACATCCCTTGTGCTCTCTGCTGGCATTCAAGGTAGAAATACCAAGGTCATTTCAATGACCCCAAGCATCAGAGAGATGTAAAGCCTTCCAAGCTAAAAGGCTTTTCAGGCTTTAAAGCAGCCTTTAGCAGATATGGGCCAGTTGTGAAAGAATTTATCTTGATCTTCAGAATCAGCACACCTGTTTGTGCCACTTACAATTTTTTAAAGGGATAGAAGGGTGATCCTGAGAACCTTAAATTGCTGATACTTTCTCCTATTGCAGTAATGGTGGAAAAAGATTTTAGGAAATAATTTAAAACAGAGTTATAATCAGAGCTGGGACAGAATGGGAAGACAAAACCCTTGCAAGAATTTTTTTTTTCTGAGGGGTGGTGCAGTTTGGATCTGAATTAGTTCTGAGAGGGACCTGTTTGCCATTCTGCTTCAGATCTGACTGAAATCTCACAAGATCATAGATTCTTGTGAGATTAGCCCAAAAGGGAAAAATATTACAAAATGATCTGATCTCATGCTCCCATTATCTAGGGCCAAAATTTACTGGGAGTAATTTACATGATGTCAGAACCATTGAACATGAATCTGTAATCTCACCTTGATTTGGCTCCAAGCCCTAACCATAATCTAAACCTAATCCAGGTTCAGATCTGAGCGCTGACTCCTAAATTTACTTGGACTTGTAGCAACAAACTAACATGGCTTTTGGAAAAGTAGAGAGTACCACTTTGTCTGCCATCTATCTCTAATTTTCTCATAACCACTCAATATAGCACCTAAAACGTGTAAAATGTCATTGAAAGTGTTAATAAAAGAGTAAGTAAAGCAAAATCCATAACTTCCATTTATTTGGAATTTCCAAAAGTTTTGGATATTATCTGTCTTGAGGCAATTAAGGAAACTTAGTGACCTGCCACAGATCTATTGTCTAATCAGGAGACAGAAAACAAAGATTAGGGATGCGGTAAATAGCCTGTTTTTTGGGATGACTGGGCCATGTCAGTGGGCAACAAATGAAACATTAACTAAACAGAGCCTATGTCAGAAACTTCTTTATTTTTTACTGTACTACCATAACTTATATCAAATGTATAATGTAATACCCTGAACAAAATGAACTACATTTCCTCACTCCCATGATGCCCTGGGCTCCCAACCTGGCTCTGTAGAAAAGGATGCACAACAACCTCTCTTATAGTCCAAATTCCTCTGTACAACAAAATGATTGGGTTCAGCTAAGGATAGGCACATTCCTCTATGGCTGGGTTCCTCAGCAATCCTACCAGTGAGGCCAGACAACTGCTGCAACTCTCTGCAGGGGTTTAATCTATATACGCTAATCACTGCATGGGGCCTTGCTACCCTGTACAAATTTATGAGCAACATTCTCACTTAAAACAATACTAAGGACAGTGTCAATTTATTGATCCAGCTCCAAAATATGAAGGAAAGCTTTAAAGTGACAGGCAGAGAGGGATTTTGCTACATGACTCCAATTTATAATCAAGCCGCAGCTAAATACTTTGAAAATGCAATCTTAATAGCATTTTCAACCAGCCAGGAACTTCACTGGTTCCTTAAAATAAAACACCACCAAAACCATGTATCTAGTCAGAGCTGGATTTATTCCCTCCAGATAACAACAATTCTATCAGCATGTTAGAATGACTGGCAGCACTGACCATACATATACTCTGTTCAGCCCTTCAGGTTGCTCTGAAACCTGCTCTAAGATTTGCATTTAAGATATTGATGCAGGACAGAAGAGAAGCAGCTCCACAAAAGGTGAAACATTAACAGCATAATTGCTCTTGACTGCAGCAAGTTCATCCCTTAGAACAAGAATTTTTGACACTGAAGTTAAAGTAGGATTAAGCCAATCAGACATAATGAAATCCTGCTACCTGCAGTCAGGAGTGGATTAAGATTATGCTGGGCTTGGATCCACGATGGCTTTCTCCGCCCACTCTGCATCACCAACAAAAAAATATCTGGCCATCTGGTAGTGAGAGTCACCATGCCTCCTAAGCCCGCTTCTCTTAATCTTTTAGTCTCTTAGTCTTGGGCTTTGGGAGAGGGAGCATCATGGATCTAAGGTGTATCTTCTTATCTGGAAAAAAAACCCGAGGAGTACTTGTGGCACCTTAGAGACTAACAAATTTATTTGGGCATAAGGTTTCATGGGCATGCATCCGATAAAGTGGGTTTTAGTCCACGAAAGCTTATGCCCAAATAAATTTGTTAGTCTCTAAGGTGCCACAAGTACTCCTTGGTTTTTTTTTGCTGATACAGACTAACACGGCTACCACTCTGAAACTTTCTTATCTGGGTCTTGCAGCAACAAGATGTGGCCAACTTTTGCCAACCAGCTGGGTGCCTTATCTGCTACTCAGTGGCTCCCTACTCACCACAGGGGGTATAGTTTGGTGACATGACCAGGGTGTTGGAAGTCAGACGGGCCAGTGTTCTAATCCAGTGATTCTCAAACTTGTTCCACCCCTTGTGCAGGGAAAGCCCCTGGCAGGCCGGGCCGGTTTGTTGTACCTGCTGCATCCGTGGGTTCGGCTGATCGCAGCTCCAGGCCAATGGTAGCTGCTGGAAGCGGCATGGGCCAAGGGATGTTCTGGCCGCCACTTCCTGCAGTTCCCATTGGCCTGGAGCAGTGAACTGGGAGGCGCGATTGGCCGAACCTGCGGACATGGCAGGTAAACAAACCGGCCTGGCCCGCCAAGGGGTTTCCCTGCACTAGTGGCAGAACAAGTTTGGGAACCACTGTTCTAATCAATACTCTGCTAATAATTCATTGTGTGTCTGGGGCAAGTTGCTTAACTTACATTTCCCCATCTATACAATGAGGTGACAATATTTTCCTACCTCACAGAGGTGTTGTGAAACCTCATTAGAGCAGAAGGTTGTTGATATAAAAAAGCCTGAGGGTTTGCCACTATAACTACAATGGGTTGAAAAATGGCTATTTTGAATGACAAATTGATTTGAAATAAAAATTTTCCTACCTGACCAAATTGAATTGAAATTAAATATTTTTTTAATTAAACTCCTTTCTCCTCCTGTTGGGGTGAAAAAAAAAGGAGAGGGAAGGGGGAAACTCTCTCAAATAACAAAAAATTGTTTAGATTACATTAGAATCAACCCCCTTTTTTTTTGATTGATTCAAAATGAAAAATTTCATTTCAAGTCAATCATTTTGCCAACACGTCAGAAGATCTGAGGGAAAACTTTTTAACAGAAAAAGGACCAGTCCAAATTCTAACAAAACTAATGATAGTGTATAAGGGACTCACACACTGTAGTTCTTCAAGGTGTGAAATAGTTTCTCTAATACTTACTCAAAATTTTGTTATTACTGACTTCTTACTACTGCTTTAATCTTACTCTATTTCCCTTTGACACTGATGGGCATGTTAGATTGAGTATAACTGAAAATGTCTGCTCTCTCCCACTAAGGCGTTAAAATAAATGTCTTTGCCAAGTATACAGTTTATAAAAATGAACTTTGATTTTATTTTTTAATAGAGGAGTCAGCCTGTTACATGGAGCTGGGCATATAATTCAGAATGAATAATTATTGTGACAAATTTCTCCCCTTTGTCTATTCACAAATTGTCCTCTTCAAGTTTTTTTTACCTTAACTTCAGACTGAACTCCAGTCTAACATATCTTTTGCTCAGGAATATATTAGTTTGTATTTCTCGTACCTTAGTTAGTGTAAGTTTCATGATTTTTTTTTGATGTAGGTGTGACACTCGCTGACCGGGTTATGCTAGAGTGTATTCAGGTCAAGTCACTTGTGTATTAGATCAAAGTGATTTTAAATGTATAAGTATTTTGGGTGTTTAAACTTCATAAAACTAATGGGATGTTACTTGTATTGTGCTTGCTTATCTGTTCCTGTATAATGCAATACAGTAGAACCTCTGAGTTACGAACACTTCAGGAATGGAGGTTGTTTGTAACTCTGAACAAAATGTTATGATTGTTCTTTCAAAAGTTTACAATTGAACATTGACTTAATACAGCTTTGAAACTTTACTATGCAGAAGAAAAATGCTGTTTTTAACCATCATAATTTAAATGAAACAAGCACAGAAACAATCACGGTGTCAAATCTTCTTTTTAGACTTTCCCATTTTTTAGTAGTTTATGTTTAACACAGTACTGTATGATATTTGCTTTTTTTTTGGGTCTCTGCTGCTGCCTAATTGTGTTCTTCCAGTTCCAAACGAGGTGTGTGGTTGACCGGTGAGTTCGTAACTATGGTGTTTGTAACTGAGGTACTACTGTAGCAAACATTTACATTTTGTATACTCCTGTAACTAAATTACCCCTCAAAGAAATCTTGTGAAATGCTAATGAAGGACTTAAGAACTTTAACAGAAAATGCTAATTTTAAAGCAAGTGATCATTGTGTGTGATGGTCGAGGTCAAGGACTCTGAGTGCATTCCTCACTATCTGTCATCAAAGAAAAAGCCCTATGAGTACAGACACTGTCTTTGAGGTCTTTGAAGCCAACTGACAATCAGCTAGAATACGATGACCAAGAGAGATATGGACATATTTGGAACAGCTGACTTTCACAAGTCCGTAGTTTGGTGGGAATGGTAAGCCACTAAGCTGCTGAATGTTGAATGAAATTAATTTCAACTGGGTGAGCATGTGAGGACCTTGAAATAGATAGTTTTAGAAATAAATGCCAATCAAGGTCCAGAAACTCCAGGGGCAAAAAAGGAGGTCTCAATCACAAAGAATAAGGAATTGAATCAACTGATTGTATACAATATTATTGTACTATGAAAGAGTATCAAGTACGGTATCATATAAAAACTGGTGACACACTGGTCATGAATGACATTGCATGATGTGTGTACAGATGGCGTATAAGGAGTTATGTATGTGTGCTGGATATATGTTCCTAAAAGAAGTTTTGGGGGCAGACAAACTGATAAACAAACCTTCCTTAGACAAAGGAATGTGGCTTGACCTGTATGGCTCAAGCTTTGTAAGTCATAGACCACTAAAGTACATGTACATATAAAGTGGTAAAGCAACCAAGCTAACAAGTTGGGGAGGAAACAGCTAGATGAGCCCCTTGGAGGTCTTCCTGGCTCTTGAAGGAAAGATAATGGATTTTATGAAATTTAAGGGGAACAAAGAGCATTCTAGTTATCCATCACTCAAGGGACAAAACCACAGCACTCTGATTCTGTGGATATTGAATTCTCTTGACTGGAGGGTTGGAGATGCTGGTAACTTGATGTAAGTGGGAAACCATGTTAGACAAAGACATAGCTTGCTAGAATTAAGTTTTAGGTACTAAAAAGGATGATTTGTTTTTGTTTTGTTTGTAAAGGTTTTCTGTTTCTGGTATCTCTGCTTAGTTCACTTAAACCCCGTTCTTTATTAATAAAGTTATTCGTAGTTTTACTGTTAAGCCATCTCTGTGCTGTTCTATTGAAGTAAAGAGTTAGTCCTCAGTTAAACCGCAGGCTGGTGTGAGCACTGTCTCTTTGGAGGCAGATAACTTAATAATTTCTGTGAGTGTCCAGTCAGAGAGACGTGTCTCGGGATCTTGGGAACTGGGGTTCACTGTTTGTTATCTGTGACACAAGGTTAAGACTGCCAGTCTCAAGGAGTTTGCTGGTGAGGTGGACAGAGGTGTGGCAGGGAGCTGACACACAGTTTAAGCTCCAGCAAAGCTCTTCGTTGCAGAGGCAGAGGGATAGCACAGTTGCTTATAGTTCTGTGTGACCTGAGAAGAGCATCATACGTGGGTTCATATTATTTATATTCAGTAATAGATTTACTATTATTAGTAATTAGTGATATTTGGTAATAGTTTTGAATGTTACTTGAATAGTTGTTGGGTTTTGTTAGTAGCTCCATAAATTATACAATTAGAAATGGGAGCGACCCCCTTTGAAAATACAATGGGGATGTGTTGGAGTGGGCTCCTGGGAGTAGTGTGTGTGGTGCTGTGTTGAGAGATCAGTATGTAGCTGGGCCCTGGGAGCACTCTTCCTGCAGGAGGCTCCCAAGGAAAGCTAGAATTCAGAGAACGTGTAAAGTTCTTCTTCCAAACCTGACCTCTGTCACTGAAGGTGTGGCACTTGCAAACGTCAACTCTGCCTCTGGGTCAGACTGCACAGGTCATTGCACAGGAGAGAAGGTGCAGCACCCAAGGAGCTTTGCCTCTCACAGTGCAGTCACTGCACTTGGAGTACAGGGAATGGTCATTCCATGCACTGTCACGGCACACAGCACCCACATGGGACTGGGGAAGGATGGGGAGCAGAGCCAGCATAGCACCGTGGCTGTGCTTCACCCGCCACCGGGTAGTAGCAGCAGGTGCACTCCTTCCGCACACCAGAGTTCATGGAGAAATTCTCCAGACAAAATTCATTCCAGAGCTCCACATTATTCACAGTTCAGGGCCATGTCTAACTGGCACAGTTAAGGTAGGCGAGTCAGTATCAGTAGGCACATTTGATAGGTAGGGAAATTGAGGCAAAGAGTTTGCTTTACCAAATTCCAAAGAAGGAATTGTTGTTAGAATGGGGATTAAAAATCAGAATTAAGGGGCAGGAGCTCCTGTATTTGGACAACTAGACCATATCATTCTCTACTACACCAGGACTGGGACTGTCCTGTCACTGGAAACTATGTTTGATTACCGAGGTTGTGGCTTAAGTCACTCATTTTTCAGGGCTATTGCTTCCTAGGATCATGTCAAACCTTGCTGTGAGGTCTATGCACAAATATGTTATGTATAAGAGATGCTTGCCAGTTATCTCATATTAGAAGATTTTATAAGCCTACTTAGTTTTACTCTTTTTGGCCTCCATTTAAAACAGTGAAACTGTCTAAGAGCAAATTCCATTCAGCCCTAGAACTGTTTCACTATTGCACAAAATGAAAGCGTTAGAGCTTCAATCCCCAACTGGTTCCCGAAAGACAAACTTCATCCGCTATGCACTGTGATCCCTGAACTCTGCATCCAGTATGTCTTAACATCACTAGCACAGCTATGCTGTGTTTTGTGACTGCTGGGGGAGTGTATTCTCTTCCTGTTTAGAATTTGGTAGAACACATGGCGAACGCTTAGTCTAAACACTGTCCTAAACAGAGCTTTCAAAACAAGTAAATCCAGGATGTTAAAAACCTCAAAGAATCCTAACTGCAGTCATTGCTTTACCTCTACCTACAAAGCACATCTTTAGCCCCGTGTTATGATGTTTCTAAATTTGCAGCTTCTGAGGAAAATCCCCATCAACTCAGATTGCCATGAGTGAAAGGCCAAATTCTAGTACAGCCATCTGCCAGAAAACCTGTGTGGAAAACTGCTGCAAAACACTAGGTTTCATACCAGTCCTGGCTCCCCTGCGCAGTGGCAGGGCCTTTGCCACATGGCCTCAGGCATTAGTCACAGCACAGCCCAACCAAAAAGGGAGGTCAGTGGGCTTGGTTTGCATATTTATGTATATGAACTTTCTCCTCTCCTCCTTTAAAAAATAACCCCACTTTAAATCAGTGCAATTAATATTATAAGCAAGGAGTTCCACAAGCGTGTTCCCTTTATCCTGTTAAATCCCCATTTACCAGGTTACATAGGGCTGCAGTCAGTAGGGGCACATGTCTAGGGAATATGTTGAGCCCTGAGTAGGGGGTGGGGCTTTGTGCTGGGAGAGAAGTTGAGCCCTGCCTAGGGGGTGGGGCTTCTGACTAGAGGTCCTATAAAGGTAGCCAGCCAGTCAGGCAGCAGCACAGACAGCTGCAGTGGCACAGGAGCTAGCAAACAGAGCTCTAAACAGGGGAGTTTGAGTGGGAGTTTGTGTTGTGGTGCTTGTTTGGGGTTTGCTTTTGCTGGGGGGGGACGGTGGTCTTTTTGGTGTGGCTTGTGTTTCCCAAATTAACAGGACTTAGGTGGGAAGGCGATGACAGATACAGAGGCAGCTGTGGGAGTGACTCCTGTAGTGGAAGACACATTGAGGATGACTGGATGTGGAAGCTGTGGTATGTACATGATCCTGGAGGGGGGACCTGGTAAGAGTTTTTTCTGCATGAAATGCCGTCTGATAGAGCTGATGGAGGAAAAGATCCGAAGTTTGGAGATGCAGGTGGAAAGTCTGGTTGAGTTTAGGAAGGGGTTTGAGCAGATGATGGAGCAAAGATATGAGGTATCTGAAGGGAAAAGCTCAGACTCATGGATGGAAGCAGGGCTGGGGAATTTTGAGGGGAGACTGGATGAGGAAAGTGGTCAGTGGAAGCATGTGACTAAAAGAACCAGGCAGAGGAAAAGATGGGCTAGTGAAGGAGAAATAGAGCTTAGGAACAGGTTTGCAGAGTTGGAAAATGAAGAAGGGTGCTCAGCAGGTACTTGTTGAAGGTGGAAGGGTAAGGAAGAGAAGAGAGGCTAGTCCTATAGGAAAAGGGGAAGAGTCAAGGGAGACTACACCAAATATGAGCCCCAGGGGGATACAGGATGGGTTGAAGAGGATTATAAGGGAAAATAGGAATGGAAAGAACTTGCAGCCAGAGGGAACAGGGGAGAGACTGGAGAATAGCACTGTCACCAGGCAAAGGCAGGTCTATGTGATCGGGGACTCTTTATTGAGAAGAATAGACAGGCCTGTAACTAGAGCTGATCCAGAGAATAGAAGGGTATGCTGTCTTCCGGGTGCTAAGATACGGGATGTAGACCTGAGGTTGAAAAGGATCCTAAAGGGAGCGGGAAAGAATCCCCTAATTATCCTTCATGTGGGAACAAATGATACAGCTAGATTCTCGCTGGAAAGTATTAAGGGAGACTATGCTAGGCTGGGGAAAACGCTTAAGGAAATTGAGGCTCAGGTGATCTTTAGCGGGATCCTTCCTGTTCCTAGAGAAGGGCAACAAAGGTGTGACAAGATTATGACTGTCAACAGATGGCTTAGGCAGTGGTGCTATAAGGAGGGCTTTGGGATATATGGCCACTGGGAGGCATTCATGGACAGAGGACAGTTCTCTCGGGATGGACTTCATCTGAGTAGGGAAGGTAATAGACTTCTAGGATCAAGGTTGGCACAACTGATAAAGAGAGCTTTAAACTAGGAATCTGGGGGAGATGGTTGGGAGATGTCCAGGTAATCTCCATGCCAGATTTTAGCATTGAGAGGGAAGAAGACGAAGTAAGAAAGGATACAGCCATGGGTAGGAGAATGTATATAAGGAGCGAGGGCGGTCTGGATACTAGTCTAATAGGTTATACTGATTGTAGAATGACTGTGCCTAATAGGGTACAAAATGTGAGCGAGGCCAAACAGCAAAAATTAAGATGTTTGTACACCAATGCGAGGAGCCTAGGTAACAAAACGGAGGAACTAGAGCTACTGGTGCAGGAAGTGAAACCAGATATTATAGGGATAACAGAAACATGGTGGAATAGTAGTCATGACTGGACTACAGGTATTGAAGGGTATGTGCTGTTTAGGAAAGACAGAAACAAAGGTAAAGGTGGTGGAGTAGCATTGTATATCAATGATGAGGTAGAATGTAAAGAAATAAGAAGCGATGCAATGGATAAGACAGAGTCCGTCTGGGCAAAAATTACATTGGGGAAGATAACTAGTAAAGCCTCTCCTACGATAGTGCTTGGGGTGTGCTATAGACCCCCGGGATCTAATTTGGATATGGATAGAGACCTTTTTAATGTTTTTAATAAAGTAAATACTAATGGAAACTGCATGATCATGGGAGACTTTAACTTCCCAGATATAGACTGAGGACCCGTGCTAGTAATAATAATAGGGCTCAGATTTTCCTAGATGCGATAGCTGATGGATTCCTTCATCAAGTAGTTGCTGAACCGACTAGAGGGGATGCCATTTTAGATTTAATTTTGGTGAGTAGCGAGGACCTCATAGAAGAAATGGTTGTAGGGGATAATCTTGGCTCAAGTGATCGTGAGCTAATTCAGTTCAAACTGAACGGAAGGATTAACAAATAAATCTGCAACTAGTTTTTGATTTCAAAAGGGCTGACTTTCAAAAATTAAGGAAATTAGTTAGGGAAGTGGATTGGACTGAAGAATTTATGGATCTAAAGGTAGAGGAGACCTGGGATTACTTTAAATCAATGCTGCAGAAGCTATCGGAAGCGTGTATCCCAAGAAAGGGGAAAAAATTCATAGGAAGGAGTTGTAGACCAAGATGGATGAGCAAGCATCTTAGAGAGGTGATTAAGAAGAAGCAGAAAGCGTACAGGGAGTGGAAGATGGGAGGGATCAGCAAGGAAAGCTACCTAATTGAGGTCAGAACATGTAGGGATAAAGTGAGACAGGCTAAAAGTCGAGTAGAGTTGGACCTTGCAAAGGGAATTAAAACCAATAGTAAAAGGTTCTATAGCCATATAAATAAGAAGAAAACTAAGAAGTGGGGCCGCTAAACACTGAGGATGGAGTGGAGGTTAAAGATAATCTAGGCATGGCCCAATATCTAAACAAATACTTTGCCTCAGTCTTTAATAAGGCTAGAGAGGATCTTAGGGATAATGGTAGCATGACAAATGGGAATGAGGATATGGAGGTAGATATTACCATATCTGAGGTAGAAGCGAAACAGCTTAATGGGACTAAATCGGGGGGCCCAGATAATCTTCATCCAAGAATATTAAAGGAATTGGCACCTGAAATTGCAAGCCCATTAGCAAGAATTTTTAATGAATCTGTAAACTCAGGAGTAGTACCGAATGATTGGAGAATTGCTAATATAGTTCCTATTTTTAAGAAAGGGAAAAAAAGTGATCCGGGTAACTACAGGCCAGTTAGTTTGACATCTGTAGTATGTAAGGTCCTGGAAAAAATTTTGAAGGAGAAATTAGTTAAGGACATTGAAGTCAATGGTAAATACAACATGGTTTTACAGAAGGTAGATCGTGCCAAACCAACCTAATCTCCTTTTTTGAAAAAGTAACAG
Organism: Dermochelys coriacea; assembly: GCF_009764565.3. Lineage (NCBI taxonomy): Eukaryota > Metazoa > Chordata > Testudines > Dermochelyidae > Dermochelys > Dermochelys coriacea. Next base: position 32,204,726 of record NC_050076.1, on the reverse strand, counting down.
ATTTTTTAGATAAAGGAAATGCAGTGGATCTAATTTACCAGATTTCAGTAAGGCATTTGATACAGTGCCACATGGGGAATTATTAGTTAAATTGGAGAAGATGGGGATCAATATGAACATCAAAAGGTGGATAAGGAATTGGTTAAAGGGGAGACTGCAACGGGTCCTACTGAAAGGCGAACTGTCAGGTTGGAGGGAGGTTACCAGTGGAGTTCCTCAGGGATCGGTTTTGGGACCAATCTTATTTAATCTTTTTATTACTGACCTTGGCACAAAAAGTGGGAGTGTGCTAATAAAGTTTGCAGATGATACAAAGCTGGGAGGTATTGCCAATTTGGAGAAGGATCGGGATGTTATACAGGAGGATCAGGATGACCTTGTAAACTGGAGTAATAGTAATAGGATGAAATTTAATAGTGAGAAGTGTAAGGTTATGCATTTAGGGATTAATAACAAGAATTTTAGTTATAAGCTGGGGACGCATCAATTAGAAGTAAAGGAAGAGGAGAAGGACCTTGGAGTATTGGTTGATCATAGGATGACTATGAGCTGCCAATGTGATATGGCTGTGAAAAAAGCTAATGCGGTTTTGGGATGCATCAGGAGAGGCATTTCCAGTAGGGATAAGGAGGTTTTAGTACCGTTATACAAGGCACTGGTGAGACCTCACCTAGAATACTGTGTGCAGTTCTGGTCTCCCATGTTTAAAAAGGATGAATTCAAACTGGAGCAGGTTCAGAGAAGGGCTACTAGGATGATCCGAGGAATGGAAAACTTGTCTTATGAAAGGAGACTCAAGGAGCTTGGCTTGTTTAGCCTAACTAAAAGAAGGTTGAGGGGAGATATGATTGCTCTCTCTAAATATATCAGAGGGATAAATACAGGAGAGGGAGAGGAATTATTTAAGCTCAGCACCAGTGTGGACACAAGAACAAATGGGTATAAACTGGCCACCAGGAAGTTTAGACTTGAAATTAGATGAAGGTTTCTAACCATCAGAGGAGTGAAATTTTGGAATGGCCTTCCAAGGGAAGCAGTGGGGGCAAAAGATCTATCTGGTTTTAAGATTCTACTTGATAAGTTTATGGAGGAGGTGGTATGATGGGATAATGGGATTTTGGTAAGTAATTGATCTTTAAATATTCAGGGTAAATAGGACTAATCCCCTGAGATGGGATATTAGATGGATGGGATCTGAGTTACCCAGGAAAGAATTTTCTGTACTATCTGGCTGGTGAATCTTGCCCATATGCTCAGGGTTTGGGGTCGGGAAGGAATTTTCCTCCAGGGCAGATTGGAGAGGCTCTGGAGGTTTTTCGCCTTCCTCTGTAGCATGGGGCACGGGTCACTTGAGGGAGGCTTCTCTGCTCCTTGAAGTCTTTAAACCACGATTTGTGGACTTCAATAGCTCAGACATAGGTGAGGTTTTTCGTAGGAGTGGGTGTGTGAGATTCTGTGGCCTGCGCTGTGCAGGAGGTTGGACTAGATGGTCAGAAGGGACCATTCTGATCCTTAGTATCTATGAATCTTGTTCCCAGTTCTCATGCAGTTTGGCTGGGTGTTTTGATTTGTGGTGTTCCAGAAGAGTGTTAGTGGTACATGGATTGAAATTCAGTCTTGGAAGTGGCTGGGCTTGATCCATTAATTTGACTATTAGAACTAAAGCCTTAAACAGACATCAGAAGCTGAATGGGAACTAGTGGCCAGACTTGAGGATGGATCATGTGTACCCCTGGTAGCCTAAACCGTGCAGGTGACAACCAGGTTCTATACTAGCTGGAGCCAGTGCACTGAAGGTGCAAACTTCAGCCTGACAGTTGCTCCCTACCTCCAAGTTCCATAGACTCCGGAGCCCACTCAGCTGACCATGCTCACTGTAGGATAAGCTACCCAAGTGTATTTCAGGTCCTTTCCCCTCCAGTTCAACAGTTACACTGTGCATCTCTCAGCCTGTGGTGACTCCCTGCTCGCCAAAGGGCTAGGGCTAGTAATGCCAGAAATTAAACAAGCTTCCCTTTTCAAATTAAAAGCAAAATAAAAAGGATGAGACTAGTGGATGCCTCATGGGGATGTTGTTAAGCAGCAGGATTCTTGTGCGGGGGGAGAAAGGAGGAAGATTGAAGAAACTGATAGCCCCAATGTGGTTCTCACACTTCCCCTGAAGATAGCAGGCTGAGGTCTTGTATACACTACAAATGCTTTGCTAGAATAGCTATATTGGTAGAGCCCCCTAGGATAGACGCAGCTTATGACAACGGAAGGAGTTTTTCTGTCAGTATAGTAACACTTCCTTCAGTCAGCATAGTTGCATCTACGCTGGGGGGGTTTGCCAACATAGCTGTGTTGGCTGCAGGTATGATGCTGGTAAACCAAGTGCCAGCTTCAGCCAAGGCTGTAGGCATTAGCTAAGAAGTGACAAGCTCATAGATGGGAACCAAATCAGCTCACCGGTATGTTTTATTCAAAATAGGTATTAGTGTTATAAAAATGTATTTAGTGTTTAGACTCTATGAAATGCTTGTAAGTGGCTGCATGCATTAATCAGAGTTGTAATGTCTGCATTCCACTCTGTAAGAAAATATGTAAGTTTTGCTTTATAACACTGAAAATGTTTGCTCTGAACTGGAGAACCCAGGTATAGGAATCGCCTCCTCTTCCCTTTAAGGAGGCCCTTCAAGATTAAATGAGCTATTAAGCAACCTTGTGAAACAAAGGATTGGTGAATGGCTCTATCACCCCTTGGAAATGCTACGTGTAGGGCAGCAAGACTCATAGACGAAGATCAAATGGAAAAGATAAGACAGGGTCACAAGAGAATTTTTCATCTCTTTGCTGTTTGAACTCTCAGAGAGTCAGAGAAACTAAACTAAGGCAGGTTTCAGAGTAGCAGTCGTGTTAGTCTGTATTCGCAAAAAGAAAAGGAGTACTTGTGGCACCTTAGAGACTAACAAATTTATTAGAGCATAAGCTTTCGTGAGCTACAGCTCACTTCATCCGATGAAGTGAGCTGTAGCTCACGAAAGCTTATGCATTAATAAATTTGTTAGTCTCTAAGGTGCCACAAGTACTCCTTTTTTTTTTTTTATATTAAGGCAGAGATCTCCAGGGGTTACCCATGGGTCCGTCCTGTAAGACATTTTGAATCGACAGATTACAACATCTGTCGTCTTTAGAAATCTTAGTTGGTAAATCATTTTTGTGTATTTGCCTGCTTACTTTAGTCTGGAAATAACATTCTCTTTTTCCTAGTTAATAAACCCTTAGATTGCTTCTTAGATCTCAATGTCTATAGGCAATCATCTAATAAACTAACTGATCTGGGATAAGTGACTGGTCTCTTGGGACTGGGAATAACCTGATTTTGATTTTTGGTGTAAGTGACCATTTATCACTAAGTCCAGCTTACCTGGGTAGCAAGATAGACTGGAGAGCCCAAGGGGACTGACTCCATGGTAAGACTGTTATAGTGATCCAGGAGTTCACATTTGTTACTGTGTTTGTGAAAGCTCATTATAGAACATACCACCAGTTTGAGATGTCTGCCTGCTTTTTGACAGTCTGCCCCAAAGTTGGCACTCGTAGTAATGAGCCATTCTAGTCAGTGTAACAGCAGGTGCATTTTTTTCCACACTCATGACTGACACAACTATGCTGACAAAACTTTGTAGCGTAGACCTGGCCTGGCACTGCTTCCACTGCTCCACTAACAGCCCTATATAAAAATTAGCCCATTAAATTCGGGTCTTTGTCTTCATTTGCTTTCAGTCAGTCAGCCTGCAGACTTCTGTTCTATCTCCCTGTAGGCTAGTGGAGTTCCTAGTGTTTTACAGCACAGAGATGGTGATCAGTGATACTGGTTTTGCAGGATTAGTGTTTTTTAGTAGTGTTCTCAAACCAAATTCTTAGGTTGTCAAACTACTGGCAAATAATTCATCTAGGTTTTTAAGTTTGCAGTTGCTGCTGAATCCTTTGACCTCTTTTAGGTTGCTCATCTCTCTGGCATACAGATTCATTTTTCTCCTTCATTCATTTATTCCCCTTTGCCTTTTCTCTTTCTCATATTTTCAGTTCCAGTCAGCTGTGTATTCTAAAGCACTGGGTTATATTTAGTATATATTCTACCTCTGGTATAAGAAATCTCATTATGCTAATGGGATATTATTATCCTACTTGAACTCACTTGTGTATTACTTGTCTCAGGCAAGTGTAATGCCTAATATCGCTGTGTGAGGTTATTTCTTTTAGAGTTTAGCTCATTAGACATGCTGCTCTCTCAATTTGAAATCCTTATTGAATAAAGCAGCAGTAGTATTTTATTTATGCCCATCAGCCCTCATAGTAACATACATAGACACAGACAGTTAAACAATAAGAACGATGTAGAACAATGGCTTCAATATACATTCATTTTTTCCCTATGGTTTCTAGAATCAGAATTTCAAGCCTCAGAGGGTCCACAAGGAGGGTGAAACTAATCTATCTTGCCCAGATTTGGAGCCCTCTAGGGCCTGAGATGTTGGTGGTCTCATCTGTACCTTAGACCTGCTTTCTTCACTTGCTGGCTAGGTGAGTGAGTATTGCCATCACTCTGATGATACTAATTGGCAAGAAGATTTGATTCTTAAACAGCATCATTTCCACTACGTGGAGCATGTGCAGGGCTGTCGGAATCCAGAATCCACATTGGAGGGAGAAGATGGAGTCAGAATGGTCCAGGGGATAAGAACTGGATTGGGATGCTCATTACCTTCTCCCCTATCCCTGGGAAATTAGTTGGAATAATTAATACAGCCCTAGACTGTATCAGTTTATTTGTGATCTCAAAAGAGGGTCTGGGGCTGCCATGGCTGCTGGGGGAAGGTTCCGGCAATACAGCTTCAATGAGGCCTTGCTGGCAGGGAGGCCACCAAAGGCCAGAGCCAAAGTGTGTGTGTGTGTGTGGGGGGGGGGGGCAGCCAGGGCGGTATTGGTGGTCTTTACCATGAGGCAAAGATTTCCTCATAGAAACATCCTGGTATTGATGCTTTTCATATAGGAAGCAACACCTGGACCACTGACTGGTTCCACATTGCTTTTGCATTGCTTCTCCTTACTTTCATGAAGAATCTGTTTTTCTACCACATTTAATCTGATGGACTATTTTGAGCCTATTGGCTGGATCTGCTTAGCCAGATTGCTGAGGGAATATTTACTTTTCTGACATTCATTATCGAATCAGGCTCTCCTATCTCTTAATCCCTTGAAAGGGAGGAATGAAGCAGAAAAAAATCAGTATTATCTTGGCAGACTTAGTTTGCTTTCATTTTGTACGTAAACTGGCACTCATGTATTTGATCATGTTTCTGTTGTAAATTGATTTAAATATACCAAAACCGAACAAAATTAGAAGAGAGAAATTTCAAACAAAACATATTCAGGTATTTCAGCTAAACTCCTTGAAGGGCAAAAACTGCCCAGGAAACAAACAAAAGCTCTAGATCAACTCAATGTAAGCTGACTTCCTGAGGGGATTTCATTGGTTGGAAAGGTTCACTTTAAGGACCAATACAAGGGGTTAACTCAACTCTCTGGTTGATTCCTGTTTCCAAACAGAGAATTCTCTTGTTCTGAAAGAATTATTTATAAAATAAAAATGTTGACAAGCCCTTCACAGCTGACTAGCTGAGATTCATGTCTGTTGGGATTATACTGGTAGAGATGAACTTGTGTTATTTTAGTTATTTAAAACTCACTGAAGTGGTTCATTGTAAGATGCTGAAGAGGCTGTTTTTTCATTTTGCTAATAGGAAATAGAGGGGAAAAAAGGCTTTCTGTTTAGAAGCAGCACTTTTCGGTGAAGCAGAATGTTAGTTTCTATTAATGCTCCGTTCTCAAGTGGCAAATTAATTTTTCTATCCCAGGCATTTTTGGGTTTTGTGAAAACATAGGGGTAGCATTTCAAAAGTTCGTGTGTGTGTACCCAACCTGTGCATGTGCAAGCTGTGATGCTTGTGCATTCCGATGTGTATACAAATCAGGATTGTGTGTATGCTAGAGACTCAGTGAAAGCTGCTGTCCATAGCAGGGTACAGATTAACTTTAAAAATGAAAAGAAACGCATGAAGGCATCAGTCTAACAAAGCATATATGCAGGGTGTGAGTAGCCTATTGGCTTCAGTTGGCTTAAATTTATGCACTGGGTTAAGTGCTTTGCTGGACTAAGGCCTGAAGTAGCTATTATGGAGAAGTATAAGTTTGTTATGTAGAACAATGTGAATGTTTACTCAATACAGCTTCTCCTAGGTTACTAGATGTTGCATTTCTCAGTGAATGTTGTCACAGGAATCTGATAACTTTTAGTGAAGTTTCTTTTTGAACTAGGCTCTCTTTCACATCCAGGTTCCATTCCTGATACTTCTAAAACATGCGCTGCAGTTTAATGTGGAATCCCAGTTATTGCTACTGGAAATCAAATAAGGATTTAGTAACATAGCAGAATCCATACCACATCCTCTCTAGCATATTGACCTTAATATTGAGTATGCAGTCACTACATTGTGACTAGGTATCTTATGTCTCATTTTCCAAGCAATCTTTTATTAGATTAAGTCAAATAGGAAGAATAGCTCCATATTTATCATGGTGGTGAATCGCATGTTCAGTCAAGCACTGCATTAAATTAAGTAGTTTAAATGTTCAGAGTATGAATTGAATTATAACATAGAGGCCTCTCTCACATCACTGTTTAAATTTTCATGTAGAATTACTAGACATTAGTTCCCTGTATCCCTTATGGCTGAATACAGTACATTTCATCATGCTATGTATCAGTATTCCACTGGTACAAAGCATACTTTAAAATTTGGAAACAAGAAGAATTTAATAATGCAGTGGACAGCAATAGATTATAGACCCTTTTACCACTACTAGAGATTTCTGGTAGCCCAACTCTGTAAAGCTAAAAGAATCTAATTTGGTGCTCTTGGATAGGTGTCCACCCCACAAAACACTGATGTTTCTTTGATGACAATCTCAGCATGAAGAGCAAGGACTGAATGGCCATGAAGACTGAACTACTTTTCACCCTAAAAAGCAATTATCCTTCCAAAGTAAGTCTTAAGGACTATTGGCATGCTGGTGTGGAAGATCTTTCGTTACTGTACTAGTCTATGGTTAAGCAGAGGACATCAGCCTAGGGCTCTTAATGTATCCCATTTAATGAAACATGGACACAGCCACAATAAATAAAACGGGGAAGAAATGCAGAGGATGCTCCAGTGGGAGTGGGGGCAGCGGTGGGAGGTGTATTTGAGAACAGAACATTTGCAAAGAGTTTGAGTCACTTCCAGCTCTTCGGGAGAAGAAGGAAAGGCAATTTAACACCTGCCTAATAATATTGCATCTAATCATCTCCAAGCCTAATTGGACTTGTTCTTTTCCAAGGAATACAAAAAGCATGGGGTTGCTTACACAGTATTTGTGAAGGTTGAAGTCAGTAGCCCTAGATACTGAACTCATGACTGAGTTGTAATACCCACTCTCATATGTATAATAACCCACTATATGTCACTAAATGTTCAGCTTTCCTCTGTGTCACTAGGTGCTCATCTCTCCTTGTGCTGTAAGGTACTTGTCGATCCTGCCCACCTTGTGCCCCACAGTGCACAACTCCATCCTCCTTTGGGCCACTCAGGGCATAACACCATATTCCTCATTTCTTCTTTCTTCTCTATCCCTTCATGCAGCCAGGGTACGCAGCTTCCCTCACCCCGCCCCGCCCCCCAAGATAGATTTGGCAAGATGGAGAGTTGCAAATCCACCACTTTTCCTCTGGACAACCTAATATAGAATAGCCCCCCCCCAGGGACTAACATCCTTTGAAGCCCCTTGATTAATATTTTAAGGGGGGGGGGAGGCCAATTTAAGCTTCTGATATTTCAGAAAAGCACCTAGGACTCATGTGTTAAATTTATGCTTAAAGCAGCTGGTCTAGTTTTTAAATCCAACCAGCAATTACTTAGCCTGGAAAAGAATGATTAAAACTGGATTATATTTAAGTTTGTGTTTCAGTTTCCATCTGTGATGGAATCAAAACCCATTCAGCTTTATGATCATTCACTGTTTCATTGGGATGACTTATTTCCACACACATCCTCCCCCATAGCTTAGAAATGTCTTGGTTAAGAATGACCTTGTTCAAAACTTTCTCTCATGGTTTAACTTTCCTGGTAGGAACACTTTCAAGCAATGTGATAAACAACTTATGCTGCATCTGAGCTGAAAATCCTGTGCTGAGAAGATACAGAGTCAGACTTTAAATGTTAGAGACATGCCCCTGTGCGCATGCATTCACAATACCCAATTTATATGTGCAAATGCCTTATACTGGTACATCATGATCTGTTAGGTGCATGACTGACCATGTGTGAATTCATATGCTGAATTTATGCAGACAGAGCTGGTATTTCCATACCTAAATCTTTCTCTTATTTGTCTATCTAGGTTTTACCATCTTACTTATCACTGTAATATCTAAGTGCCAAATGTAAATGTGTGATTATGCACATCTCACTTTGAAAAATCTTATCTTAAAAAGTAAACTCTTTTGCATGATTTTTTGTGTGTGTGTGTGTGTGTGTGTATATATATATATATATATATATATATATATATATATATATATATATATATATATATATATATATAATATATACATAATACACACACACCACCAAACAAAATAAAACCCAGCTCCCAAGAAGCTCAAATCAAAATACAAACTTGGAATGTTTTTACATAACCAAAACCATAAATTGTTCCCATCACACAAGCTGTGAATAAAAACCTATTGCCAAGCTATAGCAACAAATGCATTGCGGGATAAGTGTAATTGCTGTATACCATAGTGATCATGATCAATCAAAATAATAATAAAAAGTTCCATTATTGATTGAGCTTGAACAGCTAATATAGCCATGCCCAGTTTTTGTGTTCTGAATTAACCCTCTGCAGCCCAGGGTGTGAAACTTATTTTTGCTGAAGTATCCAATTCGACTGACTGTCTAGAAAATGCCAAATGCTGTAAGCATTAAGTGGGAGTCTTAAACCTTTGTAAAGAGAAAGTATCTGCCCAAAGTTTGCATTTGTACAAAAGAAATTTCCACCTGTCCCAGGGATATGTCTGCCCAGGAGCAACTTTGTAAAAAGTTCTACGACCATCTGAGCATGGTCATGTTAATCAAATCTCTCTCCTCCACACCTGAATTAATTAACAGAGAACAACATTCAGAAATTCTGTCTTTATGTGCACAGGAAGTACAATTGATGCTGTGAGTGCATCTGTAATTATGCCTGTAGCAGACAGTGCCTTCAATTGCATTAATAAAAATTGCCACTGTCAAAACATTAAATTTAGTTGTGTAGCAGATATGGATGATGATGATAAATCCTCATTTCTTCAGGCACCAGAAGATACATTTGACAAGGTTTTGATTCTCTTCAATTTATGCTTTTAATACATTTTCTAGCTTCTTACCAACACTGCCTCATAATTTTGGCTTGTATTCCTTCATGTTCCATGCATTTCTTGTGATTACATTTGCACTGCTCATGCCAATGAATTCAACTGGGTTTGTGCTGGAGTGTGTTCAAGATGGAGTTCATATCCTCCTAATCCAAGGTCTCCTTCATGAATGTTTTCCTTGCCTGGAGTCTGGGGTGAGTCTATTCTGGCCTGTGCCGGCACTGGAACAGGATTGGGGGCTTCATAATTTATAGTCAGTTCATCATTATTCACGATACAGTCCATGTCATCATCCTTCACCTGCTCCTGTTTTAAAAAGGAAAAGGGACCCTAATCAGTGACAACTTCCCAGAAATGGAAGGGATGGGATTCAATTTTAATATTTTCAGTGTTAATGATTAATATCAACTATTAATTACAGTGACCTCACTTTGATTTTTATCAATTTGAAGCAAGTGGCTGCCTACAATCTCCTGCTTCTGCGTACCATTGGAAACCAGGCCTTAGGTCTCTAAAGTAGGTCACCCAAAAACCCACAGTACTAATACTTACTAGCCACTTTTGAAAATGTGGCTGTACTTTTTCACCCCTACCCACCACTATGAAATGACAGCCATATAGTTTCTAGCCTTGTTAAAGTCTTGATCCAAAGCCCATTGAAATCAAATAATGTAAATGCTTCCATTAATTACAGTGGGCTTTAGATTTAGGTTCTAAATGCTATTCACAAAGTTTAATGCACACATGATATATATACTTACTCCATATGCTCTAGGGCTAGTTAGCAGTCTGGCAATGGGATTACACCATTCAGGTAATGTTGTTGTAAGTGGTGGACCAGCGTGGGTTAAAATGGGCTTCAAATATCTGTGAAGTCTGTCAAGGAATATCTCCCATAATATGTATATTGATGCTAACAAGTTTCTCTATTACAATAGATAATTTTATAATAAAGCAGAAGATAATCATGCAATTAAATGAAAATCTAGGAGATGGCTTGTGTTTAGACACCCATCAGTCCATTCATTCAGCCATCATCCACTTTAGATTAGTGTGTCTACAAAGCCATTTGATGTTCCGAGTCTGTCAAATATGGCACCATACCAGCTTAGCTAGACACACCATGACATAAGAGACAAGAGGGAATGGGAAAAGAGGAAACGTATAATAAGAGTTCCATGTTTAGCATTTTCAGCTAATGTCTGTGATATTGGGAAAATGTTTCCTACGCAAAAGAATATACAAAACAATTTAAGATTTAGCTGTATGAGCCACATTACATAAAAGATCCAGTGACAGGGAGTCTTCTGTTTTTATTGAAATCGCACACTCAGCTTTTTATAAAATCAATGCCTCTCTTCACCAGGCAAATGTATTTAATCAAACATTAAGCTTTTTTATAGCTGGGGAATAAGCATAATTTGTTTTCTGTAATGCTTTATTTTCAGTATTCAACATATTCATTTTACATTTCATACATCAATGCTCCTTTATATAAAATTATGTAAATAAGATTGTAACAGGCGTCTTCTATTGTATTGCTCCTGTCTTTCCAATCTTTTCATACAAAAGTGCTTTATTGAGATGAAAAAAAACCTGCTCATCTGTAGCAATTATATCGTCCTTATATCTGCCACTAAAGATTTTCCCAAGAGCACCTCAGGTTGACTTATCTCCTCTGCTACTTTTGCTCACAGTGTAATTTTCACTGGTTTATGGGAAGCCAGTTGTAGGCTATTTTCTCTGCTGAGGAAAATTTCCTCTTCTGGATTGCTGGCTATTTTCTTTTGTTAAAGCTTCTAGGAAAGGAAAATAAAAGTAACAGATGTAAAGCTACTGTCCATGAGCTCTATAGCAGTATCATGGAAGTACTGAACAAACTAGTAACAAAGTGTGTTTAGGTTAACTCTTTCAGTACTTCAACTTCATTAGTTATTTATTTAATGCTTATAGGGTATTTAACACTATACAACACACAAAGCACAGGCACTCTATATCCTGAAGAATTTACAGGCTAAATAAAGCAGACATAGAGAGTTAGTCATAGATTAACTGATTTTTAAGGCCAGAATGAACCATTCGATCATCTGATCTGCTCTCCTGTATATCACAGGCTGTAAAATTTAACCCAGTTACCCCCATCTAATATGTTCACCTAAACCATATATGCCAGAAAGGCATCCAGTCTTGATTTGATTATATCAAGAGATGGAGAATCAACATTGGGAAGCTCAAAGGAAGGGGATGGCTAGGATTTTTTTTTTAAATGTTAATATTGTTGCCTTGCTTCTTGGGGATATCACGAATCAAGGGCTTTATTAGGGATTGGGTTGTCTTCCCAGAATAGGAATATCCTGTGCTTATGGCGCAGCATGGAAAAATTCATGGGGCCATTTGTGTGTGAAACAGATGAACGGGGCATTGAGACTGACCTCAGTGAGGGAGAGGATTAGACTGACACACTAAAAGACAAAGTTGGAGATGGAGACTGAGGAGGACAGTAGGGCCTTGAATGGGAGGACAAGAAGTTTAAACCAGATAATCAATAAGTTAAGCAGCTGTCCAATTAGTTATATTCTGTTTTATTTAGCTCTTATTAAAGTCAATGGACACATCCTCATTGACGTCAATGGTAGTTGCCTTTTGAAAGTAAGGTAGGCTAAAAGGTCTCTGGGAGTTGTTATACATTTTGTAGGTATTTAATTGTGAACAGCATATCTCATGCTACTAGTACTATTATTTTCTTATATTGTGAAAGGAGATTCTTCTTGGGAAATAGTCAATATGGTTTTTGTAAAGGGAAATCATGCCTCACCAATCTACTAGAATTCTTTGAGGGGATCAACAAGCAAGCGGACAAAGCAGATCCAGTGGATATAGTGTATTTAGATTTTCAGAAAGCCTTTGACAAGGTCCCTCACCAAAGGCTCTTAAGCAAAATAAGCAGTCAAGGGTTAAGAGGGAAGATCCTCTCATGGACTGGTAACTGGTTAAAAGATAGGAAACAAAGGGTAGGAATAAATGGTCAGTTTTCAGAATGGAGAGAGGTAAATAGTGGTGTCCCCCAGGGATCTGTACTGGGCCCAGTCCTATTTAACATATTCATAAACGATCTGGAAAAAGGGGTAAACAGTGAGGTGGCAAAATTTGCAGATGATACAAAACTACTCAAGATAGTTAAGTCCCGGGCAGACTGCGAAGAGCTACAAAAGGATCTCACAAAACTGGGTGACTGGGCAACAAATGGCAGATGAAATTTAATGTTGATAAATTCTAAGTAGTGCACATTTGAAAACATAATCCTAACTATACATATACAATGATGGGGTCTAAATTAGCTGTTACCATTCAAGAAAGAGATCTTAGAGTCACTGTGGATAGGTCTCTGAAATCATCCACTCAATGTGCTGCGGCAATCAAAAAAGAAAACAGAATGTTGGGAATCAGCAAGAAAGGGATAGATAATAAGACAGAAAACATCATATTGCCTCTATATAAATCCATGGCATGCCCACACCTTGAATACTGTGTGTAGATGTGGTCACTCTATCTCAAAAAAGATATATTGGATTGGAAAAGGTTCAGAAAAGGGCAACAAAAATGATTAGGGGTATAGAATGGCTTCCGTATGAGGAGAGATTAATAAGACTGGCACTTTTCACCTTGAAAAAGAGGTGACTAAGGGGGGATATGATAGAAGTCTATAAAATCATGAGTGGTATAGAGAAAGTAAATAAGGAAGTGTTATTTACTCCTTCTCATAATACAACAACAAGAGGCCACCAAATGAAATTAATAGATAGCAGGTTTAAAACAAACACAAGAAAGTATTTTTTCACGCAATGTTCTGTCAATCTCTGAAACTCCTTGCCAGAGGGTGTTGTGAAGGCCAATACTATAACGGGGTTCAAAAGGGAGCTAGATAGATTCATGGAAGATAGGTCCCTCAATGGCTATTAGCCAGGATGGGCAGGAATAGTGTCCCTAGCCTCTGTTTGCCAGAAGCTGGGATTGGGTGACAGGGCATGGATCACTTGATGATAACCTGTCTGTTCATTCCCTTTGGGACAGTGCCATTGGCCACTGTCAGAGGACAGGATACTGGGCTCGATGGACCTTTGGTCTGACCCAGTAGGGCCGTTCTTATGTTCTTCCTTTAGCAGGATGATCTGAGTTCTGTCCTCACTAGGAAGTTTTGAGAAGCCATGTTGTGAAGCATACTAACAATTTGAATGTCCTTGTTTGTTGTGTGACTGTAGACTTTGAGAGGTAATTTATATTTTACCTACAACAGCAAAATCCTTGGAGATAGAAAAGGTGGCCACAGCTCTGAAATACATGTTGGACAGCTCCCGTGGGCCTGTAGAAATACAGGCCAACATTAGGCCAGAGTGAGCTATGGTTTTAAATTGAGTTTGGATTTTAGCATGAGTGATAGGCCCAGAGCCTGCAATTAAAACAAATGAAATTATGAAAAAGAAAAGTTGTTTGTGTTTAACTTGTATTGGCTAGGGTAGAATTGGTAAGGGTGCTTTGTCAGAGCTTTACTGTACCCCCTGGAGTCACACCATGATGGGGATGTGTCTCCTTGACCTGCACCTGTTTGAAGTATTCTCCGTATGTGTATATTTTGGATGTAACCAACGTGAAGTGGCCTTTGAGACTAACAAAGGATTGCTTGTGTGGAAACTGTGTCATGGCAAACCTTAATCTTATTAGAAAAATTATTTCCAGCAGAGCCCTACAAAATCCTGTATATGGCTAGAGGGAGAGCTTCACCTTTTCCCTTATCAAAGAGTGATGGCTCTGGGTCTCAAGGCAAACACAGTTCCCCCAAAGACAAACATGGTATCATTTTATGCAACAGTTATTATTAAAACACCCCATAAAATATGGAACTCTTTTTCATACCATTCAAATCCACTTTCAGTCATTTTTCAGGAAAAATGCAGTTTTCCATGGCAAAGGCAAGCCAGGCTTAAACATACATAAGCCAGGCTCAAACAGGTTAATAGTGTGGCATTTCATATGCAAGACATTGCTGCATTATATAATGAAATTTATGTCAGAGGCACAAATCTCTGGAAGTGAATGTGAACACTCCCTAGAGCTTTGCTTTGCTCTTTTGCAGTGTCTCTAATGTTTCTGATTTGCAGCTTTTTATTCTACAGTGTCTCCTTTGTTAGTACTCCTATTAAAGCAGAGTTTGTAAGTTACGATTATGTCACAGAACTGAGATAAAAGCATAGGTGCTCTTTTTTATATCGAAGAGGAAACACTAGTAAGAGACATGCAAAGAGAAAGATATCATTCCTACATGTTCAGAAATGTGGTTTCCTTAAGTACAAGTTATCTCAGTTCCTTGTTAGATTTTCACTTTGGCAAAGAAAGCAATTTCGATATACAGTATGTGCAGGGCTACAGAAGAAGCTGTTCCATTCTGAAAATGTGTGTGTATTTGTATGTGTGTCACTTGTAAACCAACATACTTTGTGCTGAGCATATGGCTGAGAGTTGGTGCATGGCTGAGCTGCTGCCAACAGCTGATTTGGACTGTTTGGTCACTGTTCTTTGAGAGCCTGTGTGTGCCCAATTAAGCTGGAGAGGCAATAGCAGGTGACCTCTGGGGGTATAAATACATGCATGGCAGATGTGTCCCAGAAAGGAAAAGAGAAATTTTTAGACAAGATTTCCTTCTGGTATTTGTAGCAAGGAATTCTCTTCAGAGGCTGGGGACCTATGTTGAGTGGTTGAGAGGGGCAGGGCATGATGATAGGAGATTTAATTATTACGGTTGTACATATTTATTTTTTTGGGGGGAAGGACCATGAGAACCAAGCAGTGACTTGACTTCAGATATCAGATGCCATGAAGAAGATAATCAGCACTGTAAAACAGTGATGAGAAGGAAGCCATAATTGTGGAACATATTTCAAAAATTACAGGTTCCAGGACCTTTCTTATATTTCCTTGAGGGCCAGAATGTGATCTTTGTTTATTGATTTTTTTAATCTTAGTGATGGAAATCAGCATCTGACCTTGAACTTAGACTGCTAAATAAAAGCTTATGTCTACAGCCTCTCCTTTAGCCTTTTCAGAAATGCGACCCCTGTTACACACAGAATCCTCTAATTGGGCAACCAAAAAATCTCTTATGGGATTGAGGTGGTGATGTAGAAAAGAGGGCTCAAAATCCATTGGGCATTGAAAAACTATGCTTTTTGTGGATACCCTGCTGCATGGGGATGGGCTCTATCCTATCCATGAGCGAACCAGCCCCTTGGCAATTAAAATAAATAGCTTTCAGAAGGAATATTTAAACTATACGTAGGACCTGCTGGAGAATGCTCATGATGTTTTGGTGGGCGCCATCAATATTTTGGATGGAATTTGTTCAGAAGAACCGAATTTTCACAGCTAAGAACAAGAGATGAAAATGAAGCATGACAGTGGTCCAAGCAAAAACAAGATTTTCACTAAAGAGGGATAATAGCAATGGCTGCAATGCTGGGAATTAAAAGTACAAACCTCTTTATGCTAACATTAGGAGCTTAAAACTCAGAATGGGCACAATGGAAAGTCTGGTTTGGAAACAGTGGCAGATTAAAGCAGAATTCCTGTGTAAAAGGAGCCAAGTCCTCTGCTGACAGAGCCCTACAATCTGCTGTTTGTTCAGCATAGGAACTACTGCTAACTTAAGAAAATATAACATTGGGTTTCACTTTCCTTCCACTACCTCCTCTTAAAAGGATGGGATTCCTTACCTCAAGTCTCCCACTATAGGACAGAGGGCCTTTCCGTTAATCCCCAGCCTGGCAGGAAATAAGCATTGCATTTGAAAGGCCTCCAGAACTCTGAACCTCATCTGTCTTTTCTCTGCCTGGTGCTGCATAGCACAACTCTCTCATTTTGCTAACAGGAACACTAGAGAGAAGTATGCAAATAAGTGGTTGCAAAGGGGAGGGTGAAGAGAGCAAAAGGAAGGCCTGAAAGCCATGTAGGGGAAAAAGCAAAGATTTCTGTCTTGTGCATGTTAGTTGTATGGCTTGGGTTAGAAGTATGGCAGGACAACAGACGGTAAAAACAGAATGATTTAGCCTGGAAGGAAGAAGATTTAAAGGGGACCTAATTGTGCAGATGTGCAGTGTTTCCAAATTATGAAGGCCATAGTGAGAACATCTTTCTTTTTAAACTGTCCCATAACAAAAGAACATGTGAACACAATGATAATAAACGGCACTCAGTTTAGAGCAAATAAAAGGATGTACGGCACTACATAGCATATAGTCAGCCTGAGGCATTCACTGCCTTACTAGGTCATTGAGTCAAATACTGTAGCAAGTTTTTTCATAAGGGAAGGATAATCTAATAGACACAGCAACATTTATGGTTGTGCAAGACAACAGGGGCTGCCTCATCTCATCCTTCAGGCTACCTACAGAGGTCAAGAAAGGACCCCTTCTTCCTGTGTACAGAACTGCCCACCTAAGAAGATGTACTTGGGTTATATTCTTTCCTTGATGTCTAAAACATAAGCCTCTGGCTACTGTTGGAGGGTACTAGATGAGTCTGCCACAGTACAGTAAATTCAGTGCTCCTGTAATATGGTTATTGCTGTGTCTGATTAAAGTGTAAAATGTCTTGGTAATTTTTTTTAATGGATTATTTCAACATGCTATTGGAAACGTTGTAGGTATTAGTCACAAAGAGTGTAAGCCAATTTCTTAATGCCTGCCTCCTCTTGTATCATAGTTCATTATGTTTCCAATGATGGATTTTGAAAAAAGAGATTATGAAAGACATTTTTATTTTAATTTGGCATCTTTCTCTTCTGTTTATTGCAATACACTGCACACATGTACCAATGTAGACATTAACAGAAATAGCGGAAAAGTACAGGTCAGCTTGAATAAGCATGAGTATTTTTCATTCTCAGTGTTTCATTGTTGATAGAGAGGTCAGCTATCGGAGGTTCAATCGTGAGTGATTCATAATACAAACCATAGAAATGGCACATGAACAGTATAGTCATTTCATAAATGTGATCTATTTAGGAAATGTATATCATCACTATGAACATGGCTTTTGTTTGTTCTTCCTTCGGGATGTGCCTGGACCAAAGCCCAGTCCAGATCAGATTTCAAATCTCAGTTTGCAGGTCAAACCTCCTATATAGCAGTTCAGATCTAAAATCCTAAAATTTGGGAAGGTTTGGACTGTCATCCAGATTTCAAAGTGCCAGGTCTGGGAGGGTTCAGATCCATCATTTTTATTCAGACTCATCTCCTAATCTTTTTCCCCTTGAAACTTCATAATGACTCTGTTCAGTCATCTATTCTCTTTTGCATAGAAATGGGTTCACCAATTTTAAATCCGTTACTCTGAGGTGTTGCCATAACAGTCCCCAAGTATCTTCCCGTTGAACCATTGAGTTAGACTGTGACATTTAGCCATAGCCCTGAATATGTGGATCTGCACTACCCCAGGGGCTAACTCGGGGGTATTTTTCCTCTTGGAGGCACACTAACTTCCCAAATGCCTTTTGTCTGCAGGGTAGACATGTTTAGAATGGTGCAGCTTTCTTCACCCACTATTCTTAAACAGCTCCATAGGCTGATGCAAAAGGTAGGCGAATTCTGAGTCATAGTTATAGAGTTTAGGGCCAGAAGGGACCACCAGATCATCTTGTCTGTAAATATAACACAGGAGCCCTCCCTCTGCTCTCCTGAAGGATTTAGATTGTCTTTAGGTGGGACTTGCAAGATGGATCAGGCATATACCTAGATGAGGACTATGAATAATTTGACCTCACTTCCTTCTTCCTCTTAATTGCAAAGGTAGAGGAAATCTGGGAAAATCAGAATGTAGCAGTGCAGAAGACAGATAATGAGCAACTGAGAACTGAAACTTGGCCTCTCAAGGCACATATCTTCAAGGATGAGGAAGGAGTTCACCAGGCAGTTCTTTGGAATAGAAGTAGGTATATGAGACAATCCCTGCTAATTATATGAGTCCTTGTGAGTAAATTTCAACTATCCTGAGAGTTTGCTAGGGACTGAAAACCTGGTAACAAAACAGATTATTTGGATTTGCCCCCCCAGAATTGGCTTGTCAATACATATACTGTGATGCAGCCAGCATCTTTCTGACTGAGGAATGGATCATGCATTTGGGAGCCCATATAAACTACACCTATTGGCCAGATGCATCACAATTATGCAGTTCCTCACAAGGAGCAGTGTAAAATATTTCCTGCATGCTAGTGAATGCCTGCGTCCACAGTGCCCCAGGTCCCTGCTAGCTCCGGGATTTTGCGATTGAGACCAGCAACTGAGCCAGCTGTAGGTTTCCTTTGCTACAGCATATAGCACTATTGCTAGGTCACTGCATGTCCATTAATGCTCTGCATGTTAGGTGCCAGTGGCTATCTATTATTTATTAGCTGATAGTAATCCTTTTGCAATCCTTTGACTTGGCCATTAAAACAATATTCAGAAAACACGACAGAAAGCTTGTTTAGTACTTTAAAGACTTGCTCCTAAATCCACTTGCTATAGGTAGTAGTCATGATTTTGGGGGTTTGTTGAATTTTCTTTAATATTGCAATGCAGAGAAAATTTGCTTCAACATGTTGACTTAGACAGTACAGAACTAAATGTACTAGGGGACTAGACAAATGAAAGACTAAAGTCAAATTATACTACAAGAGTGAGAAAGAAAAGCAGAGAAAGGAAATACCAATCTGGAAGTAAATATAAAATCATTGCAATAATACTATGGATGACATGAAGACAAGAGGAGTATTAAATAATTATGTGGACCGGGCAGTCACTCAGAGTGATCTGGATCATTTGATAAGCTGGGCCCGTTGAAACAAACTGTGTTTTTAATATAGCCAATGCAAGTTATACATCTAGGAATTAATATCTAAAGAATGGAAGAAGCAATGACTCTGAAAAGGATTTAGGGGTCATAGAGAGGACAAACTCCCAATGCAATGCTAATGTAGTCCTTGAATATATAAGTGGGATTAGTAATAGAAGTAGAGAGGTGACTTTATCCCTGTACATAGCATTAGTGACAATGATACCACAATAATGCATCCAGTTCTGGTGTCCACATTTTAACAAGGATATTAAGAAATTGGAGATGGTACAGAAAAGAGCCACAAAAATGACTGAAGGACTGGAGAAAATGCATTTTAGTAAGAGTTAAAGATCTTAATCTGTTTATTTTATTGAAAAGAAGATTGGGAGGTGACTTGATTACAGTTATATCTATACCTTCATAGGGAGAAAATACATGTTACTAAAGGGCTCTTGAATCTAATGGAGAAAGGGGTAACAAGAATCAATGATGGGAAGCTGAAGCCAGACAAATTCAGATTAAAGGTGAACAACCTTTTAAGAGTCAGGGTGATTAACCACTGGAACAACTACCAAGGGTAGTGGTGTATTCTTCATCTCTTGATGTCTTCAGATCAAGACTGGATGCCTTTCTCAACAATACGCTTTAGCCAAACACAAGTTATTGGGCCCAATACAGAGGTAACTGGGTGAAATCTAATGGTTCTGTTATAGAGGAGGTCAGACTAGATGATATAATGTTCCCTTTTGGTCTTAAACTTAAACTCGATGATTCTATGAATTAATTAGTTAACATGGGAAAAGCCCTTTGAAGTTAGGAATCTTATAGAAGTTCTAAATATAGTTATTTCCCCCTGGAGTTGGGGTGGTTCTGTACTTAAGAATGTATCATCTTTAATCTTAGCTTGGTTTTTAGAACAATTTGTCTTTGTATTTCTTCCTTTCTTGTGTGGCCAGTTGTCACGTGTTATGCCTGGGTGAAAACACTTGCTAAAGTCTGTCTGTCTTCTGGTTATTTTGTTCTGCTTGACTCAATTCAGTAACACTTTTGAAAGCGCATCATCTAAGCTCCTCTCTGTTCTGTACCAATGAAATAAATCTTTCATTATCTTTGTTTGTGAATCTGCATTTCCTGAATGAGTTTGATAATGCTCTGTTGCCTTTGTGTTCAATTATGATCATTAGCTTCAAGTTTGTCAACAACAGAATGGAAAGAGCATTTAACTCATTTAGGATGTCATAGAGTTTGCTTTGGGTAAACCATTTACATAGATTTTAAATTAGTTTTGTTTTTGTTCCTGCATCTAACATAAGCAAGTGGTACAATTAGGGCAATGGACCATTTCCTCTTCTTTCTGACATTGGGAAAATCAACTCTGAGATCCAGATAGAAGATTTCAACTCCAATATGCTGCTCCCTCCACATGCACACATGTAATTGGTGTGTAAGGGCAAGATATTCTGGAGTGCACAAGGCAAGCATTGTACACTGGCTAGGTAAATTAGTGATGGGTGAAGAGTCAGAAGTTCACTTCAGTTTGAATAAGTGCTCCAACTTCAAATATGTATCTGAACCCTTATCCAAATGAATTGAACTGCTATCAGTACCACCACTGGGAGTGTGCCCAAACTGCCTTTCCTCAGTCCCCAGGGAAGAAGCACCTGGGAACAGCTCCCTTCCCCAAACAATAACATTTATACTGCCCAGCAGCAGGACCTTCACAGCTGTGGCATCACCAACACAACTTTTTTCAAAAGATAAATGAACTCTTCCTGGGAGCATCAGTAAGGGAGCCACTTTGTGGGCATACACACACACAGACATAAATGTCCACTATGAGCCACATTTTTGTCACGATCACACTAGATTATGATAGTTCTCTGTATCAGGAAGTAACGCACAGACTCCAGCATGTGCAGAATGCAGCAATCTGCCACAATGGTGAGGGCTGTCATGAGTACTTCACCAGTGTACTCCAGTCCCCTCACTGGCTCCAAATCGGTTTCAAGTCCTGATTTTTTTTTAAAAAAATGGTCAAGACTAGAGCTGGTCAGAAATTTTTTTTCATTAAAATTTTCAATTCAAATTTTAAAAAAGGGGAAAAATTCATTTTTGTTAGAATTTTCCATGGACATTTTTTACTTTTGGGCAAAAAATTGGAAACCAAAATGTTTTGTCTGAAAACTAAAACCCTAAGATTGAAACCCAAAAATTCTACTTGTAAAATGCTGCTGCCATGCCTCATGGGTCTTGTAGTGTTGATGTCTCATGCTCCCATTCTCTTTTATGGGCTGAGGTCCTTATTGGACTACATCTCCTATAATAGACCACATTCTCCCCTCTTGCTGGGCCCTGGAGATGCCTATAGAGGAGAAGAGGAGCATGAGGCACCTACACTACAGCTTCCAAGCAGAGCATTTACAAATGGAAATGTTACATTTTTCAGCAAGAAATGTGTCAGTTTTGAGCTGTTTTGGGTTTTCACTGAAAAGTCACTATTTTCTGTGGAAAGCAGACACTTCTTTGTGGAAAAAACTTCATTTAGTCAAAACTCAATTTTCCGTTGAAAAACAGTTTTGATGGAAAACTTTCAATCAGCTCTAGTCAGGCTCCACCTCCATCAGCAATCGAGAATCTGTTAAGGCAGCGGTCCAGGACAAAGGGCTCTAGATCTAGATATAAAGCAATGATGATTCACTGGGCTCAGCTGTGGAAGGAGCTACCAGAGGAGATTAGAAGGACCCGGAGTCTGGCTGCCTTGAGAACACACTGCAAAATCCCTGTACTGATGGAACTTTCCCACAATAACTGGTCGATTTTCATATGTAAAAATCAACAACAAAACCTATATACCCCATACAGAGCTGGCGACAACTTGGGAGGACAAAGAGCAGAATAATCCATGAAGTCCACTGTGGGCCTTAGTATGCAGGTCTAGTTTGTTGGGAAGTTCTTAGATACAAAGGAGATAGATTTTACAGAAGACTTAGAGAGAACTAAAAGTAGGATTTGAAATCTTGCAGGAACAGGATTCCCACGATGTGTCCAGTAATTCCTGCTTCTGGACAGGCTGAACACACAACAAGAGCAACCTTGCTCATGGTATCCAGAGTCATAAACACACAAACCTGATTCTCCTCTCACTTATACCGGGGAAAATCAGAAGTAACTCCATAGGGGAAAAATGAAATTATATCAGTACATCAGGTGCACTGTACTTCCAGACAGGGGAATAGCATCAGTACCAGTTATCTGTGCTCACTGAATGGAGAATACGCTCCTAAATTCCAGAGGCTAGAAGTGGAAAAGCATGTGAAAATCAAAATAAACTGGAAATAAATTAACAAATGTTTTTAAATTTCAACCATGTTTAAAGTTTTGCTATTTGTTTGTGTCTGTTCTTATTTTATCCAAATTGATTTGTCCAGTCTCTAGTCACAACACTAATGTTACTTCAGAAAACTTCCATTGTAGACAACACATTATATGGTTTTTATACAAGTAGTCAGACATTATGGTGATAAACACCAACACAGACCAATAGATTTTTATCTATATTGAAAAACTGTCAGATATAATTGTACTTTGCACGTCTATCATGCATTTCATATGAGTACCTCAAAGTGCTTTAGAAATATAAATAAACTTCACAACATCCCTGTGAAGCAGGTTAAATACCATATTAATATCCTTGTTTTATGGAAGCGTAAGTTGTAG
The DNA here is from genome assembly GCF_009764565.3 of Dermochelys coriacea. Taxonomy (NCBI): domain Eukaryota; kingdom Metazoa; phylum Chordata; order Testudines; family Dermochelyidae; genus Dermochelys; species Dermochelys coriacea. Next base: position 32,181,640 of record NC_050076.1, on the reverse strand, counting down.
ATCAGAGGTTGTGACTCACCTACATGGCAAGTAAATAGCAGAGCCAGGATTCCTGCTTCCCATTTCCTTCCTTCAGTCACTAGATTAGTTTACAAACTGTTCTGTTTCTGAGAATGTGTAAACATTTCTCCCTCTGGTTCTATTTGGTTTTGATTTCAAATACCTGTAGGAAGTGGTTACAATTTTCCAACATGGATTCTGAATAGGCTCTTACATCCATAGCTATTCACCTAAATAAGTAGCTTGATTTTCAAAAGTGCTGCACACTTCAGCAGCTCCTGCTGAAAAGCCCAGCCACTAATGTTAACTATGACTAATAGTTGACTAACTATAATAATTTACATTGCTCTTATCTACCAGATTTGTGTGTGTGTGTGTGTAGACCTGAGAGGGACCATTCTTCTTCACTGTTTTTTAAAAAACCATTGTGATTAATTCTTTGCTTTTGAGTGGCAAGATTGAAAGAGACACAGCCTTAATTAGGCTGAGTTTTGTGAAAACACAAAAAATTATGGATAAAGGGCTCTATGACCCTCTCATTGTGAACTTCCTGTAGCATCAGTACCAGTTATATGTGCTTACTGAGTGGAGAATATGCTCCTAAATTCACTTCATTCATCACACTTTTACAGTCTGTGAATGCAAATAAGTTAATCCTAAACCAATCTGTTGAGAAGATGGCAAGATTCTATTAAAACCTCTGAAGAATATTATTAGCACAAACAAATGTGACCCGGTTATATCCTTTTCATTAAATAAAGTCCCTATACAGAAAATTAAACTGTGTTTCATGATAAGATTTTATCACTGAAAAATAAAATTCCTTGAATCAAGCGTGAGAGTATTCGTTTGTGTGGGGGTGTAGAAGCAATGGAATGAGGCCAGCAGCTTGACATTAGCTGCAACAGCTACTCTGCTGGCTGCTGAAAAGGAAAGGACAGGAAAGGAAGGTGATGAATCATTCTGTAATTTCACTCTTACATTAAACCTTCAATTTGTCATGATTATTTACTGTTGCATCATTAGTGTAAGAGTTCAGCTGACATGAGCTTTGAGCCCGGTCTTAAAACTGACACAAATGGTACTTTGATTTCTGAATGATGATTATTCCTTTGACTATCCAAGTATTGACAGTGGTGTTGTGTGTACACATTGAAAGGACTTGAGTGAAACCAAGGAATGCTTCTAATGCTCTCTGTCTGCCTCCAAATTAAACCCAGTTTTTATTGGAATCATCCCCCTGGTTGGGAAATAAGAACTGACCCAAATGTTCACTGCAAACAGGAAATGAAACTCTTTGCCTGTTTGAAAATATTCAGATAACAGTTTATTCCCTGGTATTTGTTTGTGATCACATATCTTTATACTTGATGAAAGCAATGCCTTTCACATGCCTCTCAAGGAGAAAAGTCCATCAAACAAGCCATCAGATAGTAATGACTTAAATGTTACTAATCCTCAGAACTGTTGAATTCCTGCCCTGTGTCACATTTTACAATATGGGAAGATTTTAGGACTCCACTGTTTTTCATGCAGATTCCCACATGTTGTTAATCTATCTAGGTCCAGTGCCTATCACCATGGTATCTGACCCCTATCTGCACCTGGAGACTGGAGCACAGTTTTTTTATCCAGGCTCTCACTGTTGTCATCTGACCATAGACCTGCTGGAAAGGTCTTCCAGTACTGGAGCACAGTTGCCATTTTCTCAGGGAATATGAGGCACCTAGTTTCCCTGTGTCCTAGGGGGCAGACTCCTGAGTTGTCCCAATGCATAAGACTCTTCATTCTCTGACTCTTAAATTAATTTATGTCGCTTTTAGTAGGTTAATGGTATTATTGTAGATAGATACAAACCTTTATACGGTCCATGTGAATCTGTCCTTTAAACAAATGTTTTCATTGCAAATGACTTATTATCACCATATATTGGATTAAGAGTGCCAAAATATTATCTGCCTGGTATAACTATTACACTGTATCTGTAAACATTTTTACAGTCTGCTCAATGTAGGGCCATTAGTGAGACAGATTTCTGTCAATAATGATTTCATTTCTCAGATTGGGACCAAGATTAATAAAGAAAAATTAATCAATAATCAGCAGTTTTAAATGACATACAATTGCAGAAAAATGTTTTAAAGGAAACCTAAATTGGAATATGTAACCCTTAAAATACAGGTTCCTTAACAGTCAGGTTAATGCTCTATAATAGTGCCTAGCAAGAAGTGAAATTGCTTTTCCTGAAAGAATGAGTGTGTGTGCGATGCACTGGAGTTCTTGTTCACTAATTACACTAAAATGGAAACAAGAATATGACAGAAACTGCAAATAAACAAACTGGAATCTTGGGGGTCTGGTAATTCAAGGTGTTGAGTAATGAGCTCCAAGGCCTTTTATCTATGCTTATCTGATACAATTCCCAGGCTAGAACTGTTTTCTCTAGAACCTATTTATGCTGCTCTGGCAGTGTAAAGGGGATGTGAAAGTGAGTATACACATATAGAATAGATAAGTTGTATTACTGATGGGGCACCTCTGAAGGGCCAGTATTATGCTTGCCCTAGTCATGTGAATAGACCACATGATGTCAGTGAAGTATACAGTGAGCAGGATGTGACACATGGATAGGGTGACCATATTTCCCAAAGGAAAATAGGACACCATGTGGGGCTAGCTCTCGCCTCTCCCCCCGCCCCGTGCAGGGCTGGCAGAGCCGCTTGTCTGAGCCCTCCTGCCCCTGCAAGGCTGGGGTTGCTGCTCGCCCAAGCCCTGCCTGCCCCTCACCCGAGCCCTGCCTTCATCCTCTGCATGGGACTGGCATCGCCACTCAGTCTCCCCACACCCAACATTTTTGACAAAAGTGGGCATTTGTCCCGTTTGTTCTTGCTGACTGATCAAGTTGGCAAGAGCAACTGGGACAAATGCCCACTTTTGCCGAAGAAGTTGGAACGGCCAGAACAGTGCTCAAAAAAAGGACTGTCCCAGCCAAGACAGGATATATGGTCACACAACACGTGGAAAAATTTAATTGCAGGCATCTGTTTGGACATCATAACTTTATTTGAAAGGAGCATCTCTTTGGAACATTATCTTATCTTGTGAGGCAAGCAGAAAACTTTTTCTGCAAGAAAAGAATTACTACAGGTCATCTCTTGCAACTGTAAGGCAGCCCTCTGTTTGTCGAAGGGTAATATGGAAGAGTGCAGTAATGCTACACCACCTGGACTTGACGCTGCCTGAGATCCCCATATGTCATTTTCAGATAACCTGGATGGATCTATATAAATGAGGATCGCTTGTCAGGAAGAGCCCTATTTTTAATTGTCCCTGCAGCTCAGAGCCACTCTAGGCATGGAATCAACCAAGACAACTTGGCCCCCACATCCACGCTCTGCAGAACTTGATCATGTTCAGATTCCATCCCTAGCATCTGACAGTCTCAGAAAAATTATTCTTTGGCCTTGAGGTTGACATGCCGGTCACATATAATATTTTCCACCCTACCCCATCACTCTGGTTTGCTTTCTATTGCATAGCTTTTACTGGGGAGTTTTCATTCTTAAATAAGTGAAGGTTTGGCAACAGAAGTAAAACTGTTGTCTGTGAACAAAAACCAGCAAGCTTGGTAACACTGGCCCTCTAAAAGGGAGCAGGGCAAGTGCACCTGCGCCACATCAGCTGATCCACACTAGGCTTTAAAAGATGGCACCTGGGCCTGGGGAAGAATGAACACCATTTAGTGAGTTAGGAGCTAGAGCAGGACTGCCGGGGATGGGAGGCAGTGAGATCCTGAACCGAACTGTCGGGAGAAGGACCTTCACTGTGAAAAGCCCTGTGGGGGCGATGCTCAGCAACAGAGTCTCTGGGAGGGGAGGAAGTGTCATCCTGAGAAGCGCAAAGGGAAAAAATCCTCTGGGAGTTATAGTGCAGTGAGAGCTGAAGGACTGTTTTTGTTTGTTTTACTCATGTTGGAGAAATAAAATTGTCAGAGGCTCTTCTGGGAGCAGCCCTGCCTTGTTACATGTGGCATTGTGGGAGCAGAGCAATAGGCTCAGCATGGGTGAGGAAGTCAGCTATAAGCCTCCAGTACGATTAATTATCTCTATTGCAGTACTGCCTAGGAGCCCTAGCCATGGACGAGGCTATATTACAGTCTGTCATGTGTGCTGGACTAAAACATGTTTCCAGGAAATTAAATATTTACATGGTGGTGTATATACAGTCATAGAACAAGCCACATTAGTAAAAAGTGCTATCAGCAGCAGGCATCAAAGCGCTTTACAGACTACAGTGAATTTTGTCTCACAATGCTCCTGTGTAGCAGGAAAGTAGCGAAGGTTGTTTGAGCTGGTAAAAAAAAATAAAATTCAAATTTTGAACACTTATGGAAAAAAGGATGAAAATTTTCGCAACTTCCCTCTCCCACCCCATCATCCATTTGGTCTGACTAGTTCTAATCACTATCTCTGTTTAACAAATAGGTAACTGCAGCACAAAAGTGGTTTAGGCCCTGATCCTATACCATTAAAGTCAATGGGAACTTTGCCATTGGGAGATAGTTGGGTTGCCAACTCTCCAGGATTGTCCTGGAGTCTTCAGGAATTAAAGCTTAATCTTTAATTAAAGATTGTCATGTGATGAAACCTCCAGGAACACATCCAACTGAAATTGGCAACCCTAGAGACAGTATGTAGGAAGGGGGAAGACTGAGATCAGATGAGGAGCGTGGGGATTGGGGGAAGACTGGCTCTGTCTGTGCAAGGAAATTTGAATAGGGAGTCTAGGGGATGTGCGGGAGGGAGTAGACTGAGATTGGGACAGGGAGCCTGGGGGGGATGGGTAGGAGTGGGAATAAGAGCCAAGGAGAGGAGAAGGCTGGTACTCAGACTGGGAGTCCAAAGGCAGATATGCCACTAGGACACGGAGTCAGGGTGGTGGAGAAAGGATGGGTAAAGGGACATGCTGGAGGGGACATGAGCAGAAGGGGGGTCAGACTAGAGGTTCTGAGGGGGAAAAAAGAGTATGTGGTCATATAATTAAAGATTTATCATAATGCACAGATATAAGGGTGTGTATGTGAGCGAGAATTAAGATTTCACAGGCAATCTTAATTATAGCATTTCCTAACTTTTGAGTGCTTCACTTTGCAACCTTAATAATGTTCCTTTAACATAATTTTTGTGTGTGCAATTATAATAAAGAATGAGATCCTTTACATAGGTTTTTGAGCTACCCTCAGAACATAGTACCTGCTCTATCATTTCATGTTAAAGTCTAGCAGATGGTCGAGCAAAAGCTATAAAAAGCTTCTCCTTTTCTGTTAAACACTTAGGACTTTCCCATAAAAGTATTATTGCATGTATTATAACACTTAAGTATTTTAAGAAGACTTTAGTTTTCACATTGCTTAATTAGGGTCTGTTTAAAGCATGTGTAAAATTGGTCTTAAAACACAAATACATGTGCATTTTTTATTTTATATTGTTATATTTTAATCAAACCTAAAAACAGCAAAGAATAACTTCCCAAGAATTAGTAAAGAAATAAAATATTTTAACTTTTATTCCCATTCATTTTGTTGTCACTTGAATTTTCCTATTCAAGACTTCTTCTCCCTGAGAGAGAGAGCGCACGCGTCAAATGAATTTTCCTTTCACTTCTGGGTATTAATGCACTGATTTTCTTTCTGTTGCTCTATGTTATCTGATATTGAAGCTGGTTGCAATGAATTTTAGTATGTCACTGTCAATCACAGCAGCTTATCTGAATTTTATTTGGGCTGAAATTGAAAATTCCTGAATAATGTGACACTGAGGCATAGGTTGTTCTCAGAGGGGCAAATCCTTCTGCCCTCCCTCTGTGGATGTAGTTGGCCATACATGTAGACAAACTGTTTGCATTTTGATGCTCGGGGTGAAGGATCTGTTCATCCCATGGGCCCATCATGGTTCTGCACCACGAAGCCTGTCATGGCAAAGTCTCCCTGTGCATCATTTTCCAGGGAAGGAGGGAGACAGGAAGTAATAGGAATAAAGACAGAGTAACTATAGGAATCCCTCAGCCATTCTTCCTCAAGGAAGAAGAATGATGTAGCATGGGGCTATAGCAGCCCTGAAGGTACCATGGTGGCTGTAGAGTGGATCTGTTGCTGTTCCTTAGTTTGTCTCCCCCATATGCAGCCCACGTAACAAGGTTGTATGATGGGTACTGGGTTGGTTCCACAATGAGATGTTGGAATGACTTAAGTGCTCAGATAATTGTCATTCAACTAATGGCTCCTATTAATTAATTAATTGTGTTGTCTGTTAGCAAGGGCTGGTGTTTACAAGGGTATTTTAACTTTTAATCATAAGTAAGTTAATGCAAACTGTACTGGGAGGGAATGGTGAAGAACAAGAAAGAATAAAGATTTCATAAAAAGAGGATGGAAAGCTAGTTTGTAGAAATTTATAGACTAAAACAATAATGCAGTTGAAGCAGTGAGACTGAAGCAGAGTACATTAAAACAATGTTTTTCTCAGCCTAAAGAGAAAAGTTAGATAAAAACAATCAATGTACTATTTATTTTCCATTTAATCTGCGTGCTTCTGTAATCGCACATACTACACCACAAAGTCCAATATCTGGCCAGCTAAAGTATTGATTTATGTTGCTCCAGGTTATACTTTAAACCACAGGCAAAATACCCTCTTAGAAAATTGTTTTATGCAGCCCCTGTAAAGGTTGGATGCTTTACATTTTTTGTGTGAGGAAAGAAGAATGAAAGAGCATATTCTGTAACTGGTATCAATTTATAAAACACCAACACTAGCTCAAGATTCCATTCCCTAACAAGGATTTTCTGTCAAACAGAAATGTGACCTGCTAGCAATTCAGGCGTACAAGAGTACTAATAAGTTTGCAAAAGAGAAAAGCCTCCAGAAATTTAGCTGAGCAGAATTGTTTTCCCCCAAGCTGCAATAGAATTTCAGAATTGGTTCTATATTTTCATTTCTGAGTGAATAAATTGTATTATAAAAAGGGGTGACGTATGCAAGAAGAAGTAAAAGAAACCCATGTGCCAAGCTAAGTGTAATAACATTCGTAAAACAGATGAATCAAGGAAGTCGTACCTTCTCATGGGGCAGTATGCTGATTTGGCAAGTGTGTGAAGGATTCCCATTAACTCTAGTAGGAAGTCAACAGGAACTGACTGTGCATATCAGAGGTCATAAGATAGCTACTAGTTAGGCTTGGAAGGATTAGATATTTATCAGTAAGTGTCAGTAAATGATGATTTCCATGCATTCAGAGAAACCAATGGAAAAATATATCCATCTATAATATCAAAATTTATAGACAGGAAAGGTTAAAAAAAAAGCTGTTTAAGAACTTAGAGTTTGATTTAACTATATTTACTTTGTACGTTTTGCCATGTGATGTTGACTATTTGAGTCTTCATAGTTATAAATCTTTAATGTTTGGAACCTCAATATTTTCTGTCCTTAAATAATTGTCTGCCTCCCCAGTCCATTTTCCCACAATTGTGAAAATTTAAATAGATAAGAATAAAAAATGCTTTAAAAATAAACAATGCTATTATCTGTCAAAATTATATATATATAAAATTGAATTCTGCCTATTAACACACATCTACCCACAAACTTGTATGTGGAGAGACTATTTCAGTGTAAAAGGCCAGATTCATTCCATTTAAATCACACACATTGAAAGCTATGTTTTACCATCAATATAGGCTTGATCTTTACAGGTGCAACTTTACCCGCATTTGGAGTCCAGTTGACTTCAATGGGGCTCTGTATAGGGTTGGGTGGGAGATTCACATGGATCATATTGCAGGATCAGGTCTATATTTGGTGTACTTTTCAGAAGCAAAATATGAACACTTTCAGGGAAATGCACTGACTAGGAAGTTGAGTGATTCATTACTTGTTTATTATTATGAGGAAGTGTTTTCCCATTTAGGAAAAATAAACTAATCTATTCCTCAATCCTTCACCCCTCTTCTCTGTGGGTGCATGCACTCCTAAGAAATGGGGGTTTATCTTTGTGGAAGCCTTTAATTAAATTCTGGAAGCACATCACTGATGAACCAGAATCATCAAATGAGAAAGCAGGTGAGATACTTTTGAGATGTTAAGGGTAAAATTTAACCTTTCCCTTTGCTAAATGATATAGTTTTCAATTTTAGTAAATAGTTTGGTGAAAATGGCCACACTTGATTAAGAAGACATTATCAATACCTTCTGTAGTTAAGGTGGCACTTCACTGAGTTGTGTTACCTATACTTCGAAGCAAGGGCAACACACAGACCCCTCGGCCCCCCAGGTTCCGTCTGCTTCCCGGAGCGGCATGGGGGCAGGGCAGGCAGGCAGGCAGGGAGCCATCCCTGCCCCCGGTGCGCGCTGGGCCAGAGCCGCTCTAGGTAAGTGCTGGGGGGTGGGGGGGGAGGGACGCGTGGAGCTGGCGGGCTGCAGAAAACAACCCTGTGGGCTGCATGTGGCCTGCGGGCTGCGTGTTTGAAACCCCTGATCTATGTTCTACTTTCTTAGTAATATAAGTGCTCAGTAATTACCACTGGAACTAGTCTGGGCCCAGTTTTCAAACCTGGGCACCATAGCACAATGCTCATCTGCCACACTTGGATGGTCAGATTGACACATTGATCCTTAATACAGATGTGTCCAAAAGTGCCAATTTGACATCAAATGGCCCAGTTTTCCAAGGTTCTGGCAGCCTCTTAGGAGCTCCTGACCCCTCAATTTCCATTGAAGACTGAAGCATCCCAGCACCTTGCTGAACTGGGTCCTACATATGGGGTAGGTGAATCCTCAGTTGGTCTAAATCAGTGGAGCTCCATTGACGTAATGGAACTAAGTTGATTTATACCAGCTGAGAAATGATATTTTTAAGGTAAGCATTCAAATAAAATCAAACTCCTGAGGTGCATTTCCTATTGTCATACACTCATAGATTGTTTCTTTTACAGTGTTTTCATAAATATCTGCTAGCAAGCAATCCTTTGCAGGTAATGGATATTTTCACTATACAGTAGTCCTAACAGCTGCACTTAGAGCATCAAGACATATCTCTAAACGGTGTAAAATTCCCAGATTTAGATTTAGAATAGGAAGGCAAACTTCTGCTGTCAGCACTGCACAGTGATAACAAATGATATTCCATAATGACTTCCAATTCAACACATGAAGGGACAGCACAATATCAGCAGAAATTAGCTGTGCTGATATGAGAGCAGAATTTGTCTACAAGCGCAGATGTACATGGTCAAAATTCACTTAGAAAACTGGCTACTTTTTAAAAGACAACAACATGTCCTTCAAGTCAACATGCAAAACATGCACAAAGACCAAACAAAGGAATTTACTTTATTTTCTAAAATCATGTGTTCCTCTAGTGCTTTTTTTTTTTTTAAAAAACAGCCCTTTCCCACGCTACTCTAATCTAATTAACGCTGAGACATACATTTTCAATTCCTTTTTTAAATACATAACCACTGTTTTCACTTCCACCAGTTTAAACCCATTACACTTACCCTTGTTTTAACAACGCTTTTTCATAACACTCCAAATACTGAACTCCCAAGGCCAAAGCTTCAAAGAAAGAGGCTATGTATGTGAATTCCACATGCTGGCTTCACAGACACGCACATCAGGGTGTGTATCCATTATGTACTGAGTTTTCTTTAAGAACCAGAAGAGAAATCCACACATTTTCTGTTGTACATGAAATTCTGAATCTTTTATTTATTGTTTGTCTGAAACCTTATTTCTTTGTGACAAGGGATCTGAGATGCTTATTATGTCAGCATTTGGCTGAATAACTATTTTCCTGATGCGTATCTCAGAAATGTGGAAGAAATGGAATGTGCGCACACTATATTATTAACAAAAGAATTACTCAAATACTTGCCTGGGCACTGACAAATGAGATCCCTGTATTGACTCAATCACACTCAAGAAACTCCCACACTCAAATTCACTACACACCAGTGTCTCACTAGGAGGAGGCCATTTAAAGCATAGCTCTGTGTTGAAGGCTCTGTAAAGTTGCACTTCCCCAGCAGGACCAATGTGTCAATCTCTGGGGGTATTGTAGCTGAAGCAGGGAAAATGTTTCTTGGTGCTTGAGAGAGTGCAGCTGCTGTTCCACTACTTAAGAAGGTGCAGCATCATGCACCTGTATGCCTGAAGTGCTCTGTCATGGCTTCCCTTCTCCTTCTCACCCAGCTAACTTTGGGGAAGGTAGCATTAGCAGCGGCACTAGCACAAGCACCACCTTGTGCCTGGCACATGCAGTACAGTGGCCTAAGTGTGTGTTGTTAAGAACTGATATAAGGCTCTGCAGAAAGATGGCCATCTGCAATGCATGTTTTACTCGGCCTACAAAACCCAGGAACTATGCTGCATATTCTTGAGCAACAGTTACAGTCACTAATGTTGCAAAGTTATTCCCAGGGTTATTCCCATTGATTATAAGATCTATTGAAAAAAATAGGACTATTGATCTGAATAAGAGTTTGCAGGAATAGGGCCTAGGAGTTGAGACACATCTTGGCAAGGAAACCTCATGTGTTTCAGAAAGAGACTTTTAGGGTGCACTTTTAAAAGGACTCAATATTGCATTCTAAAAACTCCACATGGACCTATTTGCCCATGCAAAAACTGTGTTTGTGTACACCAACCTAAGTTACAAAGTATAGATCCATCTCTGGAGACAGCCTGTCTTTCCTAGAGTTCAAGAGTGTTTGGATTTGGATGATGTTTGTGTGAGACTTTGGTTTGGCCTGCAGAAGAGATTGTAACCAACTACAGTGCTTGGATCAAGATCTGACCCTCACCAGAGTTTGGAGATTATGAACATAAGGGACTTTGGTCAGGGAAAGCAGTGCCAATGGGTTAATTGAAGGTTGAGTTTAATGGTTTTTACATAGTCACCTTAAAATGAAGGTACTCAGGTTTTCTTGTGTATCTGAGATCTTTGTGTAATGGATTAAAGGCTAAATTCTGTAGCCCTTACTCACACCGAATTATGTCACTAAAGTCAGTAGGATCACTCACTTTTGTAAGTGCTACTTGACATAAGTGTTTGAGAATATGCCGCTAAAGATAGACCTATCCAGGCACTGAGATGGTCCTATCACAATAGCAGCTGTGAGCCTAATGTCGATAACCTTGTGTTTTTTGAACTCTGTCTTTTTGGACTGTTATGGTTTTTTTACCAGATTCAGTTGGGTGTGCTGAAAGAGTGCCCTTGATTTCAGTAACTGCATTTTTTTATTCTGATCTTACCCTATAAATCATGAATTATTATATGAAACAGCTATTATATGAAACAAGATTCCAGTCCTAAATACACTTGAAATATAATATACACTTTAGATTAGCTCAACTCTACATTCCTTCAGAGAACATTACTTACTCAGAGAAAAACAGTAATAGAAACAGTAACTCATGCGAAGCATCTATGCAAATCATGTCAGCAAATACTCAAAAACATGTAATAAATATACCTAGATAACAGAATAAAGAGACAATGGAAAGTACCCAAGGAAAAATGATAGAAAAACAATATATAGTAATTAAATATTCTAGTACCTAGAATTAGAAACCATTTACCTGCAAAATTGTATACCCTAATGTATGTATTTATGGAATTTCCTTATTAACATTTTCAAATTAAGGATTAATTTAATCATGCAAACGACAACATTTTCCCTCTATTTGGGTGTTGTGAATTGCGCCTCCCCTGCGTCCAAACATTTTCTGCTGTACTGCCCAGTCCTGAGAGGTGCTAGTGTCTTTTGCAAGGCACCTCATATATTTGGGCCCTTAGGCAGAAAGCTTTATTTTCTAGTCACACTGAATGGTTACTGAGTTGAAACAGCAAGTGTGTGGAACATACACCTTCTGAATAAAGTGGCTGCTTTTCTAAGTCTCAAAAAGAAAAGGAGTAATTGTGGCACCTTAGAGACTAACAAATTTATTAGAGCATAAGCTTTCGTGAGCTACAGCTCACTTCATCGGATGCATTTGAAGTGATGCGATGAAGTGAGCTGTAGCTCACGAAAGCTTATGATCTAATAAATTTGTTAGTCTCTAAGGTGCCACAAGTACTCCTTTTCTTTTTGCGAATACAAACTAACATGGCTGCTACTCTGAAACTTTTCTAAGTCTGTAACTGTCCATCCCCCACGTCTCCCCCACCGCCCGGTTCCCAAACAGATGCACCTGAAGCGGAAAGCTAAAATAGTAGGTTGTTTGGAGTCAGCAATACAGGATTTTCCAAAAAACATGTACCGGAAAAAAATAAGTTAAACAAATATTCTGAAAAAAGTCAACCTAACAAATGAATGCTAGAGATGTTTGAGTTGGCTGGATTATTTGTTGTTCATTCTCAGTGATCTAATTTTAACTTAAGTTCACTTTAAAAATTAGGCAAAGTATTAAACTTGGGTGTCTAAAGTTAGGACCATAGACCTACGTTTTCAAATGTGACTCTTGATTTGGCATGCCTCTGTTTATCACTGCCAAATTTAAGACAGTATAAAAGGGCCAGATTATCAAAACGTGCCAAGCTCCTGCCCTGTATTTTATTAAGATGGCTCAAACTGGACACCTACTGAGGAGTCCTGAATTGCTAGTTACTTTTTAATATGCACCCCATAAATCCAAATTAGGCAAAGGTGCTCTGCACACAACAGACCTCCATTGACTTCTGTGAAAGCTGCGAATATGAAGCACCTCTGAAAATTGGACCACTTGTTTAGATGTCTAAATTTAGGCACTGAAGTTTGAAAATTTACTCACGTCTCATGTAATGCCAGCCACATCTTTTGTGATAACTCTCCTACAGAATGCAGACACCAGTGAGCATGCGGGACCTCTTTCTTTTTACATTACTGTAAAGGAAGCGTATTTTCCCTAGAAATATACAGATAGCCTTGCCTTTCATTTTTATAACTTGTTTTGTACATCAGACCTTTAATTATTTAGTAACTAACTATAAATTAAGGAAAAATCTGAATGGGCAAATAGCTGAATAGAGCAAACTATCCCAATGCACATGAAAGATAGGAAGTATGGTAAGAGACCATGCTAGCAAAACCAGGATATCTTCTTACAAAAATGGAAACTAGGATAAATTATGAAGGATGTCTTTAAAAAAACAACATAAGCATGCAGGGCCAAAATTAGAAAGGCACAAAACGAGATTAAACTAGCTAGGAACATAAAGGGTAACAAGAAAACATTTTACAAATACATTAGAAGCAAAAGGAAGATCAAGGACAGAGTAGGCCCATTACTCAGTGAGGAGGGAAAGACAGAAAATGTAACAATGGCTGAACTGTACTTTTGTTTCAGTTTTCACTAAAAAGGTTAGCAGTGATCAGATGACTAACATAGTGAACATCAGTGTAAATGGAATAGGATCCGAGGCTAAAATAGGGAAAAAACAAGTAAGAAGCACTTAGACAAATTTGATGTCTTTAAGTCAGCAGGACTTGACAAAATACATCCTAGGATACTTAACTTCAGTACCCAGCAAGATGATGGAGCAAATAATCACTCAATCAATTTGTAGACACCTAGAAGATAATAAGGTGAAAAGTAACAGTTAACATGGATTTGTCAAGAACAAATCATGTCAAACCAACCTAATATTCTTCGACAGGGTAACAAGCCTTGTGGATATGGGGAAGCAGATGATGTGATATATCTCAACTTTAGTAAGGTTTTTATACTGTCTCATATGACCTTCTCATTAACAAACTAGAGAAATATAGCCTTGATGAACTTACTAAAAGGTAGGTGCACAACTGGAAAAATTTACTCAGAGAGTAATTATCAAAGGTTCACAGTCAAGCTGGAAGGGCATATTGAGTGGGGTCCTGCAGGGTTCCATCCTGGGTCCGGTTCTATCCAATAGCTTTACAAATGATTTGCATAATGGCAAAGATAGCACAGTGAAAAAGCATGCAGATATTACCAAGCTGTGAGGGGACGAAGACACTTTGGAGGACAGGATTAGAAATCAAAATGGTTGTGACAAATTGGAAAAATGGTCTGAAATAAATAGAATAAAATTCAATAAGGACAAATGCAAAGTATTACACTTAAGAAGGAATGATCAATTGCACAAATACAAAATGGGAAATGACTGCCTAGAAAAGAGTACTAAAGAAAAAGATCTGGGGGTTATAGTGGATCACAAACTAAATATAGGTCAACAATGTAATTCTGGTGTAAAAAAAGCAAACATCATTCTGGAACGCATTAGCAGGAGTGTTGTAAGCAACACATAAGAAGTAATTCTTTCTTTCTATTCAGCACTGATAAGGACTCAGCTGGAGTACTGTGTCCAGTTCTGGGCAACACACTTCAGGAAAGATGTGGACAAGTTGGAGAAAGTCCAGAGGAGAGCATCAAAAATTATTAAAGGTCTAGAAAACCTGACTTTCGAGGACAGATTGAAAAAACTTAGTCTTGAGAAGATAGAGGAGGGACATGTTAACAGTCCTCACATATGTAAAAGGTTTTTATAAAGAGGAGGGTGATAAATTGTTCTCCTTAACCACTGAGGACAAGACAAGAGGTAATGGGCTTAAATTGTAGTAAGGAAGATGTAGGTTAGACACTAGAAAAAGCTTCCTAACTGTTAGAGTAGTTAAGACTGGAACAAATTACCTCGAGAGGTTGTGGAATCTCTGTCATTGGAGGCTTTTAAGAACAGGTTAGACAAACACTTGTTAGGGATGGTCTAGGTAATATTTAGTCCTGCCTCAGTGCAGGGGACTGGACTAGATGACCTATCAAGGTCCCTTCCAGTTCTACATTTCTATGATTAGTTGAGGAGGAGGAAGTGATGACAGCAGAGTGTTGCAATCGAGAGTACAGAGTGGTATTGTGCTTTGCTTTGGTACTTGCTAAGGAGGTTGAATAGTGCTCTATAGGCAGTGCTATAGTCTAACCATAAACTGATGTGCCTATCTGCTCTCTATGTGCTTCTCGCCTGAACTCTCCTCCTATTGCTCCCTCACTATCAGGTCTGCTCCTTGTGTTCTGATCAGGGGCTCTGCTTCCCCTCTATGCCCATGCTACACGTAGAAGCAGAACGTTGATCAGAAGGGGAGAAGCACAGCGGGTGGTGTGGGAGACATTAGCTGGATCATAGACAGCGGTGGAAGAAACATGTGGTGTTTGGACCCGGATCCTTCTGTTAGTCAGTTCATATTATCACCCAGAATTCAAATCAATTTGGAACTCAACTGTTGTAGGTTTATGAGGATGAAATCTGGTTACCAGACTAATCAATGCCAAATGAAAAACATTCTGCCCCTTTAATTCCAGAAAAATGATTTTTTTTTCCGTCTCAAGATATCTGGAGTTTAGTTTCTCTGGTGTACTCATAGGAATCACTTTTTCCTTTTGTATCATCTTGTCCAGGTGTCTTGCCTCTTCCTCGATGACTCACTGTCACACATGGACTGTAACCCATCTCCTCTTTTTCACATTCAGAATTACAGTCAGGATTTTATATTCAGAAACTTAATGCTATTAGTTACAATTTGGTAACAGTGGTCCTCCTGTTTCTTCATTTCTCTGCACAGCTAAACATTTTAAGAATTGTTTTTAATAACAAAAGTCCCTGACCCTTGTATGAATACTTAGGCCACAATTCGATTTTGAGATTTTTGCTGTATTCTTTGTTACATCAGTCAAGCACTATGATTGAATTATAGAGGTGTATTACTTTTTAAATTTGTTCTGTGACACTAAATACAAGTTGTTTTGGTAGATTAAGGTTACATTTAATATAGTTCTCAGCAGAGCAAGAATTGAGGGCACTGTTCGATATCACGCAAAATAACTAGGGCTGTCGATTAATCGCAGTTAACTCATGCGATTAACTCAAAAAAATTAATCGCAATTTTAATCACACTGTTAAACAAGAGACCACCAATTGAAATTTATTAAATATTTTGGATGTTTTTCTACATTTTCATGTATATCTTGTATTCTGTGTTGTAACTGAAATCAAAGTGTATATTTTGATTTCAAATATTTGAACTGTAAAAATGATAAAAAGAAGAAATAGTATTTTTCAATTTACCTAATACAAGCACTGTAGTGCAATCTCTTTGTCCTGAAAGTGAAACTTACAAATGTAGATTTTTTACTTGTTATATAACTGCACTCAAAAACAGAACAATGTAAAACTTCAGCGGCTACAAGCCCACTCAGGCCTACTTCTTGTTCAGCCAATCGCTAAGACAAACAAGTTTGTTTACATTTACAGGAGATAGTGCTGCCCGCTTCTTGTTTACAAGGTCACCAGAAAGTGAGAACAGGCATTGCATGGTACTTTTGTTGTCTTAAAAGAGCAACACTCTGATGCAGAAACTACTGAACTGAAACCACCACCACAAAAAAAAAACAAAAAAAAACCCATCAACATTCTGCTGATGACATCTGACTCAGATAATGAAAATGAAATGTGTCGGTCTGCACTGCTTTGGATGGTTTTCGAGTAGAACCTGCCATCAGCATGTCATCTGGAATGGTGGTTGAAGCATATGCATATGCAAGAAAATATCTTGTGACACCACCTACCACAGCGCCATGAGAATGCCTGTGCTCACTTTCAGGTGACATTGTAAACAAGAAGCAGGCAGCATTATCTCCTGCAAATGTAAACAAACTTGTTTGTCTGTGTGATTGTCTGAACAAGAAGTAGGTCTGAGTAGACTTGCAAGCTCTAAAATTTTACATTGTTTTATTTTTGAATGCAGTATTTTTGTACATAATTCTATATTTGTAAGTTCAACTTTCATGATAAAGAGATTGCAATACATTACTTGTATTAGGTGAATTGAAAAATACTATTTCTTTTCTCTTTTTACAGTGAAAATACTTGTAATCAAAAATAAATATAAAGTGAGCACTGTACACTTTGTAATTTGTATTATAATTTAAATCTATATATTTGAAAATGTAGAAAACATCCAAAAATATTTAAATAAACGATATTCTATTATTGTTTAACATTGTGATTAATCGCACAATTAATTTTTTTAAATCACTTGACAGCCCTAAAA
The DNA here is from genome assembly GCF_009764565.3 of Dermochelys coriacea. Lineage (NCBI taxonomy): Eukaryota > Metazoa > Chordata > Testudines > Dermochelyidae > Dermochelys > Dermochelys coriacea. Next base: position 32,164,521 of record NC_050076.1, on the reverse strand, counting down.
ATAACAGCAGGACATGTACAAGCTTCTACTACTAGATTTGCAAGTATACTTTAGCTATAACCTAAAACATACTTAACAGGATAATGCTCTGGCTCCTTCTAGCACAATCCTTTCATTATGTTAAATTGCTTAGTGGTGTTCTCATGTTGACAGATGCTCACTAAAGTCTGGGTAAACCATTGAGATCTATTTTACTTTTAATCTAACCTGGATATGAACTCACAAATGCAGAACAGAAAGATCTGTGCATTAGCCAACTGCACCAAGGCTCACAGATTTCTATGATAATGTGTGTGTTTCATAGTATTGATAACCTTTGAGACTGTTCTAGCAGTCCTTATGGGATCACTTATATTTTTACTCATAAAAAAGACCAAAATAGTACATTCACTTACATACATCTTCATAAAAGACAAATTTCAGGGTAGCAGCTGTGTTAGTCTGTATCTGCAAAAAGAGCAGGAGTACTTGCGGCACCTTAGAGACTAACCAATTTATTAGAGCATAAGTTTTCGTGGGCTACAGCCCACTTCATTGGATGCATAGAATGGAACATATAGTAAGAAGATATATATACATACAGAGAAGATGGAAGTTGCTATACAAACTGTAAGAGGCTAATTTATTAAGATGATCTATTATCAGCAGGAGAAAAAAACCTTTTGTAGTGATAATCAAGATGGCCCATTTAGACAGTTGACAAGAAGGTGTGAGGATACTTAACTTAAGGAAATAGATTCAATATTTGTAATGACCCAGCCACTCCCAGTCTCTATTCAAACCCAAGTTAATGGTATTTAGTTTACATATTAATTCGAGCTCAGCAGTTGCTCATTAGAGTCTATTTTTGAAGCTTTTCTGTTGCAAAATTGCCACCTTTAAACCACTGGAGAGGTTTTAGCTGGGGGCTGAAGGTAACGGCTAGTGGCATTCTGTTATTTTCTTTGTTGGGCCTGTCCTGTAGTAGGTGACTTCTGGGTACTCTTCTGGCTCTGTCAATCTGTTTTTTCACTTCAGCAGGTGGGTATTGTAAGGATGACTTAGAACAATGCTTCCTTGGCTCTCATCCCCTTAATGCCCCTACTCTACTTGCACTACATTGATGACATCTTCATCATCTGAACCCATGGAAAAGAAGCCCTTGAGGAATTCCACCATGATTTCAACAATTACCATCCCACCATCAACCTCAGCCTAGACCAATCTACACAAGCGGTCCATTTCCTGGACACTACTGTGCTAATAAGCGATGGACACATAAACGCCACCCTATACTGGAAACCTACTGACCGCTATACTTACCTACATGCCTCCAGCTTCCATCCAGGACTCACCACATGATCCATTGTTTTACAGCCAAGCTCTAAGATACAACCGCATTTGCTCCAATCCCTGAGACAGAGATGAACACCTACAAGATCTCTATCAAGGATTCTTAAAACTATAATACCCACCTGCTGAAGTGAAAAAACAGATTGACAGAGCCAGAAGGGTACCCAGAAGTCACCTACTACAGGACAGGCCCAATAAAGAAAATAACAGAACGCCACTAGCCGTCACCTTCAGCCTCCAACTAAAACCTCTCCAGCGCATCATCAAAGATTTACAACCTATTCTGAAAAATGACCCCTCACTCTCACAGCTCTTGGGAGACAGACCAGTCCTCGCTTACAGACAGCCCCCCAACCTGAAGCAAATACGCTCCAGCAACCACACAACAAAAACACTAACCCAGGAACCTATTCTTGCAACAAAGCCCAATGCCAACACTGTCCACATATTTATTCAAGTGACACAATCATAGGACCTAATCACATTAGCCACACCATCAGGAGCTTGTTCACCTGCACATCTACCAATATGATATATGCCATCATGTGCCAGCAATGCCCTTCTGCCATGTACATTGGCCAAACCGGACAGTCTCTACGCAAAAGAAGAAATGGACACAAATCTGACATCAGAAATCATAACATTCAAAAACCGGCAGGAGAACACTTCAACCTCTCTGGCTACTCAGTAAAAGATTTAAGGGTGGCTATTTTGCAACAGAAAAGCTTCAAAAGCAGACTCCAATGAGAAACTGCTGAGCTTGAATTAATATGCAAACTAGATACCATTAACTTGGGTTTGAATAGAGACTGGGAGTGTCTGGGTCATTACACATATTGAATCTATTTCCCTAAGTTAAGTATCCTCACACCTTCCTGTCAACTGTCTAAATGGGCCATCTTGATTATCACTACAAAAGTTTTTTTCTCCTGCTGATAATAGTTCATCTTAATTAATTAGCCTCTTACAGTTTGTATGGCAACTTCCACCTTCTCTATATGTGTGTATATATATATCTTCTTACTATATCTTCCATTCTATGCATCCGATGAAGGGGGCTGTAGCCCACGAACGCTTATGCTCTAATAAATTGGATAGTCTCTAAGGTGCCACAAGTACTCCTGTTCTTTTTATAAAAGACAGAGTATTCTTAAGGATGAAGAATAATAATCTGCTATTCTGCTGTGGGGAAAAAAGACCACCTTCATTTTGTATCCATGCTTTTGTGGAGATAATGAATTGGAGGTCTTTCATACTTGTCAAAGTAACACAATACTAATTCTTTCATGGGTGACAAGACTTTACTATTAGAGCTGGTTGAAAAGATTTTGACAAAAGATTTTTCCATTAAGAAATGCTGTTTTATCAAAAAGGATTCTCAGGTACAGGATTGAATTTCTGGTGAGAGAAAGGCCCTCACCATTAGCTTGGTGGTGATCCAGGTTAAGTCCTCTTTCTCCCTGATTTGGAGCAGATGCCTTGAACCTGGGTCTCCCACATCCCACGTGAGTGCTAACCACTGGGCTTTTCTCTCTCTCTCTCTCTCTCTCTCAATGGGGTGGGTGAGTAGAGCTCATTTTTTCCCCCGATATGGAACAAGAACAATTTTTAAAATCTCTTTTTTATGAAACAGAATTCTTAATACTTAGCCTTAGATAGCCTTAGGTCAGCCTTAGATACTATAGTGACAGACAGAGCTCTATGCCATACACCATATGGTACATCATCCTCAAGAAAATTGTTGAGCTGGGGGGCAGTGTGGGGGGAGTTTTCTTCAAGAATATGTTCCAGAAACTGGTCTGTAAACTTAACAAGACCTAATCATCATTGAAAATTGACAGTCTCAGATTAGTGGACAATTTTTTTCTGGCTCTCAGCAATATAAGAAATTAATGAGGAAGTGAAGATGTGACAGAAGGTCAGATTCTGATCTAGGTTACTCTGATGTATTTAAGGTAATGCCAATAATGTAAACTTAACCAGGAACCAAATCTGGCCCAGAGTGAGGATTCCAGTAGGTTCACAGAAGACAGGTGTATCAGCCTATATGATGATGTTATCAAACAACTCCATGGCAGACTGTCTAAAAGAAGGTTTCAGAGTAGCAGCCGTATTAGTCTGTATCCGCAAAAAGAACAGAAGTACTTGTGGCATCTTAGAGACAAACAAAGGTGCCACAAGTACTCCTGTTCTTTTTGTCTAAAATAAATCTCTTTTAGGAATTGAATGATGCTCTGATGACACCCTGCTGAAAATGTGGTTTAAAAAGAAAAACTAACTAACCCTTAATTATAACGTCACAAACACTGTCTACCCTATTAGTATATTGAAGGATAGTGAATTGATTTGGCCAGAAAAGGAACTATCCAGAACTTTTGCTCAAACTTCAGATTAATCACACGCACCCTATTTTGACCTTTTGGAGCAGTTCAGTTAAGCCCTGCCACTTCCTGTGTTGTGGTGTTGGGTTTTTGGTCCTTGTTGTTTATTATTGTAGTATAGAAGCACCTAGAGTTCCCTATGGAGTCAAAGCCCCATTGTGCTAGGCACGATATATAGAAGTACATCGCAAGAGTCTGATCCTGTCCCGAAGAGCTTGCAATCTAAATAGACAAGACAAAGGAGAAACAGATGCAGAGATGAACTGACTTACTTGAGATCACACAGCAAATTAGTGGGACAGCTGGGAACAGCACCTACCTGACCTGATTCTCAGTTCAATGCCCTATTTATTAGACAATACTACTTCCTCCAGGCTTCCACTGCTTGACATTTGAGAAGCAGAATGTGCAGAGACTCTGGGAATCTGCATATCTTGGGCTCTTTGGAATTTGACTCCTCTGGTGCACTCATGGCTCACTACAGACAGAATCCCAGAGTTCCTGCTAGGTAGAACTGGTTGCATAATGGACTGGATGTTGCTTTTAATTACACCAGTTGGATTTACACTGGCGTAGCTAAGAGCTGCATCTGGCCCAATAGCCATGAGTAATTTATTCAACACATTTTCTTATATCAAATGTTGAATAAATTACATGTGATTACTTTTTTTTTTGCGCAATTTACCAGCTTTTTAGGTGGTGGGACAGTATTTATCATAAAGAAAAGGAGTACTTGTGGCACCTTAGAGACTAACAAATTTATTAGAGCATAAGCTTTCGTGAGCTACAGCTCACTTCATCGGATGCATTTGGTGGAAAAAACAGAGGAGAGATTTATATAGACACACAGAGAACATGAAACAATGGGTTTATCATACACACTGTAAGGAGAGTGATCACTTAAGATAAGCCATCACCAGCAGCAGGGGGGGGAAAGGAGGAAAACCTTTCATGGTGACAAGCAAGGTAGGCTAATTCCAGCAGTTAACAAGAATATCAGAGGAACAGTGGGGGGTGGGGTGGGGGTAATGCGTAATGACTCATCCATTCCCAGTCTCTATTCAAGCCTAAGTTAATTGTATCCAGTTTGCAAATTAATTCCAATTCAGCAGTCTCTCGTTGGAGTCTGTTTTTGAAGCTTTTTTGTTGAAGGATAGCCACTCTTAGGTCTGTAATCGAGTGACCAGAGAGATTGAAGTGTTCTCCAACTGGTTTTTGAATGTTATAATTCTTGACATCTGATTTGTGTCCATTGCCCTGACAGCAGGATTGTCTGGCTATGTAGACTCCCTCCTCAGGCCCTTCGTTACCAGCACTCCCAGCTATCTTCGAGACACCACTGATTTCCTGAGGAAACTACAGTCCATTGGTGATCTTCCTAAAAACACCATCCTAGCCACTATGGATGTAGAAGCCCTCTACACCAACATTCCACACAAACATGGACTAAAAGCCTTCAGGAACAGTATCCCCGATACTGTCACGGCTAACCTGGTGGCTGAACTTTGTGACTTTGTCCTCACCCATAACTATTTCACATTTGGGGACAATGTATACCTTCAAATCAGCGGCACTGTGATGGGTACCCGCATGGCCCCACAGTATGCCAACATTTTTATGGCTGACTTGAACAACGCTTCCTCAGCTCTCGTCCCCTAATGCCCCTACTCTACTTGCGCTACATTGATGACATCTTCATCATCTGGACCCATGGAAAAGAAGCCCTTGAGGAATTCCACCATGATTTCAACAATTTCCATCCCACCATCAATCTCAGCCTGGACCAGTCCACACAAGAGATCCACTTCCTGGACACTATGGTGCTAATAAGCGATGGTCACATAACCACCACCCTATATCGGAAACCTACTGACCGCTATTCCTACCTACATGCCTCTAGCTTTCATCCAGATCACACCCACGATCATTGTCTACTGCCAAGCTCTACGATATAACCGCATTTGCTCCAACTCCTCAGACAGAGACAAACACCTACAAGATCTCTATCATGCATTCCTACAACTACAGTACCCACCTGCTGAAGTGAAGAAACAGATTGACAGAGCCAGAAGAATACCCAGAAGTCACCTACTACAGGACAGGCCCAACAAAGAAAATAACAGAACGCCACTAGCCATCACCTTCAGCCCCCAACTAAAACCTCTCCAACGCATCATCAAGGATCTACAACCTATCCTGAAGGACCACCCATCACTCCCCCAGATCTTGGGAGACAGGCCAGTCCTTGCTTACAAACAGCCCCCCAATCTGAAGCAAATACTCACCAGCAACCACACACCACACAACAGAACCACTAACCCAGGAACCTATCCTTGCAACAAAGCCCGTAGCCAACTCTGTCCACATATCTATTCAGGGGATACCATCATAGGGCCTAATCACATCAGCCACACTATCAGAGGCTCGTTCACCTGTGCATCTACCAATGTGATATATGCCATCATGTGCCAGCAATGCCCCTCTGCCATGTACATTGGCCAAACTGGACAGTCTCTACGTAAAAGAATGAATGGACACAAATCAGACGTCAAGAATTATAACATTCAAAAACCAGTTGGAGAACACTTCAATCTCTCTGGTCACTCGATTACAGACCTAAGAGTGGCTATCCTTCAACAAAAAAGCTTCAAAAACAGACTCCAACGAGAGACTGCTGAATTGGAAATAATTTGGAAACTGGATACAATTAACTTAGGCTTGAATAGAGACTGGGAATGGATGAGTCATTACACAAAGTAAAACTATTTCCCCATGTTATTTCTCCCCCCCACCCTACCCCCCACTGTTCCTCTGATATTCTTGTTAACTGCTGGAATTAGCCTACCTTGCTTGTCACCATGAAAGGTTTTCCTCCTTTCCCCCCCTGCTGCTGGTGATGGCTTATCTTAAGTGATCACTCTCCTTACAGGTTTCAGAGTAGCAGCCGTGTTAGTCTGTATTCACAAAAAGAAAAGGAGTACTTGTGGCACCTTAGAGACTAACAAATTTATTAGAGCATAAGCTTTCGTGAGCTACAGCTCACTTCATCGGATGCATTATGATAAAGTGAGCTGTAGCTCACGAAAGCTTATGCTCTAATAAATTTGTTAGTCTCTAAGATGCCACAAGTACTCCTCTCCTTACAGTGTGTATGATAAACCCATTGTTTCATGTTCTCTGTGTGTGTATATAAATCTCTCCTCTGTTTTTTCCACCAAATGCATCCGATGAAGTGAGCTGTAGCTCACGAAAGCTTGTGATCTAATAAATTTGTTAGTCTCTAAGGTGCCACAAGTACTCCTTTTCTTTTTGTGAATACAGACTAACACGGCTGCTACTCTGAAACCAGTATTTATCATATACATTATTTGCATTTTCTCCCCCTCAACACATGAATAATTTATTCACAAATAACTTTAACCAGTATTCAGCCCGCTCTCCTGCTAAATCTGAAATACACAGCACTGGAAGTGGTACTTCTACATACTGCTGCAATGGGGAGTGTCAAGGAGACTTCCGATGCATGCATTCGCAGGGTCAGGAGGGGAAAGATTCATCCCCCTGAAAGGTTCTGCTTGTGGCATTGAGAGCTGCAGATACTTCATCTGAAGAATATTACCACTCTGCTGCCAGGTTAGAAGCCTCTTCATAGCCAAAGCATGACAGTGGGTTACAAGAAGGACTCTGCCCAAAGGTTCATCCAGTTCAAATGAAGACACAATCTTTTATAGGCTTATCTGAACTGGACTTCTGATTCTTTTGGGGCTCACTCATAACTAATGGTAACAAACAAATAATTGTAACAGTATATGACCTGTCTATCAGGTAGCCTTTCCATTAGTTATTGGGGTTGTGTGGGGAATTTCATAGGAGTGGTGGGTGACATTCTGTGGCCTGTGCTGTGCAGGAGGTCGGACTAGATGATCAGACTGGTCCCTTCTGACCTTAGTATCTATGAATCTATGAATCTATGAATTAAATGTAAAATTCAATTTTGTTTTATTATTCAACATGTCCTCAGCAGGGAGCTAATAGTCCAGTGCTTTGAGACAAAACAGAAAAGTGGAACATTGCAGGAAATCTCACAGAACTGGTCGTGAATAGCAACTAATGATAGGCTATGCCACAAATCTCAATGTTTCCCCCATAGTAGGTGGTGTTTAGATCCAAGGTCTGGACCTATTTGATTCAGTTAAGAAATCTCCATAGACAGCATGATAAATGTGATAAATCACATTTTTTAAAAGCAACATACTGTCTGAGAATCAATCCATTTAAAAAAGCATCAACAGTGAGGACTGGGAAAGACACATTTCAGTTTATCTTTTCAGTCACCTGACTAATGGAAGATGCATTTTCTTCCCATTTTACTAGACATGTTACTCCAAAACCAATTTCCCCTAAATTAGATTTCTGCAAAGATAAGTGACATCACCTGACAAGAACTGAATGAAAGGAATCCACAGAAACTTTCAAATAACCCCATATATGCTCATCTGGATCTCTCTGCTGAGAATATTCAGTGAACAAAATGTTGGCAATCCAGCAATAGAAACAGTGAATCATTTTCTTTGAGAGAACAGCTATATCAGTTTCTCGCTATTTTGGACTCAATTGTCAAAACTGATTTTTGCTCATGGGGCACCCGTAATGACTAGTCACTTTTGAAAATGTAAGTCTTTGTGCATAAAATTAGGTTATAAAGTAAACATGAAGAAAAGGTTAGGATGGAAAATAATGAAGGATTTTTTAAATATTGGCAAGTATTTATATGTATAAGAAGGGCTAGATGCTATTTGCATTACTCACACAAGGAGTCCCACTGAAGTCAATAGGACTACTTGTACAAATAGATCAAGAAGGATTTGGCCCCAAATCTTTATATTTTAAGTGTAATATAATACAAAACCTACACATATCACTTCCAACAGGCTACCCAAAACCTGATCTCCATTTTAAGGTTTCTAGTACTGTTCTGTTTGACCTTTGCTTAAACAGCCACCTGTGCTCAGCAACTGTTTTCTTGAGGGTCACTTCAGATGTATTTCACTGTACAAGTTAGCCAGTCAGATGTCAAAGAAAAGGGTTTCTTATTTGGCTATAGATCTAGGGTGAAATCAATCTCCACTGAACAAAATGGGAGTTTGCCATTGAATTTAGTCGATCTGGGATTTCACCCATGTATTTTATTACATCTTTTCTCTTCTTCACTCTTTTTCTGTGCTGAATTACAAAAGTATTTCTTTGATAGCTTAGCATATACATTTGTATATATCTAGCCTCTTTATTATTTATGTAGTAACATTTGTTAGATTTTATCAAATCATTTGAGAGAAATGGCATTCACTGCCAGATTTAATTTTTGTTTCTTTTTAAATATGTAAAATTATAGATAAGTACTCTTCTGGATTTTTTTTTACTTTGTCTCTTAAACAAACAACAACATTGTTGATAGGTAGCAAGAACGCAACTGACAATGCTGTACCTGTCAACCTCCCACCTTGTCTACAGATAGCAAGTAGATAGGATAATGAGTGCTCGATAGGCAATTTTGCAGATTTTCTATAATGATAGTAAATGTGATGAGCTACTGTATACATGTAAAAGCATGTAACGAGAGCTGGTACAATGGCAGAATGAAGGTGATTAATGTTCCTGAATCATATTCATACAGTTTTGCCTTTTTTTAACAGGATGATTCAGGACTATTTCAGAAATTAAAAGTTCTCTTTTACAGACACACAACAGCACTGAGTGACCCAGAGTGACATTTTGAGATGTTTACAGGCCAATGACAGTTAATGAATGGGTAAAGTACTCCCATTCTATCCTGATTTCAGAGTAGCAGCCGTATTAGTCCGTATCCGCAAACAGAAAAGGAGTACTTGTGGCACCTTAGAGACTAACAAATTTATTTGAGCATAAGCTTTTGTGAGCTACAGCATTGGAATGCATCCGATGAAGTGAGCTGTAGCTCATGAAAGCTTATGCTCAAATAAATTTGTTAGTCTCTAAGGTACCACAAGTACTCCTTTTCCATTCTATCCTGCTGTTTTATAACACCTCCAGCTCTTATAGCAAAAGGTAAACTTCTTGAAACAAGTTCTATCAATCTTATAATTCTCCCCCCCCCTTTCAGTTTTGTCTGGGAGCTATTTAATATAATTCCAACATTTTCCACATCTATTGGTAAATATTTATTATATTCACAATCTTGTCTGAAAAATTGCCCAGGAAACGCATGAATCAGCTGTGATAATAAAGTTGTAGGCCCAAGTTTATTACAAGTGCATCAGTAAAAGTGGAGGCTTTGTTTGAAAGTTAGGACCATAACCACTGTGGGTTGCAGTCTATCCATCTGTCAAATGGGAACGGTAATATTTATCTCATGGGTAATTTCTAAGACAATAATGAGTGCTGGTGCACTACTTTGAGACCCGAGGATGAAATAAACTTTTGAAATGCACAGTGTTATTGAGGCAAACCATTTATTTATTCCAAATCAGGCAATAAGGGCCTGATACTATATCCAGTGAAGTCAGTGGTAAAGTTCCTATTGACTTTGCTGGTGGAGGATCAGGGCCCGAATGACTTGTCTAAGGTTGACACAGCAAGTCAGTGGAAAGCTGGGAATAGAGCCCAAGAGCACTGACTTCTGGTCACACCACTAGACAGCTCTCCTTCTTAAGGGAGTGATTTAGTGAGGCTCAAAATGTTCACGGTGAAACTTGAAACTGGAATTTTTTTTTATTTACCTAAATTTGACGTTTGGGTTTCTTTTCATCAACGTTTTACATATTTTCATGGGCTCATTTGTGACTGAAAATGTGTAAAGTTTTATGATTTTTTTCCCATGACCAAAACAGCGTTTTCATAAAATTTGATTATCATACATTATAAGGAATACGAAAACTGATGCCATGCCCCTATAATGATAACCACAGTATGGCAATTCCACACAGGCCTATTAGTAACATGGAGGGATTGCTGATACATGGTTATTTTCTTCAGTGAAAGTTTTATATTCAAGTGCAAGTGATATTTACTTCCGTTGCCACCTGAAATATGAACATTGTGAATCAATGGTAACCTATTTCTTTAAAATTACATTTGGGACAAGAAGAGTATCAGTCCAAGCCATACTGTAACTTCCTTCTAACAGTGAGAATTGCCAGCTTTCCTTGTCACAATAACAAAAATTGTTTTTAGAAGAAGCAAATCTGAATAAAGGAAAATGGGGAAATTATGAAGGAAAAAGCCTATATGCCCATATGGAGATTTCTGGTAGAAAAAATGTGCCTTTGGCTCCACCAGACTTCCCCCCACCCCCCAATTCTATATGAATCCACTATTGTTGCTCAGTGGATGGTCTGCTTTCTGATAATTCGCATGTCAAGAATCCTTTTCTACTAAAGAGATTTTTTTGGGCTACCCCTTCAAAGAAAGTTGCAATTTTTTTTTTCATATAACAGCACATTTGTGTATGCAAAGGGCTATTTGCAAGTAGAATCAAGTTATACTGCACAGCTCCCTGTCCGTCTGCGTAGGCACCAATCCTTAGTTAGCAAGCAGAATTGTGAGTTTTTGTAAGGGCGTCTGCTGCCTCTTCCTTTGAAGATTTGACCTCACAAATCTGAAATGTAAATGTTTCATTGTGTCCTTTGCCATATGCAATAGAGCAACTGATAAACTGTCCCCAAAAAGAAAAGGAGTACTTGTGGCACCTTAGAGACTAACAAATTTATTAGAGCATAAGCTTTCGTGAGCTACAGCTCACTTGAGCTGTAGCTCACGAAAGCTTATGCTCTAATAAATTTGTTAGTCTCTAAGGTGCCACAAGTACTCCTTTTCTTTTTGCGAATAGACTTTTTGCAGACTAACACGGCTGCTACTCTGAAACCTGTCCCCAAAAGTACAGGTCTATCAGCAATACTGCACTTTAGTGTCTGTAATATGATATTCAATGCTTCTAAACTTTTGAAGTTTATGGGCCAGTCATTCCAATGGGTTTATCATTTAAGGCAAAAATAAAAAGTGTATAAATCTTTGATATTCTGGACATACTGCAAAACCTGTTTCCCAGGCTTTTGAGAAGTAGTTGGGTTATGTGGGGAGGGAGGGAATGTGTGTTGAATGAGTGAGATATAAAGCATATAACTTGTTGGTTTATTTTGTTAGTTTTGAAATGCTTTTATTGTGTGTCTGTGTCTAGTGATAACAGATGCATTTTAATAATGGTATTAAATAAATAAATAAAATAAATTACTTGTTTTGTAGACAATGACAAAAGAGTTAGCTTGTAAAATGATGGACTGTTATGAACTTTAACTAATGCATTATTTAATTTAATTTTTGTAAAGTGTATTGAAGATGAAAGGTGTATGGAGCACAAGGTACCACTGCAATGGAAGCCAAATGCATGCTTGTAAGAACACATGTGGTATTATTGTTGTTACTCTGTATCTGCAACCAGACAACTGAAAGAGAAGCAAATGTGCAAGAGCTATCACAGCCATTGATCTGATCTAGTAAGATTTAGAACACAGTCTCATCTGTTAGTGGGTGAAGCTGGAGTAAGATTTCATTAGAAGGAACATTTTCTGGGACATTATCAACAGCATCTGTGAATCACAAAACAGGCAGTGATTCACATAGGATTATCCATTTGTCATTTCCAATGATGGCTACTCTCAGTCGGTGTAAATTACAGACTCCTAAAGGGCAGACACACTATTGGTAAATTTAAGTGGAGCCCCTGACAAGGCCTGAGAGAACTGTGCTTGAACTGGGAGGAATGGCATCTTTTGAAAGTTTCTAAATAAAAAGAAAAGGAGTACTTGTGGCACCTTAGAGACTAACAACTTTATTTGAGCATAAGCTTTTGTGAGCTACAGCATCCGATGAAGAGAGCTGTAGCTCACAAAAGCTTATGCTCAAATAAATTTGTTAGTCTCTAAGGTGCCACAAGTACTCCTTTTCTTTTTGCGAATACAGACTAACACGGCTGCTACTCTGAAACCTGTCTAAATAAAAACAAACTATTTAAGGCCTTGCTACATCAAAGTCAAAAGCCTGTGCTGGAGAAATGGAGATGGGAGAAAAACCCTCTTCCAAAGCCTGATGAGCGGTGATGAGCTGCCAAAATCTTAACAACCGGTTCCCTATAAAAAGTTCCGATTTAAGGGATGTGCCCCAGGATGTATTTTTTTGTACCAACAGGATTATCATACATTCGTATTTTCCATATTTAAAAATTCCACCCAGACGGCGATTTAAGAACCAAAAAGCCTGATCTGTCCGGAGGTATGTTAACCCTGTCTAAAGTTTTTTTTAAAAAGATGGGTCTGAACTAGAAATGAGCTCCATTTCACATGTGTGGGTCCCCGCCACTCTCTGGAGGTGTGCTAGGGTGACCAGATGTCCCGATTTTATAGGGACAGTCCCGGTTTTGGGGTCTTTTTCTTATATAGGCTCCTATTACCCCCCATCTGTCCTGATTTTTCACACTTGCTGTCTGGTCACCATAGGATGTGCACATGTGTGGGTCCCAGCTGCTCCCTGCCCCCCTCATTGAAGCAAGTGTGCAGGGTTACTGCCCTAGGAACTGCAGGGCACCAGTGGACGTGGTGCCAGTTGCAGACAGGAGTGTGGGGCAGGGCTAGCTGGAGGCAGGGTTTGGGGGCTGGCTGGAGACAGGAGGGTACGGGGCTGGCTGGAGACTGGGCAGGGGGTGCGGCAGGGACTGGAGACGGGCTGGCTGCGGGCAGGGCAGGGGGTGCGTGCAGCAGGGGTTGGCTGGATACAGGGTAGGGGGTGCGGCAGGGGCTGGCTGCAGGCAGGGGGTGCAGGGCTGGCTGGAGACAGGGCAGCGGGTGCGTGCAGCGGGGCTGGCTGAGGGCAGAGCAGGGGGTGTATGCGGGGATGGCTAGAGACAGGGGCTGGCTGCAGGCAGGGGGTGTGGGAGGGGTTGATGCGGGCAGGGCAGGGGGTGGTGGGGTGGCTGGAGACAGGGGCTGGTGCGGGCAGGAGGTGCCAGGGGTGCGGCAGGGGCTGGCTGTAGGCAGGGAGTTCGGGGGTGGCTGAAGATAGGGGCTGGCTGCAGGCAGGGTGGTGGGTACTCACAGGGAGAGCAGCAGGACACAGCCCAGGCCCAGCAGAGCAGCCGGGGACCCACCAGGCAGCAGCGGGAGCCCCAGGGCCAGGGGTCGGGGGAGCAGCAGCAGCATCAGGGCTCGTGCCCAGGGCCAGGCAGCAGCCCACATGGCTCCTGCAGTGCAGCGCCCCCAGTGGCGGAGGAGGAATTACATCACTTCCCGGCCAGAGCCCATCAAAGCCTCAGCACCCCCTGCAGGGAAGCGGGTTAACAAGCGGTTCTAAAACTGCCTTAAAAATTTAACAACCGGTTCACGCGAACCGGTGCAAACCGGCTCCAGCTCACCACTGCTGATAAGGATTTTAAATACTTCAAATTTTCACAAACTAACAAGAGGCAATTTTCTAACAAAGTAACAAGCATCACTTCACTTTTGGTTGCAGGATCAGTTTCCTTGAAGCTTGCACTGCAGAGAAAGGTAATATGTTTTTAATCAAGCAGATTTCGCCAGGTGCTATTCCACTTGGATAATACTGAAGCATATTGCTTTGAATCACTTTTACCTTTTTTTTTTTTAAAGCAATGTGCAGGCTCAAAAATCAAGACCTGCTTTTAAAAAATCTGTCCCTATATCTTCCCCCTAAAGTTCATCTCAAAATGAAGCACTTTCAGGGAAAATGACATTAGCCACTCTAGGGAAGGGTACAGATAATAAAAATAATGGTAGCCCTCATATATAATTAGAGATTTTCAGTTTTAACATTGATATTCCCATCCAGAGTCTTTAAAATGAAAGGTGATACAATATTATTATTTATGTGGGATAATACTGTACCAAGAATTACAGATAGAAAATTGCAGAGTCTAAGTAAATGCAGATTTAAATGACCTACTCTGGAGCTTCATTATTTTGCATCTGGTTTACATATTCAGGTGAAAAGAGATGTGGTGGGATTAAAAAAATAAAAAGAAGACCATAATCCCACTATTAAATAACATTTTGGTGGCATTACATTTAAATAGACTCTATTAGTGTAATCCATATCATTCAGCACATTTCGGTATAAGTCCCAAAATAAAGTTTATGAGATGTGTAGTCAATTGGAAAATCTGGATGGATGCTGCTATTACAACCATGTGTTTCATGAGACATCATTTAAGTCCTTTGAAAATACATACAACCATTTTTACTCCGAAAATGGATTATTCCAATATCACCCACTGAAGCTGTGAAGATAAAGATCTTTAGCCACCATCAGTTATTAATTTATTTACAAACTGGAGAGGATCAAAGCACATATGTAGAGTTAATATATAATTTTTGTCTGATCTTAGATTAAAATAAGAAAAAAATCCTGCAGGAAAAAATTAAGGAAGAGCAGCAGGAAAGGATGTTAAATGCACCTGATCAGTCTGCTAGAAAAGCACGACTGACTGGTAGTGTTTAAAATTTTTTACACGGGTTTTATTGGATTCCATCCAGATTTTTCAGTAAAAGTAACTGTCCAATGATAACAGTCAAAGGTGTCAGTGAGAGGCTGGAGATGCTTTCCATATTTTAGGTCATGTTGCAATCTCAATCACTTTTAGCAACAATTGATTAATGTACTAGCAGATATTCTAGGCTATAGGCACAACAGATGGTAATCCTACATGATTAAGGAGCAATGCTGGGTTTCTGTAATCCTAACCAGAAGATAATCTCCTCCCTAAAATGGACAAAATTCCCCATGCCTGCTACTGGCTTAGGGTGCCCTGGAGAGCCCACATGGGAGAGTCAGTGGAGTGCTCACTCGAGAGGAGGTTTGCACTCTCTCCATGCCAAGAAACAGCTCTACAGAGAATGTAGCCAGCAAGGATGAATTGGGGGGAGGGAAGAAAAGCAGTGATACACTCCAAAACTTCACCTGCTTGAGAAACCATTCATAGCAGCGTGTGCAGGTCCTCACTGAGATGAAAGAGGCAGTTCAGATTTCACAAGCCTATTATTTTACACTGTCTTCAGACTCATTGCATTGGTTAGGCTCAGTTTATCATTTGCAGATTATTTTAGCAATCATAAGGAGTAAAGACTTCGTAGCTGCTTTAAATCAGCCCAGCTCCATTGATTTCAATGCAGATATGCTGGTTTATGCTGTGTGAGGATGTGGCCCTAATGTAATTATTTTTTAAATTACATCTTAGATGGCAGCCTCCCCTACACCCACCTACCCTCCAAATATCCCAACTCTGGCTCACTGTCCCAGTTCATTGCCTCATAGCCAGTGAATCTGCAAAACTATGGATCCATTAGCTAAAACCCATACAGAAGGGCATATGTGCAATGGCCAGAGAACAGGTCTATGGGTGCTTCAGACTGTCTTCCGTTAAACGTGAGATTTGCTCAGGAATGAAGAATTGGGCCCTAAATGATAAATGATACTTGCTTCTGGGCTGGCTTTTGTCATAACAGGTCCACACTGGATAAGAACTGATGATGCTGGCTTCTCAAATACCTTCCTAGCTAGTCTACTTTTTTAAAAAAATCCACTCGTTATCTATATTTACATATATTTATCTGTGTGACAGGTCCAAAGGTGTCCCAGATGATTAACTAGTGTAATGTAATTCAAAATTCCATTAATTCTAGGTGAAAAAATTAAAACCAAATCCCTCATTGTATACACGACACCAAGAGTATGGAACAGTGCAGACTCAAACACAGGCATGCATTTTACAGTGATTAAAATTTTATATTTTAAGGTTTGTATTTAAGATAGAATTCATTTCCTTGCCATTTGACAGAAGACAATGATATATAAACATTGAGTGACACACTATTGTAATACTTAGATGGATCTTGTTATAGCTTTTGGTGTGTTTCCCCTGCCCCTTTTTATCTCAATGAGGTATTTTGTGATACTGATTTTGATTCTGTAGCCTTCAGTCAAGTCCCCACTCATTGCTGTTAAATGTGGTTTTACTTTTCAGAAAGGAAGACAGAGTTGGACCACTTCTTATTGTAAAAGACTATGCTCAGTGAAAATAGTGCCTAACATACACGAGCCCCAGATGAAGACTGACTGATTTTTCAATACATTAGTGATAATCAGTCTTAAACATGCTGCTATATTTTTTAAAGGCTGTTGATTTCTTGAGGGATATTGAAGCTAAGTGAAATCCTCTTAGTAATTATTTACTTATGTCTTAGTATCATACACTCCCTGATGAAACATTCTGCTCTGAGTGGAAAAGCATCCACTGACTTCCACGGGAACTAAATTTGGACAGTTGCCAAGGCAAGCTATTCCCTCAGCTATCATAGTGTCAATTTGAAATGACTCTGCTTATATCTTTGGAATTGCATCGGATTTATACCAATGTAACTGGTGACAGAATGTGACCCATGGATTCCGACTCCCAGGAAGAGGGAGGGGTTAGGCAACCATATAAGATACCCTAAGGCGTATTCTGCTCTCACACCCAGGATGCAAATAGCTGCTCCCTGGGTGGAGTCAGGCAGGAGGCTCTACAACTCCATCCATGTTTCATATCAAAGAAGTGCAAGCACTGGATTTAGCCTTTAGAGAGTATGGGTCCAAATTCTGATCTAGATTCCACAGCAATTCATTGACTCCCATAGATGTATTCTGAATTTATATAGGAATAAATTAGAACAGGATCTGGTCTGATATCATTCATTGTGCCATTTGCTGTCTTATGGATATCAGTACACAATGACAATGAATAAGTGTTGTTCTTGCATGTAATATAGCCATATACTTTCCATGTCCATTTTTCATAACAATTACACATAAATGCAATTTTAAACAAAAATAGAATATAACATAGCCAGTACCTGTGTAGAATAGAAAGAAGCAAGTTCTACATTCCTATAACACAGTGCCTAGAAATGTAATTAGTGCACAGTCTAAAGGGACTAGCTGAAATACTGTACAGGATCATTATATTCCATGACCTTCCAGGCTCTCTATCATTTGCTGTGAAATTTGTTGCTCGAAGCTTTTACCGCCTCTGTTTTGATTTCATTTCAAAGAAATGTATGTAGCCTGGCAGCAGCCATCAAAACTGCAAGCATTAAGACAAAGAACAGGGACAGAGGAGCATACAAGAATCAAATCATCTCCTGAATGTGATGGACGATAGCTGTTTAGAATTAGTTTTAAGTATTATTTGATAATTACGGTTTTGCATTTAAGATTTTCTTTTAAAATGCTCATTGTTAAATCATGTATTTTCTCCACAGTAAGTATCCAGAATCCCTTATTAATGAAAATGGTTCATACATCAACGAGGCGAACAGGCTGCTAAAAAGTCATTTTTCTCCAGGAGAAGTAGTCTCCTTGACTCTGTCAGGAGATGGAACACATATCTTAGGAAATCATTCCTTGCTGGTTAATTCTAGTTGAAATGTCTCAGGAATGTTTCTTGCAAGTATTTTGATGGAAATTAGAGTGAAGGATATGAGACATAGTCCTCTGGTATTTCAGCTGGAGCTTACATAGGCAAGCTCTTTCAAAAAAAGAGCAGAGCGAAGGGGCTGCACAGCTCAAATGTATTAGTATCCAAATCAGAGTAAAACCACACTACTCTGCAGAAACTTCAGCAAAAAAACAGAAGTTTGTTAATAGATCAAAAGTATTTAACAAATGGAAATGAGTAACCAGCCCTCCTCTTGGGTATTCAGAAGAAAAAGTGCACACAGAGATTGGGGCAGCATAAAATCTTACAACAAACAGCAAGCATGAGCAAATGCAAAGCAAATAAGAATTTTAATTCAGCCCATCACAAAATAATTAAAAACAAGCTTATTAAGAAAAAAATTAGCAGATGAAATATTAGTATATTAATATGTATTTCTGTTCTGTTATTGTTTGTGATTAACTGACTCAGAGCTGCTATTTGCTCTGCATTTGGTGTATTGTTCTACAGTATCTGTAGTAGTTGTATGTTCCACCCATCCAAATCTTGGCTGGAGATATCTATTGGCAATGGAGGGAAGAAAGAAAAAAAAAAAAAGAGTGCTCTCACACTTCTAGTTGTAAAAAATGACCTTGACAGTTGTCAAATATAAAGGGAAGGGTAAACACCTTTAAAATCCCTCCTGGCCAGAGGAAAAACCCTTTAACCTGTAAAGGATTAAGAAACTAGGATAATCTCGCTGGCACCTGACCAAAATGACCAATGAGGAGACAAGATACTTTCAAAGGTGGAGGGGGGAAGAAACAAAGGTTCTCTCTGTCTGTGTGTTGTTTTGCCAGGAACAGAAAAGAAATGGAGTCTTAGAACTTAGTAAGTAATCTAGCTAGATATGTGTTAGATTCTGTTTTGTTTAATTGGCTCATAAAATAAGCTGTGCTGAATGGAATATATTCCTGTTTTTGTAACTTAAGGTTTTGTCTAGAGGGATTCTCTGTGTTTTGAATCTGATTACCCTGTAAGGTATTTACCATCCTGATTTTACAGAAGTGATTCTTTTTACTTCAATTAAAATTCTTCTTTTAAGAACCTGATTGCTTTTTCATTGTTCTTAAGATCCAAGGGTTTGGGTCTGTGTACACCTATGCAAATTGGTGAGGATTTTTAATCAAGCCTTCCCCAGGAAAGGGGTGTAGGGTTTGGGGAGAATTTTGGGGGGGAAAGATGTTTCCAAGTGGGCTCTTTCCCTGTTAGACGCTTGGTGGTGGCAGCAATAAAGTCCAAGGGCAAAAGGTAAAATAGTTTGTACCTTGGGGAAGTTTTAACCTAAGTTGGTAAAAATAAGCTTAGGGGGTTTTCATGCAGGTCCCCATATCGGTACCCTAGAGTTCAGAGTGGGGAAGGAACCTTGACAACAATGTAAGTTGATGCATGGTTATCTTGTTGAATCTGCAGCCATACTGCCTAAAACAAAAACATACACAGGTGTGAACTTATCCATTATCGTAATAGGATATTAACTTGAAGTGTAATTATCAATACTTCTCTGACCTTATGGAAATATAGAGGTAGCTATAGCATGCAGTAGACTGAGCAGAGTTTACATTTCATACTGGCATGAATGTAGTGGTCATGGAAAAACCAGGTTGAGAGACCCCCTCCAGTCTCCTAACTCTCTGCTGCTGACGACCTGCTGGGCCCCCACCACAAGAGATCTGATGCCCTCATGAGATTAGCATCTAATTGTTGATCCACCTTGCTTCTTCTCAACTTCTCCCTCTCCTTAAGGGTTTGCTCACTGCAGATTCATCTCTACCATTCCCTTAGCTGTGGCCCGTGGAAAATAATAAAATAAAGGCTCGTTTTTAATTCCTACCATAGGCTATTAGTGGGGCTCAGTCCTCCAGGGCAAATGCAGTGATGTGAGGTAGCCAGCTTTGCTACATGCATAACTTCGCTCTTGGTACCAGTACAGGAGGAGGAAAAACTATTCCCCTCTCCTACTTATTCTCCTGAATGAAGTCAGAGTCCAACAACAGGAGGGTCCAACTGTAATGATCTGCCAGGGGATAGTTATCTTTCGTCTTGCAATTTCCCGATGTAGCAATTTCCCGATGTAATCATATTAACCTAACAAGACACTATGTCTACATACGATGACCACTGACATACCAGCATTGAAGCAATGATAACCTGCGACAGAAGAAAAGAGATGGTAGGTAACTAGAGTGCTGACGGCAAAAACAGCAGGAGGTTTAGATAGGTTGAGTCAGGGAATTCCTATAGTTGTGCAGGTTGGCCCTGCAAGGGACTAAGAGAGGGAGGGACTATTTCTCTGTCATAGCAATCACTAAATCATACTTAGAATTATTCTGAACTGCCACCTGTCTTGTAAACTCATGTTTAAGAGCAGAACATGGCTCAGAGATTACACTAGTTGCACAGTGAAACACTTCTCCTAGCCATGGAAATAACAGTACTCAGACTACTGGATCTCACAGCTGCATTCAACGCATTTGCTCATGAGACACTACTGATTCCAGGGTGAAAGGAATGCTTGCAGCTGGCTCAGATTCTTTTCACTGGTTTATTTCTAAAGAGCCTAATAGAACTTCAGTCTCCAGACTCTTTCCTGTGCAGTACCACCAGTTGCTGTATGCTCTCCATCCAACACACCTGTAAAGCTGCCAAGAGAGCTTATG
The DNA here is from genome assembly GCF_009764565.3 of Dermochelys coriacea. Taxonomy (NCBI): domain Eukaryota; kingdom Metazoa; phylum Chordata; order Testudines; family Dermochelyidae; genus Dermochelys; species Dermochelys coriacea. The sequence continues at coordinate 32,143,594 of NC_050076.1, read as the reverse complement.
AGGCAGTACAGATGACACCCAGCTCTACATATCCTTCACCTTAAATGAAAACCACACCCTCCTTCAGTTGGCCTAGAGCCTGAGTATATTAGAGCCTGGATGACAAGCACTTGGCTGAAACTAAGTCTGGGTAAGATGGAGGTGGAAACATTTTGAGAAAGTAGCCAATACGATAACTTCACTTTCTAATGAGGACATCTGCCCCAGATTGTCAATAAGATACAGCCTTTTATATTCCTGGACTCCTTATTGCCACTAGTCACTCAGACCATTAGAAACTCATCATCTGTCTATGATATCATCTCCTAGCTAAAGTGAGATATTAAATCATGGTTTCATGCAACACGTAGTTCTTAGGACTGAAAATAGGGCTTCTAAGGCTATGTCTACAATACCACAGTAAGTCAATCTAAGTTATGCAACTCCAGCTACGTGAATAACATAGCTGGAATCAACGTAGGTTAGCTCAATGTACTGTGGTGTCTACACCATGCTGGATTGACGGGAGACACTCTCCGGTCAACTTACCTTACTCCTCTCGTTCCTTGTGGAGTACCGGGGTTGACCGGAGAGCGCTCTGCCATCAATTTAGCAGGTTTTCACTAAATCGACCCCTGATGCATTGATCGTCGCAGAGTCAATCCCATGGTAGCGTATACATAGCCTTAGATGCTCTATTGCTGACAATACAGCAGCCCGACACAGGCTAGTGCTACGAGCACTCGACTGGCTCTTCAGTGACTATCAGATCAAAGTCTAACTCATAATATCCAAAGTCCTGAATTGAACAGGACTATATGAATGATTTTCTCTCTCTGAGGTGACAACCTGTGATTAATTAGGAATAATGAAATTGTCAGCAACAAGGTTTAGACTCAAAAGAACAGGGGACAAAACTCTGTGTGCCTCGCCCTTGGCGATGGATCTCCTTCCACAAGGATGACTGCATATGTTAGCATGAAACCTGCCTATTCATTTCAGCAAAATGCCAATAATAAAACCGCTCTTCTTGTAAGTATATCTTCTTGTAAGCAGAGAGAGGGAGAGAGAGAGAATCAAGTGAAATAACTTATTCACAATACATAATTTTTCTAAGATGCTAAGACACTACTGTGATGAGTTCAGTATGAATGTCTAGATAATTGAATGAATAAGCAAAAAGTAAACAAGCAGTGTAAATATTTTTATTTTGTCCCACACTTTTAATAATCTAAGGCACTATTGGACCAAGTATCACAAATAAGGAAAATTTAAAAAACAAAATGAATCTATATCTTGGATAGTGTCCCTTTAAAGTTGACCAGCTGCCTGTGGCACAATCAGATTCAGAGTTTGCTTATCTGGGTCATTAACATGTAGTATTTCCTACAAAACACACAGTATTTTTCCTCTGGCCTAGGTAGATGGTGATACAGGCCCTACAACCTCATCACACCTTTATTCACTCTACTTATTTAAATCCAGCTGCTATAGCAAATATCAACAGCAATTTAACTGCTTCATATATTTTTTAAATCTTTTAATTAAATGTGAATGGACCTGATACACAGTCATTTATGCAGCAAGTGTAAATCTTATTTTATGCATTTGAAACTTTTGGATGCCTGCAATACACAAAAAGCACTTTATGAGTACTTGCATATTTCATTATAGTTTAATTCTATATTAGATATTCCATTTATGCACAGACTAAAAATAGTTTCTACTCTGTAGCAATGCAAATTTCAATGAATAATCCACAAGGAATTTTAAAGGCTTAACCGTTTGTGACATACACTATTCTGCCTCTCTGGTGAAGAATCAACCATTGAATAAACCTCATCATGCATCCGATACCAACAATAGGCAGGAATCAGGAAACTGAAAGGTAAGATACAGCCATTTCCATTAATGCACTGACACTAAATTAGGGATGACGGGAGAAAAGCAACATTTGTTGTGCAGTGTTACCTAGTTGTGCAAGTTCTGTTTATTGCTTAAGAGCTGAAATTCAGCACCTGGGTCAATTTCCTGAACCAGGGCTGTCTTTTGCTGTCTTTACTTCTACATAAAGCACATCATTGACTACAATGGATGCACAATTAGGCCCTTAGTAGTTAAGGACTTGATTGTGGCTTTCAGCTACTGGCTGTGTTGGATGGTGGTAATGAGGGTTTGCACTACCGCCAGAGCCCATGGAGGAATGCTGGCTGAGTCTGCTAAGCTTTCTCCTGAGGCTCTGATGAATAATGAGCAGAGGCAAGATGAAGGATTAAGCAGGCATTCCTACCGTATTGGGCTAGGACTCTGATATAGAGGAGCAGCAGAATGGGGACCTAGCTCTGCTTGTCACTCTGTTTTGTGGCAGACCTCTGCATAAGAAAGCAAAAGGTAAGGAAGTTCCTTGTTCAAACAGACAGGGAACATGTCTGGTCCTATAGGATAAATCCTATCTTGCCTTGGTGGGCACAGGGACTGCATGGTTCCACTGTATGAGGGGCCAGAATGAAGTGCTTGACAATCTGGTTACAAACAAGTTTGGATATGCAGAATATACACATATGCATAATTATATTGAGCTTTACAGAACATTTTTGTAATTCTAAACACTAGTAGACAATTTTTTAAGAGCATCCCAAGTTATTTTGGCATCTCTTGAATCATATAGTTGCTCTGCTTCCTGTTTAATAAAGGAACAAAATCTGGTTAAGGACTCTCTGAAAAGAAGTCTCCACACAATGGGTTTTGTTGGCTGATTTGTGTATATGTCTTAACCCAAGAGTCCCTAAAAGACATTACTGTACACTTGCCTAGATCCCCAGATTTTACAGGGAGCTGGTCTGTATTTTAGAACTCCTGGCCTGCTGCTAAATACACACTGTTTCTACCTGTTGATTGAGCCCAAGCTACTGTATTTTCCACATACTATATGAAATAAAATTCACTTTTATGAATGTTACTTGTGCCTTTCAATAAATTCAATTGAAGCATGGCAATAGTCATTTGTTATCCTATCACACTGAATATAGTAGTAGTTCAAGTGGTAGAAATCCAAAATCTGTTTTCTAGATATTCTAATAGCAGCTGATTTGTAGATCATGTTTCTCTTGTGAAATTGCTTACGTATATCTGCTGTATTTCACCCATCAATGCTATCACCTATCAAGTGATATGCAAGCAGTAACGACTGAGGCTAGGAAAATATAAATTTTTAGGTCACATCTGTATATATAAAAATGTAAAGTGTAAATTTATATGACAAAAACCATGCCACCAGTATTTTAGTGAGTGTCTGTCTGGACATAGCTCATCACTGGCAATGGGATGAAAAACACTAGTTTCTAAAGAGCTGAAATACACAGATAGGGCCAAGTTCATTCTATGGTGTAATACCATTTACTTCAGGGATGAATTTGGCCAAATTAGTCGCAGAAAAGTCTGCCTAATGTCACTATTTATGACAAAATTAAAATTGCAGCTACAAATTTTTCATTTGTAACCAGCAATAACAAAATACTGATTAAAACTTGTGAAGTGAAGTTTCAGCCTCAGGATAAATATTTTGATCCACTATTTTAAAACAAACAAACAAGAACCTTGGGTCCATTTAAAATTGATCAGTGTTAAAACAATCTCTTTATTTTTGTTAACTCCTTTTTGTACTTGTACAACTAACCCCCCCCCCACTATTTATTTTAAAGTCCTGCAATATGGCAAGAAATTAGATCAGAAAATGCTCTATTTGCTTTTAGTATTTGATGACAAGCCCCACAAATTTCTAATCAGCAGATTATCATGTTCAAAAATCAGTCAGCACCTGGCCAGGAGCTTTAAAGAATGTTTCTTGAGAGCAATTTTAGCATGCACACCACATGTTCCCAATACATATTTACACAAAAAAACCCCACCAATGCTCAAGAGGAGCTATCTGCTCTACTGCATAAATAATACACCCTTTACAATGATTTATAAATACATATTTAACAGCTTAGCTCTTCCTTTCCGTCAGGCATAATATTACATCTTAAAACAAGATGACCATAAACTCACCAGACCAGGATACTATTTCATTCTTTCATGCGATATGCATAGCCTAACATTCCATGTAAACGTTGTTTGCTCTTAGCAAAGTGATTCCAGGATTCTGAACACATAAAATTCAGTTATCATCTTTTTAAAACAAACATCTATTATGCAAGGACATTATTTTACAATCTATTATTTTCCTGCTCCGCCCTCCCTTCACTAGCAAACCAATTATGAACTCTGGGGAAAACTTGTAAGAAACTTGTAAATGTCCTACTTCTCCCATCCCCAGGATAAATACAGGTTCTATCTTACCAGCTTCTCCTCCAATGCTAAACTATAGGAGTGGATCCCCCTTTTTTAAAGGGAGGGAGATTGAGCTTCTCATTTGGAAACTGAGGGACTCATACTGTCCCACTCTGGGCTGATGACCAAACCCACAAACTAATAATTTATTCCTATTCTCATTCAATAATGAGAGAACACAGACTAGGTTTTGTGCTATTGATGCTGCTATCAGAAGTAACAATACGCGTGTGTTATTGCAACTGTACTTAATGCAATTTTCTTTGTGTCTTTTACCATCTAATATGTGACATAAGCTTGTGCTCTTTATGTTTTATGCTGTCAATGACTTCAAAGGGCTTTGCATCTGGCAGTTAGAATATGCTGTGGGATGCTTTGATTCAACAATTTCTAAGAAGTGATAAATCATTAACATGTCCTTTGGCATTCTTGATAATAACCTTAATCATGCTGAATTTCTTTACACTCGCATTCTTCTATAAGAATTCCACTATAATTTAGCATTAATAATTAAGTTCTTATTAGGAACCATTACCAATGCCTTGCTTAGGTAGTTGTGTAATTAGCAATATCACATGGTGACAACTGCAGCTATTAAAAAAAAAAGGTGCCATCTGCAAGTGGTACTAGATATACAAAATATGCTGCATGCAAACAGAAGTATTTTAAAATGTGCTAACTGAAGAGAACAGAGTGAAAGATAAATGTGCCGAGGAATTCTCTAACACTGTAGACATAACATTAGGTAACTTCTTGCACATGCAGTGCTGTATATGAAATAATGAGACTAGCAAGAGATTCTGAGGCATGGTTGATTAAGTCCGTGTTATAAGCTTTCAGTATTGCTGTATCATACTTAAGTTTCCTGGGCGCTGTTAAGTATTGTGAGCTGACAAACTATAATTTCATGCTTGAGTGGACCAATACAAGCCTAGGCTGCTGCTTCTTTGTCTGTACAAACTGTACCATGCCCCAATAATACAGTGAAAAGAAAAAAAAATAATACAAACCACATGGGATGAAAACTTTGTTTCACATACCTAGAGTAAATGCTTGTCAGTAAATTCAGATGCCATCTGGATTACAGCCTCATCAATTGCCCATTGAAATCAATGGAAAGACTCCTGGATCAGCACCTTAAACTTCTTTATTTTGACTGCTATATCTACTGGAAACTGATGGAGAGCTGTACTGGGACTAAAAGGGAGAACTGGCAAATATTTTGCTTTTTCTAAAGTGCCAATTTTAAATGTAGTAATTTTTCTTGTTGCCTTTTTCTCCATACAAGAATATTTAGCACTGGGTCAATATAATTAATGTATCAGCTCTGTGGAAAACATGTCTGTGAGAAGAATGGAGTGTGCTTTATACAGTCTTGTTACTGTAGGCGCCAAATCTCTCTTCTGCTTTAAATTTTAACTCTGTCCAAACCCAACATGCTACCATTGTGAATGGTGGCTTAAAACCACACAGCAATGTAAAAAGAAAAAGAAAACCTAGTGAGGGCCTGATTCTGCCAGGTGTGGAGTACCTCCATTCAAGTGGTGTATGCCCTTATTAGGAGCTGAGAGCAGCCATCACTCTGATCAATAACTTTCAGGACTGGGCCCCGAGTAAACCGTCAGTGTGAGGTGTGGTTGGAATTTCTCAGCTCTGATATATAGCATAGAGGTTTTAAAACTGTGCAGACCATCAGTGGTTCACAAAGAACTTGGTGGTGGTCTGAAAAGAATGCCTTAACTCCAGCTGCTAAAACGTGCTAAATGAAATTAGAATTAGAGCGGGTCAGAAATTTCCAGATGGAAGATTTTGCTGTTGGAAAATGTGGATTTGTTGATATTGAAACAGTCCATGGTAACGTGTTAGTTCAGAGAAAATTCCAGCAGAAACCAGGCAAGGTCCCATTGGGAGAACCTGGCCTGGTTTCCTGCCAGTTCACCAGATGGACTGCTGCAGAGTCCTGGCTCCCAGGTGGGCTGTCAGGAGTCCAGCTCCCAGAGTTTCCAGTCTCCTGGTTCTTTGGAAATGCAGGCTCTCAGGACCTCCACAGCCTGGGAACCAAGGCTCCCTGGCTCCTCAAGCTGCCCAGCTCCCCTCCTGGGTAGCCTTGACAATTCTTCAAAGTGAAATTTCTATTTTAAAACAAAATTTTGGAATTCCCATTCTGTGTGAAATTTTGAAATGTCATTTTTTGTTGTTTCTGTAGAATTTGTTTGGAAATTTTGAAATTTCCTGCAAAATGGCAATTCTGGTTTCTAGTCAGCTCTAATTAAAATATATTATATGCTTCCCTGATATTACTATAGTTACCACAAGAATGTTATGAAGCTGCTTATAGGAGAAGGTGGATCACAGTTGCGATCTGAAGGGAAGGAGTCCATGAGACAACTGCTGTATTCAGAAGTGGTCCTTGTTTGATAATGCCTTATATAGCACCAATAGAAGATGCTCTAGCTCATGGGAATTATATTGTTAAATAAAAATTCTAACTATTGGACATCATATTGTCTACTACAGATTGTGGGTCAAATTCTGCCTTCAGTTACCGATGTGCAACTCCCTCTGAAATTAGTGGACATCCACAAGGATTTGAGGATAGTATTTGTCCATACCTGTCTCTTTAAGATGATAGAAAAAGTTCAATAAATAACTTTAAAAGCTTATATATTTTCTGACTCTTCTGTGAATCTCTTTTTAATACAAAAGCATGCCCGGCTTTTAAGAATCCAATAATGATGACTCAATTGTCCTTTCCCATCTGTCCCATGTCTGCAACACTCATTGTTTACGTTGAGCATTGATTTTCTTAAAATCCAATAAAGTTTTCCCCATATGTCCCTTTATTTATTCCTTCAAAGGCAGCAGCACTGCACATTACTATGAAGACTTTAGAGTTCAAGAAATTCACTGTAATGGCTTTGCTAGTAGCAATGTAAAAGTCTTTAGTCTGACAACCCCTGCTTCAAGAATGACTTAATTTTGGTGGTATTTCATATAACCATAAAAGGATAGAAATTAGAGATGGAGCAGATCTAGTCCCTTCTCTTGCCAGTGCAGGTTTGTTCTCTATAACATATTTTTTGTTATTTTAGTCAGTCCTGTTTTAAACCGTACAAAACAATTGGGCTTCCAGTTTGCCATGGGAGAACGTTCCACAGTTTATTAAATCTTTCTGTTAGGGGTGAGAGACTGACAGTGAGAGACTGAATTTTTACTTTTTTAACTTCATCTCATTACTTCTAGTTATATCCTCTTGTTCTAGTCTAGTCATTCCTCTCCTTCTTTGATTGTGAAAGCCTTTACTTTTTTATAAACTATTATGTCCTCCATTAGTTCTCATGAAATCACTAATTTTTAATCTGTCCTTTTAAATTTGTCACCACGCACTCTATTTTTTTTCTTGTGGTTTCTATGAACTTTCTTCACGTTGGCAGTATTTTTCTGGGAATGAAACTCCCAAATTTCTTTTGTGATAAAGATGTTTACTTTTAATATTTTTCCAAAGGTGATTTTTTTAGTTTGAACAAAATCTATTTATCTGTTTCTGTACGTTGAAGATTTTTCTTTTTTGGCGATATGTCAGTAGCTGATCTGACTATGCTATGCTTCGTTCATGAATGTGGCATCCTAAATGTAGGGAAGTGGCTTGAACCAAACTGAAAAAGTTTCATGGTGTAATTAGGAATTGGTGAATTTTATTGGAGGCAGGACCTGGGCGGCTCTTCTAGTAATATTTCCTGGCTGAGCAAAAGTAGGAACACCAGAAGCCCTCAAGAAATCTGTCTCCTGGGATTTCCAGTTTAAGTTTGCATACCCAAAAGGTTTAGGTAAATATTCAAAAGTTATAATAGTTATGTGACCCTTTGAAAGTTTTGTTACTTCCTCCATTGTTGGTACTGTGAATATTACAAGAGCCAGAGGCTGCCAATGGATTTTCTGGCAGAGGGTGGGAAATTCTTCTTTGGCACAGATAACATCAGATAATTTATAGTACTGCCCTCTCTAATATTAACTATCAAAGGTTAGGTTTTCAAAAAATCCTAAATAATTTTGACTGGGCATTATGTGTAACATGTCTATGCCTATCCCAAAATATCACCTATTTCCACAGATTCAAGGAACTGAGAATGAATTCTAGATATCTTTACTGAATATTTTGTCTAATCAGTGGTGGTTTTGTGCTCAGATTTTTGTGGCTCTCCGTCCCTATTCAAGTACCTGGATAAAGGCCAGTCACTATAGAAAATGCACCATATGTTACGGTGCAGGCATCAAAGACTTAATCTAGTTTCTATCCATTGTACCCTGCATCCCAGCAGGGAATTCATCCGGAAATGTCAGCAACCCTCAGATTCTAAATAATGGCAAACTAATCATAATAAAAACACCACCATCTTCAGCTGGAACACTAATACTGTTCTAATACTAATACTTATACTTACCTCTGCTTCCTTGTTTGCTAAGACTTTACAGTAAAGAGAGACAGACCTACAAGGAAGTAAGAATGATGGTTAGTTTGGACATCCAGAGAAGGAGAGAATGACTCTAATGGCTTTTTTGAAGTCATGCCATTCTTCTCCATCCCTGCCTCCCCCACACCCACTCTTTTTTCTAATTCTTACTATTACAGTGACTAGATAGTTGCAAGTTTTGGTAGCACTGAGAAGTCCTCTTGCAGCTTCCTCTTTGGGGTGCATTTGTATCTGTGAGGTGGTTATTAAGATATGGGCGGCGGGAGTTGGAGTTTTTATTGAGAAAATAACAGATGAGAAATCAAAATGAATTTTCTATATGCAACACACAGACAAACCAGAACAACTATATTAAGAAATACTGGTTTTAAACTATAAAGATAGAAAACATCCAGGGATAATACATTTAAGCATGCCCTGTTGTCTCCTTATATCTACTATATTGATTTCATTGAAATGCTAGTATGGTCTGACACAGTATGACCGATGAAGAGCTACTGAATTTTTGGGCATGCTTTCCAAGCAATAACTGTGTACATTGCAATAGTAAAATTACGGGGACACACAATCTTATCTACATGAATCTTTCTTATGCTTTAAATTCTGACTCAGTCTGCAGACTGAAAACAAAGTTTAAAATAAATAATGTCCTCACTTTTCATACATCAACTGAGGACAAACTAATTTGAAAAAAGTTGTACTTGTTATGCAGGAGAAACACCTTGACAGTTAAAAGTATGTCTCTTACAATGAAATACTGTTCCCCTACCTTGTCTATTAGAATATCAGGATGTAAACAGATTGAGAACTGACATGTGAGCAATTTTATAAATGAGAACTCGTCAACTTCATATTCAATGGAGAATTGTTTAAAAATTGTTTATCCCAAGTTTCCTTTTCCCAAATGGTGGACAAACAGAGGTCACTTATTATTCATGTTAATTATTAGCCATGTTTGTTTATTAAATTAATTTTCAGGATCTCTACAGTCTTGTGTCCTTGAAAAGGGCCAGGAGATGGCCCCAAATCTGATGTACTGATTCTCTACACAACAACAGAGAACACTGAGTTTTCACTGTCCGCTTTTTACTTCAGATTGCATGTCCACAAAGAGGTGGTTTGAATGAATTCTGAAGCAAATTCAGAGCAATTGCAATTGTTGCTATTAATACTATTGTTTCTGGGAGCCCTATGGAACCCAAAAGCTGACTCTGCAGATCCTGTATATGAGAAAGCTCTATGATATAATTGGCCACTGAAACTGCTTAGTAGTCAAACTGCTTACTCCTTGGTGATGACCACATAAAGCTTTACACAGTTGCTCTGCTTTTCCCTAGAGACAGTGCCTTCCTGACATCCATACAGAGGATGAGTTCTTTCTCGGTTGGTTGACAGACAGCTAACGAGAAGAGTGAAAATGGCTGACCATTCCAAAGACTATCTCACAGCTGGCAGCTCACTTACAGAGTTGGAACTGTTAACAAAGAAAGAAGAGGCGTTCCTCAACCCAAGGAGCTATCACTCTGAAAAGTAATCACAGCAGTTATGGAGAGAAGGAGAAGGAAGCCCCACACTGATGGTGGCAGGAGCTCCCATTCGACCTCAGCTACAGTGACTGACACTGGGAGAGGTCCCTCTACTTTCCTACACCCTGCACCATTCAAGCTAAGAGAACAGACCATGTCTCTCTTGTTCCTACAGGGCTTCACAGTCGTATGGCTACTGTAACTTTCAGTTGCTATGGCTCCAGAATGAGGGAGCGGGATGGAACAAGAATACTCAGTGGTGCTGCTCGAAGAGGCAAGGAACTAATTTACATGAGCTCCATGAGCAGCCAGCTGTCAGTTCTCTTTGCCAAGATCCAGCCACACAGTAGGTGACTGTTCCACTTTCACCTTGTACAACAGGCCAACCCAGTCTCTGAATAGATCAGTCCACTGAATGACTACCGCAAGCATACTTCTGGGGCTTAAAGAGCTCCAATGGCCAGATTTCTTTGCAGCTGAATAGGTCCCTAAGTCAGTAACAAACTAATTCTCCAGAATGATGTTATGTAGCAGTTTGCAGTTTTAAGTGCCATCTGCAAGGAGAGCTGAAGGCAAAATCCTGACCACTGGGGTAATTAAAGATCTTCAGAGTCTTTTTGCTTGAGCAGAGGTGTTAGACCTCATATTCTGGTTTTCAGCCTGCCTGAAATTTTCTGTCTATCCATGTTTCTTATACTATACCCACCACTGGTATACGAGTACCTGAATCTTGTGTCAGCTGCATATGGGTAAAGAGTTCTTTGCTTCCTTCCCTTAATTCCAACTTGCATGGCTGTGAAGTTGTCAGCTAGATCAGTGGTGAGAGTGAGAGGATTATCATTTTGTTCAGGTCACCATGACCCACTTGTTAAATTTTCAAACAAGCATCTTCATGCTTTCTTCCATGCTGCCCTTCATGCCTGAGATTTGCTTCGTGGAAGCAATTGAAAAGCTACCTCCTTCTCCTTCAAATCCCTCCTTCAAACTCCTCTTTGCCATGATACCTACAAAAAACTTGACAATGGTTAGGCTGCTTATGAGCTCAAACCAGTGCCAATCATGCTGTCCAATATTGGCTCATTGTTTCCTTGTACTCCCTTGTCAGTCTATATTCAGTTGTCTCTTGTTTTATACTCCATTTGTAAGCTCTCTGGGGTAGGGGCCATTTGTTTGTGTTTGTACAGTACCTAGCTCAATGGGTTCCTGATCCCTGACTGAGGCTCCTAGGTACTACTGAAATTCAAACAATTAAATAATAATACAGCAGTCTGGTGTCCTTCAGATTAAAAAGGTGCTGCATAAGTGAAAGATATCATCCTATCTAACTAAAAATGTTAGTAACTAGGAAGCCCCTCAATTTCCATCCAGAAGGAGAAAATTATATACATGTGACATTGCTATAGTAATTCCCCATCTCTTTCTAAGGCATCTGTTTCTGGCATGACAATGACAAGTCATCATATAGGGAAGGTTCAGCTGAAGATCATAGATTCATAGATACTAAGGTCAGAAGGGACCATTCTGATCATCTAGTCCGACCTCCTGCACAACGCAGGCCACAGAATCTCACCCACCCACTCCTACAAAAAACCTCACCTATGTCTGAGCTATTGAAGTCCTCAAATCATGGTTCAAAGACTTCAAGGAGCAGAGAATCCTCCCTCAAGTGACCCATGCCCCATGCTACAGAGGAAGGCGAAAAACCTCGAGGGCCTCTCCAATCTGCCCTGGAGGAAAATTCCTTCCCGACCCCAAATATGGCGATCAGCTAAACCCTGAGCATATGGGCAAGATTCACCAGCCAGATAGTACAGAAAATTCTTTCCTGGGTAACTCAGATCCCATCCATCTAATATCCAATCTCAGGGGATTAGGCCTATTTACCCTGAATATTTAAAGATCAATTAATTACCAAAATCACATTATCCCATCATACCATCTTCTCCATAAACTTATTGAGTAGAATCTTAAAGCCAAATAGATCTTTTGCCCCCAGTGCTTCCCTTGGAAGGCTATTCCAAAACTTCACTCCTCTGATGGTTAGAAACCTTCATCTAATTTCAAGTCTAAACTTCCTGGTGGCCAGTTTATACCCACTTGTTCTTGTGTCCACATTGGTGCTGAGCTTAAATAATTCCTCTCCCTCTCCTGTATTTATCCCTCTGATATATTTAGAGAGAGCAATCATATCTCCCCTCAACCTTCTTTTAGTTAGGCTAAACAAGCCATGCTCCTTAAGTCTCCTTTCATAAGACAAGTTTTCCATTCCTCAGATCATCCTAGTAGCCCTTCTCTGAATCTGCTCCAGTTTGAATTCATCCTTTTTAAACATGGGAGACCAGAAGTGCACACAGTATTCTAGGTGAGATCTCACCAGTGCCTTGTATAATGGTACTAAAACCTCCTTATCCATACTGGAAATGCCTCTCCTGATGCATCCCAAAACCGCATTAGCTTTTTTCACAGCCATATCACATTGGCAGCTCATAGTCATCCTATGATCAACCAATACTCCAAGGTCCTTCTCCTCTTCCGTTACTTCTAATTGATGCGTCCCCAACTTGTAACTAAAATTCTTGTTATTAATCCCTAAATGCATAACCTTACACTTCTCACTATTAAATTTCATCCTATTACTATTACTCCAGTTTACAAGGTCATCCAGTTCCTCCTGTAGAATATCCCGATCCTTCTCTGAATTGGCAATACCTCCCTGCTTTGTATCATCTGCAAACTTCATTAGCACACTCCCACTTTTTGTGCCAAGATCAGTAATAAAAAGATTAAATAAGATTGGTCCCAAAACCGATCCCTGAGGAACTCCACTGGTAACCTCCCTCCAACCTGACAGTTCGCCTTTCAGTAGGACCCGTTGCAGTTTCCCCTTTAACCAATTCCTTATTCCCAATTCCAACACCTTTTGATGTTCATATTGATCCCCATCTTCTCCAATTTAACTAATAATTCCCCATGTGGCATGTTATCAAACACCTTACTGAAATCTAGGTAAATTAGATCCACTGCATTTCCTTTATCTAAAAAATCTGTTACTTTTTCAAAAAAGGAGATCAGGTTGGTTTGGCACGATCTACCTTCTGTAAAACCATGTTGTATTTTGTCCCATTTTCCATTGACTTCAATGTCCTTAACTAATTTCTCCTTCAAAATTTTTTCCAGGACCTTGCATACTACAGATGTCAAAATAACTGACCTATAGTTACCCGGATCACTTTTTTTTTCTTTCTTAAAAATAGGAACTATATTAGCAATTCTCCAATCATTTGATACAACTCCTGAGTTTACAGATTCATTAAAAATTCTTGCTAATGGGCTTGCAATTTCAGGTGCCAATTCCTTTAATATTCTTGGATGAAGATTATCTGGGCCCCCCGATTTAGTCCCATTAAGCTGTTTGAGTTTTGCTTCTACCTCAGATATGGTAATATCTACCTCCATATCCTCATTCCCATTTGTCACGCTACCATTATCCCTAAGATCCTCTTTAGCCTTATAAGATGATGAAATTCCCTTTGACTGTCAGTTCTTCCTCCTTTGGAATGCATAATATTGCTTTTGGTAAGCAAAAGAAAGGCTGTTCTGTGTTCTCACAATTTCTCAATCAGACTTCTAATGACTTCCTATGAAGTAAAATGTACCTTTAGCCCATATACAAGCCATAGGGAGGGATAAAAAAGAAAAGTCTACTAAATTAAACAGAATAAACTTTGAAAGCCTTTAAAATGAATGCAATTTCTCTTAGCTGATTCAAGGGGAGAGGGAAGACTATAAATATCTTTCCTTTAGACTCTGAAAGGAATACACCAGAATGGTGAATAATTTCAGAAATAGTCAAGTAAGCTTTTCCATGAAAAGTTGATTTGTTCAATCACAGTGCTCCTATATCTATTCCTGAACACAGCTTCCTTTGGCGTAATCGGGAATTTGGTTCCTCAAATTCAACAGATATCTGTAAAGGAAGAGAGAGTGGCTCCTCCTCCTTCAATGCAGTATGTGTAAAAGAAACTCAGAAGAGAAGGCACTTAAACCAGGCCCTGAAAGGAATTTATGACTAATTTCCATCGAAATCATTAGAGTTATCTCAAGGAAGAGATGGGCCTATCATTGTATCACCACAATCCCAGCATTCCCTACTCCACCAACACACATCATTTCAGGCTCTTGCATATATTTTGTAATTATCTTCCTGTTGCAAATGCTCACTTGTCGCTTCCCCTCCATGACACTAGAGGCAGGAATAGCGGATGCTCTGCTCTCTGTTGTCCAATATGGGAATGCCACATCAGGCTCAGCCTCATCCCTACACCTTTGGCAGGAAACAATCAGTAAGTCCTGGTTGTAGGCTGAGCCTGAGAACAAGCCCATTAAACACTGTTTATTAAGTAATAAAAACAAACTTATTATGCATCCCTTGCCTTTGGTCTTCCTCCTCTTTCCCTTTTTATTGGCTTCACTCCATTCCTTCTATGAAGTCTCAGTGCATCTTTTCCTCTGCCTTGCAGTATCTATTGTTCCTCAATCTAACTTTTAATGTGTTATGTTGAAGAGAGCTCATCCATTAAAAGTACAGAGTCTGCATTGTATTAATATATTATGTTCTCTCTCTTTTCTTCCCCTTTAAAACACTCCATTCTTCCCCCTCAGCCATTCCTTCATCTTCACCATCACTGTGTCCTACTCATTATGTATTCGTTTACAGACAGTGAGAAGCCAGTAGTCTTCTTCCAGAATGATGCCACAGAATGGGTAGTGAGGGCCATTGTGGGCACAGCGAGAGCAAAATGACCTAAGTTGGGGAAATGGCAGTTACCCGAAAACAAGAAAAGAGAAGGAAATTTTAGTGGACAAAGAATCTGCTACAAGATTGTTTAACACAAATTGTTTGGTTAAGTTGTATGTATCCCCAATAGTAATTGAAAAATAGGGAAAGGTTCTTTGTAAGTCACTACTCTAAAATGTTATCATTCTTTGGGCTAGATTGTGACTTGCACTATATCTCTGTAGTGGGGAAAGAAATCCCTTTCACTGCTACACAAGCTACCGAAACCTGAAGTAAGTGGATGCAGCATGCCTGCATACTACCACTCTGAAGCAAGTAGTTGAGGAGGGGTGGGGAATGGGTGGAGCCTGTGGTAGTGGGGGAGCTGATGTGGGTACAAGATAGCAGCAGATTACTATCACCCTGGAGCAAGAACAGACAAGGACGGTTCCTTGAGTCACAGTTCCTTTCCTGGTATGCTCGTGCAGTGAACACCTTCACTCAAACCTTTCTGTGGGCCGAGTCCTCATGCTAATGACCCAAAATGGAAAGAATCAAAAATTCCACTTGCACTTTTATTTTTTAGTTAAATCTTACTATATTCAATACAAATACACTGGCTGCCCTTGAAGGAAACTGAAACAACCATACTATACTGTGTACATCACAGTGCTGGGACATTAATTCTATTACCTCAATAAATATTCTTGAAATATTTAGTATTTCTTCCACACACACTTTTCTTTCCCATCAGCTTTTAGTATTATATGACAGCTCAAAATGGTGATACAATCCAAGCTATAGAAACATGAACACAGAGACAGACTTTTAGACATTTAGCCACATTAACATAACAAATGTTTTATTGTGTTCTGTACTTACCGCAACATTGAAATGAAAAACTCAATGGGAGTGTCCAGATTCTCAAATTATTTCTTCTTAATTTTCACTGTTCCAATGTTAATGTTCCTTAATCTTAGTGTTAGAGAGAGATGTATTTTTCTTAGATATCTAGGACTAGATCCAATGCCAATTAAAGCAAATGAAAAGACCCGTATTGATTTGAACTAGCTTTGGATTAGGCCCCCAGTGGCTGAATTTACAATGTTGTCCCTAAAACATTCTCCAAGTCAATGTTGGAAATATTTTAGAATGACAGCAAGAAATAAGGCAACCATTGATTGCGGCAATTGTGCCTCTTTGCACGAAATAAACAAACATTAGGGATGTTATTACCAGTGTTGGTGCCTTAGAGCAAATGTCAGGCCACAGAAATGTCACAGGCATGGACTCTTCTTAAGTATGTAACCAGATAGATGATTACTTTTCAGCACCTTTTCTTTGAAGGCTTTATCATAATCTATTGTGCAATCCCGTACTAAGTATAAATAGTACACTACATGAAAATTGTATTAATTTCTTCTTTTAAATTCAGCAGCACAACTTCATAACATTGCTAAGAGAAGGACACAGATATTGAAGAAAAGTTTGGTTGAATAATTTGTCTCTCTCTAAGGAATAGGAACATATTTCAGAAACAGAATAGTGACTCACACTGCAGAAAAGCTCAGAACTGTCAGTCCAAGCATTAATGGGTTGAACCATCCTTCTCCACAGGAATTTGAACATAAGTCTTCAGCATAAATAAAGCATAAAAGTAATATTTTTTTAAAATGAAAATACACCTGTAGGATAATGGCAGGGCTGCAGTATTTGAAAATGAGAACATTGGAGAAAGATTTTTACCAGACTAGAAGACAGATTGCTACTTAAGATGTAAACTTGCTTTTGTTTTGAGAATCTCTTCAAAAATCACTTAGAAATTTAATGTTTTCTTGAAATAAAAACACCTTGGAAGTCAAACTTTCTAAACTGAGCAGGAAGAAAGGGCCATTGTCCTGAATTGGAGATCTACATGGCTTTTTCCTTGGGGATTTCTATATTATGCAGGGGATCCCCAAAAAGATAATGGTGAAGGGGCTTGCTCTGCCACTTCACTTTTATCCCTACCCTATTTCCCCTTTATTTTGTCTTCCCTCTTTATTTTCTTTTCCTTCTCTCTCACTCATCCCTCTTCACTTTCCTTTCTTTTCCCATTCTCTCTCCCTTTTTCTTAACCGGTTCTCCCCTTCCTACTGATATACACACTCTTCTTTCTGAAGGAGTGGGATCAGTGTGTATCTAAAGCAAGCAATGATGGCATTCAGTATTATTTTTTAAACACATTCTTCTCCTTTGTAGTGCATTGCGCATGCCATTTTCCACTGTGCTTGGAAAGTATAAAACTGTGAACTTAAGCCTGTTCTAGTGAAACATTTTAATTCTAACTTCTTGGTCCTTAAAGCTTCCTGGATAGATAAACTAGGGGACATATATTTATATTTCTTACCAAAAGAGATTTCTTACCTAATTGTCTTGCCTAGTGGAAGACTTTTTGAGGGATAATGTCACTGGAGTTCTAATAAGAAGCTGCATTGCTATGGAGTAACATTTTATCAGTTGTAATATGTTCTCATCCAAGTTTGCTTGTGCTCAGAAAAACATACAAGAAATTTATGGCATGAGTGTTGCTCTGTGCTCCAGTATGGTGTAGCATGATGGAACAGCAGGAGTTTGGCTAGGCAGCACTGAGGTGGTGTTGCGAAATTAGTGCCTGATCCAGTATCCATGGAAGCCAACAGAATGACTCCTGTTATCTTCACTGCATTGATACGTGCTCTGTAACATTGATTCTCCACTGTCTTGCATCACAAGTGCATGTAAAACGGATACGAAACCAGCATGATAGCCTGTTACAGCCAATTTACACAGGTGTTGGTGAGGATACAAGGTACATGGCTGTGGAGAATCTGGCTCTGTGGGCTCTAGTGTGGCTTTTAGAAGCAGCCTGTGTGGAAGCAAGGTGGCCTTGCTCTGCCCCACCAGGCGCACCAGCAACCATTGTTTCTCCAGAAGGCTCAATGCTTCAGGGAGACCCCCCAGTACCCAGAGGATATGCCCACTGGTCCCCCTCCTCCCACATGGGGTGTGGAATATACACCTCTGGATGCCTGTTGGGAAGGTATGACAAGGGTCAATGCGTCACCCCTTCTGCACCTTCTCTTTCGTGGCTATTGAACCAAGATGTACAAGCAGACAGTAGCCTCTGTGCCCAGGGGACGGTGATTGTTGCTGGACCTTGTACAGGGAGACTCAATGGAGACTTCATGGGCCCTTGATCACTTGCATATGGGCCATCCACAATCAGGCTTTATATGATCTTAAATGTCTCACTTTCCTGACCTTTCCTGAGTGAATTCACTCCCAAATTGGAACAACAACATTGTAACTGGCTCGTTCCTCCACACGTTTTATATCCCAGATTTAGAAAAGATTAATTTATTTTAATACATTGATGAAACTTTGATGTGGGCAAGTGTTCCTAGCCTGATTCGCTCTCTCTCCCTATCACCTCATTTAGGAATATGCTACAACTGGACTTGCCTATTTCAATATTGTATTTAAAATCCCATTCATTATTTCTTCTCCTTACAAAAGCTATGATTTCATTTCACTTTTTTTTTTTAAAAAAAGAGTGATAATATTTGGACTCTGATTCAGACCACATTGGAAATGCTTAATGAAGCTAATGTCCATGGTTTATAAAAATAAAAGGATACTTATGATCAAACCCATACCATATTCTGAACAGCCATGCACTCTCAGCCTTGGTTGTATTCTTATCCGCAGTAGTTGCTCTCTGCAAAATAAATACATATATAAAATCAAAAGAGTTTTTGAAACATAAATAAAACAAAGTTTTGATATTAAAAATACTTGTCAAACCAAATTACATTTACCTGCATTTTTTTATTAAAAAAACCCAACCCTCTTTGGCCCAGATTTCATCTCAGTATGTGAATCTGTTCATGGGCAAATTAGATCATCAGCACATTTCTCTTTCCTGTGCTGGTACTCGAGTGGAATAATTCAGCATTTACTTTTATTAAAGATTCCAATTTTATTACGCAGCTGAGAAGCACTATATTCTGAGATCAATAAAAATGATATTTCTGTTAAATTACTGTAGTGGGATTTTTCAGTTTACTCCTGTCAAGTTCAGATGGTATTTGTTTATGGCTTACAAAAAGGTCATTTCAAAGGGAGCATAATATTCTAATAATTATGACACTAGTTTCCTTTCTATTTTTCCTTTTTGCTTTATAAGAAAACCAAACAAAAATATACACAAAAGC
This sequence comes from Dermochelys coriacea, assembly GCF_009764565.3. NCBI lineage: Eukaryota > Metazoa > Chordata > Testudines > Dermochelyidae > Dermochelys > Dermochelys coriacea. The sequence goes on along the minus strand of NC_050076.1, from coordinate 32,124,273 downwards.
TATACCACCACTGGGGACTACAGATAGTTTTCAGTATTTTCCTGCACTGATTCCAAACATTGGTCCCCATTCTGCAAGCTGACTTCAGCTTGGCTTTGCATGGGCACAGGGGTCTGCCTCCCACAGAACAGCTGGCACGATCATGGTCACAGTCTGGAATTATATGTTTGCAACCTCCTCATATACTAGATGGGCAATTAGTTACGCTCTGGGTGTTATGTGAAAAATAGCATAAGAATTAACAACAGGATGGGAATAGAAATGGGAATGGGCATTCCAAATAGCACACTCCATAACAATTTTATTCCTCTTTGGCTTTAAGTTTGAGGTAGGTATTTTTTTTTAAAAGCTTCATTCTCCATGGAATGTGTAATGGGAAAATTTTACTTTGCATTTTTCAGTTCAATTGGTCTCATTATTTCTCCATTTTAAGCTAATAATACAAACATTCTCGTCCCTTATACATACCATAATGCATGTAAAGTTCATAATAATAGGGCTGCCCACTGCTAAGGCCTGATCCAAACCCTACAGAAAGGAATCTTTACATTGATTTAATTGGGCTTTGGATAATACCCTATAAGGTATGGCTACTCTGCAGTTGGGAGCAAGTCTCTCAACGCAAGCAGACAGACTTGCGCTAGCAGGGCTTGAGCGAACACACTAAAAAGAGCAATGTGGATGTTCTAGCTTTGGTGGAAGCTTGAGTTTGACTCCTGAGGCTTCATATCAGCAAAACTCCCAATGAGGTCAGTTGCAGTTTTGTCAACACTAGAATTGCAGGATTGAGCATGATAAACTTACACCTGGAGCACATGGACCAAATATTATTCCTGGGAGCTGATTCAGTTCCATTGAGTTCAGTGGAAGGATTCAGTTTTAACTTGTGTGGCTTCCGCTCATGCCATAAAATCCTTTTGGTACAGGGAGGTCTCATAGGGAATGATGGTGGCCTGGGGAATTCATGGTAGCCCAGATCCTGCAGAAACGATACCATCAAGGGATGGTGGAGAGGCAGCAGGGCTGTGGATGCTCCTAGCCTCTGGCAGCTCCTCAGGGATCTGCAGGTTTAAAGTCTGAACCTACAGCTTTTACTGCAGGGCTGGCTAGTGGCAGTTGGGGGCACACTATGCCAGTAGTCTGATGGAAAAATAAGAGGATCTCTGTGAACTGAAACTGGCATTACTTCCAGCCCCTACACAGGAATAACCTATGTATTTTCAAAAAGTCACTTGCAGTTTCCCAGCAGGCCTGCACGAGAGGCTAGTAGGAAGAATGAAAGTGTAGAGACACTTACCTTCCCAGGAGCTAAAGAAATAATAGACAGTTAAACACATCTCTTTTTACTGAACTTTAGTTTAGTGGGTGAGCTATTCTAGCTATACAGTAAGCTGCTTGAATTTCCCATGAGACCTATAACATGCCTACAGCATTCTTCCAAAATATTTCCAGAAAATACATTCTTTTGTGTAGCCTCTGTGGAGATGCACCTAATGGGATAGCTGAGAGACAAATCAGCTGAATAAAAGCTTTTATCAACCATCTTTGTTTTGTGAGGAAATTAATTAGATCCTTGTTAAAAAAAACTGCAAGAAAAAGCGTTGTCTTTTTTGTAGCAGACTGGTCGTGCAACTCAGCTTAATGACTATTTGTCCTGTATGCCTGGTCATCAGAATAAGCTTTTTGTGTTTAAATTCTAATTGTGTAGGATATGCAGTGGACTGACTGCATTCATTTATTCTACACATTATTGATGGCCTTTCAGAACTGAGTTATGAAAGCCCATCAATAAATGAGTGGAAATAAATGAGCTAACCTATTGTACATTCTGTTTATGCAAGAGGGTTTGATGATAAATGAATCTGAGAAAAGACAGAACTAGGGAAGTAAAAAAGAAACTGATGGAGAGACCCCTGATGTGGATGGTGTACAAATCAGGGCTCTGTGAAGTCCAGGTGGGGATTATAGACATAATCTGCCAAGAGCTGCTATGTTGAAACACCGCTTCCTGTATCTCCTCCTGACAGTGAACGTGATAAGCCACAAAGGGAGGATCTGACCAGGATGAACTTGGGGTTATTTTTCTCCTTATGGACAATGAGATTTTCTTAAGCTTCAGAAATTGGATCACTCTTCTTGCCCCAGGGGGAAATATGCATCACTGTTAAGAAAGGCTAGTGATCTGCTGGCAATATTTGATTAGTGTGGCTCCAGCATACAACAGTAATGCAGTAAGACTACTCAGCCCATGATTCTGATGGTCTTGAATCTAAATTTGTGTGCCCTACTGTCCTGGGTTCAATAGTAATGTCTTTCTTTCCCAATAACTACACTAATACCCTCAGCAAATAATTACTCTTCCCACTACCACATCCAGGATATAACATGCCTTCCATCTACCGGAAGATACAACAAAATGGGCTTGTACTAGAAGTAGGATTACAGTAAAATGTTTCTCCAGAGTCAGGACAGGCTCATCATTAGTAGCATGGTTTCTGAACTTGGAGGAGCATAGTGCTTATCTGAACCTAGAAAGTAACTACAAATAAAATAATTGGAGGGGAAATTAAGGTTGCAGACATATTGGTATTTAGGGTGGGTAATACGAAGAAATGCTAGGATACAGCAATGCTACCTATTTACTCTTTAGATTGCCTCAGAGCTTTATTTAACCCACAGTGAGCCAAATCCTTGTCTGCTGTACCATGGCTGAATAGATAGGTGGGCTTTGTATAGGGGATCTTGTGTCAGGAAGAGGGGATAGAATTATTTCCACCAGACTGCAGAGCTGCTCCCCTACTGAAGCCCAAGAACTGTAATAACACCATCAACACTTGCATCCCATTGTGCAAAGAAGGGTGAATGACCACTGGGTCTGCATAGTCATGGGCCCATTGGCTTTGATGCTTCCACAGCCCAGTCCCCATCTGCAGTCATACTAAAGGGGCCAGATCCACAACTGGTGTAATTCTATTGAAGGTAATGCAATTACCCTGATTTACACCAACTGAGAAACTGGCATACAACAGACTGTGTGTGTGTGTGGGTTGGGGGGGTGGTATATGTAAGGATTAAGTTTGTAGAAAAACAAACAAATACAACAACATAGTGAAAGCCAAAAAAGAAAAAAAAGTAACTCTAGTCAAAAGACAAGTTAGATTCTCTCTTTCCTTCCTCGTTCAATCAGAGGTTTCTCTGCATCTCATCTTGTGTGATAGCTACAAGAACCAGCCAGGCAAAGCTCAAAACAGTTTGATAACACCTGAGATTGACAATAAAGTGTCAGGTTTCAGAGTAGCAGCCGTGTTAGTCTGTATTCGCAAAAACCCATTGTTTCATGTTCTCTGTGTGTGTGTATATAAATCTCTCCTCTGTTTTTTCCACCAAATGCATCCGATGAAGTGAGCTGTAGCTCACGAAAGCTTGTGCTCTAATAAATTTGTTAGTCTCTAAGGTGCCACAAGTACTCCTTTTCTTTTTACAATAAAGTGTGTTAGATAAGTTTCAGAGTAGCAGCCGTGTTAGTCTGTATTCGCAAAAAGAAAAGGAGTACTTGTGGCACCTTAGAGACTAACAAATTTATTTGAGCATAAGCTTTCGTGAGCTACAGCTCACTTCATCGGATGCATTTGGTGGAAAATACAGTGGGGAGATTTATATACACACACAGAGAAGATGAAACAATGGGTTTTATCACACACACTGTAAGGAGAGTGATCACTGAAGATGAGCTATCACCAGCAGCAGGCAGGGGAAAGGAGGAAAACCTTTCATGGTGACAAGCAAGGTAGGCTATTTCCAGCAGTTAACAAGAACATCTGAGGAACAGTGGGGGGTGAGGGGGAGAAATAACATGGGGAAATAGTTTTACTTTGTGAAATGACTCATCCATTCCCAGTCTCTATTCAAGCCTAAGTTAATTGTATCCAGTTTGCAAATTAATTCCAATTCAGCAATCTCTTGTTGGAATCTGTTTTTGAAGGTTTTTTGTTGAAGGATAGGCACCCTCAGGTCTGTAATCGAGTGACTGGAGAGATTGAAGTGTTCTCTGACTGGTTTTTGAATGTTATAATTCTTGACGTCTGATTTGTGTCCTTTTATTCTTTTACGTAGAGACTGTCCAGTTTGACCAATGTACATGGCAGAGGGGCATTGCTGGCACATGATGGCATATATCACATTGGTAGATGCGCAGGTGAACGAGCCTCTGATAGTGTGGCTGATGTGGTTAGGTCCTATGATGGTGTCCTCTGAATAGATATGTGGAGAGAGTGGCAACGGGCTTTGTTGCAAGGATAGGTTCCTGGGTTAGTGGTTCTGTTGTGTGGTGTGTGGTTGCTGGTGAGAATTTGCTTCAGATTGGGGGGCTGTCTGTAAGCAAGGACTGGCCTGTCTCCTAAGATCTGTGAGAGTGATGGGTCGTCCTTCAGGATAGGTTGCAGATCCTTGATGATGCATTGGAGAGGTTTTAGTTGGGGGCTGAAGGTGATGGCTAGTGGCGTTCTGTTATTTTCTTTGTTGGGCATGTCCTGTAGTAGGTGACTTCTGGGTACTCTTCTGGCTCTGTCAATCTGTTTCTTCACTTCAGCAGGTGGGTATTGTGTTAGATAACAGGCTGATGACATAAGATACTATTATCCAAACACCTTCTCTAACATTGTCTGTGTTATTAGTCTGTTATCTCAGGTGTTTGATGGAGAGGGGGGATGGGGATGCACCTGCTCTTCCCCCAGCTCTGTTGGAGTAACTAGATCCTACTAGTAGAGATAGAGAGCAGTCCATTGCTTCTCAAATGAGAACAGGGACTACAGCTGAGAAGGACACAAACGGGAAGGTTCCAGACATAACTTGGTCCTTATTGTGACTGTGCATCTTGGACTATTCCATCATGTCTCCCTCCCTAAAGCAGTAAATGAAACAGTCAGGTATGAAATCCTCTCTGGTTTGGAAAATGAGTCAAAGGTTTAAATCTCAAGAGTGGTGACTGTGCCAGCCCTTCATCCTTTTGAATTAGATAAAATGGATTCTGCCCAATGAACTCTGTGTCTTGTTCAGCTGAGGACCTTAAAAATGAAGGTCCTATCTGCTCTTCTTGGACATTAAGGATCACAAAACACTTTTCACAATAGCATGAGGTTTGTTTGTGCCAATCTCCTTAGCCAAACATTGTGTGTGCATGAGTGCCACTTCCCATCCCTGAGCTTCATGCTGTGACATGTCCTATACAACTGAATAATGCTTTAAGGTTCTTTCAGGTGAATGTAGTTATTTAAGTATAAGATATTGCCAAAAAATAAAAATTAAAAAAAAATCCTGTAATATGAAAGAGAGAATAGCACATATATGAAGAAAACTGAAAGTCAATAGGGAAGATAGATTAAAAGAAAAATAAAAAACCTCATATCTATTGTGTGAGAGAAAAATAAAGAGAAAGAAAATGAATTATCTAAAACAATAGAGGAAAAGAAAAGATAAAGATGAAGGAAAAGAGAAAACTTTAAAGAAACAATCTGAAAGAAAAAGTGAACAGTCCATAGTACTAAATTAAAAAGAGAAGAAATACGCAATGAAACAGAGAACTGTATTAATAAAAATTAATATAAGAGCTACAGTTAACATGTGAGAGAAATGAAAATAGTAAACATTTAAAAAGGAAATCAGAGCAACAAGACTACCTTGCTAGGTAAAAATATTTTATAATAAAGTATGCTGATTTAGACATGATTGGGGGTGGAATGTGTTATATTTATTCACACCTACCCTTTTGTGCTGCTGAGTTTTGTCAATAGAACTAGGTGTTAATTAATAGAACACAGTTTGGGTCAGTGGGTGCCTTACTGTTATTCACAAATATGTATTTCTCATTTTTCATAGAAAAAGGAAGAAAATTAGAAGTCCTATCTACTGACATCTAGTGCAAGCACATTTTCACCACCCCTAGCCCCCTGGAAAAAAAAAACACATTTAAGGTGAAATAATGTTTATATTGTACAATGCAATATAATCTCTGATGTTAATCAGTCTGTCTTAGAGTGCTGTAAACTGAAAAGATACTGCTGTCTATATTGTTACTGTAGCTGCAATGTAGGTAAAACCGGATTTCAGAGGAGAGGAGAGGAGAGGCGAGTGGAAAATCTCCAGAAGGGGAGCAAAGAGACAGAAGTGTTAGTGCAGGCCTTTAAAAACACAGAAGCAGAGAAATTCAAGGAAAGGAAGAAGGGGAAATGTTTCCTTATGTTCTGTCTTTGGGGAAAGCATGTTTTGTTTTAGAAATTCCTCTTACATGTCTTATATATAAAATATGTCTATTTGCTTCTACTATCTTGTATCTCCGAAGGGGTAAACTAAAACCCAGAGTGTCCACAAGGGTGACATTCTGGGAAGGTTGCGTTTAAACTACTGGGAAGTCTTGGAGGGTTCAGCACTGGTCTTGGGGCCTAGGGACCAGAAGGTCCCACTTCCAAGGCGGGTCTCTGCCCAGGGGGTGAGCTGAGCAGCCAAAGTAAGGGACAGTGCCTGGAGCCACTCAGTTCCTGGGGAGCTCAGAAGCACACAGTGTATGAGTCCAAACCTGGCAGCCTAGTGAAAGTCCAGCAGGGGAACTTGACTAGGGTTGGGACAGCACATAATAGTGTATTTTACACATTTTCAGACGAACACAGAAAAAGGCAGGGAGAATGGGGTGCCAGATAAGCACATGCAGTTTCTCAAATAGCCTCCTTGGTCCCTAGTGACCTATAGTTTTTTAACCTGAATGTATGTTCAGATGTTCACGTTAAAAATGACTACGTATATTGTCAACAACCTGACCTTCCCGATGTCAGAGTTGAAAATTTCAATCATGCAAAGTTTCTTTGTTTAATCCAGGGAACTGAGCATTGTTCTGAAATCTTTTGTTTTCATAAATGTAGCTGATAGTTAATTCAAGCTTTGAATTTACCATAGCAGCAATTCCACTATTGTTTTACTAATATTTCATCATGTCAATATTTGTTTGTAATGCATTCCTCAAAACCCAGTATCAGATAAAGTTGTTCTGGTGCCCCAGTGAAACTGAAAAATGTACAGTACATACTTGTCCTCTCAATAAAGAGTTACAAAATAGTAGGAGCTTCATGTATTTTGTACTTGCATATTCTTCATTTATAGCAGAGCTAACCCTGCTCTAAAGATTTCCAGTTACTACACTGAGAAACACGAATTAAACACGACTGAACATTATGCTAGTCAATATAGATATATCAATAGCTGTAACTTGCCTGGCTTGCAGTTTCTGCTTTCAGATCTTCATCTGGATGTATGCCAACTCTATTAAAGAAAACAAGACACATGGTGAATGACTCAATGCGGATTAGATGGTCATGTGCGTAGAACTGTTTCTTTGTACCACATCACTCAGTCCCAAGGAGGTAAGAAATGTTCAGAAGTGGCAGAACATTATTAAGATCTCTTCCCAAATCAAAGAAGTCCACAATAAGTTTGCAGGAACTATGAAATACTTTATACCTGGTGCTCATAATACCTGGGCTGAGATCCCCACCCTCACTCCAACTCTCGTATGCCAGCTAAAAGGGTCAGAGTGTCAGAAAGGAGCCCTAAAAACACATACATCTAGGCAAGGAGGATTCCCCTGGTGCAGACATTGCAAAAAACAGCTGTATGGCTACCCTCTGAAGACCCCCTTGCAACTCTTGGCTTCGGTGGCATGCTGGGGGCAGGAGAATTGTGTTGAGGATGAGGCTACAGTGCACAGTTTAGAGATTCCAGGCAGTATGAAGCCCATAGAGATTCTTGGGGAGGCTAATTTGACTTAAACAGGCTTCCAGGGCATAGTTACACCAGGGGCCTCTCAGCCCCTGGACCAGCTCAGTGGGGGGAAGGTTCAACGTGGCTTAAATCTGCGTTAGGCCCCTCTTCTCTTGGGCTGTGAGTTTTGTGCTGTGGCTCTGACTGGCTCAGCACAGAATCTCATCCTTGGCAAAAACTAAGATATCTCACTGGTCTTTAATTGCTTTTGGCTTCAACACTTCTTTCTCAACAGCCTCTCTTGTTCCACACATAGGTATCTATAGCATTGTGATGCAAGCTGCCACTATTATTTAATCAGGGAAGTGATTATTCCCCTCTTCTTGGCACTGGTGAGACCATACCTGGAGTATTGCATCCAGTTTTGGTCCCCACATTACAGAAAAAGAAAAGGAGTACTTGTGGCACCTTAGAGACTAACAAATTTATTTGAACATAAGCTTTCGTGAGCTACAGTTCACTTCATTGGATGCATGCAGTGGAAAATACAGTGGGGAGATTTATATACATAGAGAACATGAAACAATGGGTGTTACCATACACACTGTAACGAGAGTGATCACTTAAGGTGAGCTATTACCAGCAGGAGAGCCGGGGGGGGGAGGGGAACCTTTTGTAGTGATAATCAAGGTGGGCCGTGTCCAGCAGTTGACAAGAACTTGTGAGGAACAGTGGAGGAGGGGCAATAAAAATGGGGAAATAGTTTTACTTTGTGTAATGACCCATCCACTTCCAGTCTTTATTCAAGCCTGAGTTAATTGTATCCAGTTTGCAAATTAATTCCAATTCAGCAGTCTCCCGTTGGAGTTTGTTTTTGAAGTTTTTTTGTTGAAGAATTGCCACTTTTAGGTCTGTAATCAAGTGACCAAAGAGATTGAAGTGTTCTCCAACTGGTTTTTGAATGTTATAATTCTTGACGTCTGATTTGTGTCCATTTATTCTTTTACGTAGAGACTGTCCAGTTTGACCAATGTACATGGCAGAGGGGCATTGCTGGCACATGATGGCATATATCACATTGGTAGATGTGCAGGTGAACGAGCCTCTGATAGTGTAGCTGATGTGATTAGGCCCTATGATGGTGTCCCCTGAATAGATATGTGGAGAGAGTGGCAACGGGCTTTGTTGCAAGGATAGGTTCCTGGGTTAGTGGTTCTGTTGTGTGGCGTGTGGTTGCTGATGAGTATTTGCCAGGTTTCTTGTTCTCTATGTATATAAACCTCCCTACTGTATTTTCCACCAAATGCATCCAATGAAGTGAGCTGTAGCTCATGAAAGCTTATGCTCAAATAAATTTGTTAGTCTCTAAGGTGCCACAAGTACTCCTTTTCTTTTTGTGAATACAGACTAACACGGCTGCTACTCTGAAACCACTACAGAAGGGATGTGGACAAATTGGAGAGAGTCCAGCGGAGGGCAATGAAAATGATTACTGGGCGGGGGCACATGACTTACGAGGAGAGGCTGAGGGAACTGGAGTTATTTAGTCTACAGAAGAGAAGAGTGAGGGGAGATTTGATAGCAACCTTCAACTACCTGAAGCGGGGTTCCAAAGAGGATGGAGCTCAACTCTTCTCAGTGGTGGCAGATGACCGAATAAGGAGCAATGGTCTCAAGTTGCAGTGGGGGAGGTCTAGGTTGGACATTAGGAAACACTATTTCACTAGGAAGGTGATGAAACACTGGAATGGGTGGGCTGGAATCTCCACTCTGAACTCTAGGGTACAGATGTGGGGACCTGCATGAACCCCCCCCAAGTTTATTTTTACCAGCTTAAATAAAAATTTCCCCAAGGTACAAACTATTTATCTTTTGCCCTTGGACTTTATTGCTGCCACCACCAAGCGTCTAACAAATATATAACAGGGAAAGAGCCCATTTGGAAACATCTTTCCCCCCAAAATCCTCCCAAAACCCTGCACCCCCTTTCCTGGGGAAGGCTTGATAAAAATCCTCACCAATTTGCATAGGTGAACACAGACCCAAACCCTTGGATCTTAAAAACAATGAAAAAGCAATCAGGTTCTTAAAAGAAGAATTTTAATTGAAGAAAAAGTAAAAGAATCACCTCTGTAAAATCAGGATGGTAAAATCAGATTCAAAACATAGAGAATCCCTCTAGGCAAAACCTTAAGTTACAAAAAGACACAAAAACAGGAATATACATTCCATTCAGCACAACTTATTTTATCAGCCATTTAAACAAAACAGAATCTAACGCATATCTAACTAGATTGCTTATTAGCCCTTTACAGGAGTTCTAACCTGCATTCCTGATCTGGACCGGGCAAAAAAACCACACAGACAGAGAGAACCCTTTGTGTCCCCATCCCCCCCACAGATTTGAAAGTATCTTGTCTCCTCACTGGTCATTTTGGTCAGGTGCTAGCGAGGTTATCTTTAGCTTCTTAAATCTTTACTGGTGAAAGGGTTTTTTCATCTGGCCAGGAGGGATTTAAAGGTTGTTAGCCTTCCCTTTATATTTATGACACCATCCTTAGAGGTTTTTAAGGCCTGGCTTGACATCCTGGCTGGGATGATTTAGTGGGTGTTGGTCCTGCTTTGAGCAGGGGATTGGACTGGATGGCCTCCTGAGGTCTCTTCCAACCCTAATATTTTATGATTCTGTTTTTATTTGCATTACAGTATACAAAATAAGAGACCAGAAAGATGGTCGTAGCAGCAGCCTTTTGAAAGGACTTGAATGGGATCAGTTGAGTAGCTGGGAGGCAAGACTGAGGGAAGGAGGCTTCCATAGAGGAGATGGAAGATGATGAAGGCCTGGGTGGGAGTTCTCGTTGTGTGGTCAGAAAGAAAAGTCTGGATGTTAAAGATTATATGGAGAAGAAGTGACAAGATGGGGTATGGCCTTGATGGGCAGAGCTAGAGAGAGGGGTGACTCAAAGATGATAATCAGATTACAGGCCTGAGTAACAGGGATGATTGGGGTGGTGACCACAGTCATAGAAGAAAGGGAGAGCAGTAAGAGAAGACTAATGGAGACAGACATTTTCCTCACTGAAATCTAATGTCCAAAGAGCGGGTGACCAGCTGTCCCCAGAATGCCTGACAAGCTGCCCATGTAGGCATTAGATCCACTGAGCTAATGCAGAATCTACTGATGCAGAGAAAATTTATTCTTTCACCAGATGTTCATGTAAGGCCGCTTTACCATGTGCTTAACATTTTTCTTCCTTGTGTATGTTTTTTTCCCTATCTGTTATAACATATCAGAAATGCATTTTTAAAATCCTATTTATTTATTTTTAGCAATTACTTGTTTCATTGCTCTTTACTGAGCATTCTAATACATTCTGAGACAATGACAGGAACTAGAAGCAAAGTGGATACTTTTATATGTAAATCTTGAATGGAAAAAAAAAGAGGCAGTTTGTTTCTATTCCAACTCCCTAGTTTAAAAAAATTGGAGTCCTCCAGGCATAAATATTTCCATCTTTGATTAAGACCATTGATCCTGATGTTGACTCAAGAAGGAGATAAAGGAATGCATAGATGTTTATTTTTCACTGTACTTTTTATCCTTTGAGTTACTAGGAAAAACTGCAGAAGGTACTAACCTATCGATTATTTTGGAGTAAATCAAGTTGTTAGATCTTTCCATTTAATTAAAAATATGAACAGTTATGTCTGTGAAAGTTTAACTCTCAGCCTGCCAGTAGACTTAATATTATAGTAGTGCCCAGAGGCCCAATAGACATTAGGTACCCTTTCTGTTAAATAAACATAAGGAACAGTCCCTGCTCTGACATGCTTACATCTAAACAGAGGGGAACAAAAGCACTAACTGGTGATGTGACTTGCCCAAGGTCACATGGCAAGAGCAGGAACAGGTCTTCTAACTCCCAGTCTGGTGCCCTAGCCACTTGGCCATCTGCATCCCATAAGCAGATTCTCCCATAACATTCATTCTACTGCCAGCATGGGGAAGCACTGGCAACACAATAGTTAAGTGCCCTTATAGTTCTGGTTATGATAGAAGCTAAGTCTATTTATGCATGAAAGGTGCAGTTCAAGAGGCTGCAACACAAACTTCTCTGCACTCTCTTCTCCTTAATGAGCTTGACCTGACCTCAAAGAATCAGTCTCCTGGGACAGAAGTAATTTAGACTTCATGCAGTTCTGAACTTATTGGAGCTGAGAAAAATGCCAGTTGTGACTGATTATGTGTGGTGGAATTGTGATGCGTTTATTATGGAATGAGCTAAGACAATGGAAAACATTTCACACAGGCCCAGAAGAATGGGAGTAATACCAAATGTGAAAAAGCTGGGAAATGTAGCCAATAGGAACCAGAGTTTGTGACTGCAATATTATTTCAATAACAGTGATATAATCTGTCTAATCAGGGACAACAGGCGTCAACAGGCATAGAAAAACTGTGGATTTAGGAAGTTTTGCAGATTTTCCTGTATTTTGCAGAATTTAAACTCCTCTGTATATATAATTTCCTATCCTTGTAGTTATGAAGATAGCCAGCACTATTGCCTTGTTTATTCTGTAGACAATATATGTTACAATATGGCACAAACAAAGGCATCCATATTATTCTTTATTGGATTTTTACTTTCAAAGCCTGAAAAATCACCTCTTCCACAAAGCCCACAGTAAGCAAATCAGATATATTCACTCTTGTATCTCCATCTTCCTTCGATTTTGTACATATGTAAAAAAGAATGAAAACCTCCTGAACTGAACACCACAATGTGTACTTTCCAATGTGAATAGCTATGTAATCACATTGCTGTGACCCAGATCCTTCCTTGCTCAGTTCCTCACTCATTGACTGATGTCAAACATGTAGGGCCAAATTCTTCTGCCCTAACTCTCACTAAGTAGTATTTTACTTGGTGAGTAAGCCCATTGAAATTGTTGGGACTACATGTATAGTAAGGTATTGCTCAGTGTGATTAGGGATGGCAGAATCTGATGCATTGACTGGAAGCCCTTCGGGGCATGAACTTTATGTTCCTTACTGTTCTGTGAAGCATCTAGTACAACTTTGGACACTAAAATCAAACCACCATCAACGCACCCTGATTTTTTTATAACTTAAATGTTAATTTTTTTATGAAGCATATCCCAAAGAGAACCACTCAGCTCAGTGTGAGTGTCTGGCCACACCACGCTTTTGAAAATGAGGCCAATTATTTAGGTGTCCAAATATAGACTTAGGTGCCTAAAGTTAGGTTCCTATTACTGAAAATATTGGGCTGTATAATTAAGTCGGATGTATTTGAGACACACTGGAGTGCAATTTTAAACTGCAAGAATACAAAGCATCACAAATGATGTGACATGTTCAGAAAGAATGAAATTAAGCATGTTTGCACAATCCTGCCGATTCTTGTGCCTTGTCATTCTATTGGCAGTAAAATTTGCAATCTTAGAATAACTCTTCAGCCCTCTAGCTGGGTTGTATGCTCGCTAATTATGAAAGAAGGGGCCTGATTCTGCTTTTACCTGCAGAGCGTTGGGATCTCACAACTAACAGTAGGGCCGAAAGCAGGGAGTTCTAATTATGGTAGGTGAACAAATGCAGAGTGACTCCTAGATTGCCTTTACCATCTGGTAACTTACCACATACATTTCTATAGTAAGGCTGATAAAGTGAGGATAGAAATGTACATTCAGTCTTTGTACTGAGGAGGGGAAAGTTCTGATATAACTCCTTCAACTTTGAAGCCTGATGAACTCGAAGATCCCCACAAACAACCTCTTGTTGATACCAATCTATTCCCCCTCCCCTCCTATTTAAGATTCTTCAGCTTCCCTCTTTCTGCCAGAAGTATCATAAAACACAGGCAGGCAAAGAGAAATAAAACCCATTTTCCAGCCTTAAAATTCAAATTATTTTCTTTTGTATTCTCCTTCCATCCCTGCCCCGCCCTGGCCATCTTCCTTCCTTCCTGTCTATTTTGTTTTTCTTATTATTTCCCTCCTCTCTTCCTCTGCTGTTCCACTTTCCTTTCTTCCCACCCATCTGCCTCTCCCACTACTCTGGTTGCTCCCCATTCTCTGTCCCTCTCTCATATTTCAATTCTCTTCCCTCAACCCATCTTTTCCCTCAACTCTGTGCAAAAGAGTAGCTGAGTTTTCTGCTGATCTCATATGCAGCTCACTTAGTGCTCTTCCGACTCATGTAATTTCATCTCCCCTTCTCGTTTACGGTAACCATCGCTCTCCTGCCTCATAGCCAAAATATCCATATCTAAATTCTGTATGCTTTCCTTTCTGCCTTTCTATTGTTTGCACAATTGCATCCTAGACATTAAAATTTTAGGATGACCCCATAACTAGCCCTATATAGAAGGAATACAGAGAACATGGCTTTTTCTGTGAAACAAACTAAGCAGTTAACAAAAGGCTCACTTTCACTGTTAAAAACAACAGTACTGTTGTGATCCTCATCATTTTGCATCTTTAGGAAGACAGTGAAATATTACCAGAGCTTTGGTCTCTGTATGAATCACAATAGCCTCAAATGATGTTTAGTGCTTTCTTTTTTTAAGAGAATGGTAGGAAAATAGGGGTTGCATGAGGAAACAGGTATTAATCAATCAATCATACTTTCTCTTAGTATTTAATGATATGTAGCCCAGTGAGGTGCTCAGCACCTTCAACGCTCACTCAACTTGGGAATTGAGGATACCCACACTGCACAAAAGAGGATGCCAAGAATGGAAATGACAAATTCAAATAAGGAATAAAGAACTCAGTGTCAAACATTTGATCTAGGGGTCATGAAATGCTAAGGAAAAATGTAGTTTAATCAATATTATAATCTTACAATAACAACACTGCAGGTGGAATCATTGCAAAAGTTATTTTTATGTTTTGATGGACTGCAAAGAACATGAATTATTTCTTAGTGGATTCCACACACCCCCACACACCCTGTACTTTTAATGGTGAGTAAACTGAGAGGCTAATACCACTGATTAAAGCCAGTCATTGGTGCTATGTAAGTTTTCCCTACCCAGATCAAAAAATGCTATCTGCTTTCTCCTGTTATCTTGTTAAGACCTTTCCTGCATTTTGACTGATAATCAAGATGAAATATGTGGGGGCTTTGTGTTATGGGTAAATGGCCACGTGTGATCAGAGTGAGATTAGACTCATTTCTACATTACATTGAAACTCAAGTGTTCTGAGATGAAAGACTGGTGTATTAGCTTACTGTGCTACACATCTTCCTTTGCTTAGTAATGCATTTGGTTTGTTGTACTTGGTTGATTATTTGAGATAGGATCTTTTCAGACCTCAGATCAAAATGCCCCAAAATCTAGAAGTATTCAAAATCCAAACTCAACGCCAAAATTTGCAAGTGGCCCCTATCTTTTATAATGTGCTGAACCAAAATTCTGGATACCAACATCATTGAACTTTGGTGTATTCAAAATCTCTGAATTTCATAGTCTCTAGCAATTGGGGATTATTGTTACCAGGAAGTGTGCACTACTCTGCAAAATGACCCCTTAAAAATCAAATTTAAATGTTTAAATCCCTATGTGCCATTAGACAGCTCTTTTTCAGCAGCAGTTGTAATGTGTCTGATAGACAAAAGAGGAATTTGTTACTGAATATTAAGCAGTGGTGTGAAATGAAAACAGATGGAAAGATAAGTTCCAAATTGTCAGGGGAAGGAGAAGTAAGATATCTGAAAATGAAACCAACCGAAATGCTG
This sequence comes from Dermochelys coriacea, assembly GCF_009764565.3. NCBI lineage: Eukaryota > Metazoa > Chordata > Testudines > Dermochelyidae > Dermochelys > Dermochelys coriacea. Next base: position 32,108,762 of record NC_050076.1, on the reverse strand, counting down.
ACTAATAAGATACTGTTTGGACAATTATAACATAGCTCTACCTTCTTCCCTCACTTAAAATCATTGCAAATCTAAGACACTGTAGAATAGATTAACATGTTACAGTGGAGTGGTAGGAAACCTCAGTGTCTTCCTAACTGCTGAACTGCATCTCTCAACTTTAATCAGTGGCATGAAGCCTCAAGCTCTGCTTTTATATGCTGATTCTTTGATGAAGCTCATAGTATAATGGGCAAAACATCAGGCTTGGGAAGATTTACAAGGGAAACAGTCTCAATGTGAGAAACACATTCTTCCTATGAGATATTATCTACATGATTTAAGTATGGATACTGACAATGCAAACTGACATGCAGCAGATGGCACATGAATTTATGGAGCTGTCAGCTTAGAGACAAAGGCAGTTCAAGAGGTGTAATGTTTCCAATATGCAAGAAACCAAGGAACAAGGATTCAGGCGATGGAAGAGGTTTTCCAGAGGTAGATAAGCCATCTAGAATTCAAGAGGAACAATAGACTAGGATTCAGGAGATCTGTATTCAATATTCAGCCCTGCCACAGACTTTCTGTATTAATCTGGGCAATCTCTGTTCACCTCATTTCCCTATCTGTAAAATGGGGATAATAATACTCCCTTTATTCCATGCTCTGTTTGTCTTGTCTATGTAGATTGTAAACTCATATGGACAAGAAACTGTCTCTTCCTATGCATCTGTATTGCACCTAGTGCAACTGGGCCTTGGTTTTGGCTGGAGCCTCATGGCACTACTGTGTAACAAACAATAATGGCTACTTTCCCCATTGTCAGGAGTTTTAAAGGAAGAGCCAACCTTGAGCGTGCAATAGCCTTAGCCTTCAAATTCTGTCCCAGCGTAACAAAAGCTGTACATGAACCTCAATCTATATCTGAAAAAGTACAAACTCTGGAAAACTTATTTAAAAAAAAAGATTTAAAATCCAATTATCAAAGATGGCCATTAAGCAACATTTGCAATGTGAATCTTGAATATTTTTGCATGAGTAAATTTGTAGCTTGTGGCTATCCATCACCAACATATTGCAGTCAGTACAGAATTATTAACTGTAAAGGCTAGAAACATGAACAAAATTCAAAGGAGATTGTTTCACCATCTCTAATAAATCATTAAAATTGAAATTAAAAAACCTTCAGGATAAATAATGATCGCTCAGGCCGTTATTCTTGTCCACAATTGGCAGTAACTGTGATCTGTATTCTTAACAAACTGACAGCTAGAGTCTTTCCTTCTGTATTGTTAACTCTCCACATCAGTCCACAAGATGGTGTCAATAATTAATGCCAGTGCTGTGGTGTAATCTTTGATTGACATAAAAACCATGGAGAATTGTGTCATATATGCAATCTTTAATGTTCAACCCAGGTTGATGCTGTAAATAAATGAAAATACCTTGGTTTAAAATGTGAAATAAATAGGAAAGGTTGAGGGGTAAAACAGGGAAAACCACTGCTCTTCGGCTCACAGAAGGAAGAGCAAATAAGCTGAATTTCTTGCTGAGAAGGATTAAGGTAAATCACCAGCGAACGATGCTTCCTAAATGGTTATGACAGTTGTTTGCCATGTGGATAATACATTCTCTCTCTCTCACATACACAAATATGTTTAAAATTAAAAGTCTGATTTAAACCTAGAGAAGCCTGGCAATAGAGTGTTAAGGCTAAAAAGTTATACTTATCAAACTCTGATTTTTGGACTTTTATTTCAAAAAGCTCTAAAGGATAAAGGAAGGATCATTTGGCTGGAAATGGAGTGTTGGCTAGCCACATGGTAGTGGCTCTTTATTTCCAGATGCTAACTTGCATTAAAATACAGCTAAAATATATATTAAATGCTTTCCTAATATTACTCTCCAAGTAAGTATTTGCTGCAGTTGCCACAAAAATGTCATGCGATTATGACTGGGAGGGAAGGTGGGTCATGCAGTTGCAAATGCAGTGGGAAGTGCTTCCAAGGATACTCCAAGATATGGTTCACTTCACGAAAAAAGCCTGAGAAAAGACCACATCTATACATACAGGGCTGCAGCAGAGCAGCTGTATTGGTAAAGCTGCGCCGTTGCAGCACATGTGTTGGAGATGCTCTATGCTGACTGGAAAGAGCTCTCCTGTTGGAATAAAATAAACACCTTTACGAGCGGCATAAGCTATGTCTGCAGGAGAAGCTCTCCTGCTGTGCACATGAATGCTTATGTTGGTGTAACTTAATGTCGTTTGGGGAGGGGGGAATATTCACACCCCTGAGTGAAATAAGTTTTGCTGACATAGGTTGTAGTGGAGACAGAGCCTAAATAAGAATATAGGGCTAGATTCTCAAAGGGACTTCAGTGTCTAACTGCCTCATTAGGTGCCTAACACCGACATTCCCCAAAAGCACTGCGGAGCTGCTGCATAACCCTGCGTGCCTACATGCCCACCAATGGCCATGTGCAAAACCATCTAAGTCTGAGTGCTGCCAGAGCTACTGAACTGCTTGGAGCTTGGGCTCACACCTATGCCACGGCAGGATTCTCAGTGTACGTCTACATGTACTGCTGGGGTAGTATGTCAAAGCACACTGCCAAACATTTAGTGCATTGTAGCAGTATCCACACAGGATGTTACTGTGGGGTAAGCTCGTGTGCTGCAGATTCACACCCTCCCTTGCCTCACAGTAATGTCCTTTGTAGACAAAGCCTCAGACAGGAGCTTCCCTGAGCATCTCATCTGCATGGCCTGATCCAGTAGGCACTGTCAGAGCATGCCTAACACAAAAGATAGCCAAAGGAGAGTAGGTCGTGGGGTGAGCTGGCTATGTGTGTGTGTCACTAGAATACCCAATACCGTGGTGATTAGGACAGTGACCAGGGATATGAGGGATCAGGCTTCAAGGCCTGGCCCCAAATCAGGCAGAGATTTGAAAATAGGTATCCTACAGCCCAGGAGGGTGCCTGCACCACTGGGCTAATGGCTGTAGTGGGTTGGGGATGCTCACTCACTTGTGCTCTTTCTCTCTCTCTGTTTTTTTTGCTAGAAAGAGCTGACCTGGCTAATGTCCCAGGAGAGGGTTCATGGCTGAGAATTCTGAATTAAGATAGGTGCCTTCCTCTGGTCTGTCAGTCAGGTGCCTAAAGGCCCATATCAATGGGAATTAAGTGACTAAGTATCTCTGTGGATCAGGGCCCAAAGCCCTACCTCTTTCTCCTGCATTTCACTCCTGGTTAGGCCAGGTGACTACCTGCTTAGCTCACTGGCTTCTGAGTGCCTAACAATCCCCTTACAATGTCTGGGGAGCCCAGGCACCTAACCTGGGGCAGTGAATTCCACTGGGCAGCAGGGTGCCTAGGAGTTGAGCCACTGAGCATTGCAATGCTCATGTACCCTTTGTGCAGCTAGCCTTTATGCCTGTGCAAAGAGGGTATAGAATGCTAACACATCAGCAAGGTAGTATTTTACCTTCACTTTGCATTGGTGTGAATGATAACACAAGGTGCAGTGCAATGGTGAATTGGGCCTTACACATGAATATAAATGTCTTGCACCTGATTCACCACAGCGGTACATTTACCTTGATGTAGCATCACTGAAATCAGTGAAAATACACTGGTGTCACACTGGAGTAACACAGTGGGTAATCAAACATGCGGCTTAAAAATATGCAAAGCAAAATAAAGCTATATAAAATAAACTAAAGCAAACTAAAACAAGATACCTGGGGGGTAATAATATTACTGTAATTATTATTGTAATAATTATGCCCATTGCAATTTCTGAAATCATCATTTAAACCACTGGAAGTGCAGGTGAATAATATAACACTGCCACTTTGGAATGCAATGAACAAGAAGTTGACAGACTATGAAATAATGAGAGGTTAGGTCATATGCAGTGACAAAGTAGCAAATAAGGTTTCTCTGCCTACACATTTGCTGAAAGATCATTTTAATTTTGGGATAAGTGAGTGGCAGATGTTGCTTGTTAAATTGTTCATTATTTTGTCACAGACAGGCTGCTTGGTACATGATAGATGTTCATTCTCTGCTACTCTTGCTGACATAGGAAGCACAAGTTATATATTTGGCCCCCATAGACACAGTAATTGCCTCGGGGTTAGACTGGAAAACAAGTAAGTGATGGTTCTCTCCCAAGATCCACTCACTCATGCTACCATAATGATCTACCAGGCAGAGCTGACTTTGCAGATCTACATAATTGGTGAAATTTAGCCCTGTGCTGAGGGACATCACAAGGCCTGTACAGAACTTAAGTCAGACTGAAGACCCCAAAATTCTGCATAGGCCTTCTTTTGATTCCTGCATACTGGTGGATTTCACCAAATGTGCTTGTCCCTCAACTTTCTTGTATGCTTTATTCAGCAGTGAAATAATTAACAGCATTTAGCAACATCTGTACATTCCATAGTTAATTTTTTTTGAAATTTGAAATTACTAAGGGCAGTTCGTGGCTCTCTCAGAGCTATTGTTTCAGGCTGTCTGCATACTCAGGCATTGGTTTACATCTGAATCATATTTTGAAGGTTAGTTTTGCAACCATTCAGGTCAGAGATTTAATTTTTTGTGCATAGGAAAGGTTAGGTTCTGGAGCCCATGGTGAAGGAACCAGGAGCCAAATTGTTTCCTGTTGTCTCTGCTGCTGTGCACTCATAGGGAAAATTTGACCTCTATTCCCCTTCAAAATACTTTTTCCTGGACTGGAAGTAGCAGTCACCACATGAGGTGCCATCTCCTGAAGAATAAAGATGGGGGAATTGGACAATCAGTGAGGCCCAAAGATCCCTGTAAGGGGATGTATGTGTTTGTGTGGGACTGGGAGAGTTGAAAGAGGTAATTCCTCTGGAAGACTTCAGTGGAGGGAGACGCCAAATAAATGTGGTCCCAGTTTACAAGGGTTAGCAAAATTGGGGTGCATTGTTCAAATCTGGGGAGTGTCAACTACCTTTCATTACCAGTCTTTTGCATGGTGCTAGTAAAGATATGAGCGACACCCTAGCAAACACAGCCAAAAATAGAATATGCCTGCTTCTATATGTATTTAACAATCACCCTCTGATCCCACATTCCTAAACTTAGTCCATTAACAAGTACAGGTGCATATTTATAGTCTCCAGTCTACCGGCCATATATTTTGCTGTTATTCCCTGAAGGTGAAACCTCTAGGACCGAGGCACCAGAACAGCAGCAAATTGTTTTGGACGCTGTTACTCCATTCCCAGAAGTGTCTTCTACATGCTTTACTGAATGACCAGAAACTGCGAGATGATGGCAACCACAGCTTAGATCCCAGGTGACATCTGAACTATAAGCCATCTTTATGGTCCCCCTTCCCTCCTGAGGCTGGCCAAGTAGAGGGAGAGGCATAAGAGACACTGTGGTTACTGTATACCATCTGGGGATACCTCCATGGCAGGAAATCAGATGCACTGATTTTCCAGTTGCTGTGCTAAGATGGAACCTAGAATTTGGCCCCCTATGTCCACTGACCTATCTGCAAGCTGCAAAGATCCCTTGAACTGAATCTGTATTATGTTAAACCACATCAGCTCATCTCTAGATCAGTTTAAGTCCAAGTCCTAGATATCTCAAGGACTGAAACATATATATTTTTAGATATTGGAAGGGTGACCTTGTTTCCTAATGATTAACTGGGAAATTTAACCTTCCTACATAGGAATTCTTCTGCTACTGTGTTTTTGTTTGAGTTGTCTGCTAATGTCAATCTAGTTTTTAAAGGACACAGTCAGCATTGTTAGACCTAAAACTTTACTCACCTACAGAGCTATCCCAATTAGTATTTATAACCCTAAGAATCCACACAATGGGTCCTCATACTTACATCCATTTAACTCAAGTGTAACTCCACTGAGTAAACCCATTGTTTCATGTTCTCTGTGTGTGTGTATATAAATCTCTCCTGTGTTTTTTCCACCAAATGCATCCGATGAAGTGAGCTGTAGCTCACGAAAGCTTATGCTCTAATAAATTTGTTAGTCTCTAAGGTGCCACAAGTACTCCTTTTCTTTTTGCGAATACAGACTAACACGGCTGCTACTCTGAAATCCACTGAAGTCAGCATGCACGAGATCAGAACGAGGCTCAAGTTTATTTTTCACCTAATGCTGTTGTAGCCTCCAAGTCATTTTATAAAGCCACCACCTACTCCCAAGGTAAAGGGCATTATAGACTAATCAGAGGAGTACCTGAGTCACAGATTTTGGAATTGGACGTCTAATTGCCCCCTCCCAAAATCTGGGACTGTTTGGATCAGGGGTTTTGCTTTGATTCATTTTAGGCATAGAGCCCAGCAAGGAATTCTGATCCAGGTTTGGATTCAAACCCCAACTCTCATTTCCTGTGTCTTAAAAATAATTCAACTGGAAATGTGGCTCCTTATGGCACAGATAAAGCCCACACCTGTGGAGTCCCACAGGAATCCATCTTCCTCCGAGTCCTATTCAACATCTACTCTAGTGGGCTTAGGAGCCCCTGATGGCAACTGCCTAGCTTTGCAAGATTCCTTCTGCTACCCCGTGTTTTAATTTTCTGCACATATTTCACCTACTTGTTTAGCTGTCTTTACAGTCACATGCTCCATTTCTCTCTCTAGGGCCTTTATTTGAATTTCAGTTTGCAATACTGCTTTTTATTTTTACTTGCTATTTACTTATTGCCTTTTATAGATGCACTTTCTGGAATAACATACCTGCTTTATTGGCGCAAATATAAATAGAAAAATGAATAATAAAAATAGGCCTTTAATAACAGTGTATATTACCTAGTTCAAATTCAGATTAATGATCTCTGAGGTCTAAATCAGTTACGAATTCCTCTAGTGTTTCCTCTTTTTTCAGTGTTCTTATCCAGAAACATTTTTTTCAAGGAACACAAATACTCAGACATTTTCATTACTTCTGCAAAACTTTGTTTTCTCTCCTTATCATCAGTAAGGAATGGGTTACATATAGAGTGCTTCTGCATCTGCCATGATAAAAAAAAAAGCAAAGCAAATTTCTGTCCATCTTCCATTTGAATTCACCCTCTATGGCTTTCAGATAGAGTTGGAGTTGCAATCTGAGGGCAAGACCTTCAAAAGCACACAGCATGGGCTTCCACTGTAGGCAAGGTCATTGACTTCAATGGGAGCAGCATTAGGCCAATACTGAGTGCTTCTGCAAAGCCCACGCTCAGCCTTTTCAGAATCCCTCCAGCATTCTTGGGATTTGCTTACTGGAGTCAGACAGGTTCAGTAGCATCATTTTAATGTTACCTCTCTCACTGTAGTTGGCATCACTAATCATGAGACATATGCTGTCTTACTAGATTCACTGGCACTCAGCATTTCTACTTCTTGGTGCCATGTGCCATTCAGTGAGGAAAGAGGATGGTTTGTGGACAAACTCATTTAACTAACAACAAGAACCACGGGAATAAAGTAAACAATTTACTTCCTGCCATTTTACCATCTAGCTTAGGTGTATAACCGCCTCAGGAGCAATTCTTTCCGTTCTTGTTACTGAGAGAGTAAGCTACAGAAAGTGAGGCAATTGCATAGTGTCTTAACACTGGATGAGATAAATAATGTGGTCATTTCAGTTTTGTGGCATTAACATTTTATAGCTCCCCTTATCAATCACATTTTCTCTGCGTATAGCACTTATTGTTGTGGATATGTATGGGGGAAAATTGCAGTTATACAGTCTTCTCAAACAACATATCTTTTTTGCCTTAACATAAGTGCATCTCTCTGTTTATTGGGTAATGTGGAAAATCTATTATTATTATTTTTTTAAAACATTTCAAGCTAGAACAAAGATTTCTTTAAAAAAAAACACAACAAAACAAAAATCCTTCATGGAACCTATAACATAGAATAACACATTTTCAAGGCCCAGTAATGTTAATAGAGTTCCTTTAAAGATAATGATCTTACACTTCTATAGTACCTTTCATCCTAAAGTGCTTTACAAACATATCAGAATGGTGTACATTCTAAATATGGAGGGATCACTTCACTCTCCATTGAAATGCAGCCACCTCTGAGGAAAAGTGTGGCAACTGTTTCACAGCACACAGTTACACAATAGTTTAAAAGGATATGAATAATACTGAAACTAAGTAATACGCAATATGTAAATGGAAGCTGAAAGAGAAATGTAGATAGGCAGAATGTACTGAAGCTTGATTATAATTCAGAGACTGAGGGTAACTTCCCACCTCTTAGTAAAATTGCCATTTGATCTTTAATTCCTACAGACCTTGGGTTTATGTCTCATCTGAAAGATTGTACCTCTAGCAGCATATTGTCCCTTGACATCATGCTGAAGCATTGGTTCAGAACTGACTCAGAGGGAAGAGTTGCCCCTTATTGAACCACCAATACCACTTCCTGTAATAACTAGAGAATTCATAGGTATGTCTACACTGCAGTGTAAGCCCAGAGTTAGTGGGACTCAAGTCAGCTGACCCGTATTAGGGAACCATGAGCTTGAGCATTTACATCGTATTTTAACCTCTATGTTAAGACTTTTCTGACCCATGCTTGAACCTAGGGCTATGGTGTCCACACTGCAGTGCAGAGACCCAAGTCAAAGTAACCATATCCCAGAGTCCCTGGCGCCCACCCCCCAGTCCTAGGACTGTGGTGCACAGTGGAAAAACTTTACTGTCTGCCCTGCATGTCACCGGGAAGCAGCTCACTTTGCAGAAGGCTTGATTGGTTTGCAAAATCAGAAGGTTGTCTGGTAGTGTGCTTGCAGATGGGTGATCAGAAGAGAATGAGTTAACGCTGACTTGAGCTGCTGAAAAGGGGGTGACTCTAGTTTTCAACAGAGTGGATTGCAGATTGTTAGGCTAGAGAAGAGTTAGGAAGTTGCCCCACAGAATTGTAGGATACTTCTGTCTGACTCCTAGGACCCAAGCCACGCGGGGCTGCATGTATGCTGCAAAGCAATAGGGCTTGGACCTGGGTTCCAGTTTAACTGGAGTTTGGACCCTCAAGTTCAGCAGACTCCTGAGACCCTGGGTCTGAGCACTGAGTTAGCACAACTGCATTGTAGACACAGGGGGTTAGGGGCTCAAATTGCTGTGTAGACATGCCCATAGATGTCTCCTATCCAAGTACTGGTCCAGCAAATGCTAATCAAGCTTGGCTTATGAGTTCTGACAGGATCACAGCACAAAGGGGCAAGACTGTCCTGACATGACAGTGTGGCCTGCCATCAAGCTCACACTACTGTAACATAGTATTTTAAAAACAATAACCAAGTCTTTTCAGACTATGTAAGTTGACTTCAATTACCTTTAGTTAAGTGACCTTATATTATTTTAATACCATCCAATGGGACTGACAGGTGGACTACTAGTGTTAATGACGAATGACGAGCATGGTGAGGGAAGGAACCATAATGATGTCAGGTACTTTTTCGCTGCCATGATGGGAATTTTCAGAGGTTAGAAAATGACTAGGCATGAATATACAAAGGCCTTTCCCTATGGTGCTTGCAATAACAGCCAATCTACAAAGCACTAGCATTGATCAGACATCCACATGCTTTATGAGGTTTACCATCATCATAGCTCTTCCCATGCTGTGAGCAATTCTGCAGATCAAATGCTCTGCACACAAGTCTGAAACTCTATTCATAAAAAACTACTGTGGAACATTATTAAAATGTATTTTCTGCTAATGCAAAGAGACAGAAACACTGCCACACCACAAGCAGAATCATTTTTGCACAAAACAACCCCCCTTGCCTAAATAGCCTAATTACTACTTTTATTAACTCTACAGAGATGAATACTGCTTTAAAAACAAAAAACTGGAATTAGGCTGTTTTGCTGACATCTTACTTAGACTACTAATGGGCTTCACCAGCCAAGAAAAATGAGAACTGACTTTACAAAAGATCTGCATGAAAAAAAGAAACCGTGCCCAGATGCATTTTGACAATTTCCTACAGATGATGCTAGGGTTAAAACTTAGCTCAGAAATAACAGTTCTCTCCAGTGAATTATGTCTTAGAGCAGTACAATGTTTGTTCTCTGAATCACTTTAGGTGTCTGTTCCATTATTTTCCTTGAACATAAACAGTACAGCTTTGGAAAGAATTCCAGGCCATTGTAGATATATTACATTACTGCTAATGTGATTAAACTAGAATAAAACATTTAAATGCTCGTGAGCCATTAGTCTAAATAATGAGATGACCAGCTCCAACTTCCCTAGGCTCACAGTATGGGGAAGCACATCCCAAACATGTGATCTTTCATGCCTTTGGTATTCTGTGCAGAGTCATGAACAGCCACTGCAAACTGGAGGTGATTATATTCAAGACAAGTGTGATAAATGAAGGGGGAGAGGGAGAGGTAGCTCCCTTTTATGGACACCCAGCCAGCCAGTTAGCTATAAAGTCCCTCTTGGTGGCTATTCTCTGCTTGCTTTACCTGTAAAGGGTAAAAAAAGTTCCCAGGTAAAGGAAAGGGAGTGGGCACCTGACCAAAAGATCCAATGGGAAAAAAAACTTCCCTTTTGTGTTTGTTGTGGTTCTCCAGGAAAGAGGGGAACAGTTATGCTGTGAGAAGCTTAAGCCAGATATGAAAAACCATTAGATCATACCTAGAGATTGCTTATCTGGAACCCCAGATATGTAAGTACATTAGGGGATGTCTAGAAAGATGCAATTAGGTTTTTCTGTTTATTTCTTATTGGCTTGTTGATTCCTCTGTGCTAACCCCAAATGATTTTTGTTTTGCTTGTAACCTTTAAGCTGGACCTCAAGATTATTCTTGATGTTTAAATTTTGTAAGTGGGCTTTTTAAATCTAGCAAAAGCCAAAGTTCTAGATGTATTTTCTTTCTTTTTGTTTTGAATAAAATTTACCTTTTTTAAGAATAGGATTGGATTTTTGGTGTCCTAAGAGGTTTGTGCATATGCTGTTAAATTAGCTGGTTGCAACAGCTGATTTCCTTTGTTTTTCTTTCTCAGCTCTTCCCCGGAGTAGGGATGAAAGGGCTTGAGGGTACCCCACAGGAAGGAATTCCCAAGTGCGCCTTTCTGATTTCAAAGGGATTTTTTGCATTTGGGTGGTGGTAGCATCTACCCATCCGAGGTCATGGAGAAGCTGTAACCTTGGGAGTTTAATACAAGCCTGGAGTGGCCAGTATTAATTTTCAGAATTCTTGCGGGCCCCCATCTTCTGCACTTGAAGTGCCAGAGTGGGAAATTAGCCTTGACAACAAGTGTATGTTACCGCAATCCTACCTATTTTAGCAGTTGTAATGCGAGTGAATAATCACTATAAGAATATCTGTTTAAATACTGCTGGCAATTGGTGATAGCAAGTTGTTCTGATACACTGACACAAGCAGTCAATGCCACAATCCTGCCATTTAAACTGCTCTTTGCATAGGGTTGATTGGAATCAGCTGCATGTACTTAAAGTTCTTATGTAAATCACAATTTTAAGCCCTTTCATGTAAGTGCTGTCTGGGATGGTTAGAATTGCAAGAAACAGCAGTAGGGGCTATGCTAGAAACTGAGAGCATATATATAGTCAGTGATTCAGCGGGTGTGCATGTATGTACATACACACACTGACTGAACCAAAGACTGCATAATATTATTATTTATTTGTATTACCATAGCATCTAGGAGTCATAGTCATGGAGCAGGTCTCCATTGTGCTAGGAGCTGTAAAAACACAGAACAAAAAGATGTTCTCTGCCTCAATGGGCTTAGTCTAAGAGAGCTATATAGCATATTGTGCTCCCAAAGATGCACTTTAACATGATATCTATGATCTTTTGTAATGATTTTAGGCATGCATACTAAATAGCCTTGCCTAGAAAAGAGGTCAGTACATGATGAGCATGTATTGCAATGATAATCTCATTAGGTACACATCTGGATCTGTACTTACATTTTTAAATCCAGAAGTGGATACTACATACTAGTGGATGGTTAGTCAACTGCAACTCTGTCATATCAACACAAAGTTTAATTGTGAAATTACAAATTGCTCATTATTCTATGAAAGCTCAGCAACAAACTGACCAGGCGTTACTAACTGTGGCTGTTTCACTTTCCTTTTTAACCTGAAATTATAGGGCAAACATTAATAATGAGGAACCCAGGGAAACGTGTCATTTGACCAAAGCACTGTGGGCTGGAGTATGAGAGCTTTGCCTAAACAGAAGTTGCTCAGTGTGTACAGTGTCAGTAATTGTCTCCCCATGCATTTTAAACCACTGGCATACAGGCATGTAGGGGAGAACTACATAAACAATAATGTCATCTTGGAAGATACTGTGTTCTAAAATACTGATTAATAGAACACTTTGTCTGGCTGAGTTGCTATATCTCCTTGGTGTTTGGATTCTCAAGAGCTTTAATGACACTATTGAATAGTAAAATGACTTAGAGTTTTGTTACCATATCATTTTAATTGTATGGTATTTTTAACACTCTGTATGAATGAAGTATTCTTGGCAAAACAAAATGCCAGGATCATATTGTCTCTAGGATAGTCACTGATTGGGAAGACCTGATGGAATCACTTACAATGATGGGTAATGTTAGTGAAGTTACTACTGTTAATCTTTGTGTGTGCATTCAATCCAAAAAAGCACTGGGCTCAATTATCTTATTGGAGGTGTTGCAGAGAGAGAAAATGTTTTCTGATGCATCTGGCATATTTGGATCAGATATCTTTTCATCCATTACAACATGTCTTTCATTAATCACACAGCAACCAATGTGACAGAACTCTACAGAATATTACAAATTCTAATTTTGTTTGTATTGGTTTTCAGGTGCTCTTTACTTCTACAAAGGAAGCAAATAGCTGCTAGTATTAGAAATTGCTGGATCTATCTATCACTATTATCATTCACCCCCATTGTTCCTGGACTCCCTTGTCAAAGTTCCAGAAAACACAAAATGGAGATGTAGTGTGCTGTTAGAGTCTCCTGTATTTCTATTTCACTTATTCTTAAATATGCATGGCTCAGTACTCAATTCATTCATCAGCAGAGGGTCATGGGTTTAAGTGGGACATAAGTGATGGATAGGCCTTGGTGTAGGACTCTGCAAAGGGGTTAGTTTCACCCTTAGTGCATACTTACTTTGTTAGGTTCTGTTCGAAAAAATTTGGAAACTTGCAGCTTCTTTGCAATATGCAGTAACATTTTGATCATGCAAAAGATGGAAATTTAAACATCATCAGTCTTTACATTTATACCAGCAAGTGGGCAGAAGATACACAGCTCTTGACTCTCTAATTCAGTTTATCAGAGAAAAAAAAGCCAAACATTTTTCTTCCTTTCTGTAATGAACTGAATTAAAATTCTTATTTGCTCTGCATTTGGCTTGCTAGGGGCTCTTTCCCAGCCATTTACTGTTATGAGATTTCTTGCTGCCTGTACTGGTGTTTGTGAGCCTTTTATGAGTACCCCAGGGGAAGGTTAGTCATCCATTTGTTAAATACTATTTATTTTCTATGACACTAGGGTTATGGTTGATAAAACACTTTTGTTTTAATCTACTAAGCCTTTATAATTTTACTGGAGCATTTGGCGAGACTCCTTAAAGCTTTTCTTTTATAACCATTTAGAGCACGAGCATAAAGCCCGAACTGAGCAATTGATGCTCTGTTATGTTGTTCCCCACCATTTGAAACGAGAGCAATCCTAGAGCCCAGGATGAGGGGTGGGGGTGAGGAAGCACCAAGTAGAGAGGTTGGCGGTGTTTCATAAACACACTTCAGACTAGTTTTGTTTGTGTCTTGATGCTACTTTGCAGTGTGTTGCAAAGTGGCAGCTATACTACAGCTAAGATGGGACATGTTACTTCATTTCACTCCCCATGTGTATTTGCCTTCTGGCAAAACTGCAGATTAACTGTGTAGCATCCAAGAGTAAACATCCAAGTTCAAGCTATGAAGATAATGCAAGTAACAGATTGTTTAAGACAATGAAAGACAAACACAGCGGTCCCGAGACACCAGGCCCAATCCTGAGTTCCCAAAGCCTGCTATACCTAAAAGCCAAGGGGCCAGATCCAGCTGCTGTAGATTGTTATCTCCGCTGAAGTCAACGGAACTATGACAATCTACATCAGTTGAGAATCAATCACAAGCTATCCATCTTTTATGCGTTTAACACTCCCTGGGCTCTATTTAACTCTCCGGACCATGACAAGGTGTGTATGATAATTCAACCAATGCTGCTCATAAATATATGCTACTTCTACACTGTCTTGTGCTTTATGGCTTATTAAAGAGAGCAAGAAACTTTAATGATATGGGGGAGGAGAGCATAACACTGCAGTGCCCATAATAACCACCACCCAAATAAGTAAATATAAGACAGTGAGGGAGCGCTGCAGTAAATCTAGATATTTGTAAGATTGTAACACTATCAGACACAAGATGACTGCTTCAGCAAGAGCTGCCAAGGCAAGCTCTAATGTATAGGGGTTGTAAAACTCTTATTCTCATCACTTCTGGGGAGAGTCCTTACTTGCAAAACTCTTAATAAAATAGGCTTTGAAAAGGGTTTTGGATAATTATCTATTATTGATTACATGCTGGCAGTATGCTCAGGGTGATACAAGGCTCGGTGTTGTACAAGCTGCACCGGAGAGTTTACAGTTGAAAAGATGAAATGAGAAGGCAGAATGGACTGAGAAGCCCAGAGGAGGGATAAATTAATGACACTTTTTGTATTACTGCTCCTTTTGGGGAATAAGCATCTTCTCCTCTCTCTCTTGCATAAATGTTTATGTCTACAGCATTGCTGTAGTGGTAAATTAGAGTTAGTTCTAGGCTGCATTTTCTTCTCTTTTGGAATCAAATTGTCTATATGCATGGCTGGATTGTTAATCAGTTTTGAAAGAGTTAAAAAGCCTGGCTTGAAAAGAAAGGTACAAAAAAGCATATAATGTAATTTTTGATCAATAAAACAATACATGGATGTTCATTGACTTTCAGATGAAGTGAGCTGTAGCTCACGAAAGCTTTTGCTCTAATAAATTTGTTAGTCTCTAAGGTGCCACCAGTACTCCTTTTCTTGAAGCTCTCTTGAGAGCTTTCCCTATTATGACCTGAGAACGTTTCTACATATCATTTTCAGTAAAGGTAAAATTTTCAAAATGCTTAAGGACCAGATTTTTAAAGGTATTTACACGTTATTTCACCCAGCATTGCAATGCCTAACTGACTTAAGTTACGAAGGGGCAGATTCACCTACTTTCAAAATTTAGGCACCACTGGCATCCTCAAAACCACTGTGCAGCTGCTGCCTAACCCCAAATCCCCGAAGACATATACATTTCCACCAGTGGGCCCATGCACCTAGGTCTCCAGTCCCAGGAGCCTGCCCTAACTACCAAGCTATTGGGTATTCTGAAGTAGGAAAATTAAAGCTATTCCAGTTTGTATAATAATGACATATTTTAGAGGAGGGGCTTGAAACTGGCTCCTCACATTCCAGGCATGTGCCCCAACCACTGTGATATAGAGTCACTCTCTCTCTTTCCCTGGCCCTTTGCATTTCACTCCCGGTTAGCTAGGTGGTTCTACACTCAATTTGCTGATTTCTGAAAATCCCTTTAGTAAGTGCCTAACTCCCCCTTCAATGCCTGCAGAGCTTGGGCATGTAAGCTGGAGCTGAGAATTCCACTAGACAGCAAAGCACCTAGGAGTGAGATGTTGCAATTCCAAGTACCTTTGTGAATCTGGCCCTAAGTACCTACGTCACTTGAAAATGAGAATTAGGCTTGCAAGTCAATTAGGTGTTGCAGTATCTGTATACCTTTAAAAATCTGGGCCCAAGGGCCTATCTAGATAGTGAGTTAGTGTGCAGCAAGCCAGGATGTAACTCTATAATGCACTAGCTTGCAGAGTAGACAAGCCCTAAGAGCCTTCTTCAAAAGCAACTTAAAAACTTAGGAGCCTGAGTCCCATTGACTTTCAGTGTGAGTTAGGCACCTAAATACCTTTAAAAATCTGGACCTTAGGCATTTTTTCAAATTTTACCGTAAGTGTATGTCTGTAAGTTTAAACACTATGGGGCCACTAGTTAACTTTGGGAGTCTTAAATTAGGGCTCATATTTCTAATTTAGGGAGCTCATACTGGTACTTCTGTTAAGCCCAGTTTAGCTATCCAAATGCCAATCTGAACTCTCAAATGCACAGCGGGGATCTTTAACTTGCCACGTGTCAAATCCCATTTGGAAATGGGGGTCTCTACTATTAAGTAAATTTATACTAAGTTTTGCTCATTTGGGATGGTTCAGTAACTGAATGGAAATCTTCGAAGGAATACCTATATGCAAGTCAAGGGGCATTAATGATTCCATAGGTAGCACTCTTCTCTGAATCAGGAGTGGGTGAGACATAAAACAGACCCTTGATCAACAGCAGTCAACAAAAACCCTATGTCACTTTTTGTAAGTGTTAACCCCAATGTCCAGACTAAACAAGAAGAATTACATTTTGCCTACCTCCATTTCCTCTTCAGTTTCAATTGCATACAGTGTTCTTCCTTAGGTTCTATTCTAAGATGTTGAGTTAAAACTGCTGTTCCATTACACCCCAGAGGTAGCTATAGAGCAGTGGCAGGTGAAACAACCCCTCTTTTATTCACCTTACAGGGGTATTAAGATTCGTATCAGTATAAGCTTTTAAAGGACTATGACTCATTGCTAGAGCACGCTATGCAAGTGCACAGCATTAGTATCATTACCTAGTAAAACAATAAGGGAAAGAATAAGAGCTGCAGGTCAGCTTTGTATTGTGTTTGTGAATTAAATGTAATGTAATGAGAAGCTCTGATTTAAAAGCCATACATATTCTGCCTTAAGTGTTGATTCTTTGTGTTCCTACCTCAACTACCCTTAGGATACTTGATATTATGTAGCTGTATAAGAAGTTGTTAAAGTCCAGGGGGGAAAAAAAATCTAATGCACTGCACAGCATCTTTAAATGTACAGTTCTTTTTTTAGTCCATCTCCTCTAATTAAATTTAGTTTCAAGTACCATGCGCTGCCTTCCAGTTAACTTCAGTTGACTGCAATAACAGATGGCCTTCCAATAAAGACTCTTCCGACCTCTATTTTGACAGCCTTTTTAAAAGAGTGATTTTTTTTCCAGTTTAGCAAAATCTCAATTATTAGCAATGAAGTTAGAAAAGACTGAGTACAGACATTTATAAAGAAAAACAAAATGAAAGGCTCGGGCACTGACCTGGACTGTAACTCTGACTTTGGCCTATTTTTCACCTGGAATACATTCCCATTTAATTAACAAAGAGCCAGAATTTGCAAAAGGGAGAATATTTTAGATGCACCTTCCAGATTCCATTTATATCAATGACATAATGGTGTCAGATCTTTGATGGAAGAAAGAACATGCAGCAACTGGTATTATATCTTTAAATGCATTGAAATCATTACTTCCTTGCTGAGACAAGAGATAATTTTCCCATTTAAATCTCACAGCTGTACTGACTAGCAAATTATTGTTGGGCTGTTTCTTCTACGATAATTAACAATAAAAAGCCCACGTTACAGTGAAATTAGCTGCTTATTAAATGTTAAAAGCTCATACTACAGCACAGAGCCCCTGCTTCTAAGGAGTACACCCTCAAATATGTGTCTTAATGAACCTTTTTATAGACAACCAATTACAAAATAAAAGGAGTACTTGTGGCACCTTAGAGACTAACAAATTGATTTGATCATAAGCTTTCGTGAGCTACAGCTCACTTCATCAGATGCATTCAGTGGAAAATACAGTGGGGAGATTTCTATACATATAGAACATGAAACAATGCGTGTTACCATACAAACTGTAATGAGAGTGATCACTTAAGGTGAGATATTACCAACAGGTGAGTGGGAGGGCTGGGGGGGGGGGGAGGGAAGGGAAACCTTTTGTAGTGATAATCAAATAGTTGTATAGGCCTGGTACCAAAGAGTTCCATAGCTTTTCTGCCTTTCGGAGATTCACTATCACAATCCTGAATTTTAAAGGGAGGGTGACACATAAGCCCAAATGTTCTCCTGGGCCACTAACCCTCTTTCTCCCATTTAAATAACTGACAGTGGCATCTTCATAGAGAAGGTGAGAGATTCTGATCTTGAACAGCTAGCAACCATGTGTAGGACTGTGTGAAATGTTCACAACAAACCCTGAAGTTGTGCAACTCTTCCCGGGTTTCAGGCTGCATTGAAAACACAACATTAAATGTGTTCATGACATTCATTTATTAAACCATTTGTTTAGGGTTACAGCAAATCTCCCGTTCTCAGGGAAACATGGGCAATGGTGGGCCAGAACTTTAGGCTGGGCAGCGTTACTTGCCTCAGCTGCAGCGGTATTCAGTAATTAAGGGCAGCTGCCCGTCAATGCTTTGTTGTGGTGGCCAGGTTGATCACTGAAGTGCTGCTAATCTATTGAGGCATTACATAGTCCGGGGCATCTTCCTTCTGTAGATCCTTAGGGCCTGAATCTCCTCTGACTTATCACCTTTTTACAGCAATGTAACTCCATTGATTTTAACATTTACTCCTGATTTACCCCATTGGCAGTGAGAAGAAATGGGCCCTGTATCTGGAAGACCTGCTAAACTTGTCCCCCAGACTATTCTGAACCGTTCTGTGTACGTTACTCTGGTTTGATTTCTCCATTGTTCAGAGTGGGGCATTGCCCCAGGTAACTCAAATGTAGAGCCACCACTGAACCTGGGCCAGTTTATGGCTTTTAGTTACTTATGTGAAATGTATTGTTTTTCACGGTTTCAATATAGAATTAAACTTGGAGGTTTTTAATGTTTGTTGTCCGAAGGTTACTCTGAACCCAAACACACAACTGATCAGAGAACCAAAATGTCCTGAAAAAAAGTATTGCTGGAATAATCCCTGTTTGAAAGTTTGGGACTGAAAATTTTCAGGTTTTCTGCAGGATTTTTCAAAATGAAACTAAACAAACATTTTTATTTCATTTCAATACTTTTCAAAATGAGATGTCAACATGGACATTTTAATTTTGCTTCAATTTAAAATGTCTTTTTGTTTTGCTTTTTGTAAACAAAAACAAATAATCAGATTTTCTACTTTTCGTTTCTGGGTGTTCTCACTCCCTCCCCCCCCTTTTTATCTTCCCCTAGCTTTTTCAGTGGAAAAGGTTAGAAAACAGTAAGAAAGTATGAAAGTTAGTTTTGCTATACTTCATATACTTTTTTAAAAAAAAATCTTTTATCTGTGGGAGAGGGGGAAGTGGGGCAAGAGGCACAGAATTTAAAAAAAGGGGGGGAGAAGGGAGGGATAAAAATCAAAAGAAAAAAAGAAAAAATCTATAAAGGAAAACTGACAATTTTGGGTTTCCAAATATAAAATAAAATAAAACATTTTAAGTCAAAATGCACAGAAATTTCTGATTAGGTTAGAAATATCAACTTGAAATGAAATTTTTATTTCATGTTTTTTGGTTGGAAAATTTGTCAAAAAAATTCCTGCAGAAAACTGTGTTTTCAACCAAACAACATCTTTTCAACTTGAAAAATTTCAATTTTACCCAAAAGTCAGAGGGAGAGGGATAAAAATGAATACATTTGGAAACCAAATAAAATGAGATACAAAATTACACAAGATAGTTAAGTCCAAAGCTGACTGCAAAGAGTTACAAAGGGCTCTCACAAAACTGGGTGACTGGGCCACAAAATGGCAGATGAAATTCAATGTTGATAAATGCAACATAATGCACATTGAAAAACATAATCCCAACTATACATACAAAATGAAGGTGTCTAAATTAATTTACCACTCAAGAAAAGAAAAGGAGTACCCGTGGCACCTTAGAGACTAACAAATTTATTAGAGTATAAGCTTTCGTGAGGTACAGCTCACTTCATCGGATGCATTTGGTGGAAAAAGCAGAGGAGAGATTTATATAGACACACAGAGAACATGAAACAATGGGTTTATCATACACACTGTAAGGAGAGTGATCACTTAAGATAAGCCATCACCAGCAGCAGGGGAGGGAAAGGAGGAAAACCTTTCATGGTGACAAGCAAGGTAGGCTAATTCCAGCAGTTAACAAGAATATCAGAGGAACAGTGGGGGGGGGGAGGGAGAAATACCATGGGGAAATAGTTTTACTTTGTGTAATGACTCATCCATTCCCAGTCTCTATTCAAGCCTAAGTTAATTGTATCCAGTTTGCAAATTAATTCCAATTCAGCAGTCTCTCGTTGGAGTCTGTTTTTGAAGCTTTTTTGCTGAAGTATAGCCACTCTTAGGTCTGTGATGAGTGACCAGAGAGATTGAAGTGTTCTCCAACTGGTTTTTGAATGTTATAATTCTTGACGTCTGATTTGTGTCCATTCATTCTTTTACGTAGAGACTGTCCGGTTTGGCCAATGTACATGGCAGAGGGGCATTGCTGGCACATGATGGCATATATCACATTGGTAGATGCGCAGGTGAACGAGCCTCTGATAGTGTGGCTGATGTGATTAGGCCCTATGATGGTATCCCCTGAATAGATATGTGGACAGAGTTGGCAACGGGCTTTGTTGCAAGGATAGGTTCCTGGGTTAGTGGTTCTGTTGTGTGGTGTGTGGTTGCTGGTGAGTATTTGCTTCAGATTGGGGGGCTGTCTGTAAGCAAGGACTGGTCTGTCTCCCAAGATCTGTGAGAGTGATGGGTCGTCCTTCAGGATAGGTTGTAGATCCTTGATGATGCGTTGGAGAGGTTTTAGTTGGGGGCTGAAGGTGATGGCTAGTGGCGTTCTGTTGTTTTCTTTGTTGGGCCTGTCCTGTAGTAGGTGACTTCTGGGTACTCTTCTGGCTCTGTCAATCTGTTTCTTCACTTCAGCAGGTGGGTATTGTAGTTGTAGGAATGCATGATAGAGATCTTGTAGGTGTTTGTCTCTGTCTGAGGGGTTGGAGCAAATGCGGTTATATCGTAGCGCTTGGCTGTAGACAATGGATCGAGTGGTATGATCTGGATGAAAACTACTATATGCCACAAGGGGCCACAACAATGGTTCCCGTAACCCACCCAGCAATATTGTTAATCTATCCAACTATACTCTTAGCCCAGCAGAAGAATCTGTCCTATCTCGGGGCCTCTCCTTTTGCCCCTCCACCCCCACGAACATGATACA
Source organism: Dermochelys coriacea (assembly GCF_009764565.3). Lineage (NCBI taxonomy): Eukaryota > Metazoa > Chordata > Testudines > Dermochelyidae > Dermochelys > Dermochelys coriacea. The sequence goes on along the minus strand of NC_050076.1, from coordinate 32,087,561 downwards.
GTTCTGTGGTGACCTAGAATCCTATTTTCGACGTCTCAGACTCAAGGAATATTTCCAACACACCTCTGACCAACATATTAACCCACAGAGACCTTCCTGCCAACACTACAAAAAGAAGGATTCTGGGTGGACTCCTCCTGAAGGTCGAAACAGCAGCCTGGATTTCTACATAGACTGCTTCCGCCGACGTGCACGAGCTGAAATTGTGGAAAAGCAGCATCGCTTACCCCATAACCTCAGCCATGCAGAACACAGTGCCATCCACAGCCTCAGAAACAACTCTGACATCATAATCAAAAAGGCTGACAAAGGAGGTGCTGTCGTCATCATGAATAGGTCAGAGTATGAACAAGAGGCTACTAGGCAGCTCTCCAACACCACTTTCTACAAGCCATTACCCTCTGATCCCACTGAGAGTTACCAAAAGAAACTACAGCATTTGCTCAAGAAACTCCCTGAAAAAGCACAAGAACAAATCCTCACAGACACACCCCTGGAGCCCCGACCTGGGGTATTCTATCTGCTACCCAAGATCCATAAACCTGGAAATCCTGGACGCCCCATCATCTCAGGCATTGGCACCCTGACAGCAGGATTGTCTGGCTATGTAGACTCCCTCTTCAGGCCCTTCGTTATCAGCACTCCCAGCTATCTTCGAGACACCACTGACTTCCTGAGGAAACTACAGTCCATTGGTGATCTTCCTAAAAACACCATCCTAGCCACTATGGATGTAGAAGCCCTCTACACCAACATTCCACACAAAGATGGACTACAAGCCGTCAGGAACAGTATCCCCGATACTGTCACGGCTAACCTGGTGGCTGAACTTTGTGACTTTGTCCTCACCCATAACTATTTCACATTTGGTGACAATGTATACCTTCAAATCAGCGGCACTGCGATGGGTACCCGCATGGCCCCACAGTATGCCAACATTTTTATGGCTGACTTAGAACAACGCTTCCTCAGCTCTCGTCCCCTAATGCCCCTACTCTATTTGCGCTACATTGATGACATCTTCATCATCTGGACCCATGGAAAAGAAGCTCTTGAGGAATTCCACCATGATTTCAACAATTTCCATCCCACCATCAACCTCAGCCTGGACCAGTCCACACAAGAGATCCACTTCCTGGACACTACGGTGCTAATAAGCTTATAAGCTAATAAGCGATGGTCACATAAACACCACCCTATATCGGAAACCTACTGACCGCTATTCCTACCTACATGCCTCTAGCTTTCATCCAGATCATACCACTCGATCCATTGTCTACAGCCAAGCGCTACGATATAACCACATTTGCTCCAACCCCTCAGACAGAGACAAACACCTACAAGATCTCTATCATGCATTCCTACAACTACAATACCCACCTGCTGAAGTGAAGAAACAGATTGACAGAGCCAGAAGAGTACCCAGAAGTCACCTACTACAGGACAGGCCCAACAAAGAAAACAACAGAACGCCACTAGCCATCACCTTCATCCCCCAACTAAAACCTCTCCAACGCATCATCAAGGATCTACAACCTATCCTGAAGGACGACCCATCACTCTCACAGATCTTGGGAGACAGACCAGTCCTTGCTTACAGACAGCCCCCCAATCTGAAGCAAATACTCACCAGCAACCACACACCACACAACAGAACCACTAACCCAGGAACCTATCCTTGCAACAAAGCCCGTTGCCAACTCTGTCCACATATCTATTCAGGGGATACCATCATAGGGCCTAATCACATCAGCCACACTATCAGAGGCTCGTTCACCTGCGCATCTACCAATGTGATATATGCCATCATGTGCCAGCAATGCCCCTCTGCCATGTACATTGGCCAAACTGGACAGTCTCTACGTAAAAGAATGAATGGACACAAATCAGACATCAAGAATTATAACATTCAAAAACCAGTTGGAGAACACTTCAATCTCTCTGGTCACTCATCACAGACCTAAGAGTGGCTATACTTCAACAAAAAAGCTTCAAAAACAGACTCCAACGAGAGACTGCTGAATTGGAATTAATTTGCAAACTGGATACAATTAACTTAGGCTTGAATAGAGACTGGGAATGGATGAGTCATTACACAAAGTAAAACTATTTCCCCATGGTATTTCTCCCTCCCACCCCCCCCCCCACTGTTCCTCTGATATTCTTGTTAACTGCTGGAATTAGCCTACCTTGCTTGTCACCATGAAAGGTTTTCCTCCTTTTCCCCCCCCTGCTGCTGGTGATGGCTTATCTTAAGTGATCACTCTCCTTACAGTGTGTATGATAAACCCATTGTTTCATGTTCTCTGTGTGTGCGTATATAAATCTCTCCTCTGCTTTTTCCACCAAATGCATCCGATGAAGTGAGCTGTAGCTCACGAAAGCTTATGCTCTAATAAATTTGTTAGTCTCTAAGGTGCCACGGGTACTCCTTTTCTTTTTGCGAATACAGACTAACACGGCTGCTACTCTGAAACCACTCAAGAAAGAGATCTTGGAGTCATCGTGGATAGTTTTCTGAAAGCGTCCGCTCAATGTGCAGCAGTAGTCAAAGAAGCTAACAGAATATTTGGACCATTAAGAAAAGGATAGATAATATGACAGAAAATATCATAATGCCACTCTATAAATTCCTGTGTGCAGTTCTGCTCGTCCCAAAGATAATTAGAAAAGGACCGAGAAGGGCAACAAAAATAATTAGGGGTATGGGACAACTTCCATCTGAGGAGAGATTAAAAAGACTGGAAATGTTAGGCTTGGAAAGGAGAGGTCTGAGGGGGATTATGATAGAGGTCTATAAAATAATGACTGGTGTGGAGAAAGGTAATAAGGAGTGTTATTTACCCCTGCACATAACGCAAGAACGAGGAGTCACCAGATGAAATTAATAGGGAGCAGGTTTAAAACAAACATAAGGAAGTACGTACTTCTTCACATAGTGCACAGTCAGCCTGTGGAACTCATTGCCAGGGGATGTTGTGAAGGCCAAAAATATAAAATTCGGTTCAAAAAAAGGATCTGATCATGGAAGATAGGTCTATCAATGGCTATTAGCCAAGATGGTCAGGGATGCAAACCCATGCTCTGGGTGTCCCTAGGCATCTAACTGCAAGACTGGATGACAGGGGATGGATCACTCAATAACTGGCCCTGTTCTATTCATTCCATCTGAAGCATCTGGCACTGGCCACTGTAGAAGTCTTGATACTGGGCTAGATGAGCAAAGAAAGATGTAGGAAGCTAAACTAACCAATCACCATGACTGACATGATCATAAATCAGCACTTTAAACAAGACATTTACATGAGTCTTTGTAGAAATTAATTTGTAAAATAGCAAATACGGGATCACATGGGAGATTGTTAAAGTGGCAGCAGACAGCATCCTCTTTACATGAGCATGGGCATGTGGATACACTATATGGTAAATAAGCTTCTCTGTATGTGTTGATTGGGTCATGATATAGAAGGGTTTGGTTCAACAATGGTTTATTTTCACCTACTCTCATGGGGCTAGATTGTGCCCAAATAGCAAATAGTACTGGATGAATAGATGTGACAAATGAACCTCACAAAGCATGGTTTGGATCAGTATCCACAAGTGAGGGGATGAAATCCTGGCCCTATTGAAGTCGTTGGGAGTTTTCTCACTGTCTTCATTAGGGCCAGTATTTCATCCCCGCCGTTTATCTGAAACTTGTTAAGACTCAGAGTTCCATGTTCCTTCCAACCTCAAATAAGTCCTGATTCAGCAAGATATTTAGGCATGTGCTTAACTTCAAGAATGATTTTTCACACTGATTTCGATAAGACTACTTAGGATGTTAAAATTAGACAAAGTTAGAGGTTCAGCTTACTCTGAGTGGCTTGCCAAATTCTGGTGTAAAGTAACAATGCATCCGTTAGTTCTAAAGAATTCTCATCTGATAGTTTAGAAATAGTCTAGAGATATTAGACTGTTTGATTCCTTTGTTGTAGTTTGGGAAATTTCAGTACATTGGGTAATGATAGTTGGGTTAAACCTGGGGACATTTTGGTTGGAGGAGTCTCGGGTTTAGTATGAGTAAGCATACATTCATACTATCACTGAAATTTTGAAATAGTATTTTAAATGTTGATAACATAAAGGAATCATTTCATTAATGCAAACCTTGATACTGATGCTTGATAATATTATTCCATTCTATATGTTGGCTTGAAATTCTCTTGAAATAACTATAGACATTTCTGGATTTCTGAGATAAATCAGTCATTATATGATTCATTCACAATAAGCTGAAATGTATGAATCTGTCTGAAATGCTATTTAACTTTTCCTATCTCTTGTACCAAAAATTCTAGAATAAAAATGTAATTCTTATTTCCACCTTTCTTCTCCCTTTGGGATGACCACTTGGTGCTTATCAGGGACTCCTATAGCACAAATGGGTTTGAAGTTTGTTTAGCATCATTCAAGCAAATTGATAGGGTGAATAACTCTGGTAGAGCTTTCGTAAATCCTTTATCTTACGGGGAAAGTGCTGAGATAGGCATTGCACTAAGTTGCGAAGATTCATTACCTGCACTATTTCTCATTTTCAGATAGAAATGAGTGGAAATGATCCATTTTCTCTTTTTATAATAATGTCCAATACATTTAGTGTCCAATTTCACTTTGCCTCTTGATTTATAGTATTTGCCAGACTAATGGCTCTCTAGGCACTGTTATAAAAGCTACTATTATATATAATATAAAGATATATTATATATACCTTTCTGGTGTGCAGAGTAGTGTCCATGGGAAGAACTTTCATATGACCTTCTGGATGTATATGATTGATCAGAACCTCAGATGTAGAATGAGCTATACTCAATGCACCTGGAGAGGGATAGTAACATATGTGGCTTTTGGCCATATCCTCCCTCCTCTACTGGGGACAGCTAGGGAACCTGGTGTAAGTCAGAGTGGCATCAAGAATCTATTCCTTTTTCCACTCACTGACTCAGGACCACTAGAGCACAGTGTTTTCTTGCCATGATTCCTCCCCATATCCTACACACCCACTACACTTGAGGGAGAAAACCAGGAGCAAATGGCACAAAACTGATACTGTCTGTACAGTATCTAGGACTATTTCTACTTAAGGCAACTCCTTAGATGATATTTAAACCAGCTTTCCATCCAGTCTGTGATACCAGAACAGTGCAGTGGGGAAGGTGTGAGGGTTAAGATCTGGCTCTGTGCATCCTGTGGCTTGTAAGTTAAATGGCATGGCACAGGCTATAAGCAGGTTAGCAGATAACCTATCTGCTAAGTGCATGGTCACATTCTGAGCAGGAATTAAAACATGTCTTGCCTGTAATTTTTCCCTCCAGTCAATGAGTTTAGCATTTAGAAAAAGGGTACACATCAGAACTAGAAAAGGAGGGTGCAGTGAGGTTAGAGGATCACATGGGAGATTGTTCAAGTGGCAGCAGACAGCATCCTCTTTACATGAGCATGGGCATGTGGATACATTATTTGGTAAATAAGCTTCTCTGTATGTGTTGATTGGGTCATGATATAGAAGGGTTTGGTTCAACAATGGTTTATTTTCACCTACTCTCATGGGGCTAGATTGTGCCCATATCTTATCTAGTAGTTTAACAAAATGTTTCTCTTTGGCTTGTTGTTATCTATCCACCTATCCAACTATCCACCACCAGCGTGACATGAAGACAATTATTTATTTTTAAACTTTGTTCCGGTTCTTAGGATAAACACATGATGATAAAAAAATACTTCTTTCTACTAGCACTAAAGTTCCAGGCTTCAATTTGTTCTTAATTAATTTCAACTGCATTTTATTAGGTAATAACAAACCTATGGATGACCACCAAAAGCTCATCCTGAGGGACAAACCTATCTGAGAGATAAAAACATAACCATAACATCACAGATGGAAATTACAGCTGGCAAATAGCCCAATGCTCACTCCATGGCCCCAATACGCTCTAAAGCAGGGATGCATTGGGTCTCCTTTTCCTTGCCCACTTAGAGAAACATTGGCATGATATCCGCACCCCCAGCTCTTCTCAGACAAAGGTGGGAGAAGGAAGACCACCTAATATTTACCCCTGCAGCCAAGGTGTCAGGAGTGGGCAGATAGGCTGGGCCTGCTGAACTCCTTCTCCTTCTATCACACATTCAATTCTGTACTATGGTGGTGGTGGGGTCACCCAAAGCATTAGTCTTGGAATTAATACCCTTTGAGATTCATGGAACAGTTCCTCCTCTGAGCTATTGTTTCAGGCTCTCAGCAGGTGTTTTCATGTCCATTACACTTGGGTCATGTTTTCAACAGTCTCTTCACAATTGTGAGGGCTAGAAACTTTTTTTGTTTTAATGCCAGCTCAGATTCTGATGTAATTACATAATTCTGCAAGCTCCTATAGTGCCTATGCCTTAACCTCTCCCTGAGGAGAGTCTAAAGGGCCAGAAGCCAGGCTTCCCTCAGTCTCCAACATCAAATATTTTGTTAGTATCAAGACATCCCAGGTGTAATTGTACACACGGCTAGCAGCAACACCATGGTTTAGTTTTATGCAGGTGCAGACAGCTGGCTAGGCTAGTACTTACACCTTTCTACAAATAATGGCTATGTTAACTGTTAGACACATTATGTTTAATTACAGGCTTTGGTGGATTTCAGTGGCATTCAGCTGGGGATTTAAAAGACTTCCCAGCCGAAGACAGTTTGATCTTTGTGGAAAGTGTGTCTAGGCTAAAGGGAGCTCAATGAGCAAAAGTAGGTTGGCTGAAATTGGATTCCCAGTGGGAGACTTTATTGTAAAATGATGTAAGGAACCTACTGCACTATTGCTAAGAAGAATAAAAAAGTCTGTGGGAAAACAAATAAAGAACTTTGCTCATCAGAGCTTTAAATCATCAGTGTTATTTATGTTACTGTGAGAGAATAACTTCTCTGTCGATTACAAACATTCTAATCAAAAAGCAAAGTAATAAGCATAATAGCATGAAGTGCACAGAAATATAGTCCATCATAAAGATTCAGACGTGCAAGAAAACATATGTCTTTTAACCTAAATTATGTGTTATGGTCACTGGGAAATTACAGTTGAACAAAGTAAGGATGACATTTCCTTTTGCAATAGTAAATCAATGGATTCTTCATTTTCACTGAATTGTTTTCTAGCCCCCGAGGGAAAATATGACATAAGTGATTACAGGTATAGGAGAGCAGAGGCTAGAAAAAAACATTTAATTAAACCTCCTTTTCCAAAATGACCTTCCTTAATCTTGACAAATAGTGAAAGGAAAATGTGCTTATATAAGCAAAACAATAAAGCAGGTTCATCACTGCTACTATATCTTGGATAAATTTGAGGTTGTAACACATGTTGATGTCTGATCTTACTTAGACTTGTGCCAAAGACAAGCTGTGTTTTGTCTTACATGGAGCAGGGGAGGAGAAAAGGATAAAACCCAGTTCTGGTATGTGACACTGCCCTGTGATTCTGTGGGACTGGGGATGGCAGGGGTGGATGCTGATTGTTCAGAGAACTGAACCAGCCTTCCACTTGACCCAGGGAGCTGAGGAGCAACACAAACTAGACTCATTCCTTTCCTCTTCCCTACGCCCACCTTAAATACATAACCACAACTGAGTGGTTCCATCTTGGACTGTAGATGGGCTCAATCCTTCTAGCCAGAGCAGTGGGTGACCCTTCCAACAGTACACCAGAAACAGCCATTGCCACTCCTGCAGACCTGTGCTTCTCTCTCTGCCCTACCTTTCAGCACACCAACAGTTAGCCACACAGCCCATCCTACTAGTCAGGCTACTGATTTTCTCTCCACGTACCACCCCTGTCCTTTGCCAGCATATGAGCATACAACATGAGATCCCCATGAACAGATTAACTTTTTATGTCACCTGCAAATTTTATTAGCACACTTCCATTTTTTGTGCCCAGGTCATTAATAAAAAAGTTAAATAAGATTGGTTCCAAGACTGATCCTGGAGGAACTTTTCTTGTAACCTCCCTCCAATCTGACAGTTCACCTTTCAGTATGACTCATTGTAGTCTCCCCTTTAACCAATTCCATATCTACCTTTCAATTCTCATATTAATCCCCATCCTCTCCAATTTAACTAATAATTTCCCATGCAGAACTGTATCAAATGTCTTACTGAAATCCAGGTAGATTAGACCTACTGCAATTCCTTTGTCTAAAAAAATCTGTTGTCTTCTCAATGAAAGAAATCAGGTTAGTCTGGCACAATCTACCTTTTGTAAAACCATGTTGTATTTTATCCCAATTACCATTTACCTCTATGTCCTTAACTATGTCCTTTCTCTTTCAAAATTTGTTTTAAGGCCTTGCATACAATTGAAGTCAAACTAACAGGCCTGTAGTTTCCTGGGATCATTTTCCTCCCCTTTTTTAAGAATTAGTACTATTTTAGCAATCCTCCAGTCATAGGGCATGACCGCCCAGTTTACAGATTCATTACTTGATTTCAGTGATCTTACACTGTGAATTAATCTAAAATCAATGTCATCTGTCACAGACCTGTTCTTTCCTCCATTGGCTGAGATTGAGAAATACATTTATTATTGAAGCTGAGACTCCTGAACGAGTGGATTCCCTGGAGTAACATCTCAATGACCTCTCTCAATATTCATGTCCCAGACTGAGCAATTATTTATGTTTACTTTGAAGTATTTCTCATTAATAATCAGAGACCTTATCAAATATACACAGATGGGGCATGACCACAAAGACATTGTTAAAAGTTAGTATTTCATAATGCTTAGTGTTTCTTTGAATAGAGACTGCAGAACATTGAATAAATGCTTCTGAGTCATTGAAGAATTGCTGCAAAAAGCTACACAAAATGTCTAGAAGTCCCTTGACAAATATTTGCACAAGGGGTGATGATAAACAAGATCTAGCACAACAATATTTTTATACGACATGTTTTATTAATAGCTTTGTAGTTCTGCTGTGCCTGTCAGGAGAATCATTTATCCCCAAATCACTCATTGGACATTTACTGTTAAATGTAGTTTGCTGTTTTAATTTGAGTAAGGGAGAATGAGGGGAAACATACATCCAAAAGCATTAGCAAGTAATACCCAACAACTCTGAAGACACATTTATTGAATGCTTCAATTGGTCTGTGAACTCATGGTTAAATGGCCATATTCTTTATTTTGCTTTTGAAATATCGTGGTATCTTTCTCACACATGGATACAGGTTCACCCATTATCAGCCAAGACCAGCACATTACAAGCCTATCAGAATGGGAAAAAATGGCCATTTTTTTCTTGTTACACCATACAGATAAAACAAAGGACAAAGTAATGTTTAGGTATCTGATGCAACCAATTCTGTTCTCAGAAAGCCAGTTGTAACTAAGTAAATTATAACACATTTGAATATGTAGGCCCAAAGTGCCTAGAGATTTTGGGTGCCCAACTTGAAAAACCTTAATGAGGCCTGTTTTTCAGAAGGTGCTCATCTCTTTTTGAAAATAAGCCCACCTTAAGATGACTCACTTTGGGCACCCAGGAATCTAAAATAACTGGTAACTTTTGAAAATTTAGACCACATTCTTTTAAACCTAAGATTAAAAATAATTCAGCCTGTTTTTCCCCCCCGAGAACTCTTTAACACACATTTTTATGAAGTCACTCTGTGTGTGTTGGTGAAACATGAGGTAATCACAATACTTTATCCATAAACTGAACACTGATGTTCATAAGATGGAATATTGCAATGTAGTGTAACATAAGGAAGAACTACATTTCTAAACTCTTTTAGCCATGCCATTAGGTACAATTGCCTCCATGATGATTACATTGACTGGCGTGGTTTCTTTTTAACATTGTATTTTAGGGCGTGGAAATGTTTAAATGATCAGAACAGTTTCTGTGATTGAAAGACATGATTTCCCAAGCACTGAGTATCTTGGTTAGACCAAAAATCAGTCTTTATGTAAGCAGGCACAAGTCTTTCAATATAGTTGCACTTGCTCACTTAAGGTTGAATTTGACTGAAAGTTCTGGACATTGACAACAATGGAGGGGGCTCCTGGGATGCACGCGAGCCTCTTGTTAACAGAGTTGGCCTTTGGTCCTGGTAAGGTTAGTGGATACCTGAGTATTCCCTCACCCCTTCCCACATCCACATTTTGCTCAACCATCTGCTACTATCCAAGGCTCCCAACCAACTCTCCACACTAGCCAAGGGACAATTTCTTCCCACCAGACTGTCAGGCCACCCAGTAAGTCCTAAGGGGGTACAACGTATAGCACTGGTCGCTCTTGGGATGGATATGGGGTGGTGAGGAGAATATGGAACTGACACTTTTTGGGGGCGAACGAAGTATATGGAATTTTTTTGCAGAAATTTTTATCACCTGGCTGACATTTTGCTGACTGAAGTGGAACATTTTGAGGGAGCCCACATCAGTGACACACAGGTTGTTTTGACATAGATCAGACTATATATTTTGGCAATTTGGTGAAAAAATTGGAGAGCAAGGAAGGCACATGTAGTTGTAGACGAGAAGAAAATTATTTTGTAAGACTGTCATCTGTGGAGGTGCATCATCTTCTTTGCTCCAAAGAAGGGAGTGACAGGCTATATTTACAGAAGACTGAACTCTAGTAAAACAAATATGATCAAAGTTCCCTATCTAGGGAGAAATGGATGACTTGCTAGATATCATTGAAACAGATTGCCTTTTACAGAGATTATTATTTATATAGCACCACTAGTTTGCATGGTACTGTCAGATATACAAGAAGTCACGGTTGTTGCCCTGACAATTTTACAATGTAAATTAGACAGATAATCCAATAAAGAACCCAATAATCCAATAAATAATTACAACACACCACGGTGTGCCGGGGAGGGAAGAGATCAGAGCATACAAAGGGAAGGGAGGACAGCTTTTGGAAGTCCGTTATTTGTACAGTAAACAAATTGTTTTTGATAAATGTGAAACAAAATATTTTTGCTTATTTTTAATATCATCAGGTAAAGGATTATTGATTATTATTGTTTACCTGCACATAGGTTAGTTTCTGTGCAACCTGGCTAAACTCGAGCACAACCTCTCTGTGGCCTGGCTAGACTCAATCAGCCTGGGATAGGAAAGAGCTGAATCCCCTGAGCCACTGACTGGAGCAATGCTGCTAAGCTACTGGCCTGTCCCACTTGGCTATATGTGCACAGAGGAATATTTACATGGATAAGGATAAGATCCAATTCATCCAACTAACCTCAGTGATCATAGCTTGAATTCCCCAGGGGGGTAACTATTTAATCATTGTATAAATAAACCAGTTAAAGTTCAATAAATGTTAAATTGATTCAAAATATTCATCGGGCAGAGAAATCAGGGGCATCAAAACCACATTTTTCTTTAAACACAAAATTCCTACAGAATTCTCTCTCTTGGGCTATGACATTGATGAAGTTAAGAAATTCAGTGGGAATTGTGTACCTAACTCCTTTAAGCTCCTCTGAAAATCCCAGCCTTAATTACTAGACTAAATTATTTTATTAATCAATCAATTTAGAAACACAGACCCAGATCCTCAAAAGTACTTAGGTACCTAATTCCCATTGAAATCAGGGGTCCTGGGCAGAAGCTATCTTTTTCTGGACAGTTAATATCCCACTCCCCACACCCCCCAAGCCCCTCCTACTGGTAATAGCTCACCTTATCTGATCACTCTTGTTACAATGTGTATGATCAAAAAGAAAAGGAGTACTTGTGGCACCTTAGAGACTAACAAATTTATTAGAGCATAAGCTTTCGTGAGCTACAGCTCACTTCATCGGATGCATCCGATGAAGTGAGCTGTAGCTCACGAAAGCTTATGCTCTAATAAATTTGTTAGTCTCTAAGGTGCCACAAGTACTCCTTTTCTTTTTGCGAATACAGACTAACACGGCTGCTACTCTGAAACCAGTGTGTATGATAACACCCATTGTTTCATGTTCTCTGTGTATATAAATCTCCCCACTGTATTTCTACAGCATGCATCTGAAGAAATGAGCTGTCGCTCACAAAAGCTTATGCTCAAATAAATTTGTTAGTCTCTAAGGTGCCACAAGTACTCATTTTCTTTATCCAGCTTCAGTGGTTCTGATGTTTCATTAAGGAAAGGACAGTAGGTGAAAGAGCTAATGAGGGTAGGATGAGCAGGAAGATACTTACATTTACTTAAAATCTACTATCAGCCACTAACTTAGGATCCTGAAGACCCTTACTCTCATGGGTGGTCTTGACTGATGGGATCAGAACCATTGAAGTTAATGAGACTCCTTATATCGGTAAGGGCACATGAGAAGCTGTGCTTTGAATTTCCAAGAAACTAGATGAGGGCAGGTATCTAAGGTTCTAAACTTGTCCTGGGAAATAGATGTGAAACCATTATATATTTTTTTCTCCTCATCTTAAGCAATGTTTCACTTCACAAGATTGAATCAGGATATTCTTGATCAGCCCCAGTTTTTGCTGCCACTTGCTTTAATTTGAGGTAGGGTTGTGTTACAACCTTTTTGCTGAGTAAAAATGAAACCGTAGCAAGTCTGATAAGGATGCCAGCCACCTGAGGTGTATATCTAAATTGCAATGAACTTGGCTGACATTGTAGGAGATGAGAGATTAAAAAAAAAAATCAAAGTATCGAGGAAATACAAAGCTCACATACTATATACGGACATCAGCATTTTATGTTTATACAGTATATTTATATGCTAGTCCTGATTTTGTCTGCAAGCTTTTTATCTATGCCTCTTTATTAAGGCTCCCATTTAGTTATCTTCAGCTGGTATTTTACAGCAACAGTCTGACATGAAGGTTTGTTAATCAGACATTACTCTGTAAACAAGCAAAGCATACACTATATATAGAATAAATGCTAAGCAACTTTGAATTACAAGACTATAACGCCACTAAGGTTTTATCTGGTGACATTATAAGCTATGGCAGAGAGTCCTGAATGGATTATGAAATAACCAGAACTCAGAAATGGCATTAGAATCTCATTGTTAAAAGTTGCTTTGCAAAAAAACAAAAATATCGCTACATGATGGATATTACATTATATTAAAAAACGTAAACATACTTTCCCCCACTTTCCTTTTCACCTCTTTTTCTCTCACTACCCACCCACCCATCCCTCTCATAGCTATCCACCAACATGAATTCATTTAAAAACTCTCACAATAAAGGAGCAAACTCATTAAGTAACAAATCATTGGCTGAATGCTGCACAAATAAAGAAGCTGGAGGAGACGCATGAAGTATTTCTGTTAACTTTTGCAATTCACAGGGTAACCTCTACTCATGAATTACAGCAGTTGGCACAGCAGGCCTTAAGGTGGCTAAAGCTTGGTTACCTATGAAGTGGGACACCCAGAATCAGTCGCTCCCCTTTGAAAATGTTGACCATAATATCTCACCTCTTGTTCTGCTACTGCTGCCAACCTATTTTCAAAGAGGGAGGCTGGAAGTAATCTGGACCCATCCCTGAACTTCTTCTTAAATCTGCTTCCAAGGGCAGGAGTCCTTCTCTTTTAGGACATGTCTACAATTCAAGGTGGGCTGTGATTCCCAGCTCAAGATAGGTTTCAGAGTAGCAGCTGTGTTAGTCTGTATTCGCAAAAAGAAAAGGAGTACTTGTGGCACCTTAGAGACTAACAAATTTATTAGAGCATAAGCTTTCGTGAGCTACAGCTCACTTCATGTAATTCATGAGTACAGATTACCCTGCGAATTGCAAAAGTTAACAGAAATACTTCATGCGTCTCCTCCGGCTTCTTTATTTGTGCAGCATTCAGCCAATGATTTGTTACTTAATGAGTTTGCTCCTTTATTGTGAGAGTTTTTAAATGAATTCATGTTGGTGGATAGCTATGAGACGGATGGGTGGGTGGGTAGAGAGAGAAAAAGAGGTGAAAAGGAAAGTGGGGGAAAGTATGTTTACGTTTTTTAATATAATGTAATATCCATCATGTAGCGATATTTTTGTTTTTTTGCAAAGCAACTTTTAACAATGAGATTCTAATGCCATTTCTGAGTTCTGGTTATTTCATAATCCATTCAGGACTCTCTGCCATAGCTTATAATGCATCCGATGAAGTAAGCTGTAGCTCACAAAAGCTTATCTTCCAGCTCAAGATGACACACTCAAGCTAGCTTTCATCAAGCTAGTGTGCTAAAATTAGAATGTAGTCACAGCAGTCTCAGCAGCGGGAGGAGCTAGTACCTTGAGTACATAGTCATCCGAGATGCTAGGCATGTACTTGTAGTGGCTAGTCCTTCCTGTCACAGCTACACTCTATTTTTCGCATGCTATGTCTCCTCAGGATGGAAATCACAACCCCGGCTCAAATTATAGACATATTCTTAGTTAAGAATTATCTGAGTAGAAGCACGACCAACAGCATGTTCCTGGCTAACAATGGAAAACTGATTGTTGTTTGGTCCTCTGATGTCCAAAACTGTATCCATAACTGCAACAAGAGGAAGATTACAGCCTTCTCTGTGTTCTTGATCTATACACAGACCATAAACAGGTTATTTCTGGTAGTTTATGTAACAGCTCCCTCAAGATGAACAAAAATACCCTCCATTCACAAGTACTCAGTTAAAACAAAAACAAAAACCCAGCAATTACAGGGACTGGCCTTTTGGGAGTGTGGGAGCTAAGCATCCAGCCTACCTGTGACTGGCTTAGCTAAATGGAGGCCTGGCTTGATTATTAGTAATTAGACATGAGTGAGGCCTCCTGTCATGGGAGACAGGATTATGGAGTTAAATGGATCAGCAGAATAGAAATGGAAATGGAAACAGAATGTCTGTGTTAACGAAGTTAGGTAAAATGGTCAGTAAGCTAAGAGACAGAATGTCTGTATTAGCTCAGGTCAGAGGGAACACCTTTACAATGGACAAGATATCAATGCACAAAATAAGCCTGGAATGTAAAATGAGGTTATGAGCAGGTTGAGCATGGAACATGTATGGAGACAGCATGCTGTACAGGGAGTGGCTGCTACAATTTAAACAAGCCAATTCCACAACATGTAATGCAATGTTTAGTACAGTGGTTCTCAACCTGGCATATGCGTACCTCTGGGGGTATGCAGAGGTTTTCCAGGGGGTACATCAACTCATCTAAATATTTGCTGAGTTTTACAACCGGCTACATAAAAAGCACTAGCTAAATCAATACAAACTAAAATTTCATACAGTCAATGATTTGTTTATACTGTCCTATATACTGAAATGTAAGAAACAATATTTATATTCCAATTAATTTATTTTGTAATTATATGGTAAAAATGAGCAAGTAAGCAATTTTTCAGTAATAGTGTGCTGCGACACTTGTATTTTTATGTCTGATTTTGTAAGTAAGAAATTTTGAAGTGAGGTGAAAGGGGTACAGTAGTCTGGAAAGGTTGAGAACCACTGGTTTAGTAAATGCAATGTAATGTGTAAATGTATATAAAGGAAGAGGTTCTCTATGTAACTTTGGGTGTGTGATAAGCCCTATAACCACCTGCTATGCCTGAGTCTGATCAACTCAGCGTAGCTTTGCTGTATGCCAAATAAAGATACCTGAGTGATGAAATCTGGAGCTGTACTGAGCTCTTGGGAAGCCCCGTGGAAAGAGGTCTCGAAGGGAATCCAAACACTAAGGAAAATGAGACAACCCAGATCCACCAGTGGATAGTTAATTGCCCCCAAGTAGCTGGCTAACAGTTAATTAGGCAAAGAATACCTGGGCCTAATACAGGTTGATGAGGGCTCAGTCAGGAAGCCCCAGAGAAGAGGAAGCCCTGAGGAGAGAGGATCCGTGGGGGGGCTGGGTAGGAAGCTACTCCCAGTGGTGTTTCCTAGAGCTCATGGAGAGCAGGAACAGGCCTAAGGAGAAAGTGCTCCCAGGCAAGGGACCAGAGCAGCTCAAGAGAATAAAGTGAGTGGGGGCCTCGGGAGCTACTAAGGCATAACCTCTGGCTCAGCAGAGAGTGAAGCACTGGTCGGAGAAGACTGGCATCCAGTAGAATGCCCAGCTCAGGCCCAAATTCCAGGCAGGAGGGGCGAGACATAAGACTGATTAAGCCAGTGGTGGAGAGTTTCCAGTGCAGTAGCTAGCTGAAGCTTTTTGTGTTGGTCTTTTCTGTTAAATAAATAATAGAAAGGCCTGCTTGGACTTATTTATACCCTGGGTGAGGGGAAACTGAGGCAAGGGCTCACCTACAGCATGGTGCTTGATGACAGGGGACTCGCAAGGGAGACCTCCCTGCCCTTACACCAGCTCACCTTAGAATTAACCACAGAAGTGTTTGCTGACATTTTATAGAAACAAGAGACAACAGGAATTGAAAGACTATGGATATTAAACCTCCTTACACAGAGGTCGTCACCACTGATCACTCTTCTTAAGAATAATTTAAAATTTTGCCTGTTCTACCTCATGGCAGAATGTACTTGCATCTCCCATAGCTCACAGGTGTCTCTCTGTTTTTTCCTGCCAGAGCCTTGAGGAGTGTAACATAACCTCTGAGAAGGAATGCACTGTGCTTAGCAATCAGCTCATATATAGTCTCCCTCAATTTTGATGTCAAGGAATCAAAGGTGACCAGAGGGAATAGTTAGAGATATGTCATAATATGTACTGGGCTCAAGGCTGTCCTCAGCTACTCCTGTGCAACCCCACTTAGTACTCCAGGATTCCATGAATGAAACTGAAGAGAGGATTTGGTCCATCATGCTTAAGTCATCCCATCTCTTGAAATGAGCTCCAAATAGAAATAGCAAATGTCATAAACATATAGCTAAGGGTAGCCTAGAATTCCTCCTTACCTGTAAGGGGTTAAGAAGCTCAAATAACCTGATTGGCACCTGACCAAAAGAATCAATGGGAAAAGAAGATACTTTCAAATGGGGCGGGGGGAGGCTTTGTTTGTGCTCTGTGTTGTGAGTTCTCTGGGAGGCAGAGAAGCATCAGGTCAAAAAACTCCTTCTCCTAAAATCATCCTAAAATGAGTCTCAATAAGAGTAAAAAAGAGCAAAAAGAGTAAGTAAATAAGGCAAGGCACGTTAGATTATCTTTTGTTTTTACCTGTGAATTTTCCCTATGCTTAAAGGGAGGTTTATCCCTGGTTTTTTGTAACTTTAAAGTTTTGCCGAGAGGGGGATCCTCTGTGTTTTGAATCTGATTACCCTGTAAAGTTACCTTCCATCCTGATTTTACAGAGGTGCTTCTTTTACTTTTTTCTCTTTATTATAAAGTTCTGTTTTTTAAGAATCTGATTTACCTATTTGGTTGGTATATTATTCTCAAGCCTCCCCAGGAAAGAGGGTGAGGGGGTGAGGGGGATATTTTAGGGAACAGGAACTCCAAGTGGTCCTTTTCCTGAATCTTTGTCTAACTTACTTGGTTGTGGCAGCAGTACCCATCCAAGGACAAGGAAGGATTTGTGCCTTGGGGAAGTTTTTAACTTAAGCTGATAGAAATAAGCATAGGGGGTCTTTCATGCGGGTCCCCACATCTGTACTCTAGAGTTCAGAGTGGGGAGGGAACCTTGACAGCAAATATGATGTACCCATTATACAAAATGCTCATTAGCATTCAATCAAAGCGCATATCACATTTCTGAGTAAATATCCCTTCTTTTGCAATTAGAAATTAAACAAAATTAAATAAATAAAATGATGATTTCCTTCTTCCTGATGTTGACATAAGAGTCTGTGTGTATATATGTGTGCACAGTTCCAAGAGATTCTGCCATTGTCCCTTGACAACCTGGGTGAGCGCATTTCTTGCATACATTTTGCTATCTGCCCATCTGTGTCACAGTATGGCTCTGCAATAGTTTCCAGGAAGGGGTTTTGATAAGCATTGAAGTTACGTTTAGCATTTTTGTGAACAAGTTTTTGATTAGGGCAGGAACTGTTTTCGTATCTATATCTTTTAATCTCGTATAGTGCCAAACACACTTTGTCAGCATTTAATGATAATAGTGAGTTTAAAGAACAGTAGAGAAACACACCTTTAAGAATCAGAGATGGGCTTGAATTAGACATTTGGACAAACTCCCCCACCCCAAGCATTTTGCCACTTGTGGCTTGGACCTATCCCTATCAGAGGGATCTGAAGGAGAACACTGGATCCATACCCTGTTGAAGTTTGGAGACTTTCAGAGCCAGATCCAAGCTTTATGGCTTGTAACCATCTCTATTGAGAACAATGAGTATTGAAAAGTTCAGGGGTTGGCCATAGCCATTCTATTATTTTACGGTATTAAATAACTGTCAGATAACACTAACCTGATCTGAAGCCATGTGAGCATCGCTGTGGTGCCCCCACCAAAAACCCAGACTGTGAAAAACACAATAAGCAATGTTGTAGTAAACATCATTTGTTTGGGTTGAGATTCTGTGTCCCGAATAGCCAGTGCAAATGCTATTGCACCACGTAAACCTGGGAGAGAAAAGAGACATGCATGGCAACTTAATATGCTTGGACATAAAACTATTTCACTCTTTCCAACCCCAGTCCTATTCCTTGTGAAAAACCTAAACAAATGGGCCTAAATATCAATGGGGGAGAAACAGAATGCTCATCTCCTCCATGGCTGCTACAACAGCTTCCACCATACCAGTGTCTTCTGCCCAAATAAGGACATCTAGCTTGAAGATTCATGTTGCTACAGGGAACGAAATGTTGCTGCCTCCAGCAGTGGCATTAGAATAATTTGAACGGTGGGGTTTCTGGAAGCCATTGAACAAAACTGTCAACCCTGTATCTGATGGAAACCACTTCAAGCTGGGGTGCTGCTGTACCTAGTACCCCTCGTTTCAGCACCCTGGATTCCTTGGACTCTGCTGAACTTACCTGGGCTGGAGAATTTAGACTGTGTTCATGTCTATAATGCAACTATTTGTAAAGTAAATTTCTGCAAACATGTCAAAGCAACTAGCCCTCACTGAGAAATTAGATATTGGGAAATTTCCGTTCAAATTAAAAAATAAAAGGAAAAAAGGAGAAAAGAAAAGCTGAAAAGAAAAGGAGAGCCCTCCCATCATTTGAAATTTCTCAAGTGATAAAAAACATTTTTTGACCATGGCCTCATATTTCAAACAAAAAAGCAGACATTTTATATATTAAAGTCGCACACACTACAGACAAATAGAAAAGGAGTACTTGTGGCATCTTAGAGACTAACAAATTTATTTGAGCATAAGCTTTCGTGAGCTACAGCTCACTTCATCAGATGCATTTGGTGGAAAATACAGTGGGGAGATTTATATACACACACAGAGTACATGAAACAATGGGTTTTATCATACACATTGTAAGGAGAGTGATCACTTAAGATGAGCCATCACCAGCAGTGGCGGGGGGGGAAAGGAGGAAAACCTTTCATGGTGACAAGCAAGGTAGGCCATTTCCAGCAGTTAACAAGAACATCTGAGGAACAGTGGGGGGTGGGGTGGGGGGAGAAATAACATGGGGAAATAGTTTTACTTTGTGTAATGACTCATCCATTCCCAGTCTCTATTCAAGCCTAAGTTAATTGTATCCAGTTTGCAAATTAATTCCAATTCAGCAGTCTCTCGTTGGAGTCTGTTTTTGAAGCTTTTTTGTTGAAGTATAGCCACCCTCAGGTCTGTAATCAAGTGACCAGAGATTGAAGTGTTCTCCGACTGGTTTTTGAATGTTATAATTCTTGACGTCTGATTTGTGTCCATTTATTCTTTTACGTAGAAACTGTCCAGTTTGACCAATGTACATGGCAGAGGGGCATTGCTGGCACATGATGGCATATATCACATTGGTAGATGCACAGGTGAACGAGCCTCTGATATGATTAGGCCCTATGATGGTGTCCCCTGAATAGATATGTGGACAGAGCTGGCAATGGGCTTTGTTGCAAGGATAGGTTTCTGGGTTAGTAGTTCTGTTGTGTGGTGTGTGGTTGCTGGTGAGTATTTGCTTCAGGTTGGGGAGCTGTCTGTAAGCAAGGACTGGTCTGTCTCCCAAGATCGGTGAGAGTGATGGGTCGTCCTTCAGGATAGGTTGTAGATCCTTGATGATGCGTTGGAGAGGTTTTAGTTGGGGGCTGAAGGTGATGGCTAGTGGCGTTCTGTTATTTTCTTTGTTGGGCCTGTCCTGTAGTAGGTGACTTCTGGGTACTCTTCTGGCTCTGTCAATCTGTTTCTTCACTTCAGCAGGTGGGTATTGTAGTTGTAAGAATGCATGATAGAGATCTTGTAGGTGTTTGTCTCTGTCTGAGGGTTGGAGCAAATGCGGTTATATCATAGAGCTTGGCTGTAGACAATGGATTGTGTGGTATGATCTGGATGAAAGCTAGAGGCATGTAGGTAGGAATAGCAGTCAGTAGGTTTCCGATATAGGGTGGTGTTTATGTGACCATCGCGTATTAGCACCGTAGTGTCCAGGAACTGGATCTCTTGTGTGGACTGGTCCAGGCTGAGGTTGATGGTGGGATGGAAATTGTTGAAATCCTGGTGGAATTCCTCAAGGGCTTCTTTTCCATGGGTCCAGATGATGAAGATGTCATCAATGTAGCATAAGTAGAGTGGGGCAATAGGGGACGAGAGCTGAGGAAGTGTTGTTCTAAGTCAGCCATAAAAATGTTGGCATACTGTGGGGCCATGTGGGTACCCATCGCATTGCCGCTGATTTGAAGGTATACATTGTCCCCAAATGTGAAATAGTTATGGGTGAGGACAAAGTCATAAAGTTCAGCCACCAGGTTAGCCGTGACATTATCAGGGATACTGTTCCTGAAGGCTTGTAGTCCATCTTTGTATGGAATGCTGGTGTAGAGGGCTTCTACATCCATAGCGGCTAGGATGGTGTTTTTAGGAAGATCACCAATGGATTGTAGTTTCCTCAGGAAGTCAATGGTGTCTTGAAGATAGCTGGGAGTGCTGGTAACGTAGGGCCTGAGGAGGGAGTCTACATAGCCAGACAATCCTGCTGTCAGGGTGCCAATGCCTGAGATGATGGGGCATCCAGGATTTCCAGGGTTATGGATCTTGGGTAACAGATAGAATACCCCAGGTCGGGGTTCTAGGGGTGTGTCTGTGAGGATTTGTTCTTGTGCTTTTTCAGGGAATTTCTTGAGCAAATGCTATAGTTTCTTTTGGTAACTCTCAGTGGGATCAGAGGGTAATGGCTTGTAGAAAGTGGTGTTGGAGAGCTGCCTAGTAGCCTCTTGTTCATATTCCGACCTATTCATGATGACGATAGCATCTCCTTTGTCAGCCTTTTTGATTATGATCTCAGAGTTGTTTCTGAGGCTGTGGATGGCATTGTGTTCTGCACGGCTGAGGTTATGGGGCAAGTGATGCTGCTTTTCCACAATTTCAGCCCGTGCACGTTGGCGGAAGCACTCTATGTAGAAGTCCAGTCTGCTGTTTCGACCTTCAGGAGGAGTCCACCCAGAATCCTTCTTTTTGTAGTGTTGGTAGGAAGGTCTCTGTGGGTTAATATGTTGGTCAGAGGTGTGTTGGAAATATTCCTTGAGTCAGAGACAAACACCTACAAGATCTCTATCATGCATTCTTACAACTACAATACCCACCTGCTGAAGTGAAGAAACAGATTGACAGAGCCAGAAGAATACCCAGAAGTCACCTATTACAGGACAGGCCCAACAAAGAAAATAACAGAACGCCACTAGCCATCACCTTCAGCCCCCAACTAAAACCTCTCCAACGCATCATCAAGGATCTACAACCTATCCTGAAGGACGACCCACCACTCTCACAGATCTGGGGAGACAGGCCAGTCCTTGCTTACAGACAGCCCCCCAACCTGAAGCAAATACTCACCAGCAACCACACACCACACAACAGAACCACTAACCCAGAAACCTATCCTTGCAACAAAGCCCGTTGCCAACTCTGTCCACATATCTATTCAGGGGACACCATCATAGGGCCTAATCACATCAGCCACACTATCAGAGGCTCGTTCACCTGCGCATCTACCAATGTGATATATGCCATTATGTGCCAGCAATGCCCCTCTGCCATGTACATTGGTCAAACTGGACAGTCTCTACATAAAAGAATAAATGGACACAAATCAGACGTCAAGAATTATAACATTAAAAAACCAGTCGGAGAACACTTCAATCTCTCCGGTCACTCGATTACAGACCTGAGGGTGGCTATACTTCAACAAAAAACCTTCAAAAACAGACTCCAACGAGAGACTGCTGAATTGGAATTAATTTGCAAACTGGATACAATTAACTTAGGCTTGAATAGAGACTGGGAATGGATGAGTCATTACACAAAGTAAAACTATTTCCCCATGTTATTTCTCCCCCCCACCCCACCCCCCACTGTTCCTCAGATGTTCTTGTTAACTGCTGGAAATGGCCTACCTTGCTTGTCACTATGAAAGGTTTTCCTCCTCCTCCCACCCCGCTGCTGGTGATGGCTCATCTTAAGTGATCACTCTCCTTACAGTGTGTATGATAAAACCCATTGTTTCATGTTCTCTGTGTGTGTATATAAATCTCCCCACTGTATTTTCCACCAAATGCATCTGATGAAGTGAGCTGTAGCTCACGAAAGCTTATGCTCAAATAAATTAGTTAGTCACTAAGATGCCACAAGTACTCCTTTTCTTTTTGCGAATACAGACTAACACGGCTGCTACTCTGAATACAGACAAATAGTCAGACTGAGCCTTCCAGTAACTGACACTAAATCACATTTAATTGATGTGACGGTATTTAACTCACACACAATCAGCTTTGCAGAATTTCACAATGAAACCATCCTGATATTTACAGACTAATCAGACATTTGTTTTATATCCATATAGTTCTTTATGTCAGGAATAATCTCCAACAGCCAGACTCTGACACCCTTATTCATGTTAAGTAGCACCATAATTCTTTGGGTAGTCCCACTGATGGAATTAAGTAGTAGTTAACATGAATGAGGATATCAGAATGTGGTCCATTAGGACATTCCTTGTTTGTGGCCAAGTGAAATATAATCATTTAAAAAATCATTTTTGTGCTAAGAACAAGCATAAGAAATAAAAACTAATAAGTAGTTTTTAAAGAGAGGTTTAAATGCCTGCTATAGAAGATGCACAATAAATGCAGTTTTAAAACTATTATATAGCATGGCATTTGAAATGTTACAATAAATGGAAAATGTATCCACCTACAGAGACTGAATAAATAACAAAAGATACAAATGGGGGGAAACAGCTAACTTTGAGTTTAAAAAAGACCCCTAGGATTGTAATAAGCAAACAAAAAGAACCTCATAGTATGATACATTACAAGACAAAAAAACAAAAACTAAAGCACTATTTGTGGGGGCATAATAGAAATACTTTGAACTTCCCCAATGCTTTCCTTTTATCTTAAAAAAATAAATCTTTATTAATTTTTCGAGAAAAACACAATAATCAATGGGGAAAATGCAAAGAGAACATTTAAACGAATACAACAATTCCTATGAAGGGCACAAAGCATTTTGAAAATATTAACAAATTAAGCCTCACATCAATCACCCTTGCACGGTGGGTAAGGTTTATATGGGGAACATTTCACCCACTGCAGAAATGTAATTACCTTTGGAGTAGAACATGGCAGCCGTTTAACAGCGCAAGCAACAGTGTGCAACATTTTGTACAACAAATGAAGGATTCTGTATCCAATCAAAAGCAGAAGCATCACATGTACAAGCAAAACGGAATAATCTCAATTGAAATTTGTCAATGACACCAGATTTAACATCTCTGGCTCTTGGGTGTGCTTGTTCTTACTTTTTATCTTCCCTGTACACCATATTTGAATGTTGGTTTATTACTGACTCACTGGGAAGAGTGTCAGCAACTGCACACCAACACAAGAGACCTCATGTAAAACTAGGGAGGTGATAGTGCTGCTCTCCATAGCCCTGGTGCCACAGCACATGGAATATTATATGCAGATCTGGTTCCCTTAGTTTAGGAGGGGGATGGAGGAAGGGAGGGAAAAGTGAGCTCCTTTTGGAGTGGGGGGTGGGAAGAATGGAAGAGCTAGCTCCTGCCAGACCTGGGGTGGGGAGGCACAGAACATGTCCCCCCAAAAGGGATCAGCGTTAAATTTCTGCGCACGCTCCTGCTGGGCCTAAGTAGTAATTTAGGAAGTCTATGCAGAAGAAGGAGAAATGGGAAACCTAAGATGCTCCAAAGCTTTGCAGAACAGAGGGTGTGTGTGTGTGTGTGTGTGTGCACACGTATATGTGTGCACGAGTAAGAGAGAGAGAGAGTGTGTGTGAGAAAGGTGAATCTATGGTCTATATTTGGAAAGTGGGGTCTCTGACTTACAGTAGAAAAGTGAACAAAGAAGGTGCAGTACAGTGGGCTTTTCAGTACATATACTAGGGGAAATGGGCTAGACTAGGGTATTTTGCCTCCTAGTGGAACAATGGACAGGGGAAAGTTGCTGTTTCTGGTCTGAGTATGGAAAACAAGATGTGGTATGTTATGGTTGTGTGATGGGGTGTTCACCCCACACTAGCACAAAAGGGTCAATGCAGCTCAGAAGGGATTAATTAATCAGTTAGATCATACCTGGAGGAGAATTAGGCTTGATAAAGCAATCCCTGATTAAGGATGGAGCCCAACTGAGAAGAAGCAGGTCTAGCTCACATAAAGCCATGCAGCGAGGGCAGAAGGAGGCTGCAGTCATTCACTGGGCTTAGAGAGGGAAAAAGAGAAAACCCAGAGGGAAAGTAGATGCTCTGTGAGCCTGGCCCTGGGGGGTGGGCATACCCAGAGAGATAGTGGAGTTGGAAACAGCTCAGGGAAATAATAGCAAGGCTTAGGACAGTGCAGAGTTGGCCATGGATTCAAGGGTCCCCGAACTGGAATCTGGAGTAGTGGGAAGGCCTGTGTTCCTCCAGCCACTGGGAAAGTGGCACAGTCTTAGCAATGAACTAGAAGACTGCCTGAGACAGTTTGTATGGAGAAACTTAGATGACCCAGAAAGGGGAAGGGGAAAGGGGAAAGGGGAAAACTATAGTGACCTGGATGGAGGCCAAGCCATGAAGAAGGAGCAACCAAGTCCAGAGAACCAGAGAGAGAGAGAGAAGCACGCAAAGGGTGAACAACAGTAAGAGGAGCCTGTTCGAGAGCTAATCCTCAAGTGAGCTGTAAAGAAGTGCCTGCCCCCAGCGGTGAGTAGAGAGCCTTCTGACAGGTCCTCTGATCAAGGAGCATTGATGAGACAGAGGAGGGTCAAGTCACGGGTCTGGATATGAAGGGTAAGACGCTTAGCATAATGAATGGGTGGGTGAGCAGGAGGATAGTCTATGATTGGTTCTATGAGCTGTATGCAGCATATGAATGCTACTTTGTGGGAGTTTGTAGCCCAGACTGGTTATGAACTTAGGGAGTGGTTTAAGAGGGATTTGAGGCCAGATAGAGATATAGGAATAGAGTTAAAGATGTTTATATACAGTGGAATATCTGACCTGTATACATTTAGTTCAGAGATTTCATGAACTGTGAGTAGAGCAACCTTAAATATTGCAATGGTTTTTGCTGTTAAAATTTTATCAGGTCTGTAATCAAGTTGTAATGATTATGACTGATTAGCATGTGGCTCCTCGCCATGTCAGGCAACTTAGATATGTGGTCATGGAAGAAGGAACAAGAGGTCAGAGAAGTAGGAAGAAAATCTGAACTTTGTCTTCCCAAGGAAATTTAGGGCGAGACTTTTGAAAGCACTCTCGGTTGACCTCACTTTGCTCCTATTGAAGTCAAAGGTAAATCCTTCACTGCCATCAGTGAGCAATTAGGCCAATACTGAGGACTTTTGAAAATCCCAGGGTCAACCTTTGATAACAATGATAATCTCAGCAATGGATGTAGATGATGGTTTAACTCCCTGAGTAGGCAAGAGCAGAGTGTGTTCAGTACTGTTTCAGAAACTCTGGTGGAACCTTGCTCATAATGTTTCTGTCCACAAACAGCTTGTGTACTAACTCCTAGGGAGAAGTCAGTAATGGGACTAAAAGTCTTATCTCCTGTAATAGCTGCAATTCTTCAGCTAAAAGAACAGCTCTTGTTTAGTTAAGGACAACAGCTTTTTAAATGACAGGTTTCAGAGTAGCAGCCGTGTTAATCTGTATTCGCAAAAAAGAAAAGGAGTACTTGTGGCACCTTAGAGACTAACAAATTTATTAGAGCATAAGCTTTCGTGAGCTGCAGCTCACTTCATCGGATGCATTTAAATGCTTTTTAAATGTTGTTCCAGTATTTTAGCTACTTCGGTTTGCTTCTCCAGAAGTCTAATTAGCACTTACGGCTGCTCTGCCTGAGGCCATGGGTAGTGATTGATTCCCGATCACTCTGCTGTCAACTCCGGAACTCCACCAGGGCGAGAGGCGGAAGTGGAGTCGACGGGGGAGCGGCGGTCGTTGATCCCACTCCACGAGGACACAAAGTAAGTGATTCTAAGTCGATCTAAGATACGTCAACTTCAGCTATGCTATTCTCGTAGCCGAAGTTGCGTATCTTAGATCGATTTCCCCCCCCCCCCCGAGTGTAGACCAGGCCTGAGGAATGAAAGCTTCTTTGTCTATTAGTTAGGAGCCAGTCAGAGATGCACTAAGTTATTTGTTCTGTACCTTGGTGAAAGCTTTCACAGCTGTGTGTATTGTCTGTACTCTATAAAC
Organism: Dermochelys coriacea; assembly: GCF_009764565.3. Taxonomy (NCBI): domain Eukaryota; kingdom Metazoa; phylum Chordata; order Testudines; family Dermochelyidae; genus Dermochelys; species Dermochelys coriacea. The sequence goes on along the minus strand of NC_050076.1, from coordinate 32,060,814 downwards.
AAATCTTCTTTTCAAGCAACTTCCATTCAAGCAACTCTAGCAAGTCAAATGAATTAGGACATGTCTACACTAGCACTGATGTTGGCAAAACTTTTGCTAAGACACCTTTCTTTTTGTACAAATCTTTTCTTTTTGTTAATACTTAACAGACAGTCAGAATTAAACCATTTAAGACACACACACACACACACACACACACACACACACACACACACACACACACACACACACACACACAGAGCGTTTATTGAAAGAAGGATCTCTCTCAGTTCCCTTCTAGGTGGTTTTACTTCTCACAACTCAAACATTCAATAAGCTGTATCACCCCCTCCCTGTGCTAAAGCTCAGTGGAAGGAACTCTTGAAGGAACCTTTTGCCAAGAGATTCCCCCTCATCAACACTTAGGGATTTGGGATATACCATATTGACAATTGCTCCATATTTCTGTTATTTCCTGGCACCCCTGCTGTCCCCTTTGGCAGCATGACTCCCCTGCAGCACAACTACCAGTACTTGAGTGGGTCTGTATAGCTGGAGACTGTTTAAAAAGGGATCCTACAGCAGGGGAGGGGCTCCAAGGAAAACCTGTAATATCTTTTCTACGTAAGCTCCATGGAGCTGAAGGATGATGTGTGTCCAACTGGCCCCACTCCACCCAGTCCCTGCGCACACCTCATGTGACCTTCACAGCCACAGAGAACCCTGTGTGGGGCCCCTCGGAACATGCTGCAGGGGTGCCTAGCTCTCTCACGTATGGAATGAGGGGAATCCACCTGCTAAGAAGACATTCTGTATGTACTTCTGGGGGTCTCAATCTCACCCACTGTTCGTTTTTTCACTCATTGCCCAATTTTCTCCCACCTATCGACCATTTCTTTAGAAATCTGGGGGAACACTTCCCTCCCGCTAGCTTCTACAGAAGTTCACTTTAATACTGGGCACATATGTGTATATATGCCAACTTGTGTACACACTTTTTCCTTTAACTTTTTCTTCTGTTGTTGTCTTTCACTCTCACACCCTACTGATACTTCATGCCCTTTGCCAATTACATCATTAGTGCAGCAGCTGGGCTGCCCTGGCTCTGCAGCAGATGTCCTACAAGCCTCCCACTGGCTAAACAGGACAGGGCAAAACAGGAAAGCACAGCTGAAGACCAACAGAGATCTTGGAAAAAGACAGGTGGCTACAACTCGGTCACATACAAACTGGGCACGTTTTATTTAAAACTCAAGTAGTGCCTGTGTGACCCAGGGACCTTTTGGTGACAACTGGCAGAAGACATAGAATGTGTACAGGGTTTTCAGACCTCCTCCTCATTTCAAATAGACCGCTATGTGGCAATTATATGGTAACAGTTTCTGTTAGCTAGCATCCTGAGCTGGATTCATTTCAGCAATATAGAGATGAAAGTCTCCATATCTGGTTAATTACCAATCTCCTGACCCATGTATTCCCTTGGTTCTTGTAAATTTCTACTTCTGGCTTTTGGATCCCATTTTCCCCTTGATTTTTCTATGAAAGCAGGGTGATTGAAGGATTTTAGAATAATAACTTTTTCTTCATCTTTCACTTTTCTTATTTTGTCCAATTTATTGAAATCCAGTTCCTAATGGATAAGTGTCTACATCACAACTGGCCCTTCCCCCGCATCCACCTGGCATTAATTGGCAATATCATTGGTAGTTTTAGTGAAGAGGATGAGTGGGTGTGGGGAAATGAACTAACATCTCTCCCCTAAAGGCACGGTTCTTTCAAGTCAGAAATGAGACCGATTGATGGAGAAGTATGGGGAAGCATGCATTGTAGCTACTTCTGGTCTATCTGTTTTGTGGATAAATAGAACACTTCATATCCAGGGCTGACCAAGCAAAATGCATGCAATAAAATTTATATGAGAAAAAGGAAGACAGTGGCTCTGACTTCCTCCCTGCTTTGGAAGAATGCTTCAGAAACTTGCCTGAGGTATAGTTCCACTCTGGAAAGCAACTTTGCAAAAATGGCACTGTGCATTCCATATTCATTTCTCTCAATAGTCAAATGAGCTCATTTAACAAGTGAAAAATGTGTTGGGTTTTTTTTGGAGGGGGTTTCTACCAGCCAATCCTACAAACCTTCCATGGAATCTGAGAGTCAAGCTGAGATATTTCTGCCTCATGTCTAAGAATAAAGAGATTGCAGTTGGGATTTAATAATTCTGTGGATGATGCACAAATCAGAATAGAATTCAGCACCCTCTCCAGATCTGCTTTGGTTCTGCAGTACTAACAGGTGTTAAAATCACTACAACTTTAGTTTAGTAAGGAAAGCAATCAGATATTAGACTGAATCCATATAAGAAGCAGGCCTATTGAATAAAAAGCTGTTATTTTTACATAGTCACTTTTCAGAGTAAAAATGATCTTTAAGTTAGAAAGAGTGGTGGGAAACCACATGATTGGTGAGTGGGTATCTATGAAGAATACCACCCTCTCTCAGAAAGTGACAGTATAGGAAATTAATTTCCTTGTGTGTAACATAAGCATACTACCAGGAGTAGTTTGGGTGCCTAACACTGGAATAAAATATTCCCAAAATAGGAAAGGATGTTACGAGATGGAGATGGACAATGAGTTTTGAGATGGGTAACCTAAGCAATGGGTTTCCTACATTATTTTGCTTCATAGGTAACTAAAATCATTAATACACATTTATACACAAGCACCTAAATGATCATGGAACTATCCAAAGTCTGTCATTGACTTCAATGGGCTTTGGTTCAGCCTGCACATGCGTATCTAGACCTTTTGTCTTCTTGCCAGAAAATAACTTTCTCTGCCTTTATTCTATGTCAGGTGTTAGAAAATGTAGATACAAAAGTACAGTGGCACTTACCTGAAAACATCATCATGTGTTGAAAGTTCCTGGGAATCTTTTGTTTTCGACCCAAATTCAGAATGAAAGAAAGTGGGTATATGTTGCATGCTCTTGCTATGAAAATTGCCACCTATAATGTTAAATGTGAGATGCTGAGGAAAATGGCCGCGGGGAAACAGGAAAACTGAGCTAACAAACTTTCTCCAGGTGAATATCTTGAACATGAAGTTAGAATAAACACACTATTAAATGATTGTTGAGCACAATTCATAATTTCAGATTTTAGCTATCCAGTCACAATCTTGCCAGTTTCATTATGGACCCATTTAGGGGCAGAGTTTGGCTCTCTTCAACCATCTTAGTTTTGAGCTCCTTATCCTGTACATCACTTCACTCGCTATGCTTTGACTCATCACATATGACTGTATCTTCAGCCCTTCAGTAAAATGCACACCATAAATTATTCCATGGAAATGGCATTATCTCCTTCAATGGCAATGTAGGAAGGCTAGATGTATTTTTGGACATGATTACTGTCTTCTTTCCTCACAATTCATGTGGGGTATATCTTTATCTTCATGTCTTTCCTTTTTTTTCCCCTTGTGTAGACTTTAGAAAGGGATTTTTATATTATCCCTCTGTATCTAGTACAAAAAATTCCCTGAATAGATATTTTAGAAAAATCAGGACAAAAAAAATCACAACTAATTCTATATGGAAAACTTGCTATAAGGAGATTCCTCCCTACCCTCACCTTGTAAATCCTAGGGCTCAATTATGACTGTAAGCCTGAGACATGCTGTGGATGAAAGAAGAGGTGACGCACCTGAGTGTCTGGAAGCACTATGCCTGCAGAGTCCAGGAGCAGGCACAGTGCCGTTAGGCGCTTGGGAGAGCACACACATCAGCAGTTATTACACTTGTAGATCACATAGTCCTTGTATGTCTGTCTAGCATAGCCTTGAACCAGCTTGTTGGCCCACAACAAGAGGACATCATGGGTCATGGTCCCTTTGCTGCTGTGAACTCTAGCAGTCCTCCATTGCTTAGGTTAGGGACAGTCATATTATATTTGCCTCTGTGTATTTATGGGGGTACCAGGCTGCTTGAGTCCTTTCTGCCCTCTAAAATAACCTGTACTAGGGGAGCCATAATTTGGCTTTTAATATCAATTTAGAAGTTACATCTAAAAGTGAATGCAAGCAAACAAGCAGTAAAGTCCCTGTTTGTGAAGCTTCTGCAATTCATCAAAAGTGACAAGCAAAAGGCTTTTGTTTGGGGAGGGCAGGGGGAAGGAGTCATTGTGTGGCATTCCAGACTGGTATGTGGCACTGAGGAAACATGAAAGAATTAAGGGCAAAACCTACATGTCTCGGCCTATATGACATCAACATCAGTGGGAATTCCATGTATATAAAAAGAATGTAAGAAAAGAGAGATTTGCCTTAAGCTTTGCACATTGCAACAGGTCTGCAAAATGTTACAGTTCATGCCAACAAATCATCTCTTTAGGTCCGTTAAGCGAGTTACTAAAATGTACATATTAAAACAAAGCCAAATGCCTGCCTTCCTCTTCAAATTGAACCCTACAAAGAATTTATTTTTAGCATTTTAAAAATACTTTTGTTTACTTGATTTTAATTTTTTTTTACCCCAGTCATTTTTGAAGATACTTAAAGCAAAGGATACAAATGCCCCAAATATAAAGAGAGCATTAAATATATGATTTTGGAATGTGAATAATGCAAGCCCCATGTAACAGAAGATGACATTCTCAGCCAAGAAATTCATGAACTCGAACAACTGAAACAAAGAGAAACAAAAAACATTATTATGACTCGTGTCTGTAACTGGCTGGTGTTTGTCACATAGTCCACATTAACTTGGAAAACAGGCACATTAGATTACAGGGACACTGACAACTTGAAATCCAGTCTTTCCAAAGAGTTTCACCAAACTATAAAAATAGTTTGTTACTACACTATTTGCTGAGTTTCCGTGGCAATGGTTGTGGTTTTACAATGACCTTTTCTTGTATTTTTACATTTTCCTCCCCTTCATTGCTGTACGAAAGTCCCACTCAAACAGGGAAAAACTGGCTAACTAAAGTCTCAGTCCAACTTCACGGAAGGCAATGGAAGCATGACACTTCATTTTACACTGGCTTAAATGGGAACTGAATTGGGTCCTTGATTATACAAGTGAATATAGTGAAACTGACTATGCATAAAGTGCAGTCAAATGTGTGCACGCACACACCCCCAGAGAACTTTCCTCCTAACTTTGTTCAGTTACAGCAATCATAGGCATTACTTGTGGCAATATAATTTCAGACAGAAGTGTGATTTTTAAGCTGATGAACTAAAAAAAAAATATTATCCATGATAAAACCTCCAGAGTCTTGTAAATTGGACCATTTGGACACAGCGGTCAAATTCTCATTTCAAACCAATCTATTTAAGGAATCATTTAAATATGTTACATAAGAATGGCTAATAATTTAATTGTTATAACAGGGTTTCTTCTGTGAAACAGACCAATACATCTATTTGTCTTGAGAGGATGGTCCTGATAGGATCAGGAGACAATTAGCTTTAAAGGGAAAATATAAAACATAAATCTTCAGTCTGCTTCCATACCTGGAGAAACTACAGACAGTGTCCCCATAGCAACAGAGTACAGAAGCAGAGAATTTTACATGCCAGTCTTCTTCAGTGCAGAAACCTATTGAAGCCAGCAGGAGTCTGTGTGGGCTTGGGAGTCAGTGCTAGCAAATCCAATGCAGAATCAGGGCCTAAGTTTGTAAATTCTGCGTACAAACATATATAGATTCATAGATACTAAGGTCAGAAGGGACCATTCTGATCATCTAGTCCGACCTCCTGCACAGCACAGGCCACAGAATCTCACCCACCCACTCCTATGAAAAACCTCACCCATGTCTGAGCTATTGAAGTCCTTAAATCATGGTTCAAAGACTTCAGGGAGCAGAGAAGCCTCCCTCAAGTCAACCATGCCCCATGCTACAGAGGAGGGCGAAAAACCTCCAGGGCCTCTCCAATCTGCCCGGGAGGAAAATTCCTTCCCGATCCCAAATATGGCGATCAGCTAAACCCTGAGCATATGGGCAAGATTCACCAGCCAGATACCCAGGAAAGAATTTTCTGTAGTAACTCAGATCCCATCCATCTAATATCCCATCTCAGGGGATTTGGCCTATTTACCCTGAATATTTAAAGATCAATTACTTACCAAAATCCCATTATCCCATCATACCATCTCCTCCATAAACTTATCGAGTAGAATCTTAAAACCAGATAGATCTTTTGCCCCCACTGCTTCCCTTGGAAGGTTATTCCAAAACTTCACTCCTCTGATGGTTAAAAACCTTTGTCTGATTTCAAGTCTAAACTTCCTGGTGGCCAGTTTATACCCATTTGTTCTTGTGTCCACATTGATGCTGAGCTTAAATAATTCCTCTCCCTCTCCTGTATTTATCCCTCTGATATATTTAGAGAGAGCAATCATATCTCCCCTCAACCTTCTTTTAGTTAGGCTAAACAAGTCAAGCTCCTTAAGTCTCCTTTCATAAGACAAGTTTTCCATTCCTCGGATCATCCTAGTAGCCCTTCTCTGTACCTGCTCCAGTTTGAATTCATCCTTTTTAAACATGGGAGACCAGAACTGCACACAGTATTCTAGGTGAGGTCTCACCAGTGCCTTGTATAACGGTACTAAAACCTCCTCATCCCTACTGGAAATGCCTCTCCTGATGCATCCCAAAACCGCATTAGCTTTTTTCACAGCCATATCACATTGGCAGCTCATAGTCATCCTATGATCAACCAATACTCCAAGGTCCTTCTCTTCTTCCGTTACTTCTAATTGATGCGTCCCCAACTTATAACTAAAATTCTTGTTATTAATCCCTAAATGCATAACCTTACACTTCTCACTATTAAATTTCATCCTATTACTATTACTCCAGTTTACAAGGTCATCCAGATCCTCCTGTAGAATATCCCGATCCTTCTCCAAATTGGCAATACCTCCCAGCTTTGTATCATCTGCAAACTTTATTAGCACACTCCCACTTTTTGTGCCAAGGTCAGTAATAAAAAGATTAAATAAGATTGGTCCCAAAACCGATCCCTGAGGAACTCCACTGGTAACCTCCCTCCAACCTGACAGTTCGCCTTTCAGTAGGACCCGTTGCAGTCTCCCCTTTAACCAATTCCTTATCCACCTTTTGATGTTCATATCGATCCCCTTCTTCTCCAATTTAACTAATAATTCCCCATGTGGCACGGTATCAAATGCCTTACTGAAATCTAGGTAAATTAGATCCACTGCATTTCCTTTATCTAAAAAATCTGTTACTTTTTCAAAAAAGGAGATTAGGTTGGTTTGGCACGATCTACCTTTTGTAAAACCATGTTGTATTTTGTCCCATTTTCTATTGACTTCAATGTCCTTAACTAATTTCTCCTTCAAAATTTTTTCCAGGACCTTGCATACTACAGATGTCAAACTAACTGGCCTGTAGTTTCCCGGATCACTTTTTTTTCCTTTCTTAAAAATAGGAACTATATTAGCAATTCTCCAATCATTCGGTACTACTCCTGAGTGTACAGATTCATTAAAAATTCTTGCTAATGGGCTTGCAATTTCAGGTGCCAATTCCTTTAATATTCTTGGATGAAGATTATCTGGGCCCCCCGATTTAGTCCCATTAAGCTGTTTCAGTTTTGCTTCTACCTCTGATATGGTAATATCTACCTCTATATCCTCCTTCCCATTTGTCATGCTACCATTATCCCCAAGATCCTCTTTAGCCTTATTAAAGACTGAGGCAAAGTATTTGTTTAGATATTGGGCCATGCCTAGATTATCTTTAACCCCCACTGCATCCTCAGTGTTAAGCGGCCCCACTTCTTCGTTCTTAGTTTTCTTCTTATTTATATAGAACCTTTTACTATTGGTTTTAATTCCCTTTGCAAGGTCCAACTCTACTCGACTTTTAGCCTGTCTCACTTTATCCCTACATGTTCTGACCTCAATTAGGTAGCTTTCCTTGCTGATCCCTCCCATCTTCCACTCCCTGTATGCTTTCTGCTTCTTCTTAATCACCTCTCTAAGATGCTTGCTCATCCAGCTTGGTCTACAACTCCTTCCTATGAATTTTTTCCCCTTTCTTGGGATACAGGCTTCTGATAGCTTCTGCAGTTTTGATTTAAAGTAATCCCAGGCCTCCTCTACCTTTAGATCCATAGGTTCTTCAGTCCAATCCACTTCCCTAACTAATTTCCTTAATTTTTGAAAGTCAGTGGATATAAATCCACTTTACTAAGATTCAGAAGGGTAACCATGTTAGTCTGGATCTGTAAAAGCGGCAAAGAGTCCTGTGGCACCTTATAGACTAACAGACATATTGGAGCATAAGCTTTCATGGGTGAATATCCACTTCATTGGATGCATGTACTGGAAATTTCCAGAGGCAGGTATAAATATGCAAGCAAGAATCAGGCTAGGGATAATGAGGTTAGTTCAATCAGGGAGGATGTGGTCCTCTTCTAGGAGTTGAGATGTGAACACCAAGGGAGGAGAAACTGCTTTTGTAGTTGGCTAGCCATTCACAGTCTTTGTTTAATCTGAGCTGATGGTGTCAAATTTGCAAATGAACCGAAGCTCAGCAGTTTCTCTTTGAAGTCTGGTCCTGAAGTTTTTTTGCTGCAGGATGGCTACCTTTAAATCTGCTATTGTGTGTCCAGGGAGGCATTCTCCTACATGTTTTTGTATATTGCCATTCCTAATATCTGATTTGTGTCCATTTATCTTTTTACACAGGGACTGTCCAGTTTGGCTGATGTACATAGCAGAGGGGCATTGCTGGCACAAGATGGTGTATATTACATTGGTGAACGTGCAGGTGAATGAACCGGTGATGGTGTGGCTGATCTGGTTAGGTCCTGTGATGGTGTCGCTGGTGTAGATATGTGAGCAGAGTTGGCATCGAGGTTTGTTGCATGGATTGGTTCCTGAGTTAGAGTTACTATGGTGTGGTGTGTAGTTGCTGGTGAGAATATGCTTTAGGTTGGCAGGTTGTCTATGGGCAAGGACTGGCCTGCCTCTACTAAGATTGTTGGCCTGCCTCTACTAAGATTTTTACTATTGAGACAATTCTCTTAAAAGGTTCATTAGGATTTATGTATTTTTTGTAATATGTTTGTGGGTCTAAAAATAAATTTCAACTACCCAGTCAGTGAGGACTAACAAAGGCAAAACAATTTAAAATAAATATTGGAGGCAAAGACCCATATAAATGCAGTGCCATGATGCAAGATAGTTTTGCATGCAGTGGCAGTGCCATCAATTATATTGAGCACACATTCTGTGTTCCATATTCAGTGCTGCATCATTCAAGCAAATATTGTCACACCCATATAATAGAGAGCACATCTTGTAATATGACAATAAGAAACCTCTGTGGTTTGGTCAGAATGAATTTCAACAGGAAAAAATTGGAGATGGGCCAAATCCAAACTGTGAGTCCAGACAACCCCAGGCACTGGAAGAGTTTGGCTCCACAGCAAAACTCTATGGCCCAGACCCATCACTTTTATTTACCTTTATTCTTTCATTTCTTTTGGGGATATGATTCTGCTTCTCTTCAGGAAAGATCTCTGTCATGTACCTCATTTTCCCTATTTTATTGATGATATTTTATTTATGAACTTCATCACAGGATTCATATTCTGAAATTTAGCTTAGCTGTTGGGATGAGAGGAGGGCAGCCCTGTGTTTCAATGCAAAGATACTTTCATTCCCTGTTTGCTAAAAGCCACTTAGAGTTTAAAGACAAATGATCAATTATTGCTGTATTTGACAAACATGATTTCTGAAGTTTAATTAACCTTTATGGTAACCAAATTCCCATCAGCCATTCCATTGTCCTATATTTTTATGAAGGCAAATAGGCTTTGCTAAATCCACATCAGTTTAACACCTCCTAAAATTTCTCCCAGTTTAAATTCAAGCTCCTTACTGTTGCCCTCAAGGTTCTTACCAGCCTAAATCTCTCTGACCTCTCACCTCTTATTTCCAAACCCCCTTTGTTCAGTCTAAGGCTGCTAGTCTTGAGACAGTTTCAGTATACATTTTCCATTCAGTTCCATGACATCTTTCAGGTCTTCCTGCTATGACTCCACCTCCTTTCCTGACAACTTCCACTATATTTCTCCCTGATTCAAGGTACTTTAGAAGGCTACGGGCAGTTTTAAAAAAAATCCATGTGGCCCTTTACTGTATCTGTTAGCATCCCATGTCACAACGTACTCATGTTGTCTTCACCCTGGCTTTCCCTCAGCCTCTTCCTGTATCCCGTAAAGCACCAGGTCCTGTATACTATTCAGTAATAAACAATGATAATAATCAGGCCAATCATCTGTCAAGTCTGACACCTTGCAATGGTAGGATGTGTTTTCATGGCGGAAACAGTTTAAACACATAGGAGAGTGCTGTCTTTTACTAGGCTGCTTATATTTTTTAAACAAGTAACTTTAAACAATCACTTTTAAAGCAGTCTTTCCTGGGAAATCTCATTGGAGGTGCCCACAGAGAGCATGGTACATACTAACTTCATCCCATCCAGCATCTGTGCAGTCATGCTTTCCCATCCACTATAATTGTATATACAAATGGCGCCTTATCCATAGGAGTTATACAGAGCACGTAGAATCTATGCTCCTCCATTCCCCATCTTCATCCCTATTCTACTTAAGGAGCTTTTCTTCATGTCTGAAACTGGAGGACTACTTGTTCTGTGTGGAACTGGCCTAGATGTCACATGAAAGGATAGCTGCTGTGTGTGCAGCTGTCTTAGAGGTGGGGTGTGTTAATGACATCTTGAAATAGGGACCAGAAGAAGGCAGAAACCAAACCATACAAAAGCAGAAAGATTTTGAACATTTCATTACCTGAGTGCTCATTAGGGTTGCCTGGTGCCCACGTTTCGACTGGAAAGTCTGGTTGAAAAGGGGACCTGGCAGTGTCCAGTCAGATGTATTGACTAGACATCAAAAGTCTGGTTACCGTGAGGGGCAGGGAGAGTAGGAGACAGGTCATAACCTGTGCCAGCTCCTGCTCAGCTAGGGCCACCTCCTACCTGCAGACAGGATACTTGTCAGGGTGCAGCAGCTTCTGTCCCAGCCCCAGAGCAGAGGGAACCCAGCTGGCGGGGGAGGGATGGGGAGATGGAGGTGGAAATGATCCAGTGAGCGATGGGAGAAAAAGGGGAGAGGAGCAAGCAACAGGGGGCAGGGCCACAGGGGAAGAGGCGAAGGGTGTGGGGCCTTGGAGGAAGAGGTGGGGGAGGATCTCAGGGATCCAGTTACTAGCAATTAGAAAGGTGGCAACCCTAGTGCTCATCTTCTGCTTAAGTTTGTAATCTCCTTGCACACTGAGGGACTTTCAGCAAATTTTAAGAACCCTACAGTTAGCTTTGAAAATACCCCTTTTTGTTTGAGCACCCATAATCATGTGCCCACATCTAGGTCAGTTTCAAAGAGTGGCCCTTTGAAAATTTCTCTACTCATTGAGTACTAAGGTCCTGATCCTCTGAGCATGCACATACCTAACTTTGCTTGCCTGAGTAGCTCCTTTGATATCAACAGGATGACTCAGTTGAGTAAAATTATGCATATGTGTAAGTGCATTCAGGATCAGAGTCCAAAGCACTATTGTGTTTGGAGGAATTAGCTGGTTCAAATGAAGTCATCCTCAAAGAAGTGCGCATACATTTTTTCTTCCTCACAGTATAAACCCAAATTAGCCCTTAAGAAAGTGGTTGTAAGCCATCATCAGTTTCCTTAAGGTTACCATGTAATTATACTTGGGCTCATTTCAATGTAATGAATATACCTGAGAGAAACAACACATTTTCTCTGCATTAAACCAAAACATCTAGTTTACAATCTCCCACGCTTACCTCTCTGCAAAATGTACAGACCTGTTAAAGAGATTTTACAGATATAAGGTAGCAACCCCAATAAATCACCCATGTAAAATGTGAAATAACTCCAATATATCTTACAGCAGAATTTAACCCAGGACGCCAATGTTTTTTATTGAATAGTAAATTACAGTAGCAGCAATGCATGAGCAGCCTGCACATCTGATTGAAGCTTTAGTTCGGTAACTGGTAAACCACGCTCTGTCTGGGCACCCTCCTGGCCAATGAAACTTCCCAGGAAAGACTGCTTTAAAAGTGATTGTTTAAAGTTACTTGTTTAAAATGAATAAGAAACCTAGTAATAGATACCACTTCTCTGTGTGTTTAAACTGTTTCTGCCATGGAAGTGCATCCTATGCACTTTTTTTTTCCCTGACGTGCCTTTGTAACCATGAATATTAACAGAGATTGAGCATAATTTTTTTCCCAACCAATATTATTTTCTTTATGCCAGTAAAATTAGTTCTCCATTAAATACTTTAACATTCTATATTAACCCCAAAGTATTGTATGTACCAGTGAACATTCTCTTGCTGCACTGATGTAGCTAGCTACTTGAAAAAATGGCAGCTCTCTATGGGTTAAATCTCAAGCGGCTACATTTCTGCATGACATCAAAGTAGGACAGAAAGCACTTCAATAATCCAACATCAACCAGGGGAACCTGGAGAATCAAATTGATTGTAATGGCTACCATGAGAGATTTGAAGGTGCGAGAGAGCCATTAAAAACCCCTGTAGTCAATGTTAAGTAAGGGATATAAAATTTATGACATTTGAATGTTATTTAATTAGAACACAGCTATCATGAAATTAAGGATACTGATAAATCAATAGTTGATTTTTTTTGCCTGACTGTTTTAAATTAAAATACAGTGAATGCAGACTACTACCTTTTTTATATGATTCTGGAATACCTTTATTACATTCTAATCACTTTATTTATTCTCTCTTTCAATTAGAGGCTTCAAAATCACAGAAAGCAGATTTGAATTTGAAGCCATAGCTTGCAAACCTTGATACTATGGGCAAAATGTAAGGCATAATGAATCCTTACAACATACTCATGTAAAGCTCTTCATTTCTAGGGTAAATTGCTTAGTGGTAAGAATCATGCATAAATAACGAGGGCTGTCAATTAATTGCAGTTAACTCACACAATTAACTAAAAAAAATCACGATTAAAAAAATTAATTGCAATTAATTGCACTGTTAAACAATAGAATACCAATTGAAATTTATTAAATATTTTGGATGTGTTTCTACATTTTCAAATATATTGATTTCTATTACAACACAGAATATGAAGTGTACAGTGCTCACTTTATATTATTATTTTTGATTACAAATATTTGCACTGTAAAAATGATAAAAGAAATAGTATTTTTCAATTCACCTCATACAAGTACTGGAGTGCAATCTCTTTGTTGTGAAAGTGCAATTTACAAATGTAGATTTTTTTGTGTTACATAACTGCACTCAAAAACAAAACAATGTAAAACTTTACAGCCTACAAGTCCACTCAGTCCTACTTCTTGTTCATCCAATCCCTCAGATAAACAAGTTTGTTTACATTTACGGGAGATACTGCTACCTGCTTCTTATTTACAATATCACCTGAAAGTGAGAGCAGGTGTTTGCATGGCATTTTTGTAGCTGTAGTTGCAAGGTATTTACGTGCCAGATATGCTAAACGTTTGTATGCCCCTTCATTTTTTAAATCACTTGACAGCCCTATAAATAACGAGAATTTATATGAGAAGATAGGCCTTTGTTTATTTTTATATGGTGCTGATTTTATTTATGAACTGCAAACTTAAAAACAAACACAAGAGAGTCAGAATCTCGCAGTATAAGGTATTTAAAGTCCTGGAATGAAATTTTGGCTGAATGGACATCAAAGGGTGTTTTGGCTTCCATATGGCCAGGATTTAACCCCTATCATGTTTATGCACAGTGCAAATAACTTTCTTCCTCTTCCTGGAGCAGAGTTTTATAGGATTCCTAAGACATGGTGAGGAAGTAGCAGGCAGGGGAAAAAAAAGAAAAGAAAAGAGACGCAGGAGCAACAGGAAGGTAGGGAACAGCCAATAATATTTTGCATTTTTACAGTGCTGTTCATCTCCCATCAATTCACACAGCACCAGTGAAATGCAGGATGAAGGCAGCTAGGTGCACAACTGGCACATGGCACACTGCTCTCTAGTAACAGGAGAGGATACTTTGGCCATGGACATCAAGGCAAACCCATACTTCTATTAGAAAAGCCATGGGAACTTGAATGCTCTTGCAGAGCAGAAAGGATGTTAAAGCAAAATTTTCAGCTGTGATTGTCTGAAGTTAGGCACCTAATTTTTTATTTAAATCCCTCAGTGTGTGGCTTGATTTTCAGAGGCCCTGAGCAACTGCAGCTCCCAGGGTAGTCAATGTGAGTAGTATCTTGGCATCTCTGAAAAACTCACTTGTCACTCCTGTTTAGGTGCCTGAATATGGACTTTGGCCCTTGATTTAGGCACCCACGTTTTGAAAAGAATGGTCCTAACTTTTTAAGGTGCCACCCAAAAGACCAGAAAGTAAACTGTATGGTACTGAGATGAGAGGCTGAGTCAACCCTGCTGGCATTTGAATCTGGAGTTCTAGGGAGTCTGATTATTTCATTCCTGATTGACTGAATTATTTCAATTTATAACTATTTTATAGAAGTGCCGGTACCAGGCTCTAGGCACCTCAGGTTCCTAGGCACTTTGGTACAGGACAAATAACACTAAAAGTACAGTGACTGCAAAGATGAAGTTTCCTCTCATTGCAAAAATGAGCACTAAAAAAACCCAACAAACACTTTGGAGAAAAACTTTAAATGCCCTAAAACTGAGGGATGAGAGATCCCACTCCAGCTTTCTAGTCCTCCATGGAGTTCTCCGGTGAAACCAGTTTTTCTATTCCTGATGTTGGTAAGATAATAAAAAAGTGCTAATGAAAAACACCCTGTCAGGCTTTCTTTAGCTCTCATAAAGAGCGGGGGGAGTGGGAGGGAATGGCAGAATAATTTTTTTCTCTCTTTTCCAGACTACCTTTAACAATAATGAGGAGGCAGAAAAAGAACTAGGACCACTTGAACAGTACTGTTGCAAACTCTGAATGTAATCAAGTAAATACTGGAAGCATAACAGCACCCTTATGAGTTTAGACCCAAGTGAGAGCCCTACATTTCTACCTGCATTAGGCTGAATGACCTAATGTAATATAAACAAAGTGACTAATATATGTTAGGCAACCAGTGCCTTTCCTTAGGTCTGTACATATGGTACAAATGAAAAAGTCACATTTCTTGTCTCTTTTTGTACCAAATTGACCAATCAGTGAACCCTGAAAGAACCAGGATTTTGGGGTAGTAGAAGAGAGCAACATAATAACGAGGGGAGAGGAATACATCTAAAACTGGGTAGCTAATTTAACCCTCTCTGAGACTGCTCTAAATCTCTAGCTCTGTGCTGAGATTTCTGGTACTGTATGGGAATGTCATCCAGGGAAACTTTCACTGGGGTTTTCAGTTCTTCTAATTCCAGTCCCACACCCAACTAAGCAGTGAAGAACTGAGAGATAAAACAGTTTAAAAAAATAAGCCTGTTCTGAACTTTTAACAGTTTTGGTTTGTAGGGGATAGATGGGGTGGAAGTTTGGGCTGGTTTTATATTTTAACTGGATGAGTCTGACAATCCTAATCATATTGTTAACTAACTTTTAAAAATAATTTTGTTCTTCTGTTTTATTGAATTAGTAACTCACTTCAGAATCTGAGGGTGAACCTGTTTGACTAGATGGATGGTAACTAATAACTACCTTGGATGGATTTAAAGGAAAATCCGTTGACCAGCTAGAGGCTCGTTGTGGCAGTGGAATGAGCATATTTTGGCATTATCTTAGAACTATCTGCAGTAGTGACAGATTTTTTAATGTTGTTTCACTGACTGACGGTGGGACAGTTATGGTAATGGAAGCCTCTTGTGAGCAGAAGAGGATGATGAGTAGGGTTAATACATTATACGTTTGAAATTAGAAACATACTATATATTAACAGACAACAGCAATAACAAAACCACAACATAATTATGACATCATTAAAACTAGGCTTTTAGTTACAATAATGTGTTCTTAGCCATCCAGAAGGGTATGTCTCTTGGGAAGTTAGCCACCTGGGTCAGTCAGTTGGTGCAGCAAGCCAGAGGGAAATGGGGTTCAGGCAGGCCATTGACTGACAGCTGAGAGCTGTGGCAGACTGACAATATCCTGTAATATCCAGAATGAAGCTTTCTGAATTAAGCTAAACCTTATTGAATTAGAGTTAATACCCTTGGGATACATTGTATTAGAAATGCAAATGTCTATGTCCTATTGTGACATCACATGGAACATCTTTAGCAGGAAGACAAGATTAATGCAATCTCTGGAGTTCAAAAGTCTTTTTAGAACAATATGTGTAAAGTGGATTTCCTCAGAAGTATCTTGGTTGAGGGGGATGCAAATTCTCCTCTGGAAGCCAACCTTTTGAAGATACACCTTGGGGAGAGAGACTTAGTATCTGCTAATTACCCTCTCTTGGAAACTCCAGATCAAAGACCCCATAACCATATATTCAAATTGCCTCTTATGTCATGACTATGCTTGTTCTGAACTGAAGCCATGATGAAGTGGTAACCACAAGGAATCCTTGAAGGTGGGGGTTTGAAGGACTGATTCTGCCAGAATCCATGTTAGGGTTGGGATTAATACTGGTAAGCTTATTAGCATGTGTATAGGTTATTTTATTGCTTTTAATAAGTTTTCTCTGTAGTGCTTTTTACTTTAAGAATAAAGTAAGCTTGCATAGGAAGTCCTGTGTGGTACCTTATAACTACAGCAATTACACTGTTATCCGTCTCTGAAGAGAAAGCAATCAGGTGTCTTTGGGCAACTGGTCTGTGTTGGGAAATACACAGTGAAGACAGGGAACCATGCAGCCTGGAAATACCCGGGTCAGAAGGGAGAGGGGATGCAGGTCTCCACCCAAGAGAGGTAACAGCTGGCAGCTGGAACCCGAGAGTGGGTGCCCTTGCTGGGCCACTAATAGGAAATACAGGTACAGTGGCCCTGAATTTTGACAAAAGCTATATAGAATAGTCTTTTTAAAAAAACTAACAGTGGAAGAAAATGTGTGGCTTTGCTGAAGTCAATTTCAGTTTGTTGTGCCACATAGCTAACAAAGGAGACTTTGAATGGTGTGACTCAACTGCTCTCCTTCTGCTCAACGAAAAATAGTAATATCATCTCTGCAATCCAATTGTCCTTAAAGTCACAATGAACTAATATATTTACCTTTTGTACTTTTTCATTTACGTTCAGTATTAGAGGAACAGATTGTTGCTGATGTTTTAAAAGCAAAACAATGAATCAATCTCATCTCTCTTCACCCCCACACAAAGCTTTCCTGTGACTTGCCATCCTAGTACTAACCTCCAGCGATCAATTCTATTTCTAAGGAGATGGAATACAATTTATTCAACTTCAATTTGCTGAGAGGAAAAAAACCTCTATTCTCTAATATTAATTCTTGAAGCAAGTTCAAAAACAATTTTTCATTCTTTGCCAAGTTTTGGGTGTTTGAAAGATATTCATTTGGATAGTCTTTGAAATATTAGGAGTTGGCATCCAACACAAGGGCCCTGAGCTTATCAGGGAAATAAAAAAATCTTAGGAAGCTCATGCTATGTCTTCTTTTAAAATGAATGACATACTTTCTGACAGAAAGCAGGACTGCAAAAAATTATTTGTTGCCCTTTTGCCATGATTATAAGATTTCAGTCCCCTTTACTGAAGGATCCAACATATTGTGCATGTTCTATATAAATAAATTCCTAGATGACGTTTAATTGCAGCTTCCCTTCTATGCAGATTCACTCCTCTCTTCAACTGGCCAACTCTTGAGATTAGTGCCAGACAGGACCTTTAACTACCACAAATGATCAGGAGGACTTCAGTGTTTCCTCTTATCCAAGAAAGAGTGCCTGCAATAGCACAGCGCTCTCGACATTGCTCTGTTTTTATTCAGTGCCAACACTAAGACAAGAGTGTCAGCTACTGAATCAGAGGAAAGTCACTGACCTGACTATGTGTGTATTTTATACAGCATGAGTGTGTGTATGTGTATAACATGAAAAGCTGAGTTTGCGTAGATAAATAATGTGAGAAGAAGGACGTGAAAATTAATGTTGGGCAAACCACAGAAGATTTGGAGGTTTGGAAAGGCTAAGCTGTAAAGACATGAAATCTTATCCTTAACGGAGTCAATGTGAATGTTTCAGTTGACTTCAGAAGACCCAAGATTTCATCCTAGATGGTCATTTGACTATATCTGAGGTAATCTGAGCAGAAATTATTGTGAGAATGCACTTTAAAGAATCCTAGTACTTCCTGATTTCAGTGCAGTGAGAACTGTCAAAGAATCATCTCTCCTGTGGTATTTTGATGCTTCCACAATGGAAATTACTCTGGAGAACAGATAATATCTGGGATGGCAGAAGATATTGTCTGGGCTCTTGTGAAAAGAAGTGACTTTGGAAGAAGAGGCATAAGTAGCTATGCCAATGTGCTTTTATATCTTTTGTGCAATGGCAATGTCAGACCTCGGGGAGGTGGTAAATGTCTGTTTCCAAGTTGCCAAAGGCTCTCAATTCCCTTTAATTTCAGGGGAAATTGAAGGTGCTCAGAACCTCACTGTGTCAGGCTCACCATGACTAAAGTCTAAAAAAAAACCCCAAAACCACCAAATCCCAGATTCCCAAATTTAGGTTCCTAAATCCAGATTTAGCTACTCCAAATCAATTGGAGCCATGGGGTACTCATCTTTTGAAAATCAAACCACTTATTGGAGGCCTAAGTATGGTTTCAGGAACCTGACTTTAGACACTTGTTTTTGAAACTGTCAGCCAAAGTTTTTATGGGCTTATTAACCCATACTGAATTCCACAAAAGACATCACTAGAGATGAACTAGCTACAGCCAACTGTTCAGTATTTCTGCCTTATCATTCTTAAATATCCCTCCAACTCTTCTGAGCGCAGAATGTCCAGAAATGATATAAGAAACCGTGGTATGACACCAAAGTTGGGATGGATGCGTAGGAAGATGGCTAACGCTTTAGGTTGTAAATGTATTTGCCTTATTTTTGGATACTCATTTTTACCCAGCTGATTCTGCTAGAGATCAGCAATTTCTGGAGTCTTTTAGCATCTGGCTCTTGAAATCAGGCAAATGATCATATTAAATGCAGAAGTAGAGATGTACAGACCATATTTCTAGTTGCAAAATTTGACCTTTATATATAGTAATTGCATAAACTTAAAAATCCTAAAATTCTGAAAATAGTTTCTTTAAGGATCATACTATGTCAAGATTCTCAGGTCTAATGGAAAAGAATTCCAATTTGCAGAGGGAGTAGAGGCCTCAAAAGCAAGCTTTTAATAAGTTCAGGACTATTTCATTTAAACATCCTAGCCCCGAAACAGAGACTGGTTTTCTGTGAGCTACATGCACATTTGCGAGAAAAAACTTGAAAATCCTTTACAAACAAAAACACAAACAATTCAAATCCCTCCTATAATTCAAGAAAAGTCCATCTAAGCTATTACACATAATACAATGCTGCCCACAGTAGGAGCAATTACGAACAAACTGAGACATAATCCTGCAAGTTTCAGGAGATGCAGAGCTATGACAAAGGATCCTATTAATAATATGCTCATAATTAAAACAAGGTTTGCTTAATAACCTTCTTGCATTCTGATGAAACAAAATACCATACCATATATAGTGAGACAAAATAGACACTGTAATTCTGGAGATTAATTCAGTTACCAGATCGTTCACTGATAATCCATCTGCTGAAGTCACATACCACAGTAATGAAAAGATGACAGTGTTTCAAACAAAGCATCAAGTGGAAAACAGGTAAATGTAGAACTTAATTAAACCTTAACGAAGCATCCTGTTATTTTGGTTTTTTAATTGTACCAGTTTATTTGCAATATGCCCAGTCAGGGTATGATCTGAATCTCATTAGAGTCAAGGGAAGTATTTCCATTCACTTCACTGGGCTTTGACTTTAATTTCTCTATTTGATGATTAAAGGGACATTGCTAAGTATCATATTAAAAAAAATCATTTTCTTACCTTCGTTCTAAATTTCCTGATTAGAACTATGTTAAACTGGAGTTAAATTTGTATAAATATCAATTTAATGGTAAAAAGGATATAGAGAAGCTGTAATTACCCCCAAAACAAGCATTACAGACCCAGGAAATTCAGAATTAAGGTTAATCTTAAAAGAAATCCTACTGTGATGGGGCATACAAACCTCACCCTGAATCAGAGGAGGTTAAAGGACAGTACTGGGCCCAGGTAGCCCTGCCCCTCCAGCTCTGCAGAGCATGCAGAGCTGGAGAATAGGTTGAAAAGGGAGCAACCTAGCTCAGAAGGACAGACCTACCCCAAAGGCTCCTGACAAGGGTGCTGCAGAAGCCCCAGGAGGACTGAGCCCCGTTGGAGCTGATGGTTTGGTTATATTTTCACCTTATTTGGGACTGAAAGCTGAGAGAGGAAAGCAGTGGGAGGAAGTGACCTAGGGAGGACACCTTTGTTGCCCTCCTAGTGCCCTGGGTCTCAGCTCGGTGGAGTGGGTGGGCTGGGGTTCTCCTACCACTGCCCCCACTATAGGAGGGACTTGAAACACCTGTAATCCTTACCACACATATGAGCAGAAGAGGACCAGGACTATTGTCAAAGTACAGAAATGCACAGGTAAGGCACCAAAACAGCCTTATCTCTGCCCTCTAATGGCACCATGTAAAAAGCATACGACTATGATTAGTGCATAATAGTGTGTGGCCCCAGATTAGATTAAACTGATTTTTTTGCTGCTCAGGATTGTGCTTTTTTTTGTGTCTGGTTCATTACCATGTGCAACAGACATTCTGTTTTCTTTTGCTTTCCCTCATGTTGTCACCCGATCCTCAGTGGAGGCAGTGATAATGAGGAAGGGAAATGGCACTAAGTTTGTTCAGTGCACATACAGAGAAGCAATTCTCACTTTTTACAGAATTAAGGAGCAATGCTGTCGTTGTGCATAAACATACACCTGAAAACTGGGAGCATGGTTGTATGCTGGCCACTCACAGGCTGACCTTTCTGACCACTGTCACTGCAGGCCCTTAGTGACAAAAGCCAGGGAGGTACATTAAGAGGTATGGCATGGGATAAAATGGCATGCTCTGCCACTGATCCCGTTCTCTGACCAGCAATGGTCTCCATGCAGTCCCCTGACAGAGCACTAGATCATCGGAGGGAGCCATTTTGAGGCTAGTTTGCATATTAATACAGTTTTCATGGCATAATATATGCTATTTGGAAGCCCTTTATGCCTGTTTCTGTATGTAAGCAAGAATTAGGCATATGGCTTTTAATTCCAATTGGTGTGTGTTTACCAATGGCTGGCATCTGCAACCCTTCTCTAAAGTGTAAACCATCATCTTAACAATCCAAAAAGTTTTATTAATATTTAAAGAAAATGCTTAACATTTAAATAAATCATCAAACCTTTAATAAAACAGTTTGGAAACTGGTTTGCATATGACATTATGATCCCTCATATTGCCAACATCAAAAATTGGTACTTTTCAGCAAGATGGAGAATGCTAGAAGCAAATGCCGATTTATTCATGGTAAGAATAGCTTTTGAACATATGAACTTTCTGATTCCTGCGCTGAGCAAAACAAATTCAGCTTTCTTTTAAGTGGAGACCTAAAACCCAATTTTTGTAGTGCCAAATAATACATTATAAAATGTTATGATTCACAACAAAAACGGAGATACTAGCACAGATCAATCCCTCAGAAACATTGATGAAAGCAGGAGACAGGCTTGATGGGAATGATTCAGGTCAGAGTAGGTCTATGCACGATCACTAAAACTGGTATGGCTCAGGTGCTGTTTAGGAAAAGAACAGATTAAAGTGCACTGTGTAGAACTGTAGAAACAGAAGAGATTTCTGTAAGGGGACATTCAATATTTTTATTCTTGCTAATAGAGGAGGACTGTATTTCCAATGCAAAAAGCAATCCTGTACTCAGACAATGTTTTCTTACTATTCTGTATCCCCACCTGTGGTGCTAAAATAAAATACTTTTTTTCATGTAGCTAATTAGTGGGATGCTATGACCATAATACCTGATGATATCAATTTATCTTTATTAATGCATCTTGTCTGCTTAGCATCCGTCTTGCAGCACATAGCTCAAAATTGGGAGACAGATATTTGGCATATCTGCAGCAGAATTTTGAAGCTCTTAATTTTTTAAAAACACAAATTAACAATTTTTTAGTCTGGATAAATAAACAGGAATCTCAGTCAGATAATTAATTATTTTTCTGAGAAATTCAGATTGAAAGACTTGGTACCAAAATTAAATAAATAGAAGTTTTTGGTGTTATGATTCTCCTGGTTAAACCTATACACTGAGCAGCTTTAATTTTCTTTATTGCAATATACTATTCTGCAGAGGTTTAAGATTTTTATAATACATCTGGTCAGACAATGAATTTTGTCACATTCCCAATTTTCTGATTTTCCTGTTAAAAACACAGATTAACTGGAGAAAACCTGAGTGTTTTTCATTTTCTTAATTTCAATCCATTTTTAAGGGAAATAGTTATTACAAATACTATTCCTGTGACAAATCATCAGTTGAAGAAATGAAGACAGTCTGTTTGTGAAGAAGTACTTTACCCTTCTGGCTCAGTTATGGTTGCCCCATAGCATCCCCCTGCTGGCCAAGTACAGTGTTGCTGGCACTCCCTGCCTCAATTTACCTCCTTGAGGTGGGTCTCTTCCAGTCTCCACACATCAGTCTGTGCAGGACCTATGGCTTAGTCCTCCAGCCAAGTCACAAATAGATGTAGACTCTTCTGGGGTATCAAGAGTCCAAACTAAAAAGTACCAAACAAAAAAAGATTCTTCTGCCCTTCAGGCGCTTCTCTTCATCCCACCTTCTGGGCCCCATTTCCAGCTTATTTCTCAGCTACCTTTGTATATGGCTATCCAGCTAGTGGAAACAAGCCTCACTAGGAAACAAGCTGGAGCTCCAGACTAAGCCACAACTTCAAAGCAATGTCTACGTAGCTATTTTTAGAGCATTATCACAAGCCCGAGTCTGTTGACCAGGCCAGGAGGCTCACTGTCACAGGCTGTGATGTACCCCCTAATTTCTATGTTTGGAGTTGAGCACTCATCTCCCAGAATACCTGTCCTCCTACACTCCCTTGGTCAAGTCTTTCCACCAGAATCCACCTGATTTCTGCGGTTCCAAAAAAACCCCTCAAAACTGATTTCACTCAGCCCTTTTATAAGGCCCACTGTCCATTAAGCTATCACCTGACCCTCTTTAGTCTTGCCCCCTTAGCCTGGAAGCAGTTAGTTAATTATTAACTTACAGGTGTGGCTGGCCACCATCTCTCCTTAAAGGTACCAGTCATGCTATGACAGGCTCCCAGGAGGTGTAGGATAGAGATTGGGTTAAAAAGTCCTGCATCTCCAGGCTAGATTTCTGTACAGGGATGCGAATGTTAACCAGTAGGCCAATAAAACAGCTGGAGCTCATTACCTTCCCAGGAAGTAAGTTCAGTCTATAATAGAAAGTACAGGCTAACGGGAAGGTGTTGGGACTGGTGAACTGCTTCTCTCCAGGGGCAAAGGGCCAGATTTTTAAAGATATGTAGGTGCCTACAGATGCAGATAGGCTCTTACTGGTATTTTCAAAAGCACCTAGGTGCCTACTTCATATTGAAATGAATAGGAGATAGGCACAGAGGCACTTTTGAAGACCCCAGTAGGCACAACACGCATTCATTTCAATATGAGATAGGTAGGTGCTTTTGAAAATCCCAATAGGCATCTAGCTGCACCTTTAGGCACCAAAATATCTTTAAAAATCAGTTACTAACTTCAGTGTGGGCCCATTTTGTTTTGAGACTGGGCTTATTTGTACCTGTTTAAAGATTTTATTCTTGTTCAGTCCCAGAGAGAAAAAGAGCCATTGAGCTGTTTTATCAGGGGGCAGGTAGTCGTCTCAGGAGGTGAGAGCAGGAGAGTTTGGGGAGCAAACCTAGATTGCTGGCTTAATTTCAGGGCCTGAATCTAGACTGGAATTCCAAAGGGGATGGTGGGTGGGTGTTCCCTTCTTCCCTTAGCGCTTGCTGGACTGCTGGGAAACTACCCGGTCACACAGTTGCTGCGCCTTTGCTGAGTGTAGCAGGTTTGAGGGCTTTGCAGTGGGTCAATTTCCTGTGGGAGAGAAGCTGGTGTCACAGTTTCAGAGTATTTATCTCCTAATACAACTTATTTATTTTTAAAGTGTGCACAAATCTTGTTTACCTTGAGCAAAGAGGGCTAAAGCAAGAGCAAAACTGCACATAGTTCCATTTGCAGAAACCCATGCAAAGATACTTGTATGTCTATCTCCGTTGTCAAAAGTGGCTTCTTCCTCAGCCCTTCACCGACTTCTAGTCTTATTTATTTTTAAAGGGTGCACACTGTCCTTCCTAACCTCTAGTCTCTCATGTGGGGACTCCCTGAGTCCCTCTTATACTCCAGCCTTTGCTGCTCTCACTCTTGCTCATGGGCTAGGTCAAGGGGCCTGGCTGCTGTCCCTCCTTTTGTCATAGAAAAAGAAATCTTTAGCCAGGTATGACCAATGTCTACTGGAGCTGACTTCTTGCTGAATCTATATGTGGAAGAAAGCAATAGAAAGTTCTTCACCAATACAGCCCCTTTAATAATAGTTGAGAAATGGATGCCGTAGCCCGCCCTATGGACACTGCTCTCTGTTTAACCATATTTATGCAGTGGGTCATGCTGAGTACTTATCAACAATTTCTAACATGCATTTAGGACCAGAAGAATTGCTGCACAGGATCAGACAGCACTTCTTCTACCTCACTGTCCTGTCTCTAGCAATAGCCAGTACCAGGTATTTCAGAGACAGGAGCAAATACCTCATCGTACACATTATGGCGCAGAGACTGAGAGTATGGCTGGCTCTTGTGCTGGGAGGGTATGCTCCTCCTGCCCCATACTCTCACAGAGGCTAGCCAGAACCTGCTACATATCATATTTTTGTTTAGAAGACAAAATTAATTGATTTATTTAAGCTTTGCTTGACAATCTGTTCAATTATTTCTACTGAAACTTCTTAGATCTTGTAATACCTAAGACTTCACTTTCTCCTCAGAAAACTTCCTGAGACAAGTCACAACAACAGACGCCAGTTAGACTGGTCATTTCCAAGGATCACGTGTGGTCCTTTTGCTTTGTGTGGAATGCTGCCTTACTAATCAAGAGAGCACATTCCTTGTAAGGAGAGCTTCCTTGAGCCTAACTAGATTCTCTATTTTGTTGAAATCCAAGAGACCGCTGAACAATGTGTACCAATAAATCCTGGCATCTGTGTGGTCACTCTGTGTGAAAGTGTAAACTAATTATCTGTAAATGATCCAAAATATCCAGTAGTGCAACAGAAGGCAGCAAACATTGTCTAGAAATGTATTATTCTGAATAAGAATACAGTGCTTTACATCTTCACATCACAGTACAGACATTGGGCCTAGCACTAAATACTTTGCCTGCCTATCATCTTAAAAATGCCATGCAAGATTGTACCAGGCCCTTACACAAATGTAGAGGGCCAAGGCTGGGGATACAAGGAACATTTCTTCCCCTGCTCTTATGATCTTTGCACAGAGGTCAGTCACAATTGCAGCTCCTGCACTCTCCTGTGTACAGGGGCTGCTGTCGCCTAGTTCTGCATGGGTGTTAGACACCCTAAACGAGGTGGAGCCAGGGCCACATTCTCTCTCTGTAAAACTCAATTGCCCTGTGCAGGAGCATCAGATTCCCTCCCTTTGTGCATCTGAGAGTTATACTGTTCTGTTGTAATCAAACCCTTCATGAGTATCTCCCTGGGCTGGTGCAACTTCATATGCCTGACAATGTGGGCAATGATCTTGTGTTAACAAATTTGGGAACGTTTGATTTGTTACATGCATTTGTAATTACATTTACTGCAGAGAGAGAGGTTAGCAAACATTTTCTTACCCACCACCTTCTCATTTCACATGTTAGCTGGGGAACCCCATAATTTTTGGTCTGCTCCAGTTAATTCTCTGATTTTATTTTTGCTCCAGAATTTGGGTTGAAAACAGCCTTAACCAGTAGACACATAGAAAATGTTTTATCCTTCTTTGTAATGTAAAGACCCACTGAGAAATATTCATCAAAACTTGAGACACAGGAAAAATTTAGTGGAATGATGGAGCATGGTATTAGAATGCTGCAGTGAGAGTATAATGAGCTAAACATGCTTCTGGCTCCCCTAGGCATAAATTGGGCTTTTAAAAATTTCTGCCAAGATATTGCATGTTCTTTTTTATGTTAGTTTCTGATACTATTCTATAACCATACTTTGGATTCACCAAATTTTCCTTGCAGTATCTCTGGACATGACTGGCACCATACTTCACTTGTTAAATGATAAGCTGCTGCCAAACTTAGATTTGCTCCAAAAGCAAATATGTAATTCTAGATGGAACACCGTGAAGCCTGAGGGCCATATTGATGCTATTTTGCTGCATGTCTCAAATCCATCAAGGGATTATAGTGGTTTGGATAGCATTTTTTTGCAGACAAAAATATGTAAAGTTTCCTATGATGCTTTATTTCTTTACCTGAATTTTAATGAATTTTTTTAAATTAAAATAAATCTGATTATAAGCATTCTGAGTCACATATTTCATACCAAACTGTCACTGTAGAAGGAGGGAGGAAACCCAACACCATCCACAACCTAAACCAATGACACAGAAACTATCTGCTTTGAGTCTGATTCTCACTTAATTTACAATCCTTACAACTTGGAGCTATATTGCACACGAATTAAGGGTATCTTGCTTAAAAATTCACCATACTCTGGTTATCTCTTTGTTAAGACAATGACACATTTGAAATTCTCAAGACAGAATCATGTCTACATCACAGATCATAGATTAAAATCATTTTCTCCATCCATGGGCATATGAGTTCTCTTTGGCATAAACCCGTAGCGTCACTTCACTCATATGAGCAGTCCCATCGACCACATTTAGAGTACTCACTGAATAAAGTTATTTACACACATGGGTCTTTGCAGCGCTGGGCTCTTTTATCTTTACTCTGAAGTCTAGCTTCTATAAGATCTCAGAGATGAAGTGCGGCTTCAGAGCTTACATGACATCTTTTACATATAGTAGTTTAACATTCAGGACAAAAGATTTTGTCTAAGTGGTAGGCATCCCCAATGGGGTTTGCTAGCAGGTTGAGTGTAAATATATGGTTAACTGTTTAACTAGTAATGCATTTGAGCAAGGTGATTACATTGAGCTTCAGAGGGCTCTCTTTACAATCTTGCTACACCTAACTATTTCATAACTGACTGCAGAAACAAAGATTAGAGTAATGGAATGAATACAGGCCTATAAACTGAATAACTTTTTCCTCTCTGTCCTTTTCAGTAACTTCCTTACACCTTCTCCCCTGTTGTAGAGGTGTTTTAGGGTTCCTTACCAACACTTAAACCTTGATGGTGCCTGATTCTGCAGGAAGCAAAATTCTCTGCTCCTTTCGTCCTCTACTCTGTAGATATGCATTGCATGAGCTCCTGGCCTACGGTCTCTTTTCTGTGAAGTATAGGGTGACAGCTAACAGCTGGAATATATAGGGCTGTTAAATAGAAAATGACATCAGAAAATGACTGCCACTGCCAACCACTAAGAAACTGAGCTGGCCTGGGCTCCTTTCAGAACATAAATGTTAATCCAAGTCATTTCCTTCCCATGTATCCCCCTCCTGAGGTGATCTGTTGCTCTCTCTTCAAACCATTTTCAGCACAACAGTCTGACTCATCTCCTCCCTGCTTAACATCATCATGCTTAGCCACAGACCCAAAAACAAAAGAAAACAACCACAAGCTAGCAGCAGAATCTAGTTCACATGACAACAGAATTTTGGGGTATGGGGGAGGTTCCACCATGCTTGACTATCTGTTGGCAGTACCTCTTCCACCAGCAGTGTAAGTTAAAGGTACAGGGGGAAATTGTACTACTGGACCAGGCAGAATACAATCAGAGAGCCATGATCAGGTCGCTGCCAGCTCTCCCCACACCGCTATTGTAGGTGCAATAGAGAAACTGAGCTCTAAAGGGGGGATATGCAAAAGCACTGAGCGTTGGCCTAACTCTGCTCCTACTGAAGTCAGTGGTAATTTTGCCACTGAAATCAATGCAACCAGAGTTAAAATAGTGAAGAACACTTTGAAAAATCCCACCCGAAAACATTTTTCACATTAAAAAAATAAAAATAAATCAAATCCATTAGTAAATTGTGAAATTATGTATTTTTCAAAGGAGTATTTGAATAATTGGATTAAACAACAAACCTGAGCCATGTTAACCAACACTTTCGGGATCTTATTTTTCTTAAGACAGTATTTAAAGTAACAGTCTTGGTTTCTGAAGACAAGAGCTATATTGATATACATTTCTACAGACGACTGAAACATGACATAGGTCCTTTAATAAAAGCTGAATGGTGAGTAGATGCAGGAAACTGAGAATAAAGGACACAGTGTAGCTAACATCTAGAAGGTACAAACTGTTAATAGAGAAATTCTCACCCAAGAAACTGAGATGTGTTTTGCCTGTGTATCAATATCTGAGGAAAATTACACTGGCCATTTGTCTGGTGTGTCCTGTTAGTCAGGGTAAGTAGCCTGTAGCACAGCACAACATCATGGTGAGAGATATCTCCATTGTTATGTCACGTACTACATATTATTGCAAAGTCATGAGAATTTTCACAGCCAATAATAATGTATATTGTGCAAAGCAGAAAGGAGAGCAGACTTTTTTTAAAAAAAATCTGCTACCATAATTTTAACAGTGATTTAAAATCAATAAAAATGAAATAATTTAGATTTAAGGCTGCCACTCCGTCCTTAATTTGCGGCTTTTTCACTGGGTACTGCAGCTTGACAGTCCAATATCAGAAGTGTAAGAATAGTGAATAATCTGTCATATTGTAACAAAGGAGCAAGATTGCCTAAGAATAACTCTATGAATTAATTAAAATTTGTTAGTCTCTAAGGTGCCACAAGTACTCCTTTTCTTTCTATGAATTAAGTGAACTAGAGAGCTCTTGGTTTTGATCAGTAATGAGTATTAAGATTGGCTTAAACTGGAGGGGGGAGGGGTAGAAGGGCAGATAGACTTTTTTTTAGGACCAGACTCAGCAATAATATTTCATAGTAAATAATCATACATGTGCATTGCTTAGTAGGTTTCACTGCAGTGAAAGACGCTGTGTGAGAAAAAGAGAGGGAGGGCAGATACAGCAGTAACAGCTGCATATGAAAGGGTAATTTTAGGATTCGAAAATAAATTAGAAGAATTTAAAGGAATTGGGAAATAATTTTTGAATCACATCATAAGAGAAACTAAGGATAAAGAGCTTAGGGTGGAAAGGAAAAACAAAATAGACATGGGGGAAAGTAACAAAGAAGTTTTTGTGTGTGTATGTGTGTTCAGGGGTGAGCAAGGTCAGGCCTGGTTTACACTATGGGGGGAGATCGATCTAAGTTATGCAACTTTAGCTACGTGAATAACATAGCTGAAGTCAACATACTTAGATCTACTTATCAGGGGGTCCACATTAGATGGGAGACACCCTTGCACTTCTCATTCAGGTGGAGTACAGGAGTCGACGGGAGAGCGATCTCTGCTTGTTGATCGCTGCTTTTTGATCCCCCGGTAAGTGTAGTTTAGTTTAATTAATTAATTTTATTTTATTTTTTATTTTTGACATGGGAGGGAGTAAAAGATCTACTGCAAACAAAAACTATGTCTTTCAATTAAATGTTAGTAATTTATATAAAACTCCAGTTCAGAGTTAATTAAAACTTAAACACTGTGTACTTTGTTTTAAAGTTATGTGTGCAATAGTGCGCATAAACTGTTCAAGCAATTCCATGGCAGATTTACAGATGCATTTTCCATGATTGCATATTAAGGAAACATGCATCTGAATGTCCAATGAGGTGCAATTGCATTCACATTATATTATTTGTGCATGTAATCGTGGAAATTGCATAGTTAGGACTAGGTTCAATCACCATTGTGTGGTTTATTGTCCATGAGAGTCTGAGAGAAACATTATTTTGGGGGGAGGTCTGGTCAAAAATTTTCCATCAAAAGTATTTGTTGGAAAACTGGGGTTTGACTAAATAATTTATTTTGCCTGAAGTGTCTGTTCTCTGCAGAAAATTTTGATTTAGCATTAAATACCAAAAATCCCAATACATTTCAATTCAAAATGGTGCCACATTGTAACCATGGATGTTGTAATCTTGGTTGCCTTAAACTTCCATTCTTCTCTACGGCCCAATCTCTCTGGCTGGACTACATCTTCCATGATACACCATGGCAAGGGATTCCTATGCTGCATTCCCTCCCCTCACCAAAAAGGGAGAAAGTGGTATTTTCAAAATGATGCCTCATGGGAGTTGTAGTCCTGGATGCTTTATATTCCCATGTTCCTCTGTGAGTTGGACTTTCCAGCTGTTTTACATCTTCCACATTTCATCTTACAAATTTAATTTTTGTCAGTTTTCCCATGGGAAAAAAAAACTTTCTATCTTTTGACTAGTTTAGCCAATACTCTTAAACTTTTCAAAAACAATTTATCATAGAATGGTATAAATTGGAGATGGAAAAGACCTATTAGATAATCCAGTTTCTCTCACCCTATATTCCCTATAATATGTTGTCCTGCAATTTGTCCATTCTAGATTTAAACTGTCCTAAGGGATGAACCTTCCATTACTTTCTTTTTAGAACATTTTTAGTAGACTATTTTAGTACATCACACTGTCCAAAAGATTTTCTTGATATTTATACTAAATTACCTGTTTCTGAATTTCAACTCATGACTCCTAACTATCCTCCCTTGTGTCACCCTGAACAATTCCCTGTCAGTTTGTAGCATTTCTATGAGAAATGGTCAGGAAATGGTCTTTTCCCCCACTGTGAAAAATTTAGATGAAAAGCTTTTTTGTTTTGTTTTCACTGGAATTGAAAGACCTGAAACCTGTTTTTATCAATAAGCAACTGCCATCAAAATAAATATTTTAATGGAAAGTTTTCAGCCAACTCAAGTTTCTATTCTTCACATAATCATAAAATATTACCATAACCCTTTTTAGTCATCTCTTAGCCAAACTACAGTATATAGTCTTAATCCTGTACCGCGATCTGCTGGGACAGGCCTCAGTGTCTACACTTTATCCCATTGAATAACAGATCCCAGTGAAGATTGGGGCCTATATATTTAACTCTTAACCCATCCTCAGTCATCCTCTCCAATGCTCAAATAATTATTGTTACAGAAAAATTCTAATAAAACCTTTTGAGGAGACTGTTTGATTTTGACTCGGTTCTGATAGAACCAGGCTGGGTTCTGACTGAGACCTGCCTGGTTTTCTGCCAGCTCACCCACCCAGCTCCTTGGCAATCACAGGGCTTTTGGGGATCTGGAGCTCCAGAGCAGCCCACCACCAAGTCTGAATAAAACCAAATTTTGAAATCCTCTGTGAATTTGAATTACCTTTCTCTAATTATTGTTCTACCCTCACATTTTGAGGTAATGGGGTGCCCACGTTGGAATATATTATACCAGATAATTTCCTTTTTTCTAAATGGCAAGTGTTGGCTAAATTCTCACTACTAGAAAATGAGAAGCCCCAGGGATGTCTATATTTTGCATAAGATATTCAGATCCCTTTAGGATCTTCATAGTCCATTAAAATATTTTTTTTAAATAAGCATCTACAGTACAGGTTGAGGATAACACAGCCAATACCCCCAATCTAAATAGGCATCTACAGTACAGGTTGAGGATACAGCAAATATCTCCAGCCGCTAACAAAACTAAAGTTCATCCCCTAAACCACAGTAATCAATTCTGGGCCAAATCCTTTAGTCCTTTCTAAGTTTTTACTCTGTCCTTATTCTGGCAAAGCTCCATTTGGCTTCATCGAGAACAGTGGTTTTCAACCTTTTTTCATTTGCGGACCCCTACTATTTTCAATTGGAGGTGTGGACCCCTTTGGAAATCTTGGACATAGACTGCAGACCTATAGGAGTCCGCAGACCACATGTTAAAAACCACAGTTCTGTGGCAACAACAACCTTTCACGGAACCTTTAGACATAGTCTGTAGACCCCCAGGGGTCTGTGGACCAAAGGTTGAATCTGATATAGAATTAAGCCAGAATAATGACTGTGTCAAAACTAAGTAAGGACTTCAGGATTAAAAACCATGAGTGAAGTGATTCAAACTTCTATTAAAGTGACAAATTACTGTCTTTTCCCCACCTAAACAGAGACATCATATGGAACCATGGTTGTGTAGGGAAGACCAGTTGTAGCGAGCATTAGCCACAGTAACATCAATAATCCATATTTTGATTCACTGCTTAATGCAGCATACAGACAATAACGTTGAGTAACAGTATTAAAAATTCCATGTGGTTGCACTGCACAGACCTTTTGAAGTAGAAGAAATCCAAAGCTAGCTACAGTGACATGATATGATTGAATAAGCCTTAAGGCAACTCTACAGAGACCAGACAACAGCAGATACTAGCTCAAAATTTTACATTTTGAGAACTGGACACAAGTAGAAAGCAGAAAAAAAACTCTGCAAACTAGGCTCCATTATAATATATTTTAACCTGTTTAGAGGCACCTTGCACCGTCAGATTGCTGTTGATGCTATTGGGACCACAGCCCATCCTGCTCTAACACCACAGTGGCAGGCAGAAGATCTGTAGCATCTGAACAGGGTGTGATGTACAGCAATGCAAGAAGCTCAACCCACAGTATTATTAAAGGTTCAAGGACATTGCTCAAAGTGCTGATGGCAGGAATATGAGGGCACAAAATAACTTAGGAAATTATTTGTTTTTATTGTTGGAAACAAGAAAAGAAGAGGGAATTAAAAAAATATAGGAGAGGATAACAGGGTCAAGGGGACAAAATATTCTCCCCTCCCCCCATCTCTGATCATACCTGTGGCACGTATTGTCAACATTTCAGATGCCTGAATTCTACCACCCCTCGGGAAACGGGGCAGAGAAGTTGTGGACATATTTCCAGTGGTCAAATGGCTATTTAGCTATCTATGTACCTGGCTGATAGAGTGGTATCAGATACCCACATCACTATCCATCATATTATCCTTAGAACACTTTAATGGAAAGCAGAGATTTGAGCTAAAACTTAGATCCTTTGGAGTAGAGTTCTTAATGACTCTCCAGAGGCAAACAGTGTGTGGAGACTCCTCCAACTTCTCCAAGTAAGAAAAAAGACCTCCTAGCACTGAAGTCACAGGCATAGACACTGAAACTGCAGTTTGTACATCAAGTTGAAAGATACCTGGAATGCAGAAAACTCTTCCAATGCAACCAGTCAAGCTGTGATTGACAGAACACCACACTGAGAGACAGCTCTGCGTCTCCACTTAGCTGTGCAGGGATTGCCAAAACTGCTAATACAGTTTGCTGGAGAATAGTCTAGAAGAGTCTCATCATATATGCCAGTACCACTGCCCTGAATAGCAATTGATTTTTGCAGGAAGGTGGAGTAGCAGGAAGTCTTGAGAAATCTGAAGTGGAATCCAGGGCAATTAGGTGCTTTGCCTTCATCCTGACAGGTGCTACAAATCCTGCTACAACTTCAGACTCTTGGACCAGAGGAGAACTGCATCAAAGCTATCAAGCAGAGTTAGCCCTCGGTTCCCCAGAGCCTTATGTATAGTAAGAAGAGCAGAACCTCATCCAGTCCCGTTCCCGCCCCCAATTTTTGCATCTCTGTGATACTTTCCAGCTGACAAGTTATTAGGAAGGCTACTGGGGGTACAGAGTCTCCCCAGCACATCAGGAGTGCAACAAGCACAGCAGCCAACCTAGGAGCTGTAGGAAATGCCTTGTTATTCTGCAGTGCTGATGCCAAACTGCTGATAGATGGGGAAGGAGTACTGCAGGATGCCGAGAGAGTGGGTTGTTTGTTGGTAGATTTATTTTTAGAGCTGTCAGTTATTTGGGGTGTTTGGACATGAAAGCTATAGGCAGCATAGGCCCAAGGCTGCCACAGCTGAAGCACCCTTAAGGCTTTGATACATCCCCTTGGTTTTGAAAAGCAGATGCAACAGAGCACACCATCTTTGGCATGGAAGAGATTTGTTTCAAGGTAGAGAATTTTGAAGAGTGATCCTGACTCCCAATGGGCCAATTACTTCACTCTGCACTGAAGTATTCAAAAGGCCTTTTGTAGTTGGATGTGAATTAGACTTATAGGCGGTTTCAGAGGTGGTTAAGAAGGAGCTGAGTTGATCCACTTGAGAGTTGTCCATCTGAAGTAACATAATTCATTGCAACTTGCAGTCACAGTTCATGTATCCAGCCTTCAGCCACAAATAGGGCGTGTCTTTACTACAATGTTAGCTCAAAGTATAATTCAAGTGTTGCCCCTAACCCTGCTCCTGTGCTCACACACAAATCTTTTGCTTGAGTTAAGAGGCGCTTTAAACTCAAGCTAACTAGTCAGTGAGAGGATATGGGATAAAGCTTGAGTGTTGCTGATGCTTGAGCTGGTCATGGGGTAGAGATAAAGCTACTCTGTCTTGCTGTAAAATCATGCTGTGCTGCTAAATACAAACACTCTGTGCAGCTCGAATATTACTTTTCAGAGTGACTGTTCTCAGTTGAGCTAGGATAACTTGAGAGGGAGTTAGCTCAAGTGTATATAACTCAAGCTAATACTGCAGTGAAGACAAGCCCTAAAACATTCATCATTGTAGCCATTCATGAAGGTCATCTTCTAACCTCATACTTGGCTCAGCTTTTGGAGCTTGTTGAGAGGTTTCCCTTCAGCCACTGATTTTCTTACAAACAATTTAAAATGCAGCTCAAGAAAAACAATCACCTCATATTAATACTTATCAAATGGCAATGTACTTGCTGATTTACAAACAAAACAGAGTACCTGCCCCAATTAGTTTACAAAATAGTTCAGTCAAAGACAAAATAGAACAGACACAAACAGTAAGTGATCTATCTGTATGAGTTGGAGCTGGTGAAGGGGTCTAGCAGTGGTTGTCTTCTAAAAGCTTTGCAGAGAAGGGTGATTTGAGGAGGGATTGGAAAGAAGAGAGGTAGTTGTCTGGCAAGTTCTCTGGAAGCTGAAATGAGGAAGACTGTTCCAGACAAGCAAGCAAGCAAGCAAAAAAGAAGAGTACCTTGAGGGGAATGGGCTTCTTTCTAAGCCATTTATTTAAAAAAAATGTAACAAGTTTTCATAGACAAAAATGGATACAAAAGATCCACATTATAAAATATTATTCACTTCCCCAGAGCAAAATGGTACAGAAGTGAGTCCTAGCAGATGTGCAAGCTGTCAAACTGTCAGAGAGAAGGAACAGAAGGTTGAAGGGTACTGGGATTTGCTGGGCCTCCCTGAGGTGTGTGGCAGCTGTCCTGTGACTTGGCAGTTTAATATTTGTTCTTTGATGTGTTGCAAAGTGTTTGTGAATCATGACCCAAAGGCTCAACTCCTGAAAGCAGCTCCAAGTTCTCAAAAATACATACAATTGAAAGACTCAGACATTTTACTAGAACCAAACAGAAAACTGACTTTTTCTTGCCTCCCAAATTGTTCACTGAAAAGGAACCTTGCAGTCACCAGCATGTTCTTTACTAGGCCACAGATTTCATGCGGGGAGAGAAATCTGCCAATGCTGGAGACTGAGGGCTGGCCCAAAAACACCTTTGCAAAAAAAAAATTCACATGAACCCAGTCTCTAAAACTGTTATATCTTTACTCACTAGAGCTTCTGGATTTCCTACTACGCTTTGCAACAGTTTCAGATGGAAGCTACTGTAAATTATTACTAGCTCTATACCTTTCATCTTCTAGATGGATATCTTATATTTCTGGTCTCTCAAAGACTAGATTATTACTTTTTTGCTTAGCAAGAGGATTGTTAATGTTTTCCTGGCAAAATCTCTACAAATATCCTTCTCCTGTAATGAAGACATAAGCCTTTTCCTTTGCATTAATGAAAACCCTTCCAGCTATGCTGGCAGTACCTCTATATATTCATTACAGCACCAGAAGAGACAAAGTCAGTTATTTTTGTACTCTACCTGTTTAGTTCTCATTTTGGAATCTGGTGACAGATTGTTGTAGGTATAATGGGCCTGTGTGATTCCACAAAAAAGGACTGCAACAATTCCTGAAATGCAAAGAAAGGCCAGAGTCAGTTCCTTCTATTTTCTACCTTGCAGTAGTCAAAGGGCAGGATTAGCCTGCTCAAAAACTAATTAGATTGTGTTAAAAGCTTTTTGTAATAGAGAAATGCTAAGGTATGTTTTACAATAATGTTCTTCAAACAAACTAGAATTTTGCTTTGATAGAAATCTTAGCAAATCCTCCCCTCTCTCCATCCCAGACATTTCATTGCCATCTGCTTGGACAGTTTAATATAGAGTGATAACTGTCTATAACAACCTGTGATCACGGTCAGACTGACAGTTATCTAAGTTTGTTACTCAATTATAAGATCATAAAAATATAGAAAAATAATGAAACTGTGACATAGGCCAAAGAGCAGGAAAAATGTTAATTTTTCTCCCCCAAATGCATTTTTGAGCACTGGGTGCTGAAGGAGTGCAGTATGAAGGCCATTTTGCCATCTTCATGTCTGTTTGCCTTACACTTTGCACACTGCTTATTACAAGGCAAACAGCAAAATCCCAGCTTAAAAATATCACTTTGGTGGGAAAAAGCTGTCGCCCAGAATGACTGGGTCAGTGACTGTAACTGAGTGGCAGTAATTATGTTTCCCCAGCCTGTGGGAGATCATGAGGAGAGAGAAGGAGCAACAGTCTTATCATGAATATAAAGGTACTCATATACGGTAACACTAATTATTTTTCAAGCTTCTCTTCCTTCCCAGCCCCACACTAAGGTGCTTAGAGCTGTTGATCATACAATAAACACAGTATAACAACTGAAGACATTGAAAAATTCATTAATAACATAGCCTCTTAAAGTTAGACAAACATCAATCAAAGGGACCACATAGAGGAAAAAAGGAAAACTGGGGATAAATAAGCGGCCAATGGTGACTGTACAAAAGCATCTCTGGAAAAAAGAAAACTCTCTCTTAAACGTGTGCTGCAACTAACTGAGGGGGAATGATCCTGGGATCTTCCCCAGTGAAAACACGACTGCCTAGAGGGCCCTGCTCATGTAAAGTGATCCTGGTGGGTGGACTCTCAGGGAGTTCCATTGACTTCAGTGAGAAAACACATGGGCATAGGAGCTCACACACACTTGGCCTAAGAGAGAACGGTGAAATCCCCAAAAAGCAGGTGGTGCATCTGTGTAAATATTAATCTGGAGAGGCTTAGTGAGGAGGTTTCAAATGTAGCTAGCCCTTTATTGTAACGGGCTTCAAAAATAACAGTGCCAATGTAAAATAATCCACTGTTTCATAAATAGTAAAAAATGCAGGGCAGGCTTAATATGATCACAGTTACTCAAGCCAGTGAGCAAATGAGCCGTGCATTCTGAACAAACTGCAAGCAATAGGATTGCCCTGCTTGCTAAACTTGGCTAAAAAGGGAGGGTGAGGGTGATCCTGGGGATGGGACTGGCTGGTGTGTAGAAGCCTCAGATTAATATTTGAGATACTGAATGCTAATCAAAGCCTCTCAGATGTTTGAAATTGGGGGTATCAATGACTGAGGAAGAGTGGGAAACATTTCCTAGGACCAAAATGAGGATGCAAAAAAAGGAAGGACAAAGTAAGAAGAAATATTTAAAAAATGGCAAACACCATTTGAAGGAAAAAATAAAAAGACTAAAGACTAAATAAAGTAACATGATTCTTTTACTAGCCCTTCCTCAGTTTTCTGACTCTCTTTAGACTGCTAGATGTAAAAGTATTGTCCAGCCGAAACCATTTTTCAGTACTTTAAGTCTCTCTTTCTTTTCATTTCTGGGAAGACGTGAGGAATGGCATCAATGTGCCTTTGATGGAAGAAAGAAGAAGGAGGTAGGAAAAAAAATATGAACAATGGCACAAAGAACAACTGCCACCAAAGAGAAAATGAAAAACCGATTTTCCCATGCAGCAATGCAGAAATTCTCTTGGCTTCTGAATTCTATTCACCTGACTTCAGAGTAGCAGCCGTGTTAGTCTGTATTCGCAAAAAGAAAAGGAGTACTTGTGGCACCTTAGAGACTAACAAATTTATTAGAGCATAAGCTTTCGTGAGCTACAGCTCACTTCATCGGATGCATTTGGTGGAAAAAACACAGGAGAGATTTATATACACACACACAGAGAACATGAAACAATGGGTTTATCATACACACTGTAAGGAGAGTGATCACTTAAGATAAGCCATCACCAACAGCAGGGGGGGGAAGGAGGAAAACCTTTCATGGTGACAAGCAGGTAGGCTAATTCCAGCAGTTAACAAGAATATCAGAGGAACAGTGGGGGGTGGGGTGGGAGGGAGAAATACCATGGGGAAATAGTTTTACTTTGTGTAATGACTCATCCATTCCCAGTCTCTATTCAAGCCTAAGTTAATTGTATCCAGTTTGCAAATTAATTCCAATTCAGCAGTCTCTCGTTGGAGTCTGTTTTTGAAGCTTTTTTGTTGAAGTATAGCCACTCTTAGGTCTGTGATCGAGTGACCAGAGAGATTGAAGTGTTCTCCAACTGGTTTTTGAATGTTATAATTCTTGACGTCTGATTTGTGTCCATTCATTCTTTTACGTAGAGACTGTCCAGTTTGGCCAATGTACATGGCAGAGGGGCATTGCTGGCACATGATGGCATATATCACATTGGTAGATGCGCAGGTGAACGAGCCTCTGATAGTGTGGCTGATGTGATTAGGCCCTATGATGGTATCCCCTGAATAGATATGTGGACAGAGTTGGCAACGGGCTTTGTTGCAAGGATAGGTTCCTGGGTTAGTGGTTCTGTTGTGTGGTGTGTGGTTGCTGGTGAGTATTTGCTTCAGATTGGGGGGCTGTCTGTAAGCAAGGACTGGTCTGTCTCCCAAGATCTGAGAGAGCGATGGCTCGTCCTTCAGGATAGGTTGTAGATCCTTGATGATGCGTTGGAGGGGTTTTTGTTGGGGGCTGAAGGTGATGGCTAGTGGCGTTCTGTTGTTTTCTTTGTTGGGCCTGTCCTGTAGTAGGTGACTTCTGGGTACTCTTCTGGCTCTGTCAATCTGTTTCTTCACTTCAGCAGGTGGGTACTGTAGTTGTAGGAATGCATGATAGAGATCTTGTAGGTGTTTGTCTCTGTCTGAGGGGTTGGAGCAAATGCGGTTATATCGTAGCGCTTGGCTGTAGACAATGGATCGAGTGGTATGATCTGGATGAAAGCTAGAGGCATGTAGGTAGGAATAGCGGTCAGTAGGTTTCCGATATAGGGTGGTGTTTATGTGACCATCGCTTATTAGCACCGTAGTGTCCAGGAAGTGGATCTCTTGTGTGGACTGGTCCAGGCTGAGGTTGATGGTGGGATGGAAATTGTTGAAATCATGGTGGAATTCCTCAAGAGCTTCTTTTCCATGGGTCCAGATGATGAAGATGTCATCAATGTAGCGCAAGTAGAGTAGGGGCATTAGGGAACGAGAGCTGAGGAAGCGTTGTTCTAAGTCAGCCATAAAAATGTTGGCATACTGTGGGGCCATGCGGGTACCCATCGCAGTGCCGCTGATTTGAAGGTATACATTGTCACCAAATGTGAAATAGTTATGGGTCAGGACAAAGTCACAAAGTTCTGCCACCAGGTTAGCCGTGACAGTATCGGGGATACTGTTCCTGACGGCTTGTAGTCCATCTTTGTGTGGAATGTTGGTGTAGAGGGCTTCTACATCCATAGTGGCTAGGATGGTGTTTTTAGGAAGATCACCAATGGACTGTAGTTTCCTCAGGAAATCGGTGGTGTCTCGAAGATAGCTGGGAGTGCTGGTAACGAAGGGCCTGAGGAGGGAGTCTACATAGCCAGACAATCCTGCTGTCAGGGTGCCAATGCCTGAGATGATGGGGCGTCCAGGATTTCCAGGTTTATGGATCTTGGGTAGCAGATAGAATACCCCAGGTCCTGGCTCCAGGGGTGTGTCTGTGCGGATTTGTTCTTGTGCTTTTTCAGGGAGTTTCTTGAGCAAATGCTGTAGTTTCTTTTGGTAACTCTCAGTGGGATCAGAGGGTAATGGCTTGTAGAAAGTGGTGTTGGAGAGCTGCCTAGTAGCCTCTTGTTCATACTCTGACCTATTCATGATGACGACAGCACCTCCTTTGTCAGCCTTTTTGATTATGATGTCAGAGTTGTTTCTGAGGCTGTGGATGGCACTGTGTTCTGCATGGCTGAGGTTATGGGGTAAGCGATGCTGCTTTTCCACAATTTCAGCTCGTGCACGTCGGCGGAAGCAGTCTATGTAGAAATCCAGGCTGCTGTTTCGACCTTCAGGAGGAGTCCACCTAGAATCCTTCTTTTTGTAGTGTTGGCAGGAAGGTCTCTGTGGGTTAATATGTTGGTCAGAGGTGTGTTGGAAATATTCCTTGAGTCTGAGACGTCGAAAATAGGATTCTAGGTCACCACAGAACTGTATCATGTTCGTGGGGGTGGAGGGGCAAAAGGAGAGGCCCCGAGATAGGACAGATTCTTCCGCTGGGCTAAGAGTATAGTTGGATAGATTAACAATATTGCTTGGTGGGTTACGGGAACCATTGTTGTGGCCCCTTGTGGCATATAGTAGTTTAGATAGTTTAGTGTCCTTTTTCTTTTGTAGAGAATCAAAGTGTGTTTTGTAAATGGCTTGTCTAGTTTTTGTAAAGTCCAGCCACGAGGAAGTTTGTGTGGAAGGTTGGTTCTTTATGAGAGTATCCAGTTTTGAGAGCTCATTCTTAATCTTTCCCTGTTTGCTGTAGAGGATGTTGATCAGGTGGTTCCGCAGTTTCCTTGAGAGTGTGTGGCACAAGCTGTCAGCATAGTCTGTGTGGTATGTAGATTGTAATGGATTTTTTACCTTCAGTCCTTTCGGTATGATGTCCATCTGTTTGCATTTGGAGAGGAAGATGATGTCTGTCTGTATCTGTGCGAGTTTTTTCATGAAGCTGACAGATTTCCACTCTATACGGCTAAATTCAGTGCCTTGCATAATCACAGGTTTCAGAGTAGCAGCCGTGTTAGTCTGTATTCGCAAAAAGAAAAGGAGTACTTGTGGCACCTTAGAGACTAACAAATTTATTAGAGCATAAGCTTTCGTGAGCTACAGCTCACTTCATCGGATGCATTTGGTGGAAAAAACACAGGAGAGATTTATATACACACACACAGAGAACATGAAACAATGGGTTTATCATACACACTGTAAGGAGAGTGATCACTTAAGATAAGCCATCACCAACAGCAGGGGGGGGAAGGAGGAAAACCTTTCATGGTGACAAGCAGGTAGGCTAATTCCAGCAGTTAACAAGAATATCAGAGGAACAGTGGGGGGTGGGGTGGGAGGGAGAAATACCATGGGGAAATAGTTTTACTTTGTGTAATGACTCATCCATTCCCAGTCTCTATTCAAGCCTAAGTTAATTGTATCCAGTTTGCAAATTAATTCCAATTCAGCAGTCTCTCGTTGGAGTCTGTTTTTGAAGCTTTTTTGTTGAAGTATAGCCACTCTTAGGTCTGTGATCGAGTGACCAGAGAGATTGAAGTGTTCTCCAACTGGTTTTTGAATGTTATAATTCTTGACGTCTGATTTGTGTCCATTCATTCTTTTACGTAGAGACTGTCCAGTTTGGCCAATGTACATGGCAGAGGGGCATTGCTGGCACATGATGGCATATATCACATTGGTAGATGCGCAGGTGAACGAGCCTCTGATAGTGTGGCTGATGTGATTAGGCCCTATGATGGTATCCCCTGAATAGATATGTGGACAGAGTTGGCAACGGGCTTTGTTGCAAGGATAGGTTCCTGGGTTAGTGGTTCTGTTGTGTGGTGTGTGGTTGCTGGTGAGTATTTGCTTCAGATTGGGGGGCTGTCTGTAAGCAAGGACTGGTCTGTCTCCCAAGATCTGAGAGAGCGATGGCTCGTCCTTCAGGATAGGTTGTAGATCCTTGATGATGCGTTGGAGGGGTTTTAGTTGGGGGCTGAAGGTGATGGCTAGTGGCGTTCTGTTGTTTTCTTTGTTGGGCCTGTCCTGTAGTAGGTGACTTCTGGGTACTCTTCTGGCTCTGTCAATCTGTTTCTTCACTTCAGCAGGTGGGTACTGTAGTTGTAGGAATGCATGATAGAGATCTTGTAGGTGTTTGTCTCTGTCTGAGGGGTTGGAGCAAATGCGGTTATATCGTAGCGCTTGGCTGTAGACAATGGATCGAGTGGTATGATCTGGATGAAAGCTAGAGGCATGTAGGTAGGAATAGCGGTCAGTAGGTTTCCGATATAGGGTGGTGTTTATGTGACCATCGCTTATTAGCACCGTAGTGTCCAGGAAGTGGATCTCTTGTGTGGACTGGTCCAGGCTGAGGTTGATGGTGGGATGGAAATTGTTGAAATCATGGTGGAATTCCTCAAGAGCTTCTTTTCCATGGGTCCAGATGATGAAGATGTCATCAATGTAGCGCAAGTAGAGTAGGGGCATTAGGGAACGAGAGCTGAGGAAGCGTTGTTCTAAGTCAGCCATAAAAATGTTGGCATACTGTGGGGCCATGCGGGTACCCATCGCAGTGCCGCTGATTTGAAGGTATACATTGTCACCAAATGTGAAATAGTTATGGGTCAGGACAAAGTCACAAAGTTCTGCCACCAGGTTAGCCGTGACAGTATCGGGGATACTGTTCCTGACGGCTTGTAGTCCATCTTTGTGTGGAATGTTG
The DNA here is from genome assembly GCF_009764565.3 of Dermochelys coriacea. Taxonomy (NCBI): domain Eukaryota; kingdom Metazoa; phylum Chordata; order Testudines; family Dermochelyidae; genus Dermochelys; species Dermochelys coriacea. The sequence continues at coordinate 32,017,808 of NC_050076.1, read as the reverse complement.
GTGTAGAGGGCTTCTACATCCATAGTGGCTAGGATGGTGTTTTTAGGAAGATCACCAATGGACTGTAGTTTCCTCAGGAAATCAGTGGTGTCTCGAAGATAGCTGGGAGTGCTGGTAACGAAGGGCCTGAGGAGGGAGTCTACATAGCCAGACAATCCTGCTGTCAGGGTGCCAATGCCTGAGATGATGGGGCGTCCAGGATTTCCAGGTTTATGGATCTTGGGTAGCAGATAGAATACCCCAGGTCCTGGCTCCAGGGGTGTGTCTGTGCGGATTTGATACCGAAAGGACTGAAGGTAAAAAATCCATTACAATCTACATACCACACAGACTATGCTGACAGCTTGTGCCACACACTCTCAAGGAAACTGCGGAACCACCTGATCAACATCCTCTACAGCAAACAGGGAAAGATTAAGAATGAGCTCTCAAAACTGGATACTCTCATAAAGAACCAACCTTCCACACAAACTTCCTCGTGGCTGGACTTTACAAAAACTAGACAAGCCATTTACAAAACACACTTTGATTCTCTACAAAAGAAAAAGGACACTAAGCTATCTAAACTACTATATGCCACAAGGGGCCACAACAATGGTTCCCGTAACCCACCAAGCAATATTGTTAATCTATCCAACTATACTCTTAGCCCAGCGGAAGAATCTGTCCTATCTCGGGGCCTCTCCTTTTGCCCCTCCACCCCCACGAACATGATACAGTTCTGTGGTGACCTAGAATCCTATTTTCGACGTCTCAGACTCAAGGAATATTTCCAACACACCTCTGACCAACATATTAACCCACAGAGACCTTCCTGCCAACACTACAAAAAGAAGGATTCTAGGTGGACTCCTCCTGAAGGTCGAAACAGCAGCCTGGATTTCTACATAGACTGCTTCCGCCGACGTGCACGAGCTGAAATTGTGGAAAAGCAGCATCGCTTACCCCATAACCTCAGCCATGCAGAACACAGTGCCATCCACAGCCTCAGAAACAACTCTGACATCATAATCAAAAAGGCTGACAAAGGAGGTGCTGTCGTCATCATGAATAGGTCAGAGTATGAACAAGAGGCTACTAGGCAGCTCTCCAACACCACTTTCTACAAGCCATTACCCTCTGATCCCACTGAGAGTTACCAAAAGAAACTACAGCATTTGCTCAAGAAACTCCCTGAAAAAGCACAAGAACAAATCCGCACAGACACACCCCTGGAGCCAGGACCTGGGGTATTCTATCTGCTACCCAAGATCCATAAACCTGGAAATCCTGGACGCCCCATCATCTCAGGCATTGGCACCCTGACAGCAGGATTGTCTGGCTATGTAGACTCCCTCCTCAGGCCCTTCGTTACCAGCACTCCCAGCTATCTTCGAGACACCACCGATTTCCTGAGGAAACTACAGTCCATTGGTGATCTTCCTAAAAACACCATCCTAGCCACTATGGATGTAGAAGCCCTCTACACCAACATTCCACACAAAGATGGACTACAAGCCGTCAGGAACAGTATCCCCGATACTGTCACGGCTAACCTGGTGGCAGAACTTTGTGACTTTGTCCTGACCCATAACTATTTCACATTTGGTGACAATGTATACCTTCAAATCAGCGGCACTGCGATGGGTACCCGCATGGCCCCACAGTATGCCAACATTTTTATGGCTGACTTAGAACAACGCTTCCTCAGCTCTCGTTCCCTAATGCCCCTACTCTACTTGCGCTACATTGATGACATCTTCATCATCTGGACCCATGGAAAAGAAGCTCTTGAGGAATTCCACCATGATTTCAACAATTTCCATCCCACCATCAACCTCAGCCTGGACCAGTCCACACAAGAGATCCACTTCCTGGACACTACGGTGCTAATAAGCGATGGTCACATAAACACCACCCTATATCGGAAACCTACTGACCGCTATTCCTACCTACATGCCTCTAGCTTTCATCCAGATCATACCACTCGATCCATTGTCTACAGCCAAGCGCTACGATATAACCGCATTTGCTCCAACCCCTCAGACAGAGACAAACACCTACAAGATCTCTATCATGCATTCCTACAACTACAGTACCCACCTGCTGAAGTGAAGAAACAGATTGACAGAGCCAGAAGAGTACCCAGAAGTCACCTACTACAGGACAGGCCCAACAAAGAAAACAACAGAACGCCACTAGCCATCACCTTCAGCCCCCAACTAAAACCCCTCCAACGCATCATCAAGGATCTACAACCTATCCTGAAGGACGAGCCATCGCTCTCTCAGATCTTGGGAGACAGACCAGTCCTTGCTTACAGACAGCCCCCCAATCTGAAGCAAATACTCACCAGCAACCACACACCACACAACAGAACCACTAACCCAGGAACCTATCCTTGCAACAAAGCCCGTTGCCAACTCTGTCCACATATCTATTCAGGGGATACCATCATAGGGCCTAATCACATCAGCCACACTATCAGAGGCTCGTTCACCTGCGCATCTACCAATGTGATATATGCCATCATGTGCCAGCAATGCCCCTCTGCCATGTACATTGGCCAAACTGGACAGTCTCTACGTAAAAGAATGAATGGACACAAATCAGACGTCAAGAATTATAACATTCAAAAACCAGTTGGAGAACACTTCAATCTCTCTGGTCACTCGATCACAGACCTAAGAGTGGCTATACTTCAACAAAAAAGCTTCAAAAACAGACTCCAACGAGAGACTGCTGAATTGGAATTAATTTGCAAACTGGATACAATTAACTTAGGCTTGAATAGAGACTGGGAATGGATGAGTCATTACACAAAGTAAAACTATTTCCCCATGGTATTTCTCCCTCCCACCCCACCCCCCACTGTTCCTCTGATATTCTTGTTAACTGCTGGAATTAGCCTACCTGCTTGTCACCATGAAAGGTTTTCCTCCTTCCCCCCCCTGCTGTTGGTGATGGCTTATCTTAAGTGATCACTCTCCTTACAGTGTGTATGATAAACCCATTGTTTCATGTTCTCTGTGTGTGTGTATATAAATCTCTCCTGTGTTTTTTCCACCAAATGCATCCGATGAAGTGAGCTGTAGCTCACGAAAGCTTATGCTCTAATAAATTTGTTAGTCTCTAAGGTGCCACAAGTACTCCTTTTCTATTCACCTGACTGTATTTCTATTGCAGTAATGCAAGCTTGTGCAAACCAGGAAAATTTCACTGAGCTTTAACTGCCCTTTCTTTGCTTTTGTAATATTTCTTTTAATTCAGCACTGGACTCATCCCCTCAGCTGGATCTATAGCGCAAGGGTCATTAGAGAGCAGTGCTGGGCATTTCAAGTTTATGTTAAGGACTCATTCTCCCAAATGGCTTCAATTCCTCTTCTAGGGTTTGCAGGGTGCCCTGTATTTTGTAGTCTAAAGCTGACATGGGAATGTATAAATTCTCTAGGCTAATTAGCAGCATCAAAATGTCCTCCTGTATAGTGTTATGGATAAATACATGCTCACACCATGAAAAGCCAGTTTAAAAAAATATGGCTAAACAGGACTATTTCTAAATATCACTAGTCCGTGGGTCAACAATAAAAATGGACATATGAATTTCCTGTTCAGTTTCCACTGTATGAGTCATCATTCTGCCAATTTTTTTTAATTTGACTATTAAATTGAACCATGCTTGTAAAAATTGATTTGTGACTGCCAAATACAATTGTTAATTAGAGATGGGATAAGTGTCTACTGTTTCCTGAGGCAATGTGAAAACTGGGTCAGTGGTATATAAAGAGCCTGACACTGATCTCCCATTCACTGAATCAATGCAACTATTCCAGTGAAAAACTGGAATATGAGAGACCAGTATCAACCACAGAGTATCTGATACAGAGTGTGGGTTCTGGTTTGAGCCTTTAAGTGCCACCACCATCATCCTTCAAAATGGAATTTCATAGACCATATGAACCTTATTTCCAGGGGAGATGGAATGCTTGCAGCAGGAAATTTATATGTTGCTAAAACAAGGCTTGCTGTGCACAGCCATAGCAGTTACAACATAAGATATATCATAAAGCATGAGGGGAAGTTATTGGAATGTGTCTTTTTAAGAGATTGGTGACCATGTGCATGTTAATGCAACTACACAGGAAACAAGGCAAGAATTACCTAAAGAGGCAAACATGGAACTTTCCATTGTGGAAAGGCAAGTTAAGTGAGGTTGGAAATTCTTTGACAAGAAGTATTAAAATTGGATTTTGAAGAAAGGAATCAGCCTGACAGCAAAATGCTTTCTCCACTGTGTGTGGGATATAAATTAGGCAATTGTATATTTTTTTCAAAGACTTAGCGGAATTGTCCAATTTTCTTCTGACATCTTTCAGTTTGATTCTGGACTGCTATCACCTACATAGCATGCATCAAAGATAAAAATATTCACTAGTTCTTTTCTCATTAAAACGTCAGATTCTGGAGCCAAAAATGTAAATGTCTGTCTCAGTTTCCTGCTAAATTAAATGCACACTTCTTGGTTTTACTAAGAATGAACAATGTTGGAATTCTGGACAGGAGAATGTGATTAGATCTGTCAGAGCAGAGAGAGTGAGAAAATCTTTCTTATCAGTTGCTTGTACCTGTGGCTTTATTTTTTGGGGATAGTAGTGACTAACTTACTTTTCCATTCCCTCCGCTCCTTTTTTTAAAAATACTGAAAAAGAGCACTAACTGAGAGCCTCAGCACCCATATCACTGAAGCAGAACTATGGATTAAAGTGAAAGATTTAGGAAGAAATGGAAAATTGGTTCATCAGTGCAATACAACAGGAATGATCTTTCTGAAGAAATTAAATTATTGGAAAATGTAATATAATATAAAAAATTAAAACCCTGATAATAAAAAAATGATAGCTATATGAACCAAGTCAATCAGCAGATAGCTAAACTCCAACTATGCCAACCTCTTTGATAATGGGTAATAAAATTTAAAAAAGTCTACCAATCTAGTTGCTTTTTACTCCATTTGTGAAACATATAGGAATAGTAACAGCTTGTTAGCTGATGCCAGGCATAAGGAAATCAGTCTCAATGAATTTTACTCCATTGTTTATATTGATAGGGGCAATTCATCTTAGGGTAAAAGACGGCAATATGTGATGCTGATAATGGGACTCATGCCACAAAAGAGGCAATTGCTATCCTAAAATGCATCACTGATGGTGTGCATTAATTTATAAGTAATTCCTTTACTGAAGGAGAGAGAGAATAAATGTCCTTGATGGATCATTTCACAAATAGGCAAAAGGAAATTACTTCCCTGTAATTCTCACTCTCTAATGGCCTGATTTTGCAAGGTGCTAGACAGACTCAACTCCTAAAGGTATAGCTTGTAACAGAGCCCTGCATTTTGGCTGAGGAGAGCACTATGAGAGGAGTGCTCTTAATACAACCCTGGAAGTGACTGCACAGGCCAAGAGGCTCTTATGTAACATAAGCATAGCTGCTGACTCCATGGGTGCTCCAGGGCTCTACCACCCACAGAAAAAAAATAGGGGTTCTGAGCACCCACCAGCCACATCTTTTTGGCAGTGCTGCTGATCAGCTGTTTGGCGGGGTCGCCAATCACTGTTTGGTGGCTGGTGGGAGATGTTCAGGGGAGAGCAGAGAGCAATGAGTGGCAGGTGGGGAGCCTCAGGGAGGGTGCTGGAGTGAGGGGGGGAAGAGGTGGAGTGAGGGTGGGGCCTCAGGGGAAGGGACAGTGTAGAGGTGTGGCCTCAGGGCAGAGTAGGGGTGGAACACCCACCGGGAATAATAGAAGTCAACATCTGTGAACATAAGCATAGTCTACAGCATTGCTCCTTTCTGGTGGCTGCATATATTAACCACATTTTAAATAGATTCCACTAGTTTGGGATTAAGAAATCAGATGCTTTCTCCTAAATTTGCATCTCTCATTGAGCAGTGAAATGTGCTGCTGGAAAGCTGTTAAATCACCTGGTGATCTGTTAACCAGTAGAATGAACTCCACTATGAAATATAGCTAAAAAAAACATTGTGGAAACAGTGAATACAAGCATTTTCAGGCAAGGGTGAGAGAAGATGAAAGTTATATTGGAACTGGTTAAAAGAAAATGGCTAAAAATATCTACTTTAAGCTGAAATGTCAATACAGTATTAATAGAGTTGTTGCATTTGGGAAACTCAGCTTTGAACTTCTGAAGCTACAAGGAAGTCTGCATGTGTTCTTTTTTCCTAACAGCTTCTGACAAAGGCCTTTCATAGAAATTAAGTGACGGGCTCAACCCTGCTGATAAATGAGGCAGGAGTCATCTTTGCCTCGACAATGTAATTAAACAATTGCCAACTGAGATAAAGAAGGTGCATATGAAAAGAATTGTTAGTGCCAGAACTAAAAAGGCGGGGTTTGTTTTCCTTGCAATTTATGTAGGTGGAGCAATTTCCTTTTTTAACATCTATGTCAGTCCTTTTATTTATAAGCAATAGTTTAACTTCCTTATACTTTTCTGTTTTTTTCCCTTTAATTGGATCATGACTTTGCTTTCCACTTACTTTCTGTCCATTAAAAATAGTTGACTATGGTTCCTATGTCACTATAAAACCCCTCCGTGCCATCAGTAATTAGGGCTTTGATTTCTGACATTTTATATGTTAAAAAAATGAAACACCATCCCAAGTGACTAGTGGAAGAGAGTACATTATGTGTCACCATATTTACAGTGTGATGTGAAGAAATGATATATGCCAATTATTTGGACATGCAGTCTGCTCCAGCATTCTGACAGTGGAACTTGCCTTCAGTATAGCAGTGCCTGAAGCAGTGACAGCATTGGAGGCAGTATCAGTGTTTCCATTATGAACCCCACTTTTCAGTTATTTAAAAATTTAGTAATACCACATTTGTTCCTGGCTAAAATGTGACACCCATAGATTCTGCTGTGGAGAAGGTTTTAAAATTCCTATCTTAGAAAGTGTGGGAAGTCACTCAGCTTAAAAACAAAGGATTTAGAAGTTATTCAATTTTTTTGTCTACGTAAATAGCAGGTTATTAGAGGTAATGTTTTGAAAATGGCCAGTAACCACAACAGGACTAAAGAAGGCCTTGTTCAGGTTAAAGTTGGATTTTCTTTGGAAAGTGATAGAGCCTGGCTCTCTTGTTTAACTTGGAAACACATTGGCATTCATCCACCTTTGGCATAGAATGGGACAGAAAATTGTGGATAAAATGAAAAGGAGGAGTGAGCATGCAGCAATTTACAACAAACCACGCACTGGTTTCAAAGTCCTCTGAACATATGGCTTATCACACAAAAGGCAAAATCCTGGCTCCATTGAAGCCAGTGGGAGTTTTGCTATTGACTTCAGTGTAGCCAGGATTTCACCCAAGGCCTCACTGATCCCCAAAAGCTTTACAAGGATCATGTTCAAAGTAAAAATTAACAGGTCTCTAGCAATTTCTCCAGAAAAACTAAATGGCTCTCTATTAATGCTCAAGCCTCAGGTTTTTTTCTAACTTTCCTTGGTGTGAATTATGGCAGTTGATGGTCAAAAATAACAGTATCAAAAACATCAATAGGCTTAAACTATTATGAATCATATTCTTCCTAATCACATTATGAAATCAGTTAGAGTCTGGGCATTGCACAGATTACTTCTGTGTACCTTTTTCATTGTGTATGAATCTGTTCACTTGTTCTCTGTGTTGAAGAAAGCAATCTCTGGGCATGTATTTGACTATGGTTGCACAAATGCTATCTCCATGTTGATGCAGCGATGTGTAGGCTGTAAGTGGTTTTGGTCTGTCACTGGGCAGCCTGTGCCTTTCTCCTGATGCAACAGGGATTTGAGTGTGAAATAAAAAAAACACCAAGCAAACAAAAACTTGTGCAAAAAAAAAAAGTCATTCAGGTATCTATGGATTTATGCCTGCAGATGGATGTTTGCAGCACCCGCACATTTCAGCAATGACAAGAAGCAACTGGATTTTGGAAGATTTATATAAGATGTCATGCTCAAAATAGGTGTGCTGTTTTCCCACATCACAGATTTACTAAAAAGCCCCATAGTCTTTGCTTACTCAGGAAAATGCAACACTTACCTGTAAGACCAGCAGCTTCTGCTGACAGGAAGGCACTCCAAGACAGGAGGAAGAACAGGCCTATTTCCAACATGGGGAACTCACACAGCTTTGTAAATTTTGTCAAGTGCTAAAAAATACTAAGGAAAAAAAGCAAACAGCTTTGCAGCCTAAATTCAACCCCACCATCATAAATGAAATAATGCACCGTAAAACTATTCAGTTGTATCATACAAAGTACATAAGCATGTGCCTTCAATGGGACCGTAAGATTATAAATGTTATTAAGTGCTTTGCTGGATCAAGGCCTAAGTGATTGAATTTAGCATTAATTTTCCAGCATTAGTCTACTTCACATATCTACTTCTATTTATATTAGCCGTTGAAATGTGTTCATGTCATATGGTTTCAAAGAAATGTGGCTGTGAAAAGGTGATATGGCAACAAGATAATCAAAAAGCCAAGTTGGTCCTTGGCCTTTATTGTCTCTGTCAAAAGGGAAGGTCAATTTTACTATGTAGCCTTTAAATGGAATCAGTTTACAAAGCATAATTGGTGCTTCAGAACTGGACTCTCAAAGGAATCAAGATGCGGAAGCTGATTAACACATTAGTGGTTTGTTTAGTCATTTATACTTGTTCAAAGTGAGTGTAAGTTGCTACTGTTGTGATTTGGCAGCATTTTTACACCAACGGATGTAAATGACTAAACAAGATATAGGGAAATGGAGAATCACGCCTTTCCCAGGTTGGATATGCTGCACTTTAATTTAGCTTGGCTTGTACTTTGTTTAATTACTGCTACTACATAAATTATAAATTAAACAAATACTGTATTTTATGTGAGCATCTCAAAATACTTTGCAAACATTAATTGTTACTGTACCCATTTTAAGGCAGCATTCACCGAGGTATAGAGAAATTAAGGGCTGAATCCTCAAAGGTAGTTAGGCAGCTAACTACCTTTGAGGCTCTGGGCCTAAGGGCTTGTCTACTAGAAACTTAAGTCACCTGTTAAGTTAGCTGTGAAACTGATAAATATGATGGCTAACAGCTAATGTAAATAATGCAATGTCTACACAGACACTGCATCGACCTAACTACTCTGACATAAGCCCTACGCTTCTCGTTGAGGTGGACTTATTACGTCGGTGTCGTAGGGCACTTACATCGGTGGGAGCAAGGCTGTAGTGTGTACACTGACATAGCAAAAAGAAAAGGAGTACTTGTGGCACCTTAGAGACTAACAAATGTATTAGATCATAAGCTTTCGTGAGCTACAGCTCACTGCATTGGATGCATCCAATGAAGTGATGATGCATCCAATGAAGTGAGCTGTAGCTCAAGAAAGCTTATGCTCTAATACATTTGTTAGTCTCTAAGGTGCCACAAGTTCTCCTTTTCTTTTTTTTTCATAAGGAAGAAAGCTGCCTTATGTTGACCTAACTCCATAGCATAGACCAATGGTAAGCATTTTGCCTAAAGTCCCACAGTGAATCACTATCAGAGTTTAAGATAGAACCCAGGAGTCTTGGCTCCTTTTGCCTTTTCCACACAGTCTTCCACACAAGACAACACTTCTGATTTTTATCCAGTTACATTATATTCCCACGCAGTTGTATGGGTCAGTTAAAATGTAGCAACTACTGGGGAGGCTGAGTGTGGTATGAAGCAAGGGTTTCATTACATGAATTTATGTTAGTGTCAGGTGGAACAGCACAGGAGAATTTTGATGTCATGGTGCTTTAATTTTCTCAGGAATGCTAAAATACTAACAGGTACTTCATAACCTGTAATCCCATGACTTTGTCAGTGGCTGTGAGCTCTGTCAAGGAGGTAAGATCAGTCCTTGGAGTAAGGTTGCACCATACATACTCTCCTCCCCTCGCCCAGTCTGGTCCAGCGTGGTGATCCATTACTCGTTGATTGAAAGGACTGGTCAGCATGATAATGTTTTGGGGAGAAATAAAATAAATGGGGAAAGACAGAGGGATTTCAGGAGAGTCTCCCAAACAAGAGAATTTGGGGTCCAGTCCTGCACCTTTTACTCATGTGAATAGTCCTTAGACACAAAGGAAGTCTTACTGAGGTCAATGAGACTACTTACAGGAGTAAGGGCTATAGATTTGGGGCCAGATCCTCAGCTGGTTAAAATCAGCTCTATTGAAATCATTGAACCTGTGTTGATTTTCTCCAGCTGAGGACCTGGCTTTGTTTACAGAGCCTCTTCAAACCCATGGTCAAGAAGTTCAAGCTCAAAGTAAAGATGGTCAGTCTTAAATCACAGATAGCCCTGGAAGTTCTTTTCAAGGCAAACAGACTTTCAAACTTGCAGAGTTTTTTCTGTTTGAAAAACAATAAAGGATATTAAAGCTGTGACAATAGCGTACGAGGACCCCATTGCAAATGATCCGGCAAAGATCCCCAGGAAATTCCCCACAGACTGGAAGAAAGCAGCAGCATCAAATGTGTTAGGACTCTGCTTGGGACTGTAAACAGATATCGAACTGAAAAGAAGACAAGGGAAAGAGAGGAAAATAATGAATTAAATCACATTATCGTTATAGTGAAATCAAGTGTTAAACATACCCACTTTGTAGGCACTCACAATGCAAGAGAATGTTTCTCAGGGCTGTTAGCAAAATAGAAAGGCAAGAAAAAGGAGAGTAGGAGGAAAGGGTTTATTTTTCAAGGCGATAACCTGAGAATCAGTGGTTTGCTGCCAGTCAGTAAACATTTTTATACTAGGATTGTCATAAACAATATTGTTTCCAAGCCAGCTAGGCATTAAACCATGGTAGGTGTATAAAGAATATGCAGGGAAAATAGATAACTTTGAATTATTTATTGGCCATATTTCTTTGGAGATGTTATAAATTCACAAATATTTCTGGTAAAAAGTGCATTTTTATGGCTGAGGCACAAATGGGCGATACAAATCACAGTATGTACCAAATCTTCAGCAGTGATGCTGTCATAAACCACAAACTAGTTTCCTTCCCTAGCATAACCCTTTGTAAACAAAATGGTGAACATGTCAAGAGCTGCACAATATGAAACCCCAGGGAAAAACAAGAGGCCTGTTTTCCCAGAGAAAGAAACTGCTGTAGTTGCCAGAGGTCGTCTTTTATATCCAGTCTCTGGCTGTAACCATCAAGATTATTTTCTTATGGGAAATTACTCCACCAATGGCAAGGCCATATCTTTAAACATTTTTGAGGGCATCAAATTTGCTATTTACTACTAGTGACATGATGCCCAGAATGCTAATGATTCCGCCAAGTGTGAATGTATTTCTGCTTGTTGTAATATAAAAATTAACAGATGTCCTGTAGCCCCAAGCTTCACAAATACTAATTAAACAATGTTTCAGATTTTTGTGGTTCTGTTGCTTTTGACACTTGAGATCTTTTATGCTCACTGTCAAAGAAAATAAGTGATCTTGGCAGTGGATTTTAGAACGGAGTATGCATTGCTGTAAAATGATTGGTATTTTAAACATTAAAACTAGGTGATTTTAAATTGGGGTGAATATTTCATGCTAATGGACGTGTTCTTAATGTTCGTCTCTGCAACTGGATGTTTTCTGTCTGGAGATTAGGCAGCAGAGATGCAGCTCTGTATTCCAGCAGAAGAGAAAAACAAAACAAAAACCTTTTGTAGTGATAATCAGGATGGGCCATTTCCAGCAGTTGACAAGAATGTGTGAGGAACAGTAGGGGGGAAAAATTAAACATGGGGAAATAGTTTTACTTTGTGTAATGACATACCCACTCCCAGTCTTTATTCAAGAATAATGTAATGGTGTCTAGTTTGCAAATTAATTCCAATTCAGCAATCTCTCATTGGAGTCTGTTTTTGAAGTTTTTTTGTTGTAATATTGCCACTTTTAGCTCTGTAATCGAGTGACCAGAGAGACTGAAGTGTTCTCCAACTGGTTTTTGAATGTTATAATTCTTGATGTCTGATTTGTGTCCATTTATTCTTTTACATAGAGACTGTCCTGTTTGGCCAATGTACATGGCAGAGGGGCATTGCTGGCACATGATGGCATATATCACATTGGTAGTTTTTTTTTCTCTCCTGCTGGTAATAGCTCACCTTACCTGATCACTCTCGTTACAGTGTGTATGATAACACCCACTGTTTCATGTTCTCTGTGTATATAAAATCCCCCTACTGTATTTTCCACTGCATGCATCTGATGAAGTGAGCTGTAGTTCACGAAAGCTCACGAAAAATAAATTTGTTAGTCTCTAAGGTGCCACAAGTACTCCTTTTCTTTTTGGGGATACAGACTAACAAGGCTGCTACTCTGAAACCTGTTACTAAGTATAGTAACTTATAATACTTGCTAAGTATTATCATGTTAACTAAGTCTTTATTTAGGCAAACTTAGCATATTAAGTTCTTTTATCATTGTCTAATCCACAAATCACCCAGAGCTTTCCATTTTTGAATATCCTCCAATTATCAGCATATTTTAAATATTAAGGTGTCCAGAACTGAACGTTCTATTATAGGTGCATTTATTCCAATGACAAATATAATACCACCTAGCTCTCATAGAGTGCTTTTCATTAGCGGAGCTCAAAGAAGGTCAGCATTGGTATCTTCATTTTACAAATGGGGAAACTGAGGCACAGAGTGGTGCAATGACTTGCCTGAAGTGTCTCAGAGCAGTGGCAGGCCTAGAACCAAGGTGTCTAGCATCCAAGTTCAGCGCTTGATCCACAGGGCCACATCATCTCTCTCTAGAAAATGATTTTTGCCTCAATGGATGATGACTTGTTATACAATATGTAAGCCAAAAATCACACTGTATATTTTTAACAACATACCACCTTATGAGCACCTATTTAAGTTACTGCCATCTATAACATCTGGTGCAGATCATTTCCAAAATTCTTGCTTTACAAATATTCTCTCCCTCTCCCACCCCTCCCGCTCCTCATCATCACTGCTCTGTGTTGTTTTTTATCCAGTATTTCTCCAGATTGAATCCCATTTGGTGTTTTCCTGACCACAGTTTTTTCCTTTAGACTATTCTTTGATCCTCACTAGTGTGCACAGTACTTTCTAGTTTAGTACTATCCACAAGGGATGAAATCCTGTTCCCATTGAAGTCAGTGGCAATACTCTCATTGACATCAACAGAGCCAGGATTTCACCCTGGATGTTTACCGCTGTAACATGGCAGGGCTTCTCAGCAGTTTACAAAGGATCTACTGACATGCTCACAGCCTCCTTCAAGCAGTCTTATTGTCCAAATCTAAACAAAACAAATACAAACAGCTCCTTGGCTCATTCTGGATCACAAACTCCAGGGGATGTTCCCCCTTTTACCTTTCAGGCTCTCATAGCCTCCCTACACAGGGGACTCTGGCAGTCCTGCTTCCTAACTCTGACTCACTGGTGTCTTCCCTTCCCTAGCCCCAGGGGCCTCTTTTAAAGCCTATTCTGGATCAGCTGACGCAGACAGGTGCACTGGTCCTGCTCCTCCTTAAAAGGTCAGTGTCACCCTATGACAACCCCTTTTCCAGGTCATCACTGAAGATGCTAAATAACATTGAGCCTAACTCCAGTTCTTGCCCTCAAGCTACTTATTTGACACTAAAGCAAAATGTCACAAGATAACACTTCACACTGAAGACAGTCACAGTTAAACATGCATGTCTCTAGTCTTGGTTCCCCCACTCCCTAAACTCTAACAACATTCTGTATGAACCCTATTTCCACTCATCGACCTTCTGTGCCTGATGCAAAGGAGTGAGCTATGCTAACAAAAGCTGTGTGCAAGAGACTATAAAGATAATGTTACTGTTTTATATTTAAACAAAATGTTTAATTGTTAAATATTAAAGTTTTTATTGTTAAATTAATATTATAGCAAAATGGAGACTTTACTGGTTCTTCCACACAAGTGGATTAAGGTTAAACATAATCCAGATCCACCAAAAATGCATGGAGTCATAGATTCCAAGGCCAGAAGGGACCATTATAAACATCTAGTCTGACCTCCTGCATAGCACAGGCCACAGAACTCCTCCAAAATAATTCCTGTTTGAACTAGACCATATCTTTAAAAAAAATCCAGTCATGATTTAAAAATAGCCAGTGATCAAGAATCCACCATGACCTTTGCTAAATTGTTCCAATGATTAGTTACCCTCACTGTTTTACACTCAAAATTATCATCAAAAAGTGCTCTTTTGGAAAAGTTGGGAGGAGCAGGGTGAAGAGAAATTTTGAACATCTTCAGAGTTTGGCAATCAAATTGACCTAATGAACCCTGGATCATAGTTGGAGGATAAGGGAGACTTTATTGTCTCACCCTCTCTAAAAGTTAGGGGAAAATGTCCCACAAACACCTCCCCCAGTGGCTACAGCTATGACCTTGTGCAAATCATTAACCCACCCACCTCTCTTTTCCTGATCTACAAGATGGAATTAACAATAATATTTAAGATATGTCTACACTGCTTCTGTGAGGTGTGATTACAGCAAGTGTAGATATACCTGAGCTAGCTTTGATCTAACCAGATCAAACGCTCCAGTGTGAGCAACAGAGGGGCTAGTCACCCAAATATGATCCCATCCAAGACCATAGATATATATGGGAGGAGAGGATAGCCCCTCCCACTGCTCACATGCCTGAAGCTACTATTTTAGTGTTCTAGCATTATGTCTCCTTCACACCCAGCCTGAAATATAGATATACTTTTAGACTGCAAGACTGCTGGTCTTCCTATGTGTTTGTACAGCAATTACTGTTCAGGGCTCCAATGCTGAATGGGGCCTTTGAGCACTACTGTAACAAAAATAAAATAAAGATGGCTCATCTTAAGTGATCACTCTCCTTACAGTGTGTATGATAAAACCCATTGTTTCATGTTCTCTGTGTGTGTATATAAATCTCCCCTCGGTATTTTCCACCAAATGCATCCGATGAAGTGAGCTGTAGCTCACGAAAGCTTATGCTCAAATAAATTTGTTAGTCTCTAAGGTGCCACAAGTACTCCTTTTCTTTTTGCAAATACAGATTAAAATGGCTGCTACTCTGAAACCTGTCATTATGCAAGGCACTGAATTTAGCCGTATAGAGTGGAAAGTGGAAATCTGTCAACTTCATGAAAAAACTCGTACAGATACAGACAGACATCATATTCCTCTCCAAATGCAAACAGATGGACATCATACCAAAAGGACTGAAGGTGAAAAATCCATTACAATCTACATACCACACAGACTATGCTGACAGCTTGTGCCACACACTCTTAAAGAAACTGCGGAACCACCTGATCCACATCCTCTACAGCAAACAGGGAAAGACTACGAATGAGCTCTCAAAACTGGATAATCTCATAAAGAACCAACCTTCCACACAAACTTCCTCGTGGCTGGACTTTACAAAAACTAGACAAGCCATTTACAACACACACTTTGCTTCTCTACAAAAGAAAAAGGACACTAAGCTATCTAAACTACTACATGCCACAAGGGGCCACAACAGTGGTTCCCGTAACCCACCCAGCAATATTGTTAATCTATCCAACTATGCTCTTAACCCAGCAGAAGAATCTGTCCTATCTTGGGGCCTCTCCCTTGCATTGGCACCCTGACAGCAGGATTGTCTGGCTATGTAGACTCCCTCCTCAGGCCCTACATTACCAGCACTCCCAGCTATCTTCGAGACACCACTGACTTCCTGAGGAAACTACAATCCATTGGTGATCTTCCTAAAAACACCATCCTAGCCACTATGGATGTAGAAGCCCTCTACACCAACATTTCACACAAAGATGGACTACAAGCCGTCAGGAACAGTATCCCCGATAATGTCACGGCTAACCTGGTGGCTGAACTTTGTGACTTTGTCCTCACCCATAACTATTTCACATTTGGGGACAATGTATACCTTCAAGTCAGCGACACTGCGATGGGTACCCGCATGGCCCCACAGTATGCCAACATTTTTATGGCTGACTTAGAACAACGCTTCCTCAACTCTCGTCTCCTAATGCCCCTACTCTACTTGCGCTACATTGATGACATCTTCATCATCTGGACCCATGGAAAAGAAGCCCTTGAGGAATTCCACTATGATTTCAACAATTTCCATCCCACCATCAACCTCAGCCTGGACCAGTCTACACAAGAGATCCACTTCCTGGACACTATGGTGCTAATAAGCGATGGTCACATAAACACCACCCTATATCGGAAACCTACTGACCGCTATTCCTACCTACATGCCTCTAGCTTTCATCCAGATCATACCACACAATCCGTTGCCTACAGCCAAGCTCTACGATATAACCGCATTTGCTCCAACCCCTCAGACAGAGCCAAACACCTACAAGATCTCTATCATGCATTCTTACAACTACAATACCCACCTGCTGAAGTGAAGAAACAGATTGACAGAGCCAGAAGAGTACCCAGAAGTCACCTACTACATAAGTATAAAATCTAAAGGAGAGTTTGCTATGTCTCAGCATATAACATTCCAGTCACAAACAATAGCTTTTTGTTCTTCTTAAGCCTACACATGTCTTAAAACAAAGAGTGCCACAAGTACTCCTTTTCTTTTTGCGAATACAGAGTAACATGGCTGCTACTCTGAAACCTGTTAAAAATAAAATAATAATCTTTCCAAATAAAATCTAAATTGATTAAATATCATAGTCCAAGTTCTTTATAAGTATATATCACAGTTCATTCATAATGAAGAGAGTTTCTTGCCATAAACATTTTCTGGCCTGTGCATTTAGCAAAATGGCGGAATTTTCCTTTAGGTAATCCAAGGCATTTGAGGATTACAGCATGATTTTCCTCAGAATGTCATGACAGTTTTCTGGAGAGAAACTGGAGATGAGATTAAATCTTGTATTCCTCCTTTTACTCTTGAGGCCCAGCATGCCTAAGGCTAGCGTGACAGCATCAAAGAGAGAGATGTTAATCAATTGCAAACAACAGTACAGCACAAAGAATCCATGATTTTTATATAACCCAATGCTTGTAGCAGTTTAGCTGTGGAAAGAGACAACATGCTGCAGAAAACTTGCTGCAATACCTGAATCAGAATATGTTACAAAGAAAAGAAGGGTTCTAGTTAAGTACTCTGGTGTGTGATTAGCAACAGCAAATGAGAACAATAGCAATTGATTTTTGCAGAGATACAGGAGTTAATTTTCTGATTATACCATACTACAACATAACTAAAAGTAGTATCAATAACCAGGTGCTTCTTTCTTTCTTTCTTTCTTTCTTTCTTTCTTTCTTTCTTTCTTTCTTTCTTTCTTTCTTTCTTTCTTTCTTTCTTTCTTTCTTTCTCTTACAGTGTTATGTGACCATTGTGGAAAGAAAAGTCTTATGATCTGGGGAACAGAATACTTGTTTCCACTTGCTTTGTCGAAGTACTTGTCATTTCCTTAGTTAACCATCCTTCCTTTTCACTGTAGTATTGTATGATACATATTTAGCATAAAGGAATATTAGGGGAGCATGAAGGAGTCGTGTCTGGAGTTACAAAAGAAAACCAGCAATGCCTGAAATAATCTGCACTGAATGAAGTGGAACCTCCCTCAGCTGATAAGTAATTAAAGAAGTACATCAGGTGCTAGTTAATTCCATCAAGAAAAATAAGGTGGGATGGAAAAAAATACTACTTTCTCAGAGTTCAAGGTTGCATAAAAGATGGCAGCAAGAAGGTGGTCTTTCTCAAAATGATGTACAAACATGATTATACAAGTATAGGTAGAGTACAGGTATATAATATGTTACTGAAATGTGGGGTTTACAGACAAACAAATCTGACTGAACAGTTTCTACATCCATATAATTTTTTAAACTATGTGATTTTCCTTGATGCTGCTACAAAAACAAAACAAAACACAAACACATAATAAAACACCCCTACAGATGCTGAAACCAAAGGCAGACTCATCATTCATCTTAGCCTTCTGCAATGTAACCATTAGCACCAGAAGCTGGATTTGAAAGTGTATGAGTAGCAGCTAACACCCACACCCGCTTTTAGCAAACAACAATGCCATTAGGTCATTAAATCCTTCCAACCTTCCCAGCCCCCATGAAATTCATCCTAATCTACTAAGGCCAGTGTAGATGAACTATAAATCCAACACATTTGAGATTGGGTATGTGCTTCCCAGTCCCAAGACCACAAAAACAGATGGGAAGTGGAGATTGGAGATGCATCCCAGTGTAGGAATGCGTTGTGGCCAGCAAAAGCAGCCAATTACAGCGGTTATGGAGGCAGATACACAGGGATTGTGTCTTTCAGAGGAAAGCTGCCAAAATTAAGGTGGGTATTTATGGAACAAAACACTCTCCCTTTATTAATTATAAAATTTTAATAGTGGTCAAAAGGAGCAGGAATGTGGAGAATTTGCATTAAAACAAACAAACCAGGAAGGTCTCCAATATATTTTACCAAACAAAACCTTTTCTTTTAGCCCTACACTCTTGACAGTATTTGTGAGGTTTTCTAGATTTAAGACTCCAGATGTAAAAGCCAGATTTCATATATACACAATATATATGTATCTCCATTAAGCATACTGTTATATACACACAAGAACTGTAAACAGGATACTGATGGCCTGCTATTGGCTGCCTGTTCCTGCTCCTGTAGTTTTTCTGGGTATCCAAAATCTGTTCTCCTTTCAGAGTAGCAGCCGTGTAAGTCTGTATTCGCAAAAGAAAGGAGTACTTGTGGCACCTTAGAGACTAACAAATTTATTGAGCATAAGCTTTCAGTAAGCTGTAGCTCACTTCATCGGATGCATTCAGTGGAAAATATAGTTGGGAGATTTATATACATAGAGAACATGAAACAATGGGTGTTATCATACACACTGTAAGGAGAGTGATCACTTAAGATGAGCTGTTACCAGCAGGAGAGAGGGAGGAACCTTTTGTAGTGATAATCAAGGTGGGCCACTTCTAGCAGTTGACAAGAACATCTGAGGAACGGGGCGGGGGAGGGGGGGATAATAAACATGGGGAAATAGTTTTACTTTGTGTAATGACCCATCCACTCCCAGTCTCTATTCAAGCCTAAGTTAATTGTATCTAGTTTGCAAATTAATTCCAATTCAGCAGTCTCTCGTTGGAGTCTGTTTTTGACGGTTTTTTGTTGAAGAATAGCCACTCTTAGGTCTGTAATCGAGTGACCAGAGAGATTGAAGTGTTCTCAGACTGATTTTTGAATGTTATAATTCTTGACGTCTGATTTGTGTCCATTTATTCTTTTATGTAGAGATTGTCCAGTTTGACCAATGTACATGGCAGAGGGGCATTGCTGGCACATGATGGCATATATCACATTGGTAGATGTGCTGGTGAACGAGCCTCTGATAGTGTGGCTGATGTGATTAGGCCCTATGATGGTGTCCCCTGAATAGATATGTGGACACAGTTGGCAGCAGGCTTTGTTGCAAGGATAGGTTCCTGGGTTAGTGTTTCTGTTGTGTGGTTGCTGGTGAGTATTTGCTTCAGGTTGTGGGGCTGTCTGTAAGCAAGGACTGGCCTGTCTCCCAAGATCTGTGAGAGTGATGGGTCGTCCTTCAGGATAGGTTGTAGATCCTTGATGATGCATTGGAGAGGTTTTAGTTGGGGGCTGAAGGTGATGGCTAGTGGCGTTCTGTTATTTTCTTTGTTGGGCCTGTCCTGTAGTTGGTGACTCCTTTTCTTTTTGTGAATACAGGCTAACACGGCTGGTACTCTGAAACCTATCCTTTAATACAGGAGCCATCCCAATATTCTCCTTCTAGAGCTTGCTCTTTGAATTCTAAAAATGAGTCAACTGCTGCTGTCTACCAGCCATTTTGGAACCCATCATCAAGCTGTTGTCAGTTGCAGTTCCCTTTCCTCTATATCATATGTATTTTTGTTCTTTTTTATTGTTTCCAAACCCCTTTTTTGGGCTTTTCAGTATATAGTTTTTTTTCAGGGTGTCTTTTAAGCAGTAGTTTTGACCACTTTAATCTAGGTTAGCGTAGTCTGCTATAGCATAGATTCATAGATATTAAGGTCAGAAGGGACCATTATGATCATCTAGTCTGACCTCCTGCACAGTGCAGGCCACAGAATCTCACCCACCCACTCCTGCGATAAACCTCTCACCTATGTCTGAGTTATTGAAGTCTTCAAATCATGATTTAAAGACTTCAAGGAGCAGAGAATCCTCCAGCAAATGACCCATGCCCCTTGCTACAGAGGAAGGCGAAAAACCTCTAGGGCCTCTTCCAATCTGCCCTGGAGGAAATTCCTTCCCGACCCCAAATATGTCGATCAGCTGAACTCTGAGCATATGGGCAAGATACCGAGGAAAGAATTCTCTATAGTAACTCATGTAAAGCTCTTATGGTTTGTGGTAACTCTTCCTAATACAGCAAAGCAATCCCCTTGCAAGCTGGCTACCTGATAGCATCTATCAAGGTAACATGCATCCCAGAAATGTAAGGCAGTCACTGATTTTGTGGAGAACATTAAATTGACCGTTTGCCAAGAACAGCAATGTCTGCATGAAAAAATGCAAATTCATACTTTCAGCTAGATTTTCACTCACTCCAAAATCACTTATTAGAAATGAAGGGCCAGATTTACTTTGTGTCATTTCAGTGACACCAAGCAGCCACAGAACTGGCTTAAATGACTGGGGAAGCAGGTTTATGGCTATCTTGTGTCACTGGAGTGGTGTAAAGCAGCCAGAGCATTTGGATGGATCCAGCCCTAAATGTGTACAATCTGAGAAATCAGTTGAGCAGGACTGAATGAAAAGAACATCAGCATTCATTTTTGATAAATGTTTTCCAGAATTGGCAAATATTGCTATTGTGTGGCAGTCCACAGTGCAAGTGCTGAAAGATCCTTTCGATGTTATGTTGTGCTACTAATAATACATGTAGTAGTGGAAACCCACAAATCTGCAGCAGTACAGGCAGAGTGAACTCAACTGAGCAAACATTTCTATAGTATTCATTCCAAAATGCTAGGTTAGGCTGATTATTCTGAATGTGTGCTTTTGAAACATGCCATGCTCAAGTTATCCTTTGATTCTTGGAATTTTTCAATGTACAGCTCCAACAAGTGAGGTAAATTCTTGGCAACTCCTTCACATATGCTCTGTCATATTCACAAAGCCTTTTTTATAATGGACATTAAATACATTCATGACATGTAATGTGAAGTCTGCCACTTTGCCCCATAAAAAGTGTGACTCTCTCCTCTGACAAAAAATACAGCCTAGCAGATACAGTAGGCTCAACATCTGTTCAACAAATGAAATGTAAGAAGATATGGGAAAGTGTCTGTGTGGCCACTAGAAGAGGTGAATAAAGTGAGGACTCAGATACATTTCCATACGCTCACATTGGCACAGAATGGAATCTACAGGTGCCTAGGAAATATGACAAACCATATATCACCACAGGGGGCAGTAATCTGGCCACCAGATTCCTAAAATCCTACAGAAAGAAGCTTTTACCTATCCTATTGTGTAGGTTTTTTCTTAAAAACACAGACTTAAGATGATTCTAATAAAGGCTGAAACCCAGATTTCAGCCTTGCCTAAAACTAGTCATTCTCCTGAGGAAGACAACGTATCTTTCTCCATCCGATCTTCTCTTCTTCCTCCTCAAGAGGTGACATATCCATACATTAATGTAATATTTTGATTACCATCCTCTTGGTACAAGCTACTCCGTTTTCATCTTAATTAGTGATAAATTCTGATAAACAGCAACTAGATCTCCTGGAACAACATCTCTCTTTGTAAAGGAAATCTTAATAATCAAATATGATTCCAGTGAAAGAATTTCCCAGCCTTGGAAGAGAATGTTTACAACTAAAAAAAAAAAGGCTAAAGTTACTACATCTGATTTTTTTCATGAATCCCTTTGAAAATGATCAAAATTCCTGTCCAGAAAGACTATCTTCCGGCTTTGGAAGGAATAAAGCACATCAGCAAAAAAACAGATGGCTGGATGGTGGATTGTCTGTGACTGTGTGCTGGACAATTTCCAATGTCAGACTGTATCTATACTGTCTGAGCAGATCCTATCAAACACACATCATTCAGAGCTTTCTGCATCGGAAGTCTATGATTCTTGCTTGTTTGGATATACAAACTACAATCCAAGTCCAGCCCTTCATTTGTATTCTTGAAAAGAAATTGCATGAATACAAATGGTCTGTATTATTGAAGCAGCTTGAGATATACTCTCCAGTTCAGGGAGACACAACAGTAGCAGTTGCATGGAGTGGGAAGAAAGCAGAGGAGTTAGAATAGAAAGAGATGCCCCCTCTGCCCCATGTCCCACCCCTTCTCCCACACTAGACAAAGTAGTAATGTAAAAGCCGTGATTCCCCCCAGTACTTTGCATCTTGCATAAGTCATTTATTCCTGTGTAAAACAGGAGTAAAACCTGCCAAATCAGACAGGTAGCACTGCACATGCCCTGCCCCTTCCCTGCACAAGTGTAAATGACTATACAAGGTGCAAGGCAATGAAGAAGGCCACAATGTCATCTTTCTTACCAAACAAAAAAAAAAGAAAACAAAAATCCCCATCACTGCAACATCCAAAGCTAAATCTCTGCTTGTGACTTGAAACAAATATACTGTATTAGTTTATGCTAATTAAACAAGACGTGATAGGCAGAGCATATCTGGCGGATTCTAGCACCTTGGGTGCTTTGTGAGGCATGGCACTGAAGGCTGTCTATATTCAGCCACCCAAGAAGTACAATAATCCCCCAGAAATGCACTGCCTAAAATTCCTTGTTACTGTAACAAAATGCAAATGGTAAAAAATAAGGCTACAAGGAGATAGCATTCCCAAGGCTTAGAGAGGCTGTGTAAGATTGAATCCGATAAGTTTAACATCATAGTAGCCAATCAAAACTGGCTGCAATAAAACAGGAATAAAGTATTATTATTATGACTATTTATTCAATGATTGAAATTATGCAAAGTCCTACTGGTGTCCAGAAATTTAAAGCAATCATGTTTCAACAGGTTCCTAAGACTCAGGAAGGTTTGTTTTACTGGGCTGTTAATAACCATCTCTGGTTTCAGTTGTTTCATTGCACTTACATATGGGATGTAATACAAACTAAACATCATTAGGAGAGCCTTTGAACAAAGCTATTTTGTATATGCAGTAGCCAGTGTTTCAGCTGGGCATAGACTGCCTCCTAGTCTATGTTGTCTAGGGCTTCATACAATAGGGTCCTGAACTTGGTTAGGGCCTCTAGGTGTGACTGTAATACAAATAATAAATGGCATTTTTTCTCGATTAATAAGAAATGGACAAAGTTAACACTATATATTTAAAAGTGTGTGGCACCCGGTGTATTCCTCAAACCTTGTCACCAGTTAAACTGATACCAAGCAGTGGCAATTTCAGCTACCTTCTTCAGTGCTTTCCATGTACAGAGCTGGGATTTTGATCCTGACCAAAGAGCTGCTGCCAAGTCACCATGCCAGTTGTGATTCTTTAGAGGGGCAGATATCTGTGATGCCCTATTTCTCCCTTCCCATCATCACAATGACCTTCCCTCTGGAGTTAAAGAAAGGATGGGTAATCTTAAGAAAAGAAAGGAAAAATTCTGCCACTCTCCTTATCTTTTGCTCAGGAGGATGAGTGCTTGCAATTTCAGTACCTGGAATTTTGTGTACTCATCATACTGTACGATCTAGACTTTAATCGTTGCCAACTCACATGCAATCACATACGTATGCAAATACTATATGTAAATTGTGTGTATATACACATGCATTGTACACATGCCCAAATTTACCCAGAGTTTTCTTATAAAAATCTTCAATTTTGCAATTGCAAGTAATTAGTCCTACTGGGCAACATTAATTACTTATGTCATGGTCCCTGAACAGGCTGCCTTTTCTGAGACTCTTTTCTAGTCCCCCAAGTGCATGCCTTCCACATGGTAGGTCTATTCCTCCCTTTCTCTTCGGGGTGCGATTCTGCAATCCAGCCACTTACTGATAGGGTCTCAGGATTACACCTCCCTGGGAGCCATCCACATTACCTAGCAGGAAACAACTGGACTTGCACCCGACCAGAGTTCTCCTTCAGGAGCCTGTGGTTGGTAATAGCATGCAGTGATACAGAAGCAGTTTCTCCAAACAAAGTATGGTTTATTTGCCCCAAACGTACACATAGCTGAGAGAAGTACATTTAAAAAACAACAGACACCTGTAAGCATATTGTCTTACCTACACTTGGCATTCCCCTCAAGCATTAGGTAGCCATGACCTAGCCTTAGTGTTCCCCTTTCTCTCTGGGCACCAAGTTACAGCTTGTTTGCTACAGTCCCTGGCTCACAAGTCCATCTCTTTGTGTGTCAGCCACTGCACACTGACTCTGTGTCCCTCTGCCAGCTTCCAGCTGAGCTGACAACTCCCTGCCCTTTTTTGCCAGGGCACCTTTTTAACTCCTTAGGGTCTTTTGATCTCAGCCTTAGCCTTGAAAAGAGAAAAACATCCTTGTTTGGATGGTGCCAGCCCGGTGGGTTCTTCCCCCAATTGATGGCCCAGCCAGTGTGGTCTTTGAAGCAGTTACCCTTTCTGGATTCCTTAACACCTCCCACCCTCTACAGCATCCTTTGATTTTACTCTATACATTTGGTCAGGTAGCAATATTAAATTGACCAGGGAAATCAAGTCACACATATTATTCCTAAGAAATAACACAGACATTTTCCCCATTTGTCACAGTTTGCAATGACTACTCTGTATACGTACTATGAATGTTATAAATACATTGTTGAGGGGTTAAGGTGTCTGAAGCTCTTGGGTCTAAGTTGTTTGTTTTCACTAAAGATGATCAGTCTGCTTTCAAATGACTTCTCATAGCAACATAACAAGACTGGACTGCTTAGCGACTAGGAGGATCAAAGTTCAACATGGAAAAATGAAGCATCACTTCTTATTGGTATTTTGCTATTTTAAAAGTGCAAGAGATTAGGACAACAGCTGAGGACACACTCACTGCTCATGATGTTTTATGCCCTGTAATTCACAAAATAAGGACATTTGTTTTATACCATGCTACAGAGGACTCATCCTACAGTAATGTTCTCTTCTCAATCCATCTGTACAACATCCCTTAACCCTATTCACTGGCACTGAGAGAGAATATACTCTTCTGACCTTTAGAAATAACGTATCTGCACAATTGACTTGATTTATTTATTGATACCCTCTATTTCTGTAGTTTGAGCAGAATAGCAGACTGTGGGGGCACCTGGATAATGAAGAAAGGGGACGATTTGAAGAGATTTAATAAGAAAACATTGTAACTAACAAGACATGTTTTACTGTATATTGTTTGTCTATTATTTGTCTGTTTGGGACCTTTTTAGATCTTTACCTACTATCATCTGTGATGCCCATTTTATAGATGAAAAATCAAGTCACAGAGAGACGAAATAACTGGCCATGGTCACACAGGAAGTCTATGATGGAACAGGAAACTGAATCCAGGTTTCCCAAGTCCCAGCCTAGTATCAAGATCATTAACCATCCTTTCTTTGGATCCTGACCATGATCTTTTAATGATTCGTGAAATATAAATGAATTAATAATAGCCAGATCCACTAGTAGAGTACTGTATGTAATAGAAACTTCAGTTACACTTAATGTGAAGAGGAAATCTATATTTTGTTTGAATAGCACATTTATTTTCACAATTTTTACAGAATTTAAAGCATTATTTTTTCTCCACTAACCTTTTGCTCCTCGTTTTCCTTTTAGAGACAGGCAAAGGACAGGCCTTGGGATCAAGAAAATGTGTTGAGGATGGGAAACAGCAACTCACTGAAAATAATTAGCATCCCTGTGATTTCTATACACTCTGTTTTCTTCTCAAATTGGTGAAACATAATCTGTGCATGCATGCATCGGAGTGTACGTACACACCTATCCTGAGGTAGTAGGATCATCCAACCCAGCAACTTAAAGTAAGGTCTGGGAGTCAGGTGAACATTTGTCAGGCACACTTGAACATTCTCTCTTTAGGTGTTTCTTCCACTATTTGTTCCAGGTAACGAACAGTACATTGGGACAGGGACTCTCTTAGTCAAAATACAGGTTTCAGAGTAGCAGCCGTGTTAGTCTGTATTCGCAAAAAGAAAAGGAGTACTTGTGGCACCTTAGAGACTAACAAATTTATTAGAGCATAAGCTTTCGTAGCTACAGCTCACTTCATCCGATGCATGCATCCGATGAAGTGAGCTGTAGCTCACGAAAGCTTATGCTCTAATAAATTTGTTAGTCTCTAAGGTGCCACAAGTACTCCTTTTCTTTTAGTCAAAATAAGCTCTTATAATGACAGGAATTTAATCTCTAGCTACATATGTGTTCGTTACAGGTGAAACTCAATGATTTTGGAAATTCAAACCTTTTAAGATGATGTCACAGACCCAAATCTATCTAGCTATCCCTGCCTCTTTCCTACCTGTACTCTGTGGTCCTCTCTTTACCAATAACAAGAGGTGGTATTGTGGGACATAACTAACTTTTAGAAGACCCAGAGTGATTAAAGTGGTACACCAGAGCACAGCAAGGAGAGACCAGTCGGAGTGTGTGTGGGAAGGAGGTTGGAGACTGGTGAAAGGATGGGTGAGTGGATTTAGCCTTTGCCTTAAGAACAAGTGAATTTTGAGACAATTACAGTTTGGCAAGAAACAGTTCACCCTTCCTTACCTTTTTACAGTGCCTGCCCTCACTTTCACAAATACTTATGGCAATTATCTATGTCAATTGAATGCCAATTCCCTGTTGATAAAATGATGAAGCATGATGGTTGCCTGCACTGAAGGATATCAGTTAGGGCACTTAGGCAGATTACCATTAAATGCTACATTTTACTGTTGCATGCAATGTAGTTGTAGCTAGTATCAGTCCCAGGATATTAGAGTTTACTGTCATTTTGCTTGAACGCTGCAATGAGAGATTGGGTCAAATTCTACTGTTATGCTAATATAAATCTGGGGTAACTTCATGACTGCAATAGAATTATTCCATATTTATCCTGGTGTGAATAAAGGTAGAATTTTCTCCATGAATTTAAACATTTCAAGAAAGTTGGCTAGTAGTAGTGCAAAGTGACGGTCCTTTACTTATGGTACAACTAGTAGAGATTAAATGTAAGAGTTGCCAGTCTGCACTGAGCCCTCACTCCACCATAATTTCCCTTCACAAAGTGACACCGCGCACAACATGTTTGTTCAGGATAGGCATGGAACTGAGCTAACAGAAACTGTATTACACTTTATGCCAGACACTTCTCCCTCTACATGAGAGTTGAATCATCCTTAACAACGTAGCAAAACTCTCTGTAGCTAACTGCAAAATGGACAGGGATAATTAGTCAACTTCTGTTTGCATCAAGGTCTAGTTCTTACTCACATGCTTTCTTTGGGTTTAAATTGATTTTTCCCAAATTGTTATATGGTGGAGACTTTATTGCAGTACATTATAATCTCTCTGGAAATCCTGAAAGCCCCTCCAAAAAACATTTTACCTAGAATGCTGGGGGAATTTGAAACTGTTCAGTGGATTGCATGTTCTGAATCTACAAAAGAGCCTGACAGTAGGTTCATATTCAACCTTTGTTGTCTCTCTCTCCTCAGCTGGCCTCATCTTAAGAGCAGTGTGAAGGCGATGTTCACTGTCTTCAGGGGATGGGGTGTATTACATCAGTCTTCAGCACTGCATGGCAGATGTCATTCTCAACTTAGCAAAGGTCTGTTTGCAAACATTCTCCCTGTTCGACAACTCTAGAGAGCTGGCCTCCCTGTTCTCAGCATCTTCAGGCAGACAAGTAGCCTGCCTGTTCCTCTTACCCCTATTCAGTAGCAATGAGGCAGGAAAAGCTCTCATCCTTACCATTGTTATACTGAGTCTTTCCTTAGAGTCAGGCTCAGACAGCCTAGATTGCTTCACACAGGCATTTGTAAACTGTATATCCTATTTTGGATTGGATGACACAGGAAAGCTTATATTGGGATACCTGGGAGGAAAGAGAGAACTGAGAGTATGTAGCCTATAATGTGCTACACAGAGTTATCTGAAATTAAAAGCACTTGGTTATACGGTACCAGTGTCTGAAAAGGGAAGCATTTATGTGAATTCATTCAGACCCCAGCCTCTGAGCAGTGTCACTTATGAAATACACTGTTCATGCAAATTCTCCCAGATAGCCCAAAGCAGGAGAATGTTTTTTTCAACGGTCTCCACTATATCTTTTAAATTGTCCATGACACAAAGTAATGCAGTAAAGCTGGTCTGAATGACAATCTTTGTGCAAAGCAAGTTCAGAATTCAGTAAGTAGAAAGTGAAGTATATGAGTCAAAACTTTGTTTTAAGAGATGTGTGGGCTTAAGGAGAACAAAAGCTATTGTTTGTGACTGGAATGTTATGCTGAGACATAGCAAACTCTCCTTTAGATTTTATACTTATGTGCTGCCAGGTATTCGATGTGGTGGTGATACTTTGTGCCAAATTTGAGGCTTAATTATCAATAAACCTTGTGCTCTCCTACTTCCAAAAGATTGTTTTCCTTCCCCTCCTCCACCTGCTTACACAACCTGAACACCTTTAACAATTTATGAACTTCTGGTCTGCAAAAGAACAATTCCCAAGTCTAGCACAGCTGATGAAGATACTACACACTAAACAAAAAAAGTTAGAGCACTCTGAAATCTGAAAATTTGTCAAAGGACATTTCCTTTCAACATCCTTTCCCACAGCTAAGACTCACTCTGGCTTTCATGGCACAGTAGGAGGAAATGTGATCTGTAAGTTGGCATGTGCTCCCTGTATACTCTGCCCTTCCATCACGCACACCTTTATCAGAATCTGAAAAGGTTTAGTGGGAACTTAATTCTACCACCTTTGGTTTTGCATGCTTTTTCCACAACTAAGGTACATTTCATTTCTTCTTTTACGCACACAGCGTGTAGATTTTAAAGAGGATTTAGTGCTTGTGAAAGATGCCGACTGACAACCTGGAAACATGAATACCCAGCAAGGCTGGGCAGTGTGATTTACCACACATGATTGCAACGACTTGCCTCAATCTTAAGCTGGAACTGTAGGCACCTGGAGGAGGAGTTCCCTTTTTAACTTTATCTTCACTAGAAAACAGGATGTGTTCTTACCTTGTGAGAGCTAACATGTGGTAACTGACATGAGGTAAAATCATGAAAACGAGGCAGTAATAGTTTTAACATGAGTTAGCAGGTCGAAGTAAACTCTTGGCTTTTAACCACATGTTAAAACTACAGCTGCCTTGTCTTCACTAGGATTTTCTTTCATGTTAGCTAACACAAGATGAGGACACACTTTTTTCCTTAGTGAAGATGCCACTCATGTCAGTACAATTTATTGCCTTTCTGCTTAGACTGACAACAAAGCAGCCAGCTGTAGGGGTGACTTTTTCGGACCTGGGTACCCCAGTCCAATTCTTTTTATATCTGTAGCCAAACAGATGAAAACAACATTCGGGTCACTGTTAATCTGAACTGTATATGAGCTAGCGACCAAGAGATAAAAAACTCCATATCCCATTCACAATCTTCTGAGTTATCCAATCCCACCTACACTTCAGCATTGAAGATATTTTCTTTCTTTTACCTTCTGTTTTTTAAATGGGAACGTTAGGGGGAAAATGACTCCTGCATTGTCTGAATGACACATTATCCTGCTAGTATTGTGTCCCTCACAAATATTAGTTCCATTTCCACTGCTCTATAATAAATGGTTGCAGATGTTGCCATGGTAATTTTCATTTTTAAAAATGTGTCCAAGTGAAGACATGAATTGCAGCTGTTATCATGAGACTGTCCAAAATAAATCCAGATGTGAATAGTACTCTCTTGGCATTGCTAGTATTAAGGGAACTAATGTACATTTCAGTTTCTATATATGCCATAATTGAGGACAGGCACTTGGGAATATCCTGGACTCTGGGTCTCTGTTCCAGATCCAAATATAGTAAATGAATGGAGCAGAAATTAAAAGCTTAAGGGAAAGTTTTCTAGTTATTAGAAAGTCTTGGTGACCCTCATGCAGAAAATGTCATGATCCTAATAGTATAATATTCCAGTGGGGGTGTGCTGTAATTCTGCAGCTCTGTTCACATATCTGTTTTGACCAGCAGACAAACATTTTGGTTTTAGAACATATGAAAAAAAATACCTCACACAATGTGGTAGAAATTTTCAAGTAGCAATCTTAGCTATTGCTTGTTTTCATACCACCCAGTAGTCCGCAGCCCTCTAAAACCATGCCACACAGTGAATACTAGGCACTGGCCAGTAGCAAAATGTGTATCTTGCAGTGCAGTTCATAGAAAGTATAATTTAACTGCCCCCAAACTCATGTACTAACAATAACATATAGGAAAAATGAACTATGTGCTGAAAGGGGAGTGTGGTCCATATAAGTCACTTTAAAGGAAAAATAAATTAAAGGGTCAAATTCTTTATGGGGTGGCTTTAGTGCAGTCATTCTGGATTTCCACCACTGTGGGAAGGGGAAAAGGTTCTATGGTGTTTTCTTCCTAGTAGATGCTAAGTGTACATCCAAAAGGAGCAGGTATTTCCAAATGGCATGATCAAGATAGAACAGTGGTTCCCAAACTTGTTCCACCGCTTGTTCAGGGAAAGCCCCAGCAGGCCGGGCCGGTTTGTTTAGCTGCCGTGTCCACAGGTTCGGCTGATTGCGGTTCCCCGTGGCTGCGGTTCGCTGCTCCAGGCCAATGGGAGCTGCTGGAAGCAGCACGGGCTGAGGGACGTACTTGCCGCTGCTTCCAGCAGTTCCCATTGGCCTGGAGCAGCAAATCGCGGCCACTGTTAGCTGCGATTGGCTGAACCTGCAGATGCGGCAGGTAAACAAACAGGCCTGGCCCGCCACGGGCTTTCCCTGAACAAGCGGCGGAGCAAGTTTGGGAACCACTGAGATAGAAGCTAAAGG
The DNA here is from genome assembly GCF_009764565.3 of Dermochelys coriacea. NCBI lineage: Eukaryota > Metazoa > Chordata > Testudines > Dermochelyidae > Dermochelys > Dermochelys coriacea. The sequence continues at coordinate 31,986,715 of NC_050076.1, read as the reverse complement.
CTGGATCTTCTGTTCTGGTTTAGCTGTCCTCAGCACAGGACTTGGACATGGTGGGGCAGCTTGAGTGAGAGGTGGCATTCCATTGTTTTTACAGCTCCTCTTCCTGATCCAGGGGTTGGCTGAAGTCCGATTTGGTTTGAGGCTACTCTGAATTTTACCTGGCTCTCCACAGCCTTAGGGATCATTCCAGCAGCTGGGGAAAGTTGTATGGCCATGCCTCTTACCCAGGGATTTAGAGTCATCTGAACCCCAGGAAAATCAACTTTCCTCCCCCTTCTGTCTGATGCTGAGCAGAGCTCACCCAGACCAGAGTATCTGACCTTAAGATTCTGCCCTGGTTATGGCATTTGCAAATACCCCGTGCTTTTGAGTGACTGATCAGATTCCACTAACAGTAAAATAACACGCAGTGGAGAAATCTCCAGTCAGCAGGTTAAGATGGATGTTGCTTGCACTGAGCTGCTGGAACTGAGCAAAGCAAGTAGGATTAGGGCCAGGATCTTGGTCCAGATGTCTACACCACTTGGGAGCCTACCTACCAAGATAGATGTGATTTGTAGGTCTGCGGCAGCCATTCTGTCTTTATTCCAACCACAGAAGATAAATATCTATTGCACAAAACCCCTGATGTGATCTTCACTCCCCCACCTCCTGCACACATCATGTGATCAGCACACATTAATAGAGCCAAGCAAATGTGCCATATCTGAAAGCTAATTAAGAACATTTTCCTAGCTGTGGCTTAGAAACATTCTGGATAAACAAATCCTAAAAAAATACAATTCACTACAAAATAGTATTATTCACTTAATGAAAACAGCCCAGTGAAAGAAAGATTTTCACTGAACATACTGCAAGAGGAGGATCTCTTGCTTTGATAAGCCTGCCCAGCTTGCAAGAGGTAATAAACCACATATACTACACTACATATAGCTTAGACATTCTGAACATGTAAAGAGCATTTGGAATGAATTCCTTCGAGACCAGTAGGATGTGGAGGCCATGCTATGTATCATTTGGAAAGTAAATCTCCCTAAATTTGCAATGAAAATCTTAATTTAACCTATGGCCTTTATACAATGCTGCATTAATGATCGCCATACAGATAATATCAATTTTCTATGGATTTGTTAGGACTTTATTAATTTACAAGGATAAACTCAATTAGTAGAACAGATTAGAATTTCCAACAGATTTATTTTTAATGTATAACCTTTCCCCAAACAGGTACCACAATGATCAGTCTTAAATAAAAATATTAATGCAGTGAAAATAATTCTGAATAGCTTCATTACCCTTATAGTTACTGGCCTCAGAAAATTTCCTCTTACAGCCTTTTGCGTTCACATCACTCTAACTATGTGCAAAGTAGATAGTATTGTTTAGATCATAGGCTAGAAGGGTATCTATAGCAAAGTAATGTAAATTTGCAAACATGACTCCTTGAAGGATAGTTCAGAAATATATTTAACATTACTCTAGAGGAATAAAAGTATTGCAGTAAAGGAGATATACATTGTTAAAATGGTCCACAGGGATGAAAGTTTTTTTTTATGAATGCTTTCAACTATCCATAACCCCTTTCCAATCTTCTGGAGGCAGAGAACAGAGGCCCAGTGGGCTCTCTTTCTCTCCTCCCTCCTCCTCCCATTTCTGGCTGTGCTTGCTACAGATCAGTAGAAAAATGTAGAAAGGAAGCACTGTTTGATTTCTTTTAAGCAAGTATAAGCATATGATGAATGGGGATATAAAATGAAAATGCTGTATGTATAACAATGATTTCCACTTCTATGAGATGCTGTAAGGAAGAAGTTACTAAGGGAAAAATTTTCTATAATAGTCCATTCAGTGAGGAATTTGGATTTTTTTAAAAAAGTTTTTATCGTATTTCAACATTGCTTTTTCAAATTCAGATTCTATAGTTACCAGCTCCCACCTGAAACTTTGGAAAATCACATTGTAACCAAATATTGGTTAACCAATATTTGGGGCCATCTCAGGTTATTTCTATTAGGAGAAATTGATGATGCAAGGAGCTATTTCTTTGGTAGAGTCATGATTATTTACAAAGAATGTGCACAAAGTCTTGTTTCTCTGAACACAGCAGGAAGAAACAGGAGTTTCCTCCCTCACAATTTCCAAGCCTGCCTTTTCTGATGATTCCTGTGCCCCAGGGAGCTCTCTCCCTCTGCGGGCCTGTCTTTTCTCCTTGCTTTCTCTTTTTGCTTTCTGCCTCTTTATATGTACAACTTGACATAGTCTCAGCATTAGCAACCCTCAGATGACACAGCTTGGCAAAGCCTAAGGAGGGCTATGTGGTTGATTGCCTTAGGTGGTATCTTCTATTGTCTTCAGCTTAGTAAAGAGCCTTAGTTGCTCCTTCCATTTAGCCTAAAACAAGAGTGGTTAGCGCACTTATCAGCTTGATCAAAGAGTGTGATTGTCTAGAGATCAAAGACTTGCTAGATGGAAGCCATTAAAAACTTCTAGCATAGCAAAATTAAAAAGAATGTTAAGTTTGCAAATTCAAACACTCAAAAGTTAAGAAATGCCAGAATGGCCATGCAATCTTATTTTGACCGTTTGTGTGCATTATCTGTCTTTAATTAAATGATGACATACTATTTTTTCCACAGGACCCTTGCTTGACTCAGTGCATATGCATATAATAATATATAATTTCCAGAAGTGTACTAAATGCAGTAACATGATGTGCCATGTGTGTGTTTGTGTGCACGTGTGTGTGTGTGTGTGTGTCTTTATAGCAGCACAGGTAGAAATACCTATAGTTAATGTTGCACAGCATTTTCCATTATAAGATACTATTTTCAGTTGCTTTTAACTTTGCCAAACTGTAACTGCTTTGGCTAAAATTTCCCTTGCTGCCTCATGCTGAAGTGTTTTGGGAAATTTCAGCAAAAACAATTAGGCCATTTCTCAGAATCATATTAGGGAAAATACATTTTTTGCCCATGTTAAAAACTTATTGCAACTATTTAACTGAAAAATTCTAGTATCTCCATGTTTTGTAACAGTGACTTGAAATTGTGCAAGACAGGGGCTTTGGTCACTCTATTGTCAAATGCCTTTTTTCATCTCTGTGAAAATTCACCTGAATTTGGCCTTGTTATAAACCTTTCAAAATTCACAGGTCTCATATGCTCAACAGAAACTTGTTAGTGTTTGGGAGCTAAAATATGTGAAAAATCCATGTGCACCAAGCATGCTCCTTCTCAGTGATGTGGGATCTGACCAGAATTTTCCCTGGAATTGCTGCTCCTGGTTGTTCCAGGCTACTGTGACACTGGGCACTGGAATTGACAATAGGGATACTCTCTTCTATGTTCTTAATGCTCCCCCATGTTGCTACCCAGGCAGCAAGGAAGAGGAATAGGAAACAATCACACTGGAATGCAGGCCTGAGGTGGTGGCCCACCCAAAACTAAAGGCCTTACCCCTCAGATAAGAGGGAGGAACCACGAAGACTAGGTTTCAACTGATTCCTTGGGACAACAAAAGAGAAAAAACAGGAATGGGACTGCCGGTCAGAGGATAATAATCAGGGATTCAGAGGGGGACACTGAGCAGAGAACCCTAGATAACACCCACTGCTTTTCAAAGGTGTCTAAGGAGTCAGCGGACACTGCCCAGATGCGTGATCAGATAAGGAAATGGAAATAGGCCCCACAGTCACCAACCCTCTCCCTCACCATCCAACTTCTTCCTTCAGGAGTGATAGATGGCTGTCTTGGCTAGCACCTAGAGGAGGTTGATGAGGAAGTCTTGCGACTTTGTGGGGCCATGGATAAGGTGTGCCAGGATCAAGAGGTAGATGTGTGCCAGGGTCGCCTTCTCACTGCAGAAAATGCAGGAGTCAGAGGAGTTTGTAAACCACACCAGGTACACTCCCATGCTCACATCTTCCTGATGGAGCCACCAACTAATATCTCTGGCAGGCCAGAGTTGGACCAGAGTGCATTGGAAGGTGTGTAGTGAATGAGGCAGGAGACTGCAGGAAGAGAAAGGATGGTCTCCTTTCACCATGAGACTATTTCAGGACTATTTCAGGACTATTTCTGGAGAATTGGATTGTATCCCTGCTTGTGCCACAGAATTCCTATGATGCTGTGCGAGTCACTTAAACTACACTTTTCACAGTTAACCACCAATTGTGTGTTCTTAATTTGCTGGGTGCCCAACTTGAGACACATAGTGTTGGATTTGCAGGAGTGCTGAACATTCACAACTGCAACTGAAGTCAATGAGAGATCAGTTCTACAGAAATAAAGTTCTATAAAATGCTAAGTTCTCTGAAAAATCCGGCATCTCAAATTGGGCAGCCAAAATTAGTGGATCCTGTTGACATTAAAGATTCTATGACTCGGTTTCCAATCTGTAAAATGGGGAAATATAATATAATAATAATAAATATAAATATAATGGCTTTTCTTAATTTTTGAGTGCTTGACATGGCAACCTTAATTTTTCTATTTTAATATAGGTTTTAGATGATATTTTACACACACACACACACACACACACACACACACATACACACTCATATTGGATGATGTGAGTTTGCTTTAACAATAGACTCAGAGGCCTAAGGATCCCTAAGTCTTAAAAGATCAAAGCCATCAGTGTTTGGTGTGTAGCTCATGATGCTGCCATTCAAATAAACTAGCACTTATCCCTGTCAGGAATGTGAACATTACAGCAAGCTTCTACAAGCAGCACAAAGCCCGGTGTAGGGGACTGACCCTGAGGGACCACCAAAAGAGTTTAGATGGCATCATTGCTCCTAGGGCTGCTGGGTAAGCACTGGAGAGGTATGCATTCTGCACCATCCAGAAAGATGGCATATGTTCCTTCTATGAAGAAGGTTTCTTGTGTGCCCTTCCCCTTCATGCAGTAGTCAATCACAATGTGGCCTCCCAGGAAATAATAGCTAGTGCACACAAATTTAATGAATGATATAGCTGCCTTGGAAAGAAGGCTTGGAACATTAAGAACAGGAACTTTTATGTGGTTTACACTGTCCATCAGTGACACCACACAATCTATCAGTTCCCAACTGGCTGAAACATCACTTAGACAGATTCCCAAGTACTATATGTTTATAAGGGATTTAAGCTATGTGAAAAAGCTTTGGTGGGAATGCAATGAATGAAAATAGAAAGCAGTTCTGCCCCTAGTCAATATCTGTTCTTCTCCTCCCACCCATAGACTCATAGATATTAAGGTCAGAAGGGACCATTATGATCATCTAGTCTGACCTCCTGCACAATGCAGGCCACAGAATCTCATCCACCCACTCCTGCAATAAACCTCTCACCTATGTCTGAGCTACTGAAATCCTCAAATCATGGTTTAAAGACTTCAACGTGCACAGAATCCTCCAACAAGTGACCCGTGTCCCATGCTACAGAGGAAGGCGAAAAACCCCAAGGGCCTCTTACAATCTGCCCCGGAGGAAAATTCCTTCCCGACCCCAAATATGTCGATCAACTGAACCCATAGCATGTGGGCAAGATTCACCAGCCAGATACCCAAGTAAGAATTCTCTGTAGTAACTCAGATCCCATCCCATCTAACATCCCATCACTGGCCATTGGGCCTATTTACCATGAATAATTAAAGATCAAGACAAGAAAATAGCTTTATATACTTCTAGTTCCAGACAGGGTCTTTCCTAAATGATTCTCCAGAGAGGATGCAGTCAATTTGCTTTTGGAACACTTCAAGGGAATCAGTATTCATACAGCCATTTTTAACAAAAAGGGATTTGTCTCTAAAAGAAGAATTAAACTGTGTGTGTAATTATCTTGCTCTCATAACATCTGTCTTATTCACCGGAGAAAGATTATTTGGATAAAAAAAAAACATCTGGAAGGGCTCAAAAAAAGCAAGCTGATTTGTAGCAGGGTATACTTCAGTTCTGAAGTGCTCCCAATAGAAATCTTTGAAAAGAGGAAGCTTTGATGCCAACACGGTCACTTGTACTGAAAATGTAGCTAAATAATTGTCTCTTTGACGTGATTTGCAAGCATCACAAGTGGCTTTCTTAATTCTGAGCCTGCATGCCATATTTGTAAGTGTTATCAGTTTGTTTGTGAATAAGTGGACAGAAGTACCCACAGTTAGTCTGATTTGATTGGAAATGACAAGTGCAGACATTCCCAGTTGATTTGAGATAAGTTACATTTTCATACTTCCCTGAGGGCATTCTCCACAACACCACTCACTGCAATCTATTCCAATTCATGAAACAGACTGCCACTGTAGGCTATATATTTAAATAAATTGCATAAAACCCTCAGACTCTATTAGATAACATATTTAAGAATACCTTCACCTTGCAGTTTTGGAAAGCATTGGAAATTTTTTTAACGAGGTACCAATATTAAAAAAAAAATAAAAATGCAGTGGGCATGCAAATATTGAAAATGGCATGAATGTACTGGAATGATAGGAATTATCTCCTGGAAACATCCTGTTCATAGTCTCAAATCTCATGCTGAAATCCTAACTAGGGCAAGAATTGCTGACATTCCTCTGAATTGTTTTCTGTGGTTAAAATAGAACTATTATTCACCTATGTAAAGGCATGCTTAGAAACAATTCCAGAAGTTTTACTAATGCAGCGAGCACCCATCTTGATTAGTGGGCTTGACTCTATTTAACAGAGGGAAAAAGAAAAGGAGTACTTGTGGCATCTTAGAGACTAACAAATTTATTAGAGCATACGCTTTCGTGAGCTACAGCTCACTTCATCGGATGCATCCAAAAGCTCACGAAAGCTTATGCTCTAATAAATTTGTTAGTCTCTAAGGTACCACAAGTACTCCTTTTCTTTTTGCAAATACAGACTAACACGGCTGCTACTCTGAAACTTAACAGAGGGAGAAAGTCCTTTAGAAGTTTCTATTTATAACAAGTTTGCTCAGTTTCCCAATTCTCACATTGCCTATTCCAGATGGTCACTGATGTAAAATGTCAAAATATTATCTACACGCTAACAGTCATGGGGATAAACACTCCCTCAAAGGTAAATAGAGTAGATGGATAATCATAATGTCATTATAGAAATCAAAGAGGGAAAGGATTCCTCATCCACCTAATTGATTCTCTCATTAACTTGCAGTACAAATAACTCCTTGCTTTATTAATTTATTGTTACGCTGTTATTTGACTGACTGAATAACTGATTTACTGCCCTGTATGTGCCCTTTCTGCTATGTGGTATTAGCAGTATAGGCTGGGCTCAGTGCTGTCTAAGGGTTTCAATAAATAAAATGTTTGGCTCAAGCCCCCACCCAAAATCTTATTTTCTCCCATGGTTTTAAGAACTTAAATTTTAACTCCCTCTGTCACCTTTTACAAGTGTTTCTTCCCCATTCATCCTCTCAGGAATAAGAAATCACCAGTACCTTTTATATGGGAAAACAAAATAAACAGTTATTTATATAATGAAAAGAAATTAGCAAAACCCAAACATTTTTTCCTCCTTTCCACATACCTTTCCCCTTCAATGCTTCCACCAATTCCACCTCCTTCGTCCTCATTTTCACTCTCCCACCCTCCTCTCATCCCAACAAATCCCTACCCCACCTTCTTGCTTCCAGTGGCATCTACCACTATCCTGGAATTCTGTTCATCCCTTCTCATCTCTTTTCCCACCACTCTTTTCCCTTGCCTGATACCACCTCTGCTCCCATTTCCCTGGTCTCTCTTCCTTGACAGGCCTTGAGACACATCATGTCTTTTTACCGTCTTGTACAATTGTTATTATGATGGCCCCCAAGCCTGACTGGAGCATCTGTGTGCTGTAACACTTTACATACTAAATAATAACCGTATGTTATTCTGATCATTTTCTCCTTCTCTATTGCAACTAGCTTCAGTAGATCCTCTTTCTAATGCACCCGGATGCTATGGGGTAAATTCTGTTTATGTACATGTCCTATATGTTTGACTTCATGTGATTTCAATGGCAGCCATCACCCCATACTCAAGTACGGTGACCAGATAGCAAGTGTGAAAAATCGGGACAGGCGTGGGGAGTAATAGGTCCCTATATAAGAAAAAGCCCCAAATATCAGGACGTACCCTATAAAATTGGGACATCTGGTCACCCTATACTCAAAGGCAAATTTTGGCACTACATGATAAATATTCAAAACCAGGCACCTAAATGGTACACAAAAAGTGTGTGCACAGACATTCAAACAAGTAAATGTGTTCACAAAATACACATTTGTGAACAAATAGGGACCAACTACACGACAATGGACAGTTTTTTGCACTTGTATATATTTATGCAACTACATGGTTATTTTGTACGGATAATTTCTTGTCTGTGCACAGATATATTGGAAGCCCAAATTAAATTAGGTGCATATTTTTTATTTTTTTTATTGCAATGCCTGAAGAGATGAAGATATTCCTAAACATGAGCCAACCATAATCAGAGCAAATGAATGGTGAAAATACAGTTGAAATTGAAGAAGCAATCAGCTTTTTTTTACCTAACCATCCAATCGTGGAACCCCAGTGTGACGAGTCAATATTGAAACAATCATTTTTTGTGAAGCTTGCAATGAAATGCAAGAAGTTCCCTACAAATCTGAATTGGTGGAACTGAGCAGAGGCATGTTTCCTTCATTGTCATAGCATGGATTGAACAGCCTTCTATTTGAACTACAAATGACAAGGAATAAGAAGCAAAGACAGTCATTTTTATTATTCCTTTTGGATGCAAGCTGACTGAATGCATTTGCATCAAAGAACTCTGAAAAAGTTAAAAGTATTACCTGTAGTCTGCTGTCCACTTCAAAGACTGGACAAAAATAAGGGCCCTTTAGCATCAGTTTATTTCCCTGGGATTGGACTAATGGTAAGGCCAAACGCTATACAGGAATATAGTAAAAGATGGGTATTGGATATAAGTTAGAGTACAGTTAAGAAACAGAACCTTCAGCACACCATGAAAAGTGGCATATTCTAACTCAGCACATCTGCTGTCTGTCTCTGCAAATCATTTACTTACTTCCAGAGAAGAACAAGTTTTACCCCTATTAACACTGCCGAACCTATGGAAGAGTTAGTCACACATTTCATCAACAAAACTGTTAGCTAAGCTCCAACTGCAGAATCCATATTACTGGTGCTCGATGGACAAAAAGAAGCAAAAAGAAACAGCTTGATTTTCAGATCCCAGGTTGTCAGTATTGGCTGTTAGAAAAGCCTTTGGCTCTTAAATGAGCACACTGGATATAAAAGTGGTTAAGGGAGTAAATTTAGAACCCCACAATGTCATTTTTAATAGCCACTTTTCTGACTATAACTGCAGTTTAAGGAAGAATATGAAAACATGCAGCTGTCTTGTCATTGTAAAACCAGCTATTCAGTGGACTCTGGAATCAAAGCAAAAAGCAGAGCACTAAATTCTGTGGCAAAATCCATCCTGTATAATGCTCCAAAAACTCAAGGGCAAAGAATCCAAATCAGGGACAGCTCCTGACAAAAGATAACGGGAATTTAAAACTAAACATTAAAGGAGTTTCAAATCAATTCAGGTATCTCTCCAGGAGGAACCCAGCATGCCTTTCCAAGTTGACATTATTTCCTGTAAATCCCAAAGCCAATTTGGATTGTAAATGCATCAGGGTAGTCATGCTGTCTTCTCAATGTTTTGTACGGGGTTGCCAGCTTCTGTCAGGTATACATAAGAATCATAACAAAAAATAAAGCCTGACTGAGAAAGTATACAAAGAAGTTTTCAGATATAAAAAAAAATATCAGTAACCATAGAAATAGCTAAGACAGAAAAGAAATAAATGGGCAATTTTCAACAATGAAAAAAGGTTATTTGTGTTCTAAGGATCCACTCTTGGATCAGTGTTATTAAGTAAATTTATTAATAATCTGGAAAAAGGTGAATAGTGAGAACAACATCTGCAGATGACACAAAATTATTTAGGTTAGTCAACACTGGTGAGGACTGTGAGGAACTTCGAGGAATTCCAGTGGCAATTAAAAGGTCAAACAAAATGCTGGGATGTTCTGAGAATGGGCTAGTGAATAATAATATACACATGACAATGACATTATCTAAATTAATGGTATGGCCTTCCCTGGAATACTGAGTTCCGGTATAATCTGCTCTCAAAAAAAACCCAGAAGGAATAGAAGAGGGACAGAGGAACAGGAACAAAATTTAAAAACTGGAAAAACTTTCATGTCGAATAGAATGAGAATATTGGGGCTGTTTTGTTTCAACAGGAGAATAATAAGGTGACATAACAGAGGCATGAACAGTAATGAATGGTTAAGAACAGAGCTGTGTGGCCAATGGTAATTCCATTTTGCAGAAAATTTTGGAATTTTGCAATTTGTTTTTTGTTCTGTTTGGATCGAAAACCAAACATTTCCAAATTTTCCATGAAATGGGATAAAAAAATCATTTAGAAAAATCAAAACTGTTCATCCCAAAAGGGGTGATTGGGAGCCAGTGCCCCCAGCTCCCTTTTAGTCTGGCAGGGGCTAAAGGGGAACTAGGTACCTGGAAGCCCGGGGAGATCCAGGTCTAAAGCTTCTGGCCCAGCTGTGTGTCAGGACAGCCAGGTGGTCAGCCATGGCTTCAGCAGGAGCAGCAGGAGAAAGAGGCACAGTCTGTCAGAAGACGGTAGCAGGGAGCATCCCCAACAAGGTAGCAATGCTGAGCAGACTGGAGTTGCAACTTACTTTAGGAACCTATATGCTTTCCTTTCGGTCACCTGGTTAGACTCTTGCTTGTGGACTGGGTGGACTCTTAGGACTCACAGGTAATTACCTCAAATGACTCATCAGGCTCAGAACACTCACACTGGGGCTTCCAGTAAAAACTGTTGTGTTGGAGAATTTTCACTCAGTTCTAGTTAAGACCCTGATCCTACACCTATGGAACGACTTCCACTGACTTCAGTAGCCAATGGATCAAGCCCACAGAGGAGGTAAATTGGTCATTTCTATTTATTCTCTCACACACGTGCAGGACTTTACATATCTTAGAACTGAATATCCCCTTATTGCTTGACTCCCTTTCTCTAGTCTCTTCGGGTGATTTTCCAGTTTGCCTTTCTGTTTGCTATCAAAATTTCTTTAGCCTTCAACTGCACTTTTTCATTTTGGTTTCCTGTGTTTGCTTCTCCTCTCACTTTAGAGATGTCCATGGATATAATCGTGGTAGAATTTATGCCAGAGAAATAGTCAACCCCAAAATACTTGAAGTAGCCATGCAGAGTCTAAGGTCTTTATTTCTTTTGTTTTCTGTGTTAAGTCTAGTTGGTCAAAAGAGTTTTTATTCCTATGATTGTCCTGGACTAGCCTAAAGCTATCAGGAAGTATCATCATTGCATCTACTAGTAAGTTACACCACTTTGTTAGATGTAGCTCTGTGGACGACCCAGAACAGTTCCATGGTCCACCTCTTGAGACCCATTGCCATAGATTATGCCTATACAACACTAACTGAACACTGACTGTACTGTCATTTCCTGCTGGAAGCTGATCCACGCTTTGAGTCATAGTGCTTCATTATTTTCCCAGTGTGATTTTAGAAAATCACATACAAGATTCCAGTGAACTCATGGCAAGAATAAATAGCTTGAGCATGGCACCTACTTGTACACAGTATTACTACACTAGGAGGAACATGCTCAATGTATCACTTTGAAGTACTCAGAGGGAACCATGAAACTAAAACTTCAACAAAAAAACAACCCCCCCTGTTTAAAGGAAGTCTGCCTATATTTTGGGTAAGACATCCCTTTAATCACAGTTAAAGCTGTGCAAATTTGCCACCCCCTTTCTCCATAAGCATAGACCCTCAACACTGTGAGCCCCTGCTACTGGCCTCTACTAAGTTGAAATTTCTCCTTTTTGGGGTTACCATGTGGTAATGGATAAACTCTATAATTTTTGACCTGATGAGAGAAGACCCAAGCAAAATGAGAAGAATCACAATCTGCAAATTATTGCCCATAAATTTCAGTCTCTTTTAAACTATTAAAAGGAGTCTAGTATATGAGGACAGCTCATTTATCACCCACAGGCTAGAAATAATGTCAAATCCTGCAGTCAAATCTTGAAAACTGGACTTGGAATCCATGTAATGTAAGACAAGAGCTCTTTTTTCAGAGATTTTCAGAAGCTTTGAAAATGAGATTTCTTCTTCATTACAAGCTGCTTGGAAATGTACAACTTCAAATGTACAACAAATGTACAAGTAAAGAAACCCATGAAAGTTCATTTTGTTACTGCAGAAAAATGAACAGATTCCTTTACTTTCTTACCAGGGCAGAATTCTCAGGTAAAACGAACAACAATGGAATGTTATATATTTGCCCAGGCCCACCTTCTCTGGCATGAAAAAAAAAGGAGGGGGAGAGTAGTGTGCACGTACTTTGTGTTTACAAACACACTGTGCATTCAATACAGTATTATAGTTGGGAGGTGCACTGGGATGGGGGGCTCAACCCTCGGGCCGCCCACTCCACCTTTTCCCCCAAACCCCACCCTTAACCCACCTCTTCTCCTCCTTCCCCCTTTACTCCGCATGCCACATCCTCACTCCTCCCCCCTCCCTCCCCTGCTTCCTGAATGCCACAAGCCAGCTGATTGCTGCGGGCAGGAAGCGGGGGGAGCAGGGGGAAGGTGCTGATCCGCGGGGTCTGCCGACGGGCAGGAGGCACTGGGTGGAGGGGGGCGTAGGGGAGTTGATGGGGGACTGCCAGCTGTGGACAAAGCAGGCAGCTAAACAATGTTATAGCGGAGCATTGCACGACTTTAAACGGAGCATGTTCTGTAATGGAGCAGGGAGGTAAGATCGAAACAATGTTAAGCGAGAGGACGTTAAGTGGGGAGTTACTGTATAGCATTCATTATCAAGGAAACTATAAAACTATATAGACTAAAATATGGTCCTAAGGGCCACTGGCCCATAGGGTTGCCAGTGTTCTAATTGCAGAAAACCGAACACCCTTACCCTGCCCCTTCCTCAAGGCCCCGCCCCTCCCACCCCTTCTCTGAGACCTCACCCCTGCTCACTCCATCCCCTCTTCCTCCGTTGCTTGCTCTCTCCCACCTTCGCTTACTTGCTCATTTTCATCAGGCTGGGGCAGGCAGTTGGGGTGTGGGAAGGGATAAGAGCTCTGGCCGGGGGGGGGTTAGGCTCTGGGGAGGGGTCGTGGCTGAGGGATTTGGGATGCTGGAGGGGACTCTGAGCTGGGGCCAAGGGGTTTGGAGTGTGGGAGGGGGCTCAGGGCTGGGGCAGGGATGTGGGAGGGTCTACAGGCTCTGGGCTGGAGGCGCCAGCTCGAGTGAGCCAGAAATGCGGGGTTCAGGGTGTGGGAGGGGGTTCCGGGCTGGGGTAGGTGGTTGGGGTGTGGGAGGGAGTGAGGGCTCCGGTGGGTGGGTGATCTTTGGGATGGGGTCGGGGATGAAGAGTTTGGGGTACAGGATGGGGCTCCAGGCTGGTGCAGGGGGGTTGGGTGCAAAAGAGGTTGCAGGCTCTGGGAGGGAGTTTGGCTGTCGGAGGGGGTTTGGAGTGTGGGCTCTGGGCAACACTGACCTCAGGCGGCACCCAGGAAGTGGCGACATGTATCTCCAGCTCCTAGGCAGAGGGACAGCCAGAAGGCTCTGTGCCCTGCTTCTGCCCGCAGGCGCCACCCCACAGCTGCAATTGGCCATGGTTCCTGCACAGACCGCCATGGCTGCCCCTCTGCCCAGGAGTCAGAGGGAAATGCCGGCCACTTCCCGGGAGCCGTGTGGAGCCAGGCAGGGAGTTTGCCAGCCCTGCTGTGCCACCAACCGGACTTTTAACAGCCTGGTCAGCGGCGCTGACTGGAGCTGCCAAGATCCCTTTTTGATCAGATGTTCCAGTCGAAAAGTGGACTCCTGGCAACCCCACAGTAGAAAGCTGCTAGTGATGGTGGGGGAGCTGAAGTGCTCATGCGGATGGTATCTGGAGGCATCAGGCCTATGTTATTTAAAGACAGGTGGAATCCTTCTTGTGGTAGCACACTGAGTAGCGTCACTTACTAAATGTATACAAAAGGTCTCGTGTGAGCTCATCTGAGTACTCTCCTCCTTTCACTGACTGATGCATAAAAGAGGAGAAATATAGGGAGAGCAAACCTGTCCCAACATGACTCCTATTAGTGTGCAATAGGCAGACCCTTCCATTCAGAAAGGACAAGCAGCCATGTCATGTTTGTCTGTCCATAAGTGGGTGAAGTGGAGCTGGAGGAACACTCCCAATACTCTCTCCTCCCAGCCCACACTGAACCCTCCAAGAGTCAGGCAAATCATTTTTAAGCACTTTGGGATCCTCTGGGGTAAGAGGCAGTATGCATAAATGTAAGATCCCCCTTAGAATTTAAAATGAGTCAAGCTTGCAGACATTTAGGATTTCTTCAGCTGTCTGATGAAACCCATTTTGCAACCCCTTTTTTATTCTCTCTTCTCTTTACTCATTAAATAATATATGAACAAGCATAGCACTATACTATTAGTACAGATCCTTTCTGTGTATAGAGCTTCACATTTTTAAATATTCTGCTGCCAGGCTAATTATACACTCATTGTCACTGCACCACATCGAAAAAAACATTGAGTAACACTTTTAAAAAGTAAAAATAAAATGGTGTATGTGCCCTGGGATGAAAGTTGCTGCACTTTCTTAACACTAGAACACGATACTTCTGCATTCAACTAGAAGAAAGTTGTTTGATTTACTGGGGTGCTAACTCACTGAAGTGGATATTATCAGCAGTACATCTTTACTTAAAAGCCCACAGGAAAGAAGATCATGGTAGGATTGAGGTTTACACAACTGGTACAACATCTCATTATTTAGGCTAGAAATTAAACATCTCCCAGATTCTTTTCAACCTCATCTATAGAAGTATAAGCATTTCATTTACTGTCTGATGCAAATTTCACTACTGAAAATATACAGAAAAATATATTAGCTTGCTAGTGTAAACAGATCCTACTGCACAGACTAGGGTTACAATCTGTCAGAAACAGAGAAAAACATGAGAAAACTCTGAAGAAAAACGAGTGTTTACTCCTATCTGCAAAAAGAAACGGAGTACTTGTGGCACCTTAGAGACTAACAAATTTTTTTAAATTTAAATAAGGTGCCACAAGTACTCCATTTCTTTTTGTGGATACAGACTAACACGGCTGCTACTCTGAAACCTGTCATACTCCTATCTATCTTCAGTCTCCACTTGCAGATTGATGGACTAAACCCTATGACCTGTACTTGTGTACAGGGAAAAGAGGAGGTGTTAGAAACTCCTGACTTGTGGACTATACAACATTGCTGTGCTTTTGAGATTTGCATTGTATTTAGTGGTTCCTCAGAGTTTGAACTTTGAAGAAGTATATGTGATTTGGCTGTCCAACTGCTGAAAACGAATGATACTTTACAGAATCTGGCTTTTTTTGTTTGTTTGTTTGTTTGTTTGAGTTGCTTCTAGGTTTAAGGGTTATATGAGTATTCACTAGGAAATCCTGCACTAGCTCAGCTCAAATAAAACAGAATCAAAGAAAGAAACGCAGACTTTACCATCTGAGTATTCCTTATATGTTTGGTTAGTACAGTAGATTCTTATTTTAACTGTGTGCTTTTATTTTGTGACAATTCTTTCAGTTTTTCTAGTCTCTGATTTAAATTTCCCTTTGTCCATTTTGTTTTCTGGTACAATAGATACTCTGTTAAGTTACACGTTCTGACTACATTTACTGAATGTGACATCTGTGCTACATTTAATCATCAGATTGTGTGCTCACACCCTTGACAGTAGATGGAAATGTTGTTCTTGCTCTAAAAATAAAAGCAGAGCTTAAGTGTAAGTGAATCTAAGAGGACTGGTATTTAGACAATGAACAATTAAATAGGAGTATTAACACTAATCTTACATATCTTGTAAGAATTATGTACTGGCTGTGAAAACAAGCTGTCATAACAAAGGAGAAAATCCCCAGTTTTGTTCATTACATACTGTCTACCAAAACTTACTTTACAACTTAAACAGGATATGAAATTCTTCTACATGCCTTATCCTTAAAGCACTTCTGAGTAGTATTGCTGTGCGTTAACAGACAGTTGCTGTGTTCCATCCCAGGGATGGCTGCATTATAGCCCAGACTCAAGAAAGACTAAAACATGTGCTTAGTTTTATCCATGCTTGACTTTAAGCATGCACATAACTTATATTGACGTCAACAGAAGTTAAATACATGCTTAATTGCATTCCAGAATAGGATTGCTTTCCTGAACCAGGGCCTTGTTCACTCACTTGTCAGTTATTTTCATATTTTAATATAGCTAGAGCATGTAGTGAGAGTAATATCTAAGGTTGCTGGAATATTTCTGTACTATCCCCCTATTTTCAGTTGCTTATGTTTCAAATCTTTTATCTATATCGGGGTGGGCAAACTTTTTGGCCCGAGGGCCACATATGGGTATGGAAATTGTATGGCGGGTCATGAATGCCCATGAAATTGGGGATTGGGTTGAGGGAGGGCTCCAGCTTTGGGTGTGGGCTCTGGGGTGGCATTTGGGATGAGGAGTTGGGGTTCAGGAGGGGTGGTCTGGGCTGGGACTGAGGGGTTCAGAGGGCTGGAGGGGGATCAGGGCTGGGGCATGGAAAGGGGTCAGAGGGGCAGGCTCCAGGCAGTGCTTACCTCAAGCAGTTCCCAGGAACAGTGGCATAGCCCCCCGCTGGCTCCTACCGGGAGGTGCAGCCAGGTGGCTCTGTGCACTGCCCTGTCCGCAGGCGCCACCCCTGCAGCTCCCATTGCCTGTGGTTCCCAGCCAATAGGAGCTGCGGGGGCAGCACTTGGGGTGGGGCAGCATGCGGAGCCTCCTGGCTGCCCCTACGAGTAGGAGCTGTAGGGGGGAAATGCCACTGCTTCAGAGAGCCATGTGGAGGGGGCAAGACCCTGACCCTGCTCCCCAGCTGGAGCACCAGAATGGGGCAAGCCCCGGACCCTACTTCCTGGCAGAAGCTTAAGGGCTGGATTAAAACGTCTGGAGGGCCAGATGTGGCCACCGGGCCGTAGTTTGCCCACCCCGATCTATATGATTGTAAATTTTCCAGACTTGGTAACTGCCTGTTAAATATTTCTGGATAGTTTCAGGAAAAAATAAGTTAAATTGTTATTGAATATAAAGAGAGAGGGGGAAAAAGTGTTTCACAATATAAAGAAAAAAATCCTGCAATCTGTCTTTGAACAGCTGTAGTGTCCAAGGAAGACATTTAGCAGGAAAATAGTCTTTACTGAGGAGAAGTATCTTTTGGCATGCTGATAAAAGTCAGGTTTGATTTGGCAAAGTTATGAAACCTTGAAGAGCACATTCTGAGTGTGCAGTGGGGTGGCTGTTTTAATTTTTTAGCAATGGTCCAAAGAATGAGAGGCTCTGCCAGACATAGCAGTTGAAGCCAACTTGGGAACCTTCTAATCACGTACTTAGGGTTTGTGTTTATATGGCAGCATAAACCCAGGGTAAATGTAGCCCATCATTTGTGAAGTGCTTTAAGATCCTTGGGAATGAAAGGTGCTATGCAATATTATCTTACATTTACTGGCTGAAAGCCTGCTGGTTTTAATAGATACAGGGAGATAAGCAGTACTCTACTGCACTGCTTTGTGGTTTTGCCTCGGAAAACAATAGATTGCAGAAAAAAAGAGTATGAGATAGCTTCTGGTTCTGAACTTCTGCCTCCAATCTGGCAAACCTCCCATGTTTACAGGATCTAGTAGCACAACTCCATTCAGACACATTGTTTAGAGTAGAACATTAATCAGATTTAATATACACATTTAAAACATTTATTGTTTTCTGGGCTAAGTATTCACAACCAAAAATGGCAGTTCAGACACACAACTCCCATTAATGTTGGAAATTGAGTACTTAATGCACCAATTACATTTCCAGAAGTTTACGTCTTTAATGCAATCTTTAAATCTACATTGATATTTGTATGGAGAGAGCTATTTACCAAGACAATTCAGAGTTATTTAATTGTTTAAGGAATACAGATGTTTGTACTTACTATGTGAGAACTATTGCCACAGCATCATTTAGGACACTCTCTCCAAAAAGGAGGGTATACAGATCTGAATCCACATGCAGCTCGTGGAAAATAGCCAGAACTGTCACTAGAAGGAAACATACAGCGCAAAGTAAGCTTGTTATTCTCATAATTCTAGAATAGCTAATGAGCTAAATGGAAGGGAACGAGTTTTGATAAGCATGTTTTAACATCTAAACAATATAACATGACAGTTTGTCCATTAACTGAATGAAATACATTAGAAAAGGGATACTTTTAAGTACACCAGCTCCCTAAATCCAGCAATAACTTTAAGAGTCATGCTTTACATGAACTAGAAATGACCACTCCCTCCCTGCCACATTTCAGTCACACACAAACTAAAACTATACCTTTGATTACCCCTAATATAAGGGAAATAGTCTTGTGACTAAAAGACAGAATTGGAGGTAAGGAGACTCAAGGACTATCCCTGGCTCTCCCATGGACCTTCTGTGTGATCTGAACCTCAATTTACCTATCCATGAACAAGACATTGTTAATACTTACCCATCTCCCAAATAGACTGTGAGGCTTAATTCTTTGATGTTTATAAAGAACTTTAGTGACATTAATTTTAACATTTTTTCCTAAAAACTTGTATTTATATTTTGAGATTACTGATGAAATAATTAATTCAATTTAGGTCAGAAGGAAACTGATGTTAGGCAAGTCACTTTGTGTTTCTGTTTCCCTATCTGTAAACAGAGCATAATCATGCTGACCCATCTTTGTAAGGCGCTTTGAGTTCTAAGGGTGAAAAGTATTGTGCATATGCTCTGTATTACCATTCATATTCACTGTTTTCATGAAACAAACAGAGGTTTCCCTTTCAATCAAAAGTTTAATGTAAAGCTTCCTAATGATTTGTATGTTTGGAAAATTATGCAGTATCTCACTGCATTTGCTTCACTGGTACATTCTGGTACATAATTGTGCAATTGACTAAATCTTCATAGCATAGGAATCCTGAAGTTTAGAAGTGGCCCCAGGGTTTCAGGTTTACATCTGACTTTTCAGAAAAGGGAATTTTTACAGTAAAGCTACCACTGAAGATTCACAAACCAACGTTTGCTTTGTGTTCATGATTTTTTTCTTTTTCTAGAACTTTGGACCTTATGTATAGAATAATGGTAGAACTGAAACCAGTGCTAAAAGGATTTTTCAACAGGTGTTAGCAGCGGGAGTATTTGGAATCTAGTATTAGTTTAGAGTACCAATTATGATGTTCAGTTCTCCTATGGGGTTTTATGTACCATGATCCAGATTAGCACAGCAGCTTTGAAGTACTATTCTGGATGCCCTATTCCATAGAAAATGATTCCGTCTCTCATACCTGTGAAAACAAGCATTTGCCACTTCCAATATTAAGTTATTGGCAAGGTCTTAAATGCATAAACTGTAAAATAAGTAATAGGAAAAGTAAACAGTAACCAAGGTCCAACAGCAAACTTTATATAGGTGTGGCAGGCCAAACCAAACAAAGATCCACACCAATTAAGTTATTTCCAAGAAAACAAACAATTTTTTTTCCTTTTCAAGTATCTTCCTCCCCCAGCCTTCAGGAAGTTATCAGAGCCGCTCTCTTGAGGGATCTGACTCCAAATCTAGTCAAATTAAATAAAGACCATATCTATATTGAAGAGCTTACAGTGGCACAGCTGTACCAATGTAGCTGCTCTATGCTGACGGCAGAGAGGTCTCCCGTAGACATAATTAAACCACCCGCAATGTGTGGTGGTAGCTAGGTCGGTGGGAGAGCATCTCCTGCTGACATAGCGCTGTGCACATCAGCACTTCTGTCGGTGTAATGTATGTCGGGGTGTGTTTTTTCACATTCCTGAGCGACATAAGTTATACAGACAAAAGTGCTAGCATAGACATAACCTAAAATGCATGAAAATAATGAAGAAATCAACAGAATAATGAATCACTTGCCCCTTCTTCTGGGAGAGACTTCTTAGCCTATCCAGCTCTTTCAATGTTTCTCCTACATCTGAAGAGAAGGCTGAGTTTAGATAGACCCTTTTTGCAACATGCCCTGCCCCTGGACCAAGGTTATAGATTGAATGCCATAGAACAGCATTTCCCAGCAATCCCTGAACAGTGAGGGGAGAGGGAAATTCCAACAGTGTTCAAGGGCTGGTTTATACTAGAAAACTGGGTTAACCCAGCTACACTTCTCAGGGGTGCAAATAATTCACATCCCTGAGCAACGTAGTTAAACCCATTTAAGTCCTCATGTAGACAGCACTAGAAAATTAGGTCAACCCAGCTATGTTGCTCACGGGTGTGAATAATTCACTTCCCTGAGCAATGCAGTTAAGCTAACCTAAGTCCTTATGTA
Source organism: Dermochelys coriacea (assembly GCF_009764565.3). Classification (NCBI taxonomy): domain Eukaryota; kingdom Metazoa; phylum Chordata; order Testudines; family Dermochelyidae; genus Dermochelys; species Dermochelys coriacea. Next base: position 31,966,216 of record NC_050076.1, on the reverse strand, counting down.
AACAGCACTAGGTTGATGGAAGAATTCTCCTGTCAACCTAAGTACTGTCTTTTGGGAAGGTGGATAATTAGGCCAACAGGAGAACCCTTGCCATAGGCATAGGAAGTGTCTACACTGAAGTGGTGCAGCTGCAGTGTTGGAGCTGTGCTGCTGTAGCATTTTAAGTGACAAGCCCTTAGTGACCTGGATGGATTTCTTTCCTAAATCACAAACTGCCACACTGACTCCACCGCTTCTCCCTCAAAGTTTATTAAACTCCAGATCCAACACCGATAGGGCTTCTTTGGTACCAAAAACAGAGGAGAGACCCCTGTAACAATTGGCTGTGAGACTGCAAAAAGAGAGCCTACATGAGATAGAAAACCAGAGAGGAAATGAGCACTGAATGTCTGTTCAGTTCCTTCATTGGGTATCAGTGGGTTTCTAGAAAGATTCCCTTATTCTGAGCATGAAATCAAAGAGCTGTAGTAGTTTATGCTGAGGGCTGCATGATGAGGTGTAGATTTCAACCCATGTGCACCTGTATTTCTAGTTGATCCTGAGTTCCACATAGGAATGTTGTTCTAGAGCAAAGTTCCCATACACCACTTTGGCTTCCTATAATAAAGCAACTTATAAATGAGAAGTGGAAACAGGAAAGGAAAGGAAAGGAAAGGAAAGGAATCTTACTGGGAAATAATGAAAATGCTGCTGCATTGGAAGGTATATGATAGTTTTTGGATGGGGGAGTGTGATCTCTTACTGTCCCATTACCACTTAGCAAGCAAGAAGCCATCATCTATAATTGGTATTGAACTTTCAGGGCTGGGCTCGGTTTTATCATTTTCAAGTGCCCCCTCTCTCTCCTGTTTCCCCTGGACTAGACCATACACTAGAAAAGTCTAGAATTTCCTTCAGGAAGAGTCTCACAGGCTGGGTTTACAATGAAATTGTCATTACAATCTTTCACCATTGCAGATTGCCTGCCAACATTATTAACCACTATGCCATCTAACCTTCCTCTTAGTAAATATGCCAACGGCTGTTGTTTCCACCTGGGGGAGCTGCACCAGCACTAGTACAGTGGTGGGACATTTTAACAAAGAGCTCCAAGCAGACAAGACTACAGTGTAAAAAACTACAGTGTAAAAAACAATGATCTAAGGGATTGGTGCTTGTCGAAATATTCTGGTATGTTAGGATATCATAATATTCTGGTGTATTAGGATGTATAAACAGGGGAATCTCAAGCTGGCACTTCTGACTAGTTCTGGTGTCCACTATTCAGGAAGAATGTTGATAAATTGGAGGGGGTTCAGAAAATAGCCACAAGAATGATTAAAGGATTTGAAAACAGTTCATACAGCCATAGACACAAGAAGCATAATCTATTTATTTTAACAAAGAGAAGGTTAAGGAGTTACTTAATCACAATCTATCAGTATGTACATGGTGAATAAATATTTAATAATGAGCTCTGCAATCTGGCAGAAAAAGGTGTAGCGTGATCCAATGGCTGGAAGTTGAAGCTAGATAAATTTTTCCTGGAAATAAGACATACATTTTTAGCAGTGAGGGTAATTAATCACTAGAACAACTTACCAAGGGTTGTGGTGGATTCTCCATCACTGGGAATTTTTAAATCAAGATTGTATGTTTTTCTAAAAGATCTGCTCTAAGAAATATTCTGGAGAAGTTCTGGGGCCTGTGTTATACCAGAAGGCACACTAGATGCCCATAGTGGTCCCTTTTGGCCTTTGAATTTATGAAATAACTGTGCCCTCTGTCCCACAGGAAGGCCCCCCGAGAACAACTAATGTTGGTCCTGGAGGAGTCTGCCACCAGCTTTAAAGGACAAGTAAAACCAAATAAAACCAATGTAAGGAATCAAGAATCCAGGCCTGCACAGAGAAATCTCTCTAAGCACCTCTTCAAACTAAATGAATAAAAGGGTAGAGAAGAATCAAAACAAACATTACAGCCATTAAGTCACCACACCAACAAGCTCTCTCAAAATATGAGAAGAAGAAAAGATAAGACTTGCAAGTGTAGATGACCAGATTATTGTCTAGCCTAGGATAGATTCTAGCAGTCTCTCAGCTAGGAGTTCTGGAGTTGTAAACTACAATGGCTTGGATTTCATATTGACCTGGGTTAAGGACTCAAAGATATTCAATATGATTATTTTGAATCAGAATTTGCAATAATTTGGACTGGAGTTAAGATTTATATATCTATTTTTATAGCATGTACTTCTTTTTCCCTCATTCTACAGAGTCCTTCTGCTGGATGGCAGGTCACAGGATTAATAGTCAGCCGCTTACAGAAAACCATATGTGCATGTAAGTAGTAATCAGGATGATGCATGGACCTACTAAAATAACTTATCAGTACTTGGATACCTGGGAGATGATATTTTAAATTATACTACAGTGAGAATGCTTTTTAGAAAGTAGAATGATCTCCTTTGAAAAGTTATTTGCCAACAGTTATCACAGTACATCTGTGATGCCATAGTTTTACCTTATACTTAGAAGTAAAACATGGTATTAGAGGCTACACTGTGTTGCTTTTTGAAGACATTTAAGAATAGATAGAGCTGGGTTTTATGTAGTATGATAAATAATCAAGGTACTTCCCCAAATACTTTACAGCGAGTATGCAAAAGTCAAACTACTTTTGCTTAAAGAACTTAACATATTTCAGGATTAAAATCTTGCTCTCTGATAGCCATGTAAGTATAAGTGGATAGATAGATAGATAGATAGATAGATAGATAGATAGATAGATAGATAGATAGGTGATATTGCCTTGAGAACTGCACACAAATACTTTTTTGGTGAAGTAGAAAACTCTGCCATAAGTGCAGATGGCATATTAATGTCCTGATTCCCAACACATTGATGATCTTCGTTAAAAAATACGGTGACAGGAAACCTAAGCTGATGAAGTGTCTGGGAATTTCTTAGTATTTGAGCTAAGACAAATCTGGTTCTCTCTTTCCTGTATTTCATGGCCTGAGGTGACGTGTTAGCAAATGCTCAATCTAGCACAATCTTGGCTCTACCCAAGTCAACACAAGTGTCTATTAAGTTGGTTTATAAAGGATATTTTTGGCATACATGGGAGCAGCTACGCTTGCTATTAATTTCCTGTAACTTTCTGTAATTAGAAAAGGAGTACTTGTGGCACCTTAGAGACTAACAAATTTATTAGAGCATAAGCTTTCGTGAGCTACAGCTCACTTCATCGGATGCATTTGGTGGAAAAAACAGAGTAGAGATTTATATACACACACACAGAGAACATGAAACAATGGGTTTATCATACACACTGTAAGGAGAGTGATCACTTAAGATAAGCCATCACCAACAGCAGGGGGGGGAAGGAGGAAAACCTTTCATGGTGACAAGCAGGTAGGCTAATTCCAGCAGTTAACAAGAATATCAGAGGAACAGTGGGGGGTGGGGTGGGAGGGAGAAATACCATGGGGAAATAGTTTTACTTTGTGTAATGACTCATCCATTCCCAGTCTCTATTCAAGCCTAAGTTAATTGTATCCAGTTTGCAAATTAATTCCAATTCAGCAGTCTCTCGTTGGAGTCTGTTTTTGAAGCTTTTTTGTTGAAGTATAGCCACTCTTAGGTCTGTGATCGAGTGACCAGAGAGATTGAAGTGTTCTCCAACTGGTTTTTGAATGTTATAATTCTTGACGTCTGATTTGTGTCCATTCATTCTTTTACGTAGAGACTGTCCAGTTTGGCCAATGTACATGGCAGAGGGGCATTGCTGGCACATGATGGCATATATCACATTGGTAGATGCGCAGGTGAAGGAGCCTCTGATAGTGTGGCTGATGTGATTAGGCCCTATGATGGTATCCCCTGAATAGATATGTGGACAGAGTTGGCAACGGGCTTTGTTGCAAGGATAGGTTCCTGGGTTAGTGGCTCTGTTGTGTGGTGTGTGGTTGCTGGTGAGTATTTGCTTCAGATTGGGGGGCTGTCTGTAAGCAAGGACTGGTCTGTCTCCCAAGATCTGAGAGAGCGATGGCTCGTCCTTCAGGATAGGTTGTAGATCCTTGATGATGCGTTGGAGGGGTTTTAGTTGGGGGCTGAAGGTGATGGCTAGTGGCGTTCTGTTGTTTTCTTTGTTGGGCCTGTCCTGTAGTAGGTGACTTCTGGGTACTCTTCTGGCTCTGTCAATCTGTTTCTTCACTTCAGCAGGTGGGTACTGTAGTTGTAGGAATGCATGATAGAGATCTTGTAGGTGTTTGTCTCTGTCTGAGGGGTTGGAGCAAATGCGGTTATATCGTAGCGCTTGGCTGTAGACAATGGATTGAGTGGTATGATCTGGATGAAAGCTAGAGGCATGTAGGTAGGAATAGCGGTCAGTAGGTTTCCGATATAGGGTGGTGTTTATGTGACCATCGCTTATTAGCACCGTAGTGTCCAGGAAAAGAAGCTCTTGAGGAATTCCACCATGATTTCAACAATTTCCATCCCACCATCAACCTCAGCCTGGACCAGTCCACACAAGAGATCCACTTCCTGGACACTACGGTGCTAATAAGCGATGGTCACATAAACACCACCCTATATCGGAAACCTACTGACCGCTATTCCTACCTACATGCCTCTAGCTTTCATCCAGATCATACCACTCGATCCATTGTCTACAGCCAAGCGCTACGATATAACCGCATTTGCTCCAACCCCTCAGACAGAGACAAACACCTACAAGATCTCTATCATGCATTCCTACAACTACAGTACCCACCTGCTGAAGTGAAGAAACAGATTGACAGAGCCAGAAGAGTACCCAGAAGTCACCTACTACAGGACAGGCCCAACAAAGAAAACAACAGAACGCCACTAGCCATCACCTTCAGCCCCCAACTAAAACCCCTCCAACGCATCATCAAGGATCTACAACCTATCCTGAAGGACGAGCCATCGCTCTCTCAGATCTTGGGAGACAGACCAGTCCTTGCTTACAGACAGCCCCCCAATCTGAAGCAAATACTCACCAGCAACCACACACCACACAACAGAGCCACTAACCCAGGAACCTATCCTTGCAACAAAGCCCGTTGCCAACTCTGTCCACATATCTATTCAGGGGATACCATCATAGGGCCTAATCACATCAGCCACACTATCAGAGGCTCCTTCACTTGCGCATCTACCAATGTGATATATGCCATCATGTGCCAGCAATGCCCCTCTGCCATGTACATTGGCCAAACTGGACAGTCTCTACGTAAAAGAATGAATGGACACAAATCAGACGTCAAGAATTATAACATTCAAAAACCAGTTGGAGAACACTTCAATCTCTCTGGTCACTCGATCACAGACCTAAGAGTGGCTATACTTCAACAAAAAAGCTTCAAAAACAGACTCCAACGAGAGACTGCTGAATTGGAATTAATTTGCAAACTGGATACAATTAACTTAGGCTTGAATAGAGACTGGGAATGGATGAGTCATTACACAAAGTAAAACTATTTCCCCATGGTATTTCTCCCTCCCACCCCACCCCCCACTGTTCCTCTGATATTCTTGTTAACTGCTGGAATTAGCCTACCTGCTTGTCACCATGAAAGGTTTTCCTCCTTCCCCCCCCTGCTGTTGGTGATGGCTTATCTTAAGTGATCACTCTCCTTACAGTGTGTATGATAAACCCATTGTTTCATGTTCTCTGTGTGTGTGTATATAAATCTCTACTCTGTTTTTTCCACCAAATGCATCCGATGAAGTGAGCTGTAGCTCACGAAAGCTTATGCTCTAATAAATTTGTTAGTCTCTAAGGTGCCACAAGTACTCCTTTTCTTTTTGAGAATACAGACTAACACGGCTGCTACTCTGATTTCTGTAATTAATTTCCTGTAAAAACATTCTTGAAATGTCAATAAATCACAGAAGTATTCAGACTAACAATATCCAATACTTTCTTGTTGTTCTGTTGCTGAAAAGAACTAGTAGACCCAGAAAGTGGAGCAAGAAAATAAATGAGATCAGTATATGTGATTTAGAAAAAAGAGGATCTGATCAAAATAAAAGAAACTAAACTATATATAAAATGAAATATTAAATACCTATAGTTGAAACAATGATCAAAGGGCTGCCATTATCTCTTCTTAATCTTCTGATTATAACAAAGGTAACAATCATCTGTCATATCTGATAAGCCCAGATCCTAACAGGCAGTTCAATGACAAATTGGAAGAAAATAAGATGAGAGACAACCCAATTAAACCACCTATATAGAAAAGTCTTTTATCTAAAAATAACAGCTCCCATTTTAATTGTAGAGTCCTGACACTGCTAGTCACCCATCCTACTCATGGCTTAGCTCAATGAGAAAAAGGGAGAAAGCATCAACAAAACATTTTAATTACAAAGATATTTTAAATTTACATTATTTACACACCGTTTATGAAATATCTTACCACTGTTTTTATGAATTATTTTTTTAAACACACAATGTGGTGATTTTGTAAGCTGCCAGAACTGCTCTAGCTGATGGTTAATATCTATTTTTATTAAAAAAAAATCCCCACATACCACAGTACAACTCACATCTTCTGTGCAGCTGTAACCATAGTAACTCCAAATAGAAAAGGGCTCTGTGATTATCAACATGACCAAAAGTAAGGGAGTTCATGTAGCTTTGAAATAGTTATGCTTCAGCAAACCTCTGTGGAGGTAAATGTGCTTCCCATGCTTTAAATATCAAAAAGTTTTTTCTTTTAAAGTGCTACAGGTAAGTAAAATGTCTTTAGACTGGAATGTCATTACACAATAGTGTGCTAATAACAGCACCCAAGACAAAACCCTAAAGCAGCACTTTCCAGCAATTCTCCCATTTTATTATGGTTACGGCAAAGGTCAAGTCATTTTGTTAATGTGAACACCCATGGCATTCATATTATCCAGTTGTGAGTATACAGAATCGGAGCATTGCTCTGAATAATTTTTCTTACTTCTGTTAATGATGCAGAATACTGGCCCAGTTTCGAAGTCAATGAGAACTGCACCCTGTAGTGAGGCGGGGTGGCCTCCCGAGGACCCAGAGTGGGAGGACCCCCACACTGAGCTCTGGTGGGCGGAACCAGGGCCTAGCTGTGACTCCTCCAGTAAGTGGGTGGGAGGGGCAAAAAGTATAAAAGGCAGCCCAGAAATCTCAATAGGGAGGCAACCACTGGAGAGACCAGATGCTGGGAACTGGGAAGCGGTGGAGGGTGCCGAGGGAGCAGAGGACTGGCCTGGGCCACCAGGGCCGCTACCTGATTCAGACTTGGAGGAAGCAGACAACTGGCCCTGACTGCTCAGACTGCCATCAGACCTGACCCCGGAGGGAGAAGACGACTGGCTCGGACCACCGACAGACCAGACCACTAAAGACTTGCTTGCGGTCCTGGAAGCCATCATCAACCTCAACCCCTCCTCATGGCAACAACAAGAAGGGAAGTGCGGAAGTGGCCCAGGGGTAGCAGACCCCTCTGGCCTCAACGCTGACAGAGGGTGAGTCAGCGTGTTGTGGCGTGGATCCCCGCTGACCCAGTGACAAAGTGCTTTGTCACTGCTAGGGCCTTGGGCCGGGACACAGTGGAGTGGGTGGGCCTGCGTCCCTCCTGCCACCCCAACCCAGGGTGGCAGTCTCCCCTTCCCCACACCAGAAGCCTGAGCCTCAGACTCTGGGTTTCTCCACCTTGATCCAGGGCCTGGGTTAATTGACTGTTTATTTGCTGCTTGGCCTGCACACAGGCCTAAGCCCCAGACTTTTTGTTGTCCTGCTTGATCCAAGGCTGGGGCCAATTGACTGTTTGTTTCCCGCACAGCCTGAGCCCAGGCCTGGGCCCCAGCTGCGAGCAGAGACCGCTTCATTCCCCATGGCAGCTGACGTATCAGTGATGTAGTAAGGCGGGGTGGCCTCCCGAGGACCCAGAGTGGGAGGGTCCCTGCACTGAGCCACTACACACCCATGTAAGGAAGCAAAGAATTGGGACTCAGCTTTTTGTTCTAATTATTTCTATATTCTAATTATTGAAACTTTCATTTGGGATTAGAAAATCAGATACAACTGAGTAAGAATTTATCCCAAATTAGAATGGAACCAAGGTTTGAATATGTTGGGTTCACTTACTTTCCAACACACCTTTTCACTTCTTGGCTTTGGCCAGGAGCAGAAGCAGAGGTGCACAAATGTCGAAAGGAGACTGTTCTCTCATTGTTTACAGCTAAAATATCACAAGAAAGGAAATCAAAATATCTGGCAATCCTGGGAGTCCACTCTTTCAAGAATTCTGGCCTTACTTTGAACAAAGGAGATGGATATCAGCTTCAGATTACCACTTATCTGACCTAAACAAATTTATGAACCATTGAAATGCAACCATTACAAAGCTACTCAGCTATAACTTAATATCATAAATTGGCCAAAGAGAATTTCAGACACAGGAAGGAATGTCCCTTGCCAGAATCCAATAAAATGCCTAAGGTCTGTTTTATAGTACAACATTTAGACTGCTTTGTTAATAGAAACTAAACATAAACAAATGAATATGGCCAAGATAGAAATGAATTCAAATTTTTATTGAGAGTCAATTCAGTTTGGTATGTCTTTTGCACCTTCACCAATACAAAGACTCCTTTACCATTTAATTTATCCCTAACAGCAGGACTGTTTCAGCACAGGCCATGGGGTCCTCTCCTAACTCTAGCAGAGGGTCCTCCTTCAACAGGGTGAATTGCACAGCCCTCTCTCAAAAAAGACCTGCCACCAGATGATGAAAAAATGGATCTCACCAAGGGTGCTACTGCTGAAGGGAGAATTAGCAGAAAAAGGAGCTAGGGTTTGCTGGTGGATTGTGTCCAGTGGAAGAACTGAGGGTTAATTCACATTGAGGGCATATCCCAAGATGAAGTTCAGATAATCAGGAATTTTGGATATTTATCTGAATGCAACTTTGAGTTTCACCCATCTCATCACAATGAAGAGGAGAAGCAGGCCTGGATATGTAGTCTTTACTATGGTAGATGAGGTACTCTACATCTACAATGCACTTGTAAGCACAGCAGATCTTAAATTATATGACACATATGTATTTGGAAGACTGATATTTTTGTTTCTTCACCTGATAGGAACAATATTCTTAGACTTACTTATTTGAATCAACTATTTCCAGCTGTGTCGCTATATAAACTGAGGCCCAGTGCGGCTGCACAGCACTAGAGTGCCTGTGGAAAATAACCCCAAAGAGGGGTGATCTAGACCAGGGAAGATCATCATGGCATATGGTGATCACAGGCAGTGTAGAGCTACATTACCCGGGTGCAAGTCTTTGTTTCCCTTTTATGGTTGGATACTTAACAGGTTTATGGGTCTGCTACTATCTATCAAGCAGTAGAGGGTCATGCTTTTAGATCCAGAGGTCCCAAATTCAGTCCTTGCAGATGACCCATCCTATGACACTGTTACAAATAATCTACTGTATGGGGATCTCAACTGCTAGGGATCTCTGATGCTCAGGACAAGTTTCCACATTGCAGCTTCTAAGTCACCACCTGCCTGCTGCTGGTATAGAGGAGATGGCTGGTGTGTTGAATTTTGAAATGACAAAAAACAGGGACAAACTTTCCATGAAAATATTTGCAACCAACTCTATTGGGGAATCCATACACCCCCATAATTCCTAGCTGCTGCATCAGCCCTGTAGGACTGTTGGCAGAATCATAGCTGAGAATCTGGGCCTGCATATTTCCTCACTCTATAAGTTTGAATAATGTCACTAGTATAAATGTGGCATAGAGGGGTTGCTTCAGACATAACTGTGCTCAGTAATTTGCATGCTTTCTTTGTCCATACTGAATTATAAAAAGAGATAGTAAAAATAATCTGCTCTATTATTTTAGGAAGTCTTATAAGACAATGTAAATCCAAAATTAATAAAAGAACCCCCCCTTTTTCTTCTTTTCATTCAAATAATAACAATATAATCTTAGCGGAAACCCTCAGCAGGTTAGGATGCAATGTATTTAGCTTAATAAATTAAGAAAAGTAACATTTTTAATAATGCAAGCTCAGCCAAGAAAAGCAGGACTAAATTCCTCTTGTTAATACTTCAACATTACTGAAAGATCTTATCTAGTTAGTTACAAAACTTGAGATACTTAAAGTTGCACCTGTAATAACACTAATTATCCAGTTGATCACAAGAATTCTCAGCTGATTGATTATGTTCTTCTGTAATGAGAATAGATGATACCTCCAATTACATCTGATTTGCTTTACTTTTGATAAATTATGCCACTTGATCAGCATTATAAAAAAATATTCATATAACTCTGGTGTTTAAAACTATATATAAGCACAGCAGGGAGAATTCTGCATAGAGAAGCCTGTGCTTTTCAAAATAAAATGTCCATCTGAAGGTTTGCCTGGAACGTCATTGTCTTCTCCTGATAATTCTAAAGAATTGTTAGGGGAAGACATATTTTGTAGAATGAAAAATACAATAGGGACAGACAGAACTTGTTTTCTAAGGGCTATGGAAAATAAAAAAGCTGTATTGCAGAGATGGTGTGGTTACATTCCAGAAACTAGAGGGGATTTCCCAGGTATCCCAAAACTAATTGCAGAAATTTTTAGGGGAATTTAACAAAAAAATTTAGGCAGTGAAGAATATTCAAATGTATTTCAGGAAATTCTCAGTATTACAGGTTTTCCTTCATAGATGAACACATTTTCATAAATCTCTACAGCAGCTTGCAGTGTTTTCAGATTTAATCTGTATTAGGTATATTTTCAAGACCCTCAAACACTTTCCCCAGTGTGTCCAAACACAAGTACAGTGGTAGTCCAAGTCCAAATGCAAGTTCAGTAGGAAAGCATCTTGCATAGTGGAGAATCTCCTCTTTATTGATTTTATACAAAACTATGTATGAGAAAGCAACAAACAAAAAACAAGTCCTAGACTGCTATATCACCGTCTTCCAATTTTCAACACTTATGTCACAATATTCTGTATCTCTCAATTGCACATCTGTGTTTACCTCTCCAAGAGCTATATTCTTCACATATAATATAAAATGGTTCCATTTGGTCATTGATCTGATAAATAAGAAGCTCATATGAAGCAACTTCTGCCTTGTCAACAGATCAGTTTTTACTACCTTCTTAGGCTTACTCTCTTTTCACAACCAAGGGCAATTACAATCCATTTATTTAAAAAACAACACCTTGTAATCCAATGCACTGATGAAAAATCAGGTGGAAAATACAATTTTTACTCAGTTAGTGATTTATTATTTCATCTTATTTCTATAACACTTGACTAGATAATTTCTTTTGTTAGGAGATCACCAATTATCATGTGTCAAATTGCCACTCTCATTCCTAGTCTAGCAGCACACATCAAGGTCCAGTATTTGAACAATAAGAAGTAGAATAAGTTCTCCTATTAGTACAGTTTTTAATGGTTAACATTCTATTTTATAAAAAAAAGGAGTACTTGTGGCACCTTAGAGACTAACAAATTTATTAGAGCATAAGCTTTCGTGAGCTACAGCTCACTTCATCGGATGCATCCGATGAAGTGAGCTGTAGCTCACGAAAGCTTATGCTCTAATAAATTTGTTAGTCTCTAAGGTGCCACAAGTACTCCTTTTTTTTTTGCGAATACAGACTAACACGGCTGCTACTCTGAAACCATTCTATTTTATGTCCACTAGCAGATCCTACAACACAGTGAAATGCTTTTGATCATTGTCTATCATTAAAGCAATTAAGCATTTAATTTAAATTTCCATCTCTTTGAGAAATTGAAATTGCATGGATAGAATTAAAGGGACCAAATAACACTGCCTGAAATGTTGAAACTGGATGAGAGAACAAGGCAAGACTGAATATTGGAAGAGCTGTTGGAGATGATTTAGGTACTTTATGTAAGTAGGCATTAAATTACATGCAATATTGGTTGTTAATTACTTGAGTTTGGTCTGGGCTGCAAAGTTTGGGTCTGGATCAGAACTTTTCCAAAGTTCAGGGATGTGTGGACCTGGGGCTTTAGTTCTGGCCCATTTCTATATTACACATATTATTACATATGCAATAGAAAACCTATCAGGAATTAAGGTATCTACAATTAGAAAATCTACAAGCACATTGATAATTAAGGATAGGATCTAACGTCCATTAAAGTCAATAGAAGGACTCTTATTGACTTTATTGGGAATTGGATCAGGACCTAAAAAGGGGGAGGAAGACAAGAGTGTGGAGGGTACGTCCACTTACATCAATACTAAATTTGACCCTGCATATCTAGAACAGAAGGTTCTAGTATTCAGAGTAGCAGCCGTGTTAGTCTGTATCCGCAAAAAGAAAAGGAGTACTTGTGGCACCTTAGAGACTAACAAATTTATTTGAGCATACGCGAGCTGTAGTTCACAAAAGCTTATGCTCAAATAAATTTGTTAGTCTCTAAGGTGCCACAAGTATTCCTTTTCTTCTAGTATTATTATTCCTTAAACCTTAGTGACACTGGGAGGCATCCTCTAGAGTTTGGTCCATTTCAACATTTCAAAGTTTGTGGACTAAACAAGCACAATTAAACTAACTACTAACATAAATAAGAGAAGACTCTTTCCATATAGTGAAATGTTTCTTTTGACCTAACATTTCTGGTTACAAGACTATATATCAGCTATTTAACAGCTAGTGGAGTAAAATCAGCACAAGCAGATGGAAACATTATATTCTGGTCTCCACATTTGACAGTTTTGTGGCCAAAAGTTAAAAAAAAAATTTAAACAATTACCTGGGTCTGTAGCAGACAGCAACGAGCCAAAAAATAAACAGTCTGTGAAGTGAAAATCCCCTCCTTTTAACTGGCCAACATGTATCATGGCCTTCACAAAGCCATACATTATCAACCTGTCAGAGAAAAGAAAGACAGAGATGCAGACATAGTATTCCACTTTTACTCTCTTCATTTCACAACACGAAATAGTTTCCTCTTTAAACCACTAGGTTGTCTTCTCCAACTTCTTTTGTATGAGTACTGAACACAAATTGTTGCTGTCATCGACTTCTGTTTCAGCTGTTGAAATATTGTATCAAAATTGTCTAGACATTTGAAGAGCAAAAACCTTTTACTGAATATTAGCAAATTATTCACCTGCTGACAGATGACAATATATTTAGCCATTTATTTTACAAAAATAAAATAGAGTCATCTAAAGAAGGGATGATCAAAAGTAATCTGTCAAACATTATAGAGCCTTCACACAAACGTAGTGACATGAGTGGCTGTGTTGACTTGTTCTGATGTTCTTAAATGGATTGTATTCTCAGTTTTTTGTGTGTTTGTTTGTGTATGTGGGTGTGTGCGTGTGTTTAATTCTTCCACTACAGACTGAGTTAAAATCTCAGGTTAGTCATCACAATGAGATGGATATTTAACACTCCCAAGAACAATCAGTCAACAAGTCAGGTTTTAAAATGTGGTACTACAGTACTGCCAGTTTCACAAAAAAAATTAATGCCTTGTTTACACTACAGAGTTTTGTCGACAAAAGAGTGAATACATACACTCTGCAATGCAACTTTTGGCGGTAAAAATGCCCTGTTTTGATGACAAAATAAAACCACCCTGACGAGAGACAAAGTGCCAGGTAGAGCATATATATTTGTCTAAGTACATAGAATAATCTATATGGTAAAGTCTATGGGCCAGATCCTCAACTTGTAAAGTTGCAATGAAAAATATGGAGTGACTCAATTCATACCAGCTGAGGATCTGGCTCTTTATTTTAAATAAACAGGAAAATGAAAGACTAAAAACATCACTGTTACGTTCACTATGTTTACGTCACCATCTGTATTTTGGGACATTAATACATTTCAGAAAAACAATGTTATGTTTTAGGTGATTGTGTCACTGTTTATTGCTTGGTGAACACAATTTATAGATATCTGAGGGGTAGCTGTGTTAGTTTGGATCTGTAAAAACGGCAAACGACGAAGTAGGTATTCACCCACAAAAGCTTATGCTTCAATATGTCTGTTAAAGGAGCCACAGGACTCTTTGCCGCTTTTACAATTTATAGGGTCTGTTGGGATACAGAAAAAGGGCCTGATTCTACTCCAATTAGAGTCAATTAAAATTTTATCATTTACTTCAATGGGAGTAGGATCAAGACCAAACTAACCATTTCAATAAGACAACATAGAGTGAATTAAATTTAAAAACACTTTGACTTTCATCTCTCATTTAGAATTAGCATATTTTAATGAAGGTCACATCTTAATGAAGGTCATTTCTTAATAGAGATACCATAAGAAATGTAAAAAACTATAATAGTTGGCTATAGACATTTTAAATAACATTTAAATAAAACTAGTTCCTTTCTATTTCATTTCGGATTTTCTAGCCAGCTCAACAGGCAGTGTTCCTGTCATACTCTCTGCCTTTAAAATGTTAAAATGCCCTCTCGATATACAAAATAAACCAAAAACCTACATGGGCAAATTCTCATCTGGTGTAAATTGTCATCAGTAGAGCTATGACTATTCACACCAGCAGAAGATCTGCCCCCAGGAAATAACTTATACATTAGCAGCACAATATAAAATAGATTTATACAAATAAAATTTGAAAATAGAAGTACACACATGTGAATGTACATAAATTTATTTTTCTGGAAATATGACAGGCTGAATATGTTATTTGTTTAGTTTGTTTTATTTACATTTGAAATGACATTATATTTATTATACTGCATAGTGAACCAGATTCTAATCTCAGTTACACAAACATATACCCATGGTATTTCCACTTAAATCAGATGCAGCTGATGAGCAAGAATACACTTGACAGATTCTGAAGTCAGAGTAAACCCAGAATAATTCCACTCAAAATCATTGGAGTTACTTCAGGTTTACATTAGTGTAACTGAGACCAGAATCTGTCCCTCTGTTTTCTTGCTCATCAATTCTTTTTAGCTGAAAATGTCAGCCTACCCATATCATTTTATACAGTCAGTTACATGTAGAGGTTATTATGTGAAAACCATTGATTGTCCCAAGCCAACAGCGGACACTTTGCAAGGATGCAATTTATCTCTGAGCAATGTTGATGATAGATTTCTTGAAATTATTAATGAGGTAGTACAAACACTTCCATTCCACAACAAAGAACGTATTTGGAAGCTGGATCTGGCTGGATATCTGAGCTCCCAAACACAGTGATATCATACAGTACTGCACATCAGGAGTGCTTTCAATGGAGATCCAGTGAGGAAAGCACACCTTTGCAACAGCTTGCCATTAATCCCAGGAAATGGCCTGCACTGAGGTTGCTATTGCTTTTATAAGGTGAAAGGGGTTGGGGTGTGAGAAGAAGGCCTCATTGTGCTAGGCACAGTACAAACACCAAAGAAAAAGATGGTCCCTGCCCCAAAGAGCATAAAATCTAGGTATAAGAGAAAAGACAACAGGCAGATAGAGACAGACATATGGGAGAGTACAAGGAAACAATGATACAATACTGGTTAGCATGATAGGCAGTGGCAACCATGCAGCAGTGACCTAATCATTGTCAAGTTTTTTGAAGGCAACCTGGTAAAGGATAGTTTTAAGGAGGAACTGGAAGGAGGATACTGAGGTAGCTTTGAGGATGTTTATGGGGAGAATATCCCAAGTATGAGGGGCAGCTGGAAGAAAGCATGAAGACTCTTATTTGAAACTTTAAAAAGTGGGCAATGGAAGCTGACATCATGGGCTGAGCAGAAGCAGTGGAAAATGAATGAGAGGGGATAGGTAGGGTGGGGATTGACAGTGAAGGGCCTTGAAAGCAAAGACAAGCAGCTTATGTTTGATATAATAGAGAAGGGGAAGCCAGTGGTGGGATTCGAAGAGAGGGGTGACATGGTCAAAGCAACGGTCTAGATGAATGATCCTTGCAGCAGCATTCTGAAGGATATGAACAGGGCAAGACTGCATTTGTCAAAGCCAGAGAAAAGGATGCTGCAGTTATCGAGATGATGAAAGCTGTGTGGATGGATAGGAAAGGCCATATCTTAGAGACATTATACAGAAAGAATCAGCAAGATTTAGACATAGCCTGCATGTGAGAACCTAGAGAGAGTTCTTAGGTGAAGATGATGCCCAGGTTACAGGCCTGAGTGATAGGTAGTGACAAGTCACACTGCACACAGGGGAGAGTTAGGGGGGCATCAGGGTCCAGGTGCTCAATATTATGATGCACTCGCTTTGCTTCTTCTTCAACATCAGTCACTTTCTGAGAGACCTGCTTTTCAATCAGATTTCTCGCTCATCAGAACACTATTGTGTTGGAAAATTTTTGACTAGCTTCACTTCTATGATTGGGGCCCTTTAGACATGACCATAATATAAATAAATGATCTAGCATAATAATTCTGCTAAAACCATGCTGGAAAAGAGTCTTACAACCTGTCAATCTAGCTCCCCTGAATTCTCAGAAGAAGAGAACTAATAAGCTTATCTCTTGACTTAACTACTGCCTCAATCAAGAAATGTTTTGGTTCTCATTTCTCCTATTTATTAGGTACCTTACCCGCTGTGCTCTATGATCAGGTTTGCAGTGTATCCTTTACTGAAATGTTGCCCTCCATTTCCTTTTATAACTGTTTTAGCTGTGTGCAGATAGTGGAATACACATTGAAAATCAGCAGAATTTTTGTAGGGCCACTAGATAGCAGGATGTTTTGGATCGTTGAGTTTTGTTTAATATTTGAACCATTTCACGGAAGAAAAAATTGTGTTACATTCTTTTTTTAGGGCAAAAATTTCCGTTAAATCTTACCAATGACATAGTGATTCAAACCATACTTAATTTTTGTGATTGTTTCACTCTATTTCACTCTTGATCTTAATGTGATTAGTTATGTTCCTTTGCCTAAAAGCAAATTTATAATATTAAAGAAAAATGGATATCTGTGCACTGTGACAAAGCTCTGTCCTTGCCTCTGTGGGTCCCGCGTTTCCTAGCGGATTTCGCTAGCCTCAGAGGCTCACTGTGACCTTCCACATAACCCTTCTCTCTCTAGAGACAAGGGTCACAGTCTACTGAGCCATTTTCATCATAAGCCAGCGAGGGAGGTGAGGAGAAGTTATCCTTCCTTGCACAGTCTCTGTTGTCTCCCAGTCTCAGTTATTAATCAGGGGGCAAAGGTGGGAAGGGGGAGCCCAGGCCCACCCTCTACTCCGGACTCCAGCCCAGGGACCCTAATAGTATCAGCTATGATAGCTGACCTTTTAGAAACATGACATGTACCATTCCCTGGGCTACTTCCCCCCCCAGCAGCCCTCCCTTCCTCAAGCTCCACTTCACCCTTATCTCAGGGCCTCCTTCCTTGTGCCTGATATGGTGTGTACTACTCAGCCTCTCCAACAGTGCAACTTCCTCCCACAGCTCCTGACATGCCCACCCACCTGACTAACTGGGAGGCTTTTAACTAGTTTCAGCCAGCCCCTGATTGGCTTCAGGTGTCCCAATCAACATAGCATTCTCCCTGCCTTCTGGAAAGTTCTTAATTGGCCCAGGTGTCTTAACTGACCCGGAGCAGTTGCCATTTCACTTATCCTGGTACCAGGGATTTGTTTAGCCTGGAAATAATATATCTATCTCCCACTACTTTTCTATAGCCAGCTGGCCTTGCCCCGTCACAGCACATATTCCTAAACCTATTGTACTAAATATTTTAGTGGGGTTTTACCCCTAACCAGCTGCAGACATTTAGAGGGTTGATTTTCAAAGTCAAAGGCAGTTAGGCACTTGATTCCCATTGGGAGTCAATGGAAGTTGAATGCCTAATTTCTGGTTTTGCCTTTGAAAATCTCACTTATTATTTGTTTTAATTTAATTATTTATAGGGTGTCCATCACCATAGTATCCTGGCTCTATATGAAATGCAATGCATTAGTCCAGACAGAAGATGAGAAAGGTGTGGATGTCTGAACACACAACATCTTACCATTGCTTACTGCAGCTGAAGAAAAGCAGCGTAAAACATTACTTCTACATGTGAATCCAAGAGCATTTAGGGGTCCAGAAGGACCCCTGAGATTGCAAACCTCTGCAGAAAGGCAGAGGAAAATAATTAGCAATGATGGAGGTGTGGTCTCCATTAAAGAATAGGTCACAACACATCAGATGATCTAGGTGTTCTTCCTGCTGCCATCGTCACCTCAGGCTTCTCTGGATTAAGCCTTAGACAGCTCACTGTCATCCAAGTTTCTGTCTCAGACAGGTGCTTGGAATCAAAGAATCTGCCCCCAAACTGCGCTGTCTGATTCGAATGAAAGAGTAAGACAGAAATGTCAGCAAACGTACTGATGGCATTGTGGCGCAGAAAGTCTCACTAGTGGCCTCACATACACACTGAACTAGAGGGTGAAAAAATGGAACCTTGAGAGACCTCATGGAAGAGTGAGGGAGGAAGGGAGTCATGAGAAATTACCCAACACGGCCCTCTCAGTGGAGCAGATGCTTCACACAGTACAGACGTTACAAAAGAAATATCAGCGTTTCTGCCCTGTCTCATTTTTAAATACAGCCTTTAGAGGGATTGCAGTTCTCGCTGACATTTGACACAGGCTATTAACGTGAACACACAATTTTCAGAGCTTGCATAACAAGCCTTAGGTAAATGTGAGGTGAAACTAAGCACACTAAATCCTACAAATCTTCCCTAGTAAAAATTTGCTCCAATGATGCAGTCAGGTGGGAAAATGTGCTGTTGAGTCTTGCCTGCTAAGATAGCTGGGCCAGAGCCTCAACTGGATTAAACTGGCATAACTGCATCTGACACTCAATGTCTAAAGAGAGACAGGAAAAAAGATATGACAATAAATACAAAAAAATTACACACATTTATATTGTGGTTCAGAAGATGCCCTTGATTAGTAGCTGATTACCAGGCAAGCTACAGGGAAAAGTAATTAAATGGAATGGAAGTTGTCCTCAATTTAAAGTCACAGGGGATGTAATTAAAATTTAATAGAAGCCACTGCTTCTAAATGAAGATCTACAGCATACATACTGTATGATCTGTGTAGACATCCAAATCTATCTGATGATGGTGAGTCAACTACTGATATTTCTCCATTTCTGTTATTTAGCAACACATACTTCTACTGAACCTCATTGTTAATAATGTTTTTATTGCATTAAAAGTTTAATATAGTTCCTGCTTTTCAAATGTTTGTACGAATGTGCTCTTTAGCACGACTGAGACTCGTAACTTAAATGTTACTTGCCAGTTCTGTTTTCTAATCCAAAGAGAATTTTTCATTTCTTTTTTAATTCCCTAAAGAATCTTGCTGCACCTAGACATGATTATCTTGTAGCCTGCAGCCAACTGATGGTGGCAGACTGAAAGCATGCAAGTAAAAGATACAAAAATATTGAACAGTTCAATTTATTTCTTTCCACGGTGAATAGTCAAATTAACAAAACTACTATGGAAAAAGTTGATTTTATTTTAAGAAGGTTGATTTTATTCCTTCTGTGTGTCAGGTTACTTAGAGATTGACTGATGATTTATATCACAACACTAATAAAACGAATTACTAGTCAGAATTAAGAATATGTCACAAAATATGAATAGCAGAGATGAAAATGAAATATCCATTCCCTTGTCCCGATTCTTCCATTTCAACCTTATCAGTATATTCTTTAAAAAAAAATCTAAGTAGAGAGGAATGTTTCAAATGATCTGTTTTGGTTACAATTAAATATTTCAACGCACTCTGTCTAGCTAGTATGTGCTTCTTTTTGTCATCCTTCAAATCAGCTTGGCACCAGAAAAGGTATTTTCATGGGCTTTCCTTTTAAAAAAATGTTTATTAACTAAGCAAATACAAAAATATCCACTGAAATGCCTCAGACAACAACAAACTGATAATATACTTACTCTTTTGTTACAAATCCTACATGCAAAAAAACCCTTTGACAGTACAAATATCTGGTAGAACAGAAAAGAATGTCATTTCACACATCCTTTAGTATTCAAAGTTACCCAAAACACTTTACAAGCACTTTAGTACTGGAATAAGCCAGAACCATTCAACAGTTGAGCTTCAGGACTCCACACATGGATTCTAGAAGATCAGTTCCCAAATACAAGCCACAAGGGGCACAGGAATGCTTGTGGCATAAGCAATGTGGTGTGGGAGACACTAAGCACTAGTGCTATGGAAGAAACCCATTTGCTCAGCATTATTCACCAAGGCAAGGAAAATATCTGCTATCAAGATTCCCCTCTCACCACACGCGCCGACTTTCTCATTTCCCTAGGGATGCTTGACCCCCACTCTGCTCCAGGGCCCACCCCACTCCACCCCTTCCTCCAAGGCTCCACCTCTTCCCACTCCTGCCCCACCTCTTCCCACCTTTGCTCCGCCCCCTCCTTCCAGTGCCTCCTGCCTATAACCCAGTGGGCTAGCTTGCTTTTATTGTATTTACTGCTTTGCATTATATTTAGCAGTAATGCAAGAAACCCACAGGCCTGTATCCTGTAAGATGACATTAGCTTCAGCAAGTTAGGATAAGACTTGAGGCCTATGAACTTTGAACAGATAAACTTTACACAGGTAAATGGCCCAAAGGAAAACCCCAAGTATTTGGGGAGCTGAAAATAGAGTTTAAGGTGAAGTTCTGACCACAGGTAAGTAATTCAACCACAGAAGTGTCCTGGCAATGAACTGATGTACATAATAGGTACATGAGATACAACACAGGCTAGCCTGCTTGTTTGCCTATATATCTTTTCTTATAAGTTTCTTATTTTCTTGTAGGTTTGATTATTTGTTTTATAATAGGTTTATAGGTTTAGAGTATATTTTGGCTTTAACACTAGGGACCTGCAGGCCACATCTTGTATGTTGAACTAAGGCAAAGTTAGCAAACATATGTTTGGGATCTTTCACCTAGATAGACGGTGATGAGCTAAAGCATAAGGTCCATATATGGCTGCAACCTTTAACATAGAAGATGCTTTAAAACAGGTTGGCATAGGACCTTTCCTAAGTTCATATCCTTTTAAACTTAACAGGTACAGCACAACTTGGAAAGAACCGAAATAACCAGTTTGGACAGAAATAACAAATGTGATACCTAATCACAAGAGGCCATAATTAAAAATTGACATATATGATAATAAGTTGAGATCATTGATAGGAAAAAGACACTCCAACATTGGTAAGGTGAGGAAATACAAATAAGGAAAAGGGAAAATCCCCTACTGAATATGCATCAAACATAGCCCCCCTTCCTGTCCCATGAGCAAGAAGTTGGTAAGTGTGGAGAAGGGACACAGTAAGGAGGAATACATCTCCTACCCCAGGAGGGATGTAGGAATGGAGTGAGAAAGAGGAAATAGAAAGGTTACTTATCTGCAACCATGGCCCTTCAGTACATCAGCTCTGCAGGTCTACATTCTGACATGAACATGTGCACATGGCACTGCTGGCCCACAACTTTCTGGAAAGCTGTGGCCATTCAGGATGATCCAAATACCAGATGGAGAGACACTGAGTTTGGATGTAAAATCCAGTCATGCTGCTGAGCCAGTGAGTCTTGGGGCTATTGATAACAGCCCTATGATGTCTATAAGAGTGTAGGAGGTCTGAATACCAACCTAACATGCCAGAGGGAGTTCTGCAAGACAGTAATCTGTTAGTGTTTAATACCATTTTGCAAGGCACAAGGTATTGGAAAATCAGATCTTCAGGTTTACTCATTCCTTAGTCAAGAAGTCTTATTAACTTCAATAAGAGCTAAAGGTGCTTAGCACCTAATACAAGGTTGGACTCAGAGTCTGGATATGTAGATGAACTTCTGGGTTCTCAGAAAAACACTTTATGATTCTTTTGAATCCATCATCACTTATATTTAAGAAGTATAACAGAATTTTGCTCAAGAAAAATGAATAATTGTTACACTTCAAAAAGAATTACCTTGATTATCGCATTGTTACATGTATGACAATGGAAAATATCAGTTACCATATATGAGCATTTTGGACAACTTCAGATACTGGGAAAACATCTCACTCACCCTGAATACAGCAATGTGCAGTTATAGTTTTGTTAAACTCTGTCAAAGACTTGGTGAAAATAATTAAGACATAGCATGCATCTCTTCGCTTAACAGTCTGTTCTTTCTAATACACTGTCACTTTGCCATAGATAATGAATACTGTTATTATTCTGATGCTTTCTTCAAATACATTTTTAGCAGCATATACAGGCTTTACAGTTATAGTTTTTCCCCTATAAATCAGTTTAGTTATTGTGTTGCATATTCTGGCCTTGATCAATCTTTTACAGAAAGAGGAGAATGGGAAAACCATTATAGGCTTCTATACAGAAGAATTTTGTGATGCGGTGAAATCATGCAGCACTTTGTTACATGGGCTTGACATAGCTTTAGGCCACTCAAACATGTTGTATTTTCTTCCTCACACGGCAGTCTCTGTCTAAAGTAACCGGTTTCACTTTTGAGAGCTGCAACTCATTTCCTCAATTTTCATCATGCCTCAAGAGAGTAGAAAGGTGTGTGTACGGGGTGTTAGGAAATCAGTGAATTATACTGACGTCATTAAACACAGCTGGAAATCCCTGAATAAACTGTACTCCCACTGTCTCAGGTTGTTTTTCTGTTGTTCAGTCCTTAATATACTATTGTTTCACCACTTTTTGGATTAACGAGATGGAAACCAATTCACCACAGCTTACAAGTACAGCATTGTTTAATGCATATTTGATATTCCTCTAATGAATACAGCACAGCTTCAAGATTATTGTGTTCCTGAACTCAATTTCTATCAGAGGTAATATATGGTATGTACATAAAAATCTGAATCTCTTTGCAATGAAAAATATGCACTTGATCTTTGAGTGCTGACAAAAATCTCCTAATTACTGAGGCAAATGAGGCATGAAACATTGTCAAATGTAGAATGTCCAAAATATAGTGCCATTGAATATTACATCTTGCTGCAAAGGGTTTGAACTTTAAATCAAGGTCTACCTGCTTAAGTATTAGTTATAGAGAGAACCTCCAACAAAGACCCTTGCAGATTGATGACCTAACGGAATACATTTTTAAAAAAGCAAGCAAACTCTGATACTGGCATTCCATTAAAAACTGATAAAATCTACAAATCTAGATACAACATTTCTAAAGCATCCAGATACTAGAATGATGGATGGATGCTTTAGAAATGCATATAGTAATTAATAAATATTGATTTTGCAAATGAAAAGGGATTGAGAAAGTTATTGCAGACATGGAGAGACTTCCGTATGAAGAGAGACTGAAGACATCAGAACTGATTAATTTAGAGAGGAGACAATGGAAGGGACATGAAAGAATGATACAAAATAATCAATGGTAGAGAGCACATAGAGTTGGGTGCTGCTTTCTCATAGTACAAGAGCAATGTGAAGGTCAATTAAACTGAAAGGCAACACATTGAAACCTGACCAAAAGAAGTGCACTGTACTACAAATGGCTAATTAACTTATACAAAACTCATTGCCACACGGTATTGAGGACATTGGAACAGGATTAAAAAAAAAATTACACATACTTATGTATAATGAGAATATCCACAGGTTTGTTAGAAAGTAGGGCTGGGTTAAAAAAACAAACCAAACAGAAAACAAAGAGGGGGAAATTTCACTATTTTTTTTCAGTTTTCCCTTTTCCATTTTCAAAAATTTGAAATTAAAATTTCAGTCAAAATTTGTAAAAATTCAACTTGCTCTACTGGAAAGTTTTACAAAAATTGAAGGCAGAAGGCAACTGCTATCTCACTGTGATTAGAAAGAAACTTCCCATATGGGAAGGCTGTGTCATTTTTATACACTACTCGCCCTCTTGCACTTTTCTCTGAAACATGTACTGGCCACTGACAGAGACAAGATATTGAACTGGTCTGTACTGGGAGAGGATAGTGCCATAATCAAATACTAAGTGTTATTCCCCTGCAATGCATCTTCTTTTAAACAACTATTTATTATGGGTCAGATCTGACTGTATAAAATTACTACATATTATATATACACAGTGTTTAAGGCTTGTACCTGTGATTATAGCTATTATAATTGTATTGCAATTTTTGCTACTTTAAAAAAATAGTTTTAATTCTGTAAAGAAAGTCCTCCTAATTACCTTTATATAGTGAATATTTAAATTCAATACCAACTAGTTAATAGAAACAATAGCAGATGATAGCCTGTTGTAATACAATGGTACAACACACTTTCATAGGCAAGCAGGTTTGTTGAATGGTTAGAGCCCAGTTGGGCCACCCAGGACTCTCTGTTTCTATTCCTGGCCTTGTAACTCACTATGGGTGGGATCCACAATGGTACTTGGATGCCTAAGTACCTTGGATGCCTACCATTTATAGGTGCCACTAACTAAGGTCCACAAAACTCCAGCCTGATTGTTGCCTAACTCTGTAGGTACTAAGGTTTTTCCTCTGGGCATGTACTCTTCTGTCTCATGATAGGTGTGCAGATGCCTATCTCCTGTGAAAGGCTCAGAGCAATTCACAAATTAGGAATGCCAAGCATTCGGTTCCCCAAGTCATGTGTGTGTCTGATTGAGTAGGCAGACCCTGAGCATGCCTACTGGATTGGGCCTCTCACACAAGTTCACACAAAATAGCCAGGTGTGGAATGAGGTGGAGGTGAGAAGAGGAGGAGAAGGCCTTCCCTTGTAATCTTTAGCCTTGTGGATAGGGTACTCTCACAGAATGGGGAGACACCCAGTTCAAGTCCTTCCTTCCTCCTCAGGAGGAGAAAGGATCTGAACAGGGATAGGCTACTTTTCAGGTGCTAACCAGTAGGCTCCAGGATATTCTGATGTTTGGGCTCCCTCAAACTCTCCGGTTAACTTGTTCCACTCACTAAACAATGGAATACTTAAATATTAGTTGGGCCCGAGAAAAAGTTGGAATGACTCGGTAGCTCAGTGGTTAGGGCACTCATCTGAGAAGTGGCAGACCCCTGATCAACTCCCTTCTGCTGCTCAGGAAGAGGAAGACTTGAAGTGGGAGTCTCCTGCATCGTGGGTGAGTACCCTACCCACTAGGCTAAAGATTATAAGGGAGGTATGTTCCTGTCAGCTGCCTGCATTATCAAGGTGAGAGTGCCTAACTTCTCCCTATTTGTGGACCACTAGCAGAGCTAGGTGCCTCTGTGCAGCCCGGATTTAGGCCATGCTTAAACTAGAGAGTTTACAGAGGCACAGCTATACTGATGAAGTTACACTGCTGTAAGGTCTTCCATGTAGATGCTCTATGCTGATGGGAGAGAGCACTTCTGTCGACATAATTAAACCACCACCACCAAGCGGCATTAGCTACATTGGCAGGAGAGCATCTCCCACTGACATAGTGCTGTCCACGCCACCGCCTCTAACAGTGTGACTTATTTCACATCCCTGAGCGACACAAGTTATACCGACCAAAGTGCTAGTGTAGACATAGCCTTAGGTGCTTAGCTCCAAGGGATGGAGTATAGCACACAGCGCTCTCACCAGTGCCTCCCATTGGCCAGCTTAACTGGCTCCCCACCTAGCATGCTGGCTATGTGGATTCCAGTCAAAGGCCACTGTACCAGTGTTCCCTCTATTTTTTTACATCTACGTGCGGAATGAATTTTATGTGCACCAATATGGAGGTGATGTGTGACCCATATTGGTGCACATAACAAAATTAATGTGGTAGGGGTGGGACCAAGTGGCTCGGCATGTGGGAGGGGGCTCAGGGCTGGGGCAGAGGGTTGGGGTTTTGAAGCATGAGGGCTCTGGTTGGGGGTGCAGGCTCTGGGGTGGGGCTGGGAATGAAAGGTTTGGGGTGCTGGCTGCCCAGGAGCTGTGGTGGGAGAGAGGATTCCCCCAGCACACTCTTGCTGCAGAAGCTTGGGCCAGGGGAGAGGCACCTCTCCCTGGCTGTGGCAGCTCCAGCGGGGCTGGGCTGGATCAAGTGAGGGGCTCCTCTACCCGGCAGCTCCAGAAGATCTGGACCTGGCCGAGGGAGGGGCTCCTCTCCCTCGGCCACGGCAAGTCCTGGGTAGGTCCATGTTTGGGCCGGGGGTGGG
Organism: Dermochelys coriacea; assembly: GCF_009764565.3. Taxonomy (NCBI): domain Eukaryota; kingdom Metazoa; phylum Chordata; order Testudines; family Dermochelyidae; genus Dermochelys; species Dermochelys coriacea. The sequence continues at coordinate 31,940,071 of NC_050076.1, read as the reverse complement.
GTGCCTCTCTCTTGGCCAAGGCAAGTCTGAAGCAGGTCCATGCTGGGGCCGGCAGGGAGGGGCACCTCTCCCCACTGTGTCAGGTCCGTGCTCGGGCTGGCGGGGGAGAGGCATCTCTCCCCGCCGCAGCCCTGAGCCCCTGTATGGGGCTTATTAGGTAGCTATGTGGCCGAGCTGCTGAAAGGGAACTTAGGACTGTACCCTATGGGGATGACAGTGGCACAGCTCTGAGTACCTCTGAGCACCATACCAATGTTGACTTAACTTTCAAGCATAGACCAGGCCTTAGGTGCCTATCTCCCCCCATGCATTGTACAAGGAGCCTAAGTACCTAGCTCAGGCTTTATTGATAGCAGTATCATTCCTGTGATTTTCTATGTGCCGTTACTTTCAGTGTTGCAGTGCCTAAGTTCCTTTATGAATCCTACCCTACGTTGCTTTGGACTAGTCACTGTGGGACAGAGCCTTTGCTGCCGTAAATTGTCATAAACCCATTGAAATCAATAGGGCTGTTACAATTCACACCAGCTGAGGACCTACCCCTTAACATTTCCGTGCCTCATCGGACCAGTCTATACAAAAGATATATTAACACTTACCTACCTCATAGAGTTGGTGGGATGCTATTGAAGGTATTATAAAAGTACAAGATATTATTAGTCAGGGACCAAGATTGTGGTCAAGTGCCTCAAATATCTGAGACTCCTCATAACGTAATGTATCTGTATAGTAAGTATAAGTAGGGCTATGATTTTGTCACAGAGGTAATGGAAATAGTGAATTTCAATAAAGCCTGCAAAATCTTGGAAATGGCTGTAAAAGCACATTTGATTAGGCCCCCAAACTGAGTGGTATTGCAATTTGACGCATGGCGTTGCAGCACCACTCAGGTTTGGCCAAGCTGATCCTCCATCTACGGAGGGCCAAACCTGAGTGGCACTGTGATCCCATGTGCCAGGTCACAATGGCAGAGGCAAGCTGGGTCCAGTCCTGTGGAAGAGAAGCTGCTGGAGCAGGGGTGATGTGGGGGTGGGCTCATTCTCCAATCCTCCCCCACCTCCAGACCTCATCTTTCAGCTCCCCTACTACGCTCTAGTATATGTTGACATCAAAAGCTACATTGTTTGATGACCTTTATGTGACATTGTTTATTTTCCCCACACCTCTGCCATGAAATTTACTCAAAATGTTCATGGCAAAATCATAGCCCTAACTACAAGCAATCCTGACTCCAAACCACACACAGCAGTAGACACATAATCTGATTGGATGGAACTTCAGTCAGTTGCTCAAATGGTTTTGGATTGGCTAATTAACTGGTTAATTCATTCAGTTAGTCAATCAGCCAATTCCATGATTAATTATCATTATTAGAGCTCCTACAACAAGCAAGATACTTTACAGACATATACAAGTCAAAGTCACCGCTCCAAAGAGCGAAATATTTTATCTATTAGATATGATATGCAGTCATTTTCCATGTCTTAATATAGCTAAAATAATGAAATATTGGATATATTAATAAGAATTGTGCTCTTTTAAAAATAAGTGCCATACTGCTGCTTGTGAACAACACAGTTTGAATTAGACTGTATTTACATCTGCTTCATAGAAATACAGATATTGACAAACTGAACCAGCCAGTGGACCGTCTATCTCAGTGTCTTGTCTCTGACAGCAGCCAGGACAAGAGTCTTTAGAAGAAGCTTCAAGGAAGCCCAGAGTGCACATTTATCAAACTGCTTGCCCATAAGATATGCTTCTTTTCAACCCCTGGCAATTAGTGGTTGCCTTATGGCTCAAAGCACAAAATTTCAAATGTTCTCTAGTGTGATATTCTCATTATCCATACAAATATCTAACTTGTTAAGGATCCCACTAAGCTCTCAGCTTCAATGACATTGTGTGGCAATGGGTTCCATAGATCAACTTTGTATTGTGAAAAAAGGTTTTATATATTGTCTTTACCCTGAATCAGTTTTAAATTTGCTGTTTTTCAATTTAATTGAATCTCCCCTTGTTCCTGTATTGGAGAAAGAGCAATTGGAAGGCTCATCTGATTCTGAGCTTGGTCATATCCATTTAGCACTCCCTTATTCATTATATTGACCCTTTTGCTTCTTTTATTGCTGATAGAATTGTATTCCAGCAACATTCTCTATCCAGGGAACCCTTTGTGCTCCACTGCTCTGAAACTCATGCTGACTGTAGAAATGCCACTTTTTGAAGCAGATCAAAGAATAGCTGGAGGTTTTAGCAGTAAAGAGCCAATCTTGACATTGCTGAGAGCCCTCAACCTTTCTCTTCCCCTTCTACCTCCTGACTATAGTGAGAGGAGTGGGTATTCTACATCTCTGAGGATGTGCTCAGTACTTTGCAGGATTGGACCCTGACAGACAAAAAGAGTAAGAATAAAAGGCTGGTGTCAGCAGAAAACAAAACATCTTGTCTAAAGACAGTGAGAGCACACAACTTTGGAGACTGAAAAAAAAGGTCCTCAAAGAGTGGAGAATCTCTTTGTTGGATATTAACCCATCTGGAGTGAAACTCAGGGGAACACAGAATACAATTATTATTCACCCTGATCTAATTCATGAATAATTAAAGTAACTGTGCTCTGACATTTAAAACGAAAAACCTTTATCAAAGAGGACTAAACACCACTATTTTTACTTCTCATTTATAAAGCAGTCACATAAATGTTTAATCGCCCATTTTAAAAATGGAGAACTTTCTTTCAAAATATTTTCAAGGAAAATACACTAACCCTCCCAATGTTCTTATATTGCAAGGATCTACTAAGTGGTCTTTCTCTGGAGCATTTGTTGTTTTCTTTAAAAGAGATTTTTTTTTACCATTAAAAGATAATTAAGATTAGTTTAGAGACTAACAAATTTATTTGAGCATAAGCTTTCGTGAGCTTCATCGGATGCATTCAGTGAAGTGAGCTGTAGCTCATGAAAGCTTATGCTCAAATAAATTTGTTAGTCTCTAAGATGCCACAAGTACTCCTTTTCTTTTTGTGAATACAGACTAACACGGCTGCTACTCTGAAACCTAAGATTAGTTTGTGACTCTCGGAGTAATATAAATTAGATTAGAGAATAACCCACTACAAAACATGGCATGAATTTAATTATAAAGAAGCATGTTTTATACCACTTTAACATTTTTATCGAATTAGCTCAAAACATTGCAACTCGAAGGATCAAAACACAAGAGATGCATGAGTCCTCAACAAAAGCAAAACTAAAAGTGGCTCCTACTGACCTTAAAGGGACATTGCCAGGTAATTGACATGGAATGTTTACTGTAGGTTTCATAAATGACAGGTTTCCACAAAGCCTAATATCAATAGAAATGTTTTCATCCTTTTGAAAATTACAGTGAAAACTATTGTTTGCACAGATGGGGTTGAGCGAATGAGCACAGAAGGAGACTTCCAAAGTTCACATACCAGGTTTCAGTTCAGTCCATTATAGAGAAATGGGGCAGTCATGAAATTCACACTGGAATCAGAACTTCCCAAAATTGGGTGTGTTCCAATCCTGGGACTTGGTTCAGCCCTGAGCTAGTCTTCAGTTTGGATTTAAACATTCTCCAGTGGTGTTTGTACATGTATGGGTATTAGAAAATGAACAGATTAGAATGTCACTGGCACAGGAAAGAGAAACTGACTCATCTGGTTTAGATGTGCAAGCAGAGTGAAATGATAAAGTAAAGCTGCAGAAGGGATGAGAGAGCTGTGTTAGCTGAGTGGTGACAATACACTCAGAGACGTACAGAATGGAGACTGAGAGAAAGCCTTTGCCCCATGGAACTCAGATTCTAAATTTTCTTTCTCTCTCACTCTCCCAATCTCTCTCTGTCTCTCCCTCCCGCCACAAACACACACATTCTGCACAATGTGGGGAGGATCGTCTGGTGGTCTGGGCATTAATCAAGCACTCAGGAGATCCGGATTCAGTTCCCTGTACTGCCACAGATCTCCTATGCAACTTCAGGCAGGTCACTTAATTTCTCTCTGTCCTAGTTCCCCAGCTATAATATAGGATAGTAACACTTCCCTATCTCATACGGGCATTGTGAAGATAAATACATTAAAGATTGTGAGGTGTTGGATACAATGGTAATGGGGATCACATAAGTACCTTTGCCTTCTGTGTGCCACTCCCTTCCTCTCTTGTCATTGCTATTGTCCTACCTATGCTGCTAATTAACTTTAATGACAAATGATGTTCTTTTAGCTCCATCAGGCACTATGATCAATTTCCATCCCACCATCAACCTCAGCCTGGACCAGTCCACACAAGAGATCCACTTCCTGGACGCTATGGTGCTAATAAGCGATGATTACATAAACATCACCCTATACCGGAAACCTACTGACCGCTATTCCTACAAACACTGTCAAGATCTCTAACAAGCATTCTTACAACTACAATACCCACCTGCTGAAGTGAAGAAACAGATTGACAGAGCCAGAAGAGTACCCAGAAGTCACCTACTACAGGACAGGCCCAACAAAGAAAATAACAGAACTCCACTAGCCATCACCTTCAGCCCCCAACTAAAACCTCTCCAAGGCATCATCAAGGATCTACAACCTATCCTGAAGGATGACCCATCACTCTCACAGATCTTGGGAGACAGGCCAGTCCTTGCTTACAGACAGCCCCCCAACCTGAAGCAAATACTCACCAGCAACCACACAACAGAACCACTAACCCAGGAACAAAGCCCTTTGACAACTGTGTCCACATATCTATTCAGGGGACACCATCATAGGGCCTAATCACATCAGCCACACCATCAGAGGCTTGTTCACCTGCACATCTACCAATGTGATATATGCCATGATGTGCCAGCAATGCCCCTCTGCCATGTACATTGGTCAAACTGGACAGTCTCTACGTAAAAGAATAAATGGACACAAATCAGACGTCAAGAATTATAACATTCAAAAACCAGTTGGAGAACACTTCAATCTCTCTGGTCACTCAATGACAGACCTAAAAGTGGCAATACTTCAACAAAAAACCTTCAAAAACAGATTCCAACGAGAGACTGCTGAATTGGAATTAATTTGCAAACTGAAAACAATTAACTTAGGCTTGAATAGAGACTGGGAATGGATGGGTCATTACACAAAGTAAAACTATTTCCTCATGTTTATTTCCCCTCCCCCCACACTGTTCCTCAGATGTTCTTGTCAACTGCTGGAAATGGCCCACTTTGATTATCACTACAAAAGGTTTTTTACCCCACGCTCTGCTGCTGGTGATAGCTCACCTTAAGTGATCACTCTGGTTACAGTGTGTAGGGTAATACCCATTGTTTCATGTTCTCTGTGTATATAAATCTCGCCACTGTATTTTCCACTGAATGCATCCGATGAAGTGAGCTGTAGCTCACGAAAGCTTATGCTCAAATCAATTTGTTAGTCTCTAAGGTGCCACAAGTACTCCTTTTCCTTTTGCGAATACAGACTAACACGGCTGCTACTCTGAAACCTATGATCCTCAGTGTCATTTTCCGAGGCCCAGCTGTCCAAAATCATCCTGTCTCATCTGTTAATGAAACTTTGACAACAACTAGCGAAAAATATTCCAAACAGTAGCTACTATACAAATGTGGTGGCTGTTTTTAGAGTATTAGCTATCCTAGATCTTTCTTAGATTGTAAATACTTTGAGGCAGGGATCAGGTCTTCAAGTGTGTTTAAAAAGTGCCAGGCACAGGGGGCCCACAACCCTTACTAGGATCTTTGGTGCTAGCATAATACAAACACTAAATAATAATAGTTCTCCAAAAAAATGACAAAAGCCTTTATGGCATATTCTGGGCTTTACTGCAGCTCTAGTGGAAAAAAGCAACTTTTTAAGGACTCATTCTTACTCTTGGATAATTGAGTACACGCAACCACTTAATTTACAAACCAGCACTGTGCTTGTGCGTCTAGAAGCAGTATCTTGGCCTTTAGAAAGCAGAAGAGTTGTGGTGATCAGTCTATGGGCTGGGAATTTCATTGTAGTCCTGATACTGCCACCCACTAAGGGTATGATCCTGTAGAAACTTTCTACTTCCAAGTAGCTTACTGTTGTGAGTAATCTTATTGAAGTAGTAGGCACTATGCTCAGTAACAAGCATTGATAAATCACTGTAATCCTCTGCCATGAACCTCAATGGTGCACAGGAACAGTAAATCCAGTGGTATAAATCCAGTGAAGTTAAACCAGGGATGAATCTGGCCCTCCGTGTCTGAGTTTCCCCATCTCTAAAATGGTGTATTAAATACTTGCCTACCTCACAAGGATATGGTGAAGCTTAGTTAAATAAAGTTTTGAAGCTCTTGGAGATCCTCAGATGAAATAATCTATTATTGATAATAGTAAACTAAAGGGACTGTTACTGTACCAAGTCCAAAAAACAAAACATCCCCTTTTTGTGTTTTACTGCAAAAAAACTTAGAAGTTCTTCTCAATTCATTCATGTATATTCCTGGGCATTTGGCCTGACAACTTGAACAACAAATTAAAGCCAGACACAAGTGAAGATGTCAGAGATCTAATTTCCTAGAAACTAAAATAGGGTTTTATTGAATGACAGACAGACCCTTTAACTAAGGTGACTCTGTTATAGTGAGAAAAATGCTCAAATAGGAACCTTCCGGGGCAGACAGCTAATCGTGTCTGAGAATGAAAGTATTAATCAAGAATGAGTCAGCAGCCAACTAGCATTAAGAATGCAGTTACTTAACCTGTGGTGAATAGGTTATCTCCCACTTACTTGACATTCTTAATTGGATAGGAATATTCTTTAATACATTTAATGCATCAGCAGAGCCCCAGATTCTGTGCTGCCCTATTAATATTGTTTGATTAAAAATAGTCATAATTAGCAGATTTGCAGCTTATGAAGTAATAATAATAAAAACCCAATAAGCATCAATGTCATATTGAAAGAAAAGGAGTACTTGTGGCACCTTAGAGACTAACAAATTTATTAGAGCATAAGCTTTCGTGAGCTACAGCTCACTTCATCGGATGCATTTGGTGGAAAAAACAGAGGAGAGATTTATATACACACACACAGAGAACATGAAACACTGGGTCTGCAGTGCACTATGGGAGATTCTTCCCAAGCCCAGTTACATAACTGTGTCATAAAGATAACATTGTTCAGTGGATACACACATATTTTAATCACTCCTTCACACAGAATTGTCACTTCTGCTCCATGGCAAACAGCTCTCTGTTTATTATCTTTCACTATTTTTAAACCAAAATGCTGTTAAATGCTGTGCATTTGTTAAAATAGTTCCATAACTACTACCGCTAATTACAATAATGACACTGTCATACTGAAGATTCAGATTTTTCTTTATATAATGCTGCAAAATATGTATGGCAAAGATGTTACAAACAATATTTACCCCCATTTTGGGGAGGGGGAGCAGCAGAGAAACATTGGGGCTGGATTATGAAACAAAGAGAACAAAACTACTTCCAGATTCACTCTGGTTTCAGTCCTGCAGTTTTTGTGCAGAAACTCTCCAAAGGACCAGACATTGCAAGAGTAGAAGTCATAACTGCTGCACCAGTGTGGGATAGTAGAGAGTGGTCCAGTTGGGACCAACCTACAGTAGAGAGACTCACTAGAAGAATAAAGTCCCAAAAAGCCTTCTCACCCTTCAGACATGTTGGCTGGGAAATGAAGAACTTGTCACCAGGGCAGGGCCAGAAACCTCACCAACAGTATCTAGAGCTTCTGCACTGGAGGGAACAAATGATGAGAGCAGTTGGAATGGGCTGGATGCTGAGAGAGAGTTGTGGTGGTGGTGCATTGGATAGTGATGGAGCCCATTGAGTAGTGGATGGAGAAGATGGCACTTTGCTCTGGAAGGGGATTTTAGTGGTTTAGGAATGAACATTCTCTCTCTCTCTCTCTCTCTGTGGAACAGATTTTGGAAGAAGACTGTGCATAACAACCAAGCAAACATTTGGCCTTATTTTTATCATCTTTATCTTTGCATCCTCCTATTTTTTGTCAATTTCCCTGTGTCAGTCTACCATTGATAGAGATGGTTGGAAAATGACAATTGTATTTCATATGAAATGTAGGAAAAAATCAGGTTTTTTTCAAACCTTCTGTTAAAAATTGAAATTAATTTGGTTTTCATTTTTTCATAAAAACAAAAGAAAACAAAAACCCAGAAAATGTCAACAATTTTTTTGGCCAAAACACCAATTTTCAATGAAAAAAATTGTTTTAACTAAGATGTCTCTAATCCTTGGATAGTAGATTCTTTGTGGGGAGGAACATGTCTATCTACATTCGCATTAAGGCCCTCCCATATGATAATAATAAATCACATTACAGGGTAAGCAATTGCACTCAGTGAAGGCAAGTGGAGTTTGTGGTAAAAAATTCAAGTCTGGGTCAAAATTCAAGTTTGGGTCCTCTTTGTTTAGATGTTTTTATGAGCAAATGACAAGTTCAAGACACTAACAGTGCTAATGAATACACAGCTAATTTGAATGGTGAAAATGCATCTAGCAAGTGGTGAGAAATGCAGCTTGCCAGTAATGTACTGCTTTTTGTCAGATTTGTACACTTCATAATGATCCAAGTCCTCACCTAACCTCAACAGGCTTTAGTCCTGCAATATCCTGCAAAGTGTAGTACCTAGGAATCAAATTACCAACAGTAAAAACAGAACTTAAAAATTGCTTAAACTGTTTCACAACAGAGCAGCCCATCTGCTTAGTAACAGAGCCTGAAGAAAGCACATTCCTCTGGCACTGTGCTCTTTAAACTGGCTCCCCACTGAATTCCAAGTGAAGTTCAGGTTTTGGTCCTACTCTTTAAAGTCCTCCATGGAACTGGTGTGAAGTATACATGATCATGTCACCTCACATTAGCTACACATGCTGCAATCTTGGAAGTGCCAGTCACATAAGGGAGACTCAATAAAGGGGAATCTGAAACTCACTAGGAGGGTGAGGTAGCTAGTATCTTTTATTGGACCAGCTTCTGTTGGTGAGAGAAACAAGGTTTCAAACTTACACAGAGCTCTTCTTCGGGTCTGGGAGAGGTACTCAGAGATGAGTACACTTTGTGAAAAGTGCCCATCCACAGGGAATGTGGTGGTTTTGTCTTTGATCGTTTTTCTGTGTGAGTTTTTTTGACAGCATGAATGACTGTCTTGTTTTAACTACATAGTTATTATTGGGGCATTTAGTGCACTGGATGAGGTACACCTCATGTTGTGATAGGCATGTGTAGGCTCTTGAAAGGTGTGTTGTGGGGGGTACTGATCACTGTAGCTATGGAGACATGTCTACAGGTTTTGCATCTGTTGTTATGACAGCATCTGGCGCCACACTCAGAGGCTACCCGCCAGACTGGGTTCTGACCAAAATCCAGCCAGAGGAGGAGATGGTGATGGTGATGGTGGGGCACACCTTGTAACTTTTAGCCTAGTGGTTAGGGCATTTGCTTAGGATATGGGAGACCCAAATCTTTTTCTGCCTTTCTGCCAGAGGGGAAGAAAGGATTTGAACAGTGGTCCCACACCACTCAGACAAGAGTTTAAATCACTGGCCTTTAGGATATTCTGATGTGGGACTCCCTCTGTCTCTCCTGTTGAAGCTGTTCCACTGTGATAAATAATGAAAGGGTAATTGAAGCAAGGGAAAAGGAGCTAGGGTCTCCCACCCCCAAGTGGTGCCCTAACCACTAGGCTATGGAGTCATTCAAACTCTTTCACTGGCCTCATTATATTTAATTATTCAATTATCTAATTAAAGTGGAACAACTTCAATAGGAGAGTTTATGGGAAATCTACCTCAGAGTATTCTATAGCCCTAGTGGTTAGTGTACTCACCAGAGTGGTAGCCAATCCCTCTTCATATCCCTTCTCCTCATCAGGGAGGATTTGAACTGGGTCTCTGACATCCTGGGTGAGTATCTTACTGTCTAGGCTAAAGGTTATAAGGGAGAACCTCCTTTTCTCTTCTCTTCTCTTTCCTCCCCTTCCCCCAGCTGTGTTGTAGAGTTTGGTAACCTCTGAGTACACCTTCCGGCCCTAGCCCTGCACACAACTTAGGCAGATGAACACCTATCTTCCCCCTGGTTTGTACATTGCTCTGGGGATTAGACAGAACATAGACACCTGGGTGCCAAGAGTGAGAGAGCAGTGTGCAGCTCAGAGGCAAAAAAATAGGTTTTAGGGAATTTTGACTGCAAACATTTAGGCGTTGAGCGAGGTTAGGTGCATACAGGGTTCAGCAGCAGCTAAGTGGGAGCTTTGTGGATCACAGTGGTTCCTAAAAAGGGGACTTAGGTGCCTACCTTTGTGGATCCCTAGTCATTTTCTGCGAGGGGACAGACGGTGGAGGTTACCCGTTCCCATTGTTCAGCAAGCAAGGGTTTTTGCCCCATAAATTGCAGAAGTCCCAATATCTATACAAGTGCCTCTCCATAGCTTCCCAGCTCCTTCTCCCTGATAGCAGGATGGTCATGGCCTTCTCAAAAGCTGCACTCCCATGTGGTCCCTGGGAACAGCTGCCTCTGTGTCACTGCCATAGCAGAGAAGTGAGGAGTCACAGTGCATTATAGACAGGATCAGCCCCGCCTACAATAAGTCATTATCTTGCAGTCATGATAGTTGCAGATAACCACATTCCTTAGGTGCTGAATGCCCCTAGCTTTGGGTCCCAGTATTCACCCTGTGCGTATTGTGGTTTATTTCTTTCACATAAACTTCCATTTGCTAGTGGTAAAAGAAAGACTTGATTTAAAAAAACCACATACAGAGTCAATTATACATGAGAGAGTTCTCCTCTGAAGTGTTCTAAATACATGCATTTTAGTTGAACTAACACAAATGAATTGAAGAGTACATCTCCCACCAGGCACCATTCTGGACTCAGAAGCTTGTGCAGTGCCCAGTTGCATGTGCCCCTATCCCCATTATAAAGTATTCATAATATCTTTTGTACGTCTTGCTTAGACAATAATTAGAATTTACAGTTCAATGCTCTGATGGTTTAACAGTCTTTAAAATCTAGGCAAGTACTGTACCTTTTTAGTGAAAATGATTAAGTGGAAAATTGCCTTAAATGTTTCCTGAGTGAGGCAAATTAATGATAATTCAATCTGGAGGTGTGGATGTGAGCCTCTGGTTGTTTTTCACATCAACACTCCACTATGCAAACATCCACTGAAGAAGTTTTTAATGAGAAAGGAATGAGATATTTATCTGAATGATGCTACAGTTTGGAGCAAATCTAGCATGGGATAATGGATTACATGGGAGGATATCCTTCAGTGTGTATTTAAAAATCCCACACTCAGGGACAAATCCTACTCACCTTTGGCCCAATGTTGTTCATAAAGAGCATTAGTTAAATGTTAATGGGGCTTCCTGTCTTTATGCTGATATGACAGAATATCATGGGCTAGATACTCTGCTCAGTTAATACTGGTGTAAAACCAGAGTGAATTCATGAAATTAATGCAGTTACTCTGATTACATCAGTGTAACTGAGCTGGGTATCTGGCCCAAGCCCTTTGCAGCTTTTTTCTTATTGATATTTTAAAATCTCAGAGAGAGCTTAGCAGAGAGTTTGCTAAACAAAACCAACCTTTTTTGCAGGCAGATGGCTATATCAGATATATAATTAAGAAACCTTTTTTATATTAATAAACCCATGTCATGGAATAACTTATTGGTCAGAATCAAGCACCACAAGACATAGGCCTTGTTTACACTGGCAAGTTTCTGTGCAGTAAAGCAGCTTTCTGTGGTGTAACTCCCGAGGTGTACACATTGCCAAGCCACTTCATGTGCAGAAACTGCACAGTTGCAGCGCTCTGAAAAAACCACCCTGATGAGAGGCGTCGAGCTTTCTGCGCCAGGGCTACAGCGCTGTGGTGCCAATGTAGACACCCTGGTCGATTACAGTGCTGCGATTGGCCTCCGGGAGGTGTCCCACAATGCCTGTTCTTGCCTCCCTGGTCATCGATTTGAACTCTACTGCTCTGCCCTCAGGTGACCAACTGTGAGCCTCATCCCTTAAATTCCTTGGGAAGAGGAGGCTGTCCAGTCCCAGCTGCACTCCAGCTGTAGGAATTATGATACCTACAGACAGATTTCATGATGCATGACAGAAAGGGGCCATGACCAGGACATACTGTAGTGCAGGGTCAAAGTGAAGGAGCGGCGGAAAGCCTACCAGAAGGTGCGGGAGGCAAAACAGCACTCCAATGCTGTGCCCACAAGCTGCTGGTTCTACAAAGAGCTGGACGTGATACTCAGCGGCAATTCCACTTTCACTGCGAAGGCCATTGTGGATACTTCGGTAGTTCACATGCCAGTGGAAAGTAGACCAAACCAGAAGGAGGAAATCTTGGATGAGGATGTGGAGGGGGACCCAGAGGCAGAGGACGACTCAGAGGTCAGAGAGGCACGCAGCCAGGAGCTCTTTTCTACCCTGGAGGAGGCTAGCCAGTCACAGCTGTTGGAGCTTGGCAAAGCGCAAACAGGAGAGGAGGCCCCTGGTAAGTGGATCTGATTTGGGGAATCGCTGAAGTGAGTTGTTAGGGGCAGGAGGGTTGCAGAAAGCAGGCTTGTGTCTGTATGATGCGCGTACCGCCACTTGTCTAGTCTGAGTGATGGAACAGGCTGTTGACTGACTCCCTCACTTCATGGGAATCTGCCTCAGAGATCTCCATGAAACTCTCCTGGAGATACTGGTAAATCCACTGCCGCAGGTTCTTTGGCAGAGCTGCTTTGTTTCTTGCCCCATTAAGAGTAACTTTCCCATGCCTCTCTGCCATCACTGGGGGGGGAGGGGGCATCATTGTTGTACACAGGCGAGCTGCATAAGGGCCAGGGTGGAAGCCGCAGTCTTGGAGAAGACCCTCCCTTGATTCCCTGCTCACCCTCAGCAGCGAGGTATCTTCCATAATGAACACATCCTGTGGAAAATGTGGGGACAGTAATGATTATAAGCTGCCCCCCTCCGCCGTGCTGGCTCTGCCCAGTGTGTACAGTAGGGTTCTGGAACACTGATTGTTTGTGTGTGGCAAACAATACTGCTTCTGTAAAATGTTGTATTTTGGCTTCACAGATATGACCTTAGGAGCCCAGATTCCTGCTTTGTTATCGCTGGCTCAACAGCTGCGCAGAATTAGGAAATGGCCACGAAGAACTAAAGAGGACTTTCTGCGTGATGTCATGATGCACTCTGCGGCCGAAAAACAAGAATTGAAGGAATGGTGGGACAGCGAGAAGAAGGACCGAAAGGAGAATGTAGCATGCCAGAATGAAGCCACAGAGCAGCTCTTAAACATTATGGAGCATCAAGCGGACATGCTCCAGGCACTACTAGCACTGCAAACCGAGCAGCTCCATGCCTGCCCTCCCCAGCAGCTGCTGTCACAAAACTCTTTCCCATGCACCCCCCAGAAACCGCCAACACACTCTTATCAACCTCCTGGCTCCAGTCTACGCCCATAGCATTCCACTCCTGCCCCATCACAGTGCAGCCCTGCGGATTCCCAGTACCCACTGCACTCAACACCCATCCCTCTGCAATTTAGCCCTGCTGAAGTACTGTACCCACTGCACGGTACTCCAGAGGACAAGGTTGCATATGATACCTGGACATACACAAATCTTTAACTGTCCTGGGACCCTCCCTTCCCCCCATTCCCCACAGTGCTGATGCTTTTTTTGTTTCTCTCCCCCCCTCCGGTTGTTGTTTTTTAATAAAAGAATTGTTTTGGTTTAAAAGCAATCTTTATTCCATTAATTGAAAGCAAACAGAGCCCTGCAAAACAACAGGCAATTTTCTCAAACCTTCATAGTGTATCATCTGCGCCAATCACAATCACCTCCTAGCATTCTAAGCACTGCATTCTAGAGCAAAGCAACAAATATTAGTGGCTTTCAGCTTCAAATTGGTACCACAAAACATCTCTGATCCTTATGCCCCTGTGCTGCACCCCTCTAATAGCCATGGTCTCTGGCTGTTCAAATTCAGCCTCCACGCATTGAGCTTCAGAGGTCCAGCCCTGAGTGAAGCTTTCACGCTTCCTTCACAAATATTATGGAATGTACAGCACACGGCTATAAGTATAGGAATATTGTCATAAGCCAGGTCCAGTCACCCATATAGGCAGGGCCAGCAGGCCTTTAAATGGCCAAAAGCACACTCAACAGTCATTCTGCACTTACTCAGCCTGTTGTTGAACCTCTCCTTGCTGCTGTCAAGGTTCCCTGTGTATGGCTTCATAAGCCATGGCATTAAGGGGTAGGCAGGATCTCCCAGGATCACAATGGGCATTTCAACTTCCCCTATGGTGACCTTCTGATCTGGGAAGAAAATCGCTGTTTCCAGCTTCCTGAACAGGCCAGTGTTCCAAAAGATGCATGCGTCATGCAACTTTCCAGACCAGCCTGCATTAATGTCTGTGAAATGCCCCCAGTGATCCACATGCATCTGGAGAACCATAGAGAAATACCCCTTCCAATTAAAGGACTTGGTGGCTAGGTGGTCTGGTGCCAGAATTGGAATGTGTGTGCCAGCTATCACCCCTCCGCAGTTAGGGAAGCCCATTTGTGCAAAGCCATCCACAATGTCACGCACGTTGCCCAAAGTCACGGTCTTTCGGAGCAGGATGCGATTAATGGCCCTGCACACTTGCATCAACACAAATCCAACAGTCGACTTTCCCACTCCGAACTGGTTAGCGACTGATCGGTAACAGTCTGGAGTAGCCAGCTTTCACATTGCAATCACCACGTGCTTCTCCAACGACAGGGCAGCTCTCATTCTCGTGTCCTTGCACCGCAGGGTGGGAGCAAGCTCATCACAATCCCATGAATGCGGCTTTCCTCATCCGAAAGTTCTGCAGCCACTGCTCGTCATCCCAGATGTGCATCACGGTGGGATCCCACCACTCAGTGCTTGTTTCCCAAGCCCAAAAGTGGCTGGGGCATATAAGTGGAAAATTCTGATTTGGTAGCAGTCTGCACAGGTGTAAATGGCTGCACCAGGTGCAATTTAGTAGAGAATCAGGCCCATTATATATACATTCTTTTCACTCCTCACTGTTGTGCAGACATTGTGCACAGCATTTAGGAAGCAAAGAATATAACTGTCATGCTGTCTGGAGTGGCTCAGGACTGTGAGTGCCTACTTCAGGGCAGACTGTCAGAAATAGGGCAAATGCCCCAAACTGGTTGTGTGAATTCACCAAGCCGGTAACAAATGTGAATTCTTGGTTCACTATCCCAGTCTTACCATGGAGTCATACACTGTCCTCTGAGACTCTCCAGTCTATCTTGCTACCCAGAAAAATTGAACTTTGTGAAAAAGGTCACTTATACCAAAAATCACACCATATTTAGGTTGCTTCCAGTTCCAAGACACAAATCACTTATCACAGATAAATAGGTATCCTAGATCTTATACCAAAGACAATGCTGGCAGCCAATTCTATATTAAACTAACAAAAGGTTTATGAGCTGAGGGCATGGCTACACTTGCAGATGTAGAGCGCTGGGTGTTAAACCAGCCTTCAGAGACCGCAGCAGGCGTTTGTTGTGTGTTTACACTGTCAGCTGCAAGCACACTGGCATGGCTACATTAGCAGCATTGCAAGAGCAGTGCATTGTGGTAGCTAACCCAGCATGCAAGTGGCTGCAACGTGCTTTTAAACGAGCGTGACAGGGTGTGTGTTGTGTGTATGTGGGGGGAGATAGTGTGTCAGTATGCTGTCTGGTAAGTTCAGACAGCAGAAGACCCCCCCCCCACACACACACACTCACAACAGCAGCATTCCACACTAATGGCTTGCTTTGTCCTGGAGCAGATAAGCATGCTGGCTGTCAGAAACAGAGCTTAGAAAGGGCATGCCTGCATTCCTGTAGCCAAGTTCAAAACAGTGAGAAGAGTGGCCACTTGACTTCAGGGGATTATGAGACATTTCTGGAGGCCAATCACAGTGCAGTAATCCAACACCTCATTCACACTGACGCTCAGGCGTTTCAGCCCGGATGCAGTAAGCTTTATGCTTCTCGTGGAGGTGGATTACTAGGAGCACTCCAGCATCCAGAGTCCGGGTGCACTATGTGCCTTGCCAGTGTGGACACACTGGGAGTTACGGTGCCTGGGGCTGCTTTAATGCACTCTAACTTGCAAGTGTAGCCAAGCCCTTAGAGAAGGAAATGAAAGTTAATGGGAGATTAATATATATGTACAAGTGAGTTACAGTCTATAATTCCAAATGTAGCAAAGATGTAGTAATCTTCCAGTTTCCCAAAGTCTCTCAGGGCTACCTAGAATAACTCTGGGGATCTCCATATTCTCTTTCAGTTATTCCCCCCCTGTTAGAACCCAAAGAGTCCAGAGATGAAGGATTTTTCCTTGATTCCATACTTATAGCTTCTTGTCACAGAAAACTCAAGATAACAGGGTCACTACCCACCTGGGCTCTTCCTTTGATGACAGTGAGTGAGGAATGCATTTAGAATCTTTGACATCTGATCATCACACACAATGACCACTTGCTTTGAAATTAGCATTTTTCTGTTAAAGTTCTTCATTTGCATTATTCAGGGCTTCTTTCTCATTTGATGGGTTATTTCATTAAAGGTGTATATATAATGTAAATGTTTGCTACCACATTATTTTGGATACAGATAAGTCAAAACAATACAAGTAACATCCCAGTTTTCATGAAGTTTCAACACCAAATACACTCTTATACATTTAATAGCCACTTTGATCTATAGAAATACACAAGTAAATTGGCCTGGGGCTTTGGTATGATCTGGCCCCTGGTCAGCATCACAACAGTGACCAATCAAAACTACAAGGGGAATTTGGGTAGGCAAAATGCACAGTAATTTTATTAAGATAATGTTGAAATAAAAAGAAAATGATACAGAGTTTAGGCATAGAAGTTTCTGGTTATCAGGGAATAAGATACAGATTATCAAAGGGTGCGAAATTCAGTTTAGGAGTGGGTGACGTAAGGAATACATAATCTGCAATCTCCCCGATTGGGGGTAAAAGTTTAACGGGTCAAAGTACAGACATTGAGCTATGGGGGTATGTTTCTACAACTAGAGCTGGCCAAGACAATTAGTCTAGCACTGTGAAAAATTCACCATGGGATCCTTATAGATAAATTGTTCAGGACCTCAGTCAGTTTTACAGCTCTTCTCAAAGCACAGTGCTCACCCATACACAATGAGGAGTAGTTTCTTCCTGAGTCACCCACTCCACTGTATTATATACTTGCTTCAAAAATCCACATGAAGACCAACATAGATGTGGACCGGTACGTAAGTGGAGTTCATTGGACTAGGTAGTAGCATTCTGAAATCAGCTATTGATTGGACAAGAGGGAATGGAAAATATTTTTCCTGTGAAAGGTCTTTTTACACATTCACAGCTGGAGCTGAAGTACTGTAGAAATGCAAATAGATCCGTCTGCTCTAATGACAGCAATTACTCCTTAGCTGCATCCCCAAAGCTGGATCAAAACAGCATGAAAAAACCTGACATTTCTACACATTAGAATTGTTTGCTCATCCTTTCCATGCTCCCAGATTATTATGTAGACTGGACAAAGCACTCATGAATGTACTGCAAAGCAGACTTTTAGGGAAGGGGAGAATGATCTATATGGTCTATAGTTCTTTTCTTATTCTAATTTCTGTGTCTCCATGACCTGCTCTTTCATCCAATGACTTAAAGGATCAGAAAAAGCTAATTTTTGAGGGGAAAGAGAGAGCACATTGCAGTATAAATGTTCATTCTATATCTCAGGGCTTTGCCGACCATGGACTATCACTATTTACATTTTTGTTACTATTGTATGACAAAGGTAGACAAGTCTGAGTAATACATGCCAAATATTAGGGGTAATCTATTTCAGGAGTGTCATTTCAGAAAAAAATCTGGGGCAGTTGCATCAGCATATAGAACATTATATGTGATTATATTATATTCTGCAAAGCCTGGGAAGACACAAAGATGAAGAAATAAAGGAGCACAAATAGACCTATGAAAAGTCAGGGGGAGGGGAGGAAAGGAGGGTGGGACAACTGCTTCCCTTGCCCCATAGTAAATGACTCCCCTGATCCATTTTTACTTATTGGGAGAGGCTTAAGTTGCAGAGCTCCTTTTCCTACCCAGCTTATCAGTCATTCATGGTTTCTGCCAATGAATGCCTATCATGTGCATTAAAGCAGGGGATTCTTCACATCACAAAAGAGCATTCTTGTTTTCTAAATCAAACAAACAGAGGCTCCACTGCAGCATCCTGGTGAAAGTATTCCTAGACTACTTACAAAGCGCATCAGAAAGAAGAACATGAACTCTTTAGAGCTATAACAAAGCAGAGCCACAAATGAGTGTTGTGTGAATATTTCTGTGATTCATAAACAAAACTAGAGAACTAGCTTTACAATCTTTACTCCTGCATGTTCAGAACCTTCAGCAATATATTAAACCCAACACATGCACACACTTTATATATATAAATACATTTTTTCATACAGCTTTCCTCATTAGCATAAAGCACAGAACCCTGACTTTGGTACATAAACAGATTTAAGGCCTGACTCTGATATACTTGCATAGCCCAAACGCCTACTGAAATCAATGGGAGTTTGGGATATTCAAGACATTCAGACTCAGACCCTTAAGTGATGGGAACATTTCTCTTTGTAGAATAAGATTAAAAAAAAAACAGATAAGACAGAACAGAGCAGGGATGTTCCCAGATTAGAAGGATTATGCTAGCTGTCCAGTGACAAGAGATCAGGGGGATAAGTCTTGACCCCACATGATGGATGAAGAGGCTTCACGATTGGAAATGGATTTGAACTCGGCATTCTCTGACAGGGGTCAGGATGGACTACAGAAGATCAGACTGTATAGCAGGGTTCTGAATATGTTTGTGAGTATGGCACCCCCTGCTGTCCAAATCACATCACAGCAACAGCTATTAAAATTTTTACCAGGCTGCTAGCTTGCTTGGTGGCAATTATGCTTTCTGGAGCACAAAGCTGATAGGGAAAGGATAGAGGTTTGTAAGGATGATAACTGCAGACACCTTGTGCCTCACCAGACATGCTGCATCTTTTGTTACTTTGAGTGTGGCTGAGGTTAGATTTGCAAGTCATGATAGAGCACCTAGGCAATGGGATCATACTGAAAGGGATTTGGGAAAAATTTTCCCTGAAAACACTTCTTTGTATTTGGAAAGAGGGTTGGCTGTTTCAGGAGAAGATTGTGTGAGGTGGAAGTAGGTGACTGGTAACATCAACTTTTTGAGTAGTATGTATGTAGTAGTATGTCCTTTTTGATCCTTTCCATGGATGGTACTCTACGCATACATACAGCATGAGGTTGCATGTTCAGGAGTGTACAATTCCACAGCAATAAGGGCTTTCCTTGGAAGCTGGAGAGTCAGAGAGAACTATAAAGTATGTCACTAAATAATCCTCTTTATCTTCATTATAAGGAGAATGGGCCCTGCAATTCCAGAGGCTTCATTCTAAAGGATTCCATCCTGAGAGTGGGCAGCAAAGAAGGCTAACTTGGTCACAACATGTCCAAGTTATAGAAATTGGTCTAGACATCTCACTTGGCCCAGGGCCTGCGGTTGAGACAGGACTCATCAGGAATGAAGACAAAGGGGTTTTGTTACCAGAGTTGCTAGATGCAAACAGGTTTCAGAGTAGCAGCCGTGTTAGTCTGTATTCGCAAAAAGAAAAGTAGTACTTGTGGCACCTTAGAGACTAACAAATTTATTTGAGCATAAGCTTCCGTGAGCTACAGCTCACTTATGCTCAAATAAATTTGTTAGTCTCTAAGGTGCCACAAGTACTCCTTTTCTAGATGCAAACAGACCCTGAAGTTCTCCCTGACTTGTTAGCTCTCTAACCAAGCCTATGCTGCTAAATTTCACCACATAGGCTCTCCCCATGTTTGGGACTAGACTAAGCAGTCATAGAAAGGATCATTCCCAATCCCACCCATCCCTACCCTACACTTCTCCAGTCTACCGAAAATTAGAGCAGCATTTGCTTTTTAAAAAAGTACTATTTGTACCATCTTCTGTTGGTAGAATATTTTGCTCTCCAATTAACTTTTAGTGCTTCTAAGGGACACAAAAACTCCATTTATGTTCACCAGGTCTTGTATTTTTTTGGTGGCAGGTGAATCTGCTAGAAGCTCTCTAAGCAATGACTTGCCAGAAAAAGCACAGATGAAAGAAAAATTGCAGCATTAAGAATTTGAAATTTACATTGCACTTTGATGTTCAGCTCTCTCTCCCCACCGCTCGCTAACACCAAGACGTGAGACTCTGTGCTTCTAAGTGGTCGAAGTTGCCTCCAGGCAGCCTCATCACCTCATCTTCCTTGCCACATTTGAAAGATCATCTGCCTCCTCAGCGTCTGTTCCCAAGTGATGATGATCAATGCTCAGGGAAGAGAAAGGGCATCCTTATGGCAATTTCATCCACTTGAAATCATGCGAGGCTTTCAAAATAGGTCAGTGGGAGGAAATTAAAAATGGGGTGGGAGAACATAATGATGAAATGGTAGAAGAGAGGAAGAAAAAGAAAACAAAAAGCAACTCTGAAGTTATCCTATATAAAGGCAGAAACAATAAAGAACGGGAAGTGTGAGGGCACAAGTGTAGCGACATAACACTTTTCACAGTGCCATGAGACAAGGAGCCATGCAGTATAACTGCAGAGGACAGCACTAATGGGGTATTGGCTGAAATCAAGGTGCAGTATTTCCATTCCTAAGTGTTTGAAAATCACCAGTAAGGCCTCAAAACTCATGAGATTTTTTTAAAAATTAATTAATTTTGCATTCTTTTTATTTGCCTTTGGTTTTTAGGTGCACACAGGTCACATTTTCAATTATAAGGACTAGAAGCTGACTTTTTTTCAAAGTGAAAGATTTGATTCTCCTGTAATTACAGGGTTCCAGGTGCTGGGCTTTAAGAAAAACACAAATATTACAAGACTCACAATAAAATCAAGAGAATTGGCAATACTGACTGACACATCAGAGTGCTGGCAAAGGCCAACTGACCTTTATTTACTGACCTCAGTCACCTGTCATGGGTAAGGGTCACAAAGGTTAAGATCCTTATCACACAGACAGAGTCAATAACCAGTGTCTCCAATGATTGCTGTTTCATTGCCAGAGATGGGTAGACAGGGTTTGAATAATCTGATCCTTTATAGATATGGACAAAGTCAATATCCAGTGTCTCCAGTGATTGCTGTTTCGTTGCCAGAGATGGGTAGACAGGGTTTGAATGATTTGATCGTTTATAGATAAGGCTATTCAGAAGCCAGCACTTACCGAATGGATGTGGAGGAGGAAGAGTTTGTTTTGGCTGCTGACTAATGTTTATGGCATGTTTATGCATGATTTGAGAATCTGAACAATGGCCAAGCCCCGGACAGGCTAGGCCCATGCCACAGCCCTTTCCTCTTCTCAGCAGAGATTTACCATCTAAAGCCCTCCCCAAGGCTCTTTAATCAGGGGAAATATTTTTTTGAAAAGATTCTAGGGATTGTTTGTTCTTTACAAAGCTTTTGCAGACAATTATTGGCAAATGTGTTAAAGCAGCCATCAGTGTGCTTTATTGATGTGGAAGCCTGCCTGGATGCCCAGCGGAGTAGGCTTCCCCCAGATGAACCTAATGAAAGAACAGCTTGATTTAAAAAGAAAGAGCTAGAGACAAGCAGAATGGGAGAATCTTAAACTCAGATGAAAACATTCAAGGGGGTTTAAGAAGCCAAAGCCTGTGAAACAAAAGCTTCACAGAGACTTAAAAGAGAAATTTGTCCAGACAAATACTGGCACTATAACGAGGTCTTTCATACTAGACCCAACTTGGGGGAAATAAAACCAGCCTTCAAATGAACAGAACTGTACTTGGACACCATTGTTGAAGATTTCCCTGTTCTCTTATTAAATACGGGCTAAGCTCTGGTCTCATTTATACCAGCATCAATCCAGAGTAGCTCTGCTGGCTTCAGGGGAGTTACTCAGATTTACACCAGTGGAAGGGAGAGTAGACTTTGGCCCTGTCATGGTGCTGGAATAAGAGTTTTCTCCTTTATAGCCCAGCTTTTTGTTTTTCTGGATCCTGCAGTGAAATCCTACCCCTGCATTTATGATATATGGCCAAGTGATTATTAATACAGCTATAATTCAGATGGGGAGAAAGGGTGGTTGTTGTGTGGGGAGCAAAGCCTGAGTGGCTTATTGCGATGAATTCTTGATATTGTGAAGTTGTACTATGAAAAACTGCTTTCTCGTGAATGCCTGCATGTGTATGGGTCCACTATTGCTAACGGCCTGACAGGACACCAGACAGATACAAGGTAGCTGACTCCTCTGAAGGGAGGGATGGAACAAAGGAAGCCAGAGCAGTTTAAATAGCAAACCCCCACACAGGAACAGAAGGACTGAGAAAGGAAGAGGAGCTTGAGACAGGACAGTAAGGTGATAATCTAAGCTGGGCAAGAGATTCTATGAGGTCGAGGAACCAGCCAGTATGTAACAGCCTGTGTGAGGCAGGGCCCCAAAGACTCACAAGGGAAGGGACGTTGTGGTTTCAGATGTTGATAGTTTTGTACGATCCACACTCTCCTGTGTTTTATATGATTTAAGTATAAAGGAGCAACTGTGCGAGGCTGGGCAAAGTTTGTGTGTGTGTGTTGTATGCATCAAAAATGAGTGCCCCTCAGAAAGTTACACTGTAAACCATAAGCTTCACATCTTTGGGATGAAGTTCTAATTGACAGAATGTAGTATGTGGGGATCTTGGGGGGCCAGCACTGGTCTAAAAGGCTGAGGGGGTTTCTTCAAACAACACACAGTCAACCTGTGGAACTCTTCGCCAGAGGATGTTGTGAAGGCCAAGACTATAACAGGGTTCCAAAAAGAACTAGATAAGTTCATGGAGGAGAGGTCCATCAATGGCTATTAGTCAGGATGGGCAAGGATGGTGTCCCTAGCCTCTGTTTGCCAGAAGCTGGGAATGGGCGATAGGGGATGGATTACTTGATGATTACCTGTTCTGTTCATTCCCTCTGGAGCATCTAGTATTGGCCACTGTCAGAAGACAGGATCCTGGGCTAGATGGACCTTTGGTCTGACCTAGTATGGCCATTCTTATGTCCATTTCCATGAAGGAGTAGCTGACTGAGAGTCAGTGCCCAGGAAATGTGCCAGAGAGGAAACAGGGCTGTAGCCTGCTGAGACCCAGGCAAGCAGACAGTACTAAGCAGAAGAGAATTGAGTTCCCCCACAGCTGTCCTAGTGATCAGCCACAAAAGACTGCTTTCTAGGATCTGTGACCGTTATGCAGTTGTCAATTGTCCTGATATGGCAGCGTAATCTCCTAACCAGCTGCTGTAGATCAGTCAGTGTTGCTATAGTATATAATTTGCCAACATGAACCTGTTTCAAAGGGACCCTTGGTGCCACTCGCCAGCAGTCCATGCCCCAAGCCAATGGTAGTTTCCTCACTGCTGCAGCCTCAGGGCTTATTACCTTGGCTTCTCCAGGGGGCATGTTTGGGCTCTTTTCAAAGAGAAGTGCTATTGCTCCCTCATTAGTATGCATAACTTTAGAGACACTAGGGTAAAAGATAATAAAATTCCTTTACAGACAATACATGTATCACGTGTATCAGGGGGGAGGGACAGCTCAGTGGTTTGAGCATTGGCCTGCTAAACCTAGGGTTGTGAGTCCAATCCTTAAGGGGGCCATTTAGGGATCTGGGGGAGAAATTGGGGATTGGCCCTGCTTTGAGCAGGGGGTTGGACTAGATGATCTCCTGCGGTCCCTTCCAACCCTGATATTCTATGTACTTTCAGCCAGGCTGCTGCATGTCTGATTTGCGATTGTGTGCTAGGGCAGTGGGGCATCCATTTGTGTGAGACCTGTATCTAATTATACAACTGTCATAGATTAGTGTGGCATATAAATAGGACAACTTATAGCCTGTATGATAACTATTAACGTTACCTTATATTAGTATTAACGTATAACATGCCAACGTGTCATTAATAAATTCATCTATTCCTTTGTGAAAAAATTACATATCAAGCAGCAGGCACTGTTAAAGAGACAAGTTAATAAGGTTTTCTGGAGCTTTTTTGCGCTGCACATCTTGCCTCATGGAGAAAAAATGGCAGGATTTGTGCACTCAGTTATCATTAGATCTTATTTTTTTTGTCAGATTTAACTACTACTTTCTCTTCCCATTTATTTTTAAATGAATTACTCATTCATGAATGATGCCAGCCTGACAGTCCCAGAGACAGAAAGCATCTGCTTAGCCATAAAGCAAATACAGTTACAATGTTAGATTCCTCCAACTTCCCCCCAATAGTGCTTCCATCCTAACCTTGAGGGGCTAAGTATAGGAGTGGTAAGGTAAAACCAGCTCCATGCCATGATTGCTAAAAGCAGGCACATTACCAATTAGGAGTGCTGATTGTAATGGGATTTATGATGGACATTTGTGTGTTAGAAACTGGACTATAATCACCAGTTCAGTTGTTACAAGTGTTTCTATATTTATTGTCCTTTTATCATATGTGTATTTAGACCAATATTTTCAAACTTGGGTTCTTAAAGCTTAGTCACCTAAATCCATCCTTAGACAATGAAATAAATAGTGTGGTAAATCAGGCCACCTATTGAGCTGCCCAAATTTAGGCATAATGTATGAAAATTTGAGCTAAAGTGTTGCCTCTATCAGTGCCCTAATTATACTAACATTTTGATTGGAAATTGCTTGTTGCACTACATTACCCAGAATCCTTAAGAGGAAGTTGGGTGGATCTATTTTTGAAGAATGAAATACAAAGTTTGAGGGATTGTTAGATGCAAATCTCAATCCCTATCTTCTTTACTACATTCAGCAAATCTTACATGTAAGAATCTTACATTCAGTAAATCTTGAATGTATAAATCTTATATGTATACAATGTCAAGCTACATCTATAATACAAGCACTTCAGAGGCACTGCTGAGTGTTGCACCTATGTTGTTGTAGAGTAGATGCTTCCTATATTGATGGAAGGGGTTTTTCTTTTGATGTAATTGATCCATCTAGCCCCAAGAGTTAGTAAACTAAGTCAACAAAAAAGAATTCTTCCATCAATCTAGCCGTGTCTATACTGGCTCTTAGATCGACCTAACCACAGTACTCAGAGCAAAAATTTTCAACCCCTGAGCGAAGCAGCTACGTCGATCTGTTTTTTAAGTGTAGACCAGGCCTAAGGAACCACAGTTATATGGAAGGTCTTGGAGTTGTTTAAAACAAGCTGCATTTATGTCACCGAAGTCAGCCATTAAAACTTGCCAACCTCTGGTTTATCTCTATGAACAAAAACAGTTGTCAAACCATAGGATCTGTGTAGAGCAAACACATGGGAAAGCTAAAATAATGTACATAATCATCCAATTTAGAGAACAAGTTTGAAAAACTGCCCATGTCACTTGCACAAGGTAGCACCAGAGCTGGGACAGAACCCTGAACTCCACTTTCCTGTCATGTGGCCTAAATGCAGGACCATCCTTCCCCCAATCCTCTTCCATACACCACATGTAGAGGCAGTTTATATAATTTAATGGCTAAAGTTCCAAGGTCTGGATGTTTAGCCAAGCCTTGTGTGACTCACTTGGGTTTGCAAAATTGGGCAGAAAATGTCTGGTTCATTGCTTCTGCAGCAATCCAGCCTGGCAACAGGATGTTCAAAAGCATGAAAAACAATAAAAATATATAATGGGAGATATAAAGGGAGTGAACCTTTTGAACCTCAAACGTTTTATCCAAACCATCTCAAATATATTCCTGTTCAAACTTGGACACCATCTCTGGAATTGGTTTGCTGTCCTTTCTCTGATATAATTATGAAAAATGCCCAGTTATGCCACTGACAAATTCTACTATGCTTTGCTCCTTAATAAGTTTGTGTGTGTGTATGCACATACACACACTTCAAAACAGAGTCAAACCATTCTTTTACTGGATTGGGATCTGTAGTGTTATACAACCTATGGATCTTGAGCACCATCTAGTGGATTTCCTAGAGCAATGTAATCATTTCCTTTGAGTACATGATTCCAGAATTCAACCCATTCGTTTAAGTTTTAAAATATTTTAGGGCCTGTTCTCACTTACACTAGTTTTACACAGGTGTACACCCATTGATTTATATGGAGTTATTTTTGATTTACACTTATGTAAGAGGAGAATCAGGCTTTTGGTATTGTTTAAGCAAGGATTTTTTAAAAATAGTAATAGAATATTTATCCCATTGCAAATGTTTTCAAAACACCCAATTGTCTCCCACCAGCTACACCATAGTAGTGAGAATGGTTTCTAATCAAGGTCCTGTTTCTTCTTCTCAAAAAATCTCAATACATGTGAACAGAAATGTAGCTGGCCTGAAATCCAGATGTCTAATGGCTAGGGAAAGAATGCTCAAATGCTAGAGTCAAACATCCCACCTATTAAAAATATGACAAGTT
The DNA here is from genome assembly GCF_009764565.3 of Dermochelys coriacea. NCBI lineage: Eukaryota > Metazoa > Chordata > Testudines > Dermochelyidae > Dermochelys > Dermochelys coriacea. The sequence goes on along the minus strand of NC_050076.1, from coordinate 31,913,455 downwards.
TCAGGAGTGATATGGCAGCTTCTTCAAACAGATTCTGTAAAATACACAAAAAGAGCTTTCTTGTGTTGAGGGAATGATTCAATATCCAGTAAGAGCATTCCTCCTAGTTAGAACAGAGCTTTCAGACTCTTCATCCTGGAAAGATGCTGAATGTGATTTAGGCTTCAGTGATTTAGGTCAGCCTGTGTGGTAACTGACTGATATTTACAATCCCTCTGGCTATGACATCTGTGGCCAGCATAATCAAAGGGTCACCACAATTACCCCTGTTCCAGCATATGTGAGGTTTTGAACCACCATTTGGATGGAGGAAATTAATATCTGAGAGATGCAAGAGTTGTATGAGCAGTAAAGAGTCATGTGGCACCTCATAGACTAACAGACTATTGGAGCATCAGCTTTCGTGGGTGAATACCCACTTCGTCGGATGCATTGTATTGAGTTGTACTGTGAATGTTCCATCCTAACCTCATGCTTAGAACAGAGGATTAGCCATTATCCCACAAATTTGATATCTTGGCTCTGCCACTGTCATACTGTGTGACACTGGGAAGTCCCTTAAACTTTTGGTGCTCCGATTTCCACAGTCTGTAAAATAGGAATAAAATTTTCCTGCCTCATGGAGGGATATGAAGGCCATTTAATATTTGTAGAACCTTCTGAGATCTTTGAATGAAAAGGCCCATGAACTTGCCAAATGACAACACTATAGAGCAAAACTTCAGAATGTCTCTAATTCTATCTATAAGTAACAGATCCACAGAAGGAATGTCTCTGCTTTTAAACAGCAGTAAGATGGACAGCACATTGTTTACATTCCAGATGGAAGGGATGATCCAGGTCAGCTCATTGGGAAAGACATGGGTCTTAAGGAAGGGCTTTTATACTGGGGATCATTCAACAGGGAAAAATTATGAGGACTGCCTTTCTGATTCAGGTATTGCTGTTAATTTAATGAACAGATTAGAGAACAGCTGTTCAAGCCAAGTGTCATGACTTTGAATTGAAAGAGGACAGAGCAACATCTGATGGGGCAGCCCAAAAGCTCCTTTGAATAAAACTTTTCCCAGCCTTACTCATGACGTTCAGGCTCCAAGCGGATTGCAGAAGCCCACTGCAAATGCAGATTCTTCAAACAGTAAAGGGCTCTGGCTGTTCCTGGCAAGCCGTTTCTTAGCCAAAGATGGGACCAGGAGGAGGAGAAGGAACAGCAGACTGATCAGAACACAGACTGGAGATGAAACTTCAGGAGAGCCCAGGGTGTCATAAGTGTTGGGTTTGATTTCCTTATTAACTATTAATATCAAAGTATTACAGGTTTGTTGTATTCTTCTCATGGGGGGTGGGAACTGATCTCCCCCCAACCTCTGGCCCCATTTCACTCCTCTTTCTGGAAACACAATGTGGGAATGATTTCCTTAACAATGTAAGGGGCCTTTTAATCCTGTAGAAGAGCTGCAAAATGTCTCCTTATCCTGCATCATAAAATCCTTAGTCATATAAATACTTTGACCTCTGTGAAATGATCCCACATATTATTTATTTATGTTGCCGTCTGTTTATTTTCCTACTCTCCAAGGCTCTCTGCCTATTATTGAAAGCAAGGTGAACGCTGGAAAAATAATGGAGTCCCTGAGTCTCAGTTACTGAAAGTAAGATCATTATCTCTGAAGCATCCTGAAGAACTTTCCAGAGTACAAATGTTCACTTTGTGCATTATCAGTACCAGAAACTTCTGCAATCAAAAACCAAGAATCAGAGAAATCAGGAAGATTGTTCTACAGGGAAGATTACTAAACTTGATGTGCTTATATGCTTACTCACTATAGGATTTAACTTCTGGATAGATGAAATAGACCATGAATAATCCTTACTCTCCTGCAAAGAAAGTCTTCAAATAAGTCACCACCAATAGTACCTCTCAGCAGGGGAGGAAAACATTTTTAATGTGCCTTCTTTGGCCAAATTTGGCTAAAACATCATCACCCCCCATATCTTTTTGTAGACATACAATTTTTTTTCATTTTGCACATTCTAAATCAAAAATATTGTATATAGACCTACATTCTTTAGCTGATTTTAGCTATTTGTCATTGTCCTTTTCCTAGAGAAAAGTTTCTACCAGTAACACTCCAATTCCTCACAGTGCACAGACTCACTGTGACAGAAGAGAAGCTGCGACAGAAACACACATAGTCCTGCTAGGGGAAGAGCCCAATAATGGGGGCAGAGGCTGAAGAGGTTTAGCACTAAGTCCTGCCACTTTGGTCTAGCTTGTTTACTACTCAGCTCCACAGGGGAGCTAAGCAGTGTGGGGAGGCCCAAGGTCAGGCAAGGCACAATCAATGGCTTGGGGGGAGTGATTTCCACTGCCTCAGGTTTGCGGCTGGCTGTGAGAGGGACCAGGATCTAAGGCACCCAGTCGCATGCGGAAAGTTTTTGATGCAGATGAAATCTGATCTAGTCATTTCCTCTCTGCGAGCCCTTTAAAACAGGGAGACTGGGAAAAAGAAAGGTGGTAAAAAATAAGGGAGGGTAAGGGGGCATGAGCAATGGCTGGGGAGAAATCATCATTTAAAAGCAAAAATAGAATAAAAGAAAAAATGGGAGGAGTACAAAACAAGAAGAAAGAAGTAGGAAAGTGGGGGGAAGGACATGCTCCAGGGGAGTACTACTGCTTTCTACACTTGAAGCACCGGTGTGGCAAAAGTGAAATGAGTGATTTCATATTCTGGTGCATGATCTCTCACCAGATAGGGCTACAAATTGTGTTATGTGATGAGTTCCTGCTCAGATAGCATGTACTAAAAGGAGAGTAAAGTCAACTAAGTACATACTCTGGCAGGGCTCCACAGTGCTTCTAAAAACTTGAAAACAACCTGATACTGGAGCAGAAGGAAGTCTCCTTTCTATTGTTTTTAAATGTCATTTCTCTTCCTTGGTGGACAACCTGCTGATCTGACTGACCTGCACTTAGATATTCTGGCTGCACTGAGTGACCGGGGCATTCACCCCGAGGCTGAAATGAACACTGGCATTAGCTTCCCTGCGAACACCCTCCTCATGAGTCCAACTGTGCTCCAGAGTGCACTTCAGCAGAAGGGGAAGTACAGCATGGGGTCAAGTTGGTGGCAGAGCCAAACAGGAAGGGATAGGTAGGCAAACCATCCATTGCTCGGCTTTGGGGGGCATTTACAAGGAAACACAGTCAGAAGGAAACACATGTTCAGCTGTAGGTCAGATGCATTGATGAGCCTGTGCATTTGTAAATGTAGGTCAGCCATCTGTCAGGCTGGCAGTGAGCGAGTCATTTTTGATTGTTCAGGCTGCCAGACTAGGATAGGAATTGTCTAGTCTGCTTTAAGTTTCTATCATGCCTTTCATCCTGAAGCAGCCCAGAGCACTTTACAAACTGATAGACAAACTCCTGCATTTGTGAAAGGGGTCACTTCGTTCCTCCTACTGCCTATCTCTATCCAGGAGCAAGCAGTGTGTGTGCTGGATGCCGTGGCTTGCTCTCCAAAAGTAAACTTATGATATCTGGAATGGATGATCCAGTACATAGTTTGAGCCTAACTATACCCCTGACCTATTCACAGATCTCCCATCCTGTGAGGGAGAACAGCTACCTCATAGGCAGCATATCCCCCCTTCCTCCTGGATTCTTCGAACGCCTCCCTTTGGGTCTGTGGTCATTCCTGAGAGGACTGTGCAGACAGGGTGCAGGGTCAGACCGACTGCATATCATCCACTCCACTAGCCCTGCAGAGGTTGTTCCTGCAAAAATAATATAGCCCCAGATGGTATTTCTCTCCATGAGCCCCATCTTGCTGGTGGGGAGATCCCAAAGGGAGTTGCAGTGGGAGAATCCTGGATGCATGGTTCTTTGGGAGCTCAGCTGTCAGGGAACCTGATGAATGGTTGGTTTGGCTGGGGCTGCAGAATTAGCATAGAGGTACAGGAAGTTCTCTGGCTGATCTCCAAGGAGCCATGCTGCAGGTTCTGGTGTTTGGGGGCCAGTGTAAGGACAAACCCTAACATCCAGAGGGAAGAAACTCTGCAAAAAGGAGGAACCTCATGGAGGTTTCCTCTTCCTTATTCAGGTCCCCTTGTGGGGTTTCTCTGTGGAAGGGGCAAACTGGAGCTGGTTTTTTTTTACTATTTTCCAATCAGTGCGGTCATTCACACATTTTGCCAGAAGAGGGCACAATAAAAGAAGTCACTGGTTAAATACAGAGATGATGTACCATGTCCAAAACGGAGTCAGATTTCATTCTGTCCACACTGCATTGGGCTCTCATTTCTCAAGTGGTGGTTGTTTTTCGCCTTTTAATATCCACTGTAATGCAGTTATTTCACTATCCTTTACATGCTTAAGGGTTTCTCTGTGAGATGCAAATAATGTCGTCCTGCTGTTTTCCACATCTGTATTTTTTGCATGCTTCAATTCTGCCTCAAGGAACAGTGTCAGCTGTAAATTGAAATGGTCTCAAATTCTAGTCTAACCACGGAACTTGCATCAACAGACAGACTCGACTGCATTGAAATAATCCTGGAAATGCTTTCAGGTTTGTGTGGGTGTTAATGGTCTGGAAAGCATTTTTTATATCAGTACCTTAATTTAGCACATCTTCTTATCCATAAATTTAGAACATTCATAAAAATTAGCTATTTGTCTGCCTTCCATAGTAAAAGCTTACCACAATAAATCTATAATTAGAGATGGACCCAAAGCAAATTCCTAGACCCTAGCATCACTAAGCATATATGCTCCAGCTTCTCTAATCTCATATTTGATCAATCTGTTTTGTGTTTGCCATACTTATACTTGTACATTACAGTTAATCAGGAATAGTTCCCTTGTAATCAGTGGAGTTTTTCCTCTCCATTGCATTGATATAATTAACTTGACTGTAACAGAGTTACTCAATATTGCACCAAGAGGAGAATCAGGCCCACACCATGGGGACAGTAAACTATATGTTTACCAACAAATGCACCAGCCATTCACATGCTGGTGATCAGTACAGGTTGCCTCCCTTGGACAGAGGATAGGACTGTTTGGTTTTTTTTTAATCTAAAACTCTTCCTTATTATCTGGCATAGCTCAGAGCAGACAACATTGTACTATGCTGGTCCATAACCAAACGAAAGTCCGTACATTCAGATGTCAGTCCAAGTTGAACCAGGAAGGCAGTCCACAATACAAATAGTACCGTACACATGTAGTATTCACATACATGGTTTACATCATAAAGTGAAGATCTCCTTCATGTTCCCTTCTTTCCAGACATTCATATGGGTTGTATAGGAGGCTTCAGAAGATTATTAGTAATCATTAAACTCTAACATCTTCATTGAGTTTAAGAGATAATTACTTGTAACTTTTTTTTTTAGTCCTGCTCTAGGGAATTCCTCCCCCTTCTTTCTCCTCCAATTAATCTCTGCAACATCAAGATACTTATTAAGCCCCCACAATTTCTGTGCCTACCACAAAGCTGTGTGTATGGGCTGTGAAAGAGTGGAGATAGCACATAGCTTTATTTATGGACAGCGTGCACAGGAAGAGCAGGCTCTGTTGTCTTCCTTAGATCTCTTGCTGGTACTAGTGCTGGAAAAAATAGATTCTTTTAATGAGGAATGAGATGTTGATTAACTTCTCTGAGGTAGCTCTAAACTAAAATACAGAAATGATCAGGAACTACATGATGCAGCAGTTAGATGCTACTTGAATAATGTACTAGCCTAACTTAGAAAGTAGAGAGCTCTAAAGATTTTCCTGTTACCCTTAATATGGCCCCATCATTCCCTCCGAGAAACAGTTTCCAATACTTAAAAGAATCACATAGCCCTGATTGTATAGCATGAGTAGATTCAAGCCAAACAACATTTGGTTTTGGTTTTCTGAAGAACATAGCAACAAATGTTTGGTTTCCAAGTCATATTACAGCCTATCCGTAACCTAAGAATAAAGTTAGATTATAAACTCAACATTGTTTCAGCTCAGTATGTACCATTTGTACAATTCCATGAATCTTGAGTCTGAAAGGAATATAAAATAACCCCAGAACCTAAGTGCAAAAGTAAACACCCACCTGACATTTGCCAAACTGTCTAAATATCTATGAAGAAGTCTAGGTAGAAAAAAAAATCAAATCTCGAGAGTCTTGCAGTGCATAGTAAGTGTAAACTGCTATTGCATGTTGAACTCCTCTAGCGTGGGCTGAATGCTTAATGAGAAATGGAAGCAGAGAGTCTACTGAGAATGTGTCAATATCATCAGCAAGTTCTGTCTCATGTTACGATGGGGCCAGAACAGCTTAACTACTGTTGAACAGGTTTCAGAGTAGCAGCCGTATTAGTCTGTATCCACAAAAGGAACAGGAGTACTTGTGGCATCTTAGAGACTAACAAATTTATTAGAGCATAAGGTTTCGTGGGCTACAGCTCACTTCATCGGATGCATAGAATGGAACAAATAGTAAGAAGATATATATATATAGATACAGAGAAGGTGGAAGTTGCCATACCAACTGTAAGAGGCTAATTAATTAAGATGAGCTATTATCAGCAGGAGAAAAAAAACTTTCGTAGTAATCACCAAGATGGCCACCTTCTTGTCAACTGTCTAAACAGGTCATCTTGATTATCATTACAAAAGTTTTTTCTCCTGCTGATAATAGCTTAATTAATGAGCCTCTTACAGTTTGTATGGCAACTTCTACCTTCTCTGTATGTGTATATCTATCTATCTATCTTCTTACTATATGTTCCATTCTATGCATCTGATGAAGTGGGCTGTAGCCCACAAAAGTTTATGTTCTAATAAATTTGTTAGTCTCTAAGGTGCCACAAGTACTCCTGTTCTTTTTACTATTGAGCAGAAGGACAATGAAGTCAGCTTCAAATTCAGGGAGAAAAAAAGGTTGACAAATAAAAAGAAAAAAATGTGCAGGGAGATCTCACTGCTCTTTCTGCTAGATAGAGCATTTCCAACTAAAAATTCATTGAACACAGCCTAGTTAAGCTGCACATCAATGGAAATAATATTCCTGTTATCCCTAAAAAGAGAGTTAGAAGCAGCAGTTTGGAAGTCTATATTTTCAGTAGTACAAACCCACCCTTGTTTGATTGGACAGTTATGTTCATATCCAGATACACCCCACTCACACCAACCCTTGGAAGCATGAAAATGAGACGTCAAGAGAAAAGTCCCCAGCATTTCTTGCTACTTTCACTTTGCCACCTCCAATAGAAAAAGAAAAACAATATGTATGCCAGCTTCATCTCACGCACTCTCTATTGTAACACTTAATAGTGACCTCAGAGGTTTTATCTTGACTAGGATTTAAACCTGTGGCAGCTAATGGTTAGATTATTGTAGCTAACACAAACTATCACTAGGGCGTGGACCAAGTGCTGTGCTGGCTGCCGCTTCCCGCAACCCCCATTGGCCTGGAACAGCGAACCGCGGCCAGTGGGAGCTGCGATTGGCTGAACCTGAGGAAGCTGCAGGTAAACAAACCATCCCGGCCTGCCAGTGGATTTCCCTGACAGGTCGTGTGCCAAAGGTTGTCAATTCCTGCTACAGAGTATAGAGTATCCTTCCCTTTATGCACACGGAAAATTCCCATTGGAAGTTGCACATGCTCATCGGGATGAAAATGACTCCCGTGTTTCAAAGCATTTGGGGGGGTGGGGGGGATGGGAGGAGAGGGAATAGGATTTGGGTTGGAAACCAGACGCAAACCGTTTCTAAATGACGATCCATGGGTTTAATCTTTGGATTAAGTGAATTTTATACAGGATAACAACAAACCACTTGAAGAGAAGAGAAAATTAAGGATTCTAAAACAGGCCTGAAACAACTTACCACAGGAGAGGAATTTTATTACAAGATTGTCAGATTCAAGCTGCTGAATAGTACTTATACAGTAAAAAAAGGAGCTGAATGCATGGGAAAAGGGGGAAGACAAGTTAATGTCCAACTAGCAAACTTAGGTTTCAGATATTTTTGTCACCAATTTGAAACCAATAAATCTTCTGAGTAATCTTCACGCATTGCAAAAATGGCTGAGGAAATTAAAGTTAAAGGGGAGAGCAACAAGAAGGCAAACCTATATTTTTGTATTCCAAAATGCTTTGCTCTTAGTTCAAAACATAACAGAATTGAAGTACCACTATGGGCCAGGAAATGATGTTGACCTTGGAATAAATCCTTATAACATTGACCACATGTGCTGTTTATATTCCATGATTTGTCTTCAACACAGTCATTCGTACTCTGAGACAAATCCTGATGTCCGTATTAAATTTTACTCTTTACTTAGGCAGAACTCACTGCAGTCATGAAGGCAGATCACACTTGAATTTGGCCTTCCAACAAATACTTTTGCTGTTTGAGTGGCATATTTCACACAGCTCTGGATTCCAGGAAAACAATATCTCCTTGCCAAGGCTAATAGACAAGCTGGAAAAATATGAGTAAGTGAATGCAAAATGTAGTGCATTCTGAATATATGAAATATGTTATTGGCATTGCAATCCAAGATAACCCAAGTGAAACCAAATCAAAAATCTCTGATAAAGCCAAGTTTAAGAAAATAATCAGAGTTCTCATGTGTTGACAACTTGGAGGTGCAGTAGCAGTTTTGCTGAGGCTTCACAGCTTGAAGGGAGGATTTCTTCACCTTTCTACTGATCTCTCTACAGTAAGCAAAGGGGAGGAATTGGCCAGAGGAGGAAGTTTTGTAGTTTCATATATGGTGTGTCTGTGAGTGACAAGCATGGCCTGGCATACTTTAGCACAGTATTTGGTTTAAAGCAATGATGCCCGAGCAGTACTCACCGCTCACAATAAGAGCTCATGGTTCACTGTCTCCCACTCCCACAACTGGGGGCACTGGATTATGGCTTTCCCATCCAAGTGCCACACTGTTCCTCTGTCCAGCCCCAGAAGATTCACCCTGTCTTGCAAAAGCAGTAATTTACAACAGAGATGGCAAGTACCATCATAGCTACTCCTGTCAGGTCACTCTTGGCAGCTCACCAAAGGCTTCTGTGATATAGATGAGGTTTCCCACTTCTTTACTTCAGATCTGCACCAACTGTCTTGCTTTTTTAAGGTGACTGATTGTAACAAGTATAGGCTAACAACCATATCACCTATCAGGGCAACAACCATATCACCTATTGGGTTGTTTACAGTGAGCTGCTCTATAAGTCAGTAGGACAGAGAGCATGGCGCAAATTCATAGTCGTAGAGTTTAAGGCCAGAAGATATCTCCATATCATCTAGTCTGACCTCCTGTCTATCTTAGGGCACTAAATACCACCCAGCCACCCTATAGTGAGCCCAACAACCTGAATTAGAGGGGGAGGCTGCAGCAAAGATATACAGACATAGATACTTGCCTGTGTGCTCACGCATACACACATACTTTAAATACATGGCTAATATTCTGCAATAAGGAACTGCTTTATTTTCAGTCTTTTTGCCTTCTACTTCCTGGCCTTTTTTACAACAACTAATTCTCTCCTACTCCCATCTCTTCTCTCTGGAGTGAAGCTCCTCCTTTTGGGGTTTACTGTCTCTCTTCTTTCTACCAAGTTTTTAATTCTCTTTCCTTTCCTCTTTCTTTTTCATTTCTTTCTCCGAGTGGGTGCACAGTGCAGACATACCGACTGTCCATATGGATTATAAACCTCAGATGCTGCTCCCATTTTTGAGCCAGTCAGGGCAGAGTTACAAGTTCAGATAGAAACCATGATTTCAAAGAGTTTCATTTCTATCCAGGCAGGTAATTAGAGGGCCACCTGCCATCACTGTATTGTTGGGGCACCTCTCAGAGTGTAGTGGAGTCAAATCCCAAATGCGAAGCAAGACTCAAGAAGTGGATCCTCACACTTGACAATGCTGGGGAAAGGGTTTACAAGCACTTAGATTACTGCATTTCAGCAGGGCTCTAGCCTACGGGCTTTTTCAGCATTAAAAATGACAACAATAAATCTCTTTTTGTATTAAAAATAGTCTCTCAGTCTAGAGACTCATATTTCAGTTATTTATTTCAAAGTTTAGAGGAGTTATATTGCTTTGTCATAAACCTATACATCATCAGTCTGACTGTGGAAAAGGATGCAAGGCTCACCGGATTGGCTGGCAAAGCATGCTGAAATACCAAGGCACAAAATATTCTCCTTAGGACATGCTGCCTGGGAAATCACAGGAGAAAACATTAAAAGTGGCACTTATTTTAATTGTTGTCTTAAAAACTGAAAAATAGAAACTACCCCCATCTGATAGAGTCTTTGAGAAGACAACTCCAGTTACGCGTCCCCCAAGCTTAACTGTGATTATGATGTTTCATGAAACTTGGGAAGAATTTGTATCTTTACAGCTCTGTATCAAGGGCCCATGTCCTTCTCATTAAAAGGGAGGGCTTGCTTCCAGAGAACCATGTATCCTAGAACTTCCTATGCACCTCATTTCCTGGAGCAAGACCAACAGAAGAGTGGAATAGCCGAGGGTTGGGGTGCCATTTCTCATGGAAAACCAACAACCCTAAGAAAAAACAGCGCTCTTTCCCATGAATCTTGCCCATATGCACTCCCTTAGGCCTGCTGTGTGACTAATAGTATGGCTATCTCTATTTCTATGCTTCCATTGTTTAGCTTCCTAACAAACCCCACTTCTTGTTGCCATACCCCTTCCCTGGTGTTAAAGACACAGGTGTGGACTTATAAATCATGCTGCCAAAAGGACAACATGCCAGAGCAGTTGTTCCCTCAGCTCTTCCACCCAGCCAGTTGCACACTGCTCCCGTGGCACGCTGCTGTCCCTGTGGGGATATAGATGTAGTGGTGGAGAAGCAGGATTCTTTCTTCTTTGTATGGAAGCCATGAGACGCTCAACGGTTTTCAAAGAGTTTTGCTTCTATCATCTGGGTAATTAAATGGCCTCCATCACTGAATTATTCAGGTATCTCTTGGAGAAACCCCCAGGCTTCAGGCTGCCAGCAGTTTTGCTCATCAGATCACCATGAGAAGGGGGGAATCATATACCCCTACCTAGGTTTTGTACACTGCTATACTACACCACACAGAATATTAACAAATATTAAGACAGAACATGGTCTTCAATTAGAGGAACTTAAAGCTGTGACACAAGCATCTAGTAAGTATTGCTATTCCCTTTTTACAAAAGGGGAAAATGAAGCACAAGTTGATTAAATGACTTGCCCAGTATCACATGGGAAATCAATGGCAGAGTTGAGAAGAGAAGCCAGAACACCTTAGACCCTCAGTTCTTTGCTTTAACCACTCGAATGTGTTGTCCCTTCTACAATAATCATGTTCACTTGATACTGTACATGTAATGACAACGTACATTGAAGCCACACATGCAGATCAGCACAGATCTAAGAACGCTGATGTCTAGAAACAGAAGGATACGGGGAACATGACATGATTTCTTTCTGACACACCATTGTGCTTGGCCAACTTATAAAATTACAAATAAAACTGTTTGAGAATGGCCAGGGAGCATCTTGAACACCCTTGAGAGTTTTTTGTTTGGTTGGGGTTTTTTTGCCTTCTAAGTGCTTCGATGGCTATTCTAAAACCTTGAAAAACTAATTAAGTTCATGTTCTACTAGAAGGATCCATTTCATTGAGTTTTCAAAGTTGTATTAAGTTATTAAGCTGCATTAAAAGATCATAAAAATGCACATAATTATTCCCACCCCCACAGTTATCTATTGCTTCTCTTAAAATCAGCAAGAGTCCAGTCACTGAGCCAGTTGTAACAGCCTATAATTCACACAGTGTAATAGAACAAACTTGGTAAGCGTTACCTCTAAGGTAGAGTAAAAAAGACGCATTGTTATGTGCTTTTATTACTGCATGACCCAGGTAGACTTATGAAGTCCAGGGGTGGTGAGTGGTTGCATTAGAAACCAGGACAAAATATTATGAAAAGTTACATATACATACAACTTCCCCTGACTTTGCTAGCACCAGCCCCCAGTCAAACTTTGGAGAATTCTATGGCAGGAACAAGCAGGTCTGGCGCTCTGTTGCACGCACCCCCTACCCCTCTTCTATCAACCTCTCCTTACCCACATCATTGTCTCTAAAGAGACAGGAGTGATAATATCAGGAGATCAGGTCAGGCCATAGAGATCTGCACACAGGCACGCTGTACTTGGAACTCCCTTTTCTGTGTGAAAGAAATAGGCATCTTCTCTAACCTCCAGGCCCTCAGGAAGCCTCTGATCTGCAGGGAAGGATTTTGACAGGGTAGAGGGACAAACTGGATGGGATGGATGTAGAGCTGAGAGGGGATGCACATCATCCCTCTGCAGAATTAGGCAAATGAATTAACTTTCTGTGTAGCCTCTCTTGGGTGCCCCGGGGCAGCTGCAGCCTGGGGGAGGTAGGAGCAGTTCCTTCTACCATGGTTCCAATGGAGCTGTGGTTTCAGTGATCGAGGGGGCCCTGCCACGGATCAGACATTGTGCAGAGGCACAGGGATTCTGTGCAGATGTGCCTTACCTCCTGTGGGTCCCAGGGGTCTGTGGCCTTTTCCATGAGGGGGTGGCAAAGCCTGCCCCTACTATGGGATGACAGGGGGAATCTCAGCAAGGAGTTAGTCATGTAAAGCCCCTCCCACAAGAGATAATCTGGATCATCTATTGGCAAAGACACAGACAATGTCAGCTTTGAATATTTTCTCTTGATACATTACCATTGCCTCTGTGTTTTGCAGACAAAGACAAGCAATTAAAACTAAGTGTTCAAGAGAAGAGGCAAGAAGATGCAACAAGACTAGGCAGGTAGCCCATTGGCCTTGCAATGGGATTATTCATGTGGTTGCCTGGCAATCTCTTGGCACATCAGGAAATTGCTTTGTCATCACTCTGGTCCAAAAAATGCATGTTCTGGGACTCGACTCCTGCTCACCCAATACTCCACCCCCATTTCACACCCTTACTGTGGGATTGCATAGAGCAGGGGCCAAATTCACATCCAGTGGGGTACACAGGCACAGCTCTACTGAATCCAGTTGGGGCAGCTGAGCAGAGCTGGTACAGCAGGAGAGGATAGATAGAGCTGGCAGCACCTGTATGAGGATGTCAGTCTAGTTAGAGAAAGCGGTGTTGGGTAAGGAGAGCTAGAGTGACAAGTTGTATGGGAGTTGGGAAGACATTCAGAAGGAGAGGTATCCAGGCCCAGAGAGGTTAGCAGAACTGCTGGACCCTTGAACAAGACTCCAGGGGGAGGAAATGAGGAGACTGTCGCAGGGAGGGAGGGGGGCTAACCACAACTAGATATAGTCATTTTCTAAATATTCATCAAATAATTGATATAAAAAAATAAAACACAGCAGAATCTGGCAAAAAATTGTGAATATTATTTGGTGAATATTATTCAACCAGCTGCAGTAGTAACAAGATGGAGGAAACCCTGAAAGTGGAAATAATTCAGATAAGCATCTAAATGGAAGTCCAGACCTTTGGCGATTTATCCGTTAGTCCTGGTGCCACATAAATGACATTTTCACATATAAGACTCAAAAGTTCTTATCTCTAGCATGCTGTTTTAACAAGCTTCCTCACTTAAGTTCTCCAGGTTCCAGATACACAGCTGCTGTTACTTGCATACACTGTAGCACTGATCTTAAAAATTATTCAACCTTTTGTGTATATTACATGCACCCACATGGGGAACTACCTATTAACCTAGATCCTTTGGGCCAGATTCTTAGCTGATATAAACTGGCATAGCTCCATTGAAGCCAATTTATACCAGCTAAGCATTTAGCTAACTGTTTACACTGTAAGAAACTGCCTGGTGTGCTTGTGTATCTTTGCCCTCTACCAGAGAGAATCAGAACCTCTCAATTGTGACAGGAGATGCACAGCTAACGGCTAACCCAGACTCTTCTTCAGCTCATGTGGCAGGGACCTCATGTGGAGCAGGATGGTTACATTTCTCTCCACTGTCAGTGAAATTCTGAGTGACCACAGAATGCAGTATAATAAAAACCAAAAAATCCTACATGATGATGGGTTTGTTATAATACATGCAAGTTGTGTGTGCTGTTGGCTACTTCAAATCTTAGTAAGATGACAAGAAAGTTAACTCTGATGTCAAGATACCCATTTTTGTCTTGCTTCCATTGAAAGAATAGTTTTAACAAGTATTAAACTTTGAATTACAGACTAATCCATCAGGCACTGATGTTTTCGTAATACTGAATTGACATTAAATGTGAAAGTTCTGTCTTATGATGATGTTGAAAAAGAACGTATATTTTGACTCCACCCATCTAAATTTACTTAAGATCTGTTATAAAAAAGCAAGAAGAGTTAATTGCTTTCATAATTTGAAAGCACTCTGCCTAGGTTCAGAAGTCTGATCACTTCTAAATTAAAGCAAGTGCATAAAATTGAAGCACTACCATAATCCTTGCGCACCATGCTGAATAACTTAAATGGCTCATTTCAGAGTTACAAAGACCAGGATCTCAGGTAACCTCAAGATTCAATGAGCTGCTAACCTGAAAGTTGAACCATCAGTAAATTTCCAAACTTGTAATCTGTAAAATAAGCTCCCCTCCTTCAACTCCACACAATCCCAGACAGATGGCTAATGAAGTCTTAGGTCCCAACCCTGAAATGAGCTCTGCATGGGCAGACCCCTGTGAGGAGCTCCATTAGCTTCAGCAGGGCTCTGTGCAGGTGCAGAGCTCATTGCAGAAACCTTGGTTCAGAAACAGTTCAAGAACCTTAAAATTCCTCCTGTCTTTCTGGAGATTTCTTGTCCTGTAAAGGGAATGCCATTAAAGAACAGTGTGTTTCTCCAAGAAGAATGCTCCCTTCTTGCAGGACAGATAAAATGTTAATGCTGCATGACTATAAAGGCAGCCAGTGCCTATATAATGATCACAAATTGGGGCCCAAGTGTGCAAGATACTGAGTGTCTCATGGAAAAGACTGGGTCTATACCATGACTGCATCTTGAATTTTCCATCTCAACCTCACCTAAAGATAGAACTTCATTGTTTAAGAAAGTTAAATTAAACAAATTAAATTAAATTAAATTAAATTAAATTAAACGTGATCGTTCCCCTCTATTCGACACTGGTGAGGCCTCATCTGGAGTACTGTGTCCAGTTTTGGGCCCCACACTACAAGAAGGATGTGGATAAATTGGAAAGAGTACAGCGAAGGGCAACAAAAATGATTAGGGGTCTAGAGCACATGACTTATGAGGAGAGGCTGAGGGAGCTGGGATTGTTTAGTCTGCAGAAGAGAAGAATGAGGGGGGATTTGATAGCTGCTTTCAACTACCTGAAAGGGGGTTTCAAAGAGGATGGCTCTAGACTGTTCTCAATGGTAGCAGATGACAGAACGAGGAGTAATGGTCTCAAGTTGCAATGGGGGAGGTTTAGATTGGATATTAGGAAAAACTTTTTCACTAAGAGGGTGGTGAAACACTGGAATGCGTTACCTAGGGAGGTGGTAGAATCTCCTTCCTTAGAGGTTTTAAGGTCAGGCTTGACAAAGCCCTGGCTAGGATGATTTAACTGGGACTTGGTCCTGCTTTGAGCAGGGGGTTGGACTAGATGACCTTCTGGGGTCCCTTCCAACCCTGATATTCTATGATTCTATGAAAGTCAAGAATAGCTAGTGTAGGAAAACACCTTCATGTTAGCCTAACACCAGTGAAGTAAATCATGTGCCCTTTTATCAGGAAAATCGACTAATATTAAACTTGAACAAGAATAATAGGATGTGAATTTCACTTACCCTATAACAATGCAAGAGATGGCAGTTCCCAAAAAGGCATATGTTAAAATTGATCCTAAATTACGAAAAAAATGTCTCTGGGGAAACAAAGTATGAAAAATACAATGTCAAATTTAGCAGAGTTCATCTTAGAAACCTAAATTCAAGTTCAAACACCAAGTTTAGGAGTCCCATTCAAGCCATTCTGGCTGTTGCTATAGTAGTTCTTCAGGATTGGAAAAAACAAAACAAAACATAGTCTTCAAATACGCTTTTGAAAATATGATCTAAGACCCCCTCATGTTCTGTCAGTGTGTCTATATGTCACTGATCTTCTCTTTTTGCATATTAAGTAGGAATTGCATATTCATGCATGAAACAGTTAGTGGTCATAATGAAAGCTCAGGTTCTTAATGACCTTTGTAAATATTACAATGAATCCCCTCCCTTACACAGATGTAGGTCCCAATTCTGCATGGTAAGAGGACTGCTGCACACATGTGGAGCCTCACTGATTTCAAAGGGACCTTGCATGGGCACAGCAATCCACCCACATACTGAAGTGCAAGATCAGAGCCTTACACAAGTGTAACAGAGAGCAGAATCAGGCCTATGGGTTTGAAGTCTTAAATAGTTATTTTTCATTCTCTTCTCTGATATCAATTGGCCTAAATAATTACCAAGCAAAAGAATTTCAGACTGACAATTACTTAGATTCTTCTCCCCACCAATGTAACAGTGGCACTACAAAGTAGCCATCAGACCAGCCCACATTCTGTAATTTGAGAGAAATCACTTACCTTCTTTAAACTATATCCAGCATGAAATATAATGGGTGGCAGTAAAACATTGAAGAAGATCGAAGGATCAAAAGTCATCTGCCAGAAAAGACAAAGATATCAAGTAAGGAAAAAGTAAAGCAGCCATTCAGTTTGGTATGGAAGGTTTTAAGTGAAAGTCAGGCCATTTTAAAATCAGGATTAATCACTGTGTCAGCCTTAATAAGTTACTCTCGAAAGTGTGGAAACTGGACAAATTACTCAGAGTTATTGTCTGAATAAATACTAGTTTAGAGTTCCCTGCACGTGTGTATATAGTACAATATGTAGATTTTTTGTAAAAAAATATTAAACACAAGAAACAAGTAGTGCTCTGTCAATACAGAACACAGGCAAATTACATTTCAAATGTTAAGCAGAGTAATGAACTAGATGGCCTAGTAGGTTTGGTGATGGACTGGGGACTCGGGAGTCCTGTCTTTGACTCCTGGCTCAGGCACAGATTTCCTCTATGATTTTTGGCAAGTCACCCCAGGCCTCAGTTTCCCACCCGTAAAATGGGATAATACCTTCCTACTCCATAGATGTTTTGTGAAGATAATGATTCTGAGGTGCTCTGACAATGGGATGATGGCCATACAAGTTGCTACATAGCTAGAAACTGCATACAAAACAAAATTAAAAGGAAAAATAAATCCTTCTTGTGTTTCCTTGTTCCAAATAAAGGAGATCTTCCATTTCATGGGAGGATATTCTCCATCTTTGCTTATGCTTATTTACTTTTTATTTTGCTTTACCAACTTTAATAATAAACCCCCCCATAATAATGGCAATACTGTGTCAGATCGATGGTTCATCTATCCCAGTAGCCTTGTCTCCCAACAGTGGACAGTGCCAGATGCTTCAGAGGAAATGAACAGACCAGGGCACTTATCGAGTGAGCCATCCTGTTGTCCCATCTCAGCTTCTGGCAGTCAGAAGCGTAGGGACACCCAGATCATGGAGTTGCATCCCTGACCATCTTGGCTAATAGCCATTGATGGACCTATCCTCCATGAACTTATCTAATTCTTTTTTGGACCCTGTTATAGTCTTGGCCTTCACAGCTCCTCTGACAAAGAGTTCCACAGGTTGCATTGTGGGAAGAAGTACTTCCTTATGTTTGTTTTAAATCTACTGCCTAATAATTTCTTTGGGTGACCCCTGATTTGTGTGTTATATGAAGGAGGTAAATAACACTTCCCTATTCACTTCTGCACACCATTTGTGATTTTATAGACCTCTCTCACATCCCCCTTAATCATGACTTTTCTAAGATGAACAGTCCCAGTATTTTTAATCTCTTCTCAGACGGAAGCTGTTCTATACTCTTAATCATTTTTGTTGCCCTTCTCTGTACTTATTCCAATATATCTCTTTTTGAGATGGGATGACCAGAACTGCATGGGATATTCAAAGTGCAGGTGTACCATGGATTTATATAGTAGCATTATGATATTTTCTGTCTTATAATGTATCCATTTCCTAATAGTTCCTAATATAGTTACCCTTTTTGATTTTCATTAAATATCGAGCAGCTGTTTTCAGAGAACTATCCACAATGACTCCAAGATCTCTTTCTTGAGTGGCAACAGCTCATTTAGACCCCATCATTTTGTATGTATAGTTGGGATGATGTTTTCCAACATACATTATTTTGCATTTATTAATGCAGAATTTCATTTCAATTTTGTTGCCCAGTCATCCAGTTTTCAGAGATCCCTTTGTAACTCTTGGCAGGCAGCTTTGGACTTAACTATCCTGAGTAATTTTGTATCATCTGCAAACTTTGCCACCTCACTGTTTACCCATTTTTCCAGATCATTTATGAATATGTAGAACTTGTCCTAGTACAGATCCTTGGGGGACACCACTATTTACCTCTGTCCACTGTGAAAACTGGCCATTTATTCCTACCCTTTGTTTCCTATCTTTTAACCAGCTTCTGATCCATGACAGAACTTTCCTTCTTACCCCATAACTTCCTATTTTGCTTATGAGCCTTTGGTGAGGGATTTTGTCCATGGCTTTCTGAGAATCCAAGAACACCATATCTCCGGATAACCGTTATCCACATATTTGTTGACGCCCTCAAAGAATTCTAATAGAGTGGTGAGGCATGACTTCCCTTTGCAAAAGCCATGTGGACACTTCCCCAACATATCATGCTTATCTATGTGTCTGATAATTCGGTTCTTTACTATAGTTTCAACCCGTTTGCCAGGTATTGAAGTTAGTTACCAGCCTGTAACTGACTTTGTATGGGCCAATGAGCAGTCCACTATTTACTTCTCAAACCAGGGCTGTACAATGCAGCCCATCCTGCCCTCTAAGCTGGGATAGCAGCCGCTGTCACTCCATATACCCTTATGCAAGCTGTTAGGCCCCTGGATCTGTGTAATCCTGGACTGTCAAACCCACTCAAGTTTCTGCTTAGCACCAGTCTGTTTGGGTCCCATCCGGAGCTTCCTCACAGAGATGGGGTGGAGAGCTACCCATGTGTTATGCAGGAAGTCAGAAGCTCATGGTGGTCTCTTCTGGCCTTAAATTGCAATACAAATACATGTCCACCAGCCCTACTCAAGGGATTAGGCAATGCTGAGGTTCTTGCTTGGGCCCTTTGCTTTGGGGTAAATTTCACCCTATAAGCATATTCAGGGAGTATTACTTATGGCATTCGGTGACAGAATCAAATTAGAATACATATGAGAAAATAAGAATCTGTGCTCCAACTTTGAATGGAACCTCTTTGCAGGTTCACAAATAATTAGTTACTTTTCTTCAATTGTCACACAATCCTGTGCTCCCCAATTCTGCTTTAGGATGAGGAACAGAAGGACCAACATACCAGTGGAAGAGCAGGTGGCCCAACAAGTACAGGAGGCATCAATAATCTTGTGAAGAAACCTGTTCCCGTGAAACTTCCAGTTCAATTTTTCAGGGCCCATAGTTTCAAGGAGTTCAAATGAATTTAGTACAAAGATGTGAACATTGGGGTCCAAATTCAATTTGGACCTCTTTTGAGGTTCATCTAGCCCAGTGTGTAAGTTGTAATGAAAGATGTGCCTGGGCTCAAGTGATTTTTGTACTTTCATAACTGACATGGCAAGCCCAGAGGTGCCAGGGCTATGAACTGCCAAGAGATGCCAGGGCTCAGCATTTGTATTTAAAATAGCTTATCTACTTTAAAAATGTTCTTGTTGTTAATTTTATTCTGTGAACATTTCTGGAGCTATTTTTGCCCGATGTCAAGGCATAATCTTCAGGTGTGATTCTCTGCTCAGATATGCAGACATGCTTCACTCCATAGCTTGAAAAATCCCTGACTGCATGTGTGTGCAAGTGAGCCCAATGATCAAACGCACCATACCTAGGATTAGAGTCAAACCCTGATCATTGCTGGAAGGTTCTTTGCTTTTTTCAGAGGGTTATTCATTTCAAAAATTCCACCTCCGAGCAACAAATTACACCGACATAAGCGTTTGTGTGCACAGCACTATGTTAGCGGGAGAGCGTCTCTCGCCAACATAGCTTATGCCGCTCGTGGAGATGGATTTTTATGTTGATGGGAGAACTCTCTCCCATCAACATCTTTTACCAGACCAGCTGCAAGGGCACAGCTGCACTGGTACAGCTACGCTGCTGCAGTGCTGTATGTATAGACATACCTTTAATCACAAAGTTATACCTCTGAACAAATGGGTGTGGCTCCAGTCCTGCAAGGTGCTTGGCACCATTCACTGCACTGACTTAAGGGGTAATGTGGTTACTCATTCTGTGCAGAAGGTGTTCAGTCCTACTGCATTTGATAAGGATGAAACCATTTGGGTTCTATAGAAATTACTCTCAAAACCTACAAAATATAATGGTTAGTCAAGTCCTTTCTATTGATCTTATGAGTCATCCTACAGAATTCTGTAGCAGGGACATACTTCTCCATTAAAACGGTTCCAAAGACCAATGGAAGAGTAATTTTTATTAAATTCTTGAGGACTTTGTTATAAAGGAATCTGCACCACAAGACCTTTTCAATTTAAAATTTTAGGATCCAGTCCTCAGAAGTGTCTAGTAACTCCTACAAAGTGCTGAGGCCCAGATACACAAATGGACATCAGTGCCTAAAGCCCAGTTTTAGGCACCACTGCAATCACAAAACTCCTGCTTAGCTTTCACCTAACCTTTTAAGGGCCTGAATCTGCTAGATGTCTACATTTTCTCTAAGAGTTCCCTACGCACCCACGTTTCTGTCTCTGGACATGCTCACTGCTGCCTCAGGCAGGTGCCCATTGGCCTATCTCATGCATAAGCCCCAGTGCGAGCCTCAAACCAGGTGAAGATAGGTGTTGCCCCACCAGTCTTGCCTGTGGGGCCTGATCTAAGGTGTGCTCAGACCATACTTACCTCCACCCAAAACAGCCAGGGAGGGAAAGAGGAACCTTTAGCCCAGTGGTTAGAGTACTCAATCAGGATGTGGTTCAATTCCCTCCTCCGCATCATGAGAAGAAGGGATTTGAACAGGGGTTTCCCATCTCTGAGGTAGGTGCCATAACTGGACTATGGGACCTTCTGATGTGAGTATCTCTCTCCTGTTGAAGCTGTTCTACAGTATATAAATAATTAAATATGCACTGGGTGAGTGGGAAGGTGACTAATCCAGCGGTCAGGGCACTCATCTAATAGGTGGGAAACCTCTGTTCAAATCCTTTTTCACATCAGGCAAAGGGAAGCAATTTATACGGGGTCTTCAACATCCTTGGTGAATTCCCTAACCATGGGGCTAAAGTTATAAGAAAGGCTTCCTCTCCACGCACTGTCGCACCACTGTCAGGCTTAGGCACCTGACACCAGGAGAATGTTCCCAGCTATGGAGCTCAAGTAGAAATAGATACTTCCTTCCCACCTAGATTTAGGCACTTAACTCCATGAGGTGGCTGGAACTTAAGATACGCCCCCCTCCCCCCTCCTCTATATCTGCTATTGGCTAGTTTAGATAGATCCCTGCTTAGTGGGCTAGCTTTTGTGGCTCTCATACTCTGGGGTCTTTCCTCACCCTTTCCCCCCCCCCCCGCAAACACATTGTACAGGGAGCCTAGGGAATTAACTCCGTGTTTGTGGATTCCACTGGGTGACAAGAAACTTAAAAGTTAGGCACTATAATGCCCAAGTCCTTTTGTGGATATTAGCCTGAGTGATAGACTTAGGCCTTGTCTACACTACGGGTGGAGATTGATCTAAGTTACAGAACTTCAGCTATGTGAATAATGTAGCTGAAGTCGATGTACTTAGATCTATTTACCGCGGGATCCACACTAGGCTATGTCAATGGGAGACACTCTCCTGTTGACTCCCCTTGCGCTTCTCATTCAGGTGGAGTACAGAAGTCAACAGGAGAACCATCTGCGGTCAATTCAGACGGTCTTCACTGGACCTGGTAAATCGACCGCCAATGCATCGATCGCTGCACATCGATATCCGGTAAGTGTAGACAAGCCCTTACTGTGTGTTGAGAGGGCTCACCACCTCGCAGAAGGCACAAAGCATCTCATAGGATTGGGCAACCCTATAACTAAATTTAAATGCCTATTTCAGATCACTCATTTGGTAGCTGCAGCCTGGATTGTCAGAGGGACATTGCAGTAGGTCACACTCCAGGAGTAATTGTAATGAGCCTTTATTAAAAAGCTTTACATATTTAAAATATTACATCATACTTCTTTCAGGAAAAGGAGTAATTATGCTGGGTTCTGCATTCCAGCAGATGAATGGGTATTTAGGTGTTTAATTCCAACTAACAAATTAAATTGTGCATAAAAATTCTTTGTTGAAAGGAAAGCAGATGCTGCTTGGAGAAGCATGTGTTCCCTTCTATGCTTTTCCTGTCTGTTTTTAAATGGGAAAGGTTTTGGATCTGTTATGTAATGTCTGTCAACTGCCAAAAGGATTGATTTGGCAGGTGTGGAGCGTTCATAGTGTTCTTCTTTCTCCGCAGTTACCGAGAGGACTAGCATGTGTTCCAGCAGGGTCTTAATAAATGGGGGAACTTCCTGGTTAGGGAGCTCATTACTTGCTGCTTAAAGCATGGCTCTCTATATTTATACCTTCACCCAAAATGGTGTCAGAAGTGCGTAAATCCCTCTCTCTGAAGAATGAGTAGATGACAGAAACCCCCCGCCCCCCGACTGCCAGAGTAGTGAGTAAGCCGGAAAAGTGTTGAAGCTGCAGCAGGAAGGAATCGGAGCCCTGTCTCAGCACAGCAATGGAGCCCGTAGCACAAATAGAGAAAAGGAAGCGTTAGCAGTCAGTTGTGCCTGTGAACAGCTCAGGGCATATCCATTTGGCTTGAATTTTAACAAAGAAACAGATCACAAGCCCTTAGTGATATTACTGGGATCAAAGCTTTCCACCTGGAATTCAAAGATTTTGGCTATAGCTAATGTGATTTTTCTTTCAACACTGAACACATTCCAGAGGAAGCATTCATAGCTGCAGACATGCTATCTAGAGAGCCAATGGGGCAGCCACCAATGGAAGATGAAAAAGCTTTAGAGAAAGATGTCAAAGTCTATACTTTGTTCTTGCAGCAATTCCAGTATCTACCAGTAACTTCAGCAAATTGGAGATAAACAACTATAGGATGAGACTTGCCAGAAACAGATTTGACTCTGCCAAGGAGGGTGGGGTCAAAGGAGTCAACTTCCATCTGACATACCACCATACTGACAGGACCAAAATGACCTTTCACATGCCAATTGGCCTGCTTCAGAAAGGACACACATTGTTATCCCTATGAACTTCAGAAAGATACTCTCCAATATCCCAGAGGGACACCAAAGTACAACCAAGTGTGGAGCATGAACACAGCAATCTGTGTAGTGGCCCCAGTCTGAATAGACAAAGTCACACCTTAGTAGAGGCTGCAAGATATGTATACAAATATATGTATACAAATGTATATCTATACAAAGCTACCTGACAGACCCTGGCAGGGGGTAGTCACAAGATTTATTTTTTTCCATTATTATAGCTGATTAATTCTCCAGATATTTTGACTTAACTAAACTTACACAGTGTTCCTTGGCACAGGTCATTCAGAACCTAAAGTCAATATCTACACCTCATGGAGTTGCTGTAGTCCGCATATCTGATAATGGGCCTCAATTTACCTTTAAAACATTCCTACATTTTGCAAAGGACTTTGATTTTGAACATTGTAGGAGGAATCCATATTGCCCAATCCATGACATGGGCCCCAGCCAATTTGGGGGCCCCGGAAAAATGGGCACCCCACTCCCTGACACCGCTCCTGCTGCCTGCCCAATGCTCCTGCCGGCGGGGGGGGGCAGTGAGCAGGATTGGGGCATGGGGCCTTGCCCACTCCCTCCCGGCAGAAGCACCAGGAGATCGGAGCAAGCCCCCGGGCCTCAATCCCTCCCGGCAGGAGTGCTGGGGGTGGGGGGGAAGGGACTGCAGGTGGAAGGGGTGGGGAGGGGCCTCCACTTGCTCTGACTCAGGGCCCCAGAACATCCTAATCCACCTCTGTGACAGGAGATGAGGAACGAAGTTTGGATCAAGAGCTCCCAGACATTTGGAACCGTTCAGAACTTGGTAGAAACTCCCAGATCCTACTGAGCAGAGACTCCAAGAAGACTTCTCCAGAGGAATCAAATTCATCTTTGGTATTTCCCAACACATCAAAGAGAGGATCTGAGGCTTGCAGGTACTCTGTAAGGAATTAAGTCCCCTCCTCAGGGAACTCCATGCACAAACTTCACAGAAGTGGTAACAGTCTGGAAGACTGATCAGACCCCCTCAAAGACTTAATCATTAGAATAATGCCTTGGATTATTTAAATGCAATTGATAAGGGGACATAGTAAAAATAGTTTTAAGAAATTTGAAGTATATTTTGAACTGTTGTATGTATATCATTTAAATTTTAACTTTTCATTATAAAGAAAGAAAGATGTGGAGTGGTTATGGAGTTCCTGGTCTCCTACAGTCACCAGCAAAGAACAGGATGAGTTGCAGCAGCCATCTTACTAAATGGGAGAACTTCCTGGTTAGGGAGTTCTCTAGTTGCTGCTTAAAGTATGGTCTCTGTGTTTATGTCTTTACCAGAGGCAGATTAAGGGTTTGTGTCCTGGGCGAGAGCAAGGGCCCCCCAACTTTCCGCCTGCAGTTCCCCTGGCCACCCCCACCCGCAGGTGCTCCTGCCGGGAAGCAGGGGTGCCTATTTTTGAGGGGGGGCAATTGGCCAGGGCCCCTGGGCACGGGCCCTGCTGGCCCTGCAGCTAATCCATCACTGGTCTTCACACCATAGCACACAATCTGAAAAATGCCAGCACTTTGTGGGTTAACTCTGTGCATTGCACTTGGCCTCTTCAACAAAAAGTGTTAATTGAAAGTGGCAAATTTTAATAATTTTGAAAAAAAAAACCCTATTATAATGACCCCTCATCATTCCTGCAATTTGTGGAGTTGAGTTTTCTGAGAAACAGATTTACTGCATTTCTTCATAATGAATAAAAACCTCAGTATTGTTTTGCAGGTGGTAGGCAAGACAACGTTTTTCCCTATTCCATTTTAATGTATTGTCTTTTGCAAAAATTTTAAGGCATAAATACATATTAAGCCAGATCCTCAGCTGGTATAAATTGCTGTACATTACTAACTTCAATGAAGCTACATCCCCTTTTTCTCATGAAATCTATCTAATCTGTATGAAAAACTACAACACTAAGGATTTGAACTCAATATGACAGATACGTGTAGCTGGTAGGAAAAACAGATTTTGCGTAATAACCATGGGAATTTATGGATCTTGTTCACATTATCTCCTGAATCAAAATCCACTGAGCACAGAAGAGAAAGAGAGAACACTTCATTTTGTTTTGATTTTTTCTTGTGCTGCTCTGACTTATGCCAGCTGGCAGCAGTCCCTAAAGGACCATACATCAGCTGAAAATTGGCAGAACACAGTTCCATTCTAATTCCACTCTGAAGAAGACCCCAAAACCCTTTCCCTCCATGACATATCCCCTAAAGCAGGGTGGGATGAACTGTTGACATGAGAGCTGTTATAAGCCAGCTTTACGCCAAGAGAGAGCTCCCACTTCCTGGTTTAGCCAGGTCCGAGTGCGACGGAAAGAGGCCAGAAAACAGGAGGGAATCTAGCCCACTGCTTTGGCTGCCATATGGAACACATTTTGTTCTATGAGTGCCATTGCAAAAAACAAAAAGACATGTAATAAAAATGGACTATTGCCTAGAGTTCAACCAAAGTGCATTCCGCAGAGCAATCCATGTGTATGAAACAGATGTATTTTTACTGTGTGTTTTGCTTCTTCAACAAAAGACTGGGGAAGAAAAAATGTACATTTTCATTATAAAATAAGACACTCATTAAAATGATTTCCCAAAAGTGATGTTAGAATGAGCATAGGTCTGAATAAAAATAAAAAATGGTCAGCCTTGCTATTGCCAGGACATTGCCTGTATTCTCCATCAAGTTCAGGCCTGTAGAGATAGTGTTCTGCTTTTTTAACTTCATTTCAAGTAACTCCCAGTACAACAGAATCCTGTTTACTGCCTAGCACTGAGAGACAAAAGACATTATAATAATTCATTGTCATTCACTGCGTAATTCATTGTTCTGTCTGGGGGCTCTCCTACATTAATACCTTTAAAAGTGACAGCATGTCATTAGCAGAATGGCTTGCTCCTCCTCTGTCCAGATAAAATGCTTTTTTTAAAAAAAAAAAATGGCTACAATATACTAGATGAATTATTTAGCTTTAAAGCAAACAGAGCAGACTGCAAAATTGCTTCCGTCTTCTTACCAACTGATAACTTGATTCGATAAACAGGAAGTGAGAACTCAGCAAAAAATTTTTTTTTTTTTTTTACTGTTCTGCTTACTTTGAGTTATTAAACTAATGTGAACCAGCTGGCAAATAATGGGATGTGGTAAATTTAGCTACGTTGACAACTTTATAGGAAATAAGATGGAGAAAGAACTTTTTACCACTAACTCTTCAAAGCAAGAGTCTCAAATGTCACATTAACATGGGAATTAAGTCAGTAAGTAAATTAGATTAAACTTTTTTCCATAGGCAACAGAAATCCTAATTGCATATTTTTATTATTCAAAACAATGCTATGATATAACAAAAAGATATTTATAACTCATGGCACAGGCTAATGGTTAGTGAAAAGGTTCAGGAACCTTATATGATGAAGTCAAAGGGGAATTTCGGTTTACACAAAACAATCAAAAAAAAAATTCAAAATGCAAGCATTTTTAAAATTATTCTTTTTAAACAAAAGGCAGGACAGGCTCTTTGGGGCTTGTTTTCACCTCCTAAATTTGCTGAATTTGTATTTGCATTTGCTGCATAGTGTTAAGTCGAGGTAGAGTGAATCCCGCAGGCATAGTTTGCAGAAGTAGCATCTGCAGCATGTTCCCCATCCCTGTGTCCTGAACATAAGAACATAAGAATGGCCATACTGGGTCAGACCAAAGGTCCATTCCTCCCAGTATCCAGTCTACCAACAGTGGCCAATGCCAGGTGCCCCAGAGGGAGTGAACCTAACAGGTAATGATCAGTGATCTCTCTCCTGCCATCCATCTCCATCCTCTGGCAAACAGAGGCTAGGGACACCATTCCTTACCCACTATGCCAACTCCACAGAACTGAGGCTTTAGAGAATCTTATTGGGCTGTCAGGGTGGGGAAAGAGGGGAGGCTGGTCCCCTGACAACGCTGCATTTATCAGGTGTGCAATTTATGCTGCTCCATTCTCATAATAGCTGTTATTCAGCTCCAGAGTGAATGCTGTGATGAACATGCTGAAACCTAGGCTGCTCATTGCATCTGAGCACAGCTGGATGTCAGGCAAAAGGTGGCACTTCAAGCACTAGAGACACATGCCACTGCGATACTTAAGGAAAACTCTCCACGCTGCCAGATTGCTCCTAGTTTCAAGGTTGACTCTGACATGGTTGCAAGCTAAGGGGATGAGCTGGTGCTAGCCCACTGCAGGACCTAAGGAGGAATATCTCCACCCCAACACTAAAGCAGGCAAGTTGTTATACTAAAAAGCAAATATGGAGACCCCTTGAGCTGCTTGGGGCCCTAAGCAATTGTTTAGTCTGCTAATGTCTAGTGCCAGTTCTTCTAAGGGGGACCGTTGTGGCTATGCAGAGCCACCTGCCAAAGGCAATTATCTCGAGAGGCAATAGTCTTTCAGGAAAAAGCCTGAAGACTCAGTAAAGTCTGACATAATGACAGGTTTCAGAGTAGCAGCCGTGTTAGTCTGTATTCACAAAAAGAAAAGGAGTACTTGTGGCACCTTGTTAGTCTCTTTTAGTAAAGTCTGAGGTCCCAGTATTTTCCTATACCCACCCAGGTTTGCTATCACAACCTTCAATCAGCCTAATTTTTCCTGAGGGAGACATTAACCAAACATACGCAGGCTCCACTTCAGGAAGAAATTTAAGTATATGGAAAACTTTAAATTTGTGGGTAATCCCCCTGACGTCTATGCACGGGGACCTATATTATTGACATAAAGACAACTATTGAGTTTAAATAATTTCCATTATAACACACGGGTAAGTGAGTTACAAGGCAACCCACATGAAGGAACTTGGAACAGGAACAGGAATGGAGTGTAATAGCAAAAGTGAAGTTTAAGCAGTTTCTCATATGGTTAGAGCTTTGTTATGCAAATGTCTTATCTCTCATTACAACATGACAAATGTGCTGTTATGAAAAGTGCTTCTTGGGTTTTTGCATCATTCTCTTTCTTAGAGAGTTTGAAAAAAAGGAAGTGGGGGGGAGCATAAAATTTAGATTTTAATATTAACATTACATTTGAAATTTTTGATTCCAAGTAGAGCTGCTTAAGTAATGAAAACACTGATTTGTAAGTAATTTATTCAATGTCTGATGGGGGAAAATGTGTTACGTCCATCACTCACTAATATGATTTGACCAGATCTTCTCAAGATAAAGTCAATATTTGTGGGGGGGCTGGAGTGATCATACCAGAGAACTCAGGCAATTGTTTTGTTCACACACAGCCTCCTGACTGCAGCAGAGCTGTGAACTATAATTCTTTTCTGTTTCATAGCAATTGGACCTTATGCACCTTATTTCCGTTTTTGTCTGTTCTCCTTCCTGTTCCTCCCTTATCATCCTAAAATCAGAATAAGTGTCCATATCACACTATAAATAGGGACAGACTCTCCTTTCACACTGGCATAAGTTAATAAAGCAAGAACTCATTTTATAACACACAAGAATAATGGCAGACAATCCTTTTACCTTTTGAAGCATTGCACTGCCTTGGTGAGCATTAATGTTGTGTTGGTTGATTTCCCTTTTGTACTGATATTCATATACTTGGTTTGTTATATTAACAAGTAGAGTGGGTGGGCCAAACTTCAGCTTCTCACAAGTATAGACAGTTCCACTTTCAAAGTTGGTTGGTGTTGTTGCATATCGTATAATTAATCCCATTAGGAGACCTGAAGATTAGAAACATAAGAGGTTAAAATGCTGTGAGTGTCTGATACAGCATTGGTTGTAGACATGGAGAAGAAAAGTATGGTGGTGCCTTTCACCAACAGTACCACCGAGGTGCACTCCAGGCAGTATTGTGTGGATGAATATGGAACACTGAAGAACATGGCAATTTCTGGATGAGTACAGGGGTGGACATGAGGGTTTTACATGCACCTGGAACAGGTCATACTTCTGTGATCCAGGTATTGGGGTCATTCTGATATTTTTACTAACATGTTACTCAGCTACTGCATGCCTAATAAGGTATGTGTGGTAAGTATGTATTTAGAGCGGGAGGATGCTTTTGTGGCTAGAACACTGCACTGGAAGTCAAGAGATAATGTTCTTTTCTCAGCAACTCTGAAGACTTCCTGTGTTAAAGTTTCATTGGGCAAGTCGTTAGTCACTCTGTCCCAGGACACATTCTGCATATTGTAAGGAGCTATGCAGTTACGGTGCTATATAAATAATAAACAATAAAAATGGAAAGAATGATGCTGTTGTGGTTAAGACACAGAGACTTGGATTTAGTTCCTGACTATGGCTATGTCTACGCTGCAGCTGCAGATGTATGTTTATACTGCAGTTTGCATAGATATGCCTGTGCTATCTGTACTCTAGCTACCTTGCTAAAAATATCGGCGAAGACATGGCAGCACAGGCTTCAATATGGGCTGCACAAGCAAGCACATGCTTAGGGGAGACAGGCAGACTTGTGCTGCCATCTCTCACTACTATTTCTTAGCGAGTTAGCTAGGTTAGACACACCCACCTGAGATTTAACAAGCTGCAAATCACAACCCCAGCCACAGCGTAGCTATGCTGCTTACTTCCTGTGGGATTTTAGACACGTCACCAACAGTGTCCTCAGATGGAGAAAATAATACTTCCCAATTTGCCATGGGTGCTGTGAGAATTATTGATAATCAATGGGTTAATTTTATTTATTGATAAGATGTCAGATAACTTCGCTCAATTGGTTTATTGAACATAGAGAAATCAGCACAGACAGAAAAGGGTTAATACTTTATATGATCCTCAGAAGTAGTTCTTGCAGCAGTTTTCAGCATGTCTGTGTCAAAGTTTGTGCTTAATTCAGCTCATATTTAGGAAGTGTCTACACTTAAACCGCTACAGCAGTGCAGATGTGCCACTGTAGCGCTTCAGTATAGCCACTCACTACAGCAATGGAAGGGGCTCTTCCATCACTGTAGTTAATCTCCCACCTCCCAGGAGGTGGCAGGTAGTTCAATGGCAGAATTTTTCTGTCGACCCAGGGCTGTCTACATTAGGGGTTAGCTTGGCTTAACTACATTGCATCCCTGAGTGCCGTAACTGGGTCAGTTTAACTTTCTAGTGTAGACCTGGCCTTATATGTCCCTTATTTATGACTGCAAAAAGACTAATGCCTCTCACTCCCTTTTCCTTATCTGTTTTTTATTTGTCAGGTTATAAGACATCTGTGCCAACTACAAACAATATTATTCTAAATGTTAATAGATCATAAAGTACAAATAATATTAGGCTATGAAAACCTACCATAAGTGTTCCCAGCACACAGTTCCTACTAGATGAAGCTTATCCATCATGCTTTTGATCAATCAATGGCACATACATCTTACTTTTGGCAAATAAACAGAATATACAAGGCACAAAACCAACAATTTAACTACTAATAAAACCTAAAAGTACATAATAAAACCTAATCTTGAGTATAAAATATTCGAAGATACACCTTTAGCATAAGTACAAAAATATGCTGGCAATTTTTAGTTCTTTGCTTAGCATAAGCCTTGTGGTTCATTCTATAATATTGACTAATAGTATAAATCCATAAATACTTGGGAAATGCTCAGATTCAATGATGATGGAGGCCATTAAGTATCTAGATTTTTTTTTAGAGCCCTTTGAAAAACATGAAGGAAATTTAACTATAGAAAGTAACCCAGAGGAGTCAGAAAATTTAGAGTTAATACTGAAGTTTCATTCAGTAACCAGATACTATGCTGATGAGAGTGGTATAAATACCTAGACAGAGAGATGGAACAATCTTGTTGTTGGCCAGTTTTGCAGGGGTCTCTGAACCGTGGTTGCCTCTAGCATATTAGATCAGATGTAATATTTTAGCTTCACGGAGTAAGGCAAAGATGGTGTAATAGCAAGAATGCTGACTATACTGTTAAGGAGGGATTTTTTTTTAAATCCTTCAGGATTCACATTACCGGCTAAGAGTTCAAAGGTTGCTTCCTGAGGTCATATGAAATGTGCATAATAAATCAGATAATAAATCTAGCTGTAGTAAGAGGTAGCATACAGACTTCCTGAAAATTCTTGGGGGAGGGAAGCAGGCACTAAATGTTCCAATGCAAAATATTAATACCATGATGGCCAACCCCAAGAGTTCAAAAGTCAGACCTCAGGAAGCCATGAGAATTAATTGGTTAAAAGAGTTTGGGGTTTTCAGTCTGACTTCAGATTATTTAACCTTTAGGGGAAACTGCCTATCTCACAAGGTATTATTACAGGTTGAAAATTCAACCTTAAATACACTCAAAATGCACATGCAAAAATGTGGACCTTCCCATTCCGTGCTTGGAAGGATACTACTCACCCTCTCTCAGACCCTCGAATGGGAGTACTAGCTTCCTTTCCTCTCCAGCTCTCTTTCCCTGTCTGAAACTCTCAGATCCTTCTCTCAGTCTCAAGACTCTGTCTGCCATCAGTCTCAGCCCTTCTACTGCTCCCCTGCCTGTGCATTCTCCTTCCCTTCCCCTTCAGTCTTCTGCCATGCCACATTCTCCCTTCCTTTCCACCCACCAAAGTCTACCCCTATGGTCCTCATTTCCTGTCCCCATAAGGGGCTTGCCTGCTCCTTCACCCTCCTCTCCTACCACTCTAAATTCTGCTGTCCTCCCATATTCACCTGCTGCCTCATGTCCTTCAATATTAATTTACTCCATACAGTGTTCTTGCTTAGCTTTAAAATTCCCTTGCCCTCATATTAACCCATACCCCACTGTCCTGCTCTGCTCCCCACCCTTCCATACGTACACGGGGGAATAGTCCCGCTATTGTGGGGAACTTTCCTGGATTCTGCACTACCTCGGTGAAGTGGGCTAGCGAAACGATCTGAGTCCTTGCTCCCACTTCCTTTACCCAGTGGCCTCCCTGCCCTTGAGGATTCCCCTTCCACTCTCCTGTCTGGCAGAGTCCTTGTAACCCCAACAAGGCTGGGCCAAGGATTCCTGGGGGGCTCAACCCCCAACCCTGCTGTGGTCACCTAGGACAGGGGCTAGGGTGTTCCCACTTTGGGGTACTCTCTCTGCACTGGGCACTTCTCTGACCCACTGACCATTACATACAAGTTAAAGCAAATGCAAGTTATTTAATCAACAATTAATTTTAAAAAGAATAAGGAAAAATGGGAAAGGTTAAAGGAAACACATCAGCCCGCTCTGTGGCAGGGAACATCACAAACAGTGTCTCTGGAACATCAGGGCAGTTCACAGTCTGTTCCTTGCAAGTCCCAGGCCTCCTTCTCAGGCCCTGGCTGTGCTGCAGGGATGCTGTGGGTTGGACACTTGCTCTGGTGGTGGCCACACGCTCTCAGGCTCTAAGTGGTAGGACCCTTCTTCCCAGTGTCACCCTCGCCCTGTCGGGATTATGATCCAAGCCTGCAGAGCCTCTTGGCTGAGGTGCCTCCCTGAGCTGGGCCCGCTGCCTCTGGTTGCTACAGCTCTGCTCCCAAGACAGGTCTGCTCTGCAGGCTGCTTCTGTGTCTCTGCTCCCAGCACTGACCTGCTTCCTGGGCTGCTTTTCTGGACCCTCTGGCTCTGGTTGCTGCAGCTCTGCTCCCAGGGCAAGTCTGCTCTCTCTGGGCTGTGCCTCTGGCTTTGGGGCTGCAGCTCTGCTCCCAGGACAGGGTCTGCTCTCTCTGGGCTGCTTTTCTGGCCCCTCTGGATCTGGCCCAGCTCTGCTCCCCAGCTTAGCTCGGGCCCCTGCTTTCTCCTTAGCTCAGCCCCACTCTGTCTGACCCAGGCAAATCCAGCTCACACCAAAGACGGGACCTCCCTGGCCACCTGACTCCCTGATTAGCCTGCCCACCCTGTCATTCAGGCTGACCTAGAGCGTTGGCCTCTCCCCATTGTTCCTGGGGGCTGTCAATCTCAGGGTCCTGATTCCCCATCGACACTTCCCCCTTTTAGTACAGGGAGCTAGCAACTAAAACACCCCCACTGAATGTTAGTAAGAGGGCAACAGTCCCCTTACACATATCTGCCCAGTCTCCCCACACTATTTCTTCATGCTTTCTGACAGCATGTAGGGCAGCCATCTTCCTTGAGTCAACCAGGACTCTCTCCTACTGAAACAATGAGAGGCAGTGACCATCTTTACTAGGAGCTCTCTCACTATCACCTGCAAAGGTAGTGGGGAAATGACAGCCATTTTAATTGAGGGGATCGGCCTGTGGCTCTCAGATGGCCATCATGTTTTGCCTACATAGCCTCTATGCTACTATTGAATAGATCACTGTTTCATAAAACACTTTGAGAAACCTAGTATATGTTCTTTACATAAAACCAAGTTCTGGTTACTGTTTTAAATATATGGGGATTGTCAGGGGTGTCTGGGATCAGACTATCTGCAACACGCACCTGTAAGGGAGAATGAGCCAACTCAGACCCACCGAGAAGTAACTGAATCCCTAGTCAGTTAGTTAGTTGTGTTACTAGGCCTAAGGTAGGGGGTAGCCTAGAGACAGGAAGCTCCTATGGAGAGGAGCTCCCAGGACAGTTCACCAGAAGAAGGAGCCTGGGAAGTATGCTCCTAGGGACAGGGAACTCCCAAATGGTGGCAGGAAGCCCAGCCTCCCAGGAACCACAGGCTGTTCCAGAGAAGAGCTGCAGTTGGCAGATCTCTGCAGGTCCTGGCTTCAGGGAAGTCTCCTGCTCATGCAGTGGGAAGAGACCTAGAGAGCCAAGAGCCAAGAGAACCCTGCTGGAGGGGAGTAGGAGACCAGGGAGAACACATAAATTGAGACTGACTCTGTCTCCCAGCCATGATGTTGTGGTGAAGGTTTTCTTCTATTTTCATTGGACCTTTTATTAAAAAACTAGACCACTCAGAAGGGTCATTGTTCCCTACATAAAGCCACATTTAACTTATTAAACGGCACATTTGGGGAAACTGAGACATGGTCAAATTGTGTTCTCAGTTATACTAGTGAAAGTTCATTAATTTGGCTTCTGGATTATATTATTTCAAACAGAAGTGGCAAGTTTAAGATGGGAAGCTACAAGGGCAACTATTATTTGTGTCCTGGCAAGATATGATATCTTCAACAGTAGTCACAAACAGCCTTCTGTGAGTTTTCTCTGGTGCGGCAGATAATATTCAGAAATGGTTAGTCTGGCATTTCACTGCACTTTTCCAAAGAAGTCATACAGAACTATGGTATGTTCCAGTCCTGTAAACACTTAGGAACCTGAATATATTCATATATGTAAAGCTAATCAATGTGTGTTTGCAGGAATCGTGCTTTTTAAGGTCTTAAAATTATCATCAAGATTGCTGTAAGGAAATAAAATCAACATTTGACAAAGACAATTGGAATTCAAGCCTGGCTCATGTTGCTTCTTTCCCCTAGTTTGGAGCCTATCTTCAGATGCAATATGGGTCAGGTTAGCATACTGAACTGCCCAGATCTTAAAAAGGTATCATCAATGGTTTTAGAGTACAAATAAAATTGGCAATTTTGTGAGTATCAATAGACATACAGGGATGGCTAACATTAAGTACAGCAGATGTTGACAATCAATATTCTGGGAGCATTAATGGAGCTTTTGAGTCTCTTGAGTTCTCAGAGGAACATTATGATATTTTAAATTTGAAATACAGATGGATTCAAATCCCTAGATTCAGAAAATTAATGAAAGCTCCATAGAAGGATCTATAAGAGACAATTGCTGTATCTCTTCAATATGTTTCTGGAGATCACTTAAGTATTGTAGTCGTATTATTCCTTAAGAAATAAAGCATTTACCATATATCTGATTTACCAATACACTGAATATAAAACCTCATGAAAAATAAATATTTTAAAGTTTATGCATTATCATCAACTCACATAAATTTCTGCTTTGTATAAAATACTTAATATCTCTAGTAGAGCTTTACTCAGAGGCCCTAGTCCAGATTCCAATTAAAATCACCCCCTTTTTTAAGCATAGGCTAAAGATGTACAGCATATGCCTTCCTTTCTACTGCCTCTACCTTCCTGTGTTCTCACCAGCTCCAAAAAAATTATTTACAAATAATTTACAAATAAAGAAGCATTCAGAACACATCTAATAAAAGCAGGACTAATATTTTCAATATCCCTTGCAACCACTGTTCCCCAACACTGCAACTAAATATGGAAATACTTTCAAACAGCTCTCTGTGTTTAATATATGGGGCATGTGCAAAACACACCTTT
This sequence comes from Dermochelys coriacea, assembly GCF_009764565.3. Classification (NCBI taxonomy): domain Eukaryota; kingdom Metazoa; phylum Chordata; order Testudines; family Dermochelyidae; genus Dermochelys; species Dermochelys coriacea. The sequence continues at coordinate 31,877,801 of NC_050076.1, read as the reverse complement.
AATACCAGATACATGTGGTAGCCCTTATATGTTCCATTCATTTCAATAGAATGGGAACCAAATGCACAAACCCAGATTTTAGAATGGAAGGCCAGCAGTGATGCTGTTAAAAATAACAAATTGCATGAGAACAAGTCAGGAAAGGATTTATTCACATAATAAGAAAACAGGTAGCACTATTACAGGTTGCTATGCTGTGAGCAGAAGTAAGACAGCTTCAGTTATGGTAACATCAGTTGAACACGGAGTTTAGTCATTAATACGGGGTCTCATCCTGCATGGCCAGAGCATGCCACACTGAATAGGAATCAATCCCTAACACTATAGAAGTCAGAATCCAATTAGAACATCACTTCCCCTCCCAGGTTCCCTTTACCCGAGACGTTTCCCTTCAGTGACTAGTACTGATGTTCGGACAATTCCTTTTTAAAAGTGACTTCTGATTCTGGATTGAATCAGAAAAAAGACACTTTAAAGTGACTGTTTTTTTTTAAATCGCATTACCATTTGTTACTCTTCTCCCAGAAGCACCCCAACTAGAGCCCAAACCTGATTTCATTGAAGTCAATAGGAATTTTGCCAATGACTTCAGTGGAAGCAGGATCAAACCCTTAATCATAGATAATAGTGTTGGAAAAGACCTTTGAGGTCACCAAGGCCACACTCTCTTATCAAAAAGGATATTCCTCCCACTAGGATTTTATCTAGCTATTTCTGAACACCTCTAAATGAAGGTGATTCAGAAACCATACTAAGCAGTTCAGTCCATTGCTTAATTCTCCTGACTATTCAAGAATTATTTTAGAGCAGACCTGAATTCCTTCACGTTTGATTTAAGAACATTACGTCTCTTTTATATTCCAACTACAAAACCCATTCTGGCTCTGGATGTTTCTCAAACACTTATACTATATTATTGCAACCTGCCTTGATTACCCATGTTTCCAGGCTCTAAATTATACCTCGAAGATCTCTCTTCATTATTCATACATGAATTGAAAACGGGAAAATTGTGATCTTTGAAATATTATCCCAAACTATGGATTCCCATTTCTAGTACCTAATTCTATTAGGTTCTGACCTCCCACAGTCCCTTTGAAGGAATTGGTCAGTACTCAGCACGCATTCAGAACCTCGAAGGATCAAGCTCAAATCACCATTTTTGTCCCAATTCCAGTAAATAGTTCCCTGAAAAAAGCAGTTACAGTTTAGTGTCTTAGGACAGTGGCTGTAAGAGATCTTCCAATCTGTATTCCTGGTTCTACTATTGACTTGACTTGCCATGTGACACTAGGTAAGTCATTTAAGTTCTTTGCACTTCATTCTCTGCTGCATTATTCTAGTTTTACACCGATAAAACTCCATTGATTACAACGGAGTTACACCAGCATAAATCTGGCAAAGCAGAGTGATGAATCCAGCCCTCTGTGCCTCAGTTTATTTGTAACTGGAGTTTGGTGTTGATTTTCAACAATAAAGATCTAATGGCTTTGGGCCCTCCCTACCTGAGAGTATGTTTACACTGTGGGACTATACTGACATAGCTATGGTGTCACACCTATGCTTGCATACCCCTGTAGTATAGATGCAGACCTACTGTCAAGGTCATCATTTTCAGAAGTAACCACTGATTTGGGTGCTCAGTACGAGTCTGATTTTCAAACCACTGATTTCAATTGGAACTGTGGGTTCGCAGCACTTCTAAAAGCCAGGCCCAAGGCATTTGCTGCTGGGAACTCAAAAGTACCTTTCAGATTCCTCCAAGGAAGGGCCATGTTATGTAAGTACTATTGTTAGAATAAAATGGTAAGAAGTGTAAAAGCCAACATTTCCTACTGTCCATGCTGACACTCAGCTGCTTCTTCACCCCTCATTCAACTGCCTGCTTTGGCACTGGCCCACCCCAGAGCATTACCAAGAATGCTACTGTTGAACCTAGCTACAAGAATCAGAGACCCAAATTCAGTGGGAGATTGGAAGGCAAACCAATGAATGAATCTGCATTCTTCTGTCCATGGGGCTTAGTGGCCTGAGTTGTAGGTGCTCATCTCCTCACAGGATCAGGCCCTAAATCTGTCACACCTTTCTACTAGTTTTCCTCATCTTTCTCTTTGACCATCTTCTGCAATGGCACACCCATAAATAATGGTCATACACTGCATTGCCAACTGTTTCAGACCCAGACACCATTCCGTGCAACAGTCGGCAAACAGCTGGCCAAACACGACTCACTCATAAGTAAATAGGCCTGATTCTCCATAGACTACTATTTGCAGACTGTATATTCATGTAGATCCTGAAAATGGATCCAAACAGCAGACATCTGTGCCTCCATACAATGAACTGTGGAATCAAGGCATTACGCCTGTGCAAACTGGGTGTAAAATGCTACTGATCTGATTGTAAAATCTGGTATAAATGGCCACACAAGTTGCAAGGCAATGGAGAACCAGTTCTCAGGGTGCTACTCAAGCTTGACTGCCGTATAAGTGAGAACAGAATTTGGCCCAGTACAAGCACATGGTTCTGTAGAGATTCCTACAGGTGATTTTCCTCTGAAGTTGCTGGTATTGATCTGTTACAATTGTTTACAACTGAATTTTGCCAGTTTCCTTTAACCACTCCTGTTTCACACTGCTAAGAATACCTAAAGCCACACCCAATATTGCTAGGTGCAGAAAGGACTATAGCTTAAGCTTGTAATGCACATGAATGGGTATTTCTGTTTGTCTGACATCTATCATAAATAATAGAAGACTAAATGGACTCAGTATCCTTTGTTCAGGAATTTCTTAATGCAGAGCTTCACTCAGGCCTCACCACAGGTCTCAACTGGCAAGTGAATTTAATGAACTCTAAAAGGGATACTCCACTTAACGGTATTCATGGCTACACAAGGTGCAAGACAATGACAAATTGTAGGAGTTGAAAATGTTATTGAAATTAAATGTTAGAAACAACAGTGATGGGCAGCAGTATAAAACCCTAAAATAGGGAATTGACTTTTTTTTTGAAGTTGAATTGCATTCCCCACCCTCTTTTTGCTTTTATATCAGTTTTGATAAGGTACATTCAAAATGAACCAGAGATGGAGAACCCAAGCCACTAAGTTCAGGTCCAGTCCAAAACCTAGGCAAAGGTATGAGGAGTCTGAATCTGCGGTTTTGGTTTGTGTCTAACACTGCAGGTAACACGATCAGTACACAGGACACCACACAGAAGAAGCAAAGGATGCTAAGAGGAAGCGTCTTGTGTGTAAATCCTAGAAAAATGTTATATTTTACAGGTTGGCCATAATGAAAATATTGCATAGTATTTCATTAATTTCCCCACATGCAGAGATTAATAGCAAAAAATAACAGGCAAATGTATATAATCATCTGCAATTAGAGGTGGTTTGTAGATTATAAAAACTACTTTAGTAGAACTATCTAAACTGTGCACATCAATGCCATTGTTAATTGTAGTGAACTGTAACCTTCTACCAAGTATTGTTTTTTAATCTCGATTGATTTACTAGCAGTATATTATGCACATGTGACATAAGACCCGAGAAGTTAGAGATAAAATAAAATAGGGTGGATTGTCATATAAGTTCTTTTTCCACCACTCTAGTTATTTGCCAGTAAGCGCTACAGAGTTACATTATAGAACATAATCTTTCAAAACAGAGGCAGGGACAGGTATAAAGGAAAAGAACACTCACACTTCCCCACCCACCTATTTAGAATAGCATGAATGCTTGATACAAGATTTTGTTTGTTTTTTTACTTTCCTCTGAAGCATCAGGTCACTGCCAGAGGCAGGAAGTGACCTAAACTGGTCAAGTATCTGGTACAGAAGGGTAAATCCTGTGTTCCTATGACTTTTCAGAGTTCTTTTGTGTAATTAACAGTTTTAAAGGAACAATGTTAAGACTGATAGACTTCAGCTCTAACCCTCTGATAAACTCTAACCTTCTTCCTTTAAAAGATACCGCTTAGGTGGAAACATTTACTGACTTTCAAATTAAAAGCTCCAATGGTCTTAAAATCATGGGCCCGATTATCCCAAGTTCCATGCATGCAATGTCAATGACTTCAATGGAAACACTGCATGCAATTGACAGAAAAACAGGCTCAAGTACTTTTTAGAATAAGCAACCTTAGAGCACGTAAATTTCATAATGAATGGGGCAGCATCATGACATACGTAAGAAAGTCAGAGTCACAGGTGGTTTGTGGCTAGGATGCACAATATATAAAGTGATAATTTGTATCCCTTTTTCCAGCCTTGACTGTGTCATCAGGACACGTTTTGTGGAAAGCAAAATAGAGATAGCACAACTTTTCTGAAAGTGAAACAAGAGTGAAAGGAAGGACTGGGGAAATAGCCCCACCATTCCCTCCATATAATAATTAAACTGACAGAGACCTTCATTGCAGCAGGCTACGCAGAAGGTCCTATGCACAAGTTAAATAAAATGTTGGAAAATTACATCAAGGAAGATTAGAAGAAGAGAGGCAAACCTAAGTACAGATATAATGGAAACATTCAGGGAGGGTCAGAGAGTGACTTTTCAAAATCTGCTTTTCTACAACACAATGAAAAACAAAACAAAAATCTCCAGCTAGTTGAAATTGCATCAGACCACAGGGCTGAACCCATGAGATCCTAATAGATTCCTGCTGTGACTTAGTGTCACACCATCATGGGATATCACACACAAGTATGCATTATATTCATATGAAATAATCTCTTTCAACCTGGTATTTCATTCTTATGAAACAGGCATCCTATATTCCCATACTCCCAAAGGGTTTTTAGATTCAAATCAGCCCATGGAAGGACGTTATCTGCACAGTGCTATGATAAACTATTCATGACATTTACTCCATTGACAGGTCAACCTATATCTGCTTTGTGAGAGTTGAAGAGTTAAATTTTTTACATTTCAATAGGCTAGTAGCATTTCATTCAGTACCTTTTCTGTGCTTTGTCATCACTTGAGCTCAAGTGTCTAATTATACACATGCAACAATACTAAACTGGCACTTGAATTTGTACTCACCATAAACCATGGCTCCTCCAGTTTCATGCAAAAAGCGGAATCGATGATTTTTAAATAACCAAATTGTTAATATTGTAAGGATGAGCAAAAAGTTAAAGACCAACAATTCCACAGCTCCCTGATGATAAAACTGATCCTCATGTCTCGCTGACTTGTATTTCCTTAATTTTTCCATTTCATTCCCTTTATGTGAGTACTTAAAAAAAAAAGGATGAAGAGGAACAAAATGCAAAATAAAGAAAACACCACAGGTTAAATGCTGTATGATCAACTTTGGTAAAGGAAAGTCTAGACACTACTGAAATTCACAACACATCTGCTTTATTTGCAGCCTCACGGCAAACTCCCCCAGCTCAGAATTCAGCTGGATTCTAGTTACAACTTCCTGTTTCTCTCTTAAAGCTGTCCTTTCTCATTTGTAATGTTAAGATTGCATCACTACATTGTTCTTGTTTTAAATGGAGATCCATAAGGTTTGTGCAATTTGAGGCTCTGTGAACCTATCAAACCTCTGTGATCCTACCAAAAACTATTTTTTGTTTGTTTGCAAAAATTAGTTTATGTCCACAACACTTTTTTCCTATAATTTTTAAAAAAATCTTTCATAAAATCATATTAGGAGAACCTTGAACAGCTCACATAGGCAAACCCTAACTAATGTTTAACAAGTAGCATAAATGACAAGTTGGTTATATTTTTACAATTAAAAAAAACTTTCCATTTTACCATCTACAGTGCTAGTCTTAGGCAAGGAAACTTAGGGATTACTACAATAGAAGTTTGCCTGCATAAAGACCAAATAAAAAATGAAGATTCAGGCCCCAATTCTGCAATGAGCACTGGATGGACAGACTGCTGGGGCACAGAATGAAAGCCGGGGGGCTGCCAACGTGAAGCTCATAGCACCTTAGTAAGAAAAACACAATACAAATTAAAACGTAATTTTTTTCATCATTTATGCTGCTGATCCATTTCCATTCATCATAGGCAATAAAACTGGCTACTTTTATAGCTATTTCTAGCAGTGATGAGCTGCCAGAAGCTGAAGAACCAGTTCCTTCAGTCGCTCCAGGTCTTTGGCAGCACGTCCTTCGTCGCTCCAGGTCTTCGGCAGCACTGAAGGACCCGCCGCAGAAGTGCCGCCAAAGGCCCGGAGCGAGTGAAGGACCCGCCGCCGAAGTGCTGCCGAAGACCCGGAGTGCCACTGAGTGAGTAAAAATTCTCAGGGGAGTTTTCCCAGCTCAGGAAAGAGTTCAGGTGGGACGGAAAGGACGGTCCTGTGGGACGCATATGACCCACGCGCCACAGTTTGCCCACCCCTTTAACAACTGGTTCTAAACTGGCTTCAAAATTTAACAACCGGTTCGCGCGAACCGGCTCCAGCTCACCACTGATTTCTAGTCAATTTCACTTTTAGGTTGTCATGTCCTAGCTCAATGCTGCAATATTTGGGCTGCAGACACTGGAGGGGAATATTCATGTGTTTAAAAACCACTTCCAGCCACTGGAGTGTTATAAAACAGAAGAGCAAAGCATTTCTCTTTGTCTCAGATTCCATACAAGTTTGTTTACAGAAAGCCTACATTTGCTGCCAGATTTGAACTGACGGTTCAAACGTCAGAGATGAGTCAATTCAAAATGAATACATAGGCAGCAATGCTGTCAGCTGGGTTTGGTGACCCCAGCTCTTCAAAAAGTGTCCACAGCTCCAAGCAAACCTTTCTTCCTACACAAGACTATGGCTTCCTTGTCCGCAACCCTTCAAACCATTTTTATATTAAGGGGCAATGGCTTGGTCACTATGTATAGCCAGTTTCATGGTGTTTCCTAACTCCTCTTCCCAGGGAGTTTCTCTATAGGGGATGATATAGCTCCATACAGTTATTTTTTAATTCACATCTCTCATCTTTTCTACTCCTTTTTTCAGTCACCCTGTATTTGTGTTTTTGCTCTGCTCTCCTCTTCTGCTCCCCACTGCACCTCCTTTTCTCCTTTGGATTTCTCTCTTCCCCTCCGCTCTGTTTCTCTCATCACTCACAGCCAGCATGTAAACTCAGACAAGGACATTTTAATTCAAGTTCATCTGCTGAACCCACGAAGTCTGGGTGAATTAAAAAATAGACAAAGCCAGTTCACACGTCCCTCATTAACCATATAATACAGGAAAAAGTTTTTTAAAAAAAGACAAAACTTAGATTTTGAGTTAGATAATTGAATATTTATTATCCATTATATTGGAAACAGCAAAATAATACATGAGGATTAGGTGGAGGGATTCTGATTACACTACTGAAACAAAACTCTTCCCCGAACATAAGAGCCAGATAGGCAGAATGAGATCATGTAAGGGACGGAGAGGGACAGGTCATTTGATTTGCACGTTTTCTCAGTTCAGAAATGAAAGTGTTCATAGTATTATGACTACAAAGTGGTATAATGTATTAGAAGAAACAACAGCATTCTCCTAATCTGCATGTGGCAAGTTGCAGGAAGTTCTCATGACCTGTTCTTCCTCCTTGTTAAAAAATTAGCTTAAGAGTAGCTGTGCATGACTGATACTGCAGCTTTTCACCACGACAGCCAAAACATGTTACAGGTGGCAGGAACTTTTTGCAAATCAGTGGGACTATGGAATCTGGCCCGTTGATTGTATTTCAAATCACTAATGTTCTGACTGCCAAAAAAACAAACAGAGAAACAATAAGACAATTCTGTGTTCGATGGTTATGTCTTTATATTGAACCCAAGAAGCAATAAATCATGTGTCCTTAGGGAAAAACGGAAGCACCTAAAGTGTTAGTGTCTTTAATATTTGAAGTACAAGACTCTTGCCCACATAAACAGGACCTGTTGAAGTCTGAGGCAAGAATTCTGGAGTCTAACCTCTCTTTCCTGTGGGAGCACAATGCTGCTTTTTGACTATTGGTTCCCCATATACAAATAACTTCTCTGACATGAAAGGAATCTGACAATAACCACATTGATTCTGTCTTGAAAAACAGTCATTCTTTCCGATGAAGTGAGCTGTAGCTCACGAAAGCTTATGCTCAAATAAATTTGTTAGTCTCTAAGGTGCCACAAGAACTCCTTTTCTTTTTACTATACACCGATTCTTTTTGAACCATGGTTCCAAACACTAAATGCTAGTGTGTGGAATGATTTTGACAATGTATAAATGTGCATTTTTAAAGGAAATGTTTCCTGTTTGCTAACAATCATGTAATACAGATGTTTTTGCTCACAACTTTTTTTAATTAAAAAAAAAAAGAAAAAAAGTACCTTACAAACATTGGTCAAATTCTTTGCTGGTGTAAATTGGAGCCAATGGACCTGTGCCAATTTATACTAGCAGAGAATTTGGCCAGTATACACTATATCCAACACTCTACCCCACCAAACAACAAAACCTACATTAAAAGAACACTTTATAAGGTTGAATAGTCAAGCACTGAAAAGTTAGAAAATGAAAGAATTGAAGTTGTTTATGCAATGATAATTCTACACCCTGGCACCTATGCATAATTACATCATCAGATATTTTTCCATAAGACTGCTGCTACATTCAGCCCACAGATTGATGGGTCACAGTGAATAAGGCAGATGTTCAGTATTTCTTATTTCCATATCATCCAGTGTGTGACCCCATACCTGACATGCTGTTCAACACCAAATGCTGCACTGAGTATGGAATTATTTCCTTGTGAGCTTTGTTATGATGCTCATTGCTGGAGTATCTGACTGCCTCGTAAACATTAAATGATTTATCTTCTCAATTTTCCCTGTGAGACCGCAAAGCATTTTACAGTTGGAGAACTGAGGCACTGAGAGATTAAGATTTGCAGCAGTGTCCACTAATTTTGATTGATTCAGTTATTGGGGATCCCAGTTTGAAACGTAAGGCCTAATTTTACAAAAATGTTGAATACCTGCAGTTCCAATGTCCTTGCCTTGGAGCTATGAACTCAGCACTTCTCAAAAGCAGACCCTGGGTATCCAGAAAATGAGGAACATACAATTAGTGGCCAGTTCTGAAAATTTTGATCCAAGGTCCACCTTCAGTAAACACTGAAACGTGCTTAGCTCTATGGATGTGAGTAGTCCTACTGCAGACAATGGTTCAGGCCTAAGGCACTTGCCCACTGAAGTGAAAAATCTGGGCCACAGGCTTGTCTATACAGAATTTTTTTGTTTACAGCTTTAACTATACTAAAATAGTTAAAGTGGCACAGCTCCCCTGTGTAAACACAGTTATGCCAACATAAAGGTGTGTATAGCTTAGTGCTGTAAGGGAAGAGAAATACTGCTAAGGCACCTTTCTGCTGGTATAACTGCATCCACACTAAGGATTGTGCATAGTTAAATATTTTGGAACAAAACCCACATCCCTAAAACAAAATTGTTAAATCAACACAAAAACTGTGCCTAGAAAAGGCACAAGTGACTAGCTCAACGTGTAGCAGTGCCAGGGATAGAATAGAGTTCTTGTGGGCCCCCATGTAGTGCTTTATCCACAAGACCACTCTTCCTAGTTCTGCAGTTCTCTGCCTCACTTTCCTTTCAATGTTTATAGCAAATCTTGTGTGGGTTTCAGGGTATGTCTACACAGCAACTAGACACCCATGGCTGGCCCATGCCAGCTAACTCAGGCTCGCGGGATTCAGGCTGCAGGGCTGTTCCATTGCTGTGTAGACTTCTGGGCTTGGGCTGGAGCCCAAGCTCTAGGACCCTGCAGGGTGGGAGGGTCCCATAATTCAGGCTCCAGCCCAAGCCTGGAAGTCTACACAGCAAAGGAACAGCTGCGCAGCCAGAACCCTGTGAGCCCAAGTTGGCTGGCCTGGGCCAGCTGCGAGTGTCTAGTTGCTGTGTAGACATGCCCTTACAGACCACAGCCTCATCCACTGACCCAATCTGGCATGACTTTCAGTCACAGTTACTGGAGTACTTTATTAGAATAGATCATATTTCTTTCTTATTTGTGACATTTAAGTCCAATTTCAAAATTGGGGACATTCCCTCAGGCCAGATCAAACTCCTTTAGTGAATTACTCATCACTCTCTCTCTCTCAGCAACCGCGGGATAGGGCTGTTAGACTGAAGTACGCCTATCAAAGCATATCTGGGCTTTTGCAAAAACCAATCAATCAAAGTGGGAGCTGTCAGGCCCAAGACAGAAATACTGGATATTCATTCAGGACTCAGGATAAGGGAGGATGATAAGTAACCCTCAAGATAATATTCAGCACATTGCAAGATTGGGCTCCCAAAGGTTATAGCCTTTCAGAAATGTAAGATGTAATTATAAATCATCTGTCCAGACACAGCCATCTGTCACAATTGCTCTTCATGAGAAATCCAGATGTGCAGTGCAAAAGTGCTGTGTTTTGCTTCTTTGCATTCTACATTTTATTAATAATTTCTTCCTGAAGCAACGTATATGTTTTTATCCTTGGATATCCTTTTATCCATCTCAACTGACATTTTAGAAGTTCAGTTAGCATACTGCCAATTTTTAGCAGGCATGTCCATGATGCCTAATAAACTATCGTTTTTTCAAATGTTTTCATAGTTTTCATGTTGATCACCTGAATCACATTTTTCAGCATTTTTCAGCCAGCAAAAGGATACAGTCTAGTATTTTGTGCTAAGCTCTTCTCTCTTTTTTTTTTTTGCCCCCCATGAGTTTTCCCTGCCTCCTCCTCATTCCTTATTTATTCAAGCAATTTTTTTGGTCAATATCTGTCTCTCTGTCCACATGCTGTCTCAGACTGGCCTGCTGCATAAAGCATTCTCTGTGAATTCTCCTTGACTCATAAGTTTTCAGATTTTTGGGTTCAGGCAATTCACGTGCTATTTAAAATGGTCTGTTTTAAATGAGGAAGTCAGAATTAAATTTTTTAAAAGTTCTGATTCGTACTGGGACCCCCCTCTGTCCTGACTCAAAGACTGACCCTAAACACACATGGACTTGGTGTTTTGCTCACAGGTGATCCATGCTCTATTCTGATGATACAGTTTATCGGGATATTAAAACTCAGTCGAGATTTGGAGTGCTATTGGATCACTGCCTTCAGAAAGCTTGTGTTCCAAGTTTACATAATTCTGGTCAATTTTTCACTGCAATATTTTAAAACCAACAAACAAATGAGTTAGTCACAGGGTATGCTGGGAAGGAGACAAACCGCAGGGTGCTGTGTAGTGTTAATGCTACTTTTAGATTCCATAGACTTACTGAAGCATGAAGGCTTCTTAACGTGAAATGGCCAGATTGTAGGACTTTTAAAGTCCTTCAAATGAGCTTTGAAACAAGTTTTGGTGCAGTAATAGCAAGGAGGTGGCCCAGATGTGCTAATTAAGACAGATTATATTTGACAGAATTGCTAGTTTATAGAATCAGTGAAGTATAAAAAGCTGACCTCTCACATGGACTTTGTGGGACGTTCTGCATCTTGGTGGATTCAGTCTGCCTGATCTGCCCCCCCCCCCACAAAGGCAGGCAGCGTAGTGAGAGAGCAGTAGACAGCCCCACCAAACACTCTATGCTAAAGTGTAGGGGAACGTGAATTCAAATCTCACCTCTACTGACTGCTGTGTATATTTCCAGGCACTTTGTAGCCTTTATTACCGACTAAGACCAAACCTTAGAAGGCAGTGAGCTAGCACCGTCCATTTCACAAATAAGTTAACACTGAAGTTGCAGCAGGTCACTTCAGGCAGAGTAGGAATAGAATCCAGAGGTGAAATACTAGCCCCCTTGAAGTCAATGGCAAAATTCATATTCATTTCAGTGGGGCCAGAATTCCACCCACATGTCTAATATGGCAAAGTCAAGATTATCCACTGAGCCACATGGCCTTTCAGACTGAATGTACCAAATGTGTGTTGGTTAACCTATCTCTAACCAATAGGCATCATTCCCCTCCCAGAGCCAGAGATCGACTCAGAAGTCTTAATCTCCAATATTCTCTTGCTGTCTAGCTGTGTAATCCATTGGCAAAGTGTGTCACATCTTCCTCTTGTCACTGGGTCATATAGACTAAAAATAGCAATTACTCCTGTAGTTCAAATGGTAGAGGCCTACGCTGTGGATCTGGGATCCAGCGGTTAAACACTGCTGAAGATGCATTCGCAGTGGGATCTACATGGGTTGCATATAATAGATTTTTTCCCATTTTTCTTTTAAAAATAGTTGATTTAGTTCACACAGTTAAAAAAATCCTTTAAAATAGATTTTATAGTTAATATTTTTCTAGCAATTATGCCACAAAACCCAGGTGTTCCAGAGCGTGGTCATTTGTCACATATTTCGACTGTTGGCATGACACTTTGGCTGCTTTGAAGACTGATAGGTAGGATAAATACATCCCCATTGCAGGAGCACAAATATTTTCCATTGCTATCAACCTACCCAAAAAGACTGGAGTAAAAGCTGGAAATACAGTACACAGCTAGAATTTAAGGGAGAAAACCTTGAGAATGTTGAAATTTTGCAAAAAAACAAACCAGAAATCCAGGAAATTTGAAGATAATGTAAAAATTTCACAAAATAATTAGTTTTGAATACTTTCATAAAACCTAACTCTGTCCTCCTGCTTCCCACATCTCCCTGGCCACAAAATCCTCTTTCTGATTCAGCCGTAGCATTAATACATTATGAAGAAGTGATAACAAATTTTTTTTTTGAATGGCAACATGCTGGCTGCTCGAAAACACAGGATACTGTTTGGTGACCTCTTACAACTAGCTGCCACAATGTATGTCTATCTGTGGAAAACCACCAACCCAGCCAGCTTGAGTCTGCGTCTGCAGACATTTTAAACCCTGTCCCAGTATATAGGGCTGGCTCACATTTAAGACTGGGAATAGCAAGATAGGAGAATTAATGGTTGAAAAGGGCTTTGCGATCCTTGGCTGAAAGGTGCTATTTAAAAACAAGGAAATAACTATAATAATATCCAAAACTGACACCAATTTAATTATCTTATGCCAGTTTTACAGACAGGAACTGATGCACATTTTCAGCTATTTCTGTGTAATTTAACATAAATCAATAAAATAATTTGACTTCACAGGGAAAATTAGTTTTAAATTAGTTAAAAGTCACTACTAGTATGGACAATTTTTTAAATGGGCCAGATCCTCATCTGGTGTAAATTGGTATAGGTATGGTCCCATAATTTTTTTTTTTTTTTTTACTCTATAGCTTTCAAAATCATGCACTGATGTGGAGCTACACTGATTTATATCAACTGAAAATCCATTGCAAAATGCTTGCTAACAGGTATCTTGTGTCCCCACTCAGCCTGGACCAGTCCACACAAGAGATCCACTTCCTGGACACTACAATGCTAATAAGCGATGGTCATATAAACACCACCCTATACCGGAAACCTACTGATCACTATTCCTACCTACATGCCTCCAGCTTTCACTCAGATCACACCACACGATCCATTGTCTACAGCCAAGCTCTACAATACAACTGCATTTGCTCCAATCCCTCAGACAAAGATCTCTATCAAGCATTCTTACAACTACAATACCCAGCTGCTGAAGTGAAAAAACAGATTGACAGAGCCAGAAGAGTACCCAGAAGTCACCTACTACAGGACAGGCCCAACAAAGAAAATAACAGAACACCACTAGCCATCACCTTCAGCCTCCAACTAAAACCTCTCCAGCCCCCAACTAAAACCTCATCAAGGATCTACAACCTATCCTGAAGGACGACCCATCACTCTCACAGATCTTGGGAGACAGGCCAGTCTTTGCTTACAGACAGCCCCCCCCCAACCTGAAGCAAATATTCACCAGCAATCACACACCACACAACAGAACCACTAACCCAGGAACCTATCCTTGCAACAAAGCCCGTTGCCAACTGTGTCCACGTATCTATTCAGGGAACACAATCATAGGGCCTAATCACATCAGCCACACTATCAGAGGCTCGTTCACCTGCACATCTACCAATGTGATATATGCCATCATGTGCCAGCAATGCCCCGTTGCCATGTTCATTAGTCAAACTGGACAGTCTCTACGTAAAAGAATAAATGGACACAAATCAGACGTCAAGAATTATAACATTCAAAAACCAGTCGGAGAACACTTCAATCTCTCTGGTCACTCGATTACAGACCTAAGAGTGGCTATTCTTCAACAAAAAAACTTCAAAAACAGACTCCAACGAGAGACTGCCGAATTGGAATTAATTTGCAAACTGGATACAATTAACTTAGGCTTGAATAGAGACTGGATGTGTCATTACACAAAGTAAAACTATTTCCCCATGTTATTTCCTCTTCCCCTCCCTCCCCCCCGTTCCTCAGACGTTCTCGTCAACTGCTGGAAATGGCCCACCTTGATTATCACTACTAAAGGTTTTCTTCCTCCCTCCTCCTGCTGGTAATAGCTCATCTTAAGTGATCATTCTCCTTTCAGTATGTATGATAACATGTTTCATGTTCTCTGTGTATATAAATCTCCCCACTGTATTTTCCACTAAATGCATCCGATGAAGTGAGCTGTAGCTCACGAAAGCTTATACTCAAATAAATTTATTAGTCTCTAAGGTGCCACAAGTACTCCTTTTCTTTTCACTGGTAATCTGTGGCTATTGTATGTCTTCCAAATGCAGGCTGTTACCGAAACTTGTACTAGCGTGAACAAGCATCTAGCTTGACATACTTAGTATGACCCTGGAAAAAAAGCTGTTGGTAATAACTGGTATAGGGCATTATAGCAAGAGTGGTTTTGGTAATCTGGTGGAGATCTGGAACAGCTAGGCCACTCAAAAGGGGAGGTTCAAGCTTTCAGGGTCTAAGGCTGAGAGTAGCTGGTATATAATACAGGGTTAAAGGCCTCTAGTCCAGTTGCAACAGTTAGGCTTGTGTTTTTATGGCAGTGGGCTGTGTAACTGCATGTTCCTATTCTCCTAATACCATACTATTTTAATTAGAAGTGTGAATACATAGTCAGTATTAGATTCCCCTTGAGCTAGGTTAAAAAGAGCCTCATCTCTAGGAATTCCTCAGTAGTGTGCTGACAGTTGGTGCTTGTGACCTAGGTCACTCCTGAACTCAGGAAAACCACTACCAAGACCTTGGTCAGGTTTAACAAAACAAAAAGGGTTTATTTTGTTGTTGCCCTGCTCAGGCAGAGCACTACCAGCCCCAGTCTCACTCAGTAGCAACAAGGAATGAGTAACAGTAGTCTCACATCTGACCTTCCTTCCCGCAAGGAGGCTGAGGCAGGCAGCAGTCTCTCAAAAAGTTCCTGTTTCCAGACCAGTGTCTCTCACGTACTGAGAACTACTCTTCTTCCCACTCAGCTCCCAGCTGAGCTGTGTTCTCCTCTATTAACCATTCCTCCCAAGACTGACACCTACTGCAATGTCGTGCAGTGGGGCTGATTAAGCCCACAGCAACTCATTAAAGCTCTTCTGATCAGTTTGGGGTTTGCATACCCCATTAAAGGGTTCAATACATACTGTTTGATTTGGAAGACAATGCCAAAATTGCTGTAAGGTTTTTCTGAAGTACAACGTGAATGTGTCCATAAAACTGTCCTTCCCCTGTTTCAACACAATCACACAGGCATACAATAGGATCTGAAACAGCAATATGAATTACAAAATATGGACACTGTTACATCTGGAACAGTTGTATAAAATAATTTAGTGTGAGTTAAAGCCTTGAGCCTCATGCCACAAAATCACAGCTGAGCAAAACATTTCCATTGAAGCTCAAACCCATTCAAACGTAGCCTGGATATGAGGTTTAAAATACTCTGTTCACACAGTTCATGAGCTCCTCAGTCTTCTCCCCTGTTCACAGAAAGGAGGAATGGCTGGAAGACTGTTAATTTAAATAAGGCATTTTCCAAGGCTTGAGATTGTTAACCATACCAGACTGGCACAACTCTACCCAAATTGCACGAGTGGTGGTGTTATCAAAGAAATCATATATGTTGCCCAGTACTAATGCTTTAGTATTAATAGAGCTAGTATCATCCTTTGCACTTTCATAATAATACTTTGTATTTTATGTAGTGATTCAGTCATAGAACTCTAAGGATAGCTCTACACTGCAGCTGGGGATGAGCCTCCCAGCCTAGATAGACAGATTTGCACTAGCAAGGCCTGAGCTAGTGTGCTAAAAATAACAGTGTGGACATTGCAGTTCAGGCTCTTAAGTCCACCTGACCCCCTAGGCTTAAGAGCCTGCACTACAGCCTGAGCTACAACATCCACTGCTATTTTTAGCAAGCTAGCTTGAGCTCCACTACTGTGAGTCTGTCTACCCAGACTGGGAAGCTCATTCCCAACTGTAGTGGACATAGGTGACAACTGTTAGTTTTCCTCCCAGGTGCTCTGCCCCAAGGCCCTGCCCCCACTCCACCCCTTCCCCCAAGGCTCCTCTTGCTCCTCCTCTTCCTGGCCCCACCTCCACCCTCTTCCCCCGAGGCCCTGCCCTCACTCCACCTCTTCCCGCCCCCCCGCTACACCCCCTGCCTGAGGCCCCCACTACTCGCTGCTCTCTGCCCTCCCCCAAGTCCCTCCATGAGCCGCCAAACAGCTGTTTGGCTGCGGCTGCCGATCAGTTATTTGACAGCATTGCTGAACAGCTGTGGCTGGTGGGCACCCACTATTTTTTTTCCATGGGTGCTCCCAGCACCTGTGGTAGTGGAGACATACTTTAAATGTTTTATCATGGGGCATCGGAGTTATCTTTCCCAAACTGTGGGATAAGTGTCTCGATCAATGGTCACACAATGAGTCAGTGTCTCCTGACTCCCAGCTCTGTGCTTAACTCACCAGTCTTTAGTTGCCATATAACTTCTTCCTTAGAGATAAATGACTGGGAAATATTAGGGGAGCTAGAATTTTTTATACCTGTACATCTCAGATTAAGGAAGAACTTGAATGCATATTTAAAAACTGCTACATTTAATTAATTTTCCAAAGTGAAGTGATCCCAACACAGAAAATAGGAGGAGGAGACAAACTGAAAAAGAAGTACACCAAAGAGAACTTCAGACTCAAGCTATGTACTTGCCTTGAGAACCAGCTAAATGGAGAACAACTTCACAGGTTTGAACAGTGCCTAGAACAATGGGGTCCAAGTCCACTGGGGCTCCTAGGCACCTATGATAATAATGATGAATAAGGAAGAGACTTCAAATACTATTTACCTGGACAAAAGATAGGCGTGGCATAAGTCAGAGTCCTGAGCATTCTGTTTTAAGTTTCACTATATCTGATAGGTTCTCATTAGCCTTCTGCTTTGTACACAAATAATATTGTGTTCATCAATCTGGGCATCACACCACTTTTATACTTTTATACTTACACTTTATACTGTCACTTTCAATTATTGTACTTCTGCTCTGTTCTTGCCTTTCTTCAGTCTCTTACAGGCACTGACTTATGTACTCCACCTTTATAGAACTGCTATTTTCTTCTCCCTCCTTGGATTTCGAGATGCAGAAGTCCGGTTAGCAGCCCCACAGATGTCTATCGATCTACAGAGGTTGAATCCAAGACAAGAAGCTGGTTAGAGCAGCAGAGCGATTTTCATCTTGAGAAATCAAAAGCAAGAAAAAGCAGCACAATTTTAAATAATGTGATTAGTAACTACAGTCCCATGATTTTCAAAGTGGGGAGCCAATATTTTAGCAACCCTTCTCTCATTATAAAAATACTGAGATGCACACATTAAGCTTTGCCTTGTAAGGCAAAGCATTTTCACCACGGGAGCTGGAAAGAAACGTCATATTGGTGTGTTAATTTCTGTACTGCTTCCTACGCTCTGCTTCTCTCTCTTTTTCCTTAGGCCTGGTCTACACTAGAAAATTAAGTTAACTATGTCACTAAGGGATGTGAAAAACCCACACCCCTGAGCAGCGGTGGCAAAGCCATCCCAAAAGTGGGGGGCCAGGAGCCCCTCGCCCCCCCGTGGCTCTGCCCCTTCTGCCCGAGGCCTTGCCCCTTCCACCCGAGACTCCACCCCTGGCCAAGCTGGAAGCCAGAGCAGCCAGGAGCTGCAGAGCAGCTCCCATCCCCAGCCCATGTCTCTGCTCCGTGACCCCCCCCCCCCAATGCCTACGTGGCTCTTCCTGACCCGGCTCTGGCCGGAGGATGGGGCCTTGGAGCCACAGCCCAGCCATGGTAAGAGCCACATGGCCAGGCAGCTGTGGGGAGCTGTGGGGGCAGGGACATGGGCCGGGGGCTGCTCTTGCCCCCCCCAGGGCAGGTGGAGGATCCGTGGTATGGCGTGGTGCCCCATGCGGCCTGGACTCCCTGGCCAGGATCCAGCTGCCAGCCTGGCGTGGGAGCGGGGGGGCGGGTCCTTAGGGGGAAGAGGAAGTCTGTGGTGAAAAGTGGACGGGCCAGGCCCATCCACTTTCAAAAAGTGGGAGGCCATAGTCCCCTGGCCCCCTCAGTTCCAGCACCCTTGGCAGCGTAGTTAAACTGACCTAACCCAGTGTAGGCAGTGCTAGGTCAACGGATGAATCCTGCCAACCTAGCTACCCCCTTTCAGGGAGGTGGAGTACCTACACTAATGGGAGAACCCCTGCCATTGGCATAGGCATTGTTTACACTGAAGTAGTACAGAGACGCAGCTGCAGTGGTGCCTTTGTGCTGCAGTAACATTTCAAGGGCAAACAGGCCTCTAGTTAATTCTCAAACATTTTTATTCCCTGCAATTGTTTTTTTTCCCCAGACTTTATTTCTTCATTGCTTGATGTGCACAGTGGATTCCAGTTATCGCTACAGCCTGCAGGCAGAGAAAAAGGGGATGTCAACAGTTGTCTATTATCTTGTTTTGCTGTACACTGGTAGTACAATTCTCCAGAACTAGGGAGGTACTATCTTTTATGCATGTTTTATTTTTCCTGTAGATTGTTTTCAGATATATGTTTCCTCTAGAAAAAAATGAAACTCATGGATATAGCTATTCTTTCATCAATTTTTACAAAAGTCACAAGTGAGTAATGGTGAAAAAGAGAAATCAAAGAAATGTGTAACCCTTCTCCCAGGTGCAACAAGGATTGGCTTCAGCCTGTTATTTCTAAAATAAATAACCCCATGGCTCGAACCCGCACCTACTGCCTTGCTCTCATTTCTGGCTCTGGGAAATTAAAATAAAACCTCCCTAGTTACCTTTAAAGGTGGTTGTTCTCCACTTGCAAGCACTCAAGAGTCCTTTGGGGGCATGGATACACAAATATCGTCTTTATTTTGGGGGGAAAGGGAAAAATAGTCAAAAGAAACATGAAAAAAGCAGTATATATTTGCAAAGAAGAACCCGAACAACCCAAATCAGCGTGTCAGGAGTTTGGTCCACTCGATAGTCCCAAATCAAAAACATCCAGCTTAAGCAGGTTCAGAACTCTATCTCACCACACACCCCACCCACATAAAACTCCACTCACTGGTTAAGCTAGTCTCAATGGCAGTCAAGAGGATCCCAGGGGTGGCTTTACTCCACAGGTCTGTTCAATCTGGTCCCACTCCAATGTGCAGCTACCTGTCTAATTCTCTGGTTTCACCTACTTCCACCAACTAGATGGGCAAGAGTTCTGTGAAGTCAGCTCAGCACTGACACTGATCCATCTGGGCTTCACTGTGGAGTCAGTTCCCTTCCTTTGTCACTGTTGGCCCAGCTGGTCCTTGATGGAAAGTTTAGCTCCTCTTCTGCTGCACTTGTCCAGTCTGCAGAGTCCTCCACGCATGGCACAGAATCTCCAGATGAGGAACCCACAGCCAGACAGGAGCCTTGAGCTGAGTCCCTGCTCCCTGGAATAGAGTTCCCCATCCAACAGACAAAGCCCTCTCCCCTCCTCTGTGCTTCTCAGCCAAGCTTCATTACCAAACCAAGTCATTACTCAAAGTCGGGGTAAGCCCTTGACCTGCCCAGTTCCTGTGCCTTCTCATGAGCACAGTAATGATATTATCTCATTTGCTTATCAAAGCATCAACAAATTCCAGCCAAACAACACAATTTACTAGGTGGAGTTATGGATAAACAACATAATGGATGTAAATGAAGCTGTCCAGAGCTGGCTTTTCCCCTTCTCCCCAGTAGAGGGGCCAGTGAGCTCTATCACTCTAGGTCTTCTAGCCCTGGGGCTCACACATATCACTGTCACAGGCAGTATTTGGTACCCCAATAACGTTAGTATCTAGCACAAATAGACATACTATTGTTTGTGATCTGATAGTAGAGCACAGCTCTGTACACCTGAATTATCATACTGGAGCCAACCTTCACAGTCCAATATAACTATATCAAAGCATTTTTGCTCTTTTTACTGCTTGGGAAAGAAAAAACATCAACACTCCTGGAGAAATTACAACTTTTGCTGAGAGAACACTAGTCTGATCCTTTGTTGCCACCCTTTGAAATCCTAAGGTTTAATTTGGTGAGTCTCAAGGATCTCGGTTAAATTGATTTTTTCTTTTTAATAACACATCCACTTGTCTACATCTCAAAACAGCAATGGCATGAACATTTCTTTTTTAAAAGTTTAACAAGTTTTCTGCCCCCAAAGACACATGTAGGCCATTTCTTACAGAGAGTGCTTTGACTAGGCAGTTTTATCTGAGGGAAACAAGGATGTTCTCTGAGTTATTTTCTGATGATTTAGTTTTTGTTGATTGGTGGTTTAAACTGACTATATACTGGTCAGAGATAAACTAGGTTTCAAAACCTCACTCTTCATCCTGCCATCATCACGGATATTCCAGACTTCACCCTGGGTTTCCCTCTTGCCACCTAAACTATATGGGAGAAGAAATGAACTGACCCTCTGAGTCCAATTCTCTCAAACCACAGATCCTAAATTATATATAATGCTCTCCCAACAATGTCACCTGCCAAAATCAGACATCTATAACCTTCTCCAAGCACAACACTACCTCATTAGAATACCTGACTGGAAAGGTGTATGCTAACCCATGGCTCTATTCAAAGAGCAGCAGGAGACGGCAAAAATTATAGGAGAAATTGCCATATTCCATACCACAGTGAAATATGTATTTCATATTCTATCTAAAGACCAATTAGTTCAGTGGATAAAGCACTGGACTTGGAGCCAAAAGAAATGGGCTCTATTCCCAGCTTTACTATTGACTTGCAGTTGGACATAGGTCAAGCAGCCTCTCTCTCCAACTTTTCCCATCTGTAATGATGCTTGGAAAATGCTCTGAAATCTATGAATGAAAAGATGATACATTTTTGTGTTATTTTCTCAATGTTCTGAGTCAGACAACACTGCCATGGGTCACCAGACTGGCTCACATCAGAAAGCCCTTCAGTTGCTCTTTGGGTAAACACTATACAAGAAACACAAGATAAGATACAGATCACAACACAGAAAATCCTGGGATCTGTTTGAGGAGCTGTAGGCTACAGCAGATGGGCCACTCACAACCAGCAGGAAAAACAGGCTGTCTCTGGCTAAAGCCATGCTGCATTATTCTCATGAGGATGTTAGTCTCCTGCCTGCATATACATGTTTGTGTAACAGTTTTTATCACATTCCTTCACTGAGAATCAAAACTGCTCTGTACAGAGAGCCAGCACAAGATCTATCATATATACCACCTAATTTTGACTGAAACCCTGAATGTTTACCTCTACCCTTACTAGAACTATGAACAGTATAATGATGAGGAGTATGGTGGCACCAAATACCTACATATACGTTTTCTGGGCATAATAGTACTGCTCTAAATTCTTTCCTGTGTCCTTCTCCATAGATATGAATACCACTCTAGAAATAAGCATGCATGATGAAATGTATGTACTAGTAATACTTGCCTGTGCATCCAAAACAATCACTTAAAAAAAGCAATATTACAAATCTCTTTAAGGTGACAGAAGTTCATGGGCATTATAGGAGAGGTTAGGGAGGATGTCCACTGTGTCATTTAAAGTCCATCTAACTCAAATCTCAAAGCAAACATGTAGGTGTTGGTGCTTTTCTAACCTCTGCCAGCCCAGCTGCATATCTCAATTAAAAAACCCCACCAGGAAACAAGCACTGAAGTGTCTGCCCATCCTTAGTCAACACCCAGAATTCCCTTCCACTTGAGAGAAAGTCAGAAGTAGATACTGTTTTAACTATTTCAAATCATATATGGTTAAAGCTGGTTAATCTGAATCCGTTGGGAAAATTCCATGTGTACTAGATTTATAACAAAAATCAGATGAACAATTATACTGCTCCATGATGGATTCAATTGTGCTGGGTATACAGCAATCACAGATAAATATCAGGTTCCCCAAATGTTAGAGAGTGGCAAATATCTAGAATACAGAGAACATTTTTTTTAAAAAAAAGAATACCACCTGCATGAATTAAATTTACTGCAGTGCTTTCAGCATTCCCCAAGGTAAGTATACGCAAAATAGCACAATGAGTACAATAAGTGTCATTTTACTGATCTCTGTTTCATATAAAGTATGTTTATATTGTATTAATATCGTCAGCAAATGACTCTGCATTTTAAAAATGGGAGAATAATTTGTGTAAGTAATGCAGACTATTCTGTTTGCACAATTCCAGTCTGAAAATGTTTTAATGCAGATGATGTTCCACTAGGAGGCTCTGTTTACACATGATATGAACATCTGACTTTCAGCAAAGCTTCTGTTTCCTCTTTAAATATTTTTACCAAGTTAAAGAAAAACTAAGTGAGCTGTAGCTCACGAAAGCTTATGCTTAAATAAATTTGTTAGTCTCTAAGGTGCCACAAGTCCTCCTTTTCTTTTTGCGAATACAGACTAACACGGCTGCTACTCTGAAATATGTGGTTTAAGTAAGCAATAATTTATTACAGTGTGTAGGTATACTGAACATGTGCTCATCGGGGACAGGTAATTAGCTACATGCCATCAGTCTTAGAAGTATAGGCATACAGCATACAACTACTGACCTGTTTTCTTGGTCAGTGAAGAAGCATCATGAGGATAACTCTTCATTATGTGCAAAATTCTGCCCAAACTTACATTGCTTTGAATTTAATGGGAGTTTCTCCCTTGACTTCAAAGGGAGTTAGATTAGGACCTCAGGGTCATTTGAAGAGGCTGCCGATATCACCCTAGAGCCAGGAAATTTTTGACAGGAAATGACTTTTTAAAAGGCTGGCATTTCCTATGAGTAGAGCCCCCTACTATCTTTTGGGACTTACATGGCTCCAAAGGTCTAGTGAATTTTTTTTATTATTTTTTTTTTACAGGCTTTCACCCATAATGATAAATGCTCTCTATCTTCATCCAGCCATTCAAAAAGCAGCTGTCCCTCTTTTCACATGAGCACCTGTTTACAAACTTATCATAAGAAACTTTAAGATGCAGTGAAATAAATACTTGATTACGTGGTTTAGGAACCGAGGTGCCATTTTCAAAAATCATGATTTCCTTGAGAGTGCCTAGGCACTGTTGAAAAGTCCGCTAGGTACCTATCTGAATCTTTAGGCACCTGAATTCTTTTAAAATTTGAGACACTTTAAATTGACTTTCAATGAGAATTAGGCTTTTAAGTGTCTAAGGACATGTCTATGCTAGGAGCACTTTACCGGTATTGATATACCAACATATGATGCCGGCAAAGCTCTTCTAAAGTGGACTCAGCTTATACTCGCTAAGATTCACTTTCACTGATATGACAGGTTTCAGAGTAGCAGCTGTGTTAGTCTGTATTCACAAAAAGAAAAGGAGTACTTGTGGCACCTTAGAGACTAACAAATTTATTTGAGCATAAGCTTTCGTGAAAGCTTATGCTCAAATAAATTTGTTAGTCTCTAAGGTGCCACAAGTACTCCTTTTCTTTTCACTGATATAGTTATTCTACCCCCACTTGGGAAGGACACAAGCTATAGAGAAAAAAAGTGCAGTTGCTGGTACAGCTCTGTCAAGACAAGGGCCTTCTGCCAACACAACTATGTCCGTCAGGGATCACATCTCTTCACGCCCCTGACAACATAGCGTATGCTGGTAGAAATCTGTACTGTAGGGGTGTCTTAAGTCATTTTTTAAACTGGGACTTAGACCAGGTCTATACTACAGATTTCTGTCAGCATCACTATGTTGGTCAAGGGTGTGAAGAGGTGTGATCCCTGACTGACAGCTGTGCCGGCAGAAGCTCCTAGTGTAGATGAAGCTGTATTGGCAAAACTGCACTTTTACCGGTATAGCTCATTTTGTTTGGGAATGCGTGGAATAATTATACTGGTAAAAGTGCAGCTTTGCAGGTATAAGCTGCATCCACACTAGGAGTGCTTTTCTGGTACAGAATACTGGTATTGCTATCCCAGTGAGGTGCACTTAGTGTAGACATGACCTTAAGCTGCTTTTTCATTTAGGCACTTTTGAAAAATGTCTCCTAAATCTTGAGCTATTCTAACTCCCCAAGTTGATTGTCTCCAGAATACAGTTATGCAGCAGCTACTGTATTTATTGCACTGCATCTTAGAATTTCTTATTGCGAGTTTGTAAACTGGTGTTCAGGTGAAACAAAATAACAGCTAAAGAGGAACTGCTGCTGTTCAGAGAGCTAAATAAAGGTGGAGAACATTTCTCATCAGAGGCGTAAACCAATGATTTTTTTTTTTTAAACCAGGCCTTTTCAGGCATGTGAGTCCCAGAAGCAGCAGGGTGCTCTATTCATAGGAAAGATCAGCCTATGTAGAAGTCATCTCCCCTCAAAAACTGGCTAGCTCTGTGGTGATAGGCAGTCTGTATAAATGAGCTCCACATCATTTTTGACCACACTACCCCAGGTTCTTGGGCCCATGAGTTGAAGGACTGATGAGTTCACGACTGAGCTCTGCTTTCCTGCTGGAATAACCAACCCCTCTATAAGATGTCAAATTTAAATAGTCCTAGTGGAATATAATTAGCTTCCAGCTGGGAATATCTCACTGAATTGCCTGTGAATCCTGACTGGGAATTCACCCCTCAAACCCTACACTACTGTTTGGTTCCGCAGGGCCCTCTCTTATGAACACCTGTGGGGCAGGGTGTGTCAGAGCTCCAGGATCTGCTCTACAGAGAAGCAAAACACTTATACCCTACCATAATTCCTTTTCTTTCTTTCTTTCTTTCTTTCTTTCTTTCTTTCTTTCTTTCTTTCTTTCTTTCTTTCTTTCTTTCTTTCTTTCTTTCTTTCTTTCTTTCTTTCTTTCTTCTCCCCAGCTACACATACTGACT
This sequence comes from Dermochelys coriacea, assembly GCF_009764565.3. Classification (NCBI taxonomy): domain Eukaryota; kingdom Metazoa; phylum Chordata; order Testudines; family Dermochelyidae; genus Dermochelys; species Dermochelys coriacea. The sequence goes on along the minus strand of NC_050076.1, from coordinate 31,852,532 downwards.
AGTTAAAATAAAACCAGGAAATTGAATACAGAGTTGTCACAGGACAAAGTTTTGAAAATCATTGGTTTGATTAAGTCACAAGTTTAGTTGCAATAAAACTTTCTCTTGGCAATTATCCAGAAGCAAGAGGTCATTTTCCTGTGACATTATCCCTGACCCCACTTAAGGAGATCTCAATTCTCTTTTGGAAAAATTCTCTAGGAGTCTTTAGTGAAGCAATTACAGGGCTGATTCTGATTTCAATTATACTGTGTTGCCCTGTGTAATTCCATTGACTTCAGTGGAATTACTCCTTATTTATACTGGTCAGAATGAGAGCAGAATCAGGCCCATTGTTTTCAGGATAATGGGGTATATTTATATATAAAGCAATCCTAATTGTTAATAAAGTGGAGATTTCTATTAGAATGCTCTGTCTGCACATGAGATTGTATACTACATGATCACTCTCATACGTGACCCCTTCAATAGTTTCATTCCCCTTAATTCTTCAATATTGATGTTAGTCTTTAGAGATTCTCCAGAAAAATATCCCAAAAGCAAATTGTGTCTACTCCATGGTGGATTTCCAAGGAGCTAAATACTGTACTTTCTTTAAAATGTAATGACACCATTTTCCTTTGCGTTCATTATAGCTCTCTCTCTCTCTCTCTCTCTAATCTCTGATCCAGTCTCTGCCCTCTGCTCTCTCACTCTCTCTCTTCTCTTGTCTGTTGTTTGTGCAGGTTCTGGACAATCACTTCTCTTTGCTTTAAGCCATGTTTTATCTTTATGCTTTTTTTGGTCCAAACCTCCTTTTCCACAAATCTCTTTTCTTCCATCTGACAGTTTGAGAATTTTTTCTCTCTCTTTTCTGGAGGTTCCCGTTGCTATAGTGACACCTGATGGTTACAGAGACAGTGACTACCTTTGTTAAAACTCTGGTTGCTATAGCAATGACTGTTGGCTGTGGGTTCAATGAAAACCTTCTTAGGAAGGAAGCCAGTTCATATCCTTCTACTCAGCAATCTATTTAGTAAAGGATTCTTTAATTGTGCACAGTAGCAAGTCTGAGAGGCAAATACTATTCTCACTACAGTCAATGGGAGTTTTGCCATTAACTTTAACGGGACCACAAGTTGGTCCTGAATTCCCATTGCATACCTAACAAAAGGAATACACTGTTGGTACAGTGGCAAACCCAGAGTCTGGTTTCACATAGTCAGCAATCTTGACCCTGTTAACAAAACTTGGATACCAATGAGTAGATTCCTATAAAGACTGAATTAAATAATAACCACTTTAGGATTACTGCAGAAATGAGTGCCTCAGCCACTTCTATGATCAAAAACTCCACATTGCTTCGGGGTGGGGAGTGTTTTCTTTTTAATCAGCAGAATCACAAAACTGAAATGTGCTTGTCTTTTTTCAGGGAAAGGTGTGCCATTGTTGTCTCCATTTAGAAATAGCCACATGAGAATGAACTTTCCTAATGAAAGATGTATACATTGTTAATGGGTTGTTCCTGTTGAAAGGGTTGATAACATGCTGATCTTCTGCCTATCGAGACTGCCACTTATTGGCAGAGTGCCTGGAGTTCTTTCCATTATTATGAGGCTGACCGGTGAAGAACATTTCCAAGTGAGGTTTCCCACTTGGTGAACTATTACTGTTCTATTTGGAGTAACATGGGGAGAATTGTACTCTGGTGAGAACCCTATTCAAGAACATCTTAACCAAAAGAAAGTACCCTCAGATATTTTATTTGCTTTTGTAATTTATAGATTCATAGATTTCAAGGCCAGAATGGATCATCGTGATCATCCAGTCTGACCTCCTGCATAACCCAGGCCATAGAACTTCCTAAAAATAATTCCTAGAGCATAAGAAAAAACATCCAAACTTGGTTTAAAAATGATAAGTTATAGAGAAATCACCTCTTTTTCCACTTATTTTTGTGGGCTAGCCCGTAAAGAACATATAGGAGTTGTTGTTTTGGGCAACCATTCATCTGTCTCCAGAGTCCTCACCTGTTGCTCATTCCTCTCCCTCATGTTATCCAACATCTATATGAAGCTGAGACAACATGTACAGAAATGCCAGCAGTGCACAGATGACAGCCAGCTGTTGTTCAGCATCCGATGAAGTAAGCTGTAGCTCACGAAAGCTTATGCTCTAATAAATTTGTTAGTCTCTAAGGTGCCACAAGTACTCCTTTTCTTTTTGCGAATACAGACTAACACGGCTGCTACTCTGAAACCCAGCTGTTAAGGACTGATCTGTACTGGCTGGATTGTATGGTGCCTGCTGGCTTTATATATCCCTTTAAACACATTTTTCCATCTGAAATTTGCACAATCACTCAATATAAAACCCCTTAGCATCCTTACCTCAGTAACACTGCAAATTGAAAGAAGCTTTACTTTATGGAAGCAGTCCCCTTGCAGATCTTCACCACATATTACTGAGCTAGAGTTTTGTGGAAAAAAAAAAGAGAGAGATGGGACATACCCCTCTATTCATGTTTGGTTTTCATATGAAAAATTGCCAGTTCCAAATATTTGTACTCAACTGAGTACATATTAAAAAAGCAAACAAGTACCTAAAATAGCGACTATTGAATCTAAAACCATCTTCAAAACTCTTGGGCCAAAATGGACTCTATTGATTTTAGCATTTGCAAAGGGAAAAGGAAGGAAAGAAAGTGAAATATTGCCCTTGCAGCAATGGGATTTAAGTAAGTCTTCCACTGCCTCCCACCAAACTCAGCTGTTCAGTAAGGTTTTCACTTGTATTCATTCCCCAGATATCATCACACTGAAGAAATCCCAGATTCTTTGAATTGCTGAAGCACAGTGAAAACCCCTGAAAGGGAATGGTACATAGTGTTCTTCAGGGCCTCTCCTGAACTGCTGTTTGTGTGTTTCTGTGCACTGGTAAACAGTGGGAGCTCTCGGAAATTTCTTTCCTCAGCCTAACTGCAGAATTCAAAGCACTAGGTGATTGTTGCTGAAATCTCACAGGCTGTACCTGCTCCCACAGCACAGAGCTGGATGGAGCGTTGCATAAAATGGACTGTTTGATCTCTAAGAGGTATAGGATAATTTTGTCTCCTATTTTGCCAGCATTTGCATACCATGTATTTTTGATTTTTCATGTACTCTTTATTAAAGAGATGTGCAATGCTGCTCTCTTATAATTAATGGGTAAATTATATTCTGCCATTCAGAAAATGGTGTTATTATTTTCCACATCCTTAAAATGGAATGAGAAATTCAAAATACCATGGGCTATTGGAGTTAGACAAAGTGTAAGCTTAGGGTTAGGTTGTAGCTTGCACTGTATGGTGGGCATGAAGAAAGAAGGCATTAAAAGATCCCTACTCCCTGCACAACTATACAAGGGACAACTACGCTATCAGTCCTTGTCATTATGGTGTGTAAGCTCCCAGGTGTGTTTAACACTCACAGCAACTCTAGACACACCAAATGGGGGGGGGAGGGGGGTGAAACAGCGGCTATGCCAGTCCCCCACTGACACTGAACCATACAGAGGTTCATGTACAATGCACTTGGTCAAAATCACAGTTCCCTTTCTGGTAGGTGAATCTCTGAGCTCCTGGAAGTAACGCAACTGAACAAGCCAAAATGTCTCTAGGAGACTGATGCACCACCATATCTGCGTTAGATTGGGCTCTACTTGTAAAAACCAAAATAGAGTCCTTATTCTCATTTTCCCTGAAAAGTAATCAAAGTGAAAACATTCTGGTACAAAGCATCAAGTACCTCAGATTTCTAATGGTATAAAAATGTTCATTTCTAGCTCTTGTCATTCACAAAATACTGCAGCTTCATGGTGTCACATAATCCTTGCTTTAACAATGCTTTTTCTCTCTGTCTTCTTCTTTTTCTGCCTCTATGCTCTCTTTGAAATCACTTTCCATTCCTGTTGGATGCAGGCCATGAGAAGCTGTTCTTATTGTGAGAAAATGGTTAGCAAAAGGATGTGCCTTGGATTTACATGCAAATATTGTCAGTGCTGTCTCATCTTCTCCAGAGGTCACAGCTGGAGACCTTCCACTGAGAATGTGCTACTCATGCTGTGTGAAAGTCTAAACTTACGCTTCTCCTACTATATTGTATTTACAGAGCACAGCTTTCTTGCTACATTGTGGATGCTGGAACAGTCTCTGAGATACCCAGGTCCTAACCCACTTAGACTAGGACCAAGACTTTGAATTCAGTCCCACAGTGAACTGTACAAACTGCAGTCTTTGTGTGGTATTCATATTTACTCCCAGTTGGCGTGAGTTGCAGAAGTCTACCCAGGAGGTGACAAAGGCATAGATCGCAGTGACAAGTTCTTTGTAGAAGAGGACCGTTCACAGCTTCCTAGTCAGCTCATTTCTATTGGATTTGGAGTTATAACAGTAGTAGGGGTTTGGAACTTCTCCTGCTGTTATTTCTACCCCCTTTTGACCATGGAGTATATGTTATACCAATAAAATAAAAACCAGCAGGATCTTATTAAAGGGGAAAAGGCAAAATACCACATTTATTGTGAATACAGAAAAAATCATAGTAAGCAGTTAGTTATAGCTATAACATTCCATTCAATCTCATATTTATTCACACATTCATTCATACACACACACACACACACACACACACACACACAAACACAGGTTCTGCAAGGTTGTTATCATAGTTACCAGCCTTAGAGTTGCTCATGCCAAGCCACTGGCCAGGTGGCCTGGACATGAGGACGGAGCAGGGCCTTGTCAGATGCTCATCTGATGCTCCTGGAAGTTGGTTTGCAGAATCAGACCCCAAAGTTCTTACTTTCTAGAGTCCATTTTTATAGGAATTTCTTCCTATGCCAGTCTATGGGAATTCTTCATCATGCTGTTGCTGAATCAATCAGCAGATGGCACATTTCTGACGGCTCCATGCTGCCAGATGTTATCTTGTTCTTTGGTTCTCCCATTCTTGAGGCTGTTGGGTGGATTCCAGTCTGCCCTCTGGGGGGTCTTCTGGTTATTGCCACTTGACGCCTTCTTCAGCCGATGGACACTGGATTCTTCAGCTGGCACCTCCGTGATCATTCAGTTATTATCCACACCAAGCATCCATCCACATACATCCTCTATCTTTATTTTAATCACAATTGTTAACAAAGCGAGATGAATACAACAAAAGGGCGGGGAGTCTCTGGGTGCTGTTTCTGTTGTTACAGAGTATTGCTTTGAGTCTCGCTCTGTGTGAGTAGTTGTTGTTACAAAGAATTGCTTTGAGAACAGACTCTGTATTAGAAAGTACTAACACAATTAGCAGCTTGCAAGTTTCACACATAGAGGGAGAGAAACAGTACCAAAAACCAAGAGACCTCTTAATTAGTAATACCCTGGAATTTAAACTATGGGGAATCAAACTCATTTGTAATTTTAATACAAAACTCCTTTAATAAGATCCTGCTGTTTTTTATTTTATTGGTATAACATATAGAGAAACAGTCTGTGAATGCTACTCTACATACATTCCACATGAGAAAAAGACAGATTTTTTAAGAGTTAAAATGGAGATGTTACATAATTAAACATATTTGCCAGGTTTAGTTACTGTGCAGACTCAAAGGTTCTTTTTGTGAATGTGGAATAAACTGCCAGCAAGGCACAGAGTTTTTCATTTGTGTGTTTGGAAGTCTGGTTTAGAATATGGTATTTTGTTACGAGACATACCAGAAGTGGAGAAAAAGTCACAGTTATTAGCTCTGAAAGAAAGTCATTTTTTGGGTTACATCTGCCTCTGAATGCTAATTGCCTTTTTTTTAAAAAGAAAAAAAGAAAAAAAAGAAAGATATTTTGGTAAGGGTTCAAAAGAAGTAAAATTGCCAACATAAGTATCCCATCCCCTCACAGACTTTTGCCCTTTTATCAAGCAGCTATGAATTTGGGGAAAAAATATGGAAAACTGAAGATGGAAAACAAGGATACTGTAATTTTACTGTAATGTTATGCTTCCATGTTTTATATTTTCAAATTTATAGGATAATAGGAGAAAAGTGTGAGAGGAGATACATTATTTGGGTCATAGAGTGGCAGTAGTTTCTCACTGTAAATCTGATTTTTCCAATCCTCCCAATAACATCCCTAGAAAGAAACCGATCCTTCAGAAATTTCACATGCAACATCTCATCCCAAGGTAGGATTTTTCTGGAAAGTTTGGAGGGAAAAAATCAGCAAAGGTATTTAAAGTCATGCTTAAAGCTATTGACTAATTTGTTTGGTTCAGTTTGGTCCAAAATAGTTTGGCCAATCAACTGCAAACTTGTTCTGTTGGCCTTGCTGAGAAGTGCCTTTTAGTGTGTGTGTGTGTGTGTGTGTGTATTGTAGGGTGCGGGAAGAGAGAGGTTTTTGTGGGGAAATTACAATAATATATTATATAAAGAGTTTGTGGTGAGGGAGGGTACATACCCACACTAAGGACTGTAGGGAAGAAATTATGTAGGAGCTTGCTAGATCAGAGGTATAAAGAGGAGTCAGTGGCAAGCTGTGAGAGGGCCTCTGAAAGAGGAAGTTCTGTCTCTCTTACTGTTGCTCAGTTCATGGAGGAAACAGGTTCAGATAGAGTACAGGCCTGGATTCGGAGCAAAGAAGAAGTGGGAAACTGTCCTTGTTGGATGCTTTGAAAGTTAAGAACTACATGATGTTTTCTTCTGGATGGAGCAAGCCATTTTTTGTTTGCCATTTTCCCAAACAGGTTGAAGAAAACCCCGGATCTGATACCCCATACAGTGGTCCAGGGCAGAGGTGTTCTGGGCAGTGAGAGTTGGTTAGAGTGACAGTAGACAGGATGAAGAAAGATTATATGGCAATGGAGAATTGACTAGAACCTTCAACCCTTTATTTTGATTTTTTTTTAAAGTAGAGTTTTTGTAAAGAAAATGTAATATTATTTTGGATATTAGATAAAATCTGTTGAAACACATTTGGTTTTTAAGGAGGAATTCAGATATGACAGGGATCAGCCCAAATCAGTAGCTAGCTAGCTAGCTAAACAGAATTCATTTTAAACAATTTGAGGAGATTTGTTTGGGGATTAATTTACATTCTTTAACTCTGGGGCATGAAAGGAATAATCTGCTGATATGGTTTAGAGATTCCATATTACAACAGTTAAGTGTGTAAACCAGCAGCTGCTAGCCAGTTTGCACACAAATCTGTCATTTTGTTATGCTTGATGGAGGCCTTATTTCAACTACTTATATTAATATGCACAGCAAACCATAGATTTTGGCAAGTGCCAGAACAAAAAGTAGCCAGTAGTGGTGGCCTGCTGCAATTATAGTGTTGTATGCATTTTTAAGCACTTTCTCGCTTTTGGAGATTACTGACAAACAAAAGGTTTCCATAGAAGGAACCTTGACATACAACCTGTGGAACTCTTAGTCCGAGTTTCAAAAGTATCAAAATGTTGTTCAGAAATCTAGCAGCATAATTTTAAAGGCTTTTGAAATACATGGCTTTTGTGCTCCTCACCTTTCATTTTTTGTTTTGCTTTTGCTTAACCTGATTGTGAAGCTGATAGCATTTGACTGAAGTGTGTCTGATATTTCTGATACTAGTATAAAGGTAGTGATCAGAATGTTTGCAGGATGAAGAATCCAGCATTTGGTCTCATCTCTGTTTTGTGAAGAGACAGAAATGATTTCATTAGGGACATCTTTTGCCGTGAAAAAGTACATATAAAGGAGAATGGACAGGGAGTGGATTTCTGGGAAGAGGAAATAAACCATACACCTTAATGTCAGGACTACCATCAATGCAGACATGGATGGGGGAATGGTTATTCACCTGTGTGGAGTGTAAGGGTTCAAGAGAACATTGCACTATACCCTGAAGACAAAAAGAAGCTTGTGCATAGCATCTACTTCAATGTTCAGCTTTCGTTCCCACCCAACACTGGCAGCAGGATGGGCTCACATGCAGTGTTGTCTTTTATTCCCCCAGCCCAAACACATACTTGAACTCTTTCTGCTAGTCTGAGCAAACAGAAAGAAAGTAAATGCTGAAGACTTAACATATGCGCCAAAAGGGATGCAGATGTTCTTATGTCTAAAGCTCAGATCTGGGAGTCTGTAGACCAGGATTCTATTCCTGGCTTTGCCATGCTCTTCATATGGAAAGAACAACATTTTCTTACCCCATAGGTGTGTTGACTTCATTTATTGATGCCTGTAAAGGGCTTTGGGATCCTTAGATGATATTCACTTATAAGTGCTCAGCATTAATATTATGAATTGCCATGCAACTTAGGATATTTTCCAAGGGGAGCAAGCCATGTACAGTGATTAATTGCATGATTACATTTCTCAGGCCAAGTTTGTGCTTTGTTGAGATTCTATTGTTGCAGAAAAATGGCTATGCCAAAAGTTCATTTCCTTTACTGCCTTTTCTTCTGCTCTGGCCCCCCACCCCCACCCCCAAATCCTGTTCTTGGACAAGTAATGAGCCTTTGCTCTCTTACGTCCTGGGCTATGGTTAGGACCATATGGCCCTTAATTTTTAGCTTGCTTCAACAGTCCATGGAGGTTTCTATGGCAGAATGGCAAATTTGTAACTGCAGAATTACAGAAAGCTGGGGTCTTGCCAATAGCACTGCCTAAATGGTAAAGGATTATAGTGTTGTACAGAAAAATCTCTGCTCACATGTAGTACTTGTCACTTCCACAAAAGTACGACATATGTTCAGAATCTTCTGGGAGATTCAATTAGAAAATCCATTGCTATAATCAATGATCCGGGTTCTATTCCCAGTTACATCAAATCTGTTGACTTCAATGGAGTTTGTTTGGATTTAAAACCATTTAAAAATCAGGTTTCAGAGTAGCAGCCGTGTTAGTCTGTATTCGCAAAAAGAAAAGGAGTACTTGTGGCACCTTAGAGACTAACAAATTTATTAGAGCATAAGCTTTCGTGAGCTACAGCTCACAAATGCATCCGATGAAGTGAGCTGTAGCTCACGAAAGCTTATGCTCTAATAAATTTGTTAGTCTCTAAGGTGCCACAAGTACTCCTTTTTTTTAAAAAAAAAATCAGAATCTGATCTAATAGCTTTCTCTAATTTTTGCAGAATGTTTTATACCCTAGAAGTCTAACGGATGGCGAAAAATGTAGGATACATACAAATTTGTTGCACATCAGTATGAAGTGTATTATAAATGTTTCCACTGACACAAAAACATTGTCATGTCAAAAATAAGTTTTTTGAGGCATATTCGGCTAAATCTGGTAGACGATAAATGTGATGGAATCCTTCATTTTATAGATGTGTGTCAGAGCTGCAAACTTGTGATTATAAAAGTGTTTGATTACTTCGGGCATCGGTACATCAGCTTCACTAATAATGTTGCTCTTATCACAGAATCTCTGCAATCTTATTTTCCCAATGAGGTCAATGCCTACATGCTGTCAGGAAAGGAGATTTTCAACATAGTAACTGAAACTTTCAGCAAAAGCTTTGAAAAGTTGATTGAAAGGGACTAAGTGGTGCAGTAGGATGGTTCACTAGCCTTTCCTTTCTGGAGACCTAACGTCATCTTCTGACTTGGGTCACAAGTGAAAGAATTAAATTATCTCATCTGTGTCCCTATTTGTGCACACCACAATATTACTGCACAATGCGGAATGGTAGGCAAAAGAGACCCAAGTATGTAGCATGTTAACACTGAGATGATTTGGTAATGCTGTTTGGGAAAGCATATGTAGCACGTGCCTGTGTGGTGCTCATTCAATTAGTGCTTCAGTTCTTAAAATCAGATTCCAATCTCTTTTGCACCAGTGTAAATTAAATCAGAATGTGGCCCAGTAATACAAATCCACTCAATTGTTACTTAAAGTAATATTTCATTTAATACTAAGAGAGAAGTCACCATGAATGCAATTCCTTATGCAAAGAAACTGAATCCTGCTAAGCTTTTAATTGTATTGCAAAGGAATGAAACTACACAGCACTTCCTTTGCTAGAGAATTTTCCTGCATGGAAGCTGCAATTATAATGTGAAGTTTTGGATTGCAAAGCATCTGCCTCTGGCAACATAGACTTCAATACCTTTCATACAGACAGGTACTATCAAACTAACTCTGTTACTGAAAATTGACAAAACTTGCAATTATGTCATCACTAACTCTGTAAAAGCAAAGCAGAGGAACAGTATTTATAAGATTGTGTTTGGTGCCAGATGGCACTCCATGCCAGAAAAAAAATCTATTTAAGCCCCTGAGTTCTTGCATTATAACCAGCAGATTGTGAGCCAGAGTAAAACACCGAAAGATGTAATTAAACTGACCTTGCCTGCAGAAATTGATTCAAAATCACAGGATGAAACTATTGATGTTTTAACTTGGGCAGGCCATTGCTTTTTTTTTCTTTTCTCATCTGTTTTTTTAAAATAATCTGTCTAGCACAAGTTGTATCAATGATTGATAAGAGGAACTACCATTAAACTAGCTTTGGAATGTGAATGATTGGTGAACCTGGAAAATATGTCATTTTAATCAATAGAAAAATGCTCTACAACACTGCTTCTCACTGCTATATCCTCAAAGTTCTAGAAGGAAGCTGCTTTGGATTGTAAATCACAAAATAGACCAGTATTTGCTTTCACATTTACATGTCAACAGCCATACCGCCTCAGGCTTTTGATTTGGAGTCGGATTTCAGAAACCAAGCAGGTTTCAGAGTAGCAGCCGTGTTAGTCTGTATTCGCAAAAAGAAAAGGAGTACCCGTGGCACCTTAGAGACTAACAAATTTATTAGAGCATAAGCTTTCGTGAGCTACAGCTCACTTCATCGGATGCATTTGGTGGAAAAAGCAGAGGAGAGATGTATATAAATCTCTCCTCTGCTTTTTCCACCAAATGCATCCGATGAAGTGAGCTGTAGCTCACGAAAGCTTATGCTCTTAATAAATTTGTTAGTCTCTAAGGTGCCACAGGTACTCCTTTTCTTTTTGAGAAACCAAGCAGGGACTGTTCAGTATTTGAATGGAAAACTTTTCTAGGAAACCTAGGGGCTTTGGAAATGGCATTATTGATTCAGTTGGTAGCACCTTCCTCTGAATCAGGACTGAATATGGGAGATTGTTGCTGGAGGTGTCTTTTTTGGATGAGATGTACAATTGCAGCCTTAATTTAAAATCCTTTGGCTTTTTTTTTAAATATATATATAAACAGTAGATGGGCATGAGCCCCAGTGTCCTAGTTAATTCAGCATTTCAGTGATAGGTGAATTAAGCGATCCCCTCTTTGCTGAGCTTCTGGATGCAATGTGACTGTCCCATTAGAATTTAAATCCACTTAGATTGTACATTATACACAGTAAAGTGTTTTCATTTACATTTCTGTGAGTAGGTTGCTAAAATCTTCTGCAAACAGAAAAAATAAAAAACTGTGATATTGAAAAGTGCCTGATAAATCTGACACTTGGACAGTAGTGCTACTTTTCAACCCAAACCAGCTCAAATGAAATACATGATGACATTGCCTCAATCCTATTTCCTTGTTCATTCCTTCTGTGAGTTTAGTTTCCAAAAGTTATCTGTGTCTGTTTCCTTCCAGGAAGAATGCTGTGGAGAAGAGTGATAGCGATATCATTCATTTACAATAAGTCTGAAAACACTGCCTTTAGACTTTCAGAGATTGCAGCTCCCTGAGAGTACCCTGGTGCATTGATTATAGGAGTAATAAAAACAAATGCCTTCAAAATAAAATGAAGATAATTGAAAACAGTCTCAGACCCCTGAAAATTGTGCAACATATCAACTAGCCACTAGTCTGAAGATCAGTGAGCAAAGACAGATGTGTACTATGGCATGCGACTCTCAGACCCTTCAAAATAAAATTTTAAGAGCTGTGTGGGCTGTTAAAGATATTTCCTGTTGAGGGTAAGTTTTACCCAGACTATATGTCTACACTGCTTAGAAATAATATTTCCTGACACTAAGAAATCACCAAAAAGCTTGTTTCACTACTCTAACTAATTTCTTGCCTTACAATGACTCTACAGTCTCCTCCCACTTTGTAGTTTATCGCCTCTCCATTCACCCATTTGCCCCTTCTTCTGACCTTTTCTTCTCCCCTTCTTCTACTGGTGCCCAATGAATGATACAAAAATGAGAGGTGAGAAGAGGTATCAGGGCAAACGCTCGGCTTGTGTAAATTGTCATAGTGCCATTGAAATCACTCATGATTAACTTGGAAGTGCCATTCAGTCAATGGAAGTTAATGAAGCTATGATTATTTAGAACACCTGAAGTCCTATCCCACAGAAGTTAACAATATTTTAAAACCTGTTACCTACATTTTGGTACCTAACAAAGGTGCACTGATTGAGCACCTGGTGATATCACATAATCTTGGCATTTTAAGTCATATTCTTTACTTATGTTATCTATGCAAGATTGTCTTGAACTGGATTTATATTTAAAATATGTATATTTTTCAAATTAAAGAAAAGTAGATCCAGAGTTTCAATAATAAGGGTAACTACAACCAGTCAGCTATTTGAGCATACAGATATTGAGACAGATTCCTTTGCCATGCAATATATACCTTTTATGCTACCTTCACTGAAAGTTAGTGGAGGCCATCCTTTTTTATCATTCATTTAGAGCATCACCAGGCCAAAGACTGATCTTAGGAGAGCAAGAATAACTCTTAAAAAAGAAATATCTTTAAGAATCACAATATAAAGTGAAAAAAGAAATAATTGATGAATACCACTGGCAATAAAATCTTTGTATCTAATCAATAATTTACTACTTGGTTCACTTTTATATATTATGGTATAGATATTTTGACTTTCAGAATGATTTGGGCCAGTCATTTAGGTCAATATATTCAGGAACATTGTTTGTTTTATTTTAATTATTTTACTATAAATGATCATGATAACATATTAAAATGTCTATTAAATTGTTTTAGAATCTAGACAAAAGATACAGTATAATTAAATATATATAAGCAACCTTGAGATCTCTGTATCTTGACTAAGGAACAAATAAAATTAATAAACTCCTCAACATCTTTTATCCAGTATTAAGTAGTTCAGCATTTTACAGTACAGCAATGAGCAAATAAATAGACCACACAAGAGGACAGCAATATTTACAAAAGTCCAGACAAAGATTGCAACATATCAATCACTAGCCATGTCATTGTCATTGTGGGCCAACTGTTTTACCTTGTCCAACAGTATTTCTCCTTTCCTTCAAATTTTTAATTAATAAACAATAAGAAAATAAATAACAGTAACACTTTTTATTTATGTGGCATCCAATCCCTAAGAGCCTCTGGATATTTGTCAAATTAATAAAAGGCAAGATTGGTCAGTAAATTCCTGAAACAATGTGTAAAAAGGGAGAAAGAGAACAAGGATAAATCAAACCTCTCTTCCTGCCCATCATTTTGCACACAGTCTGATCCATGGACTTGCACATCAGTTGGCTTTGGATCCATACTTCTGAATCTACATTTCTTTTAGTCCTGCTTTTCGATATATGATTTCAACTCACTTTAATGGGAGTTCTGAGCATGGAGCATGTGCAAGATTGAGTGCTTTATTTGGACAAATGTGATGAAATGATCTCCTCTGTCATGGTGTTATGGTGATTAATGGATATGCTGCTAAAATTTTTCATAAACTTTAGTGTGCCATTTTATACTGCTGGTCTAATTCATGTCCTCAGACTCATATTTTTAATTTTTTTTATCCTTTATCCCTTCCTTCCCCTCTCCTTGTCCCTCAGTTCTCAGTTATCTTAACTGAATTCAAATTCAGTCAGTTTTATCACTTTTTCTTCTTTCTCATCCCATCAATTCCTAATTCCTCCCCTCTGCCCTATTGCCTTGTGCTGTACTTATCAATCTGTAGTGATCTCATCTTTGTTTTTCTCACTGTAATATCTATAATTTAGTCCCTATGCTGGTTTCTCCACTTTTGGATTACTTCTCCTGTTTCAAAGAAGTTTATCTTAACACCTTCCTTCCTATTGTTAATGTACTACACTAACTGTAGCACCTTAGAGACTAACAAATTTATTAGAGCATAAGCTTTCGTGAGCTACAGCTCACTTCATCGGATGCATCCGATGAAGTGAGCTGTAGCTCACGAAAGCTTATGCTCTAATAAATTTGTTAGTCTCTAAGGTGCCACAAGTACTCCTTTTCTTTTTACACTAACTGTGTAATCCAAAATAAACTAACTTCATATAGTATGTTCAAGAACATTTATTAAACTTGCCAGGTATATAAAACAACATTTAACACTGAGTCTGTAGACTAATCTATGCGTAAAGGTGTAACTATACCATAGATCACTATAATAGCACTTATAGAAAGAAGAAATCATTTTTGTTTTATAATACTATTGATTTTTATGCTTGGCTGAAACTGCAGGAAGATTATACACTTTCTTTCAAGCTGTTAATCCCCTGCGTCTTTCTTGACTATCCCTGTTCCAGCAGTGGTTGTGGTTGTGCTGCCGTTATTTCAAGAGACAAATTCAATGTTTTTTTCCCCCTTTTTAAAAGGCACCTTTTCTTTCAGCTTTCCCTTTCTAACAAATGTAAATTAGCTGTCAATTACCAGACAATTCAATGAGCTTTGGACCAGGCCCTGACTGTTTAAATCTCTTTCTTAATAAATTTTCTGATTATTGTTCCACAACTGGGTTTTTTTTCCTGCCAATATTTTTCACTAGTGGTTTTAATATTAATGAGCATTAATTTCTTGATTTCTTTATTTCTAATGTTCTTTCTCCCTTATTCAGTCATTTTTGTCACACTTATGTCTATAAGCATCATTAAACTCTGAGGCAATAGTCTTGATCTTGCTGACCCCTTTTCTGACAAGAGAGGTGACCTTTATGGGATGCAAGTCAAGTACAGTCTGGTTATGATAGCATTTTTTTTTAGTAACATCCATATTCACAAAAGCTATTATTTATTTAAGAAAGTGCATTGCAATCATACAATGTGTATTTTGAATAATATAGATAAACACATGGTAAGGCAAAATGCAGAAGTTTTATCTAAACACAATCTCTCAATACAGCTATATACATCTCATCCATCAGAAAAATTCATAACAATCAACCCCCTCATTCACTGCATACAGTGACAGTACCCCCCGTCCGCCTAACTTTTCACTGTGTGATGTGACAGGATCTCATGTACTGTAAGCATTACTGTACAAAAATATTCATAAATTTACTATTCTCCCTCTCTTTGGCCCATGCCAGTCCCTAATGTAGGGCACAGAGCACCTTGTATTTCTGTTGCCCGGGTGCATTCTGCTCTAGCTATGTATGATAGGTATGAAGTGAACTGTAGCTCACGAAAGCTTATGCTCAAATAAATTTGTTAGTCTCTAAGATGCCACAAGTACTCCTTTTCTTTCTGGCTGAGTGTGCTGGTTCAGCAATCCATTACGGTCCTAGCTCCATTCACCGGCAAATGGCTCACCCTTGGCTTCACACAAATTACAAAGAGCACGGTAAGCCACAATAACACAGACAGCACTGATGACACAGGCAACCAAACGTGTCTGTAAACAGAGCCAGGGGGGATTTCAGTGAAATGCACATTTAACCACCATTCTGCACCTGCTGAAAATGTAATTGAACCTTCTTTTGCCAGGCCCTCTGAGACCAGGATATGGTTTCATAAGCCATGCAAAAGGGGGTATGTGGGGTCACCCGGGATAATTGTGGGGATGGTAATTCCATTTATGACAATGTCATTTGATGGGAATAGTTTCCCAGCCTCTCCATTAAAGTCACCTCCAAATCATCAGAAAACCCTGGCATCAAGAACTTTTCCAGTGTGTCGGCCAGGGGCTCTAGGCGGTCAAGCCTGGTGGTTGGAGCGGTGTTCGAGATCAGGTGCCAAGCGTCGAAGAGGACATAGAGTAGGGCCTGGGCTGTGGGTCCAAATCAGATAGTCAGAGTCCGGAAACAAGCTAACGGTAAAAGCTGGGCTGGAGTCAGCTCAAGGGTCTGGGAGTCAGAGGGTGGGTGCGGGACCTTACTTATGTAAACTGCCATTGAAGTATCCTTGCCTATGGACCTCAGACAGAGACCTTAGTTTTCAAATTCATTCATGAGCTCATACTCATATGTTTTGACTGTATTGTTCTTCACATTTTATTCATTTTGCTCAAGATTGATTCTCCTTACTATGCCCTTTCTCATTGCACTGTTAAAGTTAAATCTCTTAGCTATTTAGTACATACTGTTTCATCTTTGTCTTTCTGTCAGTCTGTAACCTATTAACTGACCCATTTTCAGCTCTCTATTAAAAACTTATATTTCCTTAGCACATTTTTATTGTAATTCATTTTTAATTAGATTTATATTTCTAGATACTATCATTTTTATTAACTGTTGTACATTGTTCTGGCATACGTTTTGTATAACAAGATGGCACATTTTATTTCCTCTATTTCCCTTTGAATACTGTCTTTCAACTATAACAACCAGTCTAGCTTTAAGAACATTTCTGCAAGTGAAGCCCATTAAAAACATTTCTCTTTAGTCTGTACAAGACATTCCATAAGAAACAAGCCCAGATTAAAAAGAGAGTGGGGGAATCCAACTATTAAAAGATAGAGCGCTTTGTGGTAGAAATTTCTATTGTTAACTTTCTAAGCCAAGTTCTGCATTTCATTACTCTGATGAAAAGAGTAGTTTTCAGAGTCAACAACTCTTTCTTCACTTCTTCCAGTCTGACTTAATTTTAATGAGACCAATATTTGTGTTTATTTCATACTGTCGAAAGGTAGCAAAGTCCAATAAAGAGAAGTTGTTTTTCATCCTTTAGAAAATTCATCTCAGTGGCAGGAAACTCTCAATTAGCTTTGTAGAAAAACTTGTCAATAAATTGATATGAAATCAAGTGTATGAATCCTTCCACTCATGCTCTAGATCAAGCCTTTAAAAATGAAATGTTCTGTAAACACACAATAGTAGATCTTCCAACAACTTTCAAATATTTGTATTTATTTCAATTTTTTGAGAGGCAAGTAAATAAGGTAAATACCTTATTTTTATTTCATAACTTCAAAGGGAGTATGGTCTAGTGGATGAAGTATAGGACTAGGTACCCCCAAAGTCTGGGGTTTTCATTTCATTTCTGAAATTGACTTATTCTATGACCCTTACTCAGGTGAGCAGTATTTTACTCTGCAAGCAATCCCAGTGATTTCAACCTGACCCTTGATCTTACTCTGTCTTATTTCCCCGATCTTTATAGCAGAGATAATAGCATATAAATATTCACCCCACAAGGGCACTGAGAGATTAATTAGTTAATGGCCTTAATGCATCCCCTTGCTGACCCAGGGGATACAATTTTCATTCCCTATGCCTATCGGAATAGAAGTACCGGAGTGTAGATTCATAATGGGAAGGGCAACCACCTCATAAATTCTAAGTATTATTATTAATTATTATTATAGAAAATCAATCTTGGGACAATTAAATTTTGATTTTCTGAAATTTACTTTGTGGAAAGTCTTTGTGTTCAATTCTGAGAGACTTGGGACTCGAATTATAGTTGAAATCTCTGAATCTTTGGGGCAGTACTGCAACAATTAAGAAGCTAACCCCTTAAATTAGCCTTTGGGCAAACTAACAAATTTATTTGAGCATAAGCTTAAGTGAGCTGTAGCTCACGAAAACTTATGCTCAAATAAATTGGTTAGTTTCTAAGGTGCCACAAGTACTCCTTTTTTTTTTTTGCGAATACAGACTAACACGGCTGCTACTCTGAAACCAGCTATTAGAACAGTCTTCTTGATAAGGTTTCACTGTCTGGTTCACAGGGTTGCTGCTTTGGCAAATAAATCCTATTAAAATTTTTGTTATGTTAAGATTGTAGAAATATAGCTAGAGCTTTAGCTTTAACATGACTTGTGCTAAAATGAGAAAATATTGCCCAAAGGCTAATTTAAGGGGTTAGCTTCTTAATTGTTGCAGTACTGCCCCAAAGATTCAGAGATTTCAACTATAATTCAAGTCCCAAGTCTCTCAGAATTGAACACAAGTACTCCTTTTGTTCTAATAGCTGTTTGTTACTCCCTTCTGTTAAAAAGAGGATGCAAAACTATTCTGATGCTCTCCTCTGGGAATCCAGAACTGTAAGCCACTGTGTTATCTCTCTGCTTCAGCTAATGAAAGTTTTGCTGGGGCTTAAATTGTGAATCAGCCCCCTACCACATCATTCTGTCTGCCACACCAGCAAAATCCTCAAGACTCTGCCAGTCTCAACCTTGCCTCACAGGTAACAGTCACTGAATCCTATTCCCAAGGTCCCCAGAGACATCTTGCTGAAGGGTCCAGCCACTCTCACTGGGCACTCACAGAAATCATTAAGTTTTCTGCTACCAGACAGATAGGGCACACATCAGTCAGCTGGGTTACCCAAGAACTCACTCTTTACTTCAATATAACAGCACTGGGGTGGTTTACAGTAAAATTAAGAATACGTTTATGAATAAAGAACAGAAATGTAAGTGATACTAAGCAAAAGAAAGACAGGTATGGTTACAAACAAAACAAAAATAACACGCTTTCAAGTGCCTAAAATGTAATTCTAGCAAGCTATGTCTTTGTCTACACAGCTTTTTCGCTTACCTCAAGCTAATAGCATCTCCAGCAACTCCTGGTAGAGGATCTTAATGGAGGCAGAGGGTCCTGTCCCCTTTGTTCCCTAATTGATGGATAACTCGAATATCGTTTGCTCCCTTTATATTTCCCAAAATCTATTGTTTTTACCTCAAGAGCAAGAAAGACCTGCTGGGGGTGCAAACTCTGTCTCCTGGTGTCCTAACTAAGTGGCTGTTTGTTATTTTGATGGCTTTGTTTACACTATATGTAAATGTACTTTCATTGACCTCTGCCTGTAATCAAGCCAGTCAGACAGCTAAATCCACATTCCTTTGTCTAAGGCAGGCTTGATTTATTCACTATGTCCAAAATACATTTTAAGAACATATTTTCAGCACACATACATAACTCTTTATACACAACCCATATATATCCCTGACCAGTGTGTTGCCAGTTTACCTGAGACCTTACAAGTTACCTTTTGGATAAATATTACTTGTGTTGGGTGCAGTGAATGTATTAGGCCTGATATGAGTTACAATATTGTGGGCCCTCTGACAGTTAGCGTTGAGGTCTGTTAGGATCACAACTAACAACAAACCCAATAGTCTTCAATGTAAAAATTAGTTCAGACTGAGCCCCAATCTTGCATACACCAATCCACATGCTTAATTTTATGCAAGGGGTAATCCCGTGAACTAATCATATGTGTAACACGAAGCACATAAGTGGTGCAGGATCAGTACAATCTTCTACAATGCTCCACTAACTGAATATAGGCAAAAGAAATTAACAGAAAAATCTACATGTATTACAATGTTTATATTTTGAACTGGAGCCATTCTTATTAAACTGAGTACACAACTTGCAATAAGTTCTTAAACAAAGACATAAGGTTAAGATACGAAATATCTGCTTTCCAAATTTCAAGACTGTAGTATTTTTAAAAGTACACAGATTCACATGTTACTAATTTGAAACAGTCTAAATAATTTTATAAAATAGTTTTTATAAAATATTTCATCAGACTGTAAAACTTGAAAGGATAAATAAACCTAAACTGTAGCTTGGCTTCATTTTTTATAAGTGTGTAACATTGGAAGTGTTGATTTATTTATTTTTGCAGGTTGGACACATTAAAATTGGAAAAAAAGAGATATTGTCATCTTTAAATCTGTTCAAGTGCAATAGCAAAAAAAAAACAAACAGCTGCTGTTGTGGATCACAGTTACCATAGCAATATATTTCCATAGTCACTTCCAGATTCATTTATATTAATCACAGCTTTATTTAACAGAATACAAAAGTCACCATTGCACTAATGTGGTTTATTATATTAAGACTTTTACAATTTATAGTAAGATGAGTAAAACTTTTTATTTAAGAGAAGGTTTAGTTCCACAGCTGGACACAATCTAGTAAAAAACACAGGGTTAGACTGAGCTCCTCATTCTCGAGAGTGGTTACTATGTGACAGATTTCAGAGTGGTAGCCGAGTTAGTCTGTATCAGCAGAAAGAATGAGGAGTAGGAAAGCTTATGCTCAAATAAAATTGTTAGTCTCTAAGGTGCCAAAAGTACTCCTCGTCTCTCTGTTACTATGTGAGTAGCCCATTGAAGTCAACAGGAACTTGCATAAACAAATGTTACCCAGGGAAAGCAAGAGCACCACAATCTTGCTCATAATTTTTGTTGACCATATACATTTTGGTATACAGCACATATGGAATTAAGTTATTTTAACAGGCCATTTTATAACTAAATAAAATAAAATGCACTGAAAGTAGTAATAACTTTAGATAATGAAGATATCTTTAAAGCATTTCTGAAAGCTTCCATCTGCAGAAAAATATTTTCTAAGTATTTGTTGCCTAATGTGAAATGTTAGTAACACCCATAACAACCTATTATTGCTAATGTTCCAAAAACAAAACCTCTTTCTTTCAAACAAAAGTTAAGGTTGCGAAGTGACAACAATTTACTTACTTCTCACAGTCTACAAAACCCAAGCACTTCAAAACAAGGAAATAATTAGTTAAGGACATAAATCTCACACAGCCCTCATAATAAACAAACACATTGGCCTGGGTCATCGCCAACATCTCGTGCAGAAGTGGGGGTCAGCTGCCTCGATGGTATTGTTCTCTCTTCTCTGGATCCCATGAAGGCCTTTCTCCAGGCCTGGGGTTTTCATTGTCCAAAAGAGTGGAAACTGGGTGAGCTTGGGAAAAGTGGGCAAGAGTATAGAGTCTCCTCTGGCCCAATGAAACTTATTTGGAAATGATAATACAGTCTGAACCATGGACCCAAATGATCTCCTCCTGGTTGTCCCAGGACCAGCCACGGGCAGGGAATCTCCATTGTCTCCACTAACTCCACACTGATGAGGAGCCAGCAGAGGGGAGGCAGTGCTGGAGCCACAGCTGGTATCCTTAACCGATTAATGCGGTAAGCTACAAAAAGAGGATTGGTGCAGAAATCTCTGGTCCTTTTCCTGACTCTTGTGGATGACCTGGCCCTTTATTCTTTTCAAGGATAAAGAAAGCTCAAGAGTCTTAGAAACCAGTTCTGCAACCCCCATTCATGATCAGTAGCACTTAGCTTACAAAAATCATGCCACTGACTTCAACATGACCAAAAGCTGCAGAACCAGGGCCTTAATTCTGACCCATCAATAATTGTATTTTATTCTTTTAATATATTATTTTGTTTTCTTGGTTTTGGTATTTAAACATTTTCTTTTAAGAGATATTGGTACGCAGGAGATATCAGATAATATAATTATCATATGACAATAGACATTTTTGGTAAAGTATTTGTAATTTCTGTTTCTTGAGAAAAATATTGTACAGGTATATGCAATTTAACATGAAAAGTGCATATTGTTATTGATTTAGGCTAATTATCTGTGTTTGTGGACTGGCATTTAAAGCTGATCTATGTGTGTCATGTTTACATCTGTAATTTGTGTTTCTTTCTCAGAAAGTTTTTGTGTTATGTTTTTACTGTGAGATTTAATTTAAGTTAAGACTGTCCTACCATGGTGGTGGAAATTCCACAAATTTTGTTACTAAGGTAGGGTGTAAAAAACACTGCTATAAATTATAAATCATGCCGGGGGGGGGGGGGGAATAAGATTACCATCTAATGATGCTCCAGAGCAAACATGCCCAACAAACTTACAACAGGGCCTACACATTTTCCTACCAACCATAAAAAACAGGGCCCTGCACCTGAAAAGGAATCACTGTAGAGTATAGACCCTATCAATAGGCATGGTCCATCTGCATGAATCACTTTGCAAGAACTGGAGCCCAGGAAAACTCACAAAGGATTCAATCCAACTTCCATTTAAGTTGATAAAAAGCCTTCTGTTGATTCCAATGGGAGTTTGATCTGGCCCTTAGTTCTTTAATGCCATCTGGAAAGAAAAGAACTGGATAACTTTCAGCAACCAATAATCTCCTAAGAAAATGGCAATCAATGGAAAATAAAATCTGCAGCTTGATAAGTGAGTGGGGGGACAGAGATAAAATAAAAGACTCCAGACTCACGCAGTAGACAATGATATATTTAGCTAAACGGGCATTATCAAGTGCCGTAAAATACATGTTTGTAGAACTAAACGTAGAAAATCACAGACAAAAGTGTAAGAATTGCTGGCATTGAAACAAAAGACCCTGAAGATTTTATGGTAAAATTATTGCATAATGTTTTGAATATGAAGGCAAAGAAACTATTTTCACTGAAAAATATTACAGAATTCCCACCAGAAACTAATTAAATAGATCTCATCCAACAACATAATCATTCAGAATTTATTGGCATTGAAAGAAAAAAAAATCTACATGCAACCTAAATAAAGAGAGACATTGACTTTTGGGGAGAGTGGGGGAAATCTTCCTTAATCTAAGCTTGAGGATGCAAGGAAAAAGAAAGGAGAACTTAAAAAATGCTTTAATGTTTGCTATCCAACAGCAGTGATATAGCTGTGCTATATCCAGCAAAGTTATGTATCCTACATAAAAATAAAGCACATTTGCTGAGATGGATGCTGGTTCTGCAAAACAACTTCTAACAAAAATCAGCTCTATTCAAAATGCATGACACTCAGACAGCAATTAAGAGTAAAAAATGTTTCGAGGAATCGTGCCAAACTGCTATGATCAAAATGCTACTGTGACAGTAATGCTATGCTATGCTGCTTAATATACAGTATGTTGATTCCATAAAATTCAATTAAAATAGGGAATAAATTATTATTTAAGGAAAAGAGGAATGTTGCCTCCTGTTTGCTCCATCTTTTCATTTGTCCTACAGCCAGGGATATAATTACATGAAAATTAAAACATCAAGCCAACATAACCATTCATTGGCAAAAGAGATGCATCTCTTGATTCATCCATCTCCCAAATGTGGCTGCACACAGAAAGCGTTTTGGGTGGCACTTCCAGGGCCACATGCTAACTTCACTATGCAATATGGTAAGTTACAAAACATGGCAGAATAAGTCCCAAACCTGCTGTGGGTGGAAGGGAGCACAGACGCTCTGTGGCATGCCCTCAGATAACAGGAAGGGTCCACTACTTGCATTCCATGCGAATGTGGGGTCTATGGTGAAGAGACCTGGATGTAGAAAGGAGAAGAACCTGGGAACAATTGCTCTTTTTGGCACGTTTCTCAATTAGAAATTTGCACAGAAGTTACTACTGAAGTAGCAGTAAATCCCCCTCTGAGAAGGGCGTGTGTGTCTGTGATGGCTCCTAGGGGAATAGTTTTTAGGGATTGGGTCTCTGGACTCATGTCTCCCAGTATCTGCATGGATCTTGGAATATCTGACAATTTTGGGAGCTGCCCATTCTGCACAACACAAAGACTATCCTGTCATAAAAAACTGGAGCATATGGCCTCTAGTTGTCCATTAAAAAGCTTATTATTCTGTCATAATTCTTGTCAAATTTTCAGTCTGTAACTGGACAAAATATGAAAAATGCACTGAGAAAAGGATCGTATTTTCCATGATGAAGATTGATGTGATCTAGGTAATTTTAATCATGTTTTATGTCTAAGTACATTTTGAAAGAATTTTAATATTAACATGTAATGTAACCTTTCATTCTTTTCTTTCTTTTTTCTTTCTGTTATGCAAACTAACATGAGTTTGAAAACAGACATAAATAAAGCTGAGCATTAAAAAAATCTCACATTATATATGATCAAATTTGGGTCTTTGAAAACTAGCATGGAAAGTGCTTCTTTACATTTGCATGCAGTGGACCACATTTTAGGCCAGATTCCAATATCATTACTCACTACTCTGAAACCTGAGTACAAGTGGTTTCTATGGGACTACTTGTGGAGCAAGATACTGTTTAAAGTAAATAAGTTTGGCGTAATATGTTTTTTTGTATGAAGAGTGAGTTTCCTGGAGCAATTCCTCTCCCAACCCTATTTCCAATTCCCAGTACTGTATTTGGTTCTCAAAATATTTAATTCTGAAGACCACCAGGAAAAGTTCCATGGCCCATATTTGAAAACCACTTCTATAAGAAATACTAGGAAACACAGTTGCCAACTTTCATGCGGTAAATAAACACTCCAACTTTCACAATAAGTCAAAAATCAAGCTAATCCCATTTCTAAACAAGGCCAAAACAAGTCAATCTCTAAAACCCCCAAAATTCTATGTGACTAGATCCCCCCGGCGTGCAGTCTGGTGTGGTGGTGGGCCTGCTGTGCACCTCTCTGACTCTCTGACTCTCTCCATGGCTTGCCCCAGATTGCAGGGAGCAAATAAAAAAAAAGAAGCAACAAGGAACAAGCTACAAGCCAAACAAGCTACAAGCCAAAAAAGCAACAAGCCAAAAACTAGCCAACAAGCAATTCAAAACCCAATTAAGCCAAAAAGAAGGCCAATTTCTGCAGTTTTTCCGCCAGTTTGGCATGTCTGCTAGGAAATGCCTACTTTTAGGTAAACCCTACATAGCATCTGACTGAAATTATAAAAGTGTTCCTTGAGATGAAGAATTATAGGACAAATTTTCAAAACAGAAAACATGTTAAGTCCTCTTTATCTTGCACTACTGCTGTCACTCTCAACAAATATAATGAATAGCTTCAGATCAGCTCTAGATGATAGGTTGTGAATAAAGTGAGTTTTTCAATAAGCAGTGAGTTAAAGCAGATGTCTTGTGGAAGAATTGAAGATGAAATCTTAGAACAGTTTGAGGTAAGAACTAAATTTCAGCAGGACTGTATTTTGCCATTTAACTTGTTCTAGATTTATATTAAATATTAATTATTTATGTATGCCAGTATTGTGGCAGGTCAACTCACTTGTCAATATAACTTGTTCAGACATTATTAGGAAATGTCTCATGAACACAAAACAGACATCAGTAAACCAGTAGGTTGGTCTACAATTAAGGGGGGATAAGATATGAAGATGATTTTTCCCTTCTTGATATATCAGTTACAGCTTATCACAGGGTGTAATTTATTGGAGGTGGGCTTTGGTATCATACTAATGAAAACTGATATGCCTGGAAAGAAGCAACAACATGAGCAACAAATCAAACTGTCCTTTGTACCTGTTCCTAATAAAGGAAGTAATCACAGAGGCAAAACTGACTGAGAGGAATTATAACTAATTCTGCAGAACCAGACACAGAAAACCCCAGAGTGAACTCCAGTTAGGATCTATAACTCCTTAGTAGGCTAAAACTGCCAGCAGATACACTAAGATCATAGAAATATCTTAAGATCATAAAAAGATCAAGATACTACATAGGCTCCTTGAAATTATTCTTCATGAATAATTTTAAGACATCAGAGAAAAGAGAAAAGATCCTCGAACTTGTGTTTCCTTGGACGAAAATCAAGGTAACTGAAACTGTGGAAGTTTAGAGAACAACTATCCCTATAATGATAGGTAACACAAATATTTTCATTGGAAAACATGAACCTCCAGAGGACCAAACAAGTAATGAAGGACACTGAAGTGAAATTTCTTTTGCTGAAAAAGCATTATTTTCTGTTATTAGAAGACATTGTACATTTACTAAAGTCCTCCAATTAAGGACTTAGCTTAAAAAATGAAAAGATTTCTAAAGGCTTATTGAATGGAGAAAATATACCCTGCTTTATATACAGAGAATAGTAAGGCACTGTGCCTGATTCTCCACTATAGCTATTTATCCCTGTCTAAAGTGAGTACAAAATGGGAGTAAAACACATTACCAAATAACAGTGCTATCGTTTTACACTAACTTTGTAAATGAATCCATAAAGTGCAAGGCAGTGGAGAATCAGGCACCTTGATTGTGACTTAAACTCCTCCTGTTCTTCTTGAGTAGAAGCTGATGAGTTATTTATCAGAATGGCCTAAACTTTTTATTTTGACCTAAAACATATATTCATATTGTGATGGGTTGGGTCACAGAAACTCCCTTGGGACTGCCACCTGATGTGCTGAGACTACCTCTGAGCCTGTGTTCCCTGCCAACTTGGGACTTCAGAACCCTGCCTTGTTGAGCCAGACACGCTAGCCTGCTACAAACACAGACCCAGGTCTGAACCATGTCCCCCAAAGCTGCAGGCTTTAACTGAAAACCACTTAGCAGGTATTCCTGCCTCCAGCACCCAGATACCCACTTCCCAATGGGATCCAACCCCCAAATAAATCCATTTTACTCTGTATAA
Source organism: Dermochelys coriacea (assembly GCF_009764565.3). Taxonomy (NCBI): domain Eukaryota; kingdom Metazoa; phylum Chordata; order Testudines; family Dermochelyidae; genus Dermochelys; species Dermochelys coriacea. Next base: position 31,826,188 of record NC_050076.1, on the reverse strand, counting down.
AGCTTATACAGGGTAAACTTATAAACTGTCCACCCTGTATAACACTAATAAAGAGATATGCACAGCTGTTTGCTCCCCCAGGTATTAGTCACTAACTCTGGGTTCAATAATAAGCAAAAGTGATTTTATTAAATATAAAAAGTAGAATTTAAGTGGTTCCAAGTAATAACAGACAGAACAAAGTAAATTACCAAGCAAAATAAAACAAAACTTGCAAGTCTAAGCCTAATACATTTAGAATCTGATTACAGATAAAATCTCATCCTCAGAAATTTTCCAATAAGCTTCTTTCACAGACTGGACTCCTTCCTAGTCTGGGCCCAATCCTTTCCCTGGTACAGTCCTTGTTCCAGCTCAGGTGGTAGCTAGGGGATTTCTCATGACTGCAGCCTTCTTTGTTCTGTTCTACCCCCTTATATAGCTTTGGAACAAGGCAGGAATCTTTTGTCTCTCTGGGTCCCTACCCATCCTTCTAAATGGAAAAGTCCCAGGTTAAGATGTATTTGTGATGGGATAACATGATTTTGGTAATTAATTGATCTTTAAATATTCATGGTAAATAGGCCTAATGGCGTGTGATGGGATATTAGATGGGTGGGATCTGAGTTACCCAGGAAAGAATTTTCTGTACTATCTGGCTGGTGAATCTTGCCCATATGCTTAGGGTTTAGCTGATCACCATATTTGGGGTCGGGAAGGAATTTTCCTCCAGGGCAAATTGGAAGAGGCCCTGGAGGTTTTTCGCCTTCCTCTGTAGCAAGGGGCACAGGTCACTTGCTGGAGGATTCTCTGTTCCTTGAAGTCTTTAAACCATGATTTGAGGACTTCAATAGCTCAGATATAGGTGAGGTTTTTCGCAGCAGTGGGTGGGTGAGATTCTGTGGCCTGCGTTGTGCAGGAGGTCAGACTAGATGATCATAATGGTCCCTTCTGACCTTAGTATCTATGAATCTATGATTCCAGTACCAGGTGACATGGTCACATGTCCTGTGAGACTCCAAGCCTTCATTTTTTCTGGCCTGCCTCACAGGAAGGCTTGCAAGTAAACAGAGCTATTTACAACTAATTGTCCTAGTTGATGGGAGCCATCAAGATTCCAAACCACCATTCATGGCCCACACTTGCATAATTATAATAGGACCTCAGAGTTATATTTCATATTTCTAGTTTCAGATACAAGACTGATACATTTATGCAAATTGGATGACCACGCTCAGTAGATTATAAGCTTTGTAACGATACCTTTCAAGAGACCTTTTGCATGAAGCATATTCCAGTTACATTACAGTCACACTTATTAGCATATTTTCATAAAATCATATGGAGTGCAACGTCACACATATACCTCAATTCCTTAAACTATATTTAGTAACTGGTGAGCATCAGTGTTCACTAACAGTGTCCTGAAAGCAGAAAGGGTTCTGAAATATATCATCTTCTATAGCTATAGCTTATGGTCTATGATTCTATTAGTAAGACAAGACCATGAATGAGCTGTGTCTGCTAAGAATTTAGGGTCAGATTCTGTGCTGTGCCTGTCAGAAGGCACAGCCCAAGAGACGGAGGTCAGATTTGACTGTATGCTCAGCTTCATTCACACCCCTGGGATTCAGACTGGTCTAGGGCCTAGTGCGGTCCCTGGAATTGGCTTTGCTTTATGGTGGCTCCCCACAGCCACCAAAGAGCGGCAAAGCCACTCAAAATAGCAGCAACACAACCTCTAAGCACACTCACTACTCCCTATCCCACCTTTGACAAGCCCCTGCTGATTTCACCCACTCCCTGACTTTCTCCAACCAGACTTTGTGTGTATTAGTGTGCGGCCACCTGTGCTGGCCCTACACAGCCCCTTGAAGTGGTTATGGCAGCTCTATGGCCCCTTTAAAGCTGAATCACTGTAAAGTGGCTGCAATTGGACCCTTAGATACAGAGATGCTTGTTTTCTTTCCATCAAGGGAAGCTATTCTAAAATTTGTGAGTCCTGGGTACTGATTTGATTTCTTATCAAGGACAGACAAACCTTGGAACCAAAGCCCCTCTTATAACTCAATCAGATTAAGGGGAAATCTAGTAGTAAAACAGTCCAGTGATGCTTAAGCTTGTGATTTTCGTGAGCTCTGGTAAGTGGCCCTTTATGAAAAGACTGAGAATATAAAACTTTCACCTACCTTGGAGGTAAGTTCCTAAACAACATGCCTTATGTCTTCCTCAGAGTTTGTACGGAGAACTGTGAAATTCAGTGTGAATTGTGCAGCCAGCAAAAATGCAAGTAATAAAATAACTTCTACCATGACTTGCTCATAATGTAAAGAAGATATGAACCTACTGCCCAGCTAGTGCAGAATGGAGAGGCCTGTGTATCTGGCCTGTAACAGTGATCTCCAGGCACTTGCACTTTACTTCTGTTCTCTGTGTTTTCATTTCAGCCACTAAAATTTTTGATGAAATGTAATGTCAAACACAATGAAATCTTCCTAGAAAAACTACTGTAGAGAGTATGTCTTAAACGTAGTCAGAATAGAGCAGGCAACATAAAAATGATAGCGCTCCTGAGTTATGTAATACACTAGCGCAGGATTTTCAGGTTAGGAAGTAAAACTAACGTTCATTGTAAGTGAGTGAATTTGAGGATACAGTAAGCCATCTTTTCTTTGTATCAGAACCACTTAAATTAAAATTGGGCGTGACTAGATTAAAATAATATTCACTTACATCATGACAAATAAAAGCACAATCCACTTAAAGTAATGAAACTTCACTACACTTGTTTTCAATGTAAGTATTGAGATAACTAACATTTGTGTTTTATATGGACAAAGAGGACAGAAATCCCACAATTTATGAACTGTTCAATTTATGAACTGTTTTTCTTTTGTTTTCCCATTCAATTAAAATGGAAATATTAGTGGGTACTGCCCTTGGACTGTGAAACATACAGTATCTCTGGGAAAGGCTCTGGTCAATTTTTGTTTAGGTTACACTCTAGTGAAAAATAATTTTCATTCCTAAATTTCTTAAAGATGGACAGACAGTCCCAGTTTTTAATGTATTTACACACTTTTTACAAAGTCTGATAAGAATAATATTGACTTTTTTTTAAAGATTCCATGCATTGAGTCAATAGCTAGGGCTCTAATTTGAGAAGTACTGTATTGGATTTCAAAAAAATCTGAAAAATCCTGATTTGTCTGCTGGTTACTCTAGGATTGGAATGATCACTTGTAGAGTTGCATGTGACCTTTCTTTTAAGGGATTGTTCTGAGTCTGATTAAGTTGTTCTGTGCTTTCCAGAATATTAAGTTAGTCCAGAAACACCTTCCAGATGTGGAGACATCCGATCATTATACAAATATCACAATGTCATAATGAACTTTCTTTGAGGACAAAGTCTAAAAGGTGCCAAAGACCTCCTTCAATCACTGGCACACCCTTTATAGTACAACCTGAAAAACAAGGGATTTCAGGAACTGCATCAAGTGCAGGTGTAGACAAGTTTGCAAATCACATCCAGCAGGAACTGCTTTTGAGTTTTTAGTTTATTAAAGTGGGGATTTAATTAATCATGAGTTTAATAAGGAAACCAAGTTAGCAAAAAAACACCTTCAGGACAACCTCCTATCCCAGTACTTTGAAGTACCATGAAAACATTCAAGAATGGCCGTAAGCTGTTTTAAGCAGGGACCATCCTTAGTTGTTTTGTACAGTAAATCCCACAATGGGTTGATAGGCCTCCATGTGCCACTGAAGTATAAATAATAGTAATTTAAACTTTTTCATTTTTGAACTATACCCCACAGAAGCTGTCTCATCTTGAGGAACTCTTCTTCAGGCAAGGATTGCATCTCTTCAGCTGCTCGGAATTTGAAATGAATAACTTTCAAATAACCCCATTCTTCAAAAGTTGCAACCTATATTTCTTCCTCTCCCACTCCTCAATTTCATTTAGCTCAATAATTCCCTACTCGGGTGTTCTCCGTTCTTTACTTCCTCTTTGTAACTCTGCCTCAGTTTTCTCTTCATTTTTTTAATCTGCAGAAGGAAAAAAGTAATATCCTCCTTTCGGTGCCTGTCTCCTTCCCTGTCCCCACAAAGTAATGAATTTGTAAGTCTGTGAAGCCAACTTATTGTCATATTGGATAATAAGAGACCCTCTCTCTCCTTGTTTTTGTGAGCAACACAAACAAACGCCTGTGATGTACAAACCAATCCAAAACATCAGCAATCTTTGAATGACTCATAAATAATAACAGATTTGCTGATTTATTTAGAGGCAATTTGTTTATGGATTATCAATGTAATATGTCTCAAAAGCATTATGTCTTCACTAGAAAAGCTTATTAGTCAAACTATTTAAAGATTTATTTTAAATTATATTTTCTTATATTAATTATATTATTAATTATAACATTAATTTTATTGCCCAGAAGGATCAGTCTGTTTCCTTGCAATTGTGCAAAGAAAATTGCAAAAGAAGACTCATAAGAGCAACAAATGCAGAAAATAAATGTTGACAATTTAATAAACATATGTATAAATATCTGGACATTTTAGTGATTTAATAAATAAGACAAAATATACATATTCTTAGACAAAAAGATACTGCGAACACCTGAAGAAGGAATTTGTTTGGCAGGCTTTAACACAAGCAAATAGAGTAAGTTAATATAGTAGGATTCATTATTTCTCAAGTTTCAACATGACTCCAAATATTTTGTTTATAATAAACTCTAATTACAGTGTATAATCTAGTTACTTTAAAATGGAATATATTATTTTCCACAAAGTGGTTCACAGAATAGAGCCTGTTGATTGGACTGATTCTGACCTTTAACTGTGGGCTTTGACAGGACATGTTGGAGTGAGATGTGGCCATTTCTGGAGCGCATCAAGAAGTGCAAGCTTACTCTCCTCATTCTACAAAGTTCGAGTTTTTCAGTATGACAGGTGCTCTGGAAGCCATTGTTACATATGTAAATGCCAAAATAGAATTTAAAGTTTATGCTAATGAAAAAATAATACAATTATATTTATGGCTTACTGGAGTTCTCAGGCCTTTAAAATTAGAAATGGCAAAGCCTGATAGTGTTCACTTTGCGGTGCTTCTCTGTTACACTCCCACCACTCCATCTTATATTTGAGGGGATGAAATGGACGTTAAATAAGTGTTTTCTAATGTGGGAAAATAATGTAGCTCTTAAGAAACCTGAGATTAGTAGAGAGGAAGAACTGTCTTCTTTGGGATTCCTAGACTCTTTTCCTCCTATATTCCATGCCACTTTCATAGCGATACTTTCCTGGGGTGGCATCTGTTGCACCTATGAACTGATAGTCCAGTGATTTTGAAGGCAGTCCTGATAATGGTGTGAGAAAGTCTCCATATATCTGAATTTCAGGCAGCAATTCTGAGGATAGTAAGTTTGTGGACCACTTTTATTGTAGGTCCAGATTTAGGATATGGTGATTTAATGCAAAGTGAGTTAAATGAATGCCAGGGCATAAAACTCTGTGTGTGTGTGTGTGTGTGAGGGGTAAAACATGAAGAAACAGAGGCATTGTCAAGATACCAAATTTCAGAGTAGCAGCCAAGAAACTCATTTCTTCCCCTCCCAGTACTGACTGGAGTTTGGAGTAGAGTAGGAAATCTTTTCCATGGGCAGAGCGCCCAATAAAGTGATCTGTGCAGTTGTGTCTACTGCAGCAGGGACTTGTAGCCTGTGCTAGGGTAGGAGCTGTGCTGCGCTGGACATAGCTTCAGCACACAATAGCCAGGAGCTCCATGCCCATATGGCAGTGAAAGAGAGACACCAGGCACTTACTGGGAAGCATGAGCTGTGTTGGGAGTGTTACAGACACACTTGGGTTTACTCGCACGTACGAGTTCCAGTGGACTTGGCTCCAGTATGCAATGCCAGGGACAATATATGTGCGCATGGAGACACACCAGGCATTGAGTGACAGGCTTGAGTCCTGTCGGGCACGAATTTGGTGTGCAACAGTCAAGTTCTGTGTGTGTGTGTGCGCGCGCGCGCATGACATCAGCCACTCAGTGGCAAGTGTGAGCTATGCTCGCGACGTTAGCAGTGCACACTAGTCCTGTGCAGTACGTGGCGTTAAGGAGAGTGTCTGGGCTAGATTCGGGCAGCAACCACCAGGCACCCCGCGTGCGCGAGACAAAGACACACACCGACCGAGGCACTGGCTGCCACAGGCGAGCCCAGCCAGGCAGCTCCGTGCCGGGGACTGACGGGCAGCAGCACGTCCAGCGAGCTGTTTGCACCCTCGGGCCTCAGTGCCAGGGGCAGCCACGCCCGGGACAGGCACTTTCCCACCGGGCCCTGCCGCCAGGCGGGCAGGGGGTAAACACAACATGGCGGCTCACATTGCGCCCCGTCCGCCCCGAGCCGGTTCAGCCAGCGGCCGGCACAGGAGCAGGTCGGGCTGCTGCTTCTGACTCTGTTTGCGACGGGGACGACACTCCCGCCCCTCCCCACCTGCCCGGCTCCTCCTCCGGCTCCACCCCCACCTCTTTCTCGCGCGCGCGCGCGCGCGCCGGGGGCGGGCGGGCGACGGCCCCGCCTCTTCCTCGGGGAGAGGGTGTGCGCGCGCTCCCTCATCGCGGCCGAGCCTGGGCGCGCGAGGCTCCACCCCTCGGGCAGGTGGGAGGAAAGAGGGTGCTCGGGCGGCGCGCGCGCGGCAGTGGCGTGGCTCCTCCCCGGGGCGGGGAAGGCCGGGCCGGCGGGCTCGCGGCACCGCCCCCTCCCCCCTGCTGTCCCCCTCAGTAACTTGGCTGCCTTTTATCGAGCGAGCCGCGCGGCAGAGAGTTTGCTGGGGCCGGAGCTGCGGCGCGAGCGGGGAGCGAGCGCGGAGTGGCGGGGAGGGGGGCCCCGGTCGGGTCGGGTCGGGTCGGGTCGGGTCGGGTCCGGGACGATGCTGCGGCTGGTGTCGCTGAAGTTGGGGCGGCTGTACCGCTACGTGAAGCTGGCGGTGCTGGGCAGCCTGGCGGCGGCGCTGGTACTGAACACGCACTCCCTGCTGGCCTCGCTGCAGCGCAATGAGCTGTCGGAGCGGCGCTTCCTGCAGCTCAATAAGTGCCCGGCTTGCTGGGGCACCAGTTGGTGCCGCAAGTTCCTCAACGGGCAGCTGCGGCTGGAGAGCTGGGGCCGCCTGCGCCTGCTCGACTTCCTCAATGTCAAGAACGTCTACTTTGCGCGCTACGGCGAGCCCCGCGAGGGCAGCCGCCGCGTCGTGCTCAAGCGCCTGGGCTCGGCGCAGGAGCTCGCCGACATCGACACCAAGATCTGCCGCCGCGCCACCGGCAGGGGCCGCTGCGACCTGCTGCAGGCCCTGCACGCCACCGAGTTCGCCAGCATCAACGGCGACGTGCGGCTGCTCACCCCCGACGTGGTGGAGGGCTGGTCGGATCTGGTGCACTGCCCCTCGCAGCGCCTGCTCGACCGCCTGGTCCGCCGCTACGCCGAGACCAAGGACTCGGGCAGCTTCCTGCTCCGCAACCTCAAGGACTCGGAGCGCATGCAGCTGCTCATCACGCTGGCCTTCAACCCGGAGCCGCTGGTGCTGCAGGTAATGCCCCTCCGCCTCCGCGCAGGTACCGCGCCCCGCCCTGGCTGCCCTCCCGAGAGCCTCCCTTGCCCACGCGCAGCGTTCCGGGGAGCGGGTGGAAGCGGTGCTAATCTCCTCCCGCTGGCCCAGCCGGGTGACAAAGGTCGGTGCCAGCCTAGCCACCCTGCTCTCCTTGGTGCTGCAGGAGCGTATCCCGTCTCCTTCCCCGCCTGCCGCTTGCCCAGCCCTGCAGCCAGGTGAGTGCCCATCCAGCCCAGCACTGGCCCCGGCCGAGCATCGTCGGCGCCTCTCCTCTCTGTTCACGTTACCAGCAGCGCCTTTAGTGGCTGCTTTGCGGTGGCGGGAGAGCAGAGCCGTGCGTGGCTTGAGGAAGGCAGATGGTGCAACCCCTCCTGGGAAACGTAGTCAAGGGCAGGGGCTTGTGCTGAAACAGGCGCTAACGCCACGCTTCACCTTCTCCAAACCCTCTTCCCGAACAGTGAGCTGCGTTCCCAAAATTCCCTTGGAACGCTGGGGAAGGAGTCGGCTCTGCCCCTGTTGAGCGACACGGCGCAGGGGTTGTGTTGGGAGTTTGGTTTTTCCCATTGAGCGCTTTCCCCGAATATTCCCCAAAATTGACTCTCCGCTTTCACACCCCTCCCCCTTATTTTGTAAATGCTCTTTAGTGGTGGGGAAACATGGAGATTTCATTCTCTTTTCACTGCCCCGCCTCCCATGGAAAGCTTTCTTCTTCTATTCTATGGCGATCATCTGAGCGGGTGAAGAGAAACGGCTGTGCTGCAGGTAGCAGGCTTGGCAGCACTGTCTACCTTTAAAAAAACAAAACCAAACCAAACCCAAAAGCGGGTAGTGGTATATTTATCCCTTTGTCTTGTTAGCAGATGGCTTTAATCCCATGCCCATCTCACATTAATAATGTGAGAAGTCCTTAAACTTTTGTCAGAAGAATACTTTAGCTGATCAGTTTCTTGGGATCAGGATTAGTATACATGGATTGGGACTTCTGTTCCTTTTCATAAATTCTCTCATTGTTAGAGTCCATCCCAGTGTTTTAGAGTTTTACATCCTTTCTCAACTTGGCTGACAAGAATGTACACTTAGTCTGTTTCGACAGACTTGGATTTAGATCAGACTTTAGATGCAAATTCGTGGAAACTTGATAATCTCTTGTTTGTGATACTAGTTGTTTTGTCTTGCATAAATACTACTTGTTTACATTTAGCTGAAGTATGCACTTAAAAAGTTACTGGACTTGAATTTTGGTCCAGTCTCTTCCCCCCCCCCCAACCATTTTTGTCTTTTCCTGTCCTTGGTTTCAACTTATTAATGCCTAAAGGAGGAATTTTGTAAGTGTATTTTAATACAGTAAACACATTATCATAGAATTACTGTAATAAACATCTGGTATTTTGCTAGATATTTGGCCAAGAAGCATCCAGTTGATTGTCAAATAGCCAATGTTCTGGAGATAAATTTACTGGAGGTTAAAGCCAATCTCCTGACTAATTTCTAGAATGCTTATTTAAGAAAAGGTGCATGCATTTTAATGTATTTAGAGGTATCATCAACTTGAAATCTGATTACCTTTTTTAATGGTTTAATTTTTTTGGATCACCCATTCAGCCCACCTGGTGACTTGTCTGATTTTACAATATATTTAAGATGAGTTTTCCTTTCCTCTTTCCTGTGAGGAAACAACTACACAGAGGGGAGCACCGCTGACTACATAGTGAAATGTATTAGACAAAGGGCTGTCAAAAGCCTCTAGCAAATAGACTGAAAAATTAAATAACTTTTTCTCTGGCCTTTCAATTATAGTGTAAATATTAACAATAGTTTTAAAAATTGGGCAGAAGTAATTATTTTTAGTTGGTGTCCATTTTTAACATATGGCTTTTGCAGTGAATGTATATTGTGGTGTACCAAACCTAATTCTAAATGTTTTTGCAAATGTAAATAAAGGTTCAGTGTAAGTCTTTGTTTTGAAAATTAGCACTACAAACAAAGAAATGTGATGCTTACACCGCTTTAAATGTATAGTATCCGCTTTAAATGCTTCCTTAAACATTCCCATCAAATAAGTCATTTTGAGTTTTTGCAAATTTTAGAAAAGGTGAAGTGACTTTCTGGAATACTGAACCAGTTAGACTTAAATGTATCAGCATTTTAACTGAAGTAATTCTGGAAAATGACTGCAGATTTGCAGTCCAAGTTTAAAATAATGAAATATGTCAACATTTATGCATAGTTAGCCACACTAAAAAATAGTAACTTGAGATTTCTGGATAAGTTCTGTATTGTAGGTTTTTATAAAGTTATGTGGCCTGTTAATCATGGGATACTCTGTCATGTGGATTTTTACAGGAGTGAATAGGGTAGGCATAGATTACTAAAATATTTTTCCCCTCCCTATTGCCTGGATTTTACTTAAAATCTGAAAGCTTGTATCCTTTAGATTACTTTATAGTGCTAGAATTCAGTAACTTTTACAATTCTGTAACTTTTTTTTTTTTCCTTTTTGCTTTTAAAAGTAACTTTCCAGAGAAACTGTCAAACCAGTGAACATGGAATGGTGTGAAAACAAATCTTTCCCTATGTCCTGTTGTTCCTATTCATGGAGGGCAACATGACCTTTACTGTGAATTAGATACTAATGTGTTGTAACTGAATTTTCTCTTTCGAATTGTGACCAGAAGATGGATGGAGATGGTAACTTAGCTAGTTGAATTCATATGTTTTACTCAGTATTACAAAGACAAATTTAACCATGTGGAATACTAAAGTTACAATGTCTGAACACGTCTAAGGAATTAAACGTTATGTGCTGCCCACGAAAAGCACGCATTGCCTTTAATTCAGCATACATTGGCATTCTTCATCAGAAAACATTCTGAGTAATTCTGACCAGTTTTAGTTTCAGCAGCATTGAGGGTTCATAAAATTAGATCTTTTGGAGATCTTGTTGAAGTTGGATGCTCTTTCAAATCATAAAAAAGAAGCTACGTTATTTTAAGGGAAAAACTAACTTGGAATGTAACAAATGTGTTTACGTTAACTTTTTGAATTAACTAGACTTCACATCTAGCTTTCACTTCACTCTTCAATTTTGATAAGTGAAATTATCAGAAGAATATTAACTGGGGAAAAATATAGATAAGAATTTCTGTTTTCTCTATCGTGAAACTTGTACTGTGGTACCAGCATGTAGGAGACCCTTCTTACTTCGTAAGAAGTAAAGGTATGCTGCTCTCAGATGTTTTGAAAGGTTTGGCGGTTTTTATTTTATAAAGCTAAAATATTCATACTTGTTTCAATTGCAGTGGGTAAGGAAGGAGTGGGAGTGGGAATTGGAGCTTTGTTCCTCTTCTTGGAGGATTCCCTTGTTGTCAATAAAAACTTTGAAGTGATTAACAATAGTAATCAATGTTAGCTGTTTGTTTGTAACCAGACAGTACAAAGGAAGACTTTGCCAAATTGTGTTCTATGGATTATCTCCTAAAAAAACCTGTCTGCTTAATTTTAATATGCACAAAAAGCATATTCTATCTTCAGGTTGAGGAAATGCTTTCAGTGTCAGATCTGTGCATTACTGATCTGTGCTTTTTCATTAACTTATAGCTGTAACTAAATATAAATGTTTAGGCACTGAACTTAGATTTATAATGGAAAAGGTGACTTTAATCATCTACTAAATCTAGTGACTTGAGGATTATTAAACTTTTTATCAGAGATTGGAAGCTTAGCTGGAAACCTATTTGGCATATGGATTACTCCTAAAGTGGCAGTGCTTATGAAATGCATACTGTTACAATTGACTGACAGTTTTTGCCTTAGCCAGTTTGAAGGTTCTACTTTACCCTTCAGTTAAGCATGGTACACTTCCGTACAAGTCATAGAAGTTAGGGAATCACCACTTACATGGTTTAATTATAGAGGTCTAGTGTAAAAATACTAATGTTTTTATTCATTTTGCAGTAGCATGTTTTTACTTCATCCTTACTAGTACATCTTAAACAAGCTTTTATAGACTGACTCAGTTTTTGATTCATGCTAATTTTTGTAGTACGACAAATTGCAGGACAACTGCATATGAGTTGGTACAGTTTTACATCTCCGAATACTAAAAGTGTTATCGGCTTCAGTGACTTTTCCATAATATGTTCTGTGTTTAAACAGTAAGAGAAGATTTACCTGGTTAGAAGTTGCATGTTTCATCCACTTATGTGGCAGGCTGAGGAAGAAATTTTAGATCCTCAAAATATAAATAGTATTGATAATACTTTTTCATAAACTTTTTTACATCTCCAACTAAAAATTTGTTTAAAACAAAACAGTCCCTGCTTGCAATATATAGGCAAGCATTTAATAAATTAAATCCTAGTTTGTAGCTGAAATTGATATATATTTTAACATACTTTTTATGTAAATATTAATTTCTTTGCAGTCTAACGAGGATTGTAAATTGAGTTTTATTTCTATATGGCAACAAAACCAATTCTAGTTATTACAACACAATTTAGTGACATGTAACAAATGTGTGAATATATGGTATGAATATTCCATCCTCCTGAGCGGCGTAAGTTACACTGACATAAGCACTAGTTTGCACAGCACTATGTCACTGGGAGGGCTTCTTCCCCCAACATAGCTTATACCGCTTGTGGGAGTGGTGGGTGGTGTTTTTTTTTTTTTTTTTTTTTATGCCAACTGGAGTTCTCTCCTGTTGATATAGAGTATCTTTAACATATGTGCTACAGTGGGTCAGTGTAGACATGCCCTAAAATAAAACATTGTTGCTGCTGAGTGTCTAAAGGCATTCATTTGTATTTTGTTTGTTCTGAACAAGTATCAAGATTGCTTGTTTTTTATTTTAATGGTTTTTAGTGTCAGTCTATTGGTCTTTTTTTTGTTTGTTTTTAGTTTAGTCTTAGCCTTTAATATAAATTAAAATCATGCTGTTAAAACCAGATAAGATTGAGTCAGAACAGAGGATACCTAATTTGTTTCAAACTCAAATGAAAATTGATTCCAAAAATATAATGGGTAATATTTATCAGGATTGCAATCTAGAGCTGATCAGTGCTGTCTGTTGAATCCTCAGTATGGATCTCATCCACATATCCTTAGACTGCAGAGCTTCTTGCAGGATGGGAGCATATTCCTATACCCATGAAACTTTGTCCTAGGTCCCTTACCAAATGGGTGTGTGGAGTAGATATATTTTAGTGGAGAGCAAATAACCTGAGGGAGAGTCTCTGCTTGGGCTGTTCATTCATATTTGCATCAAGTGATTTAGTGTGCTTTGGCGCATGGGGCAGGGGAGGGGCTTATTTGGGCATGCTTGTGGAAAAGTCACAATATCAGTGTTTTTCTTTTTTTATAACAAGTACTATCTTGAAAGGCTAGTATCTCGATGGTTAAAGCTTTGTTAAACAGGCATACACGCTTGTGTGGGATTGATTTTGTGCCAATCGTTGATATATGCGCTCTTTTTCCACCTCATCTATTAACTCTGTAAAGTGGTCCAAGAGACTATCCATTTTTAAAATGCTATATAGGCAGAATCCAAGCATTGAAGCTAAGGGTACTGCAAGTAGTGATTGATGTATTGGGGATCGATTTATCGCATCTAGTGTAGACGTGATAAATCTATCCCTAATCGCTCTGCCGTTGACTCTTGTACTCCACCATGGCGAGAGGTGGAAGCGGAGTCGACTGGGGAGCAGCGTCAATCGACCTTGTGCTGTGAGGACATGAGGTAAGTCGACCTAAGATGCATCGACTTCAGCTACTCTATTCTCGTAGCTGAAGTTGCGTATCTTAGGTTGATTTTCCCCCTGCTCCCCAGCGTAGACCAGGCATAAGTGAGTGGAGATTGGTGAATCTGGCATTTATTTCTTCTGCAGCAGCTTCAAGCGCATAAATTTATCCTGAAAGACCCCAAAACATGCACCACTGAGTTTAACTTATGTAAGAATAACTTTCAGACATAAGGATCAGGATTGTTTTTCATTGCTCTGAGTTTCAGCCAATGAAATGAGATCTTCTTGAAAAGCAGGAGACTTCGGTCACATGGATGCAAGTGTCCACGGATTTGCTTTTCTTGATATCCTTAAGATCCTTGGATTCTAGTGGCCCCGACTTAGTTTCTGTAGTATATGGCTTCTCTACACTGTTCAGTTTACTTGTGGCACCTTAGAGACTAACAAATTTATTAGAGCATAAGCTTTCGTGAGCTACAGCTCACTTCATCGGATGCATTCGGACTAACATGGCTGCTACTCTGAAACCTGTGTTCAGTGTAATTTCACTGTTACAAAATGTAGCTGCCTCATTGCAAGCAACATTATATAAATGCTCCTGGGTCAGTGCAGCACTGTGCTGCCTTCTACATAGGCTTATGGCAAAGTTGCAATGGAGTACTTTATTTCTGTTCCTGAAGGGGGTGGACAAAACCACACTGTATTAATGTAATTACCCTTGGGTGAGGTAAATTTACATGAAATAAGTAATTACATCTTTTCTGGACTAACAAGTGTTCTTTTTATAAGGTAAATGCTATATTCTCTCTTGATAGTCCTTTTCTTTTTTAAAATAGTGCTTGAAAGTGCGTTTCCCACTGCTATTAAGAAATCTGATTAGGAACATCTAAATTGTTAGGTGGAGTAGTGGAAATGAGGTAATTTCAAAAGGTAATGAAATACCAAAAGTTACACCTCTGCTTAAAAAGAGTACAAATCAGCACTCCAGTTAACAATTCTTGTCAAAATCACAGTGAATCTAAAACTGCTAAAAAGTGTCATATTCAGCAATATTTATATATATATATATAATCCCCTTCTTGTGCTACTGATTTGGGTAATGAAATGTAGATTTGACTATTACATGCCAGTTGGAAAGGAGCCAGAAGCAGAGAGCTTGTTTGTACATGTGCAGATGTTGGCAGGAGTCCCTCTACTCTTGTTGTCAGAAGATCTTTTTGTTGCCACAAAGATATAAATATATCTGTTTTACAATATGGTGTGTGGTTGTTACACCAACATTATGTTTGGAAGGTTCGCTTTTTAAATACAGCAAGCCAGTCCTAGAATCTCTTAAAGGAGGTACTGATCATGCTGAATCTCATAGTAAGTATGTGTAGAGTATGAAGACCAGTTTGGTGCTATGGCTAAGGAACTAATGTGATCCTTGGATGTATAAGCAGGGGAATATAGAATAGGAATAGGTATTGCCTCTGTATGTATATGGTATTAGTAAAACCATTATTAGAATTCTGTGTCTGTGTTTTCTTTAGAAATCATTGAGTATGAAGCTGAACTCATGGCTAAAGTGTAAACACTCTTTGAACCTTTTCAATGATTACACAATGATAAAATATCTTGTACTTTGTGAGAATCTATTAAAATCAGTTAAATTTTGTAAATTAGAATTGAACACAAACTGCTAAAGTCTTTTGTTGTTGTTTTGTTAAATATGAGTAAATTCAGGTTAAGATAAGTGCTTGCAGTAGAGTGCAGATCCAGCTGCATTAGGGTGGGACCAGAGAAATTTAATGTGTGTATACAATCCAAATGTTGACTGTAAAAGATTATGGTGGACTAGCTTAGCAGTGAGGTTCAGGGGCAACCCCTTAGTAAGTAGCACAGAGCCAGCCCCCTGCTTCTGTTACCTGAGCTATTGGGAAAGTGAGGGTGTTCCAGGATTCTTACATATGCTGACCCAGGATTAAGCTATTGGCTCTTTTTATGTCCATTTGTAGCTCTACGGTTCCCACAGCTTCTGGAAGGGAGAAGGAGCTGACTCCCCTCTTTGAGAGCCTCCTGGCAGTTGTAGTGCTGTGAGGTCTCCCTTGCGCTAACCCTCCCCCACTCTTTTTTTGACATGGTTGGGGTGGAGTGGGAGGAGGAGCAGGGCCTGTCCTGTGAATAATTAGCTCCACCTTGCTGCAGCACCAGCAGACTGATTCTTGGTATTTACTCTGATCCAGAGTTAAAGCAGCAATGTTATTGGCCAAGGACTTGTTAACTTCATTTTTCTGGTGTTTCGCAAAACCATGAACAGCAACAAACGCTAAAATGTCTGTAGAATCAAGAAGACAGCACTGCATTAGTTTACACTTTCTTCACATTTAGGAAGGCTACCTTCCCAACCAGAAGTGTAGAACCTAAAAGGGCTTAAATTTTGCAGGAATTAATGATTTAAACGCTATAATCCAGCAATTTGCTTGCCATCAGTTAATGGGTGATTGGATTTCTCAAGCCCTGAATCCATGTAACTGGCCCTTTGACACCAGTAGAACCTTAATTTTGCCCTGTAATGGTGTCATAAAGTAACATTAATACTTAGCCCTTATAGTGTTGCATCTGTAGAGTCAAAAGTCCTTTTTATAAAGGATGTAGGTATATATCCAAATTTTATAAATGAGGATACAGAAGCACAGAGATAAAGTAACTTGCTTAAGGTCACACAGCAGGCCATTGGCAGAGTCAAGTTTTCAGAGTCGTAGTCCAGTGCTGTTTGCATTGGACCACACTGCCTATCTAACAGCGATGGGTACCCTTCAAAGAAATCCAAACATGATACAGTATGGAAATGCACAGCTAAGACACCCAGACAACTTTAACTTTACCTGTAGTGATGCTGTGTAGCAATCCTGATTATGTTTAAGACACTTCAGTGTTTGTAGTCCTAGATTAGAGGAAACTGATTTTATTTTTTTAACCCTTTAAAAGAGAGATACTCTTAGTCTTTACTCCATTTCAACATAGATTTTTGTTTGGGAGTTTCCTTAGGTTTTTAAACTATTAAATTCAGATAGAACCCTAATCAATAAACCCAGAGAATATGCAACTATGCAATATTTCCTATGGTTTGAGATGCACGCACAGTGTCAACCATATTTTTTTTAATTGTAAGGATAAATTCACCAGTACACCAAAGCAGCCAGAGTACTCCAGCCAGCTAATCTGTATTTGCAGCTGCTTTGCATTACAAACCAGTTGAAGCACAATGGTGAAACTGACCCTTAATTTTTGATTATTGGTTTGGAGGACTATTAGTGAGACATGTGCTATGTGAAATGGGGTTCAGATAGAGATATGTCTCTGAATCCTAATTTAGGGGAAGAGTGGTGGCTAGTTGTTACTGTACTTTCAGTCTCATAATGGAACCACTTAAGAGTTACCTGAGCCTATCTGTATATATAACTGCTATTACACAGGTTACAATAGATAACTTAATTATGATCTGATTTTGTCAAACGTAGCCAGTGCACAAGAGATTTCAGCCTATATGGAAAGTTTGAAGAGTCTGTGTTCTGTTCAGGACAAATAAAAATTGAAGATTCTAAATTTTTTTAAAGGACCCAGGCTTTAATTAATTTTCAATTTAAACTAATGGATTTACTTGTAAATTCACAGAAAACCACATTCTTTACTCAAAGTTAGTCCTGTAAGTTTTTTTTTTGGAGGAGAGGACAGGAGAGGATATGCTGTAGTTCTTATAGAAAGAAAACAAACGTTGAATCCCCGTTTAAGTGGTCCCTGACCAGGGCGTCTAGACACTATGGCAATTTAAATATTGATATTAATAATAATATGGCACTTAGTCTTAACGGAGTCAAGATTAGAGTCTCCATAAGGATCTAAAAATCCTTAGGTATAGTAAACAAAAACTATTTGACAGGTTTGGTTGCATCAAGATGCACCCCATCCACCCAGAACCCTAAAAACATGGAAATACTGAAGTTCCTTTCCACGTACATATTGGCTACAATACTCCATAAGGCTTCCCTCTCTAACAGATACCAGAAAGGAATATGTATCCTCACTGCATCAAACTTGCACTCAAAACATGAAACTTGAATGGTGACCTCATGCTTTGATATTGACACATCTCTCATATTCCATATTCAAGTTCAGTTAATTTAGGGAACATACCTACTTTTTGGCATGCATTTGGAGGTGGAAGTGAAAGCCTTATGGAGTATGTGTGTGCCTGCAATGCTATTGGTAACAATATGAAGCTGAAAAGAATGCCCAAGTCTTTCCTCTTAATTTAATATTTCCATGCTTTGCAGGTATTAGGTGGATGGGGTGTGTCCTCGTGCAACTGTGTCACTAAACCTCATCTCTATTTGATAATTTCCTAGTTTTTTTTATATTGTTTTCATGGAGTTCAGTAGATAAGCAACAGTGCTCCTCCTGCTTGAGAATTGCAGGCAGAAACTGTTGCTGAAGTTGCTTCTGACACTGACTATCCTTAAGGGAAAGAGAGGTTGTGATGTGCTTCAGAAAGGCTATGTAATGCTACAGCTTGTTGGTATAAGTTATGTCACTATTGGGTGTGAATAAGCCACTCCTTGAGCAACATAAGTTGCACCAACCTAAGTGCCAGTGTGGACCGTGCTATATCGGCGGTAGCGCTACCACTGCTTGTGGGGGCTGGAATAATTAAGGGCATGTCTACACTTAGTGCTGCAGCTGTATTGGTACAGTTGTGCCACTGCAGCGCACGTGGTGCAGACACTGTGCCAACAGGAGAGAGTTTTCTTGCCCACATAGCGCTCTCCACACTAGTGCTTAGGTCCGTGTAATGTACATCTCTCGGGGGTGGCTTATTTACACCCCCGACGGACGTGCACTTTGTCGACATAAGTGGTGGTGTAGACATAGTTGATGGGAGAGCTGTCTCCCATTAGCTTACAGTAGCTCCTCACTTAACATTGGCCAGGTTAACATTGTTTTGTTGTTGATCAATTAGAGAACATGCTCCTTTAAAGTTGCTCAGTGCTCCCTTATAATGTCATTTGGCAGCTGCCTTCTTTGTTCACTGCTTGCAGGAAGAACAGCCCGTTGGAGCTAGCTGGTGGGGACTTGGAACCAGGGTGGGCCGGCAGCCCCCCGATTGGGTCCCCTAAGTTCCCTGTGCAGCAGCCGCCCAGCAGGCTATCAATTGCCTGGAAGTTCAGCTGTCCCTCTCCCCACTGCTGTGAGCTGCTCCTGGGAGCCTCCTGCTTGCTGTGTGTGTGTGTGGGGGGGGGGGGGGTGCCAATGTCAGGGTTTCTCCCTCCCCCCGGCTCCTGTACCTCATCTCCACAGAGTGGAGTGGGAGGGACATAACATGACAGGGCTCAGGATGGAGGGAACTTGCTGGCAGCAGCTGCTGTCTCAACTTGCTGATCTACTTAAAAAGGCAATGTACTTAGAGTAGGGTTAGTATGCGTGCGCTCTCTCTCTCTCTCTCTCTCCCTCCCTCTCTCTCACGGTGTGGGTGTGTGTGTCTGCCATGCTGTGTCTCCTCCCTCCATTCATGCTGCTTTGTAGAGTGTGAGGCTACATTAATAACAATGTGTTAACCCTTGAAGGTTCAGCCAAGTGCTAGTTCATCATTTAGCCATAAGGCATTCCCTGGGAAATATTCCACCCTCTGACTTCACCACCTCAACCAAGCTTCACAATCATTGCTATGTACAGTATTAAATTGTTTGTTTAAAACTTATAGTGTGTGTGTGTGTGTGTGTGTGTGTGTGTGTGTATAAAAAAATAAGTCTTTTGGCTAGTGAAAATTTTTTTCCCTGGAACCTAACCTCCCCCTCCCCCATTTACATTAATTCTTATGTGGAAATTGATTTGCTTAATATCGTTTCGCTTACAGTAGCATTTTTCAGGAATATAACTAAAACATTAAGCAAGGAGTTACTATACTTGTGCCACTGTAAGCTCTGTAGTATAGCCATAGCCTAAAACTTTATCCCAATTTTAAAGTTACTGGAAGTGAGTATGCTAAAAGCAACTCTTCATGTTTAGTACTGATGACCTAAACTGTTAACTGGAGGGAACATCTAAAGAAGTCTGTTATCACTTGCTTCCTGAATGAAACACTGTGTAGCTTCTCTTGGACCTCTGGATACAACCAGGACAAGCTGTAGCAACTAGTTTTATGTGTGCATTACGCTAGCAGGTCTACCTATTGTTTCCCTTTCCTTGGGGTGCTCTATCCCTGCCAGCATGAAGCATATCTCTGTGTTTAACTATGATAGTGTAGATACCTATGAGTGTGACAGCTGCCATCTTGGCCAACACTAAGCCAAGGACAACCAGTGATCTCCAGAGCTAAAGGCATCACTCTTTACAGCTTGTATTAAAGAGCCAGCTCTTACCTCAAGAGCCTATCAGACTTGCATCCTCCGTGGTTTCAACATGGGAGGTGCATAACACATACTCTGACAAATGGGTTATACAAGCAAAATTTGTTACTGATGACCAAAATGTGTATTTTGGTGATTTCATCCCATAGTTAGGTTTAAAAAAAATATAATATTTATTTTGAGGTCTTCCATGTATATGAATATATAGGTCAACAGCAGAGTTTCAACCCGATCACCTACAGAGCTGTAGTTTAAACCTTTGCTTTTTGAGCTGCCAAAGTAATTGCTAGACCCGTCTATGGCCAGCTGCTGAAGAATGACTTGGCATGCATTTTCCTAAGGGAAAACCTTTGTAGTAGATTATATTAAAATCCAGGATTCCTGATCACCATCCCTAACTCTGAATGTGTGTTACAGTGAAAAAGAAAAGGAGTACTTGCGGCACCTTAGAGACTAACAAATTTAACTCACTTCATCGGATGCATTCGGTGGAAAATTCCACCGAATGCATCCGATGAAGTGAGCTGTAGCTCACGAAAGCTTGTGGCACCTTAGAGACTAACAAATTTATTTGAGCATAAGCTTTCGTGAGCTACAGCTCACTTCATCGGATGCATTCGGTGGAATTTTCCACCGAATGCATCCGATGAAGTGAGTTAAATTTGTTAGTCTCTAAGATGCCGCAAGTACTCCTTTTTCTTTTTTGCGAATACAGACTAACGCGGGTGCTACTCTGAAACCTGTTTTATAGTGGTTAGAGATAGACTAAGCAGACTGTTTTGTGTCACTCTGAAAGGCATCTTGATGCAGTCGATAAGATTGGGGTTTGTCATGTTAGAGGCCCGCGTTCTCTGCCTGAAATTACTGTGTGAGCTCTCTGATAACTTATTTAAAATGAGGGTGGGCAGGGAGAAGTATGCAGCAGCTCCTTCCTGAATGCCTTTTAGGTTGGGATTCATGGTTTTAACCGTTTAAGAAGGGTAGTGAATTGCATTGGAATTTGAACTACAGATGTCTTACAGCTCAGAGAACTATCTCATTGACTGGTACACCTCCTCCTCCCCTGAACTGGGGGGTGGTGGTGGTGGCTGTGTTGTGTTGGATTTCAAAGAGATTTTTACAAAAGAAAGGTTTAAAGTTCCTGTTAAACTGAAATCAGTAATGCAATGCAACCTTAGCTGCTGCTGCATAATCGTTCCATTCAAGGAAACTGATCGTTTTTTATCACTCTCTGGTGACGTCATTATGATAGCAGTGCTAGAGGTATATTCGCACTTGAACTATTCTTTCAGAACTATTAAAAATTTAACTGGAGTGTGCTTATCCTCAGTGAGTGCTTTGGTCTATAATTCAGTTTCTGACCTTAATATTAATTTTGGATTTTCTTGATGCCTAGTACTCGGTACTTTTTGCAAAAGTGTTAAGTAGCTCATCTTGGTCTTGCATATTTGTGGATGTTTTTAATTGCATGAAATATACCCAAACATACACAAATTATGTAACAACTTTTTTATTGTTTTCAGTATGCCCTTACTACCTAGACAGTTGTTGTTGTTTTTTCTTGAGAGCCTGTACTACACAATACTGTCCATATCACTATTTCGATTTTAAAAATCTGCATACGTTGAAATAAACTAAGGTGGAGGATTAAGGGAGGATGGAAGAACAGAACATCCTAAATTTTGTTTAACACCAAAATATTGGTTGGTTTTTTTTCTGTAAGGTCCTCAAGAAAGACCAACAAGAATCCTATCAGATCTGGAAGAAACAAAAGGAAATGCAGAAGAGAGGAAGTCTAATTAATAAGAGAAACTTAATGTATATACAACACAAAGCAAATAGTTCATAAGCTTCTATTTAAAGACCTGGGTTACAAAACAAAGTAATGTCATAAGAAAATATGATCACATTAGTACCACAGCTCACAGTGTATAAAATACCAAAGGCAAAAGATAATCAGTTCTGACATCAGAAAATATACATACAAAAGCTAGATGCTAGTTTAGAAATAATATATATGTAGGTATTCTTGATGGTATCAAAATGCAGAAATGTGTTCTGGTCAGCTTAATCACCTGTTGTAAATATTAGTTTCAGTAGTCTTCAATCTTGCACACATTTCAACCTGTTAAAATATACTGGTGTTCTCTATTTACTCAGTATTGACAACAACAACAACAACAAAATCTGTTCTTATGCAGAGTTTTCCATCTGATGAGGGCTGGCCATTTGCAAAGTACCTGGGAGCATGTGGAAGAATGGTGGCTGTCAACTATGTTGGAGAAGAATTGTGGAGTTACTTCAATGCACCATGGGAAAAACGAGTGGACTTGGCCTGGCAGTTAATGGAAATAGCAGAACAACTGACAAACAATGACTTTGAATTTGCACTCTACCTCCTTGATGTCAGCTTTGACAACTTTGCAGTTGGTCCTAGAGATGGAAAGGTTATCATTGTAGATGCAGAAAATGTTCTGGTGGCAGACAAAAGGTTAATCAAACAGAGTAAGTTGTTCTTCCTCTCATGTCCATCCTGCTTCATGTTTTACAATTTGTATTAAAAGAATATGGATGTTGTGAGTTTCTGAAACAGGGACTTTTAATTCTACCAATAGTATAGTAATTGATCTATAACAAAACTATAGAACTTTCACCTACTTGTAGAAATCAAAATTGACAGGTGCTCAGGTATATATAAGAATCACCTGAATTCTATATTGCTTGTATTCCTGTTGTACAAATACACAAAGCTGGGGGGGGGGAATTACTTGATGCCTGCTAATCATGCTTAAAAGTAGTTGTTGCAGTCTTTATTTTATTTTTAAATGGTTTAAAGTGGCTTCACTCCACCTTTTCCCTATAATGGTATTTTTCCTGTTTCAAACTCTTTTCCTTCTGTCTCAAGTCATGTGCTTTTTCCCCTTTATATTGGGTTCTTTACTTGATTTCAGCTAAGCTTCTCCTATTTTATTTATATATAATGTAAAATATCTGAATTGGGGTTACTTCTGTGCTATTCTTGGTGGTGATCGGGGTGAAGCAAACTGGCTCTATCCCCCAGCTACCGAGTGAAGGGATAGTGTTGGGATTCCATTTATCCCTTGACCTATAACAGCCTCCAGATAATAGGTATCTAACTTGATATCCTTTCCCTCAAATAACTCTCCAATAGCTATAATGAAGTAGAAATGTTCTGTTTCAATTTCTTGGTTCCTTGGGCTTGCAGCAGCCTAGAGGCTCAGGATGGGTGAGGATAGAAGTCACTGCTATTCTTCCCCTTCCCAATCTCCTGGCTGCTGTGAGAGACAGGATGTCTGTTCTACCCTTGTTCCAGACTCTGTCTTTGGGCCCTCATTTTCCATAAATAGTGTCCATGACTACCTCTGCTGAGCACAGAACTTAACAAAGCAGCAGCCAAGAAAAATAGACCAGAATCTCTTCAGTAACACTGGTGCAGAGTTCTGAATAGCAACAGTGAAAAATTGTCCTTTTTGCAAGCTGCAGAAACTCAAGGTAGCAACAGGGGCCTTGAATAGTCAGGCTGTAGACTTAGATAGCATTACATTGTTTTATAATTTCTTCAACTGAATAGGTTAATTTTACAAGTCTAAGGACTGGAAACCTCTAAAATGAAAACTTAAATTCTACAGGAGTTCATGGCAGTAGCCCAAATGACTCCTGTTTTCCTTGGATGTGTGGATTTTTCAAACTTTGCAAATACAATTAATAGCATTGAATTAAATTCTAGACTGTATTTTTCACTCTGTGCAGTCTTTCAATACAAAGCAATATTTTTTTAATAACACTCACTAGTCCATATTTCTCATAATATATTTAGATCAGATCTCAGCAGGGGATGCCAATAAATCCTTTTAATATGTTGGATAGCTCACAGTTTCAGTACTGACTCCACAAACTCAGACGTGCACACAGATTTTCCTTCCCCCGCCCCCCACAAGCCCAGGTAATGTCTAGATGTTGGGAAATATTTTTAAAATGCTATTGCAAACTTCATGTCTTACTTTGTTAATAAAGTGTCCAGTTTTCCTTTTTGGAAAATTGGGACAGTGAAGAAGCTTTTGTATTATTTTGAGGTGACGGTAAGTATCTAAATTTTAAGATGGGCCCAATTAGTCTTTTGGGTTGCTTCCATAGCAAATCCATATGTGGGGTCCATAATCTATTTAAGAATTTGTTTGTAGGCCCCCACGATCCAATTACCTATTATATGAGTGTCTAGTCTTGTTTTTCCATTCACCTCTCAAATATGAGGTAATTTAATTAGGTAAGTTTGAATCAACTTTTTTCAGATTCTGTTTTTTCTCATCTCTTGAGTCTACCTTTCATTGCATAATTATTTCAGTGTTTCTATCGGTCATCCCTTGGCCTTTAGTAGCTTGCTGTCAGAGCACACACTGTAAGTGCAACATAACTGTAAACTAATTATTAGCCCAGAGACAGCTTTCCAATAACACTGGTTTGTCTTCTGTGTACATCAGGCAATACAGGTGCTTAAGGGCTCCAAAAGGGGGGACACACGTTGATTTCCCCACTAATAAGAGGAATTGTCTCAAACCAGGCAATAGCATGTAGCTTCTAGGGGGAAGCTTGGTCCTATGTAAGTTCTTCAAGGAAACTGTGAGGGAGCTGCTGAATCACTCAAGGCAGCTATTTCCCATTTGTAATCAAGGTAATTATTTTTGTCAGAGGCAAACTTTCTGTTAGACAGAAGTCTCTAGAGAAAGAAGGTTGCCAGGATACTATTGCAACACTTTGTCAGGGGTTCTGTTATGTATACCTGAGCAAAGTGTGGAAGGTTTGATTTCACCTATTTGTTTATTCTTTATCACTTGATTCACCCTACACACAAGCTCTTGATGATTTTCTGGCCTTCACACTCTTCTTCTTTTTTTAAAAAAAGAAGAAAAAATTTCTTCTCCTTAGAGCTAACTTAACACCCATCAAGGGAGGGGCATTCAGGTCACTTTTCTTCAGATATAAATGATTTGTGGGGGATGAAATCAAGGCTTAGCCACAACATAAAAATTTATACTTAAGCACCCTTTTATATCTACAATATTTTTGGTTTCCAATGAAGTTCTAAAGGATCTATATAGTTAAAATATAGTACTTGGGGGGAGAAAGCCATCAGTGTGTTTTTTGTTTTGTTTTTTTTATGGGAAACTAGATTCTGTAGAGTAATTATAACATCCTGCTGTTCACTGCTTGATGCCTTTTAGCATTTCTAATGATCCTTAAGATATTGTTACTTTATAAATTCCACTTAGAGTTTAATTGTAGAAGCACTGAGATATGTCTAAGGACTCTTGAAATGGGGGTTACAGCTTAAAATTTTATGTGCACAAAAGGTTTCCTCACAAAAACTTAGCCAGCAAATAACTAGGAAAGTTGTGAGGGATAATGGCTTGAATAATTGTATGACATCATGCAGGGACTTGAACTTGGATCTCCCACATCCTTAGTGGGTGCCTTAACCACGAGGCTATAAATCATCACTGGGGCAATGACTTTGACTTCAATTATTTTTGAGAAGTAGAACAGCTTCAAGAAGAGAGATTGAGGCCCATACTTAAATATTCCATAGCCCTAGTGGCTAAGGCACTCTCCTGTAACGTGAGCGAGCAAGTTCAAATCTCTTCTGCACATCAGCAGAAGGGGAATTGAACATGGATTTCCCACATTTCAGATCAGTATCCTAAGCACTGGGCTAAAAGTTATAAGGAGGGCACCACCAGCTCACTTCTCTTCATGCTGTTTTGTGAATCTAGTCCTCTGCTTTTGTTAAAATACCCAAAATTGAAATTAAAAATTTTGAGTCAGGTGAAAACTGTTTTGTTTTGACATTTCAATTCTTTAGTTTGGTCACATTTATGAATGATTTTAGGTCTACTGAAACTATGTTCTTTTTGGCAAATAAACTTTGGTGATTTTTTTTTGCACCTGGCTCTACTTACCAGTTTCCTGCAGACTAAGCCTTTAGTCATATTTTGTATTAAATGTATTGTTTTCCTTCCATCTCACGAACGATATTTTTTGCCATCTTTGTTTTACAGATAAACCTGAAAACTGGGATGTATGGTACGAGAGCAAGTTTGATGACTGTGATAAAGAAGCTTGCTTGTCCTTCTCGAAAGAGATTCTTTGTGCTCGTGCTACTGTGGATCACAATTACTACGCTATTTGTCAGAACCTTTTATCAAGACATGCCACCTGGCGTGGCACTTCTGGAGGACTACTTCATGACCCTCCAGCTGAAATTGCCAAAGATGGCCGACTTGGGGCCTTGCTAGATGAGTGTGCCAACCCAAAGAAACGATATGGTAGATTCCAAGCTGCAAAAGAACTACGTGAATACCTTGCACAATTAAGTAATAATGTGAGGTAGTCCACGGTGAATCATCTCCTTTTTGTAACACTGGCTAAAACACTATCGCAAAGACACATGGAAAAATGAGGTTTTGAACTCACATATTCAAAAGAGAAACATTTTTTTAAAAAAATTAAACCATTCTCTGATCAATTATATAAATGCCGTAAAATATTATGGTGTTTAGAGGATGTTCCTCTGTAAACAGACATGGTACTTATCTAATTAAAACTTGAGCTACTATTGACTGTTCTCCATGATTGCCTAAGGAGTGGGTCAGATGAGAAAAGACTGATAGCTTAATTGACAGCTTGTCTGTCAAAGGGTACTTTACATAAAACTGCATTAGCATCACAGTTTGTGAAGCTAGCTGATGCTTTTACTTGGAAAGTCAAGTTAGACTGATGGCCTGTTTTAAAGGCTTTTTTCCTGATGTCGTTGTCTCATTTTTGTGTTCAAACACCTTACGGAAGTGGCATTTACATACATGCAGGTGAATCTAGGTGTCTGTTGCATTGTTTCAAATTTAACAAGTTTTATTTAATATTGTGCAGGATATTATTACTATGAGTGCAGGATTCCCATATTTACTGTCTAATCTAAGTTCTTACCACTGTATCTTACTGTGTGTATTACATTTTTAAAAAGGATATAGACATAAAGCAGAGCCAACTGTCCTATATGAACCATAATACATTCATATTTGATTTTTGTAGTTCTGCTATTGCAGGTATCACTTGATAATGTAGTTACTGTACAAAATTTCAACCTTCCATGCAAGTATGTACACATAGCCATTCAACAGGGAATAGTTTGTATGAGCAAACAGTCATTTTTAACTTGTGGGGGAGAATATAGTAAAAATCAGTAGGAATTGAGGGTAGGTTTAAAAATAAGATCACTAGTCCAGTGTAGTCAAGCATAAACCAAAGAAAATGGTTTTGTATCAGTCCCTAGACTAACTTTAAAGCAGAATTATGTACTGTAGTAACGCTAATCCATTATGGAAATTCAAATTTCAGTGCGTCCTTATTTACTCTTTTTGAGAAACTTTAAGCTACTAGTTAGTGCTTGAGGAAAATCCAAATTTAAATTTGAAGAAAATGCCTAGCAGGCTAGCATTTGTTTTGTATCATTTGCAATTCTGCTGAATTCACAATGTAACGAAATTTACTGAATGTTTATCCATCAGTTTAGTCGTTAAACTGACTATGCCATGTTCGTGCTAGAGACGTTGCTTTGAAATAAGTTTTACTATTGGAATTGCAGTAAAAATGGTCCCTTAATGGTTAGTGTAAACCTGAGATTGCTCCTATAAATAAGAATTTGCATAAAATATCAATCACTATCAAAATGATGTACTTTCTTGGAAGATTTTTTATTTCATTTATACAATAGCTACTGTAGTGTTCCATTTACCTGAAGTGTCATAAAATTCTACTCCTAAGCAAATACACAAAGGAAAAAAGTAACAGTTGTAAATTTAGCAAAACCATGGTATTAAACAATTTGGAATGAACTGGGCATGCACGACTATTCATGACAAAGTCAGCATGGCTATCAAATACTACTGCAAAGACAGATGGATATTGCTGCTAGACCAAAATTGCTGTAGGAGCATTGTAAAAGAAAAAAGCAAATTGTAATTCAACACCGATTGGTTCTTTTTTCTCAAAACTGGGGAGTGCGGTGGTGGGGGAAGTATCGCTGTATAAAGATGCAAAAGTTTTCTCAGATTTGTTAGATGAGTGTATTAATGACTGTTTTGCACAGCTCTGGATTTTCACTTTGAATCCATTTTGCATATGTAGTCATTCTTTACTGCAACTCACTTGTCTTAATTTTGTTTTCAGAAGCTAATATGACACTTGCAGCTTTTATTTTCCTATTTGCTGTTTTGGATTTTTTTGTGTTTTTGTTTTGTTTTTGCTGTTGGAAGACTGTTTTACCAGCTGTGCTGCAACCTCTTTCCCTTCAGATATGAGTCTTTAAATCGGCTTTACACTACTTTTTTTTGTCAAAATACACTTATTTGCAGCAAATACATTGAAAAATTGACATTAAATAACGCTAGCTGCCACGCAAGCCTTGTTGTATCAATGATGTTGATTTTTTAAACACCCAGCACATTATCTGATTGAGTTGTGTGTGATTATTAAAGGGTAATAGAAAACACTGCCAGCTCTGATTAGTACTTGAGGTAGTCTTGTAACTACCAAATGTCCCTGGTTAGATTTGTAACTACCAAATGTCCCTGGTTAGATTTGGTTTAAGGGTTATAGTTCCCTCTGAAATATATTGAGAAAGCTGATTTGGAAAGGAATCTAGAATTTATTTAAAAAACAAACAAAAAAACAAAACAAACACTACAGGGAAAACACTTACGTGGAAAGCAATAAATTTTGTTCAATTTGCACCTATCAGATATTTATTGTACAATGACAGTTTATATTTTTAGTCATTGCCCATTAATATTGATGAACTCTTGGTGAAATATTTTTGAATGAGACATTTGGGGTTTGTATGTGCATTAAAATTGTCTTTTGTACTGTAAGTTACTGTTTGTTTTGGAATATTTTATCAAAATTGTCTTCCTGTGCCTTCATATTACACAAAGTTGTTTCTACAACTTTTAAGGATATTAATAAAGAGTACTTTAAGAATCTCATCTCAGAATTTCATTTTCAGATCAGTTCTTTAAGATCAATTTACAATGGAGTGTTAAAGAATAAGCATGTGTGGAGGTAGGCTGCTTCTTACTATTGTAGAGAGCATTGTATTCCAAAGTGACAAGTAGGACACTCAACTTTCCTTGGGTTAGGAATTATTCTGTGGAGTTATTTTTTCATAATCATGAATAGCTCAGTTGCAGTAATGTTTCCCATTTAGAAATGCTTCCAAGTGAGCATTATTTTTCTCTTAAAGAGTGCATCTTAAATTATGGCACATCCTTCTGTTTTTCAGCTGCTGAAAAAGTACATTAGAATTCAAAATTAATGAGGTGTGGGGTTTGTTTGTTTTTTGCTGTCTCACTGGGCTGTCATTTCCCCCCCTTGTACCCACAAAGAAAAAAAAAACCTAGGGCACCCCACCTGTACCCTACCCAGGGCTCAAGGAGTGACCCAATCAATTTAGTCACCCCCACCCTTTCCCTTCTGAGGGCTCAGAGTGTAAGGCACCTATCCTTGCCCACGGGCTCAGGAAGAAACCTGTTCAATTTAAGTACTTGCCCTTTCCCTCAGGGCTTTATGGGTCTCCGGAATCTTTTCCCAGTGAGAGAGCTTTACGCAGCTGTGCTCTAAACATCTATTTATTAGCAACACACACAGAGATTTGCTTGGCATATGTATTCTTATGCTCACCACTCCCAATATACAGACAGAATTCACCTGATGGCCAGTCAGGATCCTCTCGTCTGGGGGTTCCAGCAATGCCTCTGCACATCATAGTTGTGCAGAGTGATCAGTCTTTCAGCTTGATGTTAAATTCCAGTCTGGAGATGGTTCCCAAAGAGCATTTTTGTTGTTGCAGTACATAAGTTTTTAGTGAAGTTAAAGGAGGTAGCTGGTTTTACCTATCACATTATTCAGTACCCTTAGGTAACGACATTTAACCAATCATGCACTTGTACTTGTTTTCTCCTCCCCGCTCAACTCTTTTTACATTTTATTTCTTATGCCCAAATTGTAACTTATTTATTACCTTCTTTGTTTGTGTAGATGGTCAGCGTAAATTTACTGGTCAGAGCTTATCTATTTTACCAATTCTTGGGGTCTTTGTTTCCCCCCTAAACTTCCCAGCTCCAGGGGATGTCTACTTTACAACCCTTGGTGTTATAATTCTTGTTAGGGGCATTCCTGAAATGGGGGCATCTTAGCAATAAAGCATTTTTCCTTAATTTTAGTGGTGAAATCCCTGAATTTCACCCAAGGCTGGTTTAGTATGGAGTGAGTCAAATCTCAGGCCTACACCTTGGCTCCCTATTCCCTACTGGGAGTGGGGAAAGCCACCTGGGGCTTCTTGCCTCCCTGTTTCCGGCCGGGAGTGTGGGGGGAAGCTAACCGGGGCTGCTTGCCACTGGGGAGTGGAGTCCAGCTGGCCTGCCTAAATGCCCTGAAAATCTCATCAGGTGCCCAGCTGTATCTTAGGGCACCCAAATAGCCTTGAAAATCTGTCCCAGTTAGACCATCTTTTAGTCTACTGTATAACACAGGCCATAGAACTTCATTGTTACCTAGTATTTGCCCCATAATTAAAGCATATCTACCAAAAAGACATCCTGTCTTGATTTGAAGATTTCAAGAGATAGCAAATCTGTCATGTCCCTGGGTAGTTTGTTCCAATGGTTAATCACCTTACTGTTTGGCTTGGTTTGTTGGTGTTTTTTTTTTTTTAAAGAAAACTAGTTTTTAAAAATTAAAAAAAAGGTAACTATATAGATGTAATGCACTTTGATTTGGTACTAATTTATCAACCAAACCTGTAATCTCAAAGAATTAAATCAGGTTTGTTTGACAAGACATATTTTCCATAAAACAGTGTAGACTGGAATTAATCATATTCTCATCCATTAATTCTTAACTAAATCCTCTATCAGCTTTTCCATTTTTCCCCAGGATTGATGTCTGGCTAATCAGCCTACAATTATCCGGATCATCTTGCACTTTTTAAATATTGACACAACATTAGCACTCTTTCAGTCTCCTGGAATTTCTGCAGTATTTCAAGAGTTTATTTAAATATGAACATAAGTAGATCAGAGATCTCCTCAGCCAATTTTTTTAGGACTCTCGGCTGCCAGTTATCTGGGCCTGACATAAAAATGTTTATCCCAAGTAGCTTAACATCCTCACTTTCTAATCTACTGGAAAACAGTTAATTGTCCTTGTGTGATATGAGTAGATCAACATGCTTTTTACCAAATATCAAACACATTTATTAAACACTCTGCTTTTTGTGCATTATCAGTTTTATTTTTTTCCATCTATTAATGGGCCTGTAGCATGGTTAGAATTTATGTGGTATAAGATGTACTTAATAGTTCTGCTAGCTGTGGATTTTTTTCCTTGAAGTTGTTAGCTTCCCTTATCAATTTTCTACACTTTGTAGCTATTTATAGTGTTTGTAATCTACTTACATGTTTTCCATTTGTTATTTTATTTTTAATAGCTGCCTTCACTTCCCCTCTTAACTAGGATGGGCTGTTTAACACTACACAAAAACACTGTATGGCTGTGTTGTTCAGTTATTCTTTGTGCCAGAATAGGGCTGTCCATCTCTAGATATTAAAGGTTCTGCTCTGGTAAATTTCTTTCAAGGTGGAAAAGCATACCTAGTTTATGCCCAAATGGACCATTATCTCAATAATCTTCATTTTAGATGAAGAGCCACAATGTAAGTAGGTTCTTCAATGTCAAAGTGACAAATCAAAGACTGCTATATATGAAACCCTGGAGTCTATTGTTCAGGCCTTGCTAAACATTCTCCTTACATGCTTCTATTGAGAGCATTCTCAAAAAGGGATCAGGCAGATAACAAATGTATAAAATCTAGCGATATGAGGCAGATCTGAATGAGGAGTCTAAACTATTTGGATCTGAGAACATAAGAGTGGCCATACTGGGTCAGTCCAGAGGTCCATCTAGCCCAATATTCTGTCTTCTGACAGTGGCCAATGTCAGGTGCCCCAGAGGGAATGAACAGCGCAGGTAATCATAAAGTGATGCATCTCTTGTTGCCTATTCCCAGCCTCTGGCAAACAATCTTGTTTGGCCTTAGCTCAAAGATGGGAAGCAGTGGCCACCTCCTGTCATCTCCTATGTTAGCTGATTACTTTGTTTTTGACATTTAACTCACTTGATTTGTGTTTTATCATTTTAGAACCCTGGGGGGCGGGAGACGACACTTTCTGGTACTGGTTAATAATTAAAATTCTGTTTCAACACCTTTTGACTTGTACCTTTCTCTGAGTGCATTATCTTTATTACATACCCTGAGAGAATTCATAAGTATTTCTTCATACTCTTTGAAGCTAAATGCCAGTAGATTATTTTTTTTCTCTCCAATGCCTTCTGCAGCTTCTCTCTACATGCACAGAAAAGATGCTTGTTGCTGCACAGGGGGAATGTAGTATCAGCTTGCTTCCAAGGTGGTTGAGGAGAGGCTGTAGCCCTGCTCCATCTGAGCACAAGAACTGCAAATTTTTTTGTGGGAGGGAGGCTTCTTGTGGGTTCCCCTGCACACACACACCCAAGTTCCTTTCCGCTCCCCTAACTATCATGGGGAGCTAACCACATGACCCTCACTGAGACAATCATCCCACCAAAACATTTGTCAAGACTGGAAAGATAGTAGATACAAACTTAGTATGTAAACAGTTCTTGACATTTTATCTGGAATGATCTAAAGCCCTTAAATCCAATCCAACTTCTTGTTTCCTTTTTAAACAACACACAGGCTGTATCATAATGAACAGGATTGTCCAAACAGCTCTTTTAATTGTATTTTACTGCTGCGGCTTGGCAGATCTGCAGTTCATGTGAATCATGACAACATGGCTCAATCACAGGCATAATAGTTTTCTATTCCTTTTCTTTATAGGACTGCTTTTAGAACCTTTCCATTTCTTTTAAAGTGGGTACTATAAATACTTGCACCTTGTTTAATAAATGGATCCTTGATATCTTGCTAGTTTTTTTTATGGGTATCCTCTGTGATTAATTCTTTAGCAGCTTCCGCACAGATTATCTGGATTTCAATTTCCTGTCTTTTCTACCTTCTTGTTTTTTAAAGTGTAGTGCCACAACAGAGCCTTCAGTATTGTCTCTGTATAGTAGAAGGATGTCTAAATTATATTATGGTCACTTGCTCAGTGGCTCTCTACTCTCATTAGCTATCAAAAGTTAATATATGGTACCCCCCAAGATATGGTCTCCAATGTGATACTCAAGTAGATAATGTTCAAGTAGCTGGTGTGTTACTATTCTAGTAGATTTAGTGACCTCTGTTTCTCCATGAAATGGACCTCATATCACTGTTATGAGGTGACAACTGGTACTGCTACTCCACTATTACATGAATAAAACTCTGATTGTGGGAGCTGCTGGTGCTAGCTGGATTACTCAAGTGAGCTAGCAAGACTCATTTCACAGGTAAGGATTATATTTCATTATGTCTTTGGCTCTACCAGCCCATTGACCTTGCAGAAAACCAGTAGGCAATTCTGTTTGAGCACTACTCACTTTCCTCTAGCTTCCCAGTCTCCATTTTGTCCTTCATCAAAACAATTTAAAATCTGCACAGCTCCATCAGAAGAGTCCTGGCTCACCAGTGTTCCGAAGTTGCGGGTGAGTTTCTTCAGGAGAGAGAGAGAGAGAGAGAAAGAGAAGGGTCAGCAATGACAAGCATCACCAGTGAGAGAAAACTAAATGTCGTAAACAAATCATTACACTCCTGTGAGGAATTAGTCTTAGAGCTTGTGTACAGAGGAAAGCTTTATGTGGTATAGTTTAAACCAATATTCCTGTGTGGACATTCTTATTCTGGTATAAGAGTGGCTTTTTTCAGTTCAGTTTAAATCCCTTCCAAAGTGACATATAACCTAAACTGAAAAAGGCACTCAGATATATCAGAATAAGTATCCATGCAGGGAGTTGTATAATTTGGTTTAAATTCACATCTTAGCCTTGTAAAGGTGTAACTTTTCTGAGTGTTCAGGCACTCAGTTATTTCTTCATGATTCAATAGGACAGTTAGATAGATGCTAAGCAGTCATCTTAAAATAACAAATTCAGATTGAGTGCTAGAGCTTCTGAAGACTCTCATTCTCCCTCCTTTACAATTTCTCAAACAGGTAATCTTTGCACTCCTTCCTATTAGACTTCACTTAGGTCTGAATGAGACAAAATTAAATGGGCCTTTGTCTGCCTTTAGCATTCCTTAGCTTCATGCTGAGATTTGTAAAACTAATTAATGTTCATGGCTGATACTGTACATAACAGGTGTTGTGCTATGACTTCTTCAAATGTGAATCTTCAGATCTCTGCAAAGAGCCATCCACCTAGAGTACTTCATACTGAAAACTGAGTGCCATTCTAAACTTGCTATTGACCTTTGCTAGCAATATGGTTCACTTCTTTTCTGGGCAACACTGACCACTGACCAACACTGGATGATATGTTGTTGAACCATTGCAATGCAGTGCTCAGTCAAGTCATATTGTATCCAGCCAATTCTGTGAAATGTGTGCAGGAGTGGGGGGAATCCCTCATTTGGCTGCAATTTAGGAGTGTGGTATGGCCACCTAACAGAGCAAGTGAATGTTTTACTTGCCTAATTCAAATGCTATATAAATTTAAGTGGCAACCAAAACCTTTGCGACTGTTGACCTTCATAGTGGTTCAACTTTGAGCCAGAAAGCTTGACTTTAAAAGTCTAAGTCTAATTCTAGATTTGGTGTCTTGATTCAAAAACTTCTGGCTTTCTGAGAAAAGATACAGCAGAGAATATATTTCAAAATAAAACACCACTTAACACACCACAGGAAAGGCAGAGAGAGCCCACTGTTGCAAATTACTATGAGAAATCTGTTGCTCAAGAAAGGACAATAAATGACCTTTTTATTCATAACTTGTTTTTTTAAGTATATTGCGCTTTCATTATAGTCTGTGTATTATTGTTTACAACTTCATTTTTCTTAAAGATCCATGCACGTATAAACATTAAAAGTCAAATTACCTGTAAAATTCAATCTTGTTACTGTTTTAAAATGTCATAGTAACACCAAAATTACTTTTTCATAGAGAGAACCTGTTTATTTTGAGCATGTTTTCATCCTGAATAACTAGAAATACTGCTTATGCAGATGAGCTGGCAGTTGCTTCACCTTTATTTGTCCTGTGTTTGGCTATGTTGTGGATCCCTGTCTGGGCTCGGCTAGGTTGGTCAACAACTGTATCTGTCTTGGTCCCCCTCTGTCTGATAGATCTTCTCATCTGGTTAATCAGTCTTCAGGTGAGTATTGGAGACAAGGTGGGTGAGATAATATCTTTTATTGTATCAACTTCTGTGGTGAGAGAGACAAACTTTTGAGTCATACAGAGCTCTTCTTGATCACTTATATCTTAATTGACTTTTTTTTCCTTCTAGGCAATTGCTATTCTTTTGCTGGCAGAGTCCCTCTGATGTTGTACTGTTAAGCAGTTTCCCAGATCCAAAATTTTTTTGTCATCTATCTCCATTCATTGTCACAAACAGAATGGCAATGTAAGTGTGTGCACACAGTTCTAGTTGGGAAGTGCAAGAGCAGATCCCTTTTTCAGAATGATGTTCAGGTTTTAGGGAGATATGCAACTTTTCATATATCAAGGGGTATGTCTTCTACTATATGATGCTGTTTGCAAATGTCAGGCCTGATTTTATTTTTTTTAACATGCTATCGTGTATATCAAGTGCAATTCTGTTGGTTTCAATGGAATAACAGTCTGTGAAACCAGTGTAAATGAAAGACAATCAAGCCCCAAAATAAATGCATGCACATGCTCTGTTTTAGTTGGATAGGGTATGTTCAGAACTCATAATAATCTGCTCTGGCCAGGGATCAGGAGTATATTTCAACAAGTCTGTCCTTTTGTTAAAGGATTGCTCCTTTAATAAGGGCATCATCTATTAGTAATCAGCACACAATAAAAGTTGAATGATATACAAGTGGAATGAATACAGCAAATCAAAATTTGGCCTTTAGTTCACTGATGTCTTGGCAAATAATATCTTCCCACTATTCACCCTGCTCTGAGTATTTCAGCAACATGCATTTTTAACATATTGATTTTTCTCTTTTGTAATCCGATATTATATATTTTAAATGAACTGTATATTAAATTAACAGATGGATTCATCTGTTGTAGGGGAAAATCAGATTTGACTAAGGACAGTGTGACATTTTTCTTCCTCACTCACTCCCACAAGACAACTAGTCTGACAGTGTCTACAAAAATAAACACTGTCAAATAACAAAATAAATTTGTTAGTCTCTAAGGTGCCACAAGTACTCCTTTTCTTTTTGCGAATACAGACTAACACGGCTGCTACTCTGAAAAGTGTCTACATGGACAGTGCATTGCCCTTACTTCACCAACATAAACCCTATGCCTCTTGTGGAGGTGGAGTTAGATCAGTGTAGTAGGGCACTTACATCAGTGGGAGCAAGGCTGTCGTGTGTAGGCTGACATAATTAGGTCGACATATGCTGCCTTATGTAAACCTAACTCTGTAGTGTAGACCAGCCTTAGTTACACTATGAGGAGTTTTTAAAGAGTTTATCTGCTGGTGGTATCTTTTGACTGCATGGGTCACAAAGTATGTAGACCTGCTAAGGGGAACTCAGAAGAGATCTTGCACTTTTTATTTGACTCTTTGACTATATTATTTGTCTGTTTGGCCATTTGCCATTCCACAGTGCTTACCCACCCACTCCTCTCTGTTCTCTGCGGACAGTGTTCCATCTATACTTTTGGAGCTGCTATTCCCAAATCCTCTAAGTATTTCCTTTGAATAATCCACTTTTTTGTCCCAGAAGATACAACTATACAAGAGTTCATTAAATGGTACTAACTTCCTCTAGTCTATATATGAATATCATAAACATAAACTTTCTTTCCAATTATTTTTCACACTTTACACCATGTTCTTCTTTCCTTGCAACCTTTCATTATGTGCCTGTTGCTTTCCTTTAGCATGATGACCTAGAACATCATAGAACAGAATATAGCATGACTGAGTGTAGGGAATGGGGCTAGATAACCTGTTGAGGTCCTTTCCAGTCCTACACTTAACTGGATATTTGATAGCAATAAAGAAGGGAAGTCTTTGCCTACTAGACTGATAGTTTTGGGTGGTTAGACTACATTTTATGGCATTTCTTTAGACAACAATTACTTTCCTCATTGTGACAAAGTATGCCAACTTTTGTATTCTTAGTCGCTAACTATGCTAATTACTGTATGCAGCACTTTCCCCCCTCTCCCGCCCAGCATTAAGCATAAAGGGACACTATTTACTAAAACTAGACTAGTTTTTCCCTAGTGAAGAAAATCACTAGAAATCTCCCTCACCTTCTGCTGCCTTTGAGATGTGATCATACTAGGGAATACTGAGTGTGGAAGCAATTTTTACTCATTACTTATTAACAGTATTAGGATTTGTGCCAAGCTGCAAGAACACAGACTGATGCCCAATTTTCAAGTACTATCCTCAGTGTCACTGACTCATAAATATATGCATCTTCTCCTATTGCCTAATAAATCATCTGAAATCTTGCTGGATTCTTGTAAATATTCTATAGAAGTTGCATTGCTAGTTGACACAGCTGGCAGTTTACCTAGTATATAATCTACATCACTGAATTATCTCACACTCCGTAAGAGGCAATTAATGTTGAATTTATGTCAAATGATGTAATTTCTATGTCCTCTATTATGTAGCCCAGCACTTCTTCCATCTTACTATACTCTGGTTAATATTAGATAGATTAAATAAAATCTTAAAGGTGTTTGACTTTGGTTGGAACTACAGAACAAACAAAGCAATACACTATATTTTCTTCAAGTGCTTGCTCATGTCTATTCAACATTAGGTGTGTGTGCTCGTCACACGCACTATAGCCAGAAGTCTTTCCCTCAGCAGTATCCATAGGAGAGCAGCTCTGGCGCCCTCTGGAGTGGCAGCCGCATGGCGCGGTATAAGGGGTGCCACTGGCTCCCCCTCACCCTCTGTTCCTTCTTGCCACCAGTGATAGTGCACAGAACGTTGCTGCTCTTATTAGCATTGCTTAAGCTTCATTTGTACGAATTAAGAGTAGTTGTAAAGTTAGCGTACATAGTTAGTAGATGAGTGAGTTAGCCCTTAGCAGTAGTTTTGTTAGTTCCATCGGGGATTTAGTTGGGGGACAGGGCATGCCCTGGTCCTCAGAATTTAAGCCCTGTGATCGCTGTAAATGGCCCATACCCATGAGCAAGCCACATAGTAGCTGTCTCAGGTGCCTTGGTGAAGAGCACATAAATGATAAGTGTTGAATCTGCAAGTCCTGTAAACCTAGGACTAAGAAAGAGCATGCAATTGGACTCAAAGTGCTCCTAATGGAGTCAGTGCTCACTCCGGCCCCAGAGCAAAGGTCCGACTTTGCACTCAGCACTGTGGCATCGGTGCATAGTGCCCCACTGGTGCTGTCGATGAGCCGGCACCGATCCATGGCCCTGGCCAAGAAGTCGAAGAAGGGAAATAGGGGACAGTCTCCTACTGCCAGCAAGGGGAAAGACAGGGCTGGGAGTGAATTAAGACCTGTGCCGGGTGGCTCATCTCCCTCATCGGAAAGTCAGGCCTCAGCTCATGTCAAGCGATGCAATCCACCCCTTTCCTTGCCCGGAAGCCCAGACACAGAGGTGGGCCTTCATCAGCTTCATGTGCCATCAACGTCTGAAGTGCTCCAGGCTGTTCAGGAGATCCTGACGGTCCTGGCGCTGCCCACACTAGCCCTGGTGTTGCCCAGACCTCAGAGTAAGCCTGCCTTAGGACCTTTCTGTCCGTCCTCGCCCCAACAACACCGCATTGCGGAGAACGTCCTGCCACCATTCACCCACTCAAAGCCTTCATGCCTCAGAATTAGGTAGGCAAATGCATTGGAGCCCTCTACAGTCACTGGACCTTGGGCACTGGTAACAGGATTTGAGGTGGACCTTGCCAGTTACCTGGCTCAGACGCACGAAGACGCGTCTTCCCTGGCAGGAACATCAGAACTGGCCTCTTGCATCGCTAGAACATGGTTACAGATCCCAGGAATGATTGGAAGACTGGAGCCATGGGCCACGCCAACAATTCCCAAGACAGTATTCGCAGTAGGTGTCACAGTATTCGCGGAGATCCGCCTGATCCGTGATACCTCCAAGTCCCACTCCTCGTCCCAGTACCAGTCTCGAAGTGCATGGATCGCCGGTTTTCCAATGTGGATCTGCTGAGCGCCACTGATTGCCGAAATCCCTCAACCTGAAAGATGCATACTTTCATGTAGCAATCTTCCCGGGTCACATACGCTTTCTCTGTTTTACGGTGGGTTTGGCCCACTACCAGTTTGCGGTCCTTCCATTTGGCCTGTCTACAGCACCAAGGGTGTTTACCAAGTACATGGCAGTAGTCGCGATCTACCTCAGACATTGGTGTATCCAGATTTACCCATACCTTGATGACTGACTGATCAAAGGCAGCTCCAAGACTCAGGTCCAATCCGATGTCACTGTACTACAAGCCATGTGCTGCTCCTTGGGACTACTGGTCAACCACAAAAAGTCCACATTCGTTCCAGTTCAAAGGATAGAATTCAGCGGGGCTGTGCTTGTCTCGACCTGGGAGAGGTTTCAGGCCCTGACAGACCTCATCGCAGAAGTGTGGCCACACGGCAGCTTGCACATACGTGGTCCGCCATGCCAGGTTCCGCACGCAGCCCCTGCAGCAATGGCTGGTATCGACCTATTCCCAATCCAGGGACCACCTGGAAAATATCAGCACTATTCCTCTGGTGGTTCTCACCTCGCTGCACTGCTGGACCGATCACGAGAAGGTCCTGGAAAGAGTCCCGTTCAACAGTCCTGCTCAATCTGTCGAGCTAGTGTTGGATGCTTCGGACCTCAGTTTGGTGGTGGCACACCTCGGATATCTCCAGACCCAGGGGATGTGGACCCCAGAGGAGGCAATGTTAAACATAAATGTCAAGGAACTCAGACCAGTCCGGCTGGCCTGTGAGGTCTTCCTGCCACATCTGTCGGGCAAAGTGGTGAGAGTCCTGAGGGACAATACGGCCTCAATGTTCTATATCAACAGGCAAGGAGGAGCACGCTCTTCACCTCTCTGCCAAGAGGCTCTCTGTCTCTGGGACTTCTAGAAGCTGGTCACCTCCCCAGCATCAGGAATGCCCTAGCAGATCACCTCAG
This sequence comes from Dermochelys coriacea, assembly GCF_009764565.3. Classification (NCBI taxonomy): domain Eukaryota; kingdom Metazoa; phylum Chordata; order Testudines; family Dermochelyidae; genus Dermochelys; species Dermochelys coriacea. Next base: position 31,786,092 of record NC_050076.1, on the reverse strand, counting down.
CAGGAACTTCCCCTTTCACCAGGAGTGGTCGCTCCACCTGGAGGTGGTCTGCATGATCTTCTAGGGATGGGGAACTCACCAAATAGTAGATTGGTTTGCTAACAGGCGAAAGAGAAAGTGCCATCATCTTGCTCCTGGCAGGTTCCCTCTCCAATGCCTTCCTCCTGTTGTGGGCTGAGGATCTGATGTTCATGTTCCCTCCAATCCCCTTAGTCAGCTGGGTCCTAGTAAAGGTCAAGAGGGACAAGGCATGGGTTATCATGATCATCCCTGCATAGCCTTGCCAGCAGTGGTTCGGCATGTTCATGAACATGGCGGGTGGCCCCTCCCTGGCCCCTTCCCTACCATCTGGATCTGCTATCACAGGATCACGGTCGGCTCCTACACTCCAACCTTGAGTCTCTACATCTCTTGGTGTGGATGCTCTGTGCTTGAACCCGGAAGAGCATACCTGCTCACAGGAGATCCATCAGGTCATCCTGGGAATTAGAAAGTCTCGTGGATGGCTAACTTACCTGGCCAAGTGGATGAGGTTTTCCCGCTGGGCATCAGAGTGCAGCATTTCTGCCTCGAGTTCTTCAGTGCAGTTCATCTTGAACTACTTACTGCATCTTAGGAACCATGGTCTGGCACATTCTTCCATCAGAGTGCACCTTGCAGCCATCTCCGCATTCCATAAGCCGATCAAATGTTAGATGGCCTTTTCTCATGACATGACTGTCAGGTTCCTGAGGGGCCTCAGGAGGCTTTACCCACAGGTATGGGCCCCTGTCCCACAGTGGGACCTTAATCTGGTCCTCTCTAGGCTCACTGGCCCACCTTTTGAGCTGCTGCGCTCCTGCTCCCTTTCCTGTTTGTCTTGGAACGTTTGCTTTCCTGGTGGTAGTGACATCAGCGAGACAAGTCTCAGAGATTAAAGTCTTGACCTCGGAACCACCTTACACTGTGTTTTTTAAGGACAAGGTCCAGCTGTGGCCCCACCCAGCCTTCCTGCTGAAGGGGGTATCTTCCTTTCACAAGAGCCAGGACATATTCTTGCCAGGACATATTCTTGCCACTGTCCCAAGCCACACAAGACTGCTGAGGAGAGGAGTCTTCCCGAGTTGGACATCCAGAAGGCCTTGGCTTTTTACTTGGAGCATACCAAGCCTTTCTGTAAATTGACCCAGCTCTTCATCGCTACAGCATATAGGATGAAGGGCCTTCCAGTTTCTTCACAGAGGATTTCCAACTGGATCACCTCTTGCATAAACACCTGTTACAAGCTAGGTGTCCCACCACCACCAATCATCAAGGCCTATTTGACTAGAGTGCAGGCAACTTCGGTGGCCTTCCCGGTGCACATCCCAATCCAGGACTTCTGTGAGCCGCAACGTGATCCTTGGTCCACATGTTCACATCTCATTATGCCATTACTCAGCAGGCCAGAGATGACGCTGGTTTTGGCAGAGCTGTATTACAATCTGCGCAGCCATGAACTACTACCCGCCTCCAAGGGAACTGCTTGAGTCACCTAATGTGGAATGGACATGAGCAAGCACTTGAAGAAGAAAAGACAGTTACCAGTTCCATAACTGGTGTTCTTTGAGATGTGTTGCTCATGTCCATTCCACGATCTGCCCTCCTTCGCAACTGTCAGAGTTTCTGGCAAGAAGGAATTGAGGGTTGGGGGAGCCAGCGTTACCCCTTATCCTGTGCCATGTGGGCACCACTCCACAGGGCACCAGAGCCACTCCCCTATGGATACTGCTGAAGGAAAAACTTCCGGCACCAGTGCATGTAGCAAGCACACACTCCTAATGTGGAATGGACATGAGCAACACATCCTGAAGAACACCAGTTACAGAACAGGTAACTGTGTAATTGTAATGGTCTTATACAACTTTTTAAAAATTTATTTGTGTGATGTGTAGACTGCATAGACTCTGAAATGTGTTTTGAGATCATTAGGCTTAAGTATCACTTATCCACCATTGTACATGCCTCAACAGACTTGGTATGCAAAATATATTTTCTAGCATAAGTTAGTATACAAAAATCTAGATCCTAAACCCCACCCTACAGATAAAACTGACATTTTACTTAATGGAAACATTTGAAGTGTTTCGTCTTGTGAAAAGACTGGTAAGTGCATTTCCCTCTGTGATGTGCTTATTCAACTTATCTTGAAAGGCAGGTCTGATGTCCATGTACCTAAATGCTAAACTTGTGTTAACATACAGGTCATTGTTCTTTTGAACTGTTTTGCTCTTATCTTAAACAATTCGGGGAAAGATCATGCCTTTTGATGTCATAAATGAGAATACATACTATTGTGTTGAGTCCCATTTATATCTTAGTACTGCACTGGTAAGCAGCTATCATTCTTGATTATTGTTTGGAGTGTTGTAGACATGTTGGTCCCAGGATATGAGAGAGACAAGGTAGGTGCGATAATATCTTTTATTGGACCAACTTCTGTTGGTGGAAGGTTATACCTGATTATTATGGCAATAGTGTTTTGGAGCAGGAATGCTGCATCAGGGAAAATCTCCTTACATTGAATGATCTGTTTTCCTTTCAAAACCTGATAGGGATGAGAGTATATTCCTGGTAGGTAGTCTTCTGTACTCTACCTTATCTTGGGCTTGTCTGAAATTTAATGTAACTTTGTAACTTGATTGTGGTTACACTTTATAATAAGTGACTAAGTACACTGTAATTACAATGTAACAGTAAGGGGTAACTTCTGTAATTAACCTTCACATTATTGGAATTTGTAGTAGGTACATAAATTAAAGTATAATCTTGGAGTAATTACAGTGTAATGGAATATAAAGGAATAATTAATTCAATTAACCTTCTGGTTACATGAAACAGTAATTAAATGCAACTTCCATGTAATGACTTACAGTGTAACTACAGTTAATGTTTTTTGAAGTGTGCAAACCACATTTCCATACCATAACTGTTCCTGGGCACTTTGTATACATATATGGATTGGTAACTTGTCTAATACTAAAATTGTCTTGTATTGTAAAATTGTCAAAAGTATCTGTATTACTGCCCTGTACTATTGAAATCTAAGACCTGCTCAAGTGTGTGCATGATCATGTTGCCGTCTATTGGCTAAATACTACTACCCAGGCTGCAGTACTGACATATACAAAGTGAGATCACGTAGACTCTAGGTTACTGAGATTACAATATTATCACACCTATGTGGGAGTTTTAAGGATTACTTGCTAGCAATATCTGATGTGTAACAAATCTCTTTAATCTTGAAAGATTCCAAAGAGCTTTAGAAATTTTCATAAACTGCTATGCAAATTGTAGTGGTATTTCATCCACTGTTGAAATGCAGCTACCTTGGGGATGCACTTTGGCAATATTCTGCAGCCTCACACAACGGTTTGCACCAAGAAATAAAGAATGAAATCTTATCAAATGGAAAGATCAGGCAGAAAATGTAGTAGGCAGGCAGGAATGTCCTTCCTGGAATTTGGCCTTCCAACAGCATGCCATGGTATCTTTAATACCGTAAGTGATCCTCTGTTTTTTGCTTCTCAGATGAAAGATAGCCATCAGTGGTGCTGTAGCATTATCTCGACTGAGAAGCAGAGGGAACTTCATCACCAACATTCATATTATCTGTCTCACTAGTCTAAATCAGAGCCTGCTCCAGTGAGACACTCATCTCCCATTTATTTTTATTTCTCAATTTCTCTGTCTTTAATGATGAGCCTCTGTGTTGAAGCCACTGTTGCCTTATAACAATTCACTCTGCATGTGTTATAATTGTGACAGGTTGGTTTTTATCTGTCAATAGTTCACACTTCATAATGAGTAAAATTGAAATTAAGAATTAATTATGGAATTATATCAACATGCATCTTTAAGAAGCAGGTGAGATGTGTGCTTGGCCAGGATAATCAGCATCTGAAAGGAGACTAGTTAACATCTTTAAAGAACTTCTTCCACTAATGGGTAAATCCCCCTGTGCTGGTGGGAGGACAAACTGTTTACAGAGACATTTATTATGAATGGGTACAGCATGTTCAAAGGAATTTCAAAGAAAGTAACCAGGCCAGGAAGGAGTCTCTGAGACACCCTCATCCCATCAGATCTGAGATGTGATTGTGACAAGCAGGGTGACCTGGTGTCAGGAAAGGGAGAGAAGAGACATATGCTCCCTACAGATAGAAAAACTCCATTAGTTTCTAGCAACTAAACCTAAAGTACCTGTCTAGCTGACCTTTTACAGACTAGAGATAAAATCCTGATGCTATTGAAGTCATTGGGAGTTTTGCCATTGACTTCAGTGGGACTAGGATTTCTCCCTGTATATTGACGTCTATTAAGCAAAACTTTCTTTTGTTTTAATTTGTTTTCTCTAGTCTTAATGTTTTTAAACTAGGTATTTTGAATCTTGATTAGTGGATCATAAGAGAGTTTCTGTAACTGAGATCCATCAGTCTCTAGATATACTCTTGTAGTACTGGCTGTGTGTATTGCATGGGTACTATACTGGTAATTCTCACCTCTTAGGGGAAAAGATATAGTAGCTGTTACTGATATAGGGCCTGACTCTGCTGCCAGTGAAGTCAATGGTTATAGGACAGGGCTCAAAAGCCTGTCTTTCAGCAACAGAATTTTGCCATATAAAAGATGTTAATTCACTCACATTGATACGTGTAACTAGCCTTCATGTCTGTAAGGACTAAAGCCTATTATTCCAACAGCAGACTTGTCTGGCCAGTCTTAGGTTCATTGTGACATAACCTATTCTCTTTCTTAAGTCTGTTTTTAAAAATATGATACTTGTGGGCAGAGATTTCAGATGTTGAAAACTTGGCCGGATGTTCTGTCATTTATGATGATACTTTCTGAAAACAGAGCCAGTTTTTTAATAGGTTATATAGAGTGCTGCATTTCTTTTTCTCTAGCGATGACATTATGGGAGGCTGAATTAGATTACCAGATGCTTGTGTTCCTAGCATTTCATGTAGTGGGGCAAAAGATCTATCTGGCTTTAAGATTAAACTCGATAAGTTTATGGAGGAGATGGTATGATGGGATAATGTGATTTTGGTAATTAATTGATCTTTAAATATTCAGGGTAAATAGGCCTAATCCCTTGAGATGGGATACTAGATAGGTGGGATCTGAGTTACCCAGGAAAGAATTTTCTGAAGTATCTGGCTGGTGAATCTTGCCCATATGCTCAGGGTTTAGCTGATCGCCATATTTGGGGTTGGGAAGGAATTTTCCTCCAGGGCAGATTGGAAGAGGCCCTGGAGTTTTTTCGCCTTCCTCTGTAGCATGGGACACAGGTCACTTGAAGGAGGATTCTCTGCTTCTTGTAGTCTTTAAACCACAATTTGAAGACTTCAATAGCTCAGACATAGGTGAGGTTTTTTCGTAGGAGTGGGTGGGTGAGATTCTGTGGCCTGCGTTGTGCAGGAGGTCAGATTAGATGATCAGAATGGTTCCCTTCTGACCTTAATATCTATGAATGTACATTTTAAACTCAAACTAGGATTCAAAATTTGGCAACTTGCTTTCAATCTCATTTACAGAATATGTATTTTTTTAAACTAGAAATTATATTTTTGTGAATTTTAACTGCTCTACAAAGGCAAACTTTGACATCATCACTGATGAACTAAGTTCAAGCATTAAAAATAGAAGTATCTGGGATGAAAGACAAGTCAGCACTCTTCCCTCTGTCTTTATATCTTTCAGCAGATCCTTTGACCCAAATATTTTAAAACAAAACCCAGAATTTTATGATGTGATCAGGAACATTCTGTTTGTTCTATAAAACCCTTCAAAAATAAATCAAAGAAATGTAGGAAGTGGTCAATGATTAAAATGAAACCTGGGATACAATTATTACCTATAAAGTAATAGTGCCCAGAGCCTCAATCAGTATTGGGACATCATTTTGCCCAAAAGATCTTACAATCTAAGGCTTTGTCAATGTTCAAGGTGGCGCTTTTCTAACCTTAAATCAATTTAAAACCAGTTTAGTTCAAGTGGTGCAAAACCTATGTGGACATTCATATAAACCAGGTTTAAATTGAATTAAGAATGTCCAGTACTGGTTTAATTAAATTGGCTTAGAATTGCTCCTTTAGTTAAACTGGTATGAATTTGCAGTAAGATGATGAGGTCTGTCTTATGCACAACAAATACAACTGAGAAGCTCCCACCATATTAAAAAAATTGGAAAATGAAGTATGCTATGCCAAAATTCCAGTGATGCAAATTTTATGGATAAAACACAGAAGTAGTTAAAGGTGGGGTGCCTATATTTCTTTGTGAGTGCAATTGATCAGTGTAAAACATCTTTTCATTTTTGTGTCCCAAGCTCCTGGTTTAATAGAGTTTAATGAAAAACACCCCTTACTGGCAATAGTGGTATTAGATAAAAGCAGCCCCTTCCTCAGTGGTATTTTTCTTTGTGACAGCCAGACAGACTCCTACTGACCATTTTCAGAGTAGGGTTGGTCCATTTGAGGAAGTCTTTTCTATCCTGATTTTTTTATGACAGAGAAAATCACCTGTTTTACAGCGGCCGTTTTGCATCTTGCTGCTGATTCTGCTTGCTGTATTTCTAGCTCTCCCAGCTGTTAAGAATATTTAACATCTATTACATTTTCCCTTTCTTTTTCCTGAAAAGATAGAATGTTCTTACAAAATTTACATAGAACTTATTCAGGCTTTTTGGTTTATTTGCAATCAAGATATGACTCTCTAGAAAATGCCTTGGCATGCACAATTAAATGCCTAACAGAACACACATCTTCACTTCCCTTTTGAGTTAAAGGGAAAAGATTGTTCTAGTCATTTATATTCTAAGCTAGGCATGGTAGAAACTGGAAAGTCATTTTCCCCATCAAAATTAGGTGATGTCTACACTACAACCTATGTCGGCATAGTTTATGTCATTCAGGGGTGTGAATAATCCAACCTCCAGAGCGACAAAAGTTACACCGACATAAGCACTTGTGTGCACAGTGCTATGCTGGTGGGGGTTACGTATCTTCTTCCATTCGTAGAGGTGGTTTTAGTATGCAGAAGAGAGAGCTCTCCTCTCAGCATAAAGCATCTTCACCAGAAACGCTGCAGTGGCAAAGCTGCAGCACTGTATGTGTAGACATGAGTGTGGTTATACATGGGTGTGTGTGTGTGGGGGGGAAGCATACTGGAAGCAATATTGGAACAAGTTGGGAATTATCACTCATCTGGAACTCAGTACAATCAATTGTTCCAGACTTAAACACATTTTAAGCATCAGTTGTAACATTACATCACAATGGCTGTATAGTATACTTGAATGGTTTCCCTCTCCCAAATAACAAAAAGTTCTAAAAGGGGGTTCAAGTCAGTACTTATTCAAATGTTTGTATGCTTATCTGAATGATTTATTATATTTAATGCTTTGTTTAATTGAGGCCCACCCTTCCTTTGGTTCTCTAAGTCTCTGCTTTCTCCTTAGTTGTCTTACCCAACTGGTGTTATCTGAATGACTGAAAGGTCATTCTATGCAGTGTTTTTGTAGCCCCTTTTGGTAAGTATAATCACAGGTTTCAGAGTAGCAGCCGTGTTAGTCTGTATTCGCAAAAAGAAAAGGAGTACTTGTGGCACCTTAGAGACTAACAAATTTATTGGAACATAAGCTTTCGTGAGCTACAGCTCAGCTGTAGCTCACGAAAGCTTATGCTCTAATAAATTTGTTAGTCTCTAAGGTGCCACAAGTACTCCTTTTCTTTTTGGTAAGTAGTTAGCATTTAACATCTGTATAGCCTTGACAAACACACCAGGGAAATGACTCAACATTACAGATCTTTAGAAATAGCTTTTGGCTTTTGTAATTCAGAATGTCTGCCTAAACTGTTGGAAATGCATGCAATTTGGTCTCTTCAGAAAGGGGTTGCAAACACTAAAGGGCATCAAAAGGCAGACTGTGGATGTTATATATACATTGTGTGTGTGTGAGCACATGCTTGCACACCCTTGATTTTTTCCCCTTCTTTTATGGGTACACCTACACATTTTGGATCTCTCTTGCAATATGCTTGGATGTGGTTTTTCTACTTTTGCTTATAAGTAAAATTTTTCAGGCTAATAGCATTGGTAGCTAGTAAATATTTGTCCTATCAGCAAGAGTTGGTGGATACGTTAACAACCAGTTAGACAGGTTTGACCTACTTCGTTACTATAGCTGTAGGCCATATCGTTTTAACCGTCTTCTCATCTTCATTTTGAAAAAAATCGTGTTTGTTTTAATGTCAAGTAACAGGATGGAGCATATTACTGCAAATCTCTCATCCTGCTCCCTCTATCTCCTGTGTATAATATACATCTTTTAAATAATAAAATACATAAAGTATCTATTCAGTATGTAGTTAATTTCCTAAATTCACTACTTGTTTCCCCTACTCATCCTTTATCTGCTGCCAGTATACACCAGATTTATGTTCAATCTAGGCAGGGTTTAGCCAAAGATAGATACACCTGTCACCCTCTCCATCCTTTCTGAAAAGACAGATACTTTAATCATTATGTATGTATCTCTTCCTTCAAGGCAATGGAAAGAAAGGGAAATAACACTGAGAGAGCATACAGTGTTTTAAGGGTTTGCTCTCAATCTCCAAATTTAGAGCTGAATTTTATTTACTATTGTGCTAATAGTCAGTGTTGCACACAAACGTACGGGAGACTTGATTCCCAGTTTCTGAAGGCCAATATTTGTGGAGTGCTGTTTCAAAAAGAGGGGAACATTTATTACATGAATGCAGTAGTAATCAAAGTGAGTGTAATATTTAAGTGACTTAAGTCCTATCTTACTACTGTTCTCCAACGATGGTCTCCCACATCACTGAGCTGTCGAATCAAAGTATGAAATTTTGCTTATGAAGCAGTCAGAAATCATCCTTGTAGCACAAACTTCTACAGTTTATTGTTGTTGTTATTATTATTATTATTATTATTTTACATTACAGCTATGTCTAGAGGCCTGATGATCACACCTTCATTGTGCTAGGTGCTGTACAAATGATTAATATGACAGTCCTTTCCCCAGAGAGATGACAATCTAGTTAAAGACAAGATGCAACATGTCAATGGAACAAACAGTGTTGAGGCGGGGGAGAGTGGGGGAGGGGAGTGAGTGGGGAAGGCAAGGTCACAACAAAGCAAACTTGGTTTTCCTAGTAGGCAGTAATCTCAGCTCACCAACTGCCTAGCCATGATAAATTGATAGTATTTGGTAGGCATCATGGGCAAGGCTAAGTCTTAAGGAGGAATTTAAAAAAGGATAAGGTGGTATCTTAAAAGCAGTATTTTCAGTGGACTGTGGGAGGAGAGGATGAATTTGTAGCAGTTAAGGCCACAGAGGAAATTACAGTAGTCAAAGCATAAGATTAGGATCAGGACAAGAGCTGTATCAATCTGGTCAAATAGAAAAGGCTGGATCTCTGAACTGCTATGTGGGAAGCAAATGCGAGGCTTAAATACAGCTTGGATGTGTATGTCTATAGAGAAGGCTGAGTTGAAGATTGTGAAGGATGTGGGAGATGCTCCTAAGTTTTTTATTAATATTATACATGCAACTGCTTGTTTGATGTTCCCCGAGGTTGGGGTACCTGGGATAAGCCAGGCCTACTTAAGCTTTACGTAAGACAGATGCATGTAGACTGTTGTGTTAAAATGCTTTTCCTGTGACACTTTGATTGCTGTGTTTGTGAACAATACTGTGTTTTGAAAAGGCTGTTTTGGATCATGGCATGCACACACACTGACTGATCACAGCACCTACAAGTTTCAGAGTAGCAGCCGTGTTAGTCTGTATTCGCAAAAAGAAAAGGAGTACTTGTGGCACCTTAGAGACTAACAAATTTATTAGAGCATAAGCTTTCGTGAGCTACAGCTCACTTCATCGGATAGGGGCAGCCAAATGCAGTCAGGCCTGTTGAGCAAACGTGATTAGTAAACAGTGGCACTGCACGCTGGGGACCTGGTCTAAGGAGTTGGATTCTGCCCCAGAGAGGTGAAGGTGCAGAGCATGTCACTTGGAGAAGCTGTGGTCAGAAAGACTGAGAAGGGTCAAAGTTGCTGTGAGCCCTGAACTCTGACACATGCACGCACGCACGCACGCACGCACGGCTTGAATTACTGGGACGATTGTGGTATTGGGCCAGATTTTCAAGGATGTATATAGGTACCTAAAATGTAGATAGGTACCTATTGGATTTTTCAAAAGCACATAAGCACTTAGGAACGTCTGAGAATCCCACTAGGCACATATCTGCATCTTTAGGCACTTAAATCCCTTTGAAAATGTCACCCATTATCCACAGTGATGGAGAAGAGGAAAGGGATCAGGGTTTAGTTTTGGCCATGTTGCATTTAAATTAATGTCTGGATGTCCTCAAGGAGACGTCAAAAAGAGAGGCTATGCAGTTTATTGACATTTACTATTAAAGCACACTTACAACCTCAAAGATTTTCAAGCAGTTGCCTGGAGTCACACTTCTCAAAGAAAAAATGAGAATATGAAGGTCATGAATAAGTCCAGTGCAGCAAACTTTTTAAATGCAAGGTAAATAAGATACATTTGTCTGCTGGCTTCCCTGCTCTCACTATATGACTCAAAGCTGGCAGTTGAAATATGTGGGCCTTGCTTGCCTGAGATAATAAAAAACAAGTTAATAAGTAGAATTTCTTTGTACTTTCTTGTTAGCTATTAGAGAGGTGTGTTTGTAGACTGTTTTCTAGAGTTATGAATAAGCTGTCTTTTAGTTGCTTAATTTGTATTAAAAATATTAAGCCCTCTTAAGAAATAATGGCCTGCTGTTCAGTAACTTGATTGTATGACAAAAATTCTGATTGGTGTCATTTAGTATAGTCAATACCTCTGAAACTCTTAGTGAGATTGTTTAGCTCCTACTATACGTTTTTTAATAATCAGCCCTCACTGAGCTACTCTGTGCCCATACCTCACCATTTTGCTTTGGTGTGTGAAAAAGAATATAGCCCTTGGAAAGTATTTTAAAAAATGAGTTTGAATCTCCTATTAACAGCCCGGTTCATTGGTGTCTAATGCACCAGTTATGTCAGTTCTCTGGGAAATTTATTTTGTGAAAAGTAGTATATAATAATATAAATAATAACACAGGTGCATTTCAAATATCCACCCAAATCCTCCTCCACTGTGAACAGTTAAGTTAAATGATTCATCTCCCTTTTTCTCCTGGAGGCTTAGGGGGGTGTATTAGAAAAAAAAATTAAAATCCTTGTTTCAAAACTTTTTCTCAAACTTGCAGAGTTGGGCTAAAAATGAGTATATATGGCATGGTAAGTGAGTATATATGGTACTGAAAGATAATGGATTTTAGATGCCATAACTGTTCAGTGCTCACCTGTCATATCAGGAGTCTCTAAATTAGCCCAGCAGTGGTACCTTTTCCTTGTTTTTTTCTGGCATGAGAGAAGGATTTCCCTCTGCTCAGCAATCTCTTTTTCATGTGCTCTCCTGTCTGCTCAATGACTTGAGTCAGAGCAATTCTATCGCTAATGGATATTCTCTGATCTCCTTGAGAGAGGCTCTCTGTGAGGGTGCACATATACTCATGATGTTGAGAGAATTATGGCATTCATTAAGTCCAGCTCTGATTCTGCAACGCACTGAAGCACATTTAAATTTAAGCATGTGATTAAGTTCCACTGAAGCCGGTACATTTTTATCTTAGCTGTATTTAAATCTGCTTAATTGCTTTGCTCAATCAATTGCATCATCCTATGTAAGTGTGCAGCCTTTTAGAGCCACGTAGGGCAACATCTATACTACAAGCTATACACCTCACATACATATACTCTCATTAGCTTGTGAGTATAAATAATAGTGTAGATACAGGTAGTGGCAGCGGTGACACGGCTTAGTTGTCCGGAGTACAAACTGGCCTGCAAGATGTGGTTACCTACTCATTGCAGCTCTGCTGTGCCACTATTGCTCGTGCTACCACAGCTACACTGCTATTTATACTCATCGAGCTAGCACAAGTGTGTGTACATGAGTTGGGAATCAGACCCCTAGCTCTTAGTGTAAAAGTAGTCTGAGTCATGAGAGTGTATCCATTCTAGCTAGAGTTGTTCAGTGAGACTTAAACGGACACTTAAGTGCCTTCCTGAATCAAGATTACTGTTTACTAGTTAAAAGGAAAAAAAAGTAAAGAAAGAAAAAGCATAGGAAAGATTAAATAAAATTGCATATACAGAAATCTACATTACCTATGAATTATGCCAAACTATTCATACAACTAGAAGGCCTTCGTTAGGGAGAAAAATGATTGACTTATCTTTATAAGTGTTATGGCCACATAGGCCTCTGTTTCAGCTTCATTACCCAGTTTTTGAATAACTGTCACGGCAGCTCATAATTCCATTTAACAGTGCTGTTCTGCTACCAGACCAACATTTGCCTGAGTGTATATCTCCCCAGACTTTTCCCTTAGAGTTCAGGTAAAGTTTGGTTGGAGACAGAGGTGCAGTCAACTGGGTAGGTTGACTTAAAATACATCACTATTTTAGCATATGTCCAATTACCTGCAAGTTAGCAACTGTGTACTTGTGAACATGGCTGATGTGGTCTCATCTTTAAAGGTATGTCTGCACTGCAATAAAATACTTGTGGCTGGCCTTTGTCAGCTGCCTTGGGCTCACTGGGCTTGGGCTGCAGGGCTATAAAAATTGCAGTGTACGCCAGTGGTGGGTGTTTTATTGCAATGTAGACATACCTGAAGTTAATGTCTTCTAGGTTACAAGTTTAGTGCTCCCTTTTCCTGAGGTACAAAAAGGCCACAAAAGCATTTCTCCTGTTCTTGCCTTGTGAAACTCTTTGCTGTGCAGTTATTTCAAAATCCACCTTACTAAAGCCAAACTCCGGTTGCCTTCAAAGGGACTGACAGCAGGAGAGAGAATCTTAGACTAGAAGTATAAAGTTCTGGCCCCATGGAAGTCGATGACAAAATTCTCATGGTCTTCAATGGAGCCAGAATTTCAACCAAAGAAATTTCATCTACCTAACATCTTATAGATAATTGTTTTAAAGAAAAACTTGCAGGAAAAGTCATATTTCAATCAGCAATAATAATAATTAATATCATTAATAATTACTGACATGATAGAATTAATTTCTGTTTGTACCAAAGGTAGATTTTAAACCTTTTTAAGTTTAGTAGTTACAAAAAATAAACTAATGAAACTATCAGTCTGCTTTGCCTGTTTTGTTTTTGGTCTTTGAGTATAGCTAAACAGTTGAGAGAGCTTCACTGCATTCCAGCTAGCTATAAAAATGACCAATTTTTGTAGAGGAAAATACAGCAGAAAGATATTGTTGCTTATCAAAATTCCTTTCATGACTATATTAACATGGTAAGATCCTGCCTACAGGGTGATTCATACCAACAACTTAACTTCCCTACACAAACTGTGAACAATCAGTTATATGCAAGCAGTTAATAATAAGTCTGGCCTTGAAGATGGAAAAAAAAAGCTTGTGATAAATAAGTAAGAATTCACTCTGCAATCTAAATCTGAGGTTGGGTTTGATTGCTTGTTTTTCGAAAAAACATCCTGCTTCTGCTTTTGTTGCATATCATCCACTTGTAAACATGACAACTATAGATCACCAATGCCTTTTGTGCAGTTAAATTTTTTAACCTTTTTTAACCCAGTTGGCTGGGATAGAGCTCCAAATGTTGGCACTAATTCACCTGCCAAAGCTGAGAGCTAATCAGTTTAGGTTTGATTCAAAATCCACTGAAGAGGATACGTAGACTTGAATTGATTCAATGGGCACTGGATTTCGCCCTGGGATTGCACAGCACTGTTTAGAGTTCATATCTTTCCTATATGGAAAACTACAATATTTTTTGGTCTAGGATTTTTTAATATACAGACCTTATTTCATAGAAAAGATAGACAGGAACCTTCATTACTCTTATGATCTTACTGGGTTTTGTATTTAAATGCACATCTACCTGATCCAGCACCCACTAACGCCAAAGGAAAATGTCATACATCTATGGCCCTTCATTTCTGTTTTTAATTTGTTTAAAAATTTCATGGGAATTTATCAGTGTTTTGTTTCAAAAATATTTTAAAAATGGATGAAATGAACTTCACAGTTTTCTGGGTAAATATCATGGTTAATATTAAGGTGGGGGGGGGGAGGGGAGAACAGAAAAGAACCAACAGAGAAAAACTAAGAGTTTATTGTTTATGAAACCATTATCTCTACCCACACCCCTCGCCCATTACAAAAACAAAACTTTTATTTTTAAAACAAAAACAGTTTGCTGTTGGTGACTTGTTCAATTATGCTTAATATAAGGGGCTTCGGTGTGAATTCCAGCAATCCTGGGGCAGGAGGGGGCTCTGTCTGGCAGGGGAAGCGGACAGTGCTCTGTGCCCTTGGGCTCTGCTCCACCAGGTCACAGGGGTTTAGAGGGACCTGTTCCTGGCCACACGGAAGGGCCCAGTTATTCTCACAGGTATCACGGGGGCAGCAGAGTGTGGGGAGAAGGGGTGATTGGTACTCAAGGGGCACAGCAAGCAATGTCTTGGAGGGGTGTCCGGGAGGGAGAAGCTGACAGTGTTCTGTGCCCTGGGGCCGCGCTGAATGGCTGCAGTCAGGACGGGGCCAGTACTCATGGCATGTAGCCTTCTGCTCCCTGTAGGCCTGTCGCAGCAGTGGACAGGCAATCTCAGCCTCTGGAACCAGGCCCCCTGCCCGTCTCGCTCACCCACTGTGCAGCTTACAGCAGCCACCAGCCAGCAGTTGCTTTCCTTTGCACCCGGCAGGGAGCCAAATCTGGGAAGTTTGAGCAGTTAAAAATGTTTACAGAGGGTTTTCATTAAATAAAACAAAACAAAAAAACAAAAATGAAAGGCCATACGTACATCATACTTGTATATCTAGGAACAGAGAGCGAAGGCCATACCTACAGAGTGGAGGAAACAGGGCCGGCTCCAGGCACCAGCGTTCCAAGCAGGTACTTGGAGCGGCAGTCAGAAAGGGGCGGCAGAGTTTCCACGGCGGTGGCAATTCGGTGGCAGCTTCTCTCTCTCTCCTGCCGTCCGCAGCGGCAATTCGGTGGCAACAGGTTTTTTTCACGGCTTGGGGCGGCAAAAACGGTAGAGCCGGCCCTGGGAGGAATGTATCCTGGAAAGCTGTGATTGTGCAAAGATTTTAGAGTTCACAGTGGACAAGAAGCTCAACATTTGCTCCTGGTGTGATGGTGTGATAAACAGGGTTAATATGATCCTTGGGTGTATGAACAGAAGTCAAGAGTAGGAGCCCAGTGCCTCTGTATTTGGCATTGCCCAGGCAGATACTACAATACTGTATACAATTCTGGTGTCTGTTTTAAAAAAGAATGTTGAAAAATATGATAGGCTGCAGACAAGTGTCAGAAAAATGAACTGAATGCTGGAGAAAATGCCTTACAGTGAGAAGCTTAGAGCTCAATTTTTTTTTAGATTATCAAAAAGATCAAGATGTGACTTGATCACAGTGTATAACAGGGACCAGCAACCTTTGGCACGCGGCCCATCAGGGAAATCCGCTGGCAGGCAGGGACAGTTTGTTTACCTGCAGCGTCTGTCAGTTCGGCCGATCACAGCCCCCATTGGCCTGGAATGGCGAACAGAGGCCAGTGGGAGCTGCAATCGGCCAAACCTGCTGAGGCTGCAGGTAAACAAACCAGCCCGGCCCACTAGGAGATTTCCCTGACAGGCCGTGTGCCAAAGGTGTATAAGTACCTTCATGGGGAGAAAATACCACATACTAAAGGACTCTTTAATCTAACAGAGAAAGGTGTAGTGAGAACCAATGACTGGAAAATAAAGCCAAGCATTGAAATTCAAAATAAGCCTCACATTTTTAACTGTGAGGATGAATAATCAAGGCAACAAACTACCAGTGGAAATGGTGGATTTTCCATCTCTTGATGTCTTTAAATCAAGACTGGATGCCTTTCTGGAAGATATGTTTCAGTCAAACACAAGTTATTGAGTTCAATGCAGGGTTAACTGGATGAAATTTAATGGTCCATGATATTCAGGGGTCAGACTAGACTAATGGTGACTTCTGGCCTTGAGAATCTATAAATCTATTATTTTTAAAAGTCTTCAGTGGGATCCTTGGGAAAACAGTTTTTACGTGGAAGGTCTTTAGAACTTTACACAGATTCCTTGTATTTTATTGATATTCAAATAATCAGGATAAGAAAATATGAAATGCAAATACATGACAGTAAACAAAGAAAAAAGCCCTATGCCCAAAATAAATAAATAAATCAAATTAAATAGTCTCTCACAGCTCAGAGATTACTTGAACAGTTTCTATTAGAAATCTCGTATGTGCTAGTAATGATTACATGTCCAGCACTGAGAAATCCTTTACCTTTCTACAGGGATACTACAATACTGTCTTTCTATTCTGCTGGTACTTTATGCCCGCGCTTTTAAAGGCAATTGATAGAGGCCAGTGGTCATTGTTCCAAGGCACTTTTGAGCAGGTTGGGTGGAATACCATAAAGTTCAGTAGCCATTCCATTCTGTAACTTTTGGATGGCCTTTCATGCTTCCTCCAGTGACTGAGGATCAGCGTGCATCCCTGGGTCTGCAGCCAAACAGTTTGCTAGGTCATGTAGATCTGGACAGTTGTCAGCAGGTGTGTGGCTCAGCACGATTTCATAATGTGTTTTCCATCTGTCCAGGACCCCATTCCATCTGTTGATGACCAGATCTGTCTAGTTTTGTGATGGGAATATTAAAAGGGTGTTAATGGCTGCTAACCAGGCAGCCTTGTAGACAGGATGTTGATTGTTGTGCTTTAGGTCTTCCTCTGCTTCATCGACCAGGGAATTGATGTAGCTCTCCTGCTCATGTTTTGCCATGGCCTGGAAAAGGCCCTTCAACTATTTACATGTGTCTGCCTGTTTCACTAATATATCAAAGGACCCTTCAGAAAGCTCAGGCCAGTCTTCTTGTTATCTCTCTCTGGAAAGGTCTTTGCTCATGTTCTGCTTGGTAGGATGCAGCCACTCCTTAACAGACATAGTCATCCACAGCAATCAGGTTACACCGTGGTGTGGTCAGCAATGGATGCTGTCCGTACCCTCTGAGCAGCACTGAGAATTTAGCTGTCTGCTTCATGTGGCTTATATCAACATCCAAGTGGCCTTTGATTTGGTTGACAGGTCAGTGTCAAGCCGTCTGGAGTGGCTCACAAACATGAATGCCAACCTCAGGGCAGACTGTTATAACCAGGGCACAAACCCCAAATTGGTTGTGAGTTCTATACATAAATTTCACCAACCAGGCATCAAGAGTGAGCTGTTTAAGCACTATAACAGCCTTTAACATTGGGTCACAGACAGTCCCCTTGGGTCCTTGATCTATCTTGCCACCCAGGCAAACTTGCCTTTGTGATAGATGGTCTCTTACACCAAAAATCACAACAATATTCATCTTACTCCCAGTTCCAAACATTCAGCTTACTCCCAATTACCCAGATCAGTTGTATCTCCGATATCACACCAAAGACAACACTTGTGGCCAATCCTATAATAAACTATCAAAAATGTATTAACTAGGAAAAAGAAATAAGTTATTCACAAGGTTAAAGCATGTAAAGTCTTAGGTTTCAAAAAGTAATAGAAGCTGCTGTAATGTGGAAGCTCTATATGTCCTTTAGGACTAACCCAAGCTAATAGCAGGGGATCTCTTGCTTATGCTTAGAAGTCTTGCTATCTCCTTGAAGTCCAAGCTACATAGGGATAACAATTTCTTCCTGACAGGGATTTTTATTCCCTTCTCCCGGAGCTCAAACTGTTGGGATGAGTATTTGTGCATGTCCCTTCTTTGTGCATGTGGGGAGCAATCAACAAAGTCTTTTGTCCACTGATGTTCCACAATGACTTGTCTGGTGTCTATGGGCCTTCTTTTATTGCAGAGGAGATGACATGTCTTATAGTAAATTAACATTTCACACTTGCTTCTCTCCTGGCTGTGGGAGTTTATAGTTTTAGAGCAAACACTTTCACAGTGACAGACCAAACACTTAAACACTACCTTATAACATGGGATACATATATCATAAGTGAGATTAATGCATGCAGTAACTAACAAGCATTTCATAAAGTCTAAACACATTTTTATAAAACTAATACATATTTTAACAATCTAACACAAAGGTGAACCTGACTGGTTTCCAGCTATGTCAACAGTCATCATTTTGGCTCATGCTGAAAGAAGCTGATGTCCCAGATATTCTGCTAAAACTGGTGCACAATCTTCACATTGGTAGAGGTGCAAGAACATACATTGGTTCACAGCTTTTGTCACATTTCTACACAACCTTAGGTGTGTGGTAGGGATATAGTCTCACCCTGAAACTATTCTGGATATTCAGACATGCCACTCCACATGTCAGAATCAAGGTTGGTCACAACGTGTTAATTGACCAAGACTATGTTGATGATACTGCCTTGCTTGTGGAAAAAACAGAATTTCAGCCCTGCCCTTCAAGGTTTCCAAGATGCTGCCACACTATGGTGTTGAACATCTCATGGCAGAAGACCAAGGTCCATAACCTCAGAGCTGGGCCACCAGAATCCCTTCTAGCACTAGGAAGAGCATCTACCTAGGCTGTCAGCAGAGTTCAAATGGTCACAACAAACTTGATGTCCTCCGACTAACTGTTCTTGCTGCTATCTGTATGAAATCGAAGTCTTGCTTATGGACACTAAATGTCTCTATATTGAGACAAATGCAGGATCTACCAGCCAGTGTACTTCCTTTATTGCTATATGGGCCAGAAACCTGGACAGATAGACTTAGAGCAGCTAGTGGCATTCTATATGTGCTGCCAGCATCAAATTCTGAGCATAAAGTGGTTCAACTTGTTAGGGGGCTTATTCCTTCACCCACTTACTTCCCTGGTCCTTCTCGCATGAACAGAGAGCAACAATACCCGAAGTCCAAAGGTGCAAACAATTTGATGTTTATTGGGGTGAACTTCCAGCAAGCATGATTCCAGTTTCCTTCCTTAGTGTCCCCCTTCGCAGCTCTGACACCACAGAGCCTTATACCTGTGTCCCTGTTCCCATTCCTGCCCTTAGCCAAACATGATTCCAATTTCCCCACCCCCATTTCCTGTTCCCATTTCCCCCTTTAGCAAAACATGATTCCAATTTCCCCACCCCCATTCCCTGTTCCCATTTCCACTCACACACCCACCCACTCCCTGATTGACTGCAGACTATATAGTAAAACTTGAGTTCTGCTTAGCTATAACTTAACCAATCATTTTCCTGAAATTTAACTAACCAGTCCTAACATATTGTAACATGATTATGTAACTAATTATATCCCACCATCTTAATTAGTTTGCACCCAGCAAAATTAATTATACAGCAGACAGAAACAATCACAGAACAAGACAGAGATTATACAGACAAACAATGGCAAAGTGGGAACTATAATGACAAAACAATACAGAAGTGAGGATTTCACATCCCAGCTATTGATAAGTGAGTTCTTGCCAGACAGGATGCTATCAAACTAAGTTTCCTTTTACATCTTCTAGGCACTTCCCTTTCTCTGGAGGCAATAGGCATTATCAGGACAGGATTGTATTCGTAACAGCCCAATAGCACCTTATTTCAATGTGACTAATTTGGAATGTGAGGATGTGACCGGTCGCTTCCCAGCTTATGGCTGGTTTCAGAGTAGCAGCCGTGTTAGTCTGTATTCGCAAAAAGAAAAGGAGTACCGGTGGCACCTTAGAGACTAACAAATTTATTAGAGCATAAGCTTTCGTGAGCTACAGCTCACTTCATCGGATGCATTTGGTGGAAAAAAAAAAAAAAAAACCAAACTTTTTTTTTCCACCAAATGCATCCGATGAAGTGAGCTGTAGCTCACGAAAGCTTATGCTCTAATAAATTTGTTAGTCTCTAAGGTGCCACCGGTACTCCTTTTCTTTCAACTTATGGCTGCCTCTGCTGCTTAGCCAAAAGTCTTAGCCTAAGAACAGCGCCTCAGACTGTCACAGTAAGAGAAGGACCTTACGCTGGCAGACAATGATTTTGATTCTTTTATACCTCTATAACTAGCCAAGTGATAGGAATACATCTAAAATTCTTAGAGTACAGGCCTTTACAGACAGGCCTGAATATCTATATCCTAACACAACTGTGTGCAAAATGCCATAATCTCACAGAGATCTGGCCTTCCTCCACTCATTCACTATATTCACAAGCGGTGTTGCATGCTCTTCAGTCTTGTTACCATAATGGACAAAAACACCCCAGCACTCTGTGCCCTCAAACTCTTCATCAATGCATGAAGGGATGCACATCTTGACCCTACTGGTTGTCACGCATGATGCTACCCCAAAGATTCATGGATTTACTGGATTAAGTCAGCTCTGGGAACTTCACTCTATGGTGCCTGATATGATGCCATCAGCCATGGTCACTTTGGCAGGTGCGGTCCTCAGTAGACTATGTGCATTTTATGACGATGATGACATTTGAAGTATTGAAAGCAGGGATTATATAAAATTAACCCCCCAAAAAACAATAGACACCTTATTTTAAAGGTAGCATTAAAGAAACTGTCAATGAAGCAGGTAATGCAAAGTATCTTCTAAAGCATATAATAAAATCTTATGTTTTTTCTGAATTATACAGTACCATAGTTCAAGAAAAGGTATCCAGTTTGGAGGGGAAAAAAGTGAACTATAAAATAAGGCCTAGTGCTATGCCACTTTGAAGAAGTTTAGTCAAGCGTTCAACATGTAAAGTGACACTATGCTACTCTGTCACTTAAATATAATCCATTTCTTCCAAATAAATTCTTTTTTTAAAAGAAGAAAAAGGAGGGGGGATAAAAAAGCAGTAGATCTACTGTGGTGTATAAACTGGAGCTTATTGAAATTTCAACAAAGTTCTTCAGCATTTTGAACTTCAATGAAAAATATTTCCTGAAAATTTCATGAAACCTCCATTTTTAACCAGCTCTGATATAAACCTTTCTATAAATGTGATCACAATCTGCACAGCAGGTGCAACAAAACCAAATATATTTCAGACCCACAGCATTACTCCTTGATGAGAGATGTGCAAAACTGTCCTTCTGGATCTATTTCCCAGTAAGACTTCATCTTTTTGGCTAATGAATGTAGATTTTTCCTGTGAATGAAGTGGCTCTTTGCAATTTGCAAATACTCTCTCTCCTCTCTGTAAAGCCTTGGAGATGGGAAAAATCTCTTTTTCATAATACCATCACAATATCCTTTTTTTTAATTTGTAGTGAAACAAATCTCTGAATATTTCTGTTTTAATATCCCCAATGATCCTGCATATTCTCACCATCTTGTCTAGAACAATAAAGATAAATGATCCAATAAATATAAGTTTGATAATATTTTTAAAAGTGTGACTGACCTGTTCATTACAAGCCACCTATGATGAATTTATCTGTATTCCTTAGTTGGCAAATGTATTATGGGTAATATCTTACCCAATAGCTGGGATGAATAACTTTAAACTACAAGTTTACTAATTGTTGACTCTTTTGCTAGTCATTATTTGCGTTGTGTGGTGTATCAGAGTTACATGGTATTGGTTCTAGTCTCCGATTTGATGACTGAAGCATTTTAAGGAGGAGACTCTTAAAAGTACTAATGGCAGATTGGTCAGAGGCAGTTTTTGCAGTACTATTGCATGGTTTTTGAGACTCTACTCCTAACTTCTGTTGAGTGAGATTTCCAGCTGGTGCATGATAAAACCAAAATAATTTATAGCAAGAGTGAGAGACACATTTAGGAGAAAGAACATTTTATGTTCTGTTACCATGAGGTTTTATTTTCCTCAGCTACTGAATTTTGGATATGTTGTTTCTCAAAAAGCTGCTGTCAAAAAATAAAATCACCAGGGCAATATTCTAGCCCTGACTAAAAGGCACCCTTTTCCCCTACTGCTGCTGTCATTGTAAGGTGATATAATGAAGCTGAGCTACAGCTGTTTCACCTTTCACTCCAATCCATATAGACATCCCCCCTCCTCCGTTTATGAGGGTGGATCTGCAGTTCATAATTTAGAATATTGGGGGTAGGAGGAAGGCCCAACACCATCTCCTTCTCTTCTCCCCAAAGAAAACACATAGCATTTTATTCTCTCTCCCGATAACATAGTTGTTTAAAACTATTTTATGGCCTTACAGCTTACTTCAACATTTTTAATAGATTTTTGTGTTCTTTTGTCTTGTGTGAAGAGTGGAACTTAAATAGATGACAAATGATTTTGAAAAGAAATTGGAGTATGTCTCATTGGACTGAAACATGATACTGATAAAGGGAGATGGTATTCTCAGAATTACAGCAATGTGGATGTCAGAACATCAATATAGCCAAGCTACATGTAAAAGCACAATACAGACCAGTCTCACCCAAGCCGAATTGTACATATGTCTAAGAATGGGATATTCTCAAAGGGCACCAATGGAAATTAACCACCTAGAGAGTGATCCAAGCACTCAGTTACCAAAATGATGGGTGCAGTATAAGAATCCGAACAGAATATAGTCCAGAGCTAACTGAAATCAGTGAAGGCCTCCTATTGAGTGCTCAGTGCCTCCTGCAAATTGCTGATTGTTCTCCATTTCCTTGAACTAAATGCTCAGCATCTGGGATTGTGCTCTAAATTTGTCTTTTTAATAAGCTTAGGCTGTTTTTGTCTGAAAGCTGACAGGACCTGGTATGTTACTCTTATTTTTAAAGACACTTCATGCCTGAGTGGCTGATAGGGGGCCTAGAAATATTGAAAACAAACAAGGTAGACTGTGATAGCATCCTACTTTCTGGTTTGAAAAAAATGAAGGGCTACTATTTGAAAAAAATCAACTGTGACGTTTTTCTCTGATACATTTTCCTCTTTCACTGCTGGACTGACTCTGTCAAAGGCAGAGTGATAAATATTAATACCCCAGTATTTTTCTCAAATAGCTCTAAGTGTTCAGTGTTGTGATTACTACTGGGAGAGCTTTATGTCTAAAACTTTCACAGCCAACTAATACTTGGACAGCCCAAAAAAAGCTCATGATCTTTCTGAAGCTAAGGTTAGGTTTAGAAAGGCGGGTGATCCACTAAGGCATTCACTCCATTTGCTATGAAAATATTAATTTCCCATGCCTTTATGGGATGCTGGATCATTAGCAAAGCCATAGTGAAAGGGAAGGGGGGGGGGAGGAGAAGAGTAGCTCATGATAGGCTGAGAATTCTGAGCTCCACATATTCTCTGGCTACCGACCCCCTTTCCCACTGATATGTGGTTTCAAAGATCAAAATAAATCCAGATTTCTTCTATCATTTCTTACCATTCACTTTCCCATAGATTGTCAGGGAAATCAGCTTCTGTCAGTCCTCAACAGGCTGTTGTTATTGGGCGCTTTTCTGAAGGCAGGCTACTTATTTGAGAGGTAAATCATTCTGTGGGGGTAAAGAGGCCTAGAATTCTACTTTTAGGAAAAATCCATAATATTTATGAATCTGCAGAACAAGTATTTTACTTCAATATGTTATTTTTCGTGAGCTACAGCTCACTTCATTGGATGCATTTGGTGGAAAATACAGTGGGGAGATTTATATACACATACAGAGAACATGAAACAATGGGTTTTATCATACACACTGTAAGGAGAGTGATCACTTTAAGATGAGCCATCACCAGCAGCAGGGGGGGAAAGGAGGAAAACCTTTCATGGTGACAAGCAAGGTAGGCTATTTCCAGCAGTTAACAAGAACATCTGAGGAACAGTGGGTGGTGGGGTGGAGTGGGGGGGAGAAATAACATGGGGAAATAGTTTTACTTTGTGTAATGACTCATCCATTCCCAGTCTCTATTCAAGCCTAAGTTAATTGTATCCAGTTTGCAAATTAATTCCAATTCAGCAGTCTCTCATTGGAGTCTGTTTTTGAAGTTTTTTTTGTTGAAGGATAGCCACCCTCAGGTCTGTAATCAAGTGACCGGAGAGATTGAAGTGTTCTCTAACTGGTTTTTGAATGTTATAATTCTTGACATCTGATTTGTGTCCATTTATTCTTTTACGTAGAGACTGTCCAGTTTGACCAATGTACATGGCAGAGGGGCATTGCTGGCACATGATGGCATACATCACATTGGTAAATGCGCAGGTGAACGAGCCTCTGATACTGTGGCTGGTATGATTAGGCCCTATGATGGTGTCCCCTGAATAGATATGTGGACAGAGTTGGCAATGGGCTTTGTTGCAAGGATAGGTTCCTGGATTAGTGGTTCTGTTGTGTGGTATGTGGTTGCTGGTGAGTATTTGCTTCAGGTTGTGGGGCTGTCTGTAAGCAAGGACTGGCCTGTCTCCCAAGATCTGTGAGAGTGATGGGTCGTCCTTCAGGATAGGTTGTAGATCCTTGATGATGCGTTGGAGAGGTTTTAGTTGAGGGCTGAAGGTGATGGCTAGTGGCGTTCTGTTATTTTCTTTGTTGGGCCTGTCTTGTAGTAGGTGACTTCTGGGTACTCTTCTGGCTCTGTCAATCTGTTTCTTCACTTCAGCAGGTGGATACTGTAGTTGTAGGAATGCATGATAGAGATCTTGTAGGTGTTTGTCTCTGTCTGAGGGGTTGGAGCAAATGCGGTTATATCGTAGAGCTTGGCTGTAGACAATGGATCATGTGGTATGATCTGGATGAAAGCTAGAGGCATGTAGGTAGGAATAGCAGTCAGTAGGTTTCTGATATAGGGTGGTGTTTATGTGACCATCGCGTATTAGCACCAAAGCGTCCAGGAAGTGGATCTTTTGTGTGGACTGGTCCAGGCTAAAGTTGATGGTGGGATGGAAATTGTTGAAATCAGGGTGGAATTCCTCAAGGCCTTCTTTTCCATGGGTCCAGATGATGAAGATGTCATCAATGTAGCGCAAGTAGAGTAGGGGCATTAGGAGACGAGAGCTGAGGAAACGTTGTTCTAAGTCAGCCATAAAAATGTTGGCATACTGTGGGGCCATGTGGGTACCCATCACATTGCCGCTGATTTGAAGGTATACGTTGTCCCCAAATGTGAAATAGTTGTGGGTGAGGACAGAGTCACAAAGTTCAGCCACCAGGTTAGCCATGACATTATCGGGGATACTGTTCCTGATGGCTTGTAGTCCATCTTTGTGTGGAATGTTGGTTTAGAGGGCTTCTACATCCATAGTGGCCAAGATGGTGTTTTTAGGAAGATCACCGATGGATTGTAGTTTCCTGAGGAAGTCAGTGGTGTCTCAAAGATAGCTGGGAGTGCTGGTAACATAGGGCCTGAGGAGGGAGTCTACATAGCCAGACAATCCTGCTGTCAGGGTGCCAATGCCTGAGATGATGGGGCATCCAGGATTTCCAGGGTTATGGATCTTGGGTAGCAGATAGAATACCCCAGGTCGGGGTTCTAGGGGTGTGTCTGTGAGGATTTGTTGTTGTGCTTTTTCAGGGAATTTCTTGAGCAAATGCTGTAGTTTCTTTTGGTAACTCTCAGTGGGATCAGAGGGTAATGGCTTGTAGAAAGTGGTGTTGGAGAGCTGCCTAGTAGCCTCTTGTTCATACTCCGACCTATTCATGATGACGACAGCACCTCCTTTGTCAGCCTTTTTGATTATGATGTCAGAGTTGTTTCTGAGGCTGTGGATGGCATTGTGTTCTGCACGGCTGAGGTTATGGGGCAATTGATGCTGCTTCTCCACAATTTCAGCCCGTGCACGTCGGCAGAAGCACTCTGTGTAGAAGTCCAGTCTGCTGTTTCAACCTTCAGGAGGAGTCCACCCAGAATCCTTCTTTTTGTAGTGTTGGTAGGAAGGTCTCTGTAGGTTAATATGTTGGTCAGAGGTGTGTTGGAAATATTCCTTGAGTCGGAGATGTCGAAAATAGGATTCTAGGTCACCACAGAACTGTATCATGTTTGTGGAGGTGGAGGACCAAAATGAGAGGCCCGAGATAGGACAGATTCTTCTGATGGGTTAAGAGTGTAGTTGGATAGATTAACAATATTGCTGGGTGGGTTACGGGAACCACTGTTGTGGCCCCTTGTGGCATGTAGTAGTTTAGATGGCTTAGTGTCCTTTTTCTTTTGTAGAGAAGCAAAGTATGTGTTGTAAATGGCTTGTCTAGTTTTTGTAAAGTCCAGCCACGAGGAAGTTTGTGTGGAAGGTTGGTTCTTTATGAGAGTATCCAGTTTTGAGAGCTCATGCTTATTCTTTCCCTGTTTGCTGTAGAGGATGTTGATCAGGTGGTTCCGCAGTTTCTTTGAGAATGTGTGGCACAAGCTGTGAGCATAGTCTGTGTGGTACGTAGATTGTAATGGATTTTTTACCTTCAGTTCTTTTGGTACGATGTCCATCTGTTTGCATTTGGAGAGGAAGATGATGTCTGTCTGTATCTGTACAAGTTTTTTCATGAAGTTGACAGATTTCCACTCTATACGGCTGAATTCAGTGCCTTGCATAATGACAGGTTTCAGAGTAGCAGCCGTGTTAGTCTGTATTCGCAAAAAGAAAAGGAGTACTTGGGGCACCTTAGAGACTAACAAATTTATTTGAGCATAAGCTTTCGTGAGCTACAGCTCACTTCATCGGATGCATTTGGTGGAAAATACAATGAGGAGATTTATATACACACACCTTTCCCCCCACTGTTCCTCAGATGTTCTTATTAACTGCTGGAAATAGCCTACCTTGCTTGTCACCATGAAAGGTTTTCCTCCTTTCCCCCCCTGCTGCTGGTGATGGTTCATCTTAAGTGATCACTCTCCTTACAGTGTGTATGATAAAACCCATTGTTTCATATTCTCTGTATGTGTATATAAATCTGCCCACTGTATTTTCCACCAAATGCATCCGATGAAGTGAGCTGTAGCTCACGAAAGCTTATGCTCAAATAAATTTGTTAGTCTCTAAGGTGCCCCAAGTACTCCTTTTCTTTTTGCGAATACAGACTAACACGGCTGCTACTCTGAAACCTATGTTCTTTTTGCAACCACTCCTGATTAAAACAAAGAGTAAAACAGACATTGATGGGCAGTGAATAAATGGGGATGTAGGCTATGTAGAGGAATTATTTGCCTTCTAAACCTTGTCCCCAAAAGCAATGGACTATTCAAATAATTTCTTGTGCTTTTCCTCACTTTTCACAGCTCCCCCACTTTTTTTCTTCCAAGAAGCAGCAGTAAGAAACTGGGCCAACCATAACACTTATACACTCTCTGTAAATTGAGTACCCACATAGGAACATTGTTATGGCAAAAGGCTAATGGCTTGCACATTAGGAGAACTGATCTATAAGCATTCAGGAGGAAGCTCCCCAGACCAGATGGGGTTATAATGCCATTGACCACGCCTCGTGGTAAAAATGACACTGCCTAGTCTCCACCAGGATTTTACAGCAGGATAGTTAATACTCAGGGCTGGTCTACACTACCGCGGTAAATCGATCTAAGTTACGCAACTTCAGTTACATGAATAACGTGACTGAAGTCGATGTAGTTAGAGCCACTTACCGCGGTGGCTACACTGTGCTGTGTCAAATTCCTTTACACTTCTCAGGGAGGTGGAGTACACAAATCTATGGGAGAGTGCTTTCCCATTGATTTAGTGTGTCTTCACCAGACCTGCTAAATTGATAGTGCTGATCTACTGGTAAGTGTAGACATGCCCTCATTAATTTATCCTGTAGTAAAAACACGCTTTTTGTTGGCAGTGAAGACATAGCCAGCAAGTCCCTTTTTCTGCACAACTTCTCAGTCCAGCTCTTGTCCACACACACCCACATTCGGAAGGGAGAAGCATTTCCTGAATGAAGTGAAGGAGAGGGAGCCACAGGTACAGATTTCTCTCCTCCCAGCTGCCACATCAAGCAATATTGTACACCATCAGGAAAATCATCCTTCGTATGCCCACTACAACAACTATCCTGGGTTTTTACTTTGAATAGCCAATCATCATAACAAAGATCAACTTGTTCACTTTTCAGATGTCAATGGATCTCTGTCTGATGCAGATAAAATTTTCTTAAGGAAGAAAGAGGACACTCACTAATAAGAATCTTTAATCCATACCTTTTTTCTATTAGGTGTATTAAATTGTGCTATGGCAAAAAAAAATGTGAGCAATGTACATTTTGGCTGGCAGATTGCTTTTGGGGTCTGGCTTGTGATTAAAGACTCTATAGAACTGATTCTATGATGCAACAATTAAAGTATGGATAAAAGATTATCCTTCTCATCAAATGGTAGCAGTGAGTACTCTCCTGTCTACAAAAATTTCACAGGAGTAAACTTTAAAAAAAATTGAAGTTATATTTTAAAATATTCTCCTGTTATCTGAAATGTAGCCAGTAAATAATAGTGAAAAATCTTGTCATTTACTTCTCATTCCAGAGATAACACATATTTCCCACTAGCTGTATCACAATCAGGTTAAAAATAAATGGTTCCAAAGCCCTAAGGTTGTGGAGATGAATTCCAGTGAGCAATGGAAGATAAAGACTGCACTGGTGGGTATTTTGTTTTCAGATTTGTTGTTATGCTTCAAGATACATGCTGTGCATCCACATATCACTGTGGAAATGAAGTGTAAGTGAGATTCAGTGAAAGGGTTAAGTCATTTTTCTGCCTACTGTTATATATCAGTTAAAGTTGAAAGCCTCTGATCACCCAAAGGAATTACTGTCTTATCCTTAACTTTCGAGATCTCGTCTTAAAAGCTTTTCCATTGATTTCAAGTGTGTGACCATGAAGAAATAATACAATACGGAACAGTAGATTTGTATATAGTGCTGTAAGATTCTCTTTCCCCAAAAGAGGAAGGATGGTCCAGTGGTTAGCACGCTGCTTTAGGATATAGAAGATCTCAGTTTAATTCTCTGGTCACCAGGGACTTCCTGTGTGACCTTGGGCAAGCACTTAGTCTCTCTCTATGCCTCAGTTCCCCATCTATAAAATGGGGCTAATAACACTGCCCTACCTCACTGGGGTGCTGTTAGGATAAATACATTAAAAGATTGTGAAGTACTTTGAGATCTATAGATGAAAAATGCTATATAAAAATAATTATTTGTATATTAAAAAATGAGGAATAGGGTCAGTTTGGGAAGAGAACAAATGGAGAAGTTGAAAGCAAAAGTTGCTCAAACCAGCTGAGTTCACAGCTTTCAGACTTTTGACTAATGAAAAGGTGATTATCACAAACGTGATTAGCTTTGTACACAATTTGTTCTCATTTTAATCCATTTTTACAGGTAATCCAGCAGATACAAAGATAAATATTAATCACACAAAGTAGTGACTGCATTTGGAATAAAAGTTAAAAACATTTAATATTTGAAAATCACAGAAAAATTGAATATACAATGTAAATGTTTATAAACTGATATTCAGTGTTGATGAAAAGTGTAGGTATTTTTAAAGCACATACACTGTAAATTGAATATGTTAATGCAATTACTGCACATGTTATGCTGTTACATTATTTAATATGTTTTGATTATTCCATGTTTACAAAACTTCACTTTCCACTGTTACTCCTTGGGGTCTTATTATTTCAATGGTGATTTTGCCCCTGATTTTAATAACTGCAGATTTAGATATGCCAATAGAAAAAATAACCTGCATAGAGCTTGAAAGTGGTATTAAATGCAGATATTTACTTTTAAAAGCTATTATTTCTTTTCTTGCTCACATGAGCAGAGAAAATATTTCTTCTGTATTGTAGTTCTGACTGTCAACATATTAGCAATTCATAGATTTCAAAACATTTACTCTGCTTCTTTGCCCATATAAAAAAATGTGTATACTTCTCTGAATTGACTGTTTTACCTTCCCTCTAATTCCTTGAATTCTGCCAATCAAAACTGACTAGTTCTTGCTCTGAAATTTTCTTGCATACTTTCTTGCATATTTGCTAGCTCTAATGCCAAGCAGTAGAGTTCTTGCTCTTTGCAAAACTTGAGACACTACCTTTCCTACCAATTTTAAATCTCTATCAAAGATATAGCTATTTAATATAACATTTGGTTGATAGTTCATATTCTGTTAGAGATCCAGACTTTCTTGATACATGGAACACTTTGATAAATTTACATGGAAAGTGTCATGATTTACACCATGTAAAGACAAGTGATTTTTAAAATGTATTTCTTTAGCCTTATGAAGATGTATAAATCTTTTTCCTGGGCATTGTTTGCTAATCTAATCGAAAACACAGTGGGTACACTGATATTTTAGTTAAAATTCAGAATTAATGTTTTGTTTTTGGCCTGCATTGCTGTTAATCTTGGCAATACTATTCTTACTATGATCTTGTGAATATTTGTGTGCACAAGCAAAGAAAGTGCCTGTTGATCATGTTCTGTACAATTGTGCTCACTGATGTTTAAAATTAACTTCTCCTTGTATTATTTTAGAATCATAATAAACTTTCTTCTGCAAAAAGCATATTCTGTGAGCAGTTAAAAACAGTGGAAACTTAAAGAAGTAGGTGCCAACCAAACTAAGTCTATGGCTACACTTAACAGCGAGTTAACAGCAGCCGCTGTAAACTCTCTAGCATAGCTACTCTAAGCCTACGGGAAAGAGCTGTCCTGTTGACATAATTAATCCACCTCCAATGAGATTCGTTGGTGGGGGAAGCTCTCCTGCCAACATAGCACTGACCACACCAGCGCTTAGGTCGGTGTAACTTATGTTACTCAGGGGGTGGTTTATTGAGATCCCTGAGTGACCTAAGTTATACCGACATAAGTGGGAGTGTAGACATAGCCTAGATTTACTTTTCACAGCTATAAGTAATTTGCACTTCTCTCTAGTAATGCCTCTGACTGGAAAGGATTACATAGTGTGTGTACTCCTAACTGTAATATAGTGCTTCATTTCTCCCATAATTTCTGAAGCTGGAAGCCAAAATAATGTTTTTCTGGGCCTTAGCACATTGCCTGATCTTGCAAAGTCTGTTTCATGGTCTGCTAGATCCTAATGGAGATTGTTGGTAATGAGAGAACATTTATTTATATTGAAAATACATTTTACTAGTAACTGCCAAAAACATACAAGCAACTGAAAGCAACAACTTTTTATATTTTGTCAATGTCTAGTGCAATACATTAAGGTTGCTATTTTACCTACCTAAAAGGATAAAATGTTCTATATTTTGGATGTTGCATGACTTCAGGAGGGATCGTCTTTATGGACATCTACATGAGGCTGTACACGAATGTTCCCCCAGAAACGCATTTATAGCTGGGGCTGCTGCTTCCCAGGCTATTGAAATCAATTGACAACAAATGTGACGCCTTGTTTGGTAAAAGCAAATCTGATGTGCACCCGTTAAGGTAAGGAACCGTTATACTTAATTACATGAGAGTGGACACAGAACCATTTATAGGTGCTCTTAAAAGGCTTTGGGAGTGACCTTAGGGTCAGATGTGTTAATCACATTTCAAACTGAGACTCTGCAGGAAGCTTTTTGCCTAGAGCTAGGTTGTAAATTATTGCTGCATTGCAGATTACAGTTCAATTCTTTTTTTTTTTTTTTTTTTGGTGGTGTGAGGAGAGGGATGACAAAGGGAGGCATTCAGCTTTCTAAATTCCAAGTCAAGGTCTACCGTACAGCAACTAAGACCACTTTTAAAATCTAGTCTGAGCAACAAGGAAGAATCATAACTGTAGAAGGAAAGATGTATATTATGATCTATATTACAATTACTATTTCTATTGTCAGGTTTCAGAGTAGCAGCCGTGTTAGTCTGTATCCGCAAAAAGAACAGGAGTACTTGTGGCACCTTAGAGACTAACAAATTTATTTGAGCATAAGCTTTCGTGAGCTACATCTGATGAAGTGAGCTGTAGCTCACAAAAGCTTATGCTCAAATAAATTTGTCAGTCTCTAAGGTGCCACAAATACTCCTTTTCTTTTTCTATTGTGTAGAACCTGGAAGCTTCAGTCATGGATCACAACCCTATTGTGCTAGGTGTTCTACAAATCCAGACAAATAAGATAGTCCTTGCCCTGAGGAGCTCAGAATATCCTGTATATCACCTTAGCTTTAGTATACAAAAGCTACTTTGTACAAGGGACAAGGGACTCAATTTTCAAAAGGGACTACTGATTTTGGATGTCTCAGTTCTTGGTTGCCTTTAAAGGGGTCTGATTTTAAGAGGATGGGTGCTTGGCCTTCTCTGAAAACCAGGCCCCCTTACTATGTCCCACATCGGGCACCCAAAATCAATAGTCTCATTTGAAAAAATTAGGCCACATTCTTCAAAAATAGCCCACAGACAATCTTTCATGGTTTACTTCACGCCTTGTATGCATTTTGTCAGAGATCTTGCTTGATGGTCATGTTTTTTTATTTGTTGTGCCCAGTGATTAATTATTGGACTACATATTGATCTTAAAT
Source organism: Dermochelys coriacea (assembly GCF_009764565.3). NCBI lineage: Eukaryota > Metazoa > Chordata > Testudines > Dermochelyidae > Dermochelys > Dermochelys coriacea. Next base: position 31,753,580 of record NC_050076.1, on the reverse strand, counting down.
TCAATTAAGTATATATAAACAGCATGATAGTGTGGTCTCTTCTGTGGTAGAAGGGTTTTATTAGCATGAATTTGGTTTGGTTGAGTAAGGTGCCCTTGAAAAGAATTTCTGAGAGATGAGAATGATAGTGGGGGTGGTATTTCACTTATTTCATTGATAGTTTATATCTATTTTTCTTGCTGAATTGACTATCAGATGAAAGTGTACCGTCTTGGGCTGACATTATGCAGGTTAGTATTCTATTCCTTGATATATGCCTTGCTGCTTACTCTGTTTTAATAGTTACATTGTGGGAAATGTGGTTAAAGAGGGAGACAAATTCAATTTTTCTTTATACCAGTATAAATCCAGAGTAACCCAGTTGTATTCAATGGAGCTAGTGCACATGGAGGTGTAAAGGGGAACAGAATTTGACTCACTAACATGGGCGGTGGGTATCACAGGCAGGGGCAGACTGTGCCGTCCCAAACAGCCTAGCATGACCCTGCTCACGCTCCGCCCCCAGGCCAAGGCCCCCATTCCAGCGCTCTGCCTTGGCTGGCCCGGGCTGACTGGCCTGCCTCCTGCAGGGAGTCAGTGCGACTGGTGCTGGGGCCACGCCTCCCGGTACACCGGGCTGGGGCCTTGCCCTGAGGCCTCGCCAGCTGTGCCAGCGGTGAGGGTGCTTTGGGCTCCTTCCCGGGGGGTGGAGCAGATGGGGAGGGGCAGGACCTTCGGGGGGGAGGGAGGGGCAGGACCGGGGTCTAGCCCCCCCAACGGCTGGGTCACTGGCTGCCCATGCTCACTAACTACAAAGAGTAGAGCACATCAGAAAAGTAATGTTTGTTTCTTAATTAAAAAAGAAATCTGTAAGTATTGCATTTTCCAAGGGCAGTGTTGGAGATACTGGTAGTTATTGATTAGCCTCATGGCAATGAGAATAAACACTCCATGAGGAAGGAAACTTTAGTTCATTCAAACCTTTTCTGTGAAATTCAGTGAGATTAGCTTTGGGATAAAATTTAAAATCCAGGTTCAGCTGACAGGAAATAAGGTTAAGGGACAAATCCCCTCTGCTGTGTTGCTGTGTTATGGGGGGAAATGGGTGCCTCCTGTTCTTCCCCCAACTGTTACCAACGGTCCCAAGAGAGCAAGATTCCATCCTAACAATCAAGAAATCATTAAGGAGAGGAGTCTGACTGCAAATCTGGAGCCCTACTGCCTGGAGCAGTCTGGATATAGACATCAGGCTAGAGGGTGTGGCCAGATCCTTACTGGCTAGTATGTAGGATGTCATCTGCAGTGTCAGCAGTGACACAACTCTTGCAAGTGAGCAGCAATTTGAACCCACTCCACTGCACAGAATGGCTGTCCCCCCAAGCAATCCTGTCTTGCAAAGGTGGGATAGACCTTGTAACAAACATGTGGTTGGCACTGTGCTCTGCTGCCAGCATAGCTTCTAACACTACAGATGTGATTTGGCCCCAAGTGCAGCAGGGAGAGAGCAAATAAAGCGGCAAGTCAGCTACGTAGCTCACTTTTCTTGGATGTTGGTTAATATTGGATTTATAAAACCATCAGAGCTGTCTCATTCTCTAGGCTTTCTGTCAATTAGTTAAAAGCAGTTTGCCAGTCAAGAAAATCAATGTATATATGAAAAAGCAGCAACCACACAGATACACCATAACTAAATAACTATGTAGAGCAAATTATTAATAATAATGAGATTCTCCACCTGTCCCATTATCGTCCTTCAGCTCTTTTAAGAAAATGAGCCTTGCACCATGTCCTAAGGTTCAACAGTTTCTGGCTGTTTCAGACTGAGAGGGAGGAACACAGCAAAGGAGCACTAGCAGACTCCTCTCAAGCCTCCCTTGATAGCCTGCTGCATGGCTGCGCTGCTTAGAGGGAACTTAGATCCTGAGTTGCAATCCTTTTCCTCTTTGGCCCCTGGAGCAATGCAACTGCAGGCTACACCTTGTGACAAAGTGGTTGAGCCCTTAGTTGTTACAAGGTAGGGCTCTGTACTAGGAATGGCACAGAGTAATGCATAGGGCTGGGTGGAGAGATGCAGCTCGAAGAAACTGGTATCTCTCATCTACTGAACACAAACAATATATATGCTCAAAAATGAATGGAACAAGTTGAAAAAAGTAACGTTAAAGGAAATATTAATGTATACACTATTTAAGGTAGGGCCAATAGTAACAGTGATTGCATGGGGTTATCTACTTGCATATGATTTGTTAAATTGAAGCCAGCCTAGATCTCTAATGGCCAAAAATCTCATCAATCTGATGGGGTTTTTTTTAATGATATGACGTGAGATTATGATTTTAAATCTACTTTTTAGCAGATGGGCATCAAGATAGTGAAAGCCATCAACACAGTTGGCTCCAATAGACATCCTTCTTACCAATGTTAGTTGAGGAACTAAACATTGACTGGAGTAATTTTTCATCTTAACATATGTCTACTGCAGAGTTAATTTGGGCTGTAACTCAGGCTGTTTATGCCCGAATCCCCTTACCACCCTTCACCAAATCCTTTAACTTGGGACCTGGTCTACACTACAAACATAGGTCTACAGAAGCCGCGTTAAGTCAATCAAATAATGTGTGCGTCTACACTACCGAGTCCCTTCTGCTGACCTAAGTGGCTTGTCAAGTCGACTTCTGTACTCCACCTCAGCAAGAGGCATAGCGCTTGATTCAACATCCACGGGTCGACATGGGGATCATGTAGACAGTGCGTTGTATAATTCAAATGAATTGGCCTCCAAGAGGTGTCCCTCAGTGCTCCGCTGTGACCACTCTGGAGAGCACTTTCAACTCCACTGCATGTCTGCCAGGTACACAAAGAAACAGACACTCCTCTGTTAAAGCCCTGGGAACTTTTGAATGTTCATTTCCTGTTTGATCAGCATGGACAGCTTGCCAGCACAGCTGATTATGGAGACTCAAGGTCACAAATGCGCTCCAGCATGGAGTACATGGGCGGTGGTGGATCTTATTGCTGTGTGGGGAAAAGAACCTGTGCAGGCAGAGCTCCGATGTAGCAGAAGAAGCTCTGACATCTATGCTAAGATCGTGTGGGGCATGGGGGAAAAGGGCTACACCAGGGACATGCAGAAGTGCCACCTGAAAATAAAAGGCAAGTGTACCAGAAGACAAGGGAGGTGAACAGTCGTTCTGTTTCTGCCCCACAGACCATGCTGCTTTTACAAGGAGCTGCATTCAATTCTCAGCAGTGACCCCACCACCACCCCAAAAGACACTGCGGATACCTGCACTTTCTGGTTGACTGTATGGGGCCTGCAAACCAGCAGTGCCTTGAGCCTACTCCTGGCAAAAGTTGTCTCCCTTATCCTCGCAGATGTTGTTCAGGATGCACCATGCCCCAGTAATATGAATGGCATTGGGCACACTGACACTAAATGAGTTTATAGGGCACCACCATTTTGCACATTTTACCACCATCCTGCAACTGCTCAGTGCTTAATTAAACCACCTTTTGCCACATGCTCTGATATCCGCTTCTAGCAGCCAGCTTCTAGATGGCAATGGCAACCTGTTTCTGGACTTGTACGGTCTGCCTCATCTTGGTGTCCTGGCACTGGAGGGTTGAAGTAAGCTCCTGACACAGCTCCATGAAGGTGGCCTTCCTCATGTGGAAGTTCTGGAGCTACTGCTGGTCATCCCGGACCTGCATAATGATGTGATCCCACGATGTTGTGCTAGTTGTCCTGCACCAGAAGCATAGGGGGAATCTGCAATGACTGTAGGATGCATCATCTGTTTTTGTTTAGCCATTCAAGCATCCACCTAGCATGATCTCCTCACCAGGACCTGCCACCGCATTGTAAGGGTCACAAGGCACTGCTGAAATGCTCTCCACCATGTCCCATGCCCTCTATCTGTGTTCTGTTTCAATAACAGTGCAGCCAAAGCAGGGACAGTTCATCAGCCTGTGCTGGATTCAGGCCTGGGTGTCAGCTGGAACAGACATAAGTGAGGAGCATGCAGAGCTGTAAGTCTTCTGTATTGGCAGGCTAAGAATGCTTCCACACAGGGCTTCAGGAAGGACAGATATGTTTTCCCTTGATACATTGTGAAACAATGCCTAGCACAGCTCAAGTTACAGAAGTACTAAGAACTCTGGGATATACCCCCAGAAAGCCTAGCATCTAATGCAAGTTACTGAAGTGCCAGTGTAGACACAGCTACATGGGTATGAGTTGAGTGTAGCTCTGCAGTTTGGATGGCTGTAGGCAGGCTTGGCTATCCAGGTCCAGGTGCCCAGACCCCAGGTTAACTACAATGGTGAGTGATCTGTAAAAGTCAGGTCTGGGGCATTCTTCACTCTGAGATGAGTACCAATGCCCCAACTTGGAGCTAGGGAAATGTGCTGATTGTTTAAATTGTCTCTGTGGCTTCAGTTGGATAACGTATTCTTCATTTCCTGGACTAAATTATTGGGCAATGTCACTTGTGCATTATTAAATAGTACTTGCATTCAGCCCCACAAGTGCTGCATTTCAGTGGTGGGTGAATGGACCCCAGATGGTCCCTAAAGCACTTTGGAATTCTTCTGCATGAAGAGCACTATATATATGTAAATTGTTAGTTATTGCTCACAAAAAGAAAAGGAGTACTTGTGGCACCTTAGAGACTAACAAATTTATTAGAGCATAAGCTTTCGTGAGCTACAGCAAATGCATCCGATGAAGTGAGCTGTAGCTCACGAAAGCTTATGCTCTAATAAATTTGTTAGTCTCTAAGGTGCCACAAGTACTCCTTTTCTTTTTGCGAATACAGACTAACACGGCTGCTACTCTGAAACCTGTCATTATTGCTCACAGTTTCTCTTTGTATTTTATATAAGTGAATGGAACAATTAAAGTGTAAATGTTAGTATGACAAGTCATGCTGAAATAAATAAGACTGTGTAGTATTTCTAGAATGGAATTTTGTGGCATAGGTAAAAAACAGTAGCCATTTTACTCCTGCAATAGTTGATTTTCAAAACTAAATAACTTCATATTTTAATTGAGAGAGGAAAAACATGCAAAAGGGACTCAGCCAATGTCTGCAAAAATATGTTCTAAAATAGCAGTTTATTTTGATCACAATTTTTGTGCAGAGTTTCAGAACCGTCAATTATTAAAAAGTTATCTAGATTTTTTTAACGACAATATAAGCTGATTTTTATCTCAAAAAGTCTCATCAATGCTGAGAAGCAGATGAAGGACAAGGCTCTCTTTAGAAAAAAAGTAATATGGTATAAAGTTAATGAGAACTAACCATAAAGTATAGTAGCACTGGCAATGGCTGTTCATTTGAGACAAAGCAAGAAATCCAATGCATCGTTCATTGTAAGTGGCACTTGGAATAATGTGTGAAGCAAAAAATAAATGACAAGTAATTCCATAAAGACAACAATGAACTCTTCTGTGAACCCCAAATTGAAGGTTATGGATGAAATTCAGAAAACAAATCTTGGGTTCATGAGGATTGTGCTGAGCTATGATAAAATCTTCACTCAGGTTCATCTCTCAAGGTGCCAAATAGAAGAGAATTTAAATACAATATTCTCATTTAATTTGAATTTCAACACTGCTCCCTTTTGCTTAAAGCAAAAACAAAAGTAACAGAACTACTAATAAGAGAAGCACTCTTTGTGGATGATTGTGCCCTCCTAGCACGCACAGCGGGAGATCGCCAGTGCATCGTAAATCGCATCGCTGAAGCATCAAAATTGTTTGGCCTCACAATCAGCCTGGAGAAAACTGAACCAATCATCTTCACCACTCCATGCCATATACCCTAGTATATCCATTAGTGGAATCCAACTAAAGCAAGTTGACCATTTTACCTATCTCAGTAGAAACATCTCCAGCGATAGATCTCTTGACAAAGAGATCACAAACAAGATACAGAAAGCTTCTCAGTCATTAGGAAAGCTACATAACAAAGTCCTGAAATCCCACAACATAACCCTCTCAACAAAAATAAAACTTTATAATGCTTTTGTGTTCACATCTCTCCTCTACGGCTGTGAGACCTGGACACCATACAAATGGCATATCAAACAGCTAGAGGTCTTCCATATGCAGTTTCTGCATGCCCTTATGGGGATCCGCTGCAGGACAAATTTAGCAAACTGGAGGTTCTCCAGAAGTCAAATGCTATATGCATCAAGGCCATGCTGATCAAAGCCCAACTACACATCATTAGGATGCCTGAATACTGACTCCCCAGAAATTTTTTTTATGGAGAATTGGCACAAGAACATTGGAATCAAGGCCACTCCAGAAAGTGCTACAAGGACAGAATCAAGAACACCATACACTTTTTGGTGCAATAAAACCAGATGGTCTTGAGAAGGCTGTGTTAAATAGATCAACACAACACTCAGAGCTTTTCAAGGTTTTGAAGAGGACAGAAATAATTGATTTGTTAGCTGCAAGGGAAACGCGTCATACTACTGCTGTAGCTACCAAGACGCTCACCAATGACTTTGTCTGCCCGATCTGATCATGAGCATGCACATCATGCTTTGGACTTCAGGGTCAGTCCAGAATCCACAAAAAGAGAGAGCATGAAAATGTTATCGTCAAACCGATGAACTACACACACTCCTCCCTATCTTAATGCAATATTATCAAGGCTAGTAGAGTTTCAACATGGAACAGACTTCATGAAAAAATTCAGCTAGCAGGTAACATGTCAGTGAAGTCAAAAGAATGATTGTAACTTCAGTGAGTTTGAATGAAGTCAGACTTATGGATGAACCTAAGGCTGAAAGATGTGACAATGACCCCAAGTGGTGTGATCTGAAATGTGGTGATGTGTGGGTGGGCAAAAGGAAATAAAGGACTATGTTCTACTCTTGGATATACACACAACCCTTACTAATGTAATGGGATTCGTACACATGTGCATCTGAGGGCAGAATGTGACCCAAATGGATTACTATGTTGTAATTCAGATTCACCATATTCCACTTCTTATAGCTGTTCTTCAGATTTATTCCATAACCATATTATGCATAATGATTGTCTTTAAGGCAGCTGCATTTGATAACTTGGGAATATTTTGTGTTTTTATACTACTCCGGGCCATTCAAGACCTATATTCGTACAGGTGTGTCTTGAAAACATGAACAGACACTGGGTTAAATTCTGTTCTTAGTTATTCCCATACAACCCCACTATCTTCAGTGTCATACTATTATTTATTTGTATCATGGTAGTGCTTTGAAAGCCAGCTGAGATGGGGTCCTGTTGCACTGGGCAAATAAATAGTAAGCAACGGTCCCAACCAGAAGAGTTTACAGCCAAAGTAGATAAGCAAGACAAAGGATGGGGGCTGAGGGAATAGAGGTGAAATGACTTGCCCAAGAGCACTGAGCAGGTCGGTGAAAAAATCATGAATATCATCATCTCCTGAATCCCAGTCCAGTGTTCTACCCATTGACAATACTGCCTTGGTATACGTTCAGGTCATAGAACTGGAATGTTACAGTTACAATACACGGGGATGTAAGAGACGCCAAGCAATGTATGTGAACTTGGGTACATTATCATCCACTTAAGCACTCCCAATTAATTGGAATGATTGCTAGAGAACAGATTCAGTGCACAGTTTCAATTACTTTAAACAATGGACATGTCTAGTTTGTTTAATTGATAACCTTTGTATTGCCTGCAAACCTGTTCACTGTAGCTTATACTTGGTACTTGGCAGTGTCCATTTCTCATTGCTTGATACTTTGTCTGAACCATACAATCAGACATTTATTCTGCCAAATGGTAAATCACACCTGCAAACTATTGTGAATAGGCTTTCAGACAATACAGTGGATGCCATTTAAATTACTTTGAGCTACTTCCTTGATCTGTTTTGGCTTAAAGTCCATTTGTCTTAACATGGCAGTCTAGTTTTTGTAAACCTATAGTGCTTTGTATGATTATCCTTTTATAAGTGATTTATAAAATACAAGTGACTCTTTCTCAGCATAATAGATTCCTCTGAGCACCTGATTCCTGGAATGATCCCTTAGGGTTTGATCCTGCAAGCCCATCTGTGGAATACAAGGAAGATGTACATCTGAGCTGCACACACCTGCCCAGGCAGTAACTGGTAAATGCCCACAGTAAACCATCTCTTTTCTGAGTGGGTGCATGTGATCCAACAGCAGAGTGTTGGGGAACATGGCTGGTGCAATGGTACTAAGTCCACGTCATTGCTAAAGAAATGATGGGAGCACAGCAGCCATTTTCTGGAAAAAATGTATGCTGCTGCTAAGAGCAGGAATATAACTGGTTTTATATAGTTCCACCTCTACCCTCACAGAATGGTGAGGGTCTCTGAGTTGGGTCACCATCTCGGCCCCTAGTGCCCTTTCTACCATACTTGTCTTCCACCTGATCAAGTCCCAAAGGTGCATGTCTCTTTTTCACCAGAATGTGCCAGGTAAGATTTTCCACTGTATTAAAGTAAATCACAGACTGGGCCTGTTTCTGCAAGGACTCTACTCTTGTAGAATCTAGGTGGAATTCCCCTATGTGGCACTGTGGCCAATGGTTCAGTACTTGACATTTTCAGTGTAGACTTGAAAATTGTAGCACTGTCCTTTGTTTAGGAGGATGCTTAGTTTAATGGAATTCCCCCCACACTATGCGTTTTAAACCAGTGACTCTCAACCTTTCCAGATTACTGTACCCCTTTCAAGAGTCTGATTTGTCTTGTGTATCCCCAAGTTACACCTCACTTAAAAACTACTTGCTTACAAAATCAGCCATCAAATACAAAAGTGTCACAGCACACTATTACTGAAAAATTGCTTACTTGCTCATTTATATCAGATAATTATAAAATAAAATAAATCAATTGGAATATAAATATTGTGCTCACATTTCAGTGCCTAATATATAGAACAGTATAAACAAGTAATTGTTTGTATGACATTTTAGTTTGTTCTGACTTCGCTAGTGTTTTTTATGTAGCTTGTTATAAAACTATGCAAATATCTAGATTAGTCAGTGTATCCCTGAAAGACCTCTGTATACCCCCAGGGTACACGTACCCCTGGTTGAGAACCATGGTTTTAAACATTAGGTGGGAAATGACTTGGACAGTTTCTGTGATCTATTTTAAAACAAATGTGAAATGTAGACGCATGAAAGAGTGGGGAGTTGCATTTACACTGAGTAAGTCCTACCATACTTACCGATAACTTAATCATTTGGAAGTTTCAGAGTAGCAGCCATGTTAGTCTGTATTTGCAAAAAGAAAAGGAGTACTTGTGGCACCTTAGAGACTAACAAATTTATTTGAGCATAAGCTTTCATGAGCTACAGCTTACTTGTTCCACTTACTCATTCAGTTTTACCAGATTGGATGTTTCCGCCCTGATTTAAGAAGTTAGTGAATTTGTCCAGAAGATGTGTAAATGAACCTAAATTAAAATTGCATGGGTGGAGAAAAGAAGAGATCACAGTAGTTTATAAAAGGATCCTAGATGCAATAGTGGGGCTTCAAATGTTGTCCTGTGCCAAACAGGGGGATTGTCATGCACGTAGATTGGGATGTAATCTAATGGAGTTCTAGTAGCCACACAGGCCAGTTAACTAGTTCAGTTAGATCCAGAATATCTTTAGAGGGAGAAGTTTTCCCAGACACACACAAGAATTCTCACAGAAGTATATTGTAAGAAGACACTGAGTTGTGGAGCTCAGGGCTGGTTTTAACAGCTTGGAGATATTCCTACAAGGAAGATGAATTTCTGATGCTCATGCCACTGTGCCCTTGGGAACCTCCTGCCTGCTAAGCTCCATTATGTTGATCAGGGTTTACTAGTGCTGGGGAACTGCCAGTTTTCACAAAGAAATAGCCAGGAACCTGAAGAGAGAAGTGAGAAGAGTGTGACAGGGTGTTATCGGGACTATGCTAATCAGAGTTAACTCTTCATGACATTGGTGCATATATGATAAACAAGTGGGCCAAAGTCTGAACACTAAAAGTCCCTGTGACATCACAGTAATATTAGGAGGAAAAAAATCCTAAAACTTGCCTGTCAAACTGAATTTCCTTTACTTATGCTCATTCCACTTTCTCTGTTGTCTTTTCAGATTTTCCTTGTCTATGCGTTGCTCTGTAGCTCAGTCTTGGCATGGCTATGCAATTCTTGCCAGGACTGTCCCAAGGGAGGAAAGCAATTTAGAAAAGCCTCATTTTGAACATGGCCATTCACATGATGTGCTGCACTGGTAACTAGGGTCATAGGTAACACTATTACGCTAAAGGATACAAAGAACTAAGTTCTACCAGTCTCAAAAGATACTATTCCCTATTCCCACCCTCCTGTTTGTTACACTGGTTGAGAGTGTGTAATTTTGTGGTGGTCCCAATGCCTATACAGTCAACTACTCTCTCATAGGTAAAGGTATTTTCCCTCAGCTCACACAACAGTGGCCTGTGCTTTGCTATTGAAGATTGTGAGTTTGAGTCCTGTTGATGACCACTGTGTGTATATGTGGCTGTAGTTTGTTACATGCACATGATATACAGTCCTTGTGATGGTGCAGCCCTGACTGTCTTTATGAGGGAGAAAATCCCTGAAGGGACTATACTTGCTTTTGTACTTTGTCCTTGTGTGATGTATATTATAACCATGGTGGAGGAAAGAATGAAAGGCTTCCTGCATCTTTCTCAACACTGTCTCCTCCCCTACCCCTCATCTCCACCTTACCTCTTCCCCCCTACCCCCCATACAGAAGCCAGGGACAGTCTGACCCTTTGAACCTTCAGTCATTAGGATGACATTTCCTGGCACAGTTCTGTTACCACTGGGGCATGCCACTTAAGCAGAATCTGTTTGTACAGTGTGGTTCCCTCTACATGGGCTGATATTTTCTATATTTTTTTCTCTCTCTCTGCTTATTTTGCAGTTGCAAGTGGGTTTTGAAGACCACATCTTTAAACAAATTTCCTCTAAAACTGCACCCAAATTTTTGATAGCATAATCTTTTGTGCCTGAGAATGCTAGAGTTTTCACAAGATTTCTAATTGCAAATTGAATAGCTTACAGTCACACCCTGTTTTCATATTATTTGAATGTTCCAATTATCGTGCAAAAACATCTGGGAATAATTTTAGGGGGTTGTGTTGAGGCTCATCTGAAAATTCGACACTTCATATAATTGCTACTGCTGTTGGTGGCTATATTGGTATTTACACATTTTAATAGATTTTCTCAGCTGTAAATGCATAAACTTTTATAGCTTTTTGTTTGTTTGTTCCTGTTTGGTTTGGAGTAAAACAAATAAGTTAAATAAAATAAATATGTAAAATATAGATAAAATAAATAAATGCATCTACGAGAAAACCTAAGTACTTAAAAGTGTGGTTTTACCTTTTTAGATTGCCAGCCTTTTACTAGACCATTGTTGGACATAATGAGCAAAACACTGAAGCAGCAGAGGACACACGTGTAGCTGCAGATTGTTTAGTTGCATGTGCAAACAATTGCTTAATCACGCCACTGCCTCTTTGTGTGCTCAGGCTCAGATTTAGGAAAATATCCTTATCAGGAGAGAAATGAAGCACATGTTTTAGTGTTGTCCTGAACCATTGCCTTGGTGACCTGAATTTTATGTTAAAATATGCAAATCACACTCACATTTTCTTGAGAATAAGTCTACTCATTTTGAAAATATGGTCCAGTCAATCAAACAAAATCAGAGCGCAGAGAAAGAAATCCACATTACCATCACTCACTTTTGACTCCCTTTGTGGTCTGCTCAAAGAATGCCCTCACAGGTCTCAGGCCTCTAGCGGCCACCTCTCTCTGGGCAGGGACTATGTCCCTAGCCCTCCTGAGCAGGGGTTTAGGCTTGCCGCCCCTTTGCACTTCACTGGGTATATCCCAGCAAGTCTGACCAAAGCTCAGCCCCTCCACTTTTTCTCTCCAAGGGCTGTAACCAGTGTATGCTGTGGTCAAAGTAACCAAACAATTCTTTCAAAGCAATGTATGTTTATTTTAGGATTAAAAAACCTTAAAGGGGAAAACATCTACAATAAAAGGGTTCAAAGGCACCTTTAAGCTTACCAGAGGGCCTCCATCTGTCTCATAGGAGTTCCTGATAGCTTCCAAACTCTTTCCAGCCCTCCTGCAGCGTTCTGCACACACCCCTTGGACCAAAGGCCATGTTTGTTGGTTGGATCAAAATGAAGAAGCCTCTGTCAGATCAAATGGCTCCTTTAGACCCCAAGTCTTGCTTTGTCTCCAGGTCTCCTGAAAACCAGTACAACCACTCTCTGCCACTTTTCTTGGCGGGAGAATGGGGGCGGGGGGCAAGCCTCAAAGTCTGGGTATGTGCATAGCCAGCTTTGAGATTTTGCATTAACCACCTCTTGTGATTCCAGATTTCACAGGGACCCCACCCAGCAAACCACATAATCTATATAACATGTATTGATCCAAAGGTCTAAGAATAGTCTATGGGCCCATCTCATCTCACCCATCTCAGTACAATAGTCTTTGAAGTTGTCATGCTTTTAAGGGTTGGCACACACATACAGATAATATAATGTTAAATACAATAGTCTCAAGATATGAAGTATCTGTTACTTATTCTTCCACTTTTTAGGCTTGGAATTTTATTAGAGCCCACCTGTTCCTCCTCGCCAATAATCATCCATGTGGTGAGTTTCCAATCTACTTTTATTCTAAGTACTAATGTGTAGCTCCATGGATTCCCGTGGTTGGGATAGTTTGGCATTTGTGGTTCTCAGGCTCCTAGCCAACAGTGTTGTTAAAAATATCACAGTGCCTGTGGCATGTGCCTGGGAGGTAGGAGGCCTGGACCTGCCCTCTCCACTGCCTTTCATATTCAAGGGAAACATTGTTTCATATTGGAAGGAACTGACATCCAAGTCAAATAGACAGTAATGGATAATTCTGCAGTTGGAATGGGTGCACATGGTTACCTTTGCCTGTAGGGATAATGAACTGCATACATATACCAGTGTCTAAATTTAATAGTTCAATTTCTTTAATAATATGAAAATATTCCATTATTTTCCTGATTAATATTTATATGCATAATAACTGTAAATTACTGTTGTATTGGAATTATTATTACTTATTTGTATTTTAGTAGGGTCTAGGAAAACCCTTTGTACTGGTGCTGTGTAAACACATAGAGATAGTCCCTGCCCTAAGGAGTTTATAATCTTGATAGACAAGCTTTACAAAGGATGTAATGGAAAGATAGGTACAGAGACTTGTCCAATATAACACACAGATCACACATGAGTGGCAGAGCCAGGTCTCCTATCATATCCACTATACCACATTGCCTATCCAGAGACAACAACAACACATATATATTGTACTATGTCATAGCATTCATACAATAAGTATGGAGCAGTGGACAGGGCACTAGCCTAGACATGGGTTAAATTCTCTGTTCTGCTATAGGTTTCCTGTATGACCTTCGGCAAGTCACTTAGTTTCTCTGTGCCTCAGTTTCCCATCTGTAGAATGGGGATAGTAGCACTTCCCTATCTCCCAGGGATATTGAGACTACATTAAAAATTTTGAGGCACTCAGATTGTAATTGGGTCACATAAGTACTTAAGAGAGCATAACTACTACTACCACAATTCAACAAAGCACATATGCATCTGCAGAAGTTCCATATATTTCATTAACTTAAAGTTAAGCCCATGCTTCATTGCTTTTTGTTGAATAGGAATGGGATTAATCACATGCTAAAAGCTTCTTTGTTTAGCTTCTTTGCTGAACTGGTGCCTCATGGACTGTACAGTTCCTTCATTCCATTTATTACTTTTTAAAAGTGTCACAAAAATGAACAAGCAGACACGCTATAGTTTTAGCTAACAAATTTATTAGAGCATAAGCTTTCGTGAGCTACAGCTCACTTCATCGGATGCATTTGGTGGAAAAAAAATCTCTCCTCTGTTTTTTCCACCAAATGCATCCGATGAAGTGAGCTATAGCTCACGAAAGCTCATGCTCTAATAAATTTGTTAGTCTCTAAGGTGCCACAAGTACTCCTTTTCTTTTTGCGAATACAGACTAGCACGGCTGCTACTCTGAAACCTATAGTTTTAGCTATCACTCATCTCTTACTTCTACCAGTTAACCTAAGAATACAGAAAAACTGAGTATGGGGCTTTAAAATCTTTATCAAGTTAATGAATCTCCTTCTCACATTATGCAGGTTTTTATTAGAAAATCTTAGTCATATGTCTTTTCTTACTGAAGGTTGATGATTATACAAGTACAGGCAAGATGAATGTATGTCATTCTCTCTGGGATTCTACACACTCCTTTATTCCTCATAGTTTCCTCACCTTTTGAATGGGGAAGGGGGACACTCATAACTATAAAGTACAGCTAACCACCCTTTGAAACATAACCTTGGCTAGTAATTAATTATGCTCTGAATTTGTTAATGAATTAGCCCTAAGGACATCTTATATCTGTTCATCTCCTGTTTCACATACTGAACCTATACCTGAGTCCACCATAAATCAGCACATTTTCTAGACACTTATTGCACACTTGAAAGGAAAAAAACGTAACACTTCAAGGGCTTGGTTCTATGAGGGTGAAGTTTATCCTTGTCTACTAGATTTCAGGGCACCCAGTACTTCACAGAAATGCCCAATGCCTCACAGCATCAAAGCCTTTTAATGTTTTTTAGCCATAGATCACAAAGTGTTTTACAAGGTAAATATTGTTATCCTCAGTAGTAGGGTTGCCAGGTGTCTGGCCCTGACCGGAACACCCAGTCGAAAAGGGACCCTGGTGGCTCCGGTTTGCACTGCCGACCGGGCCGTTCAAAGTTTGGTTGGCAGCACAGCGGGGGCCTGGGGCTAGGAAAGACTCCCTGCCTGCCCTTGCTCCACACGGCTCCCAGAAGCAGCCACCAGGTCTCTGGATCCCCTAAATGCAAGGGCAGCCAGGGAGGCTCCGTGCACTGCCCCTGCCCCGAGACCTGGCTCCGCAGCTCACATTTGCTGTGGGGGCGGTGCCTGCAGGTGCGAGGGCAGTGTGTGGAGTCTCTCTGGCCACCAATGCACCTAGGGACTGCACTGCAGGGACCTGGCAGCTGCTTTCTGGGAGCTATGTTAAGTGCTGCCGGGATCCCACACCCCAACCCCCTGCCCCAGCTTGGAGGTCCCCTCCCACCAAAACTCCCAGAGCCTGCACCCTCCCAACTCCCCAACCCCCTCATCCCAGTCCCACCCCAGAGCCCACACACCCCGTTGGAGCCCTCAACCACCCATGCACCCCAACCCCATGCCCCAGCCTGGAGCCCCATCCTTACCCCAAGCCTCTAATCCCCAGCCCCACCCTAGAACCCCCCCCACACCTTTGCCCCAGCCTGGTGGAAGTGAGTAGGGGAGAGCGATCAAGGGAGGGAGGGGGATGGAGCCTCAGAGAAGGGGTGGTGCAGGGGTGTGGCATCGAGGCGGGGTGTTCAGTTTTGTGCGATTAGAAAGTTGGCAACCCTAAATAGCAGCCCAGCAGCAGCTGCTCTTTCCTTGAACTGCTACCTGTAATACAGGTAGCCCATATAAGGGAGTATTACGTCCCCTCATTCTTCTGGGTGGGAAAATAACCAGGGTCATGACCCAGCCTTAAACCTTAATCAGGGAAATGGAAGGTTTGGTTATAGATTAAGATCTTCTGAGATCTTAATGGAAAAGGAACAAATATATTAGGCATTTCTATTAGGGGAAAATAGGGGATTAAATGATTTTAAACATCTAGAAGATGATGCAATAATCATAACAATTTTCTAAAAGAATAATGATGGCACATTGTGCGTTATCAACATAATATTCTCTCTATATATGTATGGGTTAGAAAAATATGCATTTTAGAAGGTATTTTTTTGTGGTGACAATTACTTAAATGGATGAGCAGTAGCACTAATAAAAACAACCAGTGTCATTAACATAATATATAGTCAGGGCCTGATCCAAATCCCCCCGAAATCAATGGAATGCCTCCCACTGTTTTTGCAGTGTAGTTGTAGAGACAAGCTTTCAAGCCTCACTGAGTTCTTTCTACCCCTTTCCCAGAACTGAGGAAGAGCTGTGTGTGACTCGAAAGCTTGTCTCTCTCACCAACAGAAGTTGGTCCAATAAAAGATATTACCCCCCCCCACCTTGTCTCCCATTGTTTTTAACTGGCTCTGGATCAGGTTCAGCTCTCCACGATAACAGGGCTATTCTATGTCAAGGCTGTTATGCTGTTTTTAGCTCACATAGAGTGTACAGGTACATCATATTCATGCAGGTGGGTAAAAGGTTCAGAAACGCCTAAGTGATTTAGGAGACCCTGGGCAAAATTTTCAAAACACCTCTTAGCTGACTTAGGTGCCTAAGTCTCATTTTCAAAAATGACACAGACCCAGATTTTTAAAGTAATTTAGGTGATTAAAGATGCAGATAGGTACTTTTGAAAATCCCACTTGGTGCCTATGTACCTAACTCCCTATTTTTTCAGGTGTCTAAATACCTTTGGAAATCAATCCTTTTGTAAGTCAGTTTTGAAAATGGGATTTAGGCTTTTAAACTCTTAAATCACTTAATAAATATTATCTAAAGATTACCCAGTTAATCCAACCTCTCATTTGCAATTCTGCTTCAGGTTATCAATCACTGTAATTTGGAGCAAGAGCTATTGAATGGAGGAAGGTGTTATAGCTGTGTGCAATAGACACTGATTCTTGAGGATCAATTATCTGAAAAGGAAACTGTGTTTGTTCTGCTTTGTTAAATGCAATTATATTAGGACCGATGAATTATGGTTTGAGAAAAAGGTATACAAAGTATTAAAACTGGCTTGGAACAGACTGCCAAACAAAGACAACAATAAAGGTTTTAGCAACAAAACATAGTTAGCAACTTGCTTGCTGATGCATGAAACAGAATAAATTATAGTTTGCTTTTTCACAGCTACATTGGCTCCATGGTGCTTATAATAATAAAAGCATGTTTGTAAACTAAGCCAATACCACAGTGGGCCATATTTTCAACTAGCCTCCGAAAATGCCTCTGAAAAATATGCCTCAGCTTTTTATGAGCATGCAAAACAGTTAATTCTATTTGCAAATGTGGGATGGTATTTGAAATTTTTGGGGGTGGTTTATTGGAAGGGTGAAAATTTGGCACCCATTGAGGATGTGTGTAAAGCACAATGCCACCATTTTTGGAGAGCTGTATTGATCAGATTTTATGTTTTCAGAGATCCCCCAAAAAGCTGTTTGGTACAGATGTTTTAAATTAAGTAGCGGGTCAATACCAGAAGTAATTTATGTCTTCCTCTGGAGAATTTTTAAAAAATCAATAAATAAAATTACGCTTAGTTAGGTCTTTTTGGCCATCTGATCCAGGCAAGTTCTAGGACTTTTATATACTGTGTCCTCACCCATAATTCATGAGGACTAGTTTAATTGTCTTTATCTCCCTCCCTCTATCTTTTCAACTCAGAGGTCGTCTTTGCTTCTAACTAGTGTTTGGATGGTACTATAATCAGATTTATGACTTGCTTAAAATTAAAGAATCTATATAATTAAAATGGTCATTAGATCAGGAACATTCTGTTACAGTCAGCACAACTTAAATATAAGTTGCCTCAACTGACTTTCTTTTGTATGAAAACTATCTTATAACAGAGGTCTGTCTTTTAATAATCAGGTGTACACTCTTATTCCTACTCAACCATTTAGCCTGTTTAATCCTGTCTAGTATATGAATTTGCAATAGTAGGCATGTAGAGCAGGTGTGCAATTGAACACAGATGCATGGCATTGTAACGGCATCCCTAATAGGACAGTTTATTTAACCATTTATTGCAAACAGTTTAATCTATCAAACAAATGTACAATCTTTCCCATCATCAGTTGTTTCAAATCTCTAATCTTAAAAAGAAAGGCAATATCTGATACACCACCACTACAGCCAGCTACCCCCAGGTTGCAACTTGCAAGTATGGAAAGGTAGTCTCCACTGAAGTTAAAGGTGCTTTTGTTTCCTGAGGCTGGTCATAGTTAATTGAAGCAAAGGTGTGGATTCAAACTTTTGGCCCTAAATCTAACCTTTTGAGGGGGTTCGCAACTTCATTACAACTCAGAACTAAATTTGCAATGAATATTAGCCACAGAACATTTCAGATGGTTTTGGTTGGCATATTTATACAATATGTTCTATTATAGTCAGTATGTGCACTGCTTGCTAGTCAGCTGCAAATGCTGAGCATAGGCAAGTTCATAAAAGGAATAAGTAAAGAACCTCACATAATCTCTTCTTTTCCTCATGCACAATGTTAAATTAATCCTAAAGGAGGCTGTTGAAATCTTGATGATTTTTACATATTAGCTTTCTCAGCAGCTGAACAGAAGACTATTAAAGATTGCTAGTAGCTATGGGATGAGAGGTTTAGTCCGTTCATAGATTAAAGACTGGTTCAGTGATTATAAAGTAAGAGCAAAAATAAATGGCCAAGTTTATGTGCAGAACAAGGTTAATAGTGGGGAGCCCCAAGGATAACTGCTGTGGTTGGTGATGTTTAGTACCTTTAACAATGATCTGAAAGTAAGTGTGGTAGTGGGGAAGACAGGGGAGGGAAATAGCAAAGTGATGAAAATTACTGATAATACAGGATTATTCAAATTAGTCTAATCTAGGAAGTTCAGAAGGATTTAAGAAAGCCAGGCATTTGTGCAATGCACAAGTTGAAAACACTGAGCATAGATGAGTGTAGCTTGGAGGGAATAATTCAAATTGCATGTATGTATTGTTGGCTTCTGAATCCATTGTACATCACAGGCATCGCCATGATCAATTCAGTGAAGGGGTTTGTTCAACAGATCCCAGTCAAGAGCTGGACCCCATTCTACAAGGCATTATCTAAATGCAGGAGCTGTATCTTCCTACGTGTTTGTACAATGCCTCGGCAAAGGGGCTTCAGCCTAAACTTGGACTTTAGTTTTTGCTACTACCATGACTCAAATTTTATTCTAGCTCAACTTCTTTTTGTGAGCACAGTTTGTGACTGCAAAAGAAACTGTAAAATCTGAATACTTGAACTTAGATCTGATTTGCACTCACAATCACGTATTAGAAGTGCAAATTCTCAGACTTGTGCCTTCATTTCAACTGAGGGTATGAATTCTGCAAGTTCAAATGCACCTGAAAAAGGAAGGACATCTTCTTTAACAATATTCCACAAACTATGATGAGGAAACTGCATATTAAAGCCCTGTAACCTTTATTTCCCCTCTTTCAACACTCCCCTGAGGGATATATTCTGCTTGCTCTTTAATGTCTACTTTTCCAAGTAGGGCACCAGAAAAACATAATATTTACATTTAGCATTAGCTAACAGTATTGATGCTTGTGCTACTTGAACTGTGGTTGTACAGCAATTATCTTTATAATTCAGTGTGGAAATTTCATGCCCTAATTTCCCAGTCTTTAGTTTCTTGAAGGTTAGTTAGACCCGAAGCAATATGTGAGCTAAAACAATCATGTACATTATCAAGTTCTGCAAGTAGGTGGAATAAAGAGGGAGTTCTATTTCAATTTCTCAATACACTATCCTATATGGAAACTGCATATTAAGTTGCTAGGTTCTTCTGAAGCTAAGGTATATATTGTCACAGAGGCAGTTGATCTTACTTTACGGATACCACAGGAATCACTGAAGGGCTGCTATCTCTGGGGTGGAATACCCTAACTGTTGAACTATGCACAGCAACATTACACAACAGTTTAGGGCGGAAAATGAAGTATCCAGCTAAAACATATTTCCACCAACACCAGGGATTTCCTTCTTCTTATATCATAGGATTCAAGCAAAAGTTTGGTTAGTCTGCACTGAATTTGTTCACTTCAGTTGATGCAAATTTTATTCTTATATTACCCCTTAATCTTGTATCCACATACAAATATGAAAGAAATAAACATTTTCCTCCTACAACACAGTTCATAAACTGTTCAATTCAACTATTTGCTCTTCACTCTTTATATTGTGGTTGGTTTCCCACATGATATTGCTTCTGATCCCTGGGTGGATGACTGAAACTTTTCATAAGTTCATAAAGAGATCCCTATCTCTAAACACTGTAACAGAGGCCTGAGGGGGGAAAAATCTACCCTTCATATTTACTGAGTGCCTGGGGCAGCCACAACTGTTGACCAAAGGTGGAGAAAAAGTGTTACTTCTTTCTAGCTCAAAATCATAGAAATGTAGTTCTGGAAGGGACCTCAGAAGGTCATCTAGTCTGATCCTCCCATGCTAAGGAGCATTAAGTGTACCTAGTCCTAGACCATCCCTGGCAGGTGTTTCTCAAAGCTGTTCTTAAAAACCTCCAGTGACAGGGATTCCACAACCTCCCTAGGAAATCTGTTCCAGTGCTTAACTATCCTTATTGCTATGAAGTTTTTTCTAATATCTAAACTAAATCTTCCTTGCTGGAAACTATGCCTGTTATTTCTTGTCAGTTGACATGGAAAACAATTGATCATCGTCTTATTTATAATAACTTTTTACGTATTTGAAGATGGTTATCATGTCCCCCCTGAGCTCTTTCTTCTTTAGACTAAACATGCCAAATTCTTTCCTCATAGATCATGCTTTCCAAAAACTCTTATTATTTTTGTTCCTCCCCTCTGGACTTTCTCCAGTTTGTTCACATCTTTCTTAAAGTGTGGTGCCCATAATTGGACACTGTACTGCAGCTGAGACCTCACCAGTGCCAAGTAAAGCAGAATAATTACCTCCCATGTCTTACATAAGATGCTCCTGTTAATATGTCCGAGAATGACTTTTGCTTTTTTCATTGCAACATCACACTGTTGAATCATATTCAATTTGTAATCCATTGTAACCCCCAGATTCTTTTCTGCTGCCTCGCCAGTTTTCCCCATTTTGTGTTTGTGCACTTGATTTTTTCCTTTTTAAGTGTAGTACTTTGCTCTTGTCTTTATCTAATTTCATCGTATTGATTGCTGACCTATTCTCCAATTTATCAAGACCATTTTGGATTCTAATTCTGTCCTCTAAATGTCATCCTGCAAATGTTATAAGCATATTCTCTATGCCAGCACCCAAGTTGTTGAAGATATTGAATACTATTGGACCCAGGACAGACCCTGGTGGGACTCCATTAGATACATATTCCAGTTTGGTAGCAAACCATTGATAACTGCACTTTGAATATGGCCTTTTAAGCAGTTGTGTACTCACTTTATAATAATTGTATCTAAACCATATTTTCCTAGTTGACATATGAGGATGTCCACTAGGCTGGCTATTCTGTCATAGAAGAAAATTAGGTAGGTTTGGCATGATTTTTTCTTGACAAATTCATGTTGACTATTACTTCTCACCTTACTATCCTTTAGGTTTCAACAAATTGATTGTTTAATAATATATTCCAGTATCTTTCTGGGTATTGAATTTTGGCTGAATAGTCTATAATTTCCCCCCCCACACACACACACAATGACTTGTGGTCAGCCTTATAGGTAAACTATTTATTACACAATTTTGAGACTATGTAGAGAAGTTTATAATTTATGAAATAACAGTCCCTTTGTTTTCACTTAGAAAGGCAAGTACAGTTCAGTACGACATGATCATACTTACCAAAATTGCCATGTTTGTTCAGACACATTTAATTACTTCTATTCCAATGCATCACAAAGTAGAAATTGAAGCCTTCAACAGAAAGGAAAAATAGGACAGTATTACCAAATAAGCTAATGCTGCATAGGGCTAAACACCTCTCATGAGCTGTCTGCTTTTATGATCTTTGATACATGATAAAGAATGTATCATGCATATAGCTACCATTTTTGATTGTTGGGTATGCTAGGAGGTACTTTATAATATACAATAAAATTACTGGTCTCCTAATCACAATCCTATCTAACTACAACTTAGCTCAATGCAAAATCTCAGTAGGCATTTGTCATAAATATAAAGGGAAGGGTAACCACCTTTAAATCCCTTCTAGCCAGAGGCAAAACCCTTTCACCTTTAAAGGGTTAAGAAGCTAAGATAACCTCACTGGCACCTTAACAAAATGACCAATGAGGAGACAAGATACTTTCAAAGCTAGAGGGGAACAAAGGGTCTGTCTGTCTGTGTGATGCTTTTGCCAGGAATAGATTAGGAATGCTCTTCATAACTCCTTAAATTAGTAAGTAATCTAGCTAGAAATGCATTAGATTTCCTTTTGTTTAATGGCTGGTAAAATAGCTGTGCTGAATGGAATATATATTCCTGTTTTTGTGTCTTTTTGTAACTTAAGGTTTTGCCTAGAGGGGTTCTCTATGTTTTGAATCTGATTACCCTGTAAGGTATTTACCATCCTGATTTTACAGAGGTGATTCTTTTACTTTTTCTTTAATTAAAAGACTTCTTTTAAGAACCTGATTGCTTTTTCATTGTTCTTAAGATCCAAGGATTTGGGTCTGTGTTCACCTATGCAAATTGGTGAGGATTTTTATCAAGCCTTTCCCAGGAAAGGGAGTGTAGGGCTTAGAGGGATATTTTGGGAGGAAGACGTCTCCAAGTTGGCTCTTTCCCTGTTCTTTGTTTAACACGCTTGGTGGTGGCAGCATAGGGTTCAAGGACAAGGCAAAGCTTGTACCTTGAGGAAGTTTTTAACTCAAGATGGTAAGAATAAGCTTAGGGTGTCTTTCATGCAGGTCCCCACATCTGTATCCTAGAGTTCAGAGTGGGGAAAGAACCTTGACAGCATTGGACTGGGCCCTAAAAATCCTGCCAAGGGTACCAGAAGGAGAGAGAGAGTGCAAGCAACCACAAATCCTTTCACAAGGAATGAAGGCATTCAGGCAGTAATCTGCCTTTGTGCAGGATTGTGCTAGCAGATATGTCTGTCTATGATATTGCCAACTCTGATGATTTTATCATGAGTCTTGTGATATTTGTTATTTTTCTTAAAGCCTCAGCTGCTGGAATCAAGAGATAGCAGGGGATTCTTAAGCTTTTTTTTTTTTTTTAAAAAAAAGTTTCTACAGTCATGGTTGCAGGGAAAAGCTTGAAAACATTAATCTAAAACATTAACCTAAAAGCTCCAAAACCAGCAGGCAAATAAAAAGTCTCCACCATGTACTATTTAAACAAAATTCATGATTTTTAACCCAGTTTTGTGATTTGGGAGGAGCTGACTCATGTATTTTTAATGCTTGAAATTGACAATTCTGTGTTAAACACACAACAATGCATCCACTGTGGACAGCTGCTATCCATGGCATCTTTAGAAATGAGTATCAAGTTTCTGCAGAGAGGGCAAAGTATTTTGCCCCACCCCTGTTTCTCCAACTCTCAGCATTTTAACCTCTACTTGAGATCTGAAAGTCAAGCTGGTTACTTTATTTTTCACACATCATCACCATTCTGCAAGCTCAATTATGCCCTCACTTACAGTTGTGCAAACCCATTGCCTTCAAATGATGCTGTTAGATACATCTGTCCAACCCTATTAGCCATCAGTAGGGTTTGCACAGATTTAACTGAGGACAATTTGGCCTGCAGCATTTTTACTACTGGTGATGATTGTGCATGAGAACATGTGTAATCAACATGTGACCTAACAATTTCATTTTTACAGTCATTTTGCAGAGTAGAACTGCAATTTAATGCATCACAGCAAGACATCTCTGTCACTTTGTGATTTAACAAGGTAAATTGGGCTTACTACATAAGGAGTAAACATACAATCATGATAACTAGAGCTGGAAAAGACCCTATACATCTAGGTCAACTGCCAATAGAGATTGCTTCTATTGTACGATTGCCAGTGTTTTGTCTAGTCCAGTTTTAAGTAACTCAAGCAATGGGACATCCATCACTTCCATTTAGAGACTGTTTCACGTTACTGGTAGGAAATTTTCCTAATATTCAGCCTACCTGTTCTTGTACTGTACACCTACTAACGCTGCCTTATATCCCAGGGAGTGATGAACTAAAAGAACTTAATTGAGGCTAAGGACCTCTCTCTTCTCAGCACAGATTACAGTGAGCTAGCACAGCAGGCTGCTGTTCCCAAGTGCTTACAGGAATCAGTCGCTTTTGGTGGGCACAGTACACCTACAAGTTATATTTGGCTGTGTTTTACTCTCTTTAATCCCATTTAGTGCATTCAGTTAAAACATGTCATGCTGACAAAATGACTTTTGATACAAGTCTGGCTTAACAGCTTTGCAGACTGCTTAGCATCTAAGGAGGCAGCTTGGGATACGTGTTCTCAGTGAGTTAAATACAGGTGATGAAAGACTGCTGTATGTGCTTAAATTGATAACTGAGGATTAATGACTATTATAAATATATTCACCACTCCTGGGGCTAGATTCAACCCTGTAGATGCCTTTGCAGAAGGGGAACAATTAATGTCTGCATTGGAAGCTGAGGGATTCACACCTGGCATGATGGTTGCAGCCATGCAATTGCTGATCACTACTAGAGGCTCCCCTGGGGAGGGTAGATTTGGATTTCATCTGGCTGCATGAGGAGCCCCTCCAGCCCTGGCTTGCCCTGGGCCTGCCCACTTACCTGTAGCTGGATAATGATAATTATGCTTTAATTGCTATTGCAGGGCATAGCTGATTTTAAATGACTATATGCTGTCACCTACACCTCATTGTGCAGTTCAGAGTAGCTCGGGAGTTAACTGTGTTAACACTGCTCTCGGTGATGCAAGGAGAATGCAGTGGTTCCTCAATTACTAGATCTATCATCATTTTTGTTGATGACCAATTATGCAGTGATCAGCATAATTCTAAGTATCAGGCTGACCCCATTGTGCCTGCCTTCCTGCTTATAATTAGCATGCTTAGCCATAGACTCCAGCATGGGTGAGTGAAAGTCAAAGGATGACCAGCAGCAGCATATGACATGATGGCTCTAGAAGCTCTAGCTCAGCAATGCCCCTGCTATACAAATAGAGGAAACAAACATACTATTGAGTTGTTTACCTAAGAATGGCATCCATGGGTTATTGTTTGAAAGAAGCGTGTTGCTAAACAGATGATAGATGATTTAGTTTGTGCCATAACTGGCACATAACTCCTGCATATTTAATGTTTTAGGGTGGAGTGCCCCAAGCTGTTGCAGACTGGCATAAATTACCTCTCACTGTGTCAGCTGGCCTCCCTCTGCCCCAGGTGGGATTCATCCCAAGTTGTATTGCCACCATCTGTCCTCCTTTGGTTTTTCTGCCATAGAGGGTGTAATGACAGCTTTAAGTTGCAGTCTGTGGGCAGGTGGAGGCTGCTGATGGGTGTGCTTAGGGATTAGTTGGTTTGCTAGGGCTGTTAAGGCCTCCTGACAGAGGGAAGTTTGTGGCTGTTTTCTGCTATTGCAAACTTCTCCAGCAGTCTTTTCAGTTCTGAGGGTCTTTGCCAGCGTTTAACCCTGAGGCTAATGTGAATCTTGTTACCAAGAGCTGAGACAATCTGTCTTCCAAATGTACAGTATATTTTAGTATAGTGCATTATGCTGTTCCTCTGAAAGGTTCACATTTTTTTTCCTATGTACAGCAAGACAATGCTGCTTAAAATATAGCAGGCTTGTGAAGAATCACAAGCAAAGGTAGGAGGTGCTGTACGAACTTGTGCCAGTGTGCTTCGGTTATGTAGTATTGGGAGTTTTTACAAAAAGCCTACTCTGTGAATGAAAAAGAAATTATGTTTTGTCAATCCTGCACTCAGTCTAACTAGCCTTATTATACACAGCAGGCTGCCTAATTACTAAATCAGGAGCAACTAAATGGTAAGATGGCAGGAAGTCAGTCAATCATTTCTTATCATGTTATGCTTGAAAATATCTTTAGAAATGGCTCCTGTTGGGCATGCAGTGAAGAAATGGTTCACAGTACAGCACCCACCATCGTAGGCAGCATAACTTGCTATTGTAGTGCTTTGTGAGTTCTGGTAAGGCTAAGACGATACTCTGTGACTGAAAGATAAAGATCTGCAATAAAAACCAAAGTGAATCTAGCCTACTTTATAGTTTGGTTTGAAAAAGTGGCTTGGGCACAAAATGTGATGCAGAAATGTTGGATAGGCTTAATAGAAGCATAAAAATCAATTGATTTACCTCTTATGAAGATAACTGCTTTTACCTGTGATTTTTGTACTTTAGTGCCCATGTTATTCCATCACATAAATGCATGCTCCTTCTTTCCTTCTATGGCCTTTAAGGTAAAAATTTTTACCTATGTAAATATAATTATTTATAAATAACATTCTCTTCCCCCACCCCCACCCCCAAAAGCTTTTTACCATGTCTCATACTCACTGGGCCTTGTTCTCTTTTATATTAAGGTGGCCACTTTTCACCACCCAGGTAACATAACAAGGCCTTAGAATGGATGTACGTTACAAAGCAGTGTAAAGAGACCGTAGAGTAAAACCGAATCAGTCCCATTAAATCCAGAGGGAACATGCTCCTTCTGTCTCCTTCCTTGAGTCCCACCTTTCAGCCCCTTTGGCTTGGAACAGTGTTCCAGTTAATGTACTCCAAGGCTCCTCCCTCTGATTCATAAACTATCTGAAAACCCATCTGTTCTGCAAATCTTTCCAGTTATAGTGATCTAATGCCAATTTTTGGTGCCATTTGTCCTTTTAGATCATAAGCTCTTTCGGCCAGGAAAGCGCACATACTCTTGCTTTCTAAGTATGTACAGCTCATTTTATCATTTGCAAAGTGATGAAAACACTTTTATTACACTATAAGAATAATAAATACAGTGAAATCAGGCACCTCTGGGGTTGAATGCGGCTGCTTCACTTTATTCAGGATCACTAGATGCCTGTGCAAGGCTGCAGGTGCAGAAGATCAGACCTACTTATACTGTGAGGTGAACTTAGGTTTAGATAGATGTGATGTAATTATGAGAGTTTGAATTTAGCTAGGAAATAGGGCCGACATGCCTACTAATGTGAAAAGTTGCCATGGGATTTTAAAGCAATACAAATGTTCATCATGGCAGATTTCATCATTTTAAAGACAGCAGCTGAAATCCTGGCCCCATTGAAATCTATAGCCCATATCCCATTGATTTCAAGGGGAGCAGAATTTCATCCCAACAACATGGTGCTTAGTAGCCTTCTGCTTAGACTGGTTTAATTTCTGATACAGAAAAGAAATGCTACCAACTAAGGCCCCCATTTTGTGATCCATTGAGGTCAAGGGGTGCAATGGTCTGCATCTAGCAGGACTCTGCCCTATATCACCACCAAACATTCTCCCTGCCACGTCCTGACCCTGCAGTTTGCGAGATCCACCAGGACACAGTTCAGTATGGTACGGCTGCAGAATTATTACTGTGAATAAGAAAAGAGAAACCAAAACTGAGACGATTTACTGGAAGATTTATCATTTTTGTATTAAAAGTATCAGACAACTGGACCCTGCCTTGCTTTTTACCATTGTGGTCTTAATGAAATGACCTTTTCATTTTCATATTAACGTATGACCCATCCAGGTATATACCTCAAGCATTTTCTAGGATTCCAAGAGGGGGTTAATTAGAAAATGCAAGATCATTTTATTTTTTTATTTCCAGGCTACAAATTTATGTATGCTGTCTTGTAACAGGAAAGCAGAAAATAATACTTTGGTAACCAAATTGATTTCAAAAGGTTGGAAAGCTTAAATAAAAGCAATATCTATTCTGATAAGTCTCTTGATCGACTCCCTTTATGACGCTATCACCTCAGAAGCTATTTGAACTATGACTTGGGTAGCACATTTACACTGAAGATGTCGCTTTTTAAAGCTGCAGCAGTCACCAAGTCAGTAGTTTTATTATTAGAAATGGGCAGATAATGCAGACCAAACAATCTGATATATTTTGCTACCTCTGCTGCTTATGAACAGCATGAAAAAAATCATAATTTCCTTAGATTTTAGTTTGCTTTTCAAAATATTTTGTCCCTGTTGGATTCCACTTGTCATCTCATCTTATACTTCACCACTATGCTTTTTGGGGAGCGACTATCTGTTTGTGCTGTGTTTGTACAGTGCCTTGCACAATGGGGTCCTCATCGATGACTGGGGCTCCTGGTTGCTACAGCACTGAGTGACAAATACTAAATTCTCATTCTGTAGTGTTTTTTTTTTTTTTTGCAAACAGTTCAATGACAGTTTTCATTTTTCAAAATTCAAGCTCATTTGATTCATCAGTAGAAAGAAAAACAAAAGTTATTACAATAAATGTATAGTCAAGTGTTTGCTGACTTGCTTATATGTGTAAAACTGTTGGAAGATGATATGTACGTTTGATGGCCACCCGGTTAAAAGCAGAAGTTACCTTTAAGGCAAGCTGGGCAGCTGTTTATAAATTTGTATCCAGCTTCTGTTCATATTTATTCATTCTACCCCAGGGTCCCTAAGGAATGTGACTTGCTTTCCCTCCCATCTACATTCATATTGCATCATGGTTACTGTTTAACAATGAAGTGACTTTAAAAAGACAGCATAGACACATTTTCCCCAGCAGTAATAAAACTCTTCTCACACCCTTCCCTTTTGATTTATTTCTCAGAGAATGATCCTTGTTCCTGGTATTGTGTAAATGCTTAGCCCTCACCAGGATACATAAAACACAAACTTCTACTTCACAAATGATCTACCCTCCCTGGCGATTAAGGCCAGTATCTGTGATGAAATTATTTTATTGGCACTCGAATACTATGGTAAAGAGCTTTGTGTAAAAAGCTAGATACATAATCATGGAAAAAATAAGGGTCAAGAATAATTGCTGACAGCTTAAAGCCCCAAATCTGAGCTAATGTGACAGGGCATTTTTGAAATTCTAACATGTCCTCCTGCTAACTGGGGTGTAGTATTTTCTTTTACTATCAGCCTTCCAACATGAGAGCTGTACCAGACAAATTCCCAACTGCTTGACTTGGTCACCCTTCCCTCCACATTCAGGCTGTTGAGTCTGTTGGTATCATAGAGGCCTGAATAGATTGCCCCTGTCAGAGCCATTTTTGAACTCTCCTGGGGTAGAAATGAACAATTTTCCTTCCAGCTCTGATGACTCACAAGAATAGACCCAAAAGGGGCAGTGAAGGGACCACATGTCACCCATGTGTGTGATTATAGGGCAGGGGAACCCCACCAACTTCTAGTTGAAGGGATAATACTCTCTCCTCCCTAACTTCTGGCTGGCTGAGAAAAGGAGTTAGCGGCAGCTAAGCTGAGCAGACTCTTTCAGCTCACCTGTCCCTTATATATTGTTTGGCTCCATCTGGATAGCAAGGCCTGCTCTATTGTGTGCTTGCAGGACCCTGCAGCTTGTTAATCAACTCTTTGCTTAGGTTCCTCACCTGCTGGCCCTGAGTGTTTGGAGAGCAGGGGCAGCAGCTTCTCCTTTGGAGGGCTAGCCACAAATGGTGGCACAGCTATAGGAGACACAGGCGTGAGTGTAGAAGAGGGTGATGGGGGGCAGCCAGGAGGGAAACTGGGGGAAAGAGACAAAAAGCTGGAAGGGCTGAGGGGAGAGGCTAGGGTGAGAAGCAAGGTAGGAAATGAGGGATTTTGGGAAGAGCCCTGTTGTGCATTTGGCAGCCCTCCCATACTTTCTTGAGAGTTCAGCCTGAATGTCACCCATCCCACTGAGCTGCCATCGGGTTCTGCAGTTCCCCCTGCTAGCATTTAAAGGGCTCCCACTGAGAAGATTGGCTTGGGGCAGCTGGTGGTCTGTCTACCTCCCCTCAGGCTGCAACCCCTCCTGGATCTGAATAGGAAAGCAGCAGTGTGGGTGGCCCAGCTGTTGAGGACACAGGACCAGGGGGCCTCAATATTAGCACCAGGCTCCCTCAGCCAGACCACAGACTATCCCCCTGCTTCACATCAAGACCTTTGGCAGACCTCCACAGAGATCTCTGCAATAACCCCCCAGCAAACAGGAACATCAGCTTATTAAATAATTTGGCATGAAATACAGCACTTTCAGCTGTGCAAAACTTGACAGTTCTGGGGACAATGAGCTGGTGAGTTTGAGAAAAGGGAGAGGAAAATCTGGAGAGGCAGCGTTGGAGGGAGACCTTGGAGGGATCTGTGGGAAATGGAGAATTCTGGGAAAAGTGTATATAGCAAGAAGTCTGGAAGGGAAAGCAGAGAGGCTGGAGTGTGATGTGGGAGGTTGATACTGAGCAGACCATCTGAATGCTGTTCCAGCCTAGGATGTGGAGCCCTTCAAAGATTGCTTTGTAGGAAAAGGAGACCTTGGTAAGGGCTGGAAGCCTTTCCTTCCCCCTCCCCCTCCCCAAAGGGGAGTGGAGTGGAGGGAAAGGAACATATGTTAAAACCTGTTTTGGGTTGCAATTAAGGGGTGGTATCCTAGTGATGGAGGGGAATTTCTCTCTTTTTTTCCCCGCTCCCCAACTTTTGGGGGCACAATTACTCCACTGATATATATTGTTAGTAATGTGTCCATAGCTTAACATAAGAAGATTGAGTAGCAGATGAGATTAAGGTTACTGTGCTGTAAGGTTTTGTAGGATATTTTTTAAAACGATCAGTGAGATATTTAAAGTACAAAATGGATGTTTGAAGTCAATGGGGTGGGGGAAGGTGCTCAGCAGCTCTGAAAATCCTGCCCAAAATGCCTCAGATTGGGCAACTCAATAGATTATGAAAAATCTGTCTATGTGTCACTTGACCAAGGTCACAAGGGCAGTATGTTTCAGATTCAGAAATAGAGAATCCAGGTCTCCAGGATCTCTGTTCAGTGCCTTAAGAACATGACTACCCTTCCTTGTATGTGTGTGGGTTTTTTTTTTTTAAGCAGCACAACTGTGAGGAATTGACAATCTGAAGCAATATGCGGCAAGCCTGCCCAAACCTTATGGTAGAGTGGTGTGTTAGTTTAAGTAGATGCTTGCCTAAAGCTGGCATGTTTCAGAGTAGCAGCCGTGTTAGTCTGTATTTGCAAAAAGAAAAGGAGTACTTGTGGCACCTTAGAGACTAACAAATTTATTAGAGCATAAGCTTTCGTGAGCTACAGCTCACTTCATCGGATGTTTTTTTTCCACCAAATGCATCCGATGAAGTGAGCTGTAGCTCACGAAAGCTTATGCTCTAATAAATTTGTTAGTCTCTAAGGTGCCACAAGTACTCCTTTTCTTAAAGCTGGCATGATGCTGTTCATTATCTGTACACTGCTACCTAGCCTAAGTTATTTCTTTGTCAGCTTTAAGAAAAAATGCTCTTTAAAAATAATATTTTATTTCAGCAAATATATGAAATCCAGAGTAAAGTAAATATATAGCCTCAAGATTTTAACAAGATTTTATTTTGTATATGCTGTGTCACAAAATGGATGGACCTTTCTTCCTGAAAAAAATAGAAAATGCCTTTCAGTTTAAAATTGAAAAGAATTTTACTTGCTTTTACTGTACTCTCCAAAAATTGCTAGTATTTCTGACTACTATGTGGTGTGTGTATATATAAGGGCCTTCTAGCCTGTTTTTATTTTCAAACTTGTCTCTGTAAATTTGTAACAAAAAAACAGTGTCAAATTTGATTGATTAATCAAATTACTGTGTATTGAACCAGGTAACCCGTTTGAGAGATGCAAAAATCCATTTTGTTAAGAATATTACTGAGTAGACACAAATGATTTTATCCTACCTCCTTCCCCCAGATTGAATTGATTAACTTTTACCTGCTGGGAGATATGCCAGTATATCATACTACTCAGTACTGACTCAATCTACCCTGTGGTCATTCTACCAAGGATGTGGGTGTTGGGTTGCAAACACATCTCATCTCAACATGTGTCTTGTTAGTAATTTTTCCAGACTACATTTAAAAAAAAAGCGGCAGGTCAAAAAGGAGGAATTTTAATGAATTGGAACTATTTGTAACAATTTATAAAAGGTTGTAAATTTTGTTCTGTGTATTAGGGACAGATAATTTTTAGGAAACATGAGTAGTGTTTCCAGTATCATCTTAATTCCTATTGCCTTGGCACATTCAGTGTTTCCTTTGTTTAAAAAAAAAATTGCTTGCTGGGACTATATGCTCCCCTCCATTGTGCAGACAGGTTAAGTGGAGTATAATTTCCCTCTCCAAACACTGGAATGGAAATTGAGTTTTTCTTGAATTGAATCTCCTTGTATTCAGAACCTAAGAGATATGGATCTGAACCCACTGTTCTGGATCTAAATACCAGGGATGCTCAGATCTGGAATTCTGATCTGGGCCCAATTGTAGATTTTAATCTTTAGTACCTTAGCAGGATATGTGTGTAGGTGGATAACATTCATGTATTCAAACAGCCACATAAAACAAATGTTGTTTTAGCCATGTTGGTCCCAGGATATTAGAGAGTTAAGCTGGGTGAGGGAATATCTTTTAGTGGTAAGAAGTTGGTTCCAAAAAAGATATTACCTCACCTAGCTTGTCGCACAGAAAACAAGATCACGGGAAAAATCGTTTACATTAAAAGCCTGCACACTGATTCAAAGGTGAGTGAAAAGAAAAGGAGTACTTGTGGCACCTTAGAGACTAACAAATTTATTAGAGCATAAGCTTTCGTGAGCTACAGCTCACTTCATCGGATGCATTTGGTGGAAAAAACAGAGGAGATTTATATACACACACACACACACACACACAGAGAACATGAAACAATGGGTTTATCATACACACTGTAAGGAGAGTGATCACTTAAGATAAGCCATCACCAGCAGCGGGGGGGGGGGGGGGGGGGGGGGGGAGGAAAACCTTTCATGGTGACAAGCAAGGTAGGCTAATTCCAGCAGTTAACAAGAATATCAGAGGAACAGTGGGGGGTGGGGTGGGAGGGAGAAATACCATGGGGAAATAGTTTTACTTTGTGTAATGACTCATCCATTCCCAGTCTCTATTCAAGCCTAAGTTAATTGTATCCAGTTTGCAAATTAATTCCAATTCAGCAGTCTCTCATTGGAGTCTGTTTTTGAAGCTTTTTTGTTGAAGTATAGCCACTCTTAGGTCTGTGATCGAGTGACCAGAGAGATTGAAGTGTTCTCCAACTGGTTTTTGAATGTTATAATTCTTGACGTCTGATTTGTGTCCATTCATTCTTTTATGTAGAGACTGTCCAGTTTGGCCAATGTACATGGCAGAGGGGCATTGCTGGCATATGATGGCATATATCACATTGGTAGATGCGCAGGTGAACGAGCCTCTGATAGTGTGGCTGATGCGATTAGGCCCTATGATGGTATCTTCTGAATAGATATGTGGACAGAGTTGGCAACGGGCTTTGTTGCAAGGATAGGTTCCTGGGTTAGTGGTTCTGTTGTGTGGTGTGTGGTTGCTGGTGAGTATTTGCTTCAGATTGGGGGGCTGTCTGTAAGCAAGGACTGGCCTGTCTCCCAAGATCTATGAGAGTGATGGGTCGTCCTTCAGGATAGGTTGTAGATCCTTGATGATGCGTTGGAGAGGTTTTAGTTGGGGGCTGAAGGTGATGGCTAGTGGCGTTCTGTTGTTTTCTTTGTTGGGCCTGTCCTGTAGTAGGTGACTTCTGGGTACTCTTCTGGCTCTGTCAATCTGTTTCTTCACTTCAGCAGGTGGGTATTGTAGTTGTAGGAATGCATGATAGAGATCTTGTAGGTGTTTGTCTCTGTCTGAGGGGTTGGAGCAAATGCGGTTATATCGTAGCGCTTGGCTGTTGACAATGGATCGAGTGGTATGATCTGGATGAAAGCTAGAGGCATGTAGGTAGGAATAGCGGTCAGTAGGTTTCTGATATAGGGTGGTGTTTATGTGACCATCGCTTATTAGCACCGTAGTGTCCAGGAAGTAGATCTCTTGTGTGGACTGGTCCAGGCTGAGGTTGATGGTGGGATGGAAATTGTTGAAATCATGGTGGAATTCCTCAAGAGCTTCTTTTCCATGGGTCCAGATGATGAAGATGTCATCAATGTAGCGCAAGTAGAGTAGGGGCATTAGGGGACGAGAGCTGAGGAAGCGTTGTTCTAAGTCAGCCATAAAAATGTTGGCATACTGTGGGGCCATGCGGGTACCCATCGCAGTGCCGCTGATTTGAAGGTATACATTGTCCCCAAATGTGAAATAGTTATGGATGAGGACAAAGTCACAAAGTTCAGCCACAAGGTTAGCCGTGACAGTATCGCGGATACTGTTCCTGACGGCTTGTAGTCCATCTTCGTGTGGAATGTTGGTGTAGAGGGCTTCTACATCCATAGTGGCTAGGATGGTGTTTTTAGGAAGATCACCAATGGACTGTAGTTTCCTCAGGAAGTCAGTGGTGTCTCGAAGATAGCTGGGAGTGCTGGTAACGAAGGGCCTGAGGAGGGAGTCTACATAGCCAGACAATCCTGCTGTCAGGGTGCCAATGCCTGAGATGATGGGGCGTCCAGGATTTCCAGGTTTATGGATCTTGGGTAGCAGATAGAATACCCAAGGGGAGAATCTTATCCTTATATAGATAAAATGCACGAATTCTATAGAATCATAGGTGATATGGACAGAAAATTGCATTCAGAGACCTAAGGCAGCTTATTAGCAGCCCAAGCTCTGAAAGCCCTAAGGCAATAACTTGAAAGCTTCAAATGCAAGCGTCTTTGCAGTCTGCTGGAAAGCCAGATGCTTCCATGAGGGATCTTTCATAGCTTAGTGTCTGGATTCAGTAACTGGTATTCAGAAAAAGAGAGGGACTGGACAGAACGGATACAGGATTTGGACATTGTAATGGAGTTACTTCATCTCAGCTTCCTTTTTTTTTTTTTTTTTTTTTTTTTTTTTTTTTTTTTTTTTTTAGAATGTGTATTTTCCTAAATAAAAAATATTGAACAAAATGAACTGTAAAGCACAGTTCAAGAAGATGGTTAATAATAGAAAAGAATCTGGCATTATCCTATTCCTTTCTTACTCAATGAATCAAAATATTTTACAATGTAATGAGTTAGTGAATCCCGTGCTACTATTCTGCTCAGTAATAGCCCACCCACAGCCTTGGAAAGAACTTGTTTTAGTAAAGGGAAGGAATGTTGACCAGGGCAACCTTTTTTCATCTGGAAAATGTCATAGGATCCTGAACATACACAGGGACAGACCCTCAGCCTGTGTAAATTGGCACAACTCCATTGAAGTAAATGGAACTATGCTGACTTACACCAGCTGAGGATCTGGTCCATAGATTTTTAAGCCCTGAAGGGAAGATGATATCTTCTAATCTAACCTCATGTATAACACTGGTTGCAGCATTTTACACAGTAATTCCTGCATCATACCCAATCACAAGAGCAGATCTTTTACTAAGACATCAAATTTTGCGGGAAAATTTACATGTCTTGGTAAGTTGATCCAGTGGCTAATTGCCCTCACTATTAAAAAATTGCATCTTATTTCCAGTTTGAATTTTTCTAACTTCAGCTTCCAACTGCTGGACCTTGTTATGATAAAGGGGCAGATTTTGATGTAAACCACCATCCCTAGGAGACCTCTTCTGGATTGGGGTTCAGAGTCATAAATTACCATCTGCTTCAAGGAGGCGGAGAATCAGTCAGTCAGCACTATGTTAAGTGCCCAAGGGATGGTGGCATATGGGGGCTTGCAAGAGAGAATAGCTCCAGTGGGACAAAGGGGAAGAAGAATGCTGGTGGAAAGGAATTAAGAAGGCAGAAATGTTAAAAAATCTCACTCCTAGCTCTTCTCATGAGATTTCCTACATTGGCTGCTGTGGCAAAGTGGGAATTTTCTGTAATATATTTATGAAGCATATGTGTACCTCATTTCCCCCCTCTATTTTGCATGGCTACCCAGTAGGAGCAGAGGGGAAGGCCTAAGATTATTTCAGGGCAGGCTAAATGACTTAGATACTTGTGTTGCCTAGCTGTCTGGGCCCAAATAGGTCATTAAAAAGCATTGTCCAAGGGTGACCCCATATCAGTGGAAAATCCAAGAAGACCATGGAAAACCCAATCACCAGCACACTGACACCTAGCAACCTATGACCTAGAGGGAGATGTATTTCTTCTACCTCTTAGCAGGGAAGCTGAGGGAAGACCCCAGCTTGAGAACAAAGGACTTGAAGCTGGGAGGGTGAAAGGTGGGCTTCTGGAGGAACCTGGGAGCTCTCTTACCAGGTAAATGACTAAGGAGGTCAGAATGAGAGCCTGACGATGGGCTAATCAGAATGGATTATGCTTTAATTTTAATTTCTCTGTGCTATCCTAAAGACTTTCTATGTTGTGGTCTAGTTGACCAATAAATCCTCCTGTTTTGTAAATGCTGTTTGAGTGTCACTGCAAATACTTGGAGA
The DNA here is from genome assembly GCF_009764565.3 of Dermochelys coriacea. Classification (NCBI taxonomy): domain Eukaryota; kingdom Metazoa; phylum Chordata; order Testudines; family Dermochelyidae; genus Dermochelys; species Dermochelys coriacea. The sequence goes on along the minus strand of NC_050076.1, from coordinate 31,717,225 downwards.
GTGTACAAGTCTCTGCCAAGAGTCTGTCCCAATTGGACTTGCTGAACAGAGCTCATTGTGTAATGCAGGAGTGTCAAAGTTCCAGGTTCAGTCTCAGGCGGCTGTGTGGCCTATCCTGAAAGAAGAGTGAGACCCTGGAGCACTGGAAGCTCCCTAGAAATGTGTGTGTGGAGGGAACCAATGCCCAAACCATTATTTAAAAGTGATAAGGCCCTGGCCCCCTGTGTTCTGGCACCCCTGGTGAGACTCCTGGGAATCAGCCACATCGAAGGGTTTTCCTCCAAAGGACTGTTCCAAAGGCAGGGCATTATACTGATCCTGTGGATCCAAGACAGATGCCAGACCTGAATTCCAATCCAAAGGGCTTGGAAAAAAACCCAAATTATGTGTGAACTAACCATTCCTGGGTCCACATCTGGATCCAACTAGGTCAGGCCATTTCTGATTATATTGGATGTGAATTTGCTGGAGCACTGCAGTTCAGGGCAGTCTTCGTATGGGGCAGACTCAGATCAAAGAATCAAAAGAGCCTGAACTTTGGGAAAGCTAAAGTTCAGTCTTGATTTGAGATAATCTCTAAAATGTGACATGACCCCACCGCCTATCCCAGAGCTTCGGTAGTTCAATGCAGTTTCAAAAACATCAAAGAATATAAAACAATCACATGCACTTAAACTTACATAGGATGTTTGAAAACACCATGTTTTCTGCATAGAGCTGTGTTTGCATCCAAAAAATTTAGACTTTCAAATATGAAATTTATAATCTAGAGATAAGTTTCTGACTTTTTGCTATCTGTTTGAATAAATATTACCACTCATTCTAAAAAGAATATATTACTTGAATTTCCATATATTTCCATAAAAGAAAAATGTCTAGCTGGCTTGATGCTTTGCTTGACAAGATTTTGAAACTTAAGTGTGCATAAGGGCACAGATAAGGCCTCAAGCTGGCAGGCTTATATGTTGTCATCTTGCAGTCACGAACTGAGCATTGGACTGTTCTCTATTGTTTAATAGAAAATAATCAGCTCCTGTCTACTTCCCTGTACTCTCCTCAAGGTATGCAAAAGACATTCGGCCAAATCTTTAGTAGGTGTAAAATGGATACAGTTCCGTTGACTTCAATACAGCTGTAGCTGTGATATATCTTCACTTTAGTAAGGTCTTTGACACAATCCACATGACTTTTACATGAGAAAACTAGGAAAATATAGTCTAGATGAAATTACTTCTGTATTCAGAGTAGTTATTAACAGTTCATTGTCAAACTGGGGAGACCTATCAAGTGGGGTTTTGTCCAGGACAAATCCATACTTTGACTAATGACTTGGATGATGGAGTAGAGAGCCCCTTTATAAAATGTGCAGATGACAAGCTGGGAGGGGTTGCAAGCATTTTGGAGGGCAGGATTAGAATTCAAAATGATCTTGATAAACTCGAGAATTGGTTTGAAATATTTGATTATGAAATTAAATAAAGACAAGTGCAAAGCACTACATGTGTGAAGGGAAAATGAAATGCGCAAATACAAAATGGGGAATAACTGGCTAGGCAGTGGACCTGCAGAAAAGGATATACTGGATCGCAAAATGGATTTGGATGTACAAAGTGACGCTGTTGTGGAAAAAAAGGCAAATCTAACTCTGGAGTGTATTAACAGGAGTGTTGTATGTAAGACACAGGAAGTAATTGTTCTGCTCTACTTGCACCACTTAGGCCTCAGCTGGAGAGCAGTATCCAGTTTTTGGCACCATGTTTTATGAAGGATGTGGACAAATTGGAGAATCCAGGGGAGAGCAAGAAAAATTATAAAAGGTTTGGAAAGCAAACCTATGAAAGGCTGAAAGAACTGGGAATGTTTAGTCTAGAGAAGACTAAGGGAGATGTAAGTCTTTGAATATGTAAAAAGTGTTATAAGGGGAACAGTGATCAACTGTACTCCATGTACTCTGATGGTAGGACAAGAACTAATTGACTTAATTTGAAGCAAGGATGTTTTAGGCCTAGTCTACATTACAGAGTTAGGTTGAAGTAAGGCAGCTTATGTCAACCTGATTATGTCAGTGTACACATTACAGCCTTGCTCTCACTGATGTAAGTGCCCCATAATACCGATATGATAACTCCACCTCCACAAGAGGCTCCGAGTGCCTATCTCCCCACTGGGAGTTTGGGCGGCTGCCCAGCTCTCATCAGGAAGCTGGGAATTGATGGATGTGTTTTTTTTCAGGATGGAGATTGATTCTGGACTGGGGCTCCCTATCTGATAAAGACTCCTCATATCACTGACAATACAGGAAATAATGCCTCTACAGCCTGGAAATCAAAATGCCTCGCTCTACAGAGACAGTTGCTGGTGAAGTACAAGGGTAATCATAGCCTAAAGGAATCACCATCCCCCAAATAAAATCCTCAAAAGGGGAAAATGCTGTAAAGAGTTCTCTAGTTCAAAATGAAAGGCTTGGGCTGGGACTCACTACCATCCAAAAGTGAAAGCACCTAGATCCATTCTATTTATTTAGTTAAACTGAAGTGTCCTTAGTCACAACAATATATCATGAAAGGCAAAACAACTAATTTTAAATGAATGTGTTAACTGAGAATGCCTTCATTTTCAGCTACCTTCCTAGAATCATGTTGGTATAGGACATTGGCCTGCTAAACCCAGGTCAATCCTTGAGGGGGCTGTTTGGGATCTGGGGCAAAAATTGGGGATTGGTCCTGCTTTGAGCAGGGGGTTGGACTAGATGACCTCCTGAGGTCCCTTCCAACCCTGATATTCTATGATTCTAGAGAATAATAAATTGGAAATATGCTCATTCCTATGTGCAGAAAAAGGCAACAATCCATAGCCAGAACACCTTTTCCACTATCTGGTAATAGAAAAACAGTGATTCATTGGAAAAAATAGTGCTTGGAATAAGAGTAGTGTGCACTTTATTATACCAGATGTCCTAGGTTCAGATTCTTATTTCTGTCTGCTTTCTGAGAAACTACATCAGGGTCTTTCTGATTGGAAACTGAGTTTTGCACCAAATTTGTTAGCAAATACAGTCTGTGAGTATCCTTTAATCTGTCTCATATGTATGACAATGCGCTTTCTTTTTACACTCCTCTTGGTACAGCCAGTAAGTAACACAGATTTTAATTTTTGAAAAGGATAAGGCAGTAAAGTCCTGCTCCCTTCTACTGTACTTAGTTTGTTCTTGACAGTTCTCAAGATTTTTAAACTCATGATTTTTATTTACTCTGGTTTTCTTAATTTATTGCTGCTCAGAGTAATTTATCCTGCATTCAGTACAAGCATAACACTTAAAGATGCATTTCTCTATCTTTGATACCTTGACTGTCATTATAATGTGACTTTCAAGAATCTTCTGAATATACTTTCTTTTAACAACCTTTATAATGCTTGACAAAGATGAAATTGCATTCTCTGTAAGATTGTAAGTATTGTAGAGAGTATGTATGTATTTTTTTTCTTATCCTACTCTTCCCCTGGCTCCAGTTTCTGTTTGTTCCATTTTCCCTGCGCTCACAAAGCCTTATTGTAATATTAATACCTCTAGCAATATTCCTCCTGTTGTTTGGCTTTAATAACATCGCCAGCTTCCCTGCAGCACAATCTTGCAGTGCTGAGTTGTGCCTTGCTATGCTGGCTCAGTGCATCAAGGTCACTCAGCCACCCTGCCCACTTCGCAGCTTCTCCCTTAAGAGAAATGAATGTCAAGATCTGGAAAACTGCCACTTTTTGATTTGTGATTTCTGACCCAAACAGAAGCACTTTCACACCAGTGGGTTCTAAAAATCACTTAAACTGATGCATTTTTCAGGGCTCATTTAGGTCTAGTTCCCCAAATCCTACAGTCCTACTTAGAAGAAAGGAGACACTATCAGAGTGCTGAATAGTATAGTAATTGGAAATTACTTCTTTCCAAAAGTTCTTTACAGGTCAAGAGAACAATCAATAATATAAATTTCTTCATCTAAACATGGTTTTATCTACAATTTTAAGGCTGTGTGGGTTATTTTTGCAAAAACATTGAGTTTTAGTTCTTTTAGGAAGAAATAAGCTTTATATAATGGAGTTGGTAGTCCCCACCACCAAAGTTTTTCCTTTCAAACGTACATGGACATACTAAGTTGAATAAATGCCTTTTTTTCCTCTTTTTTTTTTTGAGCCACATTTATTTTAATACAGTGTTTTGTTTGCTGCCTTTTCATACAGCTGTCAGATGCATCAGCCTTTAAGGAAGCTGGCGACCTCGTTCCGGATCCAGCACTGAATCACATGCTTAACATTAAGAACATGAGTAGTTTTACTGAAGTCATTAGAGACTATTCACATGCTTAAATGCTTTGTTGGTTTGGGGCCATAAAAAAGTAGACCATGGAAGAGGTTTGTAACTGCTGATAGTATATCAAGAGGTGAAAATATTACTAGATTTTTGTGACCTTTACGGTGAAGGGTAGTGTGCCTACTGCCTACCCAAAATTTTAACTCTTGGGGAAGAGTCTCAAGTGCCAAGGAATTTAGGAGCACAAGTTCCATGGGGACTCAATGTGTCAAGAGTTGTGGATGCTAACACTGAAGTTGAGAGTCATCTGACTGCTGATTATTTATCAGGTGCTGTGATGCAATATATACAGCCCATACTGGCAGTGAAAGCATTAATGGGAGTCTGAGGGTTCAATTGGCCCACTTGGTGGCACCTAGAGGGTGTGAGGAACAATGTATCATACTGAGCTGGGGAGGAGTTATCCTGTGAGATTTGCCTCTGAGTAACAACTACAGGATTGGGCCCCATAGCTGCAAATCACTGAAGTTAGAATTCATCATTAACAGCCCCTCCCAGTAAAGTAGTCATGCATTTCAGGGTGCCCCAGGATGGGAGTCACCTTATTGCCACCTGCCTCCAGTGTGAGAGAGCTTTGCCTGTGCCAGCTGGGAATTAGCTCTGTAACACAACAGCCTGTCAGCCACTCTTCTCTGGGCTATCCCAGCCCTGGTGATTGACAATAGATGTGCCCCAGCCCTCCACCCCAGCCCCTGAGTCCCTTAAGAGTCCCCTGATCACTGGTACACTGTTTTTTTGGAAATGGAGGCTCCGGGATTTCTGTGGGTAACAGTTTTACCGTAGCCCACTGCTTCTGCGTCAAACATAGCACCTGAGTTCAGTTTTAGTAAAACAAAAGGAAGAAAATAGAGATTCAAATAGAAATAAGTATGAGTAATGGAACCAACTAGTTACATACAAAACAAAATCTTATCCCACGAACTACACTTGTTACAATTATTACACTTGTTAATAATTACCTTTCCTATCTAATAGAGTAGATTTTCACCCCAAAGTTCAGTCTTTTGCAGCTTTCTGCTGGCCCTAAGAAGCCAGGATCCAATCTTCATAAAGCACCTCTACTCCTTATGTGAGCTGCTCGGTGAATGGATAGAGAGTATCTTTCTCCACCCTGTGGTACACTGAATCCGTCTTTTGTCTTTATTCATAGTCAGGGTGCTCCCCTTATTGCTGATTCCTTTTCACTTCCAAGTGATTTCAATTGATCTAGTTTGTCTTCTAGTTTGTTTTCCATTGTTTTTCTGGGCTGCAACAGTGGACAGTTGAGCAATATATCAAGTAATCTGCTAGCCAGGGAGGGTTGAGAACTCCCTCCCACTTGAATGGGCCATCACTGAGACCAGTGATTCCCTGGTGACTCTCTTTCCCTCCAAGACCATAAGGGTATAATTTTCAATATAGTTACATTATTCCTTAAACATTACCCATACACACATCATAATGCTTATGAGTATTGATCAGTTACAAGATTTCAGTAGAGACCTCACACGCTAGCCTTTGTGGATAAACCCCATGAGAGTGGTGTGTTTGATGTAGGGTGTTTTGTCCCATTTGAGAAAGAAGTTATTTGTAATTAACAGTAAACTCTTTGTCAGTTGGCACAATGGATTTTTGTGTTCATTATCCACCGGACTTGTGCACAGACCCTTAAGACAACATGTTCTACATGTTACATTTTATTTCAGATTTTTTAGTTTGATTAATAAAATATTACTTATTTTGAATCATAGTTACAGCGCTGAAATCCTAACACTTTATAGAAATTTCACACTTCCTCAGAGATTGGTGGGTTTTTTTGACTCATCGGAGGGAGAGAACTCCATGGCTATTTCTCATGTTTCTTTCTAACCTACCTATTTTGTGGTCTCAGGCAATTGTTTCTGTACATTCTTCCACACATCCCCTTACACATGTTTCAACCTCCCTGAGCTCATCCATGATGCCCTAAACCCTCTCTATTTTTTACATCCCTCTTACAAACTACATTTCTTCAGTGTTGCCTACAATGAATCGTATTGATTTCTGTAGGAAATTGTGTTGTTTGCTCCCTTCCCTAGCCTCTCATGTCTGTCCTTAGATTATGAGTTCCATGGGGTTGAACTGATTCATTCTTTTATATCTGGAAAATGCCTACCATGGGTTGTATTGCAAACAGATAAGTAGTAGTAATTCAAGTTAAAGTTCGCAGTGGTTGACCGATTGCAGAACCAGTCCCCATATAAACTTTGTTTAGCTTGCTGAAAATGTTTCAAACTTCTCCTAGTATAAAACACTTCAGTAAAAGAACATCACTAGTTGGAAAGAATGTGATAAACAATGTGCGCAGTTCTTGTGGCGCTGTAGTTAATGAATGACCTTGCTGACAGAAGTAGTCAACACAATTAAAGGTACTGAAGTTGTTGTCTTTCTTATTGCTACACTGATTTACCTTTTCAAGACTAAAAAAATACTGCCTTGAGCCTCAGGAAGAAGAAGGGACCATGCGGCTCCTTTAACTTGAACCATTACTGCTGATTTATATTTATTAGAAGACAATGTGAGCCTGTTGATGTCTTTCCTAAAGTGTATTTAGCTAGGAGATCATGAGTTTATTTATTAATGTCTATCTTAGGCAGTCACCTTGAGGGTAGCTTTAGCCCAGAAGACTCCTATGACTCTTGGGACATCCATATTTCATAGTGTTCCTGTGCCAAATTGGTGGGCCTGGAAAGCAATTTACTAAAATGATGCCTTTGTTTAAATATGCATGCAGTACAGTGGATGATGCTACATCAGTCCCTATTGGGTGTGTTTACACTAGTAGTTATTCTCTAAAGATTTCTGGAATTGTTTGCACTGGGGACGGGGGAGAGATGACAAAACAGTGCATATGGCAGGCTTCTTTGGGAGGAAAGTGTTTTCTGTCCTCTTCATACAGCTGTCTATTATAGCGTGTTACGCTGTCATTTTCATTGTTTTCTCCTTTTTCTTTTTGTACAGATAGCAAAACTTAGAACATGAATTAGTGTTAAAGAAATAATGGATATGTTGGTTATCATAGAAATCTTTCATGATATGGAAGAAATGGAAATTGACTAACTTAATCCATCTAACAAGCTTTCTGAATTTAATATAATTACTGTTTAAAAGTTGTTAGTATTTAAAATTTCATACATCTGGTATGGAATAATTAAATGTCACATCAATTAGATCTTTATAATTATATACAAAATTAAAGATGTGTGTCTTAAAATTTTAATTTATGGGGAAATTATGCCTTGATTTATACTCCATGCAGTAAGAAAAGGAGTATTTGTGGCACCTTAGAGACTAACAAATTTATTAGAGCATAAGCTTTCATGAGCTACAGCTTAAATGCATCCAATGAAGTGAGCTGTAGCTCACGAAAGCTTATGCTCTAATAAATTTGTTAGTCTCTAAGGTGCCACAAGTACTCCTTTTCTTTTTGCGAATATAGACTAACACGGCTGCTACTCTGAAACTCCATGCAGTGTCACTGAAGCCAATCATGTTGCATGGGGTATAAATTGGGGTAGAACTTAGCCCTTGGTTTCTACTGTAGCACAACGTTCATATTCTGGAACTGTCTTGCTCTATATAGCTGAGAAGCAGAACACTGAAAACTTTTGATTTTATGACGTGGCAAAACAATAACTTACTATTTGAAACATAAACATAGCATTGTGTTAGTTCCTGATAGCTATAAAATAAAACGAAATCTATTTTCATTGTCCAAACTGACCAAAGCAAAAAGTAATCCAGTATATTAATAATGAAAAGGAAACTAGATGTTTTGAATTGCTTTAATAGTCTGATATGAGTTCGGACTATTAAACAATACTTCTCTAAAATCAAAGCTGCTTTTGTGGATGTGCTCAGTAGTTTGTAAGATTAATCATTTACCATGATAAATTGTTTATCTTGCCCATTGGGTTTCATGATCATTCATACTATTTACCTTCATTTGCTGTGTCTTCATGTGGTTATGTAAATTGCTCTCAGTGATGATTGTAATTGCAGCTTAGAATACATTTTACCCCCTATTCCTGTGAAGGAACCGTCTTAAAGTTTTTCTTGAAGTGAAACTTCTAGAGTATAGTCATAGGGTACATATAAGAACTAACTTGCTGGACCAGCTTTAGGCCAACCCAAGTCCTAGAAGAAAAATTTGTCATTTCACAAGCACATACTTTTGCATTAAAACTGAAATGAGAGAACTCAAAATGGAATTATAAGAATAAGAGACAAAGGACTAATTCCATGAGCTACAGCAGATTCTTTGATTATTTTTAAAAATACTTTTAGTTTTTATTTTACTGAAACCAACAGTAATGAATATTTGTTCCCTGCATTTCCCCTCCCCCCCAAAAAAAATTACATTAAAGCATCGTTAGGTTATTTTTATACATGAAAGGAATAAAGTTAATTAGTAATATGATGAAGCTCCTGACATGCACAAATTTGAGAATTTCAGTATTTTTATGCAACAAAGGACAATAGGAGGGATTCTTTTATGCTCCCTGGAGTTATCTTTTATATTACTGCCATGTCATACACTAAAAATAAAACTATTGCTAGTGGGTAATTATTTGTAAGTAGGATAATTCATTCTGAGATCTTATTTTCAGAACAGTTAGATCTAGAACAGAATAACATTTTAAGAAAGGCTATGGCTTTTTTTCCTAATGAGTTTTTAGTGATATAAAACTACTACTTTCCCCAGAATACTAAAGAATAATATTCCTGGTTGTACGTATGTTAGCTTCTTATATTTCTTGTAAGCTCCAGTAGTGTCAGTTTATCTTCTTGCTGTGCTTTTACAGAATTTATTGCATAATAGGTGCATATTGATGGCAGTGAGTTATGACTTGTAACTCCAGACTTTTAGAGCTCCATGAATTAAGGCACCACATGCATAAATCAGATAAACCTGTTACCCTGGCAGCCCCTTGGATACTTTCTCCTCTTTTCACATACCACCTTTTCTGTGTTAATGATGTAGAATCAATTTATCCAGTTTGAAGTCGAACACATGGATTCCATTTTTATTTGCCAAGGGGTTTCGTTGAATAAGTTTCACCATGGTTTTTGTTAACAATTAAGCCAAACTGAATTAAAATTGAAAAATGCCTTTTGATTAATAAAACACGAACAGTTACATGCCAGGATTTAAAAATCATGCTAAATCACTTGTGCAAATTAGTGTAGCTGTTTTTTAATGACCACAAAAAGACTCAACAGCTTCAAGGACAATTTTTATTTGCAGTGGGATGTGCAAATGCATCCGATGAAGTGAGCTGTAGCTCACGAAAGCTTATGCTCTAATAAATTTGTTAGTCTCTAAGGTGCCACAAGTACTCCTTTTCTTTTTGCGAATACAGACTAACACGGCTGCTACTCTGAAACATATTTTAATTGTAAGTTTAGCACAATAACACGTCTGCACAGTACTTATGTGACTCGTATCTTCCTATTCAATATTTGAGTTACACTTCTGTAAAATCACAGGCATTACTGTAACAATGTGTTAAATGCTGGATTTTGTGTAAGTTGGGCCCAGTTACTGCTGCTGTTGATGTCAATGGGCTGTTTATGTCAGAGCTGAAGGATAGGGTTGCCAATCAAACAACCCTTGCCCTGCCCCTGTCCCAACCCTTCTTTGAGGCCCTACCCCACACTCACTCCATCCCTCCCTCCCTCCGTCGCTCACTCACCCCCATGCTAACTCACTTTCACTAGGTTCAGATGTGGGAGGAGATGAATGCTCTGGCAGGGGGTGCAGGCTCCCTGGTGGGGCCAGAAAGGAGGGGTTCAGGGTGCAGGAGTGGACTCCAGGCTGGGTAGGGGGTTAGGGTGCAGGCTCTGGGAGGGAGTTAGGGTCCAGGAGGGGGTTCTGACCTGGGGCTGGGATTTGTGGTGCAGGAGGCATTCAGGCCGCATACTGCAGCCAAGCGGCGCTTACCTCAGGTGGTTCCCAGTCAGTGGCGAAGCAGGGCTAAGGCAGGCTCCCTGCCTGCCCTGGCCTCGTATGGCTCCCTGAAGCTGCTGCCATGTCCAGCTCCTAGGTGCAAGGGCAACCAGACGGCTGTGCGTGCTGCCTGTGCCCACAGCACCATCCCCGCGGCTCTGATTGGCCATGGTTCCCAGCTAATGGGAGCTGCAAAGTTGGCACTTGGGGTGGGGGCAGCTCACGGAGCCTCCCTGGCTGCTCCTGTGCCTAGGAGCCGGACATGGCAGCCACTTCTGGGAGCCACACGAAGCCCTAGCAGGCAGAGCGCCTGCCTTAGCCCTGCTGTGCCGCCAATCAGACTTTTAACGGTCCAGTCAGCTGTGCTGACCGGAGCCCCCAGGGTCCCTTTTCAATTGGGCGTTCCGATCGAAAACCGGACAACTGGCAACACTACCAAAGGATGCTTTTGAAGTTAAAGAACTGGGACGAGGATGCAGGAGGTCTGGATTAAGTGTCTGGCTCAGCTCCAGACCTCCTGTGTAATTTTGTGAATGGGGGCTGCTGGGTGCCTAAATGGGACCTGCGTGCTAGGGAATCTGACCATCACACACTTTTTTGACTCTGTTCCCCATCTGTAAAATGGGGAAGATGTAATATTACTGCTTTTATCCCAACCTCAGTCTGTTCAGGTTATAAGCAATCCTGAGCAGGGGATGAACTCCTATTATGGGTATGTACAGTGATTAGCTCAATGGGCCCCGGATCTCTGCTGGGGCCTGCAGATACTCCTATGTAGCGCCCCCTCTCCACCTGGTTACCTTCTTTAATGCCAATCTGCTTACAGGTTTTGATGGACAGGTCTGGGTTCTTCTGGATCCCGCCACTCACTCAGCAAGGTGTATCTTCTTTATTTTTTCCTACGAATTTAGTTGGCGGCGCCTCCACCCCCCTCGCTCCTTCCTGGCAGGGTCACCAGGGTAGCTTAGGAGGAGAAAACTAACCACAGGGTAATCCCCACTTACTTGCCAGATAGTTGGAGACTTCAAAGAAATAACACTAACACATATAATTATTGTGTTGAATATACTGTATTAAACAGGAGACAAATGTACACTATTTTTAGGGTCACTAGTGCCCACACTGATAATACCTGTGACTTTCCCCAGTCATGTGACTTGATGTAGCAAATGTAAGATTAGTGTCCCATTGGTACGCATACTTTCTTGGGGTCCTTGATGACCTAAGACAACAAAATTCTTCTCTGCAGTGGTTTAGCTGTGTGTCTGACTGGGTTCAGTACAGCCCAAAGGACTCACAAGTAGGAGAAGGTGGTAAATTCCTCCACAGGTTTAATACGCAGCAGATTATAAAATCCCCAAACCCTTATTCCCTGGCTTGAGGACATGGTTCAGGGAGTAGGGGGTCCCCAAAACAAATTCCCTGACTGACTGACTAAAAGATGGTGCAGTCACAAACTCCATGAATGATCCTCAGGTTCAGAGATGACTCTGGACTCCTCAGTCACTGCAGAGGGGCTGATCTCTGCTAGCAGGGATCCTCTTCAGGTAGGAATCAGGCTGCTTCGGTCCCAGGATTTCCCCTCACCACAAATGGGTGCAGGGCTCAAGGTTCAGGTTACACAACTGTACTAAAATCCAAACTGTCATCTCCTAGCCCAGCATCCAGACGCACTCACAGCAGGCAGCAGCCCTGGATTAGCAGCCAGAGCAGAGCTGACCATGTGGTGACGGGTCTCACCGACGGAGCTGGGGGGTGAACTCAGCCTGGCTGGGGAAGTTTCCCAGGAAAACTCGACAAACTGGGAATCATCAGTGGAGAAGGAAAAATCCAGCTGAGGGATCCTGCTTTCAGGTCCCTAGAGGCCAGTTTTCAGGGGGAACCCTGCATGCAGGCCTGGGACTCACCAGCTCCCCACACAGCCAGACCTGCCCTTGCCCTGGGCTAGCTCCAGACTCACTCAGAAATGGCTTCTTCCCTTTCCTGAACTCCCTGGGAAGAGCATCTCGCTCCCTATTAGTTGCTGGGCAGACTCTGAGTTTGCTTTGGCTCCCCCTCCCTACCAGGGACAGTGTGCCTCTCCCTGAGCTGCCAGCAGACAGAGCCCCAGGAATCTAGGTAATCTCTTTGGGGGGCTACACCTAAAATACAAACTGTGAATGTAATGGTCTGGGGGAGTAGAAGTTTGGCCATTAAATACTTTCAATCCAATATTACAGAAGTAATAAGCTATTTCCTTTCTTTTGCCCTGCAAGTTACTACATTGAATATATATATATATGTATATGTGTGTTTGTATATATGTGTATATAGTAATAGTACTTTTTAATGGAAAATGAGTGGTATGTAGCATTTCCAGTTCTCTTTACTACTGTCTAAATAGTGCAATTACTGTGTAGTTGGGCAGAATCTTTCACCTCTGAAATCCTGAAAAGGTATTCAGTTTCTTTTGCGAGAGCGTTGTATGATTTGTGGAATACTCTTGCAATATTTGACAGCCACCTGCTCTTTTGGTCACAGATTAATAACTCCTGACTAAACATGAAAGCCTGCTGAGGCCATCTGCCTTTATATGTAGCAGGGTTCCTTTCACCTGCCTCTGATTAACTCTACGGAGCAGCATTCTGTTCATAGCTGTCATGTTGGACTACGTGACCTGGTTATCTTCAGACTGAGGGTTCAGTATGTGTTCAAGTTTTAAATAGAGCTAGTCTGATAGGCCCTGATCTTGCAAAGACTTCTGCAAATGCTCAAGGGTTAAGTGCATAATTTGCTCTGCAGCATGAGGACCAGGGTTTGATAGTGGTCAAAGGATGTGAATGTGATTACTGTGGGAACTCCTCACATGAGTAGTAAATTTGTTATTAAGGACTCTACCTCATTTCTCCCCCCCCCCTTTTTTTTTCTCTGTCTGTTCTTCAAGGGATCAATCCTGCAAAGTGCTGAGTGCTTAAGTGTGTGCTTAACTGTAAAAACATGAATAGCCTCACTGAATTTCACCCTAGGACAGAACAAAGCTGATTAACATCACAAACAAATTTAGCAAAGGAAAACATGGAACAAATTCCTCCCAAAGACCTATCTCTGCTAAGAGCCCTATAAGAAATACACATCTAAACCATTGCTAGTTGGTTTATCTTAACCGGTTCCCTCCTTACCCCACGAGGGGGTCGTGGCCCACCCCCACCCCCCGGGGACTCCTGCCCCATCCAACCCCCCCCCCTGTTCCTTGACCCCCCCCGACCCCTGTCCCATCCACCCCCCTCCCCATCTTAAACAAAAAGTTATGAATTCCCCCCATCTACCTTGCCAGCTGTGGACAATGGGGATACATCAGCAGTAAACACCAGCAATCAGCTTGCAGGCATGGGGGAAGACTTCATTTGCATTGTAAAATTGCAGCAGAAACATTACATGGGAATTCATCAGGAGGGGGTGCTCCAATTAAGAGGGCATTGCCCCCTGGAGGAGACAGGAGACTGAATCTCCCAGGAGACCTGTCCTGCTGTCAAGAGCCAGGAAATGAACTTTTGGGGGAATATAAGAAACTGGAAAAAGCCACAAGTACTCCTTTTCTTTTTGCGAATACAGACTAACACGGCTGCTACTCTGAAACCTGTAAAAAGACTGGGTGATCCTTCGTCTGAGGGGACCCATACATTTAAAGGATAAAATCCTCAGCTAATCTAGTAGGATGGTGTGTGTTGTCTGGTCTCTGGAGGCAGCAAACTAGATAACATCTATGAAGATCTAGTGAGAAGGACTGAAGCTACAGGGGAGATGGTTTTGGAGAGATTTGGGACTGTAGGCATTGTTGGTGTCACCCTCCAAGGAGTAACCAGGCTGGTGGAAGCCAGAGTGACACCACTGTGCTATGAGCATGCTACTGGTGGCAAGGCTCTGAGCCAAAGCTGCATAGGGTTACAGGGTAGATGGTGACACAACCCCTTACTGGTCTGGGGGGACCTGCAAAGTGTATCAATCAGCTGATTTTATTTATTTAAAAGGAACTGGTACTTTCAGGAACCATCAATTAGTGCAATACCTAGTTATGCAGTCTTATTTTCATTGCACTCCTTTTGTTTGTCATGGTTACCTCAGATTCTGCGAGCTACTTACTGTCTATCTTCATGTATGCCTTTATTTAAGTCAATTGAAGCTTAGGTCCTGATTCTGCAAACTTCTGTCCATGGGCAGAATGGTTTACAGGGCTAGCATCCTAAACTGTACATTCCTCAGGCCAGGTATTGTCTTGTTGTGTTTGTACAAGAAACCTGTGTAATGCCTATGTAATGGGGCCCAAATCTTAACTTGTGGACATAAGCACTACCACAAAACAACTAAATAGTAATAAAAAGCAGCCAGGTGTCCTATAAACATGTCTGGTTTATCTTATAAAATTGGCAGTCAACAGTTCACAGTAACTATCACGTACAAAAAGTAATAAAAATTACTACATGAAAAACAGAGCCAGATTCACTGGATCGTATTTTTATTTTTCAACACTTGTGTTGAGGTTGAAGGGATGTGCTCAGTCTTCTAGAGTAAAATGGATGGCTGCATTTTTACCAAAAATTGCAACCCTAACTTAATATGAAATGAACCTTACTTTCTCTGGCTTCCTCCATGAGCAAAGCAAAATTCTGATTTAGAAGTCTGGAAACTTTATAGTTTGTCACTAAGGCTGATAGAACATTTGTATTCATGCCACGCTTTCTGTGAAGAAATATTTAACTTTGTAGAGAAGGCAGCATTTTGACTTCATTGGGCTTTCTGAGTCAGTAAACAATGCAGAACATGACTCATTAATTAAAAAGGAAAACATTATATATAAACTCTTAAATGAAATCTTATGAGTATAATCTTTACTAAAAATATTTCAAAGGAGGAAGTTTTTGTCAATAGCTCCTCTAATTAGACTGAGTGAACCTGTCAATTGAGATTTGAAAATCTTTTTATAATTCAAGAAACTGTTAAAAATCACTGGTTTCAGAGTAGCAGCCGTGTTAGTCTGTATTCGCAAAAAGAAAAGGAGTACTTGTGGCACCTTAGAGACTAACAAATTTATTAGAGCATAAGCTTTCGTGAGCTACAGCTCACTTCATCGGATGCATTTGGTGGAAAAAACAGAGGAGAGATTTTAAAAATCACTGTTATCCAGATAACAGGTTCATGATCTCACCACTAAATTAACTTTTTAGAAACTGTTTCTCTCCTTTCTCCCCACTTGCAAAGAATCTGTCCCCCCCACCCCCGCAATATCTAAATCTTTCCGGATCTTTTGTTGATCTTTCCAAAATTGACCAGCTGTCAAAAGATTTCTTCCTGACTTCTCCTTTCTCCCACCTTCATGGATGGCATAGGGTTCACTCTACAGCTCATTGAAATCAATAGTCTTTCCACTGGCTTCAGTGTGCTTTGAACTGGGCCTGTGGAACAATTTTGGGAATTTACAGATCACATTGATTAAGATGACAATAAATAAATAAGATCAAAATAAAAATGTGGAAACTTTTCTATACACAAAGAGCTCCTGTTTTTTTCAGATAAGTCACCATTTTGGAAAAGGGATTGGGAGGAAGAGAGGGAGAAGGAAAGATTACATATGCTCGAATGATTGGAAGACAACTGCAGAGATAACTACTATTCAGGATTCCGAATTTAGGATTTGAGAATCCGGCTTGAAGGGACATAGCTGGCAGTATCTTGACAACCTCATGGTTAAATTTAGAAGAAAAAAGCTGTAGAGTAGTTAAGGATATATACAACTCCAGCAAGTGAAAAATCCTCCGAGTGGATCTTTGGGACATAAATCAGTGATTCTCAACCTTTCCAGACTACTGTACCCCTTTCAGGAGTTGGATTTGTCTTGCGTATTCCCAAGTTCAACCTCATTTAAAACTACTTGCTTACAAAATCAGACACAAAAATACAAAAGTGTCACAGCACACTATTACTGAAAAATTGCTGACTTTCTAATTTTGTCTGTATGAAAACTTAGTTTGTACTGACTTCATTAGTGCCTTATATGTAGCCTGGTGTAAAACTGGACAAATATCTAGATGAGCTGATGTACCCACAGAAGACCTCCATGTATCCTCAGGTGTACACATACCCTGGTTGAGAACCACTGACATAAATAACACTATATTCCCCATAGAGACATGGAAGCAATTTGCCTCTCTTCCCTGCTAATTGTGACTCCCAAATAGCACATGGACCTAAAAAAGCTTATTTTGTCCTGAAAAAGCATCACTGTTTAGGAGATGGTTCCTGTCTTGACGTTACCTGAAATATGGTGTGTCATGCAATTACCTAACACATCTCAAGCTGTCTGTAGAATCTTGAGGACAGACATGAACCCAGTCACGAGTCCTTTATGATGGCCAGCATTTTATGCAGAAGAATCGGTGCCAACAGATTCAAGTGAGTGGCTCCCTATACATATCAGGGGAAAAAAGATTGGCGGTGCTTCCTGGATTTCCTGTGGAACTTCATCATCAGGATCCTTAACCCTCAAAGATCCTTAACCCTTGGTGCTGCGGTGTCAAGGAAGGGGAGAAAACTGGGGTATTCTAGAGAAGTGGAAGGACAAGAAATGTGGACTATCTTCCCTATATGATCTGCATGCTGGACAGAAGCTAGGGAGCAATCTAATCTCCTCCTCCATGTGGGCTTGGTGATGGTATAAAAAGAGAATTCAGTCACCTTTTGGGGTTAATCCTGCTGCCATTGATCCCTCATGTAATTCCCAAGCAGTTCTTGCCATTGTTGAAAAAGAACTACAAAAGGCAGTGATATAGTTTTCTGTCTTGCCAGTGAAGATGAGCAGCACTTGCAAGTTAAGGCTTGAATGTTTGCAGTGCTCTCTGAGATGAGGAAAGAGACATAAGAACTCTATCCAATATGTGCCAGTGGCCGTTCCTAAGGAGACCAGTCAGTGCTTGCTGGAAAGTACCTTATTCTCCCTACAAACTCTAACTTAACTGTCGCTCCCATCTGAGAGCAGGGTTACAACTGCTGGAAATGGCCCACCTTGATTATCACCACAAGAGGTTTTCCTCCTCCCCCCTGCCCCTTCCTGCTGGTAATAGCTCATCTTAAGTGATCACACTCCTTACAGTGTCTATGATAAAACCCATTGTTTCATATTCTCTGTGTGTGTATATAGATCTCCCCACTGTATTTTCCACCGAATGCATCCAATGAAGTGAGCTGTAGCTCATGAAAGCTTATGCTCAAATAAATTTATTAGTCTCTAAGGTGTCACAAGTACTCCTTTTCATTTTTGTGAAAAAACCTTGGTGATTCAGCAATGATTCTGCAGCCTGTTGGGAGCCTCTGTTTCTAAGCATATAGCACTTCCAGTGCACATCTCTGGGTACTCCTGGCTAAGGACCTGATTCTGCTACCCTTAGTCACGTTGACAAGCACCTTATTCCAAAAGAAATCTCACTGACTTCAGTGGAACTTCTTCTGGACTCAAGCACTGCTCCGTGAGAGTCAGGACATGGGAATTTGGCCTGTACTTTGATTCAACAAGGATGTCTTGCCCACACTGTTTCACTCTTCTGATTATTAAATAGAGTTTGAGAGTAGCAGCCGTGTTAGTCTGTATTCGCAAAAAGAAAAGGAGTACTTGTGGCACCTTAGAGACTAACAAATTTATTAGAGCATAAGCTTTCGTGAGCTACAGCTCACTTCATCGGATGCATTTGGTGGAAAAAACAGAGGAGAGATTTATATACACACACACAGAGAACATGAAACAATGGGTTTATCATACACACTGTAAGGAGAGTGATCACTTAAGATAAGCCATCACCAACAGCAGGGGGGGGAAAGGAGGAAAACCTTTCATGGTGACAAGCAGGTAGGCTAATTCCAGCAGTTAACAAGAATATCAGAGGAACAGTGGGGGGTGGGGTGGGAGGGAGAAATACCATGGGGAAATAGTTTTACTTTGTGTAATGACTCATCCATTCCCAGTCTCTATTCAAGCCTAAGTTAATTGTATCCAGTTTGCAAATTAATTCCAATTCAGCAGTCTCTCGTTGGAGTCTGTTTTTGAAGCTTTTTTGTTGAAGGATAGCCACTCTTAGGTCTGTGATCGAGTGACCAGAGAGATTGAAGTGTTCTCCAACTGGTTTTTGAATGTTATAATTCTTGACGTCTGATTTGTGTCCATTCATTCTTTTACGTAGAGACTGTCCAGTTTGGCCAATGTACATGGCAGAGGGGCATTGCTGGCACATGATGGCATATATCACATTGGTAGATGCGCAGGTGAACGAGCCTCTGATAGTGTGGCTGATGTGATTAGGCCCTATGATGGTATCCCCTGAATAGATATGTGGACAGAGTTGGCAACGGGCTTTGTTGCAAGGATAGGTTCCTGGGTTAGTGGTTCTGTTGTGTGGTGTGTGCTTGCTGGTGAGTATTTGCTTCAGATTGGGGGGCTGTCTGTAAGCAAGGACTGGTCTGTCTCCCAAGATCTGAGAGAGCGATGGCTCGTCCTTCAGGATAGGTTGTAGATCCTTGATGATGCGTTGGAGAGGTTTTAGTTGGGGGCTGAAGGTGATGGCTAGTGGCGTTCTGTTGTTTTCTTTGTTGGGCCTGTCCTGTAGTAGGTGACTTCTGGGTACTCTTCTGGCTCTGTCAATCTGTTTCTTCACTTCAGCAGGTGGGTATTGTAGTTGTAGGAATGCATGATAGAGATCTTGTAGGTGTTTGTCTCTGTCTGAGGGGTTGGAGCAAATGCGGTTATATCGTAGCGCTTGGCTGTAGACAATGGATCGAGTGGTATGATCTGGATGAAAGCTAGAGGCATGTAGGTAGGAATAGCGGTCAGTAGGTTTCCGATATAGGGTGGTGTTTATGTGACCATCGCTTATTAGCACCGTACTGTCCAGGAAGTGGATCTCTTGTGTGGACTGGTCCAGGCTGAGGTTGATGGTGGGATGGAAACTGTTGAAATCATGGTGGAATTCCTCAAGAGCTTCTTTTCCATGGGTCCAGATGATGAAGATGTCATCAATGTAGCGCAAGTAGAGTAGGGGCATTAGGGGACGAGAGCTGAGGAAGCGTTGTTCTAAGTCAGCCATAAAAATGTTGGCATACTGTGGGGCCATGCGGGTACCCATCGCAGTGCCGCTGATTTGAAGGTATACATTGTCACCAAATGTGAAATAGTTATGGGTCAGGACAAAGTCACAAAGTTCTGCCACCAGGTTAGCCGTGACAGTATCGGGGATACTGTTCCAGACGGCTTGTAGTCCATCTTTGTGTGGAATGTTGGTGTAGAGGGCTTCTACATCCATAGTGGCTAGGATGGTGTTTTTAGGAAGATCACCAATGGACTGTAGTTTCCTCAGGAAATCGGTGGTGTCTCGAAGATAGCTGGGAGTGCTGGTAACGAAGGGCCTGAGGAGGGAGTCTACATAGCCAGACAATCCTGCTGTCAGGGTGCCAATGCCTGAGATGATGGGGCGTCCAGGATTTCCAGGTTTATGGATCTTGGGTAGCAGATAGAATATCCCAGGTCGGGGTTCTAGGGGTGTGTCTGTGCGGATTTGTTCTTGTGCTTTTTCAGGGAGTTTCTTGAGCAAATGCTGTAGTTTCTTTTGGTAACTCTCAGTGGGATCAGACGGTAATGGCTTGTAGAAAGTGGTGTTGGAGAGCTGCCTAGTAGCCTCTTGTTCATACTCCGACCTATTCATGATGACGACAGCACCTCCTTTGTCAGCCTTTTTGATTATGATGTCAGAGTTGTTTCTGAGGCTGTGGATGGCACTGTGTTCTGCATGGCTGAGGTTATGGGGTAAGCGATGCTGCTTTTCCACTATTTCAGCTCGTGCACGTCGGCGGAAGCAGTCTATGTAGAAATCCAGGCTGCTGTTTCGACCTTCAGGAGGAGTCCACCCAGAATCCTTCTTTTTGTAGTGTTGGCAGGAAGGTCTCTGTGGGTTAATATGTTGGTCAGAGGTGTGTTGGAAATATTCCTTGAGTCTGAGACGTCGAAAATAGGATTCTAGGCACCACAGAACTGTATCATGTTCGTGGGGGTGGAGGGGCAAAAGGAGAGGCCCCGAGATAGGACAGATTCTTCCGCTGGGCTAAGAGTATAGTTGGATAGATTAACAATATTGCTGGGTGGGTTACAGGAACCATTGTTGTGGCCCCTTGTGGCATATAGTAGTTTAGATAGCTTAGTGTCCTTTTTCTTTTGTAGAGAATCAAAGTGTGTTTTGTAAATGGCTTGTCTAGTTTTTGTAAAGTCCAGCCACGAGGAAGTTTGTGTGGAAGGTTGGTTCTTTATGAGAGTATCCAGTTTTGAGAGCTCATTCTTAATCTTTCCCTGTTTGCTGTAGAGGATGTTGATCAGGTGGTTCCGCAGTTTCCTTGAGAGTGTGTGGTAAGGAGAGTGATCACTCAAGATAAGCCATCACCAGCAGCGGGGGCGGGGAAAGGAGGAAAACCTTTCATGGTGACAAGCAAGGTAGGCTAATTCCAGCAGTTAACAAGAATATCAGAGGAACAGTGGGGGGTGGGGTGGGGGGGGGGAGAAATACCATGGGGAAATAGTTTTACTTTGTGTAATGACTCATCCATTCCCAGTCTCTATTCAAGCCTAAGTTAATTGTATCCAGTTTGCAAATTAATTCCAATTCAGCAGTCTTTCGTTGGAGTCTGTTTTTGAAGCTTTTTTATTGAAGGATAGCCACTCTTAGGTCTGTAATCGAGTGACCAGAGAGATTGAAGTGTTCTCCAACTGATCATACCACTCGATCCATTGTCTACAGCCAAGCTCTACGATATAACCGCATTTGCTCCAACCCCTCAGACAGAGACAAACACCTACAAGATCTCTATCATGCATTCCTACAACTACAATACCTACCTGCTGAAGTGAAGAAACAGATTGACAGAGCCAGAAGAGTACCCAGAAGTCACCTACTACAGGACAGGCCCAACAAAGAAAACAACAGAACGCCACTAGCCTTCATCTTCAGCCCCGAACTAAAACCTCTCCAACGCATCATCAAGGATCTACAACCTATCGTGAAGGACGACCCATCACTCTCACAGATCTTGGGAGACAGGCCAGTCCTTGCTTACAGACAGCCCCCCAATCTGAAGCAAATACTCACCAGCAAGCACACACCACACAACAGAACCACTAACCCAGGAACCTATCCTTGCAACAAAGCCCGTTGCCAACTCTGTCCACATATCTATTCAGGGGACACCATCATAGGGCCTAATCACATCAGCCACACTATCAGAGGCTCGTTCACCTGCGCATCTACCAATGTGATATATGCCATCATGTGCCAGCAATGCCCCTCTGCCGAGTACGTTGGCCAAACTGGACAGTCTCTACGTAAAAGAATGAATGGACACAAATCAGACGTCAAGAATTATAACATTCAAAAACCAGTTGGAGAACACTTCAATCTCTCTGGTCACTCGATTACAGACCTAAGAGTGGCTATCCTTCAACAAAAAAGCTTCAAAAACAGACTCCAACGAGAGACTGCTGAATTGGAATTAATTTGCAAACTGGATACAATTAACTTAGACTTGAATGGAGATTGGGAATGGATGAGTCATTACACAAAGTAAAACTATTTCCCCATGGTATTTCTCCCCCCCACCCCACCCCCCACTGTTCCTCTGATATTCTTGTTAACTGCTGGAATTAGCCTACCTTGCTTGTCACCATGAAAGGTTTTCCTCCTTTCCCCCCCTGCTGCTGGTGATGGCTTATCTTAAGTGATCACTCTCCTTACAGTGTGTATGATAAACCCATTGTTTCATGTTCTCTGTGTGTGTATATAAATCTCTCCTCTGTTTTTTCCACCAAATGCATCCGATGAAGTGAGCTGTAGCTCACGAAAGCTTATGCTCTAATAAATTTGTTAGTCTCTAAGGTGCCACAAGTACTCCTTTTCTTTTTAAATAGAGTTGTGACCAAATTCTAATTTATCTTGCTCCTTTATAATACTCTGGTCGCAAAACCCAAGTCATTTTTTTTCTTTTTAATATGTAATAAAATATTTTATAATCTCTTGCATTGATTTCTGAGTCATTAAAAATAATACTGATTTTTATCAGTGGAAGGAAAAATGCACATTACAAACAAAACACTAGGGAAATGCAATGGTTACTATAGGATCAGGAGGTGATAGTCTTTGTAAGTGTGTGTTTGGCAGGGTCAGCCTCAAGTTTTTGCCAGCAGTTGCCACCTGTGTTGTGAAGGAGACTTTTAAGTGTTGGAGTGGGAGTCTGTGGCAAAACCCAAGGTAGTCTTGTAATAGGAGATGTTTTTTGAGGACAGTTAGTATACAGCATTCTAAATAGAATGATCAAAGAAATAAAGGGCAATTGTATTTATTTCTAAGAGATATCATTCCACAGTGGTGTTTGTTTATAATGCAAAATCACATATTTGCATCACTGTTTTGAACGTGATTTTCTTGAGAATGTACTTTTGGTGGGATTAAATCCAATTATTGGACTTGTGTCATAAGACTCATTAGGAATTCCGTAATGGGCATCCTTAAAAGACCAGAGACAGAATAAGTCATTCTGTCTAGTGCTTGGTGTTGTCTGATGTGCCAAATCATGAAGTCCTTCATAGCCATTGATTTCAATGAAAACTTAGGTTGAGCAAGTACTTCCAGGTTTGGCCATATGATATTAAAATTACTTCAGTGACTAAACTAAAATCATGCTTCATCTATTGTGATATTTGGTGGTGGTTTTTCTTTTTTATTTAAGACTGGAAAAAAATATACATAAAAAGCTTGTTTTCAGGTTTTTACCCCCAGAAGATTCAGCTTAGAATATCTTTCTACAATGAATTTGCTAAATACTGAGTTATCAAAGAGCTATTTTAAGTGCCTTAACCAGATTCCTTAGTCTAACATCTTAATGTAATTAGAAAACTAAGATTTTTTTTCTTATGTAGGATTTGTTTCTTATTGAGTGTATTTTTATGCATTGACAGAGACTCCTGTTTTTCTGTGGAATTTGGGACTGTTTGTGTGATGCACAATCAAAACATGAGTCATTCACAAATATTTATACTGTAGGAAGACAGGAATTGCTTTCATTTTTCAGTGGATAATCAAACAAAAGTGAATCTTAGTTTGCTTTAAGTGAATCCACTATAAGCTGGTAAAAATAAAGGACCCATTATGTGTTTCTAATTTTTTGTTTTGCTTATCTATGGGAACTGAAATAATAGACATGCATCTAGAGCTTTTATTTATAATTAAGGAGATGGCATATAAATTAACATATCTTTTTCATTTGCTGTTACTCTGGATACCATCATTGCAATAATGTTGACTGTATCTATCTCACTCTTTCTTAGTCCTTTCTATGCTCTTCCCCTTCACTCTCTGTATTTCATCCTCCTATCTAGCTAGGACAGATGAGGGACCTACATTTCATTTAGCAGTATGAGGTATGGGGCAACTGACACATGATAATCATTCAGTCCAAATCATGCAGATTAATATATTAGAGCTTTTCTGATGGAAGAGTTTTTGTTATGTTTATGAAATTGAAATGTTTCATGGGTACGTATCAGTATAGATGCAATTTTTGCTGGGAAACTATCAATGTTCTGCCTTTATTATCATTTTGACTTTTTTATATTATAAATTACTAGCATAATTAATACATGACTTTCACCCTCTCTACTCCACTAAGTGTCCACTAAGGGACACTTAATTCAGATCCTCAGTGTTGGGTAGAATACTGGACTGGGTCTCATGAGATCTGGGTTCTATTCTGACTCTGCCAGTGGCCTGCTGGATGACTTTGGATAAGCCATTTCCCATCTCTGTATAATGGAGTCGTATAGGAAACTATAGCAGAGTGTTTTGAAATCTATTCATGAAATGGACTGCCAGATATTTGTTATTAATTTCTGCTGCCTTTAACAAAGCTGTTCATTCTCTTTCCACACTTCCGTGACCTAGTTTCTCTTCTCTTTCCATGTTACTCACTACTCATTCTGCATCTCCACATCCTTCTATCACCTTCTTTCAGGTGACATCCCTCAGGACTGTCCTTTCCTCTTCTCTATCTTCTGTTTTGATGAGGTCATGTGCCTTTTGTGGTCTGTATGTAACTGGGTCTATTTCTCTACTTATGACCCCTCTAATATTTACTGGTGCTTCAGACTTCTCTTCTTTGATATCTCAACACAATTTGAAACTATGACCCCCATGCAAAGATTCACAGGAGTTTGTACCTGATTAACTGCATGCACCCAAATTAAGGGCTTGTCCTCAGAGGTGAGGCCTCACCTCTAACACTGTGTAACAGTAATGATTCACTAGTCCCACAAACAAAAATGCTGACTTGTCTTGAATTGGCTCAAACAGCATTTCTGTCGGTGACTAGACAGCCTCATTGCTTTTAACCACATCCTGCCTTCTTTTCTATTCTCTGGCTGAGATATTCAATGTTTTACTGGTGGAATCTGTATAAAGCAGTGAAAAACTTTCAGAATAAATGCGGAAGCCATGTAGGTTTTGGATTTTGTTGCAAACCTGTAACCTCAGATCAGGTTTACTAACCTTTTATTTGAAATTAGACTGATTTTCAAGTAATCTTTGCATGCTGGCGTAGAATTTGTTTTTGATTGGAAGCCATAATATCTGAGCAATTTAGGTCTGGTCTACACTACAGAGTTAGGTCCATATAAGCAAATCCAATGGTGCTCCCACTGATGTATGTCGCCCGCTACATCGACTTAATAACTCCATCTCCATGAGAGGTGTAGCACTTTAAGTTGATGTAGTTAGATTGATGCAGTGTCAGTGTAGCCCCTGCGTAGCTTACATCATGTGTACATCCAGGCTGTCCGCCCCACAATGGCCCGAACTGTTGATTAAATCAGTGGAAGCGCTCCTACTGTGTACGTGTACCACCAATAGAAGGAGTGTAGTGTGGCCATGAAAAATCAATGTTGTTACTGTGGTGGCTGTAAGTCAATGTAACTTATGTCAACTTATTTTGTAGTGTAGACGTGACCCTAATCCTGGAAAAAATTGGCAATTTCAACTAAACCTTGCTTTTTTGAGAGCGTGATGTCAAGGCAGTGATGCTTGCTGAAGTCCAAATCTCATAGACAAACTTGGGCTGTGTATCTCCCTACATTAAAACCCCAATAGTTTGCGCAGACCTGATGAAAACTGAAACTGGATTTTCATATGACCCAATTAGCTTTCCTGATTTTCTCCAGTGAGTGACTAACTTTTAATCACTATGAAATCAAGGCTAAACACTTCACCTCTTTATATTATATACTGGATCAGGGCTATAATGACTCTTATTGATTTCAGTGGTCTTTGCATCAGGCCAAGCTTGAGGACCATTCATCATGTTAGACCAGTGATTCTCAAACTTTTGTATTGGTGACCCCTTTCACATAGCAAGTCTCTGAGTGTGACTCCCACCCTTATTTTTTTTAAAGTGTTTTTAATTTATGTTTCACACTATTATAAATGCTGGTGGTGAAGCAGAATTTGGGGGTGGAGGCTGACAGCTTGCGGCCCTCACGTAAGAACCTTGCAACTCCCTAAGGGGTCACAACCCCCAGTTTGAGAACCCTGGTATTAGACTTGTATTTACTTCAGAGATCTGCTGTTACCCCCTCTTTTATTATTATTTATTGGTATTAATTCTTCTAGTTCATGAAACTGAGTTTTCAGAAAACACCATTATGTGGGGGGAAAATCCTGTGCTTTTTCTTGAATTGTCCCTCATCTTGTGTTCTAGTCCTACACAGTTTTGTGTTTTCACTTTTGGGCTTCAGTATGTTGACAGCTATTCTAGAATCTCCCTTGCTACCCTTGGACTACTCTGCTGGCATCTGTAAGTTTTCTGTGCTATCCCCAATACACTGTCTGATCCATCAGACTTCAGTTCCTTAGACTGTCTACAGGGTTTTTATCCATGCCGACTCGTTAAGACAACAGTGCCTCCAATCTGCTTTTTTTCTCCTCTACTGCTGCCTTTCAATATTTCATCTGCCTGATGGGACCTTCTTACAGCTAGGCCAGCAAGGCCCTGAATTCCTTACTCTTCATAGTGAATGCTGCTCCTGTCTCATATCTTAGGCTTTCCTGTGGATGAACTGCAATCTGTTGACAGCTCCCCTAAAGTTTTCCACTGTCCAAGTAGCTCTTTGTATATGCTTACTCTGCCTTGATTTATTGCAGTGTTTCTTTCAATGGTCCACAATTCGTTAGACCTCTCTTAGCACTGACCAATTTTGTGGTGTATTTATTGCAATTATTGCCTCTTCAGAGGATAAAAATGGTAAAGAGTCATAATACTGGTTGGCTTTCAGGAACCATCTGCAGAGCACTCCCTCAATGACCAATTTTAAAAGAAGAAACATATTTTAAATATGCATTTAAAATTGATGACTATGTGCAACTTTCCCTTTCCTTAGTGTCACAAATGCTTATGGCTAGAATAGCACAGATTGACAGAACTACTCACCTTTACTCTTTTGTCTCTGTGACTTTGGGTAAGTCAATTAAACCAAGGTTTAAAAGTAGGTGCTGGTTTTTGGTTGTTTTAATTCTTGGGTGCCTAACTTGGGAAAATTTTGGGCCTGTTTCTCCCTACCCCCGCAGTGATGAGCATCCACACTAACTGAAAATAATGAGAATGCTCAGCACCATTGAAAATTAGGCCTCTGTGTCCCAAGTTGGAGTAACTTCACCCGAAGAAGCCAGGAGTCAGTTGAATGTCATTTGACCCAGTGTCACTTCATTGTTGGAAGGAAGCACATGTGGATAAAGTGATGAGATGAGTTTGACTTTTGCTAAAAATAGGCAGACAGGTCAGGGGTTTTATGAATTTTTCTTTATTGTCCATGACCTGTCTGTGAGTTCGGTAAAAATATGCATGACAAAATCTTAGCCTTAATCATAATCTTCAATGGTGGTAGGGAAACATGGGAGTGAATAATGTTAAAAAACAAGCTTGTAAAAGGCTTATACTTCATGATGGTGTTGAACAAAACATCCCTTTTCTGTCAAGAAAATAAAGAAAGTAAATAGCTTGTTTACAGGACCAGATTGTGATACTCTTGATCATGTTGGATGATATCAGTAGTATTGACGCTAAGTAGCACCTTACCTCATCATTATGAGTACAGGCATCTGCCCTAGTATAATGACATGCACCAGTTATTTCTTAAACAATGCTGTTTGTTGATCACATCTGACATTAGAAAAAGGTTGTGATGTGCGTCAGATGGCTCATTTGATGTGTCTCCTAAAAACTTGAATTCTCAAAGTCCAATTCAGGGTAGCGTAGGTAATTCTTGTCTGTTTTATGGAATGTTCTGAAAAAAACTCTATTTAACCTGCCCAGAGAAGACAATGACCAAAGATTGTTATACAAATATAGCACACTGATAAGAAATTACACCAAGATGTTTACTAAATAAATGACTACTCTTTGATTAGGATATACCTTAAAAACAAATAATTTTCCTAACCAGGAAAACCCCAATATTACTTTCTGACAAACTGCTAGTTTGCTAACCAAAGCTTGGCAACTAGCTGTATATTTTGCACTTACCACTTACTCTTTTCTTATACAATGTATTCTAAAATGGGATTTAATAAAATAGATATGCTGTAATCATAAAAGGATACTTTAGCATCTGTTTAGATGTGAAGAATAATCCATACTTACATTAATGTAACTATCATAGTTTGGTGTGGGAATACTGAAAAGATGAAATGTCTGCTGTAGAAAGATTCCAAAATATATAGTATTGATTTGAATAAATGAATCAATTAGCAAACTATGCTATGCAATCTAAGCCTAACTATCAGAATCTACATCTCTTACTCGTACTGTGCTGTCTTTTTTACTCTGAGTAGCACCATAGAAATCAGTAAGACTATTTGCAAAGTCAAGTACTATTTGGTATGAATAAGGGTTGCAGAATGTAGCTATAAGATAGTAAATGTAAGCCAAAATTGCACATATATGAATTTGACATTTATATTATTTTTACGTAAAACTGTCTCTTCTGCAATTAAACAAATGAGAGAGTCCACTGAGTGCTTTTCTGGCTACTTAGCATTTTCTGAATGGTGGCCAATAATTCTATCTTCTGAAATGATCTACAAGTAATTCAAATTGATGAGAATATGAAATGTGCCAAATCGTTTGGCACAACATCAGGTATCTCTGAACATGGAAGTTCTGCTGACCCACTACATAACATGACATAATGTGATGTGACTGACCCTGCATCACATTATGCAGCATCCAGGAAACTGGAAAATACAGTGTTTTCAAGGCCATTTTAGTGAGGGAAAACTTGGCTTTGATAGATCTCTGTTTAAAAGGTAACTTGCTGCCCACGAAAAGTCAGAGTGCTACACAGCGACACAGAATGGACTTTATGCTGCAAGTATCCACCTTGGCACAGAGGATACTCCAAAGCAAAAGGATAATATTGAGGATAAAATAAAGCACTAGTCCAACATAGGTTTCAGAGTAGTAGCCATGTTAGTCTGTATTCACAAAAAGAAAAGGAGTACTTGTGGCACCTTAGAGACTAACAAATTTATTTGAGCATAAGCTTTTGTGAGCTACAGCTCACTTCATTGGATGCATGCATCCAATGAAGTGAGCTGTAGCTCACAAAAGCTTATGCTCAAATAAATTTGTTAGTCTCTAAGGTGCCACAAGTACTCCTTTTCTTTTAGTCCAATTTAGTAAACTGGAGGATCATGTGGCTTCATCCATTTTTAAAGAGAGAGAGAGGTTGAGGGAGAGGGCGTGGTGGTGAATTTTTCTCGGAGAACCTTTGTTTAAAAGTAAATAAATAAATTTAACCTTGGATGTGAACTGCTTATTGGGTAAGTTCAGATTGTGTTCTGGACCGAAAGTTTGCAGCTGGAGCCCATAGTAACTTCAGTTTGGCCAGATTCCAATGCCCTTGCACACACTGAATAGTACCTTGCTCCACATGCTAGTCCCATTGAAATTAATGGAACTACTCCCGCAGCAAGGTACTACTGAATGTGAGTAAGGGCATCAGAATCTCCTTCCATAAGATAGTTATGCTGATGTCAGAATGATGTGAAATTACCAGTTTTGACTTCACAGGTATTCACCTGCAAAAAACAGACCTGTGAGTGTTATGGTGACATTTGGTCTAGGTATACTTGTTTCTGCCTCACATGGAAGATATTTTTGAAGTCCTTTCTATGATTTTTGCCAAAACATTTCACCACCTGTACAGCAAATGGCACATTTTTCTCATTTTTGCTTATGTCACAACAAAGGGCGGGGGCAGGGGGAACTGGTTGGAAAAAATACAGCAAGAATATTAGGCTCTTACAAATATAGGGCCTGTCCCAAAGCCCATGGAAGTCGGAGTGTCTGACTTCCATGGGCACGGGCTCAGGCCTGCAAAGCTGTTATCATCAGGTATAATATAAGATACTACTACTAACACCTAGCTCTTGCAGAGTGTTTTTTATTCATAGATCTCAAAGCTTAAACAAAGGAAGTCAGTATCATCATTTTACTGATGGGGAAATTGAAGCACAGAGAGGTGAAGTGACTTAGCCAGGGTCATCCAACAAACCAGTGACAGAGCCAGGAATTAAACCCAGGTCTTCTGAGGGCTAGTCCAGTGTTCTAGCTACTAGGAGACACTGCCTTTTTACTGATATCAATCATTATTCTCTCTCTTATACACACACACAATATAAACAAATGGAAAGGACTAAATCCAACAGAAATTACATTTTTAACCATTTTAACTCCCTTTCATAGAAATAAGTAAACCTATACAGGAAAGTGGTTTGAAAATGATTTTCCCCAATATCTCTGACACCCAGTAATGAGAACAAAGCAAGCAAGACTAACTAGGTTGACATAAAAGCTTTTTAAATATAGAACTTATAATTACTGTAGTGAATGAAATGTTGTTAGGAATATGGAAATCTCAGGATTACTGTATTTCAGGATTTGAACTGGTCTCTTCTTAAATGCTGAGTATGAAACATAGTGGGGATTTTAGGAATTATGATACTTGAACTTGCATAGTGCCTTTCACACACAGATCTCTGTTTTACAAATAACTGTTTGTGGTGTAATGGCTGTTTTTCCAAACATTATGGTTTCCCGGTTAAACGTCAGGTAGTTTTAAAGTCAGACTATCAACCCAACCTTTACCAATGCTGCTTTATTTTGGAACCAAGTCTGCTATCTTTACTCATGATGAGTAGTTCCTTAGTTTGTGAGAAGTCCCATTGCTTTAACTCTCCAGGACTGATTCATCACTGCCTGGTACCTTGTAAAGCCCCACACACCAGAACAAAATAGGCATAAAACCTGACCAGGTGGCACTTTGACTATACAAGTGCAAGGCAGTGTTGAATCATTCCCTTGATCTTTAATGTTGTTGTTTTTATGGAGGAGAGGGAGGCTGAGCATTTCCATTGACCAAGACTTTCCCTCCAGCTTTCCTCCACAGATATGAATTTGTAAACTTGTAACCATAAATGATTTTAGGGAGAATGAATAGTTAATCACACTTTACTCAAAAGGCTTTAAGAATTTACACAGAATTCCTGGCAATATATGTTTGCTTTAGCTATAACTCAGCTGTGTCTCAAGTAGAGTAGAGAACTGAATTAATCAGACTGCTTTCCTTTTAGTTAGCAACCTGCAGCTCAGCTGAAATGAGCCCAATGAACCTAAGAGGAGGGAGGGAAACAAAATAATAGTGGGAAACAGGGTGGTAAAATCTGGCCCTTTTTCTCGCATGCTTGCTTACTTTGCAAGTAGTCTGACTTCAAAGTCAAAGCCTTAGAGCCTTTCACATGTTTGCAAAGAGCTTTCCGTTAGTTCAGCTGGTAGAGGCTTGTAGTTTTGGTGCTGAGAGACCCGAGTTAGATCTCCATTGGGGTCTGTGTTCTCTGTATAATCATGCTGCTATAGTTCATTATAAAGTTACACTCTAGATGGGACTTGAATTCCTGTGGATCTCAGATGTGGGTTCAGCTTTTCTAACCCAAGTGTGCATCATAGAAGATTAGGGTTGGAAGACACCTCAAGAGGTCATCTAGTCCAACCCCCTGCTCAAAGCAGGACCAATCCCCAACTAAATCATCCCAGCCAAGGGTTTGTCAAGCCTGACATCCAGATAATTAATGAAGATGTTGAACAATACCGGCCTCAGGACCGACCCTAGGGCACTCCACTTGATACCGGCTGCCAACTAGACATCGAGCCATTGATCACTACTCGTTGAGCCCGATGATCGAGCCCGATGATCTAGCCAGCTTTCTATCCACCTTATAGTCCATTCATCCAATCCATACTTTTTAAACTTGCTGTATGTGGTATTTCCCATATGGCTGGTCACAGTGATTATACAGCCTACTACTGTGTCATAGTCAAAGGAGTGCTTTTTAGCTGAAGGGGGGTGGGGTTCAGGGGCGGCTTGTGCTCTGGTGCTGGAGATCCTGGGTTTGATTGCCACTGATTTCTTTTATGTTTGGCCATGATTTTTACCTTTGCATGCTACTTTTAGCAAAAAAAACCCCCGTGACCCATCAAAAGCATATGATGCACCTCTGTAAACAGAGACTAGTTTGGTTTCATGCAGTTTTTCAGTCAGGATCCCTCCTCCAGTCCAATGCTGCTGCTATGTTTGTAAAATGTAGGTTTTCGACTGCATCCTCTTTTCTGCCAAAAAAACAACCATTTAATCAGGTGATGAGCCATTTGATTTTTGCTGACACCTGGCTGAGGTGTCTGCTAGCCTTTTGTTCATGGGAAACTGGTTCATGACTGCTCTCCAGACTTGGAACATGCCTTAGTAATATCATATAGTAGAATCCTATAACTTTTTACATACAATGTTGCCACACACATTCTACCAGGATAATATAGATAATCAAACTAGGAGTTTTCAAATGGTACTTCACAAGGCATAGTTTGTACAAAATGTATCATCATCTTGTAAAAGAGATGAACATAGGGGTACAGACTGTTACACCTACTATCCTCAAGCTAACCAGTCATAAAATGATGGGGAAGCTCACCTGGCCTGACTGTTTGGCAGTATGAGCTAGGTTTCTGGAAAATGAGTTTTCCAAACACTTCCTGTACCTACCATTCACTAAATAATCCATTGTAGAAATCAAGGTTATTTCTTTATAGTTTATATCTATTTTATAGATTAATACACTGAAGTATAGCAAGGCCAGTTGACATACCCTGTTATGCCTTCCTCCTCCTCCCCTATTTCAATCCCTAGAACTGTAGTGATGGAAGAACCTCATGATATTCAGCTCTGATTTAGAGAAGTATCCAAAAGGTCTGAAGAAATACAAACTAATGCATCTGGGGGAAACTATATGGAAACCCAGATACTTAACCAGAGGGAGAATCCAGAAAGTAGTGATGTGGTAAGAGGTGTGAAGTGAGAGTAGGCAACAAATAAAATAGTAAAAAGAACAGGAGTACTTGTGGCACCTTAGAGACTAACAAATTTATTAGAGCATAATCTTTCGTGAGCTACAGCTCACTTCATCGGATGCATGCATCGGATGCATCTGATGAAGTGAGCTGTAGCTTACGAAAGCTTATGCTCTAATAAATTTGTTAGTCTCTAAGGTGCCACAAGTACTCCTTTTCTTTTTGCGAATACAGACTAACACGGCTGCTATTCTGAAACCTGTCATTATGCAAGGAAATAAAATAGTAGTTTGCAAACTGATGCAGGAGCCAAAAGACAAAAAGGTGTGTGAGGCTGCAAATGCAAAGGCATCTCATCACAGAGCAGCATGCTTCTCTATGTGAATCTGGTGAAACTGCACCTGGCATACTGACTTAACTCTGGGCCCTTATATATCCGATAGACAACCTGGGGTGGGAAGTGAGAAAACAACAGTTGTGGCTGAGGGGGCCGGCGAGACTGATCTTCAAGGAAATTTTAAAAGACTACAGTGACTTGACTAGTTGAGGAGCACAGGAGAACAAATATGTGAAGAGCGTAGACACCAAAGAAGGAGAGGAATAACTGGAGTGGAACATGGGGGGGGGGAGGGGAGGAGTGGTTATAAAGAGAAAAATGGCATACTATATATAAACACAGAGAGAGAGAGAGAGCGAGCAGGAACAACTTGCAGAAAATGGCCTTGACTCTGATTTTAGGCATTGCCCTGAGCAAGGGTTTGTGTGTAAATGGTGCCACCTGAGGAGTAGCCCAAGAAAGCTTTGAAACAGAAACACATCTAAGTCACAGTTCCTTTCCTGTCAGCCTTGCTTCATGCAGTACAGGCCAGCGGTAAATTGCTTCCATTTAACCTGTGCTGGCTCAGTTATTCTGGCCAGTAGATAGGAGTAATGGAGCCAAGGCTTTGTCCATTTCCTACCTACACCTCATTCATTACCTCCAGTAAGAAGTAACTGGGCAAATAGATTCCAAATCTGGGTGTCCTGTATGAGAGTGCAAGGAGAATGGTAACTTGCTCTTATTCTCTTGCATAAGCACATAGGCTGAGTAACAATCTAGTCCTGTGAGATGTTATACTACAGCATAGTTACTGAAGGGAAATTGGGACAATCCCATAAATGGAGAGTATATAAACTAGATTGGGAAGGACTCTGGCATATCCACAGCACTGACAGTGGGGAACAAGGTGAACTAATAGGCCTGTCTCCCATCTCAAATTGAACCTCTGATGTTGAAATCGGGTGAGGTGAACGGTTTCACACTATTTCCAAAACTTTGTGGTTCTTGCAAGGCCAAACATACCACAACATATGCACATCTCAGTTTATTTTTGATACTTTTGCTCTTAGTTTTGGACAAAATGAGGACACATAGAAGCATAGACACTTGCAAAGGAAAAGGGAAAAAAAGAAGTGAAAGGGTGTTTGGTGACTGAAAAATTTCCCAGTGTTGATATTATAATAGACTGACAGTATCCTGAACAAACCTTACGGAATTTAAGAAAAAACTTCTTTGAATTATTAAACCTTATTGAATTAGGGTTAATTAAAATGCAGTTATGTGGTGTTGTGGCATTTTATATACCTTCTTTAGTAGGGAGGAGGATGCTAATGTGCTTCCTTCCTTATCAGTGCTTTGAGGTCACCTCTGCAGGAAAGAGGTGCATATACTCGTTCAAACTGGATTCTCCGGGGACAAAGAAATGGCTTTTGGCTAAATAGCCTGGTTTTACCTGACTCAGGGCCTTCTTCCCAAACCATCATTCGGACAGGCCCCCAGTCCATGGAGATCCCCAATCCTTAGGGTAGGGTTAGAGGGACTGGATTTACTGAGGCATCATAAGACCGCATGCTTATTCTGAGCTGAAGCAGTGATGACCTTGTAACCACAAGGAATCTCTCTGGGTAGGGAGCTGAAGGGTTGCTTCTGCCAGACTCTATGTTAGTGTGCAGTCTTAGTCAGAAGGGAGCTGGCTGTGTGTGTATGTGTGTCCACCCAGAAAGGAAACGGCTAGGGAGCTGGAAGCCTGAGAGTGGGTGTCCTTGTTGGCCCACTGATGGGGAAATGTAGGTGCAGTTGCACTGACCTGTGACAGAAGTCTTGTGTACTTAGTAAGTTAAGTCAAATACACAAGGACTAAAGTCTCTCATTCCTTGCTATGAGCAATCTTAATCTGAAATAGAAGAAAATGTTACTACTGATTTAAAGGTGAAGCTGCCTGTGTATACGGTCATGTTCTTTATGACTCTGAGCCATGCAGTCTGCCCATTTATTTTTTCATTATTGTGTTTTCCAGGGTTTGAAACCCTACATTTTCTTAGCTGTTCCTGTCTTTCATCATGAACTCATGAACTCAGCCAAAAAGCTGCTCATAATTCTGCTGTTTCACTGGCATGCTGCTTTTAATGGCTGAGAACTCCAGTTTTGTTTTCCGAACCATTTCTTCCCCTCACTGTTTTCCAGGAGTAAGATTGCATCTACATCAATCTATACAAGAGGCTGGCTGTATGATATGGGGCTGGTGGTTTTGTCTTTTATCTATATTTCCTGGGTAGCTCTGTTTTGTTTTGTTTTAAAGATAATGTATCTGCAAAATCTTTTTGTTTGTTTGCATTTGAAAATATAGACCAAGATGTGAACTATATTGCAAATCTTGAAGTCAGTGGGGACTACTCATGTGAGTAAAGTTACTCGTGCTTACCTCATTGCAGGAGCAGAGACAGTTTAAAATTCAAACCCCTTAATTTTTTTTCTCGTGACAGTTAATATTTAAAAAGTGCAACTTTTTTGTTTAATTTTTTTTTAAAGACACTTTAGCATTTGGCTTTTCATAGGTGGGCAGGGGGCAGAGAGGATTTTGGGACTTATGCTAATTTCTGGAATACAATCAACCAGCTAGGACTCAGCTGATGTGATCTTCCAAATGAAAAGTTAATTTATTATTTTGTCTGTTTTAAATTGTAATCTCTGCTTGGTCACACTGAAGGAAGGCTAGTTTGTAGCCTGTAGCTGGAAGCCCTGAATGTGGGGCTCCCGATGGAGCACTGGAGAGATTTGTGCTTCACAAGGATGACACAGCATGCTACCCCTCGCAGCTGCTGGCCCTGTTCCACAGGCCAGTGTTGAGGGGGCTGGGAACATGGTCACATCTTCTTAGTGGCCCTCGCCACTTGCTTTTCCTTCATCCTGTTCCTGACGGGTGAACCAGAATAAGCAGTCTATGTACTCTCCTGAGTTCACTCCAGAAGATGGGCTTGAATGAGAAGTGCCATTTCTCCTGTGGAGGGGAATCTTCTTGCTCACCCATGTATGGCTGTGTAGGAGCTGATCACAATCTGGGATAATTCTGGTTGGAAATGGAAAGAGTATGAGCCCATATACAATATAAAATGCACATAGTACAGTAGTTTCAAGTCGCAAAGGTTCAGTGCTGAACAATTAACATTACATTACTGTGTCAAAAGATATATTTTTACATGAACATAACTAGTGCAGGTAAGCTAGTTTCAATTTTCATTCACACTTAGTGACCTCAGTTATCCAAAGCTTCATGCCCCATTTACATCTGAGTCAAGGACTAGATTCAGTCATGCCTGGGAGGACTTGTCAACTTTCTAACCATTCATCCATGCAGTCAAGAAATAGGCAGAATGTCTGTAGTTTTAAGCTGCTCCTCCCCCAAATGGTTTTTGTATGTTACTTCAGATCAAAACTGTTCTTCACCAACTATTAGCCTAGGTGGTGGTAGTTTTTAAGTAATTATTGCTGATTACATTCTTCCTGCCTCAAGTGCAGTTTAATGCTAATTATATAACGAGAACTGGCTTTTCACAGAGACAGACACACACACAAATCTCAGCATGCAGAAAACTTTCAGGCAAGGAAGAAAAAAAAGCTTTTGTCGCTTATTAGATTCCACTGTACATTCCATGTCTAAAGAGGCTTTATGTTCTGTGGGTTGCTTTTTTCTTTTTTTAAACTCATTATTATATTAACATTCTTACATTCTCAAGATGTTATTAATACTTATGGGTAGTGAGGTGGCTGACGTATCATGCACAGAGACCAGAATTATAATTATTAGCCTATTAGTGTAGGTTTCTTACTTGCTTTTACAGAATGCAATATCAAGGAAATCGGATCTTTAATTTTCATGAAGGAGGAGATTTGATTTTGATATTTCTGTACAATGATAATTTAAAAGAAAGCGGGGGGGGGGGTTTCAGAACACAGGTGGGAGGTTTAAATTTCTTTTTAGGGATGGAATGAACCAGTTTGAGGAAGCAGCAGCACCGGTGATAAAATGTATAAGCTTATTCTTTACTGACAAGTGAGAATGTTAATGATACCAATTACCCACTTTATGGTAAGGAATATTGAATGATGGAATGCAGCATTCTTTTGATGATATGCTCAAATAGTTTGCAATAACATTCCTAACACAAGACTGATTTTAAACCGTGTTATTCTCATCCCTCTTTATTTGTTGCTTAGAATGAAAACTTTGAAAGGTCATGAATTGGATTTATGAAAGAAAAGAAGAAATGAGGTTGCTAACGTCAATCAATAAGCTGATGATTTCAGAATGCTATGAATCTAATGTTTTCATTGTGATTGTGTAGGCTTATCTTTTTAACACTTTTGCTTGCTCTCTCATGATATCTTGCGAGATAATCTAAAACCTGACATTCACAGCAATGTTTAAGGTTGAGAAATCAAGCACTCAGAAGTCAGAAAATTTCATGAGTTAGGGTGGCTCCAGCATTACCAGGGATCTGTTGACTTTAGTAAAAAGAAAAGGAGTACTTGTGGCACCTTAGAGACTAACAAATTTATTAGAGCATAAGCTTTCGTGAGCTACAGCTCACTTCATCGGATGCATTTGGTGGAAAAAACAGAGGAGAGATTTATATACACACACACAGAGAACATGAAACAATGGGTTTATCATACACACTGTAAGGAGAGCGATCACTTAAGATAAGCCATCACCAACAGCAGGGGGGGGAAGGAGGAAAACCTTTCATGGTGACAAGCAGGTAGGCTAATTCCAGCAGTTAACAAGAATATCAGAGGAACAGTGGGGGGTGGGGTGGGAGGGAGAAATACCATGGGGAAATAGTTTTACTTTGTGTAATGAC
This sequence comes from Dermochelys coriacea, assembly GCF_009764565.3. Lineage (NCBI taxonomy): Eukaryota > Metazoa > Chordata > Testudines > Dermochelyidae > Dermochelys > Dermochelys coriacea. The sequence continues at coordinate 31,679,216 of NC_050076.1, read as the reverse complement.
TCATCCATTCCCAGTCTCTATTCAAGCCTAAGTTAATTGTATCCAGTTTGCAAATTAATTCCAATTCAGCAGTCTCTCGTTGGAGTCTGTTTTTGAAGCTTTTTTGTTGAAGGATAGCCACTCTTAGGTCTGTGATCGAGTGACCAGAGAGATTGAAGTGTTCTCCAACTGGTTTTTGAATGTTATAATTCTTGACGTCTGATTTGTGTCCATTCATTCTTTTACGTAGAGACTGTCCAGTTTGGCCAATGTACATGGCAGAGGGGCATTGCTGGCACATGATGGCATATATCACATTGGTAGATGCGCAGGTGAACGAGCCTCTGATAGTGTGGCTGATGTGATTAGGCCCTATGATGGTATCCCCTGAATAGATATGTGGACAGAGTTGGCAACGGGCTTTGTTGCAAGGATAAGTTCCTGGGTTAGTGGTTCTGTTGTGTGGTGTGTGGTTGCTGGTGAGTATTTGCTTCAGATTGGGGGGCTGTCTGTAAGCAAGGACTGGTCTGTCTCCCAAGATCTGAGAGAGCGATGGCTCGTCCTTCAGGATAGGTTGTAGATCCTTGTTGATGCGTTGGAGAGGTTTTAGTTGGGGGCTGAAGGTGATGGCTAGTGGCGTTCTGTTGTTTTCTTTGTTGGGCCTGTCCTGTAGTAGGTGACTTCTGGGTACTCTTCTGGCTCTGTCAATCTGTTTCTTCACTTCAGCAGGTGGGTATTGTAGTTGTAGGAATGCATGATAGAGATCTTGTAGGTGTTTGTCTCTGTCTGAGGGGTTGGAGCAAATGCGGTTATATCGTAGCGCTTGGCTGTAGACAATGGATCGAGTGGTATGATCTGGATGAAAGCTAGAGGCATGTAGGTAGGAATAGCGGTCAGTAGGTTTCCGATATAGGGTGGTGTTTATGTGACCATCGCTTATTAGCACCGTAGTGTCCAGGAAGTGGATCTCTTGTGTGGACTGGTCCAGGCTGAGGTTGATGGTGGGATGGAAATTGTTGAAATCATGGTGGAATTCCTCAAGAGCTTCTTTTCCAGCCCCCCAATCTGAAGCAAATACTCACCAGCAACCACACACCACACAACAGAACCACTAACCCAGGAACCTATCCTTGCAACAAAGCCCGTTGCCAACTCTGTCCACATATCTATTCAGGGGATACCATCATAGGGCCTAATCACATCAGCCACACTATCAGAGGCTCGTTCACCTGCGCATCTACCAATGTGATATATGCCATCATGTGCCAGCAATGCCCCTCTGCCATGTACATTGGCCAAACTGGACAGTCTCTACGTAAAAGAATGAATGGACACAAATCAGACGTCAAGAATTATAACATTCAAAAACCAGTTGGAGAACACTTCAATCTCTCTGGTTTCAGAGTAGCAGCCGTGTTAGTCTGTATTCGCAAAAAGAAAAGGAGTACTTGTGGCACCTTAGAGACTAACAAATTTATTAGAGCATAAGCTTTCGTGAGCTACAGCTCACTTCATCGGATGCATTTGGTGGAAAAAACAGAGGAGAGATTTATATACACACACACAGAGAACATGAAACAATGGGTTTATCATACACACTGTAAGGAGAGTGATCACTTAAGATAAGCCATCACCAACAGCAGGGGGGGGAAGGAGGAAAACCTTTCATGGTGACAAGCAGGTAGGCTAATTCCTGCAGTTAACAAGAATATCAGAGGAACAGTGGGGGGTGGGGTGGGAGGGAGAAATACCATGGGGAAATAGTTTTACTTTGTGTAATGACTCATCCATTCCCAGTCTCTATTCAAGCCTAAGTTAATTGTATCCAGTTTGCAAATTAATTCCAATTCAGCAGTCTCTCGTTGGAGTCTGTTTTTGAAGCTTTTTTGTTGAAGTATAGCCACTCTTAGGTCTGTGATCGAGTGACCAGAGAGATTGAAGTGTTCTCCAACTGGTTTTTGAATGTTATAATTCTTGACGTCTGATTTGTGTCCATTCATTCTTTTACGTAGAGACTGTCCAGTTTGGCCAATGTACATGACAGAGGGGCATTGCTGGCACATGATGGCATATATCACATTGGTAGATGCGCAGGTGAACGAGCCTCTGATAGTGTGGCTGATGTGATTAGGCCCTATGATGGTATCCCCTGAATAGATATGTGGACAGAGTTGGCAACGGGCTTTGTTGCAAGGATAGGTTCCTGGGTTAGTGGTTCTGTAGTGTGGTGTGTGGTTGCTGGTGAGTATTTGCTTCAGATTGGGGGGCTGTCTGTAAGCAAGGACTGGTCTGTCTCCCAAGATCTGAGAGAGCGATGGCTCGTCCTTCAGGATAGGTTGTAGATCCTTGATGATGCGTTGGAGGGGTTTTAGTTGGGGGCTGAAGGTGATGGCTAGTGGCGTTCTGTTGTTTTCTTTGTTGGGCCTGTCCTGTAGTAGGTGACTTCTGGGTACTCTTCTGGCTCTGTCAATCTGTTTCTTCACTTCAGCAGGTGGGTACTGTAGTTGTAGGAATGCATGATAGAGATCTTGTAGGTGTTTGTCTCTGTCTGAGGGGTTGGAGCAAATGCGGTTATATCGTAGCGCTTGGCTGTAGACAATGGATCGAGTGGTATGATCTGGATGAAAGCTAGAGGCATGTAGGTAGGAATAGCGGTCAGTAGGTTTCCGATATAGGGTGGTGTTTATGTGACCATCGCTTATTAGCACCGTAGTGTCCAGGAAGTGGATCTCTTGTGTGGACTGGTCCAGGCTGAGGTTGATGGTGGGATGGAAATTGTTGAAATCATGGTGGAATTCCTCAAGAGCTTCTTTTCCATGGGTCCAGATGATGAAGATGTCATCAATGTAGCGCAAATAGAGTAGGGGCATTAGGGGACGAGAGCTGAGGAAGCGTTGTTCTAAGTCAGCCATAAAAATGTTGGCATACTGTGGGGCCATGCGGGTACCCATCGCAGTGCCGCTGATTTGAAGGTATACATTGTCACCAAATGTGAAATAGTTATGGGTCAGGACAAAGTCACAAAGTTCTGCCACCAGGTTAGCCGTGACAGTATCGGGGATACTGTTCCTGACGGCTTGTAGTCCATCTTTGTGTGGAATGTTGGTGTAGAGGGCTTCTACATCCATAGTGGCTAGGATGGTGTTTTTAGGAAGATCACCAATGGACTGTAGTTTCCTCAGGAAATCGGTGGTGTCTCGAAGATAGCTGGGAGTGCTGGTAACGAAGGGCCTGAGGAGGGAGTCTACATAGCCAGACAATCCTGCTGTCAGGGTGCCAATGCCTGAGATGATGGGGCGTCCAGGATTTCCAGGTTTATGGATCTTGGGTAGCAGATAGAATACCCCAGGTCCTGGCTCCAGGGGTGTGTCTGTGCGGATTTGTTCTTGTGCTTTTTCAGGGAGTTTCTTGAGCAAATGCTGTAGTTTCTTTTGGTAACTCTCAGTGGGATCAGAGGGTAATGGCTTGTAGAAAGTGGTGTTGGAGAGCTGCCTAGTAGCCTCTTGTTCATACTCTGACCTATTCATGATGACGACAGCACCTCCTTTGTCAGCCTTTTTGATTATGATGTCAGAGTTGTTTCTGAGGCTGTGGATGGCACTGTGTTCTGCATGGCTGAGGTTATGGGGTAAGCGATGCTGCTTTTCCACAATTTCAGCTCGTGCACGTCGGCGGAAGCAGTCTATGTAGAAATCCAGGCTGCTGTTTCGACCTTCAGGAGGAGTCCACCTAGAATCCTTCTTTTTGTAGTGTTGGCAGGAAGGTCTCTGTGGGTTAATATGTTGGTCAGAGGTGTTTTGGAAATATTCCTTGAGTCTGAGACGTCGAAAATAGGATTCTAGGTCACCACAGAACTGTATCATGTTCGTGGGGGTGGAGGGGCAAAAGGAGAGGCCCCGAGATAGGACAGATTCTTCCGCTGGGCTAAGAGTATAGTTGGATAGATTAACAATATTGCTGGGTGGGTTACGGGAACCATTGTTGTGGCCCCTTGTGGCATATAGTAGTTTAGATAGCTTAGTGTCCTTTTTCTTTTGTAGAGAATCAAAGTGTGTTTTGTAAATGGCTTGTCTAGTTTTTGTAAAGTCCAGCCACGAGGAAGTTTGTGTGGAAGGTTGGTTCACACTTCAATCTCTCTGGTCACTCGATCACAGACCTAAGAGTGGCTATACTTCAACAAAAAAGCTTCAAAAACAGACTCCAACGAGAGACTGCTGAATTGGAATTAATTTGCAAACTGGATACAATTAACTTAGGCTTGAATAGAGACTGGGAATGGATGAGTCATTACACAAAGTAAAACTATTTCCCCATGGTATTTCTCCCTCCCACCCCACCCCCCACTGTTCCTCTGATATTCTTGTTAACTGCAGGAATTAGCCTACCTGCTTGTCACCATGAAAGGTTTTCCTCCTTCCCCCCCCTGCTGTTGGTGATGGCTTATCTTAAGTGATCACTCTCCTTACAGTGTGTATGATAAACCCATTGTTTCATGTTCTCTGTGTGTGTGTATATAAATCTCTCCTCTGTTTTTTCCACCAAATGCATCCGATGAAGTGAGCTGTAGCTCACGAAAGCTTATGCTCTAATAAATTTGTTAGTTTCTAAGGTGCCACAAGTGCTCCTTTTCTTTTTGCGAATACAGACTAACATGGCTGCTACTCTGAAACCGTTGACTTTAGTGGGACTACTCATGTTCAAAAGCTTTGCTGAACTGCAGACCAAATTCTTTGCTAACATAAATTAGTGCCAGGTTTCAGAGTAGCAGCAGTGTTAGTCTGTATTCGCAAAAAGAAAAGGAGTACTTGTGGCACCTTAGAGACTAACAAATTTATTAGAGCATAAGCTTTCGTGAGGTAAATTAGTGCAGCTCCATTGGCTTCAAAGAAGTTATGCCAGCAGACAACTTGTCTCATTGATTTCTCAAAAAAAAAAAATTAGTTTCCAGCATCAGCCATTTTTGCTTATTAAAGCCCAGTTCTGATTTGTCATAGACCGGAATCGTGGCTTTCCCCATGACTGAACAATAGAAATGTGGCTGAATGAATTTTTCTCAAACTTAAAAAGAGAGAAACTATCTGAGATTAAGCATGGAAAATTTCAGCCCAAAGTATTTTTCACTCAGGTATCAGATTTATGAGGTTCATATAAGTGCCTTATAGCGAGGATACTAGGAAAAAGAGTGTATCAAGATATCAAATGAAGCTGCAGATCATGATCTGCTGACATCTCCTGTGATTGGACCCTACAAGGTTTTGCACAGGCCTCAGGGGTACTTGTATATTTTGTACTAATTGAGATGTATTTATTAGGAGGGGTTGGAGACTCTGGTTGTGTTTTGCAAAATCTCTAGAAGTGTTTTTCAGAGTCTTGTTTTGCAAATGTATTGTGGTCTGTGTACACACATGCGCACAAACACATTTGGAGGGCATGACAGGTAAATGTGTATCACCCTTGGGCAGCCCACAGAAATCAGTGGGGGAGTTGGAGTCCTGCGACTGCTGGCAGTGTATTGCATTCTTAGTAGCTGATGAGCGTTTTGACCAGGACTTGTATACAACAAGTCGGGGTAGGGAGCAGTGCTCAGGAGTTATGCCCACACTTCTTTGCACATTTCTCAGGCAAGGCTGGTGGAGTGGACTGGCGATGACAACACATAATGAATTGCTCCAATAAAATCAGGAATGAATTAAGGACAAGAGAGAGAAATTTCATGTCAAACCTACATCGTACAAAATCACTATTCCCTCCTCCTGGGTGCACCACACTAAAGATAGAATGCTTGTGGGTCCCCTCTAAACTGACCACACATGAACCACCCCCATAGCAAAGCTCCTCAGCAATTAGAGTTCACTGGTGGATACTAATAATGCTCTGGTGGTTGTTATAAACTCCTTCTTAACCCCAGTGTTATTCTCCGATGTGTCTAGTTCCAGCAGAAATTGTTTGGGGAGTGAGTGGCCAGATAAGAACTGTGTACTAGGGTTTTCTTTAGTGCATTGCTTTTTTTCTAGGTCATTAGCCCCACTCTCTAATTCTCTTTTAATGCAAAGTTGTTCATAAGTCTCTTATATCTATTCCTGTACTGTCAGTATTCATAGAAGATACAGTAATCCTTCCTTCCTTCTTGCACTTCTTAGGAATGTATGGCAAAATCCATACAAATGGTTCAATAATAAAGTAATTCACTTAATGATAGCAAAACTCCTGGCTGTTTAAGTCTAGTAGCAACTAAAACTCATTAATAGGAAAATATGTACTTTAAATATCCAATCCATTGTGATACATTATGCCTGTTACATTACAATGGATTGTTGATGCTCATGCTAGGATAAGTGCTGTAACAGCTCAGTGTATAGCAGGGAGTAGTGTTGCCCTCAGCTGGCTAGCTCAATGAGAGGTTATGGGATGATCTTCTATTGGTAGTTGAAGGAAATCTTTTTTAATTCAAATGTCAATGGCCTGTGTCTTTTAGGACTGAAGGAAGATGTTTCTATTCCCCGCTCTGTGTTTGTATGTGATTATTGAGTAATGTTTGCTTCACATGTATAAATGATGCACTAGTTGATATCAGAACTTTAAAGAACAGGAGTACTTGTGGCACCTTAAGAGCCTAACAAATTTATTTGAGCATAAGCTTTTGTGAGCTACAGCCCACTTCATCGGATTCCTATAGTGGAAAATACATACTAACACGGCTGCTACTCTGAGAACTTTAAAGGAAAATTTATTGTTGTTGTTTTTGTTTTGTTTTTTTTTTTAAGCCAGTTGCTAAGTGTGGTAAATACTCTGTCATCCAGGGTTATCAAAATATAAATATATATAAAAATAAATAATCGAGAGAAGGTAGATCGGGCACTTCAAAACTTCCTGTTTCATAGCATGAGAACAAGGGGACATCCATGAAATTAAGACAGCAAATTCAAAACAGATACATGAAAATACTTTTTTTCACAATGTGGTGTTAAACTGTGAAACACATTGCCACAGGATGTTGCTAAGACCAAAAACTTAGTGCGATCCAAAAAGGGATTGGACATTATATGAATAATAAGAATATTCAGCGTTATGAGAGTTAATGCTAACATATTCTGGAAGAGGTATTAAATCTCATGTTTCTGGGTTAAAGATCATCTTTGTTAGGGATTAGGATGGGACTGTTTGTGTAGGATGGAGGGAGAAAAGACAGATTATTCCATATCTGCCCAATGCAAGTTTTCTTGCACTTTCCTCTGAAGCAACCGGTGCTGGCCACAGTCAGCGGAGGGATACTGAACTAAAAGAACCAAGGGTCTGATTCAGTGTGGCAATTTCTATGCTTATTCAATAAGGAAGGTACATGTGCTGTATGTGACACCTCATGGAGGAACTAATGACAATGTCATGCCCATTGTGTGGCCTTGTCTACAATGATGTGTTTTGGAACTTCTCCCAGTACTGCTGTAGCACTGGTGCAGGTCTGTTGGTGCTGGCAACAGTCACGGTACTGGCATAGGCTGGTAGGAGTACTTTTTACCACTACAAAGCAGGGCTAAATGCAACAATAATAAATAATGCTGGTAACCAATCTGTGCTACCACTCCCATTGCTGCTAGCAGCTATGGAGCAGCACTGATGCTAGGGCCACAGAAAAATTTGAGAAAATGCTCCATGTAGAAGCAGCCCCAGTGTGATCAGCAAGTCAGGGTTAGTTCTGATTCTGACATCGTATTTGCAAGTTGATATCTCTGCTGGACAGTTGTGGGTGTGGAATTGCTGTGTTGCCAGGCAGAATGGAACCCCCCCCCCCCCAATTGGTTTAACTGAAACTGTACCCGCATTCTCTGAATGCATTTTCCTTTTTCATAGTATTTAGGCAATATTCTTAGGTCTCACAGACATAAGGGAAATATTGCTGCCATTACCAGCAAATGGCTCCTTCACTTTCCCTAAGCTGATGTTGAAATTGTCACTGCCCATCTAAGGTACTTGCAAGGCCTCCATTAGCATAGTATCTGAGCACTTGCCACTGTTTAATGCATTTATCTGCACAAAACCCCTCTGAGGAAGGGAAGTGCTATGTACTCTGTGATGCTGGCAGACCAGGTCAGATCAGGGCCACAAGCCAATTCACTTGGGTGTTAGTACAGATCAAAGTGTTAAATGTATTCAGATGTAAAAGTATTCAGATGTTAAACTTCAAGAAAACTAGTGGATTCTTACTTTGTATTTTCACTTTTCTGTTCCTGTTACAATATAATAGCTAATATTTAGGCTGTAAGTACCCCTGTTGCCAAATAACTAATCAGACATCAAAGAAGCCTTTGGAGAATGCTAATGAAGGACTTTATCAGAAAAGGTGCTAATTCCAAAGCAAATGGCCGTTGTCTGTGGTGACATGAGGTCAGAGACTCAAAGTGTATTCCTACATGGGTAGAGGGACTGTCAGCTTGTGTTCTGTGAGAAGATATAAATATGGATTCAAAGAAAGATCCTTTATCTCTGACTGTTTGAACTGTTACAGGTTTCAGAGTAGCAGCCGTGTTAGTCTGTATTCGCAAAAAGAAAAGGAGTACCGGTGGCACCTTAGAGACTAACAAATTTATTAGAGCATAAGCTTTCGTGAGCTACAGCATCCGATGATGTTGCATCCAATGAAGTGAGCTGTAGCTCACGAAAGCTTATGCTCTAATAAATTTGTTAGTCTCTAAGGTGCCACCGGTACTCCTTTTCTTTTTGTGAACTGTTACAGGGAAGTGTGCCAGGTGCAAAATGGAGATTCCCCAGAAACAATCTGGGTACCCTGAGAGACTAAACCTGTCATTTTGGGGAACTGTCAGTTTATTACATCCCTGCCATCATTTGGAATTACAAACAGTGATTCACCTATACATATATTTTACCTCCTTTAACTACTCAATAACTCTCATTCTTTTTTCATAGTTAATAAATAAATCTTTAGTTAACACTGGCAGCCAATTCTATAGTAGTCTTTGGTGTAAGATCCAGAGTACCAATTGATATGGGGTTAGTGACTAGTCTCTTGGGACTGGGAGAAACCTGATAGGGTGTGATTTTTGGTTTGTGACCTTTTATCATGAAGTCTGGGTGGCAAGATAGGCTGGAGAGTCTTAGGGGACTGTATTTGACCCCATAGTAAGACTGGGATAGTGATCCAGAAGTTCACATTTGTTACTGACTTGGTGAAATCTAATTATAGAACATACCACCAGTTTGGGGTGTCTGCCCTTGTTTTCTGACTGTCTGCCCTGAGGAAGGCGCACTCAGTTGTGAGCCACTCCAGACCGCATGACATAGCCTCTCTGGGCCTCAGTAAAATGAGTGACTTGTCCAAAGTTACACAGGAAGTCTGTAGTAGAGTGAGGAATTGAACCCAGATCTTAAATTAGCACCCTAACCACTGGATTAAGGATTAACCACCTATCCTTATTCTTTGCTTAGCTGCTCTTTGAGGCAAGTCAGCTGTGTGTCCCCTACGTGTCTGTGCAGCACCTACCACCTGGTGAGCACTACTTCAACATTAATAATGTGGCTAGGACAACCCTGCCTATACCTCTACAGACAGATGCCACCAGATCCCAGCCACACTTCCCACAATAGGGCTAAAACCAGTTTTATCCCTTCAACACCCATTCAGATGGAGGAAAAGAGGAGTAGAGAGGCTGTTGCTGACAACTAGAGCTTCAAATCATTCTGCTTATATCATACCTGTAGCTCTGCTGCTGTTTGACATAGTAGAATTCCTACTTTTGTTCTGGCTGCTCTTCAGAGAAAAGAAAGCAGAATTGTATTATTTCTTCTCCCTTTCCCTTATTTCTTTTTACTATAGCTTTGGCTTTCACAAGAAGGCATATCCCCAGCAGAACCCTATTTTGCCTGTTCTGGCTCATGACTCAGCTGTCTGCCTGAAGATCATATTCAATAACTCCTATTTTCTTTCTCTTTAAGAAGAAAATTGTCTCAGAGAGTAATCACTTTTCTGAGTACGTTTTTAACAAGGTGGGTGAGGTAAAATATTAACTCACCCACTGAGTGTGTGTGTGTGTGTGTGTGATATGCTGTGACCAACAAGCCTACAACACTACATTTTTAATAGTCATTTTGAATTTTGAGCTTAATTGGTGTGGCCAAATTCAAGCTTGTAGCCTTTAAACATGCAGCACTCTTCAATACCAGCTGCTTCATGCTTAGTTAAAATTTGCACATACCTTTAGCCTGGCATATATCAAATCTGGCCTGTCTGACATATATCAAAACACTGCATGGCACATATCTTTGGCACTATAGTCATGCTTTCCTTCTGGTCTAATTGTGCTTCATCTTTTCTTGTTTCCTAGGGGGTGGGGTCTCTTCTCCACTTTGTGAATACTTCTCATTAGTGAGATTTATGCATTATTAAAATGAGTACTCCCAGGAAACAGTCATTCAAGCAAAATGCATTGAAATTTGTCAAAACAAGCAGTTTGTCTTTGTAGCCATCCTCAAATACTGGAAAGATTTAGTCAATGATTGTGGACCGATAGTAAACTGGCTTTTGGTGCCCAGCTATGTTTGAAAAATCCCTCCATTTCTTTCTAAATTACATTGTGTGGAGATATTTAAATCAAATCTCCTCCTCCTTCATGAAAAATAAACAAAGAGAGAGCTCTGGAGAGCAGGAGGCTCTGATTTCTGTGCTGGGTCTCTAATGATTTGTGCATTGTAAATCTTCCTAGGTCACCAGAGGCCTCTTGATGGTGGTGGTGTGGAGGTGACCGCATGGCTGTAAGGCAGCCAATCCAACTCTTCAAGAGTCCTCATGTGGTACGATGGATGGTGACTGTGAGCACAGCACTATATGAGCAGCAGGTACGATGATGATGGGAAAGGGCTTCCCAGTGTTTTTCATAAAAACAATAGCTGCTCAGAGGGGATAAAAATTACGGACTTGTAACTGTTATGAAGCTGCAATTCCAGTGAGGTCATTGTCAACCTTGTTAATCAATAGAGTGATGGTTGTTAATGAGAATCCTGAAATGCAATGGCAGTTGGGCATACAATTTTAAAAAATGATATGGTGCAACTCCTATCGCCTATGTCTCCTGCTCCCTTCCATTTCCTCTTATCCCATCCCCACTTTCTGTCTCACATGTGGCTGGTTCCCAACTTCTCTTTCCTTCTCTTCGTTTCATATCCCAGATGACTGTGGCTTTCCCACCAGAAAACTTGAAGCCACAGCTTATTCTTTGCTCTCTCAATATAATATATTTAAAGGCAGAATTTGGAATTTTGTGAAAGTTTTCTTTTGTTTTTTAAAATACAAGTTCCTCTTTAAAAGCCAGCACAAGTGCACATAAAGTCATCTGAAATCGCAGAGTGAATCACTTACCTTTTTCCCGTAACAATGACTGATTTATAATATGTTGTGACATTTAGTATCCTTTAGTAATGAGGACAGTGCTGCACAAAGACTGTGCAAGCTCCAGTAGTTTAATGGAGTTTGACTCATTGTCATTGTGTGTGTGTGTGTGTGTGTGTATAGAGCTATTTTTAATAGCCTCTATCTCAAATGAAGCTAATATGTACACCGTGAACACCAGAAAGAGCCTTCTAAAAGAGTAGGTGATTTAGAAACCTATTAGTGCAGGAATCTTGAGTTGTCAATAAAAAATGCAATTTGGCTCTATTGGTGTATCTTTGAAATTGATGCAGAGGAAAATAAAAATGGAAGAGTGGAGAAATATTTACAGACACACTTCATTTGGCCTTTTTCTTTACTCTTCTTATATTGTGTACTAAAAGTTGTGGCTGAAAGGGAATAAATAAAAATAGGGCTGAGTTTACTCACAAATTGGATTTTACATGGGAAATCCAAGCTCTACAGTACCTATAAACTTCATTACATAGTAGTGATGGCACTAGGTTTTTCCTAGACAGGGCCAGCTCTAGGATTTTTTGCCCCCCAAGCAAAAAATTTTTTGGCCACCCCGGGTTTTTTTTTCATGCCCCCCTGCCCCCGGCTCCTCCCCCAATCCCCGTCCCCACCTCCTCCCCCAGGCGTACCGCATTTCCCCCACCCCCCATTGCTTCCTGAGGCTCCCCCCTTGCAACTCCCTGCCCTAGCTCATCTCCACTCTGCCTGCTTCTCTGAACACACCGCTTCTCCGCTTTTCCTCCTCCCTGTCAGGCGAGGGAGAGGCAGCGCGTTCAGGAGAGCAGGTGGAGTGGAGGTGAGTGGGGGGGCGCAGAAAGTAACGGGGGGGTAGAGGAACCGCACCCTGCCCCAGCTCACCTCTGCTCCGCTGCTGCCGCTCGGCTTCTCTTCCCTCCCTCCCAGGCTTGCCACGCGAAACAACTGTTTCGCATGCGGCAAGCTTGGGGGGTGGGGGAGAAGAGGAGCGGTGGCAGCACACTCAGGGGAGCAGGCGGAGGCAACTGGAGTGGCCGGAATGCCGCCCCTAGAAATGTGCCACCCCAAGCACCTGCTTGTTTTGCTGGTGCCTAGAGCTGGCCCTGTTCCTAGGACACTAGTAACTATGACAAGAAAATTCCATACCCTTCTGGTAAGAGAGTGTTCATTAAGGGATCACTCCAAAGGCCAAAAAATTAATTGAAAATACTTCCATTGATTTCAGTGGATTTTTGATCAGGCCTTAATTATTTCCTCTTAGATTTTGCAGGAACAGGTCCTATGTGTCCTGGGTACTTTAATGGCCCTTATCACTGTGTAGTATCTGTTTCACAATCTTTAATGTATTGGTCCTCACAACATCCATGTAAGTTAGGACAGTGATATTATCCCCATTTTACAGATGGGAGAACTGAGACACTAACGGTTTGTCCAAGGTCACACACAGAGTCTGTGGAGGAGAAGAAAACTGAACCTAGTTCTCCTAAGTCCTAGGCTAGTGCTCTAACCATTGGACCATCCCTCCCCTTTCAAAATGCCAAACCTTCCCACCCTTCCAAACTCTTAATGGGGGTGGAGAGCATTTAGCATCATGCAGGTATGGACTGTTAGACTCCATGGGGGAAAAGCCACTGCTTTTTGTGGGCCTCCTGACCTCAAATATGGAATTACTCATGCTCTAAAGATGTGAGAGGGGGAGGGTTCGTTCACTCCTGACAATAATTTACATCATCTACTACCAACAACTAATTAAACATCCAGAAGGATACATCACCATGACTATAGCCTTTCTCTAAGATGCTGCTTGCTCTGTTCTTGAGGCATTAATTTTACATGCCCATTCTATCTTCTGACTGATTTTTCAAGTGTTTTGAGTCTGGCTTTGTAATTTATAGCATTGCGGTAGAATACCCTTATGGTGATGGTAGAATTGCCATTCTGCTATAATTATGGTGGAAAAGTCACTTTCATTCAGAGCCCATCTTTTCAGATGTTCATAATTTCCTGAAAAAATTTGCATTGAAAATCTGCATTGCGTGCGCATGACCAAAAAGAGACCTTTTGCAAAAAAAAGTTTTATCAAATTTAGTTTTGCCATTGATGAATGTTTTTATGCCTTGAGAATATCATTCAGAAGATCTTTTTGTGCTTAGATAATGAAAAACAATCAGCTTCTTTTTAGACATTCAAATTTTTACATGTATAGTGGATTTATTTCAATGCTTGATTTTCACATAGCTAAAGGGGATGAATTAATGATTTAAATACATTGAGTTTGCTATGCCTACATTTGCTGGTATCACAGATTTGAATCCCAGCAGGCTTAACTTATTTTTACATCCTTCTAAGGAAGATAAATTCAGTTCCATACAGTTTACTTATGTGTGAGTCTTACATAAGACCTGAAAACCAGTGGTGTCCTTGACAAAATTTCTCTTCCCTTCACTCTGCTGAGTATGAAGTCAGGAGATTCGCTAGCTAGCTAGCTGTCTGCTAGATTGCTGCCTTCAGCCCCAGAGGTGGCTACATTTCAATGATGGGGAAGGTGGTTCTTGTCTGTATTTCATTTATAAAGGACTTTGGTTGAATGAATGTATTTTTAGGAAAAATTTATACGAAATTGAACTGCCCTGACGTTTTTGACCTTGATTTCCTTGGTAGCTTCTGATCGGTATTTTCTTTTCTTTTTTCAGAATAAGAAATACAACCATTACGATCAGGGCAGACGTTTTTCTGAACGGCCTCGACGTCTTGTTATCTTTGGGTTTTCTTGGCTTTAAAATTGAAAATGAAGTCATTTTTCACCATTGTACAACTTTTCTATGTTTTTAAACATTTCTCTGACTTTTCCTGATTGTAAATCTAAAGCCAGATTCTGATCTCAGTAGACTGATGCCAAATTTATACCAGTGTAACTGAGATCAGAATCTTAGTCCACTGGCTGTTAGTTAACTTTTGCTGGGGAATATTTCTCCCTTACCCCAGTACTCTAAATCTTTCAGTGACCTCTAATCTGAATTTTAAGCTATTGCTTATGAATAACAAATTTAGCTCCATTTTGGTAAATGAATGGCTGGTGATCTGATCCTGATGATCTTTGCATTTATTTATTCGTTGTAAGTATTCACCAATAGTCTGGATGAATATTTTTTCAAACTCTGGTTTATTTGAAATTCTTTCCCTTGACTATTTTTAAGCTTTTATTGGACTGGTTTATTATCAAAGTCATGTGGCATTATTTCATTAGGTGAACTTGTTGGTATATGCTATACCAACAAAAAAACTGCTTCTTCCCTGAGAAGCTATGCTGGCAAGCTCCACCTAGTGTAGACAAGGCCTACATCGCACTTGAGATCCATGGATCTCAAAGCACTTTACAAAGGATGTCAATTTCATTATCCCCATTTTAAAGAATAAGAAACAGGGGCACAGCGGGATGTGAGGGAAATGACCTTCCCCAGGTCGCTCAGCAAACCAGTCGGGGAATCGATCTCAGGTCTAACACACATGTCTGGTGTGGGTTTTTGTTTTTGGGTGAACAATCATTTTTGCTAATATTAGTGAAACTTTTGGGATTCATTAGCATAATCTTGAACACCCTGTAGAAGTGTGAATATTTGTGACTAATGAACAACATAATCGCACAAATTTCAAGAAACCAAACAGTCTGCTTTTGCTCATCCCCCAAACATTTTCACATGAGTTTAACTATTTAAATGAGTTCTAATTTGTATGCATAGTTGATATAGCTTAGCTCCTGAGCTAAAATATTAGTGTGCAAATGCCAGCTGCAGTCTTGTATCCACTGGTGCTGAAGAATTTGTTGCTTTTGGCAAATTACCAAGAACATTTGGGTGGGTGGTTTGCTACCTGAACTCACTAACTGATAAAGACTACTTCTGTCTGTGCTATCAGCAGGATACTAAAAAATCCTTTGGGAGAGAATGTAAAATGCAATTCTTAATGTGCACTGCTGCTACAGAACAAAGGATAAAGCAAAGGCTTTCTAAGAAACAGAGATCAACAAAAGAGAATTTATATTACAGAATCTGTCTAATGAAAAAACAATAATAAAACATGCCTAGGTTCCATTAAATTAAAATCATATTTTTTTAAAAACAAATCGCCCCTCAATGAAATATGACTTATTCATGCAGAAGTGCATTCCAGTAAATGACCAAATGTAGTAAAGCTAGTTCCTGTGCTTGTATCCTTTCCTGATAGCAGGTTTTCAGAAAGATGATGATTGTATGTTTGTTTCTAAGTGAAAAAACTAATCCAAATAGCATCAAGATGCTTGCTTGTTTGTTTAGTGTATGCCAGTTGATGATTTTGAGACCCCCCCAAATAGGTGTTGCATGGTAAACTATTTTTAAAATTTCACAACACCTGCAGTTGGGATTTCCAAGTTTTCATTCTGTTCTGGCAGTGAGACCTGCCATGAGTTTTGGTCCAAGTAGCCCTTCATCTGTGCCATCATTGTGATGGCCTCTATGCAGTATCAAGGAAGAGTTATTAATTTTTTTTATATTTATCATAAATCAGATCTTCCTAGGTGCTTCAGAAATATATGGATAGATTCATAGATTCCAAGGCCAGAAGGGACCATTCTGATAATCCAATCTGACTTCCTGTATAACACAGTCCAGAGAACTTCTCCAAAATAATTCATAGAGCATATATTTTTTAGAAAAAACATCCCCCCCCTCTTTTTTTTTTAATTGCCAGTGATGGAGAATCCACCACAATCCTTGATAAATTGTTCCAGTGGTTAATTACCCTCACTGTTAAAAATTTACACTTTACTTCATCTGAAATAGTCTAGCTTTAACTTCTAGCCATTGGATTGTGTTATATCTTTCCTAGTAGATTGAAGAACCCTTATCAAAGAATTGTTCCCCATAGAGGTATGTACAGTGATCAAGTCATCTCTTAAACTTCTCTTTGTTAAGCTAAATAGATGGAGCTCCTTGAGTCTGTCACTTTAAAGTGTGTTTCTTAATTCTTTACTCATTCTTGTGGCTCTTCTCTGAACTCTGTCCACCAGAACTGGATGCAGTCTTCTAGCAGTGGTCACAGCAGTGCCAAATACAGAGGTAAAACAGTCTCTCTAACCTACTCAAGAGTCCCCCGTTTATGCATCCAAGAATTATATTAGCCCTTTTGAACATAGTGTCACATTGGGAGCTCATAATGTCTGCTATGACCTGAGTCACTGCTTTACTCTAAGTGTGGCCTATATTCTTTGTTCCCAGATGTATAGATTTACATTTAGCCCTATTAAAACACACATTATTTGCTTGCAGCCAGCTCACCAAGTGATCCAGAACACTGTGTAAGCAATTAGTGAGTGATTTTATTTTCTTCCTGGTCATTGATAAGTGTTACATTCTGTAGGGTCAAGAACTGATTCCTGTGGGACCCCACTACAAACACACCCACTTCATGGTGGTTCCCTGTTTACAGATACATTTTGAGATCTATCAGTTAGCTAGTTTTTAATCAATTTAAATATGTACCATGTTAATATTATGTTCTTGTTTTTAATCAAAATGTCATGCAGTACCAAATTAAATTACATAAGTCTACTTATATCACATCAACACTATTACCTTTATCAACCAAATCTGTAACCTCATCAAAAAGAGATAACAAGCTAGTTTGACAGGATCTGTTTCCCACAAACCCATGATGCTTGGCATTAATTCTATTACCCTCCCTTTAATTCTTTATAAATCAAGTTCTGTATCAGCCGCTCCATTATCTTGCTTGGAATCGATATAGACTGACAGGCCAATAATTATCTGAGTCATCCCTTTTACTCTTTTTAAAAATTGGCAAACATTTGCTTTCTTCCAGTCTTCTGGAACTTCCACAGTTAGTGGTGCTGGAACATTTTTAGTAGTGGGAGTGCTGAAAGCCAGTGCTCTTACCCCTGTCTGTGCTGCCTTCCCCCTCCTCCCCCCAGCTGAGGCTGGGAGCAGGGCTGTGTCTCTGGGAGAGGGGGACCCGGACAGGGGTAAGGGGGCTAAGGCCACAGTTGGGGGTGGGCATGGGGCCAAGAGCAGAGCCCTGGGCGGGGGCCGGCAGCTGGGACCCCACATGCGGGTTCAAAAGCAGAGCCCTGGCTGTGGGGCCAGGCATGGGGCCGTGGGAGCGGGGGGCTGGGTGTGGGGCACAGGGCCAGTGGCCGGGGCCCCAGGAGCCGAGCCCCGGGGAGTGGTGCTGGGTGTGGGGCCCTGGGCACAGGGCCAGTGGCCAGGGAGTGGGGCTGGCAGCTGGGACTCTGGTGGGGTTGGGGAGTTGAGTATAGGCAGAGGGCCGGGCCAGGGCATAGGTATAGGAAGCACCCCCAGGTTTTCGCTTGGAGTCAGCGGCTGGGGAGTGGAGCGCAGGGCCAATGGCCTCGCTTAAAATCTAGTGGTGCTACAGCACCTGCACCCCTACTTCCCGTGCATATGTCCCCAGTGTTCCAGGATTTATTTAAAATCAGCATGAATGGTCCAGCAAGCTACTCACCCTGGTCTTCTAAAACTCTTAGACACAAGTTTTCTGGAGCTGCTGATTTTGAAAAAGGTCTGACTTTAGTAGCTTCTGTGCCTTGCATAATCACAGGTTTCAGAGTAGCAGCCGTGTTAGTCTGTATTCGCAAAAAGAAAAGGAGTACTTGTGGCACCTTAGAGACTAACAAATTTATTAGAGCATAAGCTTTCGTGAGCTACAGCTCACTTCAGCTGTAGCTCACGAAAGCTTATGCTCTAATAAATTTGTTAGTCTCTAAGGTGCCACAAGTACTCCTTTTCTTTTTGCGAATACAGACTAACACGGCTGCTACTCTGAAACCTGTGATTATGCAAGGCACTGAATTTAGCCGTATAGAGTGGAAATCTGTCAACTTCATGAAAGGCATCCGATGAAGTGAGCTGTAGCTCACGAAAGCTTATGCTCTAATAAATTTGTTAGTCTCTAAGGTGCCACAAGTACTCCTTTTCTTTTAGTAGCTTCTGTTTATCATCCTCCAGAGAGATTAGTGAGTGTTATCACTATATGATGAGATTGCACCATTGGCTTTCCTCTCACCACCCCCCCAGCCCAATACAGATCAGAAATATATGTAGAACTCTTCTGACTTTTCTGTGTGATTATTGATAATTTTACCATTTCAGTCTAGTAAGGACTAATACTGGTAGGATTCTTTTTGTTCTCAATATACTTCTTAACTCTGCTAGCCGTAGATTTCTCTATGAAAACCAGTGGAATTGTGGGCATCAGGTAAGTAGGAATATGGGTTTTTTTCCCAGGCAAACCCCTGACTGGGTACCACTTGGTGGAAGATGGAAAAGAGAAGAACAACAGGTGACATATAAGTAAACCATTGAGAAAGATGGCACTGTCATGGAAGCAGACTACAATGGAGCAAGCAAGAAATGTGGCACTAGACAGAAGTGGAAACAGTGGGTTGTCTTGTGTCACGAGGCATGAAAGCATCTAATAAATAAGTGGGCAATGGCACACTTGAGAAGGTCTGGGCCATCCCAAGAGGCTGAAGACAGAAGGGAACTGCAGGGGAAGGGGTCTGCAGTCACTCACTTGAAGGAGGGAGGTCATCAGGAGCCAGGAAGAAGCCGAGGGAAAAGTAAGCAGCGGGAGTCAGAAATCTGACAGGAAGCTAGGAGGGGTTAAAGTAACCATGGGGAATACAGCAGGTTCCTCTGGTAAACCCAAAAGCCAGACAGAGAAGCTGGGTAGGAAGGGTGCCAGGTAAGCAACAACAGGGATGGGGACCGAGGACCTAAACTGAGAGCTATAGTGATACCAATCAGCTCTGTGTTCTTGGGGAACAGTATCTGTGTTCTTGGGGAACAGGGCGCAGTATCCAGCCTGTTGACTCATGAAAGATATGCCCCCAACAGCCTCTGCTTAAACCAAAACCCATCAGAGAAAAGACTTGCAGAGAGCAATAAAGGGCAGATAGGAGACACACCTAAACCCCTCCTGACAAGGGTGACAAGATTAAGACATCTCCATTAGCATACAGAATGGAAAACAGAGACAACTCCCCTAGCCTCATCTGCATGAAAGACGGGACAGGGAGACATCTCAATTTGCATGCAGAATGGAGAACAGAGAACTGCACTGAACTCTGGGACCAGAAAAGCAGGGAAGCACTGCATCATGGGGGATCTCTGCTCCAGATGTTAATGAACCTACGCCTGCACACACCCAGCTCAGCAGTTATCAGACCAGTTATAGTAATAAATCCTTGATTGATATCCAAAATACTGAAGCAGCCTAGTTGCATTGTGAGCTCCCTGGAAGAAAACATCCATAGCCAAGAGTGAGCAGCTCCTATTGTCTAACCTAAAGAAAACCCTTGAGTCATCAGTTTATCCATAAACAAATCTAGTGTTCTCCCTTGAACCATTGCATTTTCTCTACAAAAACCCTTACCTATGCCCAAGTAAGTGTTCTGATGCATGGACCCAAACTCTGAATCAGCTCCTCTGGGACTCCATTTCTTGACTGATCGTGCTGGGCGCTCTGCCTGTCTCCAGCACTCAGGACCCTGAGCTACCACCATCACCTGGGAACTCCGACCAGTTCAAGCTCCATAGAGTGGGTGAGATCGCTCTCTCTCTGTTTTCTTTTCTACCTCTTTTCTACCTTTAATAATGTAACTGTTATGTTGGTTTAGGCTCTCCTTGTGTAGTTATCATTATTATTCAATAAATAACTTTTATGGTTAAGCTGGTCGCTTCTCTCTCTTTCTCTCTGAACTTTATTCTTTTGTGTTTTTTAGCTTCCCCCCTTTACTCTGCAGCAACACTTCTTTTACCTAAGCTAAAGATACCTGCAGCTCCCAAAATACTGTGGGGTTCGCTCATCAAGTGGGTTACTACCAGTAAAATTGTGACATGACCGTGGGGATAGGGATGTGTTAAACCTGTTGCATATGGGGGGGGGGGGCAGCTGAAAGTGCTGCTTGGCCCAGCCCATTGAGTACAGGGACATATAAGGGGGTTAACTTGAGAGTGCTGATTGACCTGGTCTGCTCAGACTTGCTCTGTTAATGTGTGTGTGTGTGCGTGTGTGCGCGTGTGCACGCATGCGTGCATGTTCATCTGGTTCTAGGTCTGGAGGAACCCAGTCCTGGGGAACCTAGGTCCTGCAAGATAGCTCCATTGGGAGGGGACTTGCAGAAAGAACGAGTAGAGCTGCATATGAACACACAAGTGACACAAGCAGTACATTAATAGAATTACAGATCCTCCCCCTGCTCCCGAAGAGTAACCCTAATAAATGCGCATTTCCCAAAATAATGGGCATATGTGGTAACAATAGGGTCTGTGGGCTGGAACCTGGTGTAGTGGGCGGGCCCAGGTTCCCCTGCCAGCCACTGGTATAGTGGCACAGAGCCCAAGGAGGGGCTGAATACCATCTCAGCAGTAGGGCAATGGTCCTGTGGGACTTTGTAACCCTGGAACAGGTGGACTAAATGGTGAGTTGGCTGGAGGGACAAATTAATAGAAGAAAGGTTGATTGTAGAACAAGCAATGACCAGAAAGGGGGCACCCTATGAACCTAGAGATACATTCCCTGACCTAGACCCAAGGAGGTACACTAGCAGTGAGTGGTGACCCCATTACACTGCCTCTCTCTGCACCAGGAAATCAATCATGCAAGGTACTGAGCGCTCTGACTCTGACTCTGCAAACCACTTAAGGGTCTCACAGAAGTTGGGTTAGCACCTTACAGGATTGCTCTCCCAGCACCAGGTCTATCTCTCTTTGTTTGTGTCTTTCATAGATTCCAAGGCCAGAAGGATCTAGTGATCATCTAGTCTCACTTGTTGCATAACACAGGCCTTGCATGGTGCTGAGTACATAGCTTTGCTATAATTACAGCAGATAGCATTGGGTTGGCTCTTTAAAGCTGAATCCTCTGTACAAGTACATAGTTAGTGTCATGCATAGCCAGCTGAGTTCAATTAAAAAACTCTAGGATTGTTATGTATTCAATTAATATTTTAAAACTTAAGGAATAAAGTCAACACCACAAAATGTTTGTACTCCAAATATGTTCCATATATTCACTCGTCTGGGCCAAACATTTGTTTGTCCTGTCTTGTTCCTTTCCTATTTCCTCAGACATGTAGCTAACTACAGGCAGGAAACTATGTGCAAGCTATTATCTTACTCAATCTTGCAATCTATCGACTTTAATAATTAAATGATAAAACTCCTGTGAAATAGTTTATTACACTCTATCTCTATATATTTGAAATGGCATTTGTGCTCGGGAAAGGTGCTGAATTGACAATGCTGGAGCCTAATAAAATAATAATCCTGAAACTGAGCCATAAATATTTCTCACCCCAATATTAGAGAGATCATCTCTAAAGTTAGCTCTATAAGGCATCTCTGCTGTGACTGCCTACATGTATATACCAACTGATGTATGAGGCGGTACCTTGGAATTGTTGTCTTTTCCTTTTGTTGTTTATAAAAAGATGTGTGGGATGCACGTTATTTTTTGTCTCCATATGATTTCTCTTTCATGCCCTGAGTGAAACTCAGATAATAATTTCAACCACAGGAACAAGATAAAATTTCCTAAAGAAACAACTGCAAAGTAATAAAAATCCTGTGTTTGTACTGATATTCCTTTCTATTTTGAGTAGTTTTCCATGACTGTTTGCATCCACTGGGCAAAAACAAGCCATTGTGAACCAGAACCAGGAAGTGGAAAGGTTAAAACCAAAACAAAAAACCCCAATCCAACACATTAACCACATTTTTCAAAGCTCAGAAAAGTACAAAGAGTCTAGAAGCTATTTGAGTGAGGTCTTTGTGTTGCTTATTTGACCCAAACTGGTTAACATATCCTTAAGAAGTTTCCATTGCACTTGTTGATGGTTGTAATTCTCCACGCACAGTGGGAGTTTTTCAAACAGGCCTCAATCTTGCAAACAGTATTTTAATTGTGCTTCAAGTTATGCATGTGTGCAAGTGCTTGTATTATTGGGGGCGTACATAAAGATTTAGAGTTGATCCCGTAAATTTGCTTTCCTGGAACATAGCAACAGCTTATTTACATAGTGTTGGAAGCTATATATACTGTTGTAGAAGCTTACATGGGACCAAAACCTGTAACCTTTACTCAAGCAACGTCTCATTGAATTAAATGGGAATTAATTTGCCTCAGCAGCAGCTGTAGAATTTGCCCCATAATCATCAGTGGTTGGTGAATTTCAAAAGTTTGACAGATTTTCAGTTCAGATAAGTGCTCATACATTTAGATGATGATTGAACTGTATTTCAATATCTTGGGTCTGCAAACTTGGCCTGAGAACAGACTTTTTTTTTTTTTTTTTGCTAAGGTGTCTAATACTTTTGATAATGCTGGAAATAAAATGGGGGACAATTTGGCATAGACAGCCACAACAAGAAAGTTGAATGGTGTGCAAAAATGAGGAGGGGAAAAATATTTATAAACTTTTTTGAATCTCAAGTAAGGGTAAGTTAAGGTTCATTGTGAATTTGGGGCAAACATTTTGGTTCAGCAGGATGAAATTGCGAAGGTGTTAGTTCACACTTATTTCTGACTATGGGAGAAGATTTTTGTTTGCTTGTTTTGTAGAGTTTACCATATGTACCTGGAAGAAAGAGGGAGTGGGGTGGGGAAATGAATTATAATGCTATGTGCTGGAACATAGAGCTGCATCCATATGGGATTTCTGGCACATGTACAGCAGCTTTCACAGCCATCTGGTGTTTCTTTGAGGTTTCAGCAATTTGCCCCAGTTCCAAATATTCACTAGGCTGGGCCAAACACTTTTTTTTTACAGGCATCTAAGGAGGGCATAGGTTACAAGAAGCAGATACTATGTTGCTCCTGGCCACTGTCTGAGTATCATTATAGTAGACATTGAGTCAGTCAGGTTGTTATCCAAGCTCCATGATTTTCACTGAGGATTGTGAATGCTAATTTTTGCTTGTTCAGAGCGCAGTGATTCTTCACACAGTTACAATGTCTGACCTGTTTTAACCAGGAATGGAGCACGACGATGTTGCTATGTGCAGTTTCAGTTGCCAACTTTCTCTAAATTCCTTTTTTGTAGCCCCCTGTAGGAATTTTGAAAGCTAGTCTACCTGTCAGCAGCTACGATGATGTCAAGTACTATTCTTACAAACATTCGTAGGCACAAATATAATTCAAGTGTAATTTTTTAAAATCCATACTGTTTCCTAATTATAAATCTGAGGATTTGAAGAAACCATTAAAATGCATTCATGCAAATACAACAAACCACATTGGCCTCCATTTAAAATATTTTACACTTTGCCCTTTCAGTTAGAATAATAAATACTACTACTAATAGTAATAGCAATAAGTAATATAAATATAATGACAGGTTTGTTTCTATACCACAATATTTAGACACTTTGCAGTTTTTGAAACAGTTGAAATTTGAGGTATAGAAAAATTAAGAGTGTGAGGCTGATTTAAGGTTAATCATGGACTGAGCCAAAGATCACAATGCCAAATGTGCAGTCATTCTCAGACATGTTAAGAATGTAGGTCCTGAGAATATAAATTTTCCTTAATTTTCTAATTTGTGTATCTCGTAGGTATTGTCTCATTTACATAAACTATCGAAACTCAACCTTATAGCAAATTCCCACTGTGAGAAGCCCCACGAACCATAACCATTGAGTTATAGCCTAGAGTGCTCTCCAACATTGCAGCTCTCCAGATATGACTGTGGAAACACCAAGGAAGGAGCTATGCAGAAAGAAGCTAACCAAGGGATTCACCAAACCTGTCGTGTATTGTATAGCTCCATGCGCAAATTTGCAATAATTTGCGATTTCATTGCAAGTCTTGTGATATTGGGGTTTTTGCTTAAAGCCCCAGCTCCTAGACTGGGGTGGCCAACCTGAGCCTGAGAAGGAGCCAGAATTTACCAATGTGCATTGCCAAAGAGCCACAGTAATATGTCAGCAGCCCCCACATCAGTTCCCCCACCTGCTCCCAGTGCCTCCTGCCTACCGGCAGCCCCGCCAATCAGCACCTCCCTCTTTCTTCCTACCTCCCCACACCTCCTGATCAGCTGTTTCATGGCATGCGAGAGGCTGGGGGGGGGGGGAAGAGGAGGAGAGAGGACGTGGCAGGCTCAAAGGAGGGGGTGGAGTGGGAGTTGGTGTTTTTGTGGGTTTTTGAACTCCAGGGAAGAATCCTGCAAGTCACAGCTCTGAAGAAAGGGTGAAGTCTTAGACCTCAGGAAGCCTGAGAGGAACACAGGTACACTGTGGGCCCATGAAATAGCTCTGGGAAAGCTCTACTGACAGATTGAGGTAGCAAAAGCCCTGGGAAGACCATGCCTGCTTGCTTTATGGTCTCTGGGCTTGAATCGAGAGAAGAGGGAGGACCTGAATTTCCTTACCAACCACCAGGGAAGGTGGCATGAAACTCCCTGCTATAAGGCTTCTGAAAACCTTGACACATGACATGAGTGTAAGGCCCACAAGGCCCAGAGACCAATTTTAACAACATTAGATTTCTGTTTGTTGGACTCTGTTACCCCAAAAGGGTGGAACTTGCTGGTGGGCTGAGTCTTGAGAAGAGCCAGTCCTTGGCAGGGCTGGAGCAGCTGTCAGCAGGGCTTTCCAGATGAGGAAAGCCTGCTACACCACACACAGCCACAAGGCAATATGCCAGCAATGAGTCCACTCTTCTACAATCTCTAAAACCAAAGTCCAGTTATGGAATCTACTTTTACCAACATTTATCAAGAAAAATCTAATCCTTCCAAACCCCTAGTTCTATTCTGACAGGGGCCTATAAAATACACTATGGAGTTCAATGGGGTCATCCTGCTCCCATTAAAGTCAATGGGAAAGCTCCTATTGAATTGTAATAGGAGCCAGATTCTACTTTTATGTGTCTCATTGATTTACATGTTAAATCTTCTCTTTCATATTTATTTATTTATTTGTTCCTAACTCCTAACTTTTCCACACTGCAAACTCAGTCTGGGATCTGCCAGTCAAGCTGTGCTTTTTTGGTGCTCACATCATTACACAGAGGTTATGCAACTGAAAATTAATAATCCAATTGAGGGAGTGAGCGATGAAATGCATTACTACTGTTTGTTCTGCGTTACTAATGAAATGGTAAAAGCTTATTTTTGTGTCCAGAACACAATTCTGAATACACACAGGGAGGCAGATCTGCTGACTAATAAGAAGGTTCCATTTTTATATAGTCTCTATCTAGCCATAACCTCTGTAACTGTCCACAATATTGCTGAAGGCAAAGGATATCGATAAATTGAAATTATGATGAAAATAGGACTCCAAGATTTTTCTTTTTAAAGGCACACCTTTTTGTCCAACGCTAAAGGAAAGACAGTAGTAAACTGCATGGGGCTTTCTGGAATGCTAGATAAGTTTGAAACACATCAGTCTGGATAAGAGTGACTATAAATGGTAATGGATTATACTCGGGAGGGGGAGACGTGATTGTGTGTCAAGGCCCAAGGTAACACCTAAAGACTACTTAATTGCACAGCTAGATGGTAAGATTTGATCTGGTCCATGTCTCACAATGCAGAGTGGATCCTGAAGTTGGTTTAGGGGGAAAACACTACAAAGACTACACTAGGATGTGAAGAAAAGGGGAAAAACTTATAGATATGGTCATTTTTGAAGAAACTGAAACTGAGGAAATATTATCTAGGTGTTGGTGCCAAAGATGGCTTCATGGTTGAGATTCCTCATTGTGTCTCTAAGTGGCACAACACAGAACTCTCAGCGAAGGGAAAAGGGGGGGATCAGGTGGCTTTATACCTTCTTTGTGCCCTCCCGATCCTCGTCTGCTCCAGAGGCTGTAGGTTTTCCTAGCTTAATTTAGATTGCCCTGGGAAACTGGAGCCTCCTTGGGTTGCAGCGCTGCCCAAAATCTTTGCAGCACTGTGTGCTGCAGCTTCCCCAACATGGTCCTCCTGCCCTTAGCCCTGCCCTGGCTGGCATGTATTCTATGCCAGGTCTTGCAATGGAGTCCTCTGAGGGAAACCTTATGTCTGTTGTCTTTGTAGTGCCTGCACCAGGGAATCCTCCCAAGGTGGAATTAGGACCTTTGAAGACTCACGATTTTTAAATGGGAACAGAGAGTCTTACTGATAGATTTGTCCTCTATGATGCTAGAAGAGATGCAGAGATCTTGACAGCCTGAGAAATTGACAAACAAAATGTCAGGAGCTTTATTATTTGCCTTAATGCAATATTTACATTTTAAAATTAGGCATGTGCAGCATTTTTTTGGGGGCGGAGGGGAGAGGTGGGTCTCTTTGATGTGAAACGACGGCCTGAAAAGTTAAGGTTTTCTGCTCGGCTCTTGTTTGTTGGAGAACCTCTTGAATATATCGGGGATGTTTATTGTAGACTGTGCCATGTCAGTTGAAAGTACAAGGGCACTGAATCTTTCACAAAGGTTTTCTTTATCTAAAATGCTGTAAGGGACTGCGGAAGACTTGGTTACAGCCTAGCTAGGGAATTTCCACTTTCTCGAGCCGAGAGGTTACTGTAGGACATAGATAGGTGCCGAAGGACACAGCTGCTTTGTTATTGTGGGATATAGATAGTTATTGAAGGACATAGCTGGTTTGCATGGCTCTTCACCAGGTAGCGGAAAGCCCCCCTCTTTGGGAAGTACCTAATTCTATATTCATGAGCTGTTTTTGTGTAGTGCTTATTAACGCTGACTGTCTGCCCCTCCGTTGGACTCCGTCCCAGGCAGAGCTCTGATGTGCTGGGTTCCCCGCCTCTGTGACTGCAACGCTTGGAGTCCCCATTGCAGGAGGGTCACTAACCTTCAGTAAAGCCAATAACTCACAGCTATGTGTAAGCCTCATTTTTCTCAAAGTACTCCTGCCAGGCCTGTGGTGCTTCGAGCACCGTGGCCCAGAACAAATGCTAACTAGGCATTGGCGTTAAATAAATGCAAATAGATAAACAGAAAAAGACCGTTTTAATAGTCTGACTAAGGCTATGTCCACACTACAGACCATACAGCATAGAGCTCTCCTGCTGCCATAATTAAACCATTCCCGCCAACGTAGTGCTGTCCACATGGGCGCTTTTGTTGGTGAAACTTTTCTTGGTCAGGGCTTTTTTTTTTTTCTCTTCACACCCCAACAGACAAAAGTTTTTTTACCAACAAAAGGCCATTGTGACATAGTCTTAACTCCATTGTTCTCTCAGTTGCTCAGTGTTTGTTCTCTTGGCTCTGGTGATATCTTTTTACTAGATCTCCATATATCATAGGCTATGTCTACATTAGCACTTTTGTCAGCAAAACTTTTTTGTTGGTCAGGGATGTGAGGGGAGAAAAACCCGACATAGCTACTGCCACTCACTGGGGGTGGTTTAATTATGCTGGCAGGAGAACTCTCTCCTGTCGGCATAGAGCAGCTACACAGGAGACCTTACAGTGACACAGCTGTAGCGGTGCAATTGTGCCTCTGTAAAGTCCATAGTGTAGACATAGCCGTAGTCTTTTAGCATGGATTGGACTTGAATTTCTGATGGTTTTGTTGTTTATCTGTACTGCAGTAGCCCTAGTAGGAGCCTAGTCATGGAGCAGGATCACATTGTCTTAGGCACTGTACAAACACAGAACAAAAAGTGCTTTCAATCGAAGGCCTTGTCTAGAAACGAAAGTTTGTTGCTTTTAACTATATCAGTATAGTTAAAGTGGTATAACCACCTAATGTGGATGTAGTTATGCTGGTATTAAAGTGCTTATACTTGTCTATACTAGGAACTTGCATCGGTATAGCTATGTTTCTCAGGGGTGTGAAAAATCCACACCACCTGAAAATTGTAGCCATACCGACTTAACCTTGATGTAGACAGCGCTAGATCAACAGAAGAATTCTTTTGTCAATTTACCACTTCTTGGGGAGGTGAATTACCTACACTGATGGGAGAACCCCTCCCGTCTGTGTTGGTAGGTCCACACTAAATTACTACAGCCGTGCAACTGCAGCTGCATTGCTGTATTTTTTTAAGTGGAGACATGCTCTAAGATAGCTTATTTCCCTTTCTATACAGAAATAACCTATAATGCACCTTTATAACCCTATAACTGGGTCCACACCAGGGGATGTGCTGGTATAAAAGCTTTTTTGTTTTTAAATTAAACACCTAGTTAAAATAGTTATACTAGCACAAAATCTGTGTGTAGATCAGGCCTATGGGTGAAAACCCATTCCAGAAAACTCTCAGGCTTTTGTGAAGCTTGTGGTTTTCTTGGACTGAGGAACAGTTTTAATGTATAGCCTTCACTTAATTTTATTTTTCTTTCAATTTAACTTCACTTTTTTATGGTACTTTCAGTAGTGCTCTGTTTTCATTGTCTTTAAGAACTATCCATAGTGAATATCCCAGGCACAAACTTCTCACCTCTGATAGGAGGACTGAATAGTACCTGACCTGAAGCACTTTACCCAAGGCATTTCATGTTCTCTGTATGTATATATATATCTTCTTACTATATGTTCCATTCTATGCATCTGATGAAGTGGACTGTAGCCCACAAAAGTTTATGCTAAATAAATTTGTTAGTCTCTAAGGTGCCACAAGTACTCCTGTTCTTTCTGCAAAGGGGTTACCTGATTGCTGGTTGTGCTCTGTAAGGCACATGGGGAAAACTGAGAGGTCATCAACTGACAGTGACATACCCCTTGCAGAGTCACTTGGAAGTTTGGTTCTATGTAAACCCCAAAAGGTACCCTATGTCCCAAGCACCCCTGTCTCAGAAAACACCCAGCGTCTTTGAGGACTGGACCCAAAGTTAGCACAGTTTGGTTAGGTGTGGTTAATGTCCTGAAAGCTGCTGTGGATTTATGCTGCTATAGATTTATACATAAACCCATAGATGCTGGAAGTAGGGGTGCTGGGGGTGCTGTGCACCCCCTGGCTTGAAGAGAAGTCCATTATATACAGTATTTACAATTTGGTTCAATGGCTCTCAGCACCCCTGCATTAACCTGATATATCCTAAAGTCAGACGTCGTTATATCCTGTAATCGGCACCAATGAAATAAATACAAACAATTAAAATTGCAATGGAAAAATGCAGATAGATCTGTTCCTAATAAAAAGCAAATATTTTCTTGACACATTGATATACTTAATAATGAAAAACACTCAAGGCATGTCTCTTTGTATTATTCCTTACTTGATCTCCTGATCCAGCTGCTAGGTATCTGCCTGCAAAAGAAAGAAAAATAGCAATGCATTTCAGTATTCATTTACAGTATTTAATTTTCCTCCTTATCTGAGGCACTTCACCCCCTTTCTATTTGTGTGCAAGAGTTTGCTATACTGTTCAATTAATCTAGATATGCTGGAAACCTATTGAATGTTTTTGGATGGGATCATGTCTACTTTCCATTGTAACATAGAGACATAAAACTAATGGTCACATTTTCAGAGTAGCAGCTGTGTTAGTCTGTATTCGCAAAAAGAAAAGGCGTACTCGTGGCACCTTAGAGACTAACAAATTTATTTGAGCATAAGCTTTCGTGAGCTACAGCTCACTTCATCGGATGCATTTGGTGGAAAATACAGTGGGGAGATTTATATACACACACAGAGAACATGAAACAATGGGTTTTATCATACACACTGTAAAGAGAGTGATCACTTAAGATCAGCCATCACCAGCAGGAGGGGGCGGGAAGGGGGAAAACCTTTCATGGTGACAAGCAAGATGGGCCATTTCCAGCAGTTAACAAGAATATCTGAGGAACTGTGGGGGATGGGATGAGAAGGAGAAATAACATGGGGAAATAGTTTTACTTTGTATAATGACTCATCCACTCCCAGTCTCTATTCAAGCCTAAGTTAATTGTATCCAGTTTGCAAATTAATTCCAATTCAGCAGTCTCTCGCTGGAGTCTGTTTTTGAAGTTTTTTTATTTGAAGGATAGCCACTCTCAGGTCTGTAATCGAATGACCAGAGAGATTGAAGTGTTCTCTAACTGGTTTTTGAATGTTATAGTTCTTGATGTCTGATTTGTGTCCATTTATTCTTTTACGTAGAGACTGTCCAGTTTGACCAATGTACATGGCAGAGGGGCATTGCTGGCACATGATGGCATATATCACATTGGTAGATGCGCAGGTGAACGAGCCTCTGATAGTGTGGCTGATGTGATTAGGCCCTATGATGGTATCCCCTGAATAGATATGTGGACAGAGTTGGCAACAGGCTTTGTTGCAAGGATAGGTTCCTGGGTTAGTGGTTCTGTTGTGTGGTGTATGGTTGCTGGTGAGTATTTGCTTCAGGTTAAGGGGCTGTCTGTAAGCAAGGACTGGCCTGTCTCCCAAGATCTGTGAGAGTGATGGGTCGTCCTTCAGGATAGGTTGTAGATCCTTGATGATGCGTTGGAGAGGTTTTAGTTGGGGGCTGAAGGTGATGGCTAGTGGCGTTGTTATTTTCTTTGTTGGGCCTGTCCTGTAGTAGGTGACTTCTGGGTACTCTTCTGGCTCTGTCAATCTGTTTCTTCACTTCAGCAGGTGGGTATTGTAGTTGTAAGAATGCATGATAGAGATCTTGTAAATGTTTGTCTCTGTCTGAGGGGTTGGAGCAAATGCGGTTATATCATAGAGCTTGGCTGGAGACAATGGATCGTGTGGTGTGATCTGGATGAAAGCTAGAGGCATGTAGGTAGGAATAGCGGTCAGTAGGTTTCCAATATAGGGTGGTGTTTATGTGACCATCGCTTATTAGCACCGTAGTGTCCAGGAAGTGGATCTCTTGTGTGGACTGGTCCAGGCTGAGGTTGATGGTGGGATGGAAATTGTTGAAATCATGGTGGAATTCCTCAAGGGCTTCTTTTCCATGGGTCCAGATGATGAAGATGTCATCAATGTAGCGCAATTAGAATAGGGGCACTAGGGGACGAGAGCTGAGGAAGCGTTGTTCTAAGTCTCCCATAACTATTTCACATTTGGGGACAATGTATACCTTTAAATCAGCGGCACTGCGATGGGTACCCACATGGCCCCACAGTATGCCAACATTTTTATGGCTGACTTAGGGCCTAATCACATCAGCCACACTATCAGAGGCTCGTTCACCTGCACATCTACCAATGTGATATATGCCCTCATGTGCCAGCAATTCCCCTCTGCCATGTACATTGGTCAAACTGGACAGTCTATATGTAAAAGAATAAATAGACACAAATCAGACATCAAGAATTATAACATTCAAAAACCAGTGGGAGAACAATTCAATCTCTCTGGTCACTCGATCACAGACCTGAGAGTAGCTATCCTTTAACAAAAAAACTTCAAAAACAGACTCTAGCGAGAGACTGCTGAGTTGGAATTAATTTGCAAACTGGATACAATTAACTTAGGCTTGAATAGAGACTGGGAGTGGATGAGTCATTACACAAAGTAAAACTATTTCCCCATGTTATTTCTCCCCCACCCCCCACTGTTCCTCAGACATTCTTGTTAACTGCTGGAAATGGCCTACCTTGCTTGTCAGCATGAAAGGTTTTTCTCTCTCCCTCCCCCCCCCGCTGGTGATGGCTCATCTTAAGTGATCACTCTCCTTACAGTGTGTATGATAAAAACCATTGTTTCATGTTCTCTGTGTGTGTGTATATAAATCTCCCCATTGTATTTTCCACCGAATGCATCCGATGAAGTGAGCTGTAGCTCACGAAAGCTTATGCTCAAATAAATTTGTTAGTCTAAGGTGCCACAAGTACTCCTTTTCTTAATGGTCACATTGTACTTCAAAATGAAGATTGATGCTGAGTTTTCCTTTAGGTAGCATATTCTGCTTCACTGAACATATCCATGTAGTTGCCGTATGTAATTTCAGTAATGGAATTGTATGGCACCTCATTATAGACCTTTGTATTGAAAGGCTACAGAAAGCAACAAACCTCAGTTCTTGTTTATCAGATGTTAGTAAAGTAGAATAGAGACACTGTTTCCTATGGCTATACTTTGAGAATACTTACAAACCAGACTTAAAGCACTTTGGAGGTGAAGGACGCAGGCAAAGTATCCATGAAGTGGGCACTGTCAGAAATAAGTTGAGAGAAATTGTTGAGCTCTAAAGTGACAGATGTACTGAAAGATATAATATACTTGTTTGTCTAATCATGTGGACAGCAGAGAAGATAAATGCTGAGAATAAGAGGCTTACAGTAAGAGCTGCTGCTTAGTTGGAGCAAGAGCCTCCAAGGCTTCCTAATCTACTGTGGGAATTGTTGTACAGAGACAATAAATCTGACAAGACAAATAAAAGAATGTTGTAAGTCAGTGAAATGTTAGGTTTTAATTTCTGGTATTCTGGAGGGGGTTGAAGAAAAAGAATGTGCTCTTCATTTCATTTCATTTCTCTGGTTCATAGCCTTCAATGGAATCTAAGATGTGACTTCGCCCTGTCTGAAAGCATAGCAACTGCAGACTCTGAGTCTTGCGGGACTTCATACAGTGTTGGGTCAAGATTTCTGCAACAATGTAATTTAAAATTTACATTGCCATAGCACCTACAGACCTCAGTCATCATGTTCTGCGCTGTAATAACACAAGGTAAATGACAGACTCTGTCCCAAAGAGTTTACTATTTAAAAGACAAGACATAAGAAAAGAAATAAGTGATTGCAAAGGAAGGGATAATGAAAATTCTATGATTTTTAGGACAGACTAGCTGTATGTACAATACTTAGCTTGGTCAATCAATAGCAGTAATCACAACTACCTAGTTCTTATCAGATGTCATGATCAGACTGGTGATTGAACATGTAAGATTAAGACTTTGTCTACACTACAGACCTTAACTTGGCACAGCTGTACTGCTGCTATGACTCTGTAGGGTATCCTGTGTAGCCACTCTATGCCGGCAGGAGAATGCTCTCCTTCTGGCATAATTAAACCATCCCTAACAAGCAGCCTAGTTATGTCAGCAGGAGAGTGTGTGCTGCTGACCGTGCTGTCTACACTGGTGTTTTTCTCGGTGAAACTATTGTTAGTCGGGGACTCAGGTATTTTTTTTCACATTCCTGACCGACAAAAGTTTTACCAACAAAAGTGCTAGTGTAGACAACACCTTAGTAGTAATGGATTCCAGGCAACAATTTCTTGAGATCATTCCCTGGAGAAATTTCTGTTGCTGAGGAAACATTGTATAAAAGTGTACATTCAATGAACACAAACATAGTTCAATCCTGAGAATACTTAAGTGGCTAGTCTCTGAAATCTAAGGAACTGCACAAGAGAGTCAGGGTATGTCACTTTAGTGTAGACACTTGGTACATTGACAGAGTTTTTCCGCTGTAGTAGGTAATCCATCTCTCACAGGTGGTAGCTGGTCAATGGAGGAAACCTTCTGTGAACAAAGATGCTGTGACAGGGCAAGGCCAGATGGCTATGGAAGAGTAGTGGGAGATAGATATATTAGCTCCAGGCTAAACAAATCCCTGGTACCAGGATAAGTGAAATGGCAACTGCTCCAGGTCAATTAAGACACCTGGGGCCAATTAACAACTTTCCAGAAGGCAGAGAGAATGCTATGTTGATTGGGACACCTGAAGCCAATCAGGGGCTGGCTGAAACTAGTTAAAAGCCTCCTAGTTAGTCAGGTGGGAGTGCATGTCAGGAGCTGTGGGAAGAAGTTGCGCGGTTGGAGAGGCTAAGTAGTACACACCATATCAGGCACAAGGAAGGAGGCCCTGAGGTAAGGGTAAAGTGGAGCTTGAGGAAGTGAGGGCTGCTGTGGGGGAAGTAGCCCAGGGAATTGTACATGTCATGTTTCTAAAAGGTCAGCTACCATAGCCGATACTATTAGGGTCCCAGGGCTGAAGCCTGGAGCAGAGGGTGGGCCCGGGCTTCCCCCCCCCCCCACCTTTGCCCCCTGATTAATCACTGAGACTGGGAGACAACAGAGACTGTGCAAGGAAGGATAACTTCTCCTCACCTCCCTCGCTGGCTTATGATGAAAATGGCTCAGTAGACTGTGACCCTTGTCTCTAGAGAAAAAAGGGTTACGTGGAGGGTCACAGTGAGCCTCTGAGGCTAGCGAAATCCGCCAGGAAACGCGGGACCTACGGA
Organism: Dermochelys coriacea; assembly: GCF_009764565.3. Classification (NCBI taxonomy): domain Eukaryota; kingdom Metazoa; phylum Chordata; order Testudines; family Dermochelyidae; genus Dermochelys; species Dermochelys coriacea. The sequence goes on along the minus strand of NC_050076.1, from coordinate 31,644,698 downwards.
GGCAAGGTCAGAGCTTTGTCACAACTGGTGTCTGAAGTGGGATTTCATTCACAGTGTGGCGGAAGAAAGAGGTTTTAAAAAAAAAGTGCACTGGGGGTTTGGATTTTTTTTGTTTGTTCGTTTGCTTTGTACCACAATGGAGGAGGTGGTAAGAGCTCTGTACAAGCCACGGCAGCCCAGCAGGAGGCCACCTGGGTTCAGACAATGGCACAACAGGAGTCTATATGGCTACAGCAGGAAAACAATCAATTATTGATGAGCCAGGCGACCCAAGATCGTGCTCTCTTGAGAGAGGTGGTGAACCAGCTGAAGATCCTCACCGCCCAGGGGTCTGACGGGATGCAAACCCTGAGTGCCACTGGTTGTCTGCCAAAGATGATGTCAAGAGATGATGAGGAGGCATATCTCCTCTCATTCGAAAGGACTGCTCAGTGTGAGGCGTGGCCCCAGGAGCAGTGGGCCAGCATCCTCACCCCTTTTTTGTGTGGAGAGGCCCAGAAGGCCTACTTTGACTGCCTTCAGATGGGTATTGTCTGTGGCATCTGTGGCAGGCAAGAGATCCTAGCACGAGCAGGGGTAATGGCAGCGGTAAGGGCCCAGAGGTTCCATGAGTGGAAATACCAGAACAAACCCCAGCTATTCGACCTCATATACCTCACACGGAAGTGGTTAGAGCCCAAGGTGTGCAGGCTGGAGGAGATTTTGGAAACCCTGGTCATAGAGCATTACATGCGGGGACTGCTGCCAGATCTCCGCAAATGGGTAGGCCAGAATGATCCGTCCACATACGACAAGATGATCACACTGGTAGAAAGATGGATGACAGCCAGGGGACTGACCCGACTACCCAAGGAAGGTCCCTTTTGAAGCAAGCACCCGACCCCAACCCTGGAAGGTTGGGCAGCTAAACCCCCAGGATAGGGCAGTGATTAAAAGCAATTATAGATGTTATGCATTTGGGGAGTGGGGACACATAGCAGCACAGTGTCCCAGTACCGAGGAGCCTATGCAATGTAACTTGAGGGATTGGGAGGTCCCATGCTCCCTTATCCACCTTGCGGGGGTCGCATTAGCCCCGCATAATTACACCAGGCCAGTGAGGATAAATGGAGCAGAGACTACAGCGCTTGTGGACTCTGGGAGTGCTATCACCCTCATATCGGGTAAGCTGGTAAAAAATAGTCAGCTACTACAAGCCAAATGTGTAGTAGTGACATGCATGCATAGGGCCGTGAGCCATTACCCCACCCTCCCAGTGGAGATAGAGGTTCAGGGAAACCCCATTGAGGTGACCATGAGCGTAGTTCCTAAACTCCCATATCCTGTAGTTATTGGGAGGGACTATCCAGGGTTTGATAATTTACTCCCCCCGGAGAGGCTGGAGGGAGGTGGGGACCCTAAGGACAGCGACTAGTCACCAGGGGAATGTCAACCCCCGATGTTCGCTGAGATTTCTCAGGATCTGTTCTCAGCCCCCTGAAAGATCCGAAAGACAAAAAAAGAGGTGAAGGCCTTGGGAACCTGGATCCTGACTCAGAGCCAGAAGACCTCCCTAGTAGGCAGATGGACACGAGCAGCCAATAGAGAAACTTCCACCACAGAAGGTGAGCCAGAAGCTGCCCCCAGCCATGATGGCAGCAAGCTGTTGGAAGAAGCAGAAGCCGGCCCCTGGGAGCTTGGGCAGGTTAGTCCCGGGAGAGAGACTTTTGGGCGGGACCAGGCGGAGGACCCCAGATATGATAACGCCAGGAAAGAGGTGGCTGAGATTGATGGGATACCTGTGGATGGGAAGGTCTGTGGTCCCGGGCCTTACTTTATAGTGAAGAAAGATCTCCTGTACCGTGTGCTGCAAATGCAGGAGCAAGAGATACAACAACTTCTGGTGCCACCAAAACATCAAAAAGCCATATTGAGTCTCGCCCACAGTCACCTGTTTGGAGGACACCTAGGGGTAGAGAAAACCCAGGCACGGATCCTGCGGAGGTTCTTCTGGCCAGGAGTACACGAAGATGTCTGGCGATACTGCACCTCTTGTCCGGAGTGTCAGTTACATAGCCCTCGCTCGCACTTGAGGGCTCCTTTGATATCTCTTCCAATAATAGAGATTCCTTTTGAATGGATAACAACGGATTTGGTAGGGCCCCTAGAGAAGATAGCTCGGGGCATCCAACATGTGCTTGTTGTACTGGACTATGCAACCTGGTACCCGGAAGCTGTTCCCCTCCGCAACACAGCTTCCAAGACAATAGCTAAGGAGCTAGTACAGATCTTTGCCCGGGTTGGGCTACCCAAGGAGATATTGACTGATCAAGGGACACCTTTCATGTCCAAGTTGATGAAAGATCTCTGTTCATTGCTCCATGTACAAGCCCTATGGACCTCTGTATACCACCCGCAAACAGATGGCCTTGTGGAAAGGTTCAATAGGACCCTCAAGGCCATGATCAGGAAAGTGGTGAGCCGGGATGGGAAAGATTGGGATACCCTATTGCCTTACCTCATGTTCGCCATCCGGGAGGTTCCGCAAGCCTCCACGGGTTTCTCTCCATTCAAACTACTATATGGGCGCCACTCTTGGGGCATATTGGATATAGCCAGAGAAGCCAAATCCCGGAAGGAACATAGTTGAGCATGTACTGCAGATGAGAGATTGGATAGCCTGAGTTATGCCCATTGTATGGGAACACTTGGAGAGAGCACAGGAGACCCAACAAACCCATTATAACCACCAAGTGAAGCTTCGACGGTTCCAACCAGGGGATTGGGTGATGGTACTAGTGCCCACAGTAGAAAGTAAACTGTTGGCCCAGTGGCAGGGACCCTATGAAATAATCGAAGCCATGGGAGAGGTGAACTATAAGGTGCGGCAGCCAGGCCGCCGGAAATCGGAGCAAATTTACCACATCAGTCTTCTAAAACATTGGCACGATTGAGAGACATGCTTAGTCATGCAGGAGACCCTTCCCCAGGAGGATAACTTACACGAGCAAGTGAGGATATCATCTGACTTGTCGCCGATCCAAAAGTTCGAGGCAGCCGACATGATTAATCGCAAAAGAGATGTGTTCTCTACAAAACCAGGGTGGACAACTGAGACCTTTCACCATATCCGCACAATCCCTGGAGCCAAGGTAACATTGAGACCCTACCGAATCCCAGCAGCCAAAAGAGAGGAAATCAAGGCCGAAGTAAAGAAAATGTTAGAATTATTATTGAAGAATCTTACAGTCAGTGGTCCAGTCCAATTGTTCTAGTGCCTAAACCTGATGGTACCATGAGATTCTGTAATGACTTTCGCCGACTGAATGAAATATCCGAGTTTGATGCATATCCCATACCACGCATTGACGAACTGGTTAACTGACTGGGTAGTGCCCGATTCTTGACTACACTGGATCTGACAAAAGGGTACTGGCAGACTCCTGACCAAAGAAGCAAAAGAAAAGACAGCATTCTCCACCCCGGATGGGCTATTCCAGTACACCATCCTCCCTTTTGGGCTACATGAGGCCCCAGCCACATTCCAGCACCTCATGGATAAGCTGCTGCGCCCCCATACTAGTTATACAGCTGCATACCTAGATGATGTCATCATCCATACACCAGACTGGGGAACCCACTTGGAGAAAGTTGAGGCAGTACTGCGCACCTTAAGGCGGGCTGGCCTCACTGCTAATCCTGCTAAATGCACCATAGGGCTAGCAGAGGCTAGGTACCTGGGATATATTGTGGGAAGGGGCATAGTGAAGCCCCAAACGAATAAGCTAGTTGCAATTCAAAACTGGCCCCGGCCGACCTGAAAGAAGCAGGTCCGTGCGTTCCTAGGCATGGTAGGCTACTACCGAGTGTTTATTCCCCACTTCCCCACTAGGGCAAGTCCCCTAATGGACCTGGTGAAGGCCCGAGGTCCAGACATGGTAGAGTGGACCAACGCAGTAGAGAGGGCATTTATAGACCTTTGGACGGCCCTCTGTAATGACCCCGTACTCCTAGCCCCGGACTTTAACAGGGAATTTGTTTTATAAACAGATACTTCTGAGGTGGGGTTGGGAGCTGTTCTGTTGCAAATGGTGGGAGAAGAGGAATACCCAATCCTTTACCTGAGCAGAAAGCTTCTCCCAAGAGAACAGAAATACGCAGTAGTCGAGAGAGAATGCCTTGCTGTCAAATGGGCTATGGAGACCCTACGTTATTACCTCTTAGGCCGGCGATTTACTCTTGTGATGGACCATGCACCCCTCCAGTGGATGCAGCGGAATAAGGAAAAGAATGCAAGGGTCACCAGGTTGTTCTTATCCCTCCAACCATTCCAGTTCCGCATATGGCACAAGGCTGGATGCCACCATGGCAACACTGATGGTCTGTCATGAGCATACTGCCTGGCGTCCAAAGTTGCCCAACTCTATGGTGTTGAGCAGAGGGGGGGATATGTGACGGGGCAAGGCCAGATGGCTATGGAAGAGTAGTGGGAGATAGATATATTAGCTCCAGGCTAAACAAATCCCTGGTACCAGGATAAGTGAAATGGCAGCTGCTCCAGGTCAATTAAGACACCTGGGGCCAATTAACAACTTTCCAGAAGGCAGGGAGAAGGCTATATTGATTGGGACACCTGAAGCCAATCAGGGGCTGGCTGAAACTAGTTAAAAGCCTCCCAGTTAGTCAGGTGGGAGTGCATGTCAGGAGCTGTGGGAAGAAGTTGCGCGGTTGGAGAGGCTGAGTAGTACACATCATATCAGGCACAAGGAAGGAGGCCCTGAGGTAAGGGTAAAGTGGAGCTTGAGGAAGTGAGGCCTGCTATGGGGGAAGTAGCCCAGGGAATTGTACATGTCATGTTTCTAAAAGCTGATACTATTAGGGTCCCTGGGCTGGAGCCCGGAGTAGAGGATGGGCCCGGGCTCCCCCCCACAACCTTTGCCCCCTGATTAATCACTGAAACTGGAAGACAACAGAGACTGTGCAAGGAAGGATAACTTCTCCTCACCTCCATCGCTGGCTTATGATGAAAATGGCTCAGTAGACTGTGACCCTTGTCTCTAGAGAAAGAAGGGTTACGTGGAGGGTCACAGTGAGCCTCTAAGGCTAGCGAAATCAGCCAGGAAACACGGGACCCACGGAGGCAAGGACAGAGCTTTGTTACACTGCATGTATACTGATGCTCAGAATGCAAAATTTTGTACAGTCCTGAGCAATGTAGCTAGATCGACCCTAAATTTTAGGTGTAGACCAAGCCTAAGGAATATTTATGTGAGTTAAAGGTTTGCAAAATGGGGCACATAACTGCAGCCTGTCATGAGAAATCAGTAATTTCATGCCCATTTACACTGTCCACCATAATGAAGACTGAGGTAAATTGAGTGGCATATCAAAGTGTGATGAGGATTATAAGGAAGAAAAGAAAAGGCTAGGTTTCTTAAATGTTTAGTTCATGCGAATGCTTTCATTTTTAAAAGGTGTATAACTTTTGTAAAAGAGAAATATAGATGTAATAGCTGGACTATAATGAAACACTTTCAACCCTAATGCTTTTGAACTTTTCACAAACATTAAGTATATCATGGTTATAGATAAAAAGAAAAGGAGTACTTGTGGCACCTTAGAGACTAACAAATTTATTAGAGCATAAGCTTTCGTGAGCTACAGCTCACTTCATCGGATGCATTTGCACCAAGTACTCCTTTTCTTTTTGCGAATACAGACTAACACGGCTGCTACTCTGAAACCAATGGTTATAGATGTAATCAAATATGAGATAGAAGAAACAAAGCAGAGGGCTAGGGGAACCTTTGATAAAGCCACTGCAATATGTATTTTAGGAATATAGTACCAGATGCAACATGTATTATGAAAAAAGCTTAAATTGAAATAATTTTATCCAAATTAGGAAATTTTTAAACTTCTTACAGTATTCCTTTTTTACTAAGGAAACTCATGAACATGAATGCTTTCCCTGATCTGTCAGTCATGACAGTTGGTGAACAATAGACAAATTTGAAGAACAAATGTAACTTTCAGTCACTATATGGCTCTGACATTGCACTCCATATGTTTATGGAAATATGCTTATGAGTGTGAATATAATGTAACTGGAATATGCTTTCTGCCAAAGGTTTCTTTGTAAGGTATCATTACAAAGCTTATAATCTACTGAGTGTGTTCATCCTATTTGTATGAATGTATCATTCTTGTATCTGAATCTAGAAATATGAAGTATTACTCTGAAGTCCTATTGTAATTATGCAAAGTTTGGGCCATTAATGGTGGCTTTGAATCTTGATGGCTCCCATTAACTAGGACAATTGGTTGTAAATGGCTCTGTTTACTTGTAACCCTTCCTGTATACCTGGGTGCCAGCCAATGAATAATGAAGTCTCACTGGACATCTGAACATGTCACATGATACTGGAATCTACCTTAAACCTGGTGCTTTTCCATTTAGAAGGAAGAGTGGAAACCCAGAGAGAGACAAAGGATTCCCACCTTGTGCCAAAGATATAAAAAGGGGGTGGAACAGAATGAAGGGGGCTGCCAGTCATGAGAAATCCCCTAGTTACCACCTGAGCTGGAACTAACAAGGACTGTACCAGGGGAAAGGATTGGGCTTAGACTAGGAAGGAGTCTAGTCTGTGAAAGAAGCTTATTGGAACATCTCTGAGAGTGAGATTTACCTGTATTCAGTTTCTTAACGTATTAGGCTTAGACTTGCGTGTTTTTGCTTGATGACTGACTTTGTTCTGTCTGTTATTACTTTTTATACTTTAATAAACAAAAGTGATTTTATTATTAACTAAGAGTAAGTGATTAATACCTGGGGGAACAAACAGCTGTGAATATCTCTCTATCACTGTTATAGAGAGTAGACAATTTATGAGTTTACCATGCATAAGCTTTATACAGAGTAAAACAGATTTATTTGGGGTGTGGATCCCATTGGGAACTGGGTGTCTGGGTTCTGGAGATAGGTAACTTGCTGAGTGGTTTTCAGTTAAAGTCTGCAGCTTTGGGGGCATGGACCAAACCTGGGTCTGTGTTGCAGCAGACTAGTGCATCTGGCTCAACAAGGCAGGGTTCTGGAGTCCCAAGCCATCAGGGAAAATGGACTCAGAGGTAATTTCAGCATATCAGGTGACAGTCTCCAGGGGGTCTCTGTGACCGAACCTGTCGCAATGGCTTGTTCAGATTACTTCAGTAGGAAAAATGTTTAATGGGAGAACCTACCAGTTCAGAATTTAATTGGAAGGATACTAATAATGCATGTGTGCACTCGTAAATGTAAAGTGCTGCTCAAAAAAGGGCTGTTACACATTTTTCACGGTGAGGAAAAAGCTCTAGTTTCCTGTTTAATGTTGTATGATTATTTTCTTTGTTTAGCACACACTGATTCCATGAATACTGAGCAACTTCTTTTTAGCAGAAGCGTTAATAAATATTGCAGGGGTCAGTTAGAAATTGTAGGCATTTTAAAATTATCAGGATAGTTTTAAAGCCTGTGTTAGCTGTGAGATGCTATTATTTCAAATCCTTCTCTTTGGCTATTATAGGGACCAGTTAATTAAAAATCTGTATTCCTTCCAAACCGTGCAATCTTGTACAAGACAAATGCTTTTTGTGAGTTTTATGCAGTGCTGATGTCACACATGGCTAAGCACAGTTGTCACACCCAAGCATCCAAAAATTAAAAGTTTAGATTCCAAGAAAATCATCTCTCTCCTATTTCCCTCCTTGCCTCATGCACATTTTTCCTCTGTGCTCCCCAACAGCTTCTTGTTCCTACATACTTCTGCATGCTTACTTTTCCCTCCATTTTCCACCAAGGTCTCCTACCTCTCTCACATTCTCCCTCTCTTCCCCAACTCTGTCTCTCTGCTGCCCCTCACATTCTCCTTTATCCACCTCCCCAATTTTCATTTGTCCCCTCAGTTTCCTGTCCCATTTCCTAATCATAGAATGCAGACTGAGAGCTCTGCTTCAATCCCACTGGGGAAAAAGGGGTATCGGTGGTTATTTTAATACAAACAGCCTGTGGATCTTCCCTTTGAGAGTCTGTGGGACCATGGTGTTGCCTTTTTTTCAGTAAATGCTTTTTTCCTATTGCTAAAATAAACAAGACATTTAAAACAACAACCATTCCACATGCATGTCTGTAAAATACAACACCTGACAGATCACATTCTCATAGGGTATGTCTACACTGCACTTGAACACCTACAACTGGCCTGAGTCAGATGACTCTGACTCACAGGGCTCAGGCTGCGAGACTGTAAAATAGCAGTGTAGATACTCAGTCTTGGGCTGGAGCCAGAAATCTGTGCCCCTCCCCTCACACAAGGTCCCAAAGATTGAGCTCAAGTCTGAGACTGAACATCTACACTGCTATTTTTCAGTTCTGCAGCCTGAGCCCCAGGATCCTGAATCAGCTGACATGGGCCAGCCATGGGGTATAATTGCAGTGTAGACATACCCATAGGGTCTAACCAGCACACTTTCTGCAAAGGAAAATTGTGTCTCATGAATGACTTAGAATTCTTTGACTGTGTCAATAAAATAGTGGATAAAAGAAAGCTGGTTGACATAATTTATGTATGCAGTGTTGTTGTAGCCATGTCAGTCCCAGGATATTAGAGAGACAAGGTGAGTGAGATAATATCTTTTATTGGACCAACTTCTGTTGGTGAGAGAGAAGTTTTAAAAAAGCTGGTCCAATAAAATATATTACATCGCCCAACTTGTCTCTCTCATTTATTTAGACTTCCAAAAGGCCTTTGACAAGGTCCCACACAGCAGTTCACTAAAGAAGGTTAGTGGGGTGAAAAGAAAAGTATTATCTTGTGGCTTTAGTGATGCTTTCAACCCAAGCTAGCTAGCTTAGCTAGGGAGTGAAAATCAGAGGGCTGCTTTCATTCAGGCTGGTAAACTGCCCACTTCATAGTGAGTATTCAGGCTAAACTGCTTGAGTGTTGATAGTCCTTCAATGCCTTCCTGCAATTCTTCCCCATGTACCCAGAAGAACCAACAAGTTTTCCCACAATTCACTCGCAAAGAATCATACTGCAGTGCAAAGAACTATTGTATCACAGTTATGGGGCTAGTACCCTCTGTTCCCCTCTTAGTCTCTGAGTGCACTTCCCCCCCCCCCCCCCCCCCGCAACCCCTCAAGCCTTGTGTCTTGATCTCTCCTGGTTCTGCAATTCTCCCACTCTTAGATCAGGCACTCATCTGCAGTGCCCTGTGTATCACCTGTGCTTATCCCGGGGGGTCCTATTGAACTTGGACAGCTGTGGCTCTTCCCTTTTGAGAGTCTGAGAGACCGTGGTGTTGTCTTGTTTGTTTTAGCAATAGGAAAAAAGCATTTACAGAAGAAAGGCATTTAAAACAACCATTCCACATGCATGTCTGTCTTGCCTAAAGGCTCACCATCCCCTGAACGTAACATGGGCAGATGTAAAGTTTTCAGACACTCCAGCAGATTGCTGGTGTCAGTCTGGTACTCCTGAACAATTCTTTGAAACAGCTACAGGAGCCCCTCTGTCCCTCCCTCCTTGAGAGAGTGTTCCTTTTTAGACTGCTACCGTCCTCTTAGGGTCAAGGTCTGGGAACCATACCATCATTTGTCAAAACCAATTCTGTCAGTTGGCTGGAGCCAGGAGGTGGAATATTCAAAGCTGATAGCTTGGGCAGTTTCTTAACACCCGTCAGTGTTTACATGGGGTGGCGTATCTTGATTTGTTATTTCCCTTTCTGCTTCTTTTTTCCTGGCAATCCCCTTCTTAAACGATATCAACATACAATAAGCAACTCAGCATACACTGCTAATAAATTTATTGCAGAGCCGCTCCAGTTCCATGTCACCAGAATTCCTAGTGACACCAAGCCGTGAGTGCAACAGCAGTGCAGACTCAACCACTCACACAGGGCTTTGCAGTGTAGCTGCTCACACCTATACTAGGTTAACCAGAAAAGGAGTACTTGTGGCACCTTAGAGACTAATAAATTTATTTGAGCATAAGCTTTCGTGAGTTACAGCTCGCTTCATCGAAGCTCACGAAAGTTTATGCTCAAATAAATTTGTTAGTCTCTAAGGTGCCACAAGTACTCCTTTTCTTTTTGTGAATACAGACTAACACGGCTGCTACTCTGAAACCTGTCATTAGGTTAACCAGGATGTTCAGACCCAGGAGCTAACCTGAGTTAACTCTGCAATGCAGACATACCCTCAGAGACAGACAGAAAAGAGTAGGGTTAAATGGTCAATTTTTTTGGTGGCAAAAGACTAAAGCATCAGGGTTCCACGCAAAGATCACATGTTGTTAAATATATTCATTAATGTCTGGAAACAATCAAGAATTAGGTTAGTGAGGACCAGAGAGGAGTATAGAAATTTCTGAGATCTAAACAAGCTATTTGAACGGGCCACATGATAGTAAATGAAATTGTGTCAATAAATGCAAATTAATGCACATTGGAAGGAAAAAAATTAAACTAATCATACACCTAATAAGGTTCTAAACTAACTATATCAATTCAAGAAAGGGACTTGGTGAGTGTCATTGTAACAGCTCAATGAAGACCAATGTGCAGCCGCAGTCAGAAAAAGCGAACGTGATGTTTAGCTGCATAAGAATGGGATGGTGTGTAATATGATGAATGGAGAGCTGGGGGATTCCTGCCTGGTGTGGTGCCCTAAAGGAGAATTATGGGTTATTGTGGGCCAAGTGCTGGGTCTGGGGTAAAAGGATGAGATTATGGGGGAATTGGATTTGGCAATATTCCCCCCCCACCTCCCAAGAGTTGGAGGAACTCCTATTCCATGCAGTACTTCTAGGAAGGGTGGGAATGGGACAATGGGTGAAGTGCCAGGTCCAATGGATGTGGGGGAGGAGGAGGAAGCATTGTTGGGGAAGCCCTATCTAGGCCCCCCAATGCAGCTGCTCCTTGGCAGCTCCCAGGCCTTCCTAGCAATATCTGCTGATGCTCTTTTGGCAGTGTTTGGGCTAGGTTTTTAGAATGTTCAGTAATTTTGACAGGCTGCAAAAGTTTTCCTCAGGACTAGAAAAGGGAATTGGTGTTTTGTTTAAGCTGAATGAAACTTCATGGGACAAAGAAAAGGTACTTCTGTAGCCAGAAGGCTTCTCCCTGCTGTATATCAAAGGCCTATTGCTCACAATGGAGGTGTTAATGCATTCTTGTAAGTTTTTTTTTCCCTTTGAGAAGCATAATCATAGAAAGTGCTAGCCAACCTAAATAGAGAGGCTGACACCAGCTTACCCTAAAATAACTCAAATTTCAGGAGACTAAAGTACACAAAAGAAGACATCTTACTTGATATGTAAATTTGATAAAATCCAAATAGCTATTGTAAAGAAGGATTTGTAAACTGGTCTTGATCTGTAAAATAAACAACCATTACCTAAAAGCTTTTTGGAAGTTGAATTTTGGGAAATATGGCAATATTTGTCATGTAAGGAGGATAGATGGATATATCTATCATGCTTGAGGGAGAACATGCCTCTCTCAGCTAAAGAAAGTCATAGCTGTCTTTTGGAAATCACCTCATCCATCATCAATGAAAATATGGCCGAGATTAATTTGAATATGTCAATACAAAGGATTTAAACAGACAGGCATTCCTGATCAATTCTAAAAGACCTGGTATTGGTTTTTTTTTTAATTTATTTTTTATTTGGTTTAAAGGCCATCTAATTGGCTTAGAGTCCATGAGATAGTCAGTGTCTCATGGACAGAATACAGAAATGGTTCTCTCTCTCTCTCTCTCTCTGTAAAAAAAAAAAAATTGATTTTCAGGCCAAGTCGCAAAGTCCTTCCTTGGGCAAAATGTCCATTTACTTCAATGGGTATTCTGCCTTAATAAGGACTGAGTAAAAACTGAGACCCAGATCACCTCCAACCAAAGTAAAAACTGCAAAGATGCTAAGGGTGGAAAAACTTCAAGGTTGCCCCTGAAGAGTTTGTCCTGAATCAGTTCACTGAAGGGATAGAATTTGCCCCTTGCCAAACAGGCTATGGTTTTACCACCCCAGACCTTGTGCGTCACAGGATCCACAGGAGACAACATGAATGTGAATGTCTATAATTTCTTTGTTTCATGGTCCAATGTATTAAAATTTATTTAACCTTTGATAAAATGTTTTATTACATGTACAATTGAAGTATAGTGATATCATCAAATTGTCTCTATCAAGAGAAATGAGATTTATCATGACAGTGAACCCTAGGCCTTATATAAACAGTATTAATAAGATATCAAAGATCTTAGAGGACAATTTCCCATTCATTTTTTCTTCTGGGCTCTTAATAGATTTTACTTTCATGAAGCCATTCTTCTATGTCTGAAGATAATCTATGCCATTTCTCTGTGCAGTCAATGTCTTTATACCTTTGGGTGAATTCATGCTTGACTAGCTTTTCAAATAATAATTTTCAGTCCCACCCGAACCTGTTTTCTTTAAAGAAAGTTTTCCCTTGATAGCCATTAGTTTCACAGTCACAGTGATGGCCAGAACCGAAAATATCCACTATGTCATATAGTATCCTGATGAATGATGTCCTTGGTTAAAAGAAATTTTAACAGAGAATTAGAGCAATTTTGCTTTTCAAATGGTGATACATATGAAGAAATGTGCCTAGCCTGGAGCAAATTGGTCTGTTTCCATATGCTTTTCTGTATTCAGATATTTTTTTCATGGCTAATCTTATGTTTCTGATTTTCTTATATAAACTACAAGGGAAGCATAAAGAATAAACAAATAATAAATATTATATAAGGGCTAACATTGTAATGTCTTCCAGCCAAAGATCTCAAATTGCTTTACAGACATTAAAGAAATAAACTTTGCAACACTTTTGCAAGATAGATAAAATATTAATTTAGTGATGAGGAAACTGAGACACAGAATGATTAAAACAACTCAGCATCCATATAACAGAGCAATGAACTGAATCCAGGTATCTTGGCTCAAGATATGGTGCATAATCATATTATTCCTACATTATGTTTATGGGTCACTAAATGTCAATTTAAAAATTAATTCAATGGGTATGACTGATGCCAAGTAGTATAGTAAAGCCCCGATATTCCTCTTACTTATGCCAGTATAACTGAGGTGTAAATCCACTGAAGCTAATGTAGTTGCAGTAGTGAGAATTAAGTCTCAAGGTCCTGATCCTGCAAACACTTACGCATATTTTTCACTTTACTATTGTGAATAGTTCCATGACCACTGGTGGTAGTAAAGTTAAGTATGTGCATAAGTGTTTGCAGAATCAAGTCCTATGTGTTCTTGTCATTATGATCCTCATTAAACAAAGGATGGAAGCACATGCTTTATTTTAAGCACATGATGGTAGTTTTCCCCCACTAACTTCTTCGCTCCAAGAGAAATTTTCATCTTCTTGAAAGGAATATTTGGAAATTGTTCCTTTATCCTAACAGGGGTGCAAGGGCGTTTTTCTTTTAAGGAGTAAAATATTAATTAAAAGAAGTGAAAACAAGGATTATGAAAGACAAAACATTTCCCTACAACAGATATTTATCACAAAAGTGCATTTCTATACCTGTGTTTCCTATAACTGCATTATAATTTTTGGTTATAAGAACATACACTAGGAAGAATATCATAGCACAGCAATCTAAAGCTTACTGGTTCTGTGCAGTTCATCCCTGTATGCACATGCAAGATAAATGAGACAATGAACAAGGCATAAGTACTTGCCAGGTTTTATTCTGATATAATCTAAAGACTTTGAATTCTGTTCCAAATACTGATGTAATGTAGGGTCATCTCTGTCGGCTGTAGGGGGAAGATTGCAGCTGTAAAATGCACCTGCTGTTCAATCCTTTCTCCTATTTCCTCTGCTTTTTTCTGCAAAAATATTCAACGAGCTGAGGGGTTTTATTACCAATATTGTGTTTAGAGGAGGGCCATTCTTTTTTTTGTCAAATATATTTTTAAATATGTGGCTCTTGTATTTTAATTGTTTTTCCCAATGATTTCTATTTGCACAGTGCACAGAAATGCTAAAAGGAGCATAGCAATATGCTCTGCCTGGAATGTTCCAGAATAAATCTGCCACATCCAGTTCCCAAATATCTGCTTTAAAAGAGCTTGCTTCACATACCTGTCAAATTTTACATTGGTTACATGTAACACCCTTCACCTAAGTGTATGAGCATACTCCATGATCCAGATCCTCGGTTAATGTAAAACAGCAAAGAGCCATTGACTTCAATAGAGTTATGCCAGATTACACCACCTGAGGATCTGGCCCTTGTCTGCCTCAGATGAAGGCAAAAACATTTCCCATATAAAAACACCATAAATTCTCTCTACTTTAAAAGGATAGAAATATGGAAAACCTCATCAAAGAAATGAAAGCAAATAGCTCTCTGTGATTCCCCCATTTACTTAGTACCACCTGATCAGATTTTCTAGATTAGTGAAACTAATAAGATCATTAAACCCATATATATATTGATGAGAAATCCACATACATAGCTAAAGTTAAGGGGGAGGAGAGTTGCAGTCATTTGCGGTACTTTTTTTTTTTTTTTTTGCAATTAACACACAAGTTAGTGTTGGTTCATTATATTTCTGGCTGCAAATAATACATGTTATTAGCTATTAATGTCTTTAGTTGTGATGGCCACAAAAGAGGTTCAATCTATTTGCCAAATCTTCCTAATAAGACTCAGTGGTTAACCATTTTAATATAAGAAACTTTTTGTTGGGTAAATCAAACCAGCCTTCCACTTCCATTTATAGTGGTTTCTAATTCTGGGCTTTAAGGGATACTTCAGCCCTTGAGCAACTTATTTCGCAAGGCACCTTAAGAAGAAGCTTAAAGAGAACAAATCTCTTGTTCATTAGGAAACTGCTAAAAATTACCATAAATAACTCTCCAATAACCACTGACAGCAGCAGGATGAATTATAACTGACCTCATAGCTGTTTCTAAAATAAATCATTGTTTTTCCCACTCTGACCAAAGATATAGAGAATCCATTAACAAATAGGTACTTTTGAAAAGATGCATCCTTCTGAGCAAAGGCTTCTCCTTGCTTTTTAGGGTGAAGATATTTATCTACTTCTGCTATTATAATGTTGTGTGCTCCAGAGAGGTTGTCCTAAGCTGTACTTCTTACTAGCCCAGATAAGCTGATAAAATTGTTCTTAAGATGTTTCTGGCTAAGATACTTTTAACAGATTAAAATGAATAAGCAGCCTGAATAGCAGTTTAGCGTTATAAAGGACACTTTATGCTGCAGGCATTTCCTGCAGCAAGACTCAGAGACTTCTGCTCCACAAGCTTTATTTTAGTGCTAAAACACCACAGAAACTTTTAGCTTCGCTATATTAACCCTACCAACTTCATTATAGATAGAAACACTTATAATTGTGTCAAAATAGCACAGGAACTCCTGGCTTCATATCCTAAGTGCTTCTAATTAGGAAGAGAGATATCTGATTGCCCTGAAAGATGTACCTATTTTAAAATGTCTGTAGAAATAAAAATGGAATACTTATGGGCTCGATTGTGGCTTTTAGCCAATGGCCTGGTTTGAGATGGTATCCCATGGGGAAACTTTGGGAAGGATTGTATATCAAGGAGGCATAATGCCTCTCAGAACTCCTGGGCATGCAGCAGGATCTCAGAACTGTTTATTTTCAGACTTTAGCATTTGCACTTCCTTTAAAAGTGTAGATTTTTTGGTAAAGAAAATGTATTTTGTCTTAGTGGTAGCAGCAGTTTGCTGAAATAGACTAATGTTTATATAGCACTTTTTATCCATAGATCTCAAAGTGCTTTACAAAAGCAGGAGAGTCAGCATCATTACCCCATTTTACAGATGGAAAAACTGAGACACAGGGAGGCAAATGACTTGCCCAAGCCAGTGATAAAGCCAGGAATTAAGCCCAGGTCTGTTGGAGTCCAAGTCCAGTGCCCAATACACTGCCTTTCTACGTACTTTGCTGCTATTGTAGCAAAGAAACAATCTCAAACTTCACTAAATATTTTATGGCTTGTTTCTTTATTTCCCCCCTTTCCCCTAACTTCTTGTGTTGGATTTTATTAGGTTGGGTTAGATGACTAGGCTAGAGATCTTCATTTTCATTTCTAATTTATGATTCCTAATAATTATGCACACATTGTTTGGGTCAATATAATTACCTTTAATTATTCTTTGCACTCAGAAGCATTCTTGGTGCTTAACCCAAACAAAAAGTAAAAGGCTTACATTTTCAAAAGTGATTAGTAAGTTTGGGTGTCATTTGTAGAGTAGGATGCTCTGCCTGAAATGTTTCAGGTTGAAAATTGGGGTCTAATATGTCTCTGTTCAATTCCTCATAACCAAAATGCAAGTAGCAAGCCAAAATATAGGAGAAGATGGCAAAGAAAAGAAAACTAGAGCTGTGTAAGCCATCTCCATTTCCTCTTATAATGGGAACACACACTTTTCTGGCAGAAACAGTTTGCATAGGTATGCAGACTCTCTAAAGTTAGGAAAAGTTATGGATAAAAGAGTTTTCTTCAGTTGAATGTCATTGTGAACCCAGAGGCAAGATCTGGGTTCAAAGCGTTCACTGGTTTGCCAGAATCAGGGCTAGCTGCCAATCAGCTGTCAAAGGCGATTTTTTTTCCTTATCCCACATCTAGCCTAAAGTAAGGAGGTCAGGAGCTCATGAAACTGTTTAAAGAAAAACTAGCCGGCACATCATAAGAATTTTTGAAAGAGAGTACGTACAGATCAGTATTGGGCATACTGCCATTTTCATGGTGTTAAATCTTACAATAAAAGAAAGGAGAGGGATCTTAGTGTGTGTGTGCATGCATATACACACAATTTTCAAAAATATATTTATCACTTAGACCAAACATTTCATAGAACCAAAGCTCAAATTTTATTCAGTTATGCAGAAGGATATTGGCATTTGATTCATTACAAAATTATTTTATATCACGATGTGACATAGTTAAATGATTGTTGGCTCTAATTTTAGATCCCCAGAAGAGAATGGGGTAACTTTCTGCCCTATGGATGCCAGCTTTGTGGTGTTTTTATTTTTTTCCAGTCCACAATTTCACTAACTTCAGCCAGAATATTTCAGGCAGAGGAAAGATACATCATTGTATGCAATGAATAGGATTATATCATCTGTATGCTATATACCAGCCTTGTATTTTTCTAAAATCAGTTGTGGGCATGCACTCATGAGGTTATTTATTAAGTACAGATTATCAAAAGTTGGTCTAACCTTTTTCTTCTTCCCCTCACCAATGTTAATATCAGCTTAATTGTAGTTTTTTGAATGTTCCGTATAGTAGCTTTCTTGTATAAGAGTTGCTGTGATATGTTTGTGGCAAAGTCCTTTCTTCCATTCTCTTTTTTTAAGCTCTCATATAATGATTGCATGTTCACGTGCATTTGGATTTTGGGGTGTGACATGTTTTTATCCTGATGACATCTTCAATTGGATTTAAGCACGCTTTTAAAATTAAGCATGAACTTAAGTGCGTTGCTGAATCTGTGCTTGTGAGATTAATACAGGGGTGAAAGTAACTTAAAGGATTTACCGGTATGCTGGAGTCCTGAGCAGGAGCGTGGCTTCAACTGGAAGAGGTGTAGCCTCAACCAGAAAAGGAGGGGCCTTTAAAGATTTAAAGGCCCTGGGGTTCTGGCTGCAGTTGGGAGCCCTGGGGCCTTTAAATCACCCTCAGAGGTCCCAGCTACAGAGCTCCACGCCCTTTAAAGTGCCACCCGTGCCCCGCTGCCTGAGCCCCAGGGTAGTGCTTTAAAAGGTAATGCGGGGAGCCCCGGCCCTTTAAAGTGCTGCTGGAGCC
This sequence comes from Dermochelys coriacea, assembly GCF_009764565.3. Taxonomy (NCBI): domain Eukaryota; kingdom Metazoa; phylum Chordata; order Testudines; family Dermochelyidae; genus Dermochelys; species Dermochelys coriacea. The sequence goes on along the minus strand of NC_050076.1, from coordinate 31,626,839 downwards.
CTGCTGCTTGAGCCCCAGAGTAGTGGCGGCAGGGCTTCGGCGGTGATTTAAAGGGCCCGGGTCTCCCCACAACAGCCAGAGCCACTGGCCCTTTAAATCACCACTGCAACCCTGCTACTGCTACCCCAGGGCTCCAACAGTGGGGCTCAGGAGGTGATTTAAAGGGCTTGGGGCTCCGGCTGCTGCAGGGAGCCCTGGGCCCTTTAAATCACCAGTCTGGGGAAGCCGGTCTGGTCCAGCACAGCGTACTGGCTCTTGCCGGCACGCTGGACCGGACCAAACCGGCTTACTTTCACCTCTGGATTAATGGCTAAACCTCATTTTAGCACCCGTCCAGAGTAAATGTGGAGATATGTAGGGGAAGGGAGTAGTGATGGTCTGTGGGGTTACTCCATGGAGGCTTTCAATCCAATGACTGGGAAGTTGCTTTGTATGCTTCTAGGGCATGCTGTATATTCAGAGGACTAGCTGCACCACTTTACTAGAATTTGCCATGAGCTTCCTAATTTTACTGGAATTTCTTTAGAAAAAGAAAAGACATCTTACATAGTGTTTCTCCACTGTAATGTTGCAAATGTGCACATTTTCTCTCTGCTTCTCAAAGACTGTTAGTTTTTAAAATGTGACCAAACATTTTCAAATCTGCACTCATTGTCACTTGCTCTTAGTTATTGTCATAATAGCCCATATGGCATTGGCATATTGGGCAAGACGGTTGGGCTTTTCCAGGCAGCTGTTAAGCACTGAGTAGTTATTTGCGTTGTCTGTATTTTGTGATGTTCTCTGCTCAGATATTTTCATTGCTCTTACAAAGATGTTGAGTTTTGAACGCCTGCTTGAGATTAAGCAGCTGAACAGCTGTCTCTGTTTAGAAAAAGGCTATCCATGCTTGGCATCTTATCCTGCATAATGGGAGGGTCAACCTACTCAGCATATTTTTATAGGGCTACCATAAGTCCCTATTTTCCTGGACTTGTCCAGCTTTTTGGTTCTTAAATCGCTGTCCAGGAGGAATTTTTAAATATCTAACAACCTCAGGGATTTTGCCAGTATTATTTTTCCCCAAAGAAGAGTTGGTCATTTAAGACATAGGCTAGACTTAGCACACCTCCCGCCCCCATCAGCTGTTGGGAACTGCCAAGCAGTTATTTAGCATGTGCAGCAGCCCTCAGCAGCTCTTTGGCTGGCTGCAGCCAATCAGCGGTTTAGCAAAGTCCCCGCCTATCAGCTCTTTCCCCTGCAGCTGCTGAAGCTCCAAGGCTGCAGGCAGATGTGAGTCCTTCTAATTTTCAGGACGGAAGGAGCTGGGCTAGGGGGACAGCAGCCAGGGAACGGCAGCTTGTGGGCTAGCTGCGGAGGGGTGGGCAGCCTCTTGGCGGAAGGTTGGAGGGAGATGGGCGGGCATCTTCTCAGCTGGCTCCAGGCGGGAGTACTGGCTGGGGGCTTTCTCAAGGACTGAGCCAACCATTCTCAGTCCACCCTGGTGTTTCCCCCAGGATCTGTGCTTCCCCCTCCAGCCAGGAGAAACCAGCTGCAGACCCCCTGAGTGCTGGGCAGGGGGACAAACCAAAGGACATGGCTCCTTTAAGAAAAGTTTGCCTTTGAGTCCGATGAGTGAACTTGGGCTGGGGCCAGCAGCTCGCCCCCTCTCTCTTCCCCTCCTTCACCCGTCCAGAAGGGCTTCACTGCAGCCCCAGCCCCAGGGGCAGATGAGCAGCCTCCCCAGGCGCGGACCCTGCCTGTGCCCAGACCCTTCCCACGCGGCCTCTGGGAGCTCCCAACCCCTTCGGTTCTGACCCAGGCCCCGGTGCTCCGCATCCCTTCCCCCGTGCTTGGGGGTCAGCAGGGCCAACACACCACCAGTACTTCTAGCCGCTTCCTCCCTGCGGGCTCTTCTTCATGGCCGGCTCTCATGCCTGGGAAAGTAACGCTTGCCCAGCTCAAAGCGGTCTCCCCCTCCTCCACGCCCAGATCAAGCCTGCCTGAGGGGCTTTTCCTCCCAGAGGGGAAGTTTATCCCCTCCCCCGCCGATCAGCATCCCCTCCTCCCTGCATCAGGAAGGATTGATTCCCTTCCCCTGGCTCCACCCTCCCAGCCCAGCTCCGGGGACTTCCTTCCCTTGCATCCCCCCACCCCCCAAGCCCCCATCAGCTTCAAGTCAGGAGACGCTGCCTTACTTCACCTTGGCATGCCTGAGCCCCTCTCGCTTCAGGATGCTGGGCTTCTGTAGCCCGGTGGAGGAAGCAACACTCCCCCGGGGGGTGGGCTGCAGCCCCGGGGACTGGGAAGAGCTGGAGCGATGCAGCAGAATGAATGAATGGGCGATTTCCATGCTGGACTGTTGAATTACATTTCTCTCTGTGTCAGGGCGTGTAGTTTTTGGGCTGGCCACAGAGGGTGGGGTTTGGGGGAGACGGAGCTGCTTTGAGTGCCTGGGTGAAAGGAAAGGACTCACTACATATAAAGAAGTACAGTCAACTTTAAGATTTCAGAGTAGCAGCCGTGTTAGTCTGTATTCGCAAAAAGAAAAGGAGTACTTGTGGCACCTTAGAGACTAGCAAATTTATTAGAGCATAAGCTTTCGTGAGCTACAGCTCACTTCATCGGATGCATCCGATGAAGTGAGCTGTAGCTCACGAAAGCTTATGCTCTAATAAATTTGTTAGTCTCTAAGGTGCCACAAGTACTCCTTTTCTTTTAGTCAACTTTAAGTAATTAAACTTCACTTTTGAGGCCATATCACTTTTTCTTATATATACTCAATATAGATGACATGTAGTGCACAGCATATGTAACAGTATAACAACACATTAATACAACGCAAGTTGGTAGATACTGGGGCAAAGATCCCCCGACCCCTCCCATGGAGTGCCCTTTTTTTTGAATGTTCAGATATGGTAACCCTAATTTTAGGCAAGGTTTTTTACTGTGCTAGTAAAGACTGACACAGTCCCTATCACTCTCCTGAGAGCAATCAGTTCATCTCCTATCACCCAGTTTTCTCTTAAAACTGATTTCAAAATTTGTTTGAGGCAGAGAAAGATGCTCTAGTAGCAGCAAAGAAGTGGGGGGGAGTAAAAAGGGGGCACTTCAGAATTTGGAGAAAGACACCATGTTACAGCGGTCCATTAAAAAATGAGTTTCTGAGGAAAAACTGAAAATTTAAACTTAGATTAGCTCCTTTGGGTTCTAGTAGTTATTACATACTGTTTGTAGAGCACTTTGACACATTTTACTTTTTCACTTGTAATAGTTTGTTGTAAAAATACTTGACTTGTCACATTTCAATATACATTTTAAATACCGAGTAATTATTCTTTGTTTTTTGCTTATGTTGTCCAACTGAATAATAAACTCCTTCCACCTGAAAAGCTGGTATTGGCTAAAGAATTTGTTTTGTGGAATGATTATTCTGCAGAGTCGAGACGATATTTGTATGTTCTGCAGATTGATGTTCATTCAGGTACAGATCCTCAGTGAACTTGGTACAGCATCATTGAAATTGAGGGATCTACACTGATTTACACCAGCTGAGGATCTGGCATGTGCCTATGTATTGTATTAGATATCTAGTTATAGCAAGTAGGAAGCTGGCATAGTCAGAAGGTATAGTCATTAAGGTTAAATTTATTGTCCTTTTTATCTTGAAAATAGGAACTTATTACAGCCATGAATATATTTCCAAGTAATAATGTAATCCAAATTTATTTTTCATTTTCTTATTCCTGGAATAAATTTACTCTTCATTGCTAGGAAGTCCTTGCTTTTCACTAGTATCCAAGATTATACATACTCCAAAAGGATTCAGTGAGAAAGTTAGAGTAGGCGTCTTACTAGGGATGGAACAAATTTATTAGAGCATAAGCTTTCGTGAGCTACAGCTCACTTCATCGGATGCATTTGGTGGAAAAAATGTTTTTTCCACCAAATGCATCCGATGAAGTGAGCTGTAGCTCACGAAAGCTTATGCTCTAATAAATTTGTTAGTCTCTAAGGTGCCACAAGTACTCCTTTTCTTTTTGCGAATACAGACTAACACGGCTGCTACTCTGAAACTTGTTACTAGGGATGATATAAGAAATCCCTTAGGGGTAGGAATGTGTTTTTTACCACATTAACACATACTCAGCCAAATTTTGCACTTGTATATAGTCATTTTCGGGGAAATTATTGAAATATTGTGTTACCTTTATCTGTGCCTTAAAGAATAGGTTGCCTAAATCAGCTCTCAATAAAGGCTATTCTTAAAGGCAAGGAAGTAATATAGAGAAAAGATCTATGCTCTCTAATATTACAGCAAGTATTAAATTAATGCTTCTTTGTTTAAAAAATAAGAAATTTTTGTAAACTCTCAGCTACTTTTCATACACTAATGCAGTACCTTGCATCTCCCCCACAAAAGGTCAGAATCTGTCCCTTTTGCTTGCAAATCCTTCAAAGCTCCCCAGGAGATTGCTGTATGTTTTCTGATTTGCATAGTGCTTTTATTGCTTCTAGATCCATTGCATTAAACTGTCCATTCTTCAAACCAAACAACATTAAAGGATAAGATTCTTAGCTGTTGTAACTGGGCATAGCTGGGTTGAAGTCAGGGATTACACTGATATGCTCTAGCTGAAGATCCAGCCCAAAATTACTAATGAGGCTGACCTGCACGTGCTCTGCATGAGGAACTCCTGTTGAAGTCTTTGGAAGAGCCACACTTAGAATATATGGAAGATCAGGACCAAAATTTGTCAAGAGGAAATTTGTCAAGGGGCTTTGTTTTAAATAATTACAAGTTAATATGGTGAGCAAAGGTATTAAATATCTCTTTGAGGTTTTTATTTATATCCAATAGAATACTTTATAAAAGTTGGAAAAAATCCCACTGGCGAATATTTTGTTCTCTTGGCTACATTCAACATACTTCAAGTTCACAAAAACGAGTAAAAATATGCAAATTCCTCTGGTTAGGTTCTTCATGATAAACTTATCTTGACTCCTCTCAGTGTGTTGAATCACTTTACAAACTCCATCACTGTAAGACTTATTATACCATAACCTTCTGAATTTTGCACTTGAAAGGATAGCTTTATGGAAAGGTTTCCCTGTGCAATAATTATGGAAGTAGTATAGAATTGAAATATGGCATTTTGAGGAGCCATGTGAAAAGCCAAAGGAATTGTTTGAATTCAGCTTATGTTAACAATTTTATGACAATCTATGTAAAAGTTACAGACTTCCTACATTACTAATGCCAACTTTTTTGCATTGTCATTTAACTGTAGGGAACATACTTCACGGAGAGTACTCATCAATTTCTGCTGTCTTTTCAGTACTACTCCTTGAAATGATAAACCCATTTAATCAGAATAACTTAACAAAATAGTTTGGACTTGATTGGTTGAGGAGGGACAAGGATTTGTCTTATCCATAAAACACATTGAATTAGGAGATGTGGATTCTCTTCTCAGTTGTGCTACAGATTTTCCATGCAACTATGGACAAGTCATTTAGACCCATTTCCCCCTCTCAAATGTAGCCACTGATTTTGGATGCCTCAATCTTTGGGCTTCTAAATTGGAACACCTAGGGCCTGTCATTCAAAGTTGAAGAGTACCTACATCTCCCACTGAAGTTAACTGCAATTTGCATAGACTGCGTATTTCTGAAAACTGGGCCTAAGGAGTGTGTGTTATAGGTGCCCACAAAGGGAAGTACCCCAAATCAGTGGCTGCTTTTTCTGTGGTAATATGTAAATACTACTATTTGCCTCAAAAGGATGTTATGAGGCTTAAGTGTTTTGAGATCCTTATCAAGAAATTTCTACTCCTAAATAATTTCCATTACTCCAAATTACATCCAGTTGTGTTTCTGGCCCCTCCTGTATAATAATATGGATCAATGAGACGTCAAATGGCTAGCTCAAATTAGTTGTTTAAGCCAGATTTCTCTAATTTCAGATTTCTAATTACCAAAGAATAGCACATACAGAAAGGTAATACATACTGATCTGGAATCACATCCTGTTCTTTCGCACTGATCCAAATTGTTACCATTTTCATGGGTTTTTATACATTACTTTTAAATCTCATCTTACAGTTTGCTGTTAGCTGCATAATTTAGCATTGTCCAATTATTATTAAGTGTCAACCTGCGGTTTATAGCCCAAACAGTTACAAAAGATCATAACAATTCTGACTTATTTAACAATACACTAACATGAGTTCAAAACAAGAGTCTTAAGCAATCATTTCATTTTGCCCTTGAGATTGGTTACATACCCAATTTTAACATTTTCCGTAAGGTCATTTATGTCTCATTAATCTTTTTGCTAGAATTTTCTCTCCTTTTATAGTGTGTCTACCTAGTTAACCAAAACCTCACAAAAGGGATAAGTTGTTGTTCAAGTAGTGCTAGCCAATCCTTAAGTTCAAAACAATCTTAAGCAGCTGCAAAAGTAGGTTATGACAGATATATTTTTGCTCTTTAAGCAAATGAAATCTACCTAACGTTGCTAATATATTGTGCCAAATACTTGACAGAGCTCTGATAGTGACTCAGGAAGAGGAGTAAGGATTATAATACCAGGGCACCCTTTTAAAAAAAAATATGGGAAGACATAGTCAGAATCAAAGATACCCAAATAATTCTTTGAGTAGGGTGAACCTTTAGAATAGACTAGCTCCCTTTTTAAAAAAAGACATAATTAGTGTGCTTTGAAAAAACATCACCTGGCCACAACAAGCCATTTTATATGGTTACCAGAAACTGGTCTCCAGTAATTTAGCGAAGTATTTAACTCATGAATCATTTTGTCTCAGATCCCATAAAAAAGTATTTATTGTTTTTAACAATTACTTTATGGTTTGTTGTAAGGATACAAAAAGGTGACAAATGAGTCAATCTGTTAAGAAATGGAGAAACTTCAGAGTAGTGTATGAATGGAAAAAACCTGGGCTCTATGCAATCAGCTCTTTTTAGACCTGATTGTTTTTTCTGTCTACAAATGAATATTTAGTCTGCATGGCTGTATGTGGCTTCACACACAGCAAGCTGAGATTCATTAGCTCTATGAGGTGTATAGTAGGTCTGTGCCCTACAGGAGGCTTCTGCTTAGACAGCCTCAGTTTGGACAATTTATTCTACTTGCTAAATTTGAAGTATAGTTGACATAGGAAGTTCCTGATAGCAATTAAACCTTCTTTTACTGGGGTTATGAAGTGGAATGAAGCAGGAAAGTCTAGTGGAAAAATACTCTGGGCCTGATCTCCTTTTCGCTTATGCTGATGTAAATAACTCCATTGAAGTCAATAGAGGTACCCCAGTTTAAAAGCAATTTAACCTAGAGGAGAATCATTACCTGTGGACCCAGACTATTTAAATTTGAATAATATGTAGCCGACCTCTTTAGAGACTAGGAGCCTGCTAGGACCAGGTTGGGAATCCCTCAATATGAATAGTGAGCGTTTACTCAGGAGTAGTCCCCGTGAAACCAATGAGACTACTTGTGTGAGCAGTTGCTCATTGGCAAAGTAAGGGTTTCACAATGTGGCCCTATGAAACTTGGCTTTACAAAACTGAATTGTAGAAAATTAATGCTAGAATAAGTACAGGAGTATACCAGCACTACATGAATCTACCAGTGACACCTGAAATAATGCTTTTTACAGTAATTTTTGTACCATTTCTGAGAAATACCTGTTAGCCTACAATACGATGCATTTGTATTTGGCCATTAGGTGAAACGCACTATCTAACTTGATGGAAAGGTAACACATGTCAAATTGCCCTAGTACAAAAATGCTTTTATCCAGAAATGGATGACAATTTCTAAGGGTAAGTAAATACTTGCTATGGGTTACCAAGAGCTGTATGTTTGCTGTTTCCTGAATTAATAGGAGTAATTTTGTGCAATTTTCTTAAGAGCTTTAAAGGGTGAAGACATAACAGCTTAGAAAGCTTTAATTCTTTATTATTATTACTTGGCCTCTTTTCTGACCTGGAAAACTTGTGTTTGGTCTGGAAAATTCTTTCTTTCTACTTGCCATCTTTGGGCAAGTAGTCAGTGTGGCCAAAGAGAGTGTTCATTCACTTTTGTTTTGATACTCTATCTTCAGCTTAAAAGAGGGGAGACGGCTGGCAGGACATTCTCTGTGAGACTCCCTTGATATGCAGTGTGCTTCTCTCAAGTCAGTCCAAAATAACCCTACTCTATTGACCATATGCCTCATTGTATTCAGAATTAAATTAAAAACTCATCTCTTTGATTTGGCATTCCATCCCCTGAGTCAACTCTACACAAATGGGTACATCCCATGTTTATCGCGTAATCACCCCTCCCAACACGCATGCATGCATGAACAAAAAATATGCTCCCCACCAAATACGCACAACAGAAAACATCTCCTCTTTTACAAGCTGGAAAGGAGAAGAGATATACTGCTGTTGATATTTCTATTTTTATGTATTTAGGAAGCATTCAGCACAGTGAGGTGGTGCCACTTAAGTCCCTAAATATATAGATCATGCATCTTGGAAAGCCCTTCTATTCACTTAGCGTTTGGTGGGAGTTAAGATGATCGGAAGGACTTTGAGAAGATGGGAAGAGAGGATGTTTTTCTTTTTAGACTGACTTTTTTTGGGCGGGGGGGGGGAGGCCCGGGTAATGCAGTATTGTTGTTTTTATGGATGTATTGTGTTTTTAGCTATAAGTACCCACAGACCAGAATAGGCACTTCTTATATCTATAAATCAAAATAAATATAAAATCTCATCCCTGTTCCCAGTATCCCTGACCTAGGATTACCCAGTGCTAGAGAACTATCTTCTTGCATAGAACTCCACCCCAAAAAATGGATTTTTAGTACCCAAGTACCAAAGTCAAACCAGTATTTTTATTAGGATTCCATATGGTCGATCATATAATTACTACCTCACAAATAGGCCTTAAGATGAGAGTAATAATCTGAGATCTCTTCGATGGTCAGTTTACCTTCCTTTTTCCCACTAAAAATATACAGGTCACTTAATATTTGACAACTCAGGTACTGGAGAGAGAGAGAGAGCTCAGTTTACTGAAATCCTCTACTGATCTATAGAACAAAGATAGCCAGTGAGCAGCTGTGCAAGCTTCTTCACATGATGCTATCCAAGTACATCAACCCTCACTCTATGGACCATGTCTAAAATGGAAGACTACAATTTAGCCTTTGTCCATCTCTTCTGTGAATGTAAATTAAGGCTTTTTTGACATTAAAATTTTAACCAAATCAGGTGACTGGTCACAACATGATTGTCACCTGAGCTGATTACACTATGCTTAAAAATTGTAGTGCAAACAATTGGATCCAATCTACACTGATATATTGAACTGTGGATCGGGGATAATAATGGTCTAATCAGGTCTCCTGACTTAATTTTAGTTGTGGTACTGATGAGACCTATCTCTGTTAGAAACTGGGTTGAGCTACGATGGCATTTCACATAGACTACTAGATAGCCATTTAAACATAACCACTGTGAATCACTGACTTGGATTTGAAACAGAGACCTAGCACAGAATTAAAAATACTGTATCTCGTCACCCTTCCTTGATGAATCCAGTCCCTTAATAAGTTTGTGTTCTGAAAAGGATCTTGATGCAGGAATTGTCTTGTAGTCAGAGTGGGCTCCCTAACCATTTATGTCTAAATGTTTATTTTCTTAAGAAGCCTTGTCAGTGAAGAATGAACTAAAATTGTGACTTTCCAGTGCTGTCTACTATTTTAGACGTCATGTCCTGCATTGTATTATGTTCTACTGGGTTATAATTGTATGGCTGCTGTTCCCCCATAAAAACATGTTTTCCCTCCATAAAAACATGAGCTGTAGCCCAGTCTGCTATCTCAGTGAGCGAAACTTTGAATTAAATTAATAAATCCATGCATGTTCGGTACTAGGAACTGTAGAACCACCCATTTGCCTTTTCCCATTTAATTAAATGCAAAAAACAGACATTTATGACCGTACTGCAATGTCATAAACAAAGTGGGCAAGATTCTGCCCTCTGCTAGAACTGTGCAACTTGATTGATTTCAGTACTTGATCCATTCTACTTAATATGTAGACATTCTATATTGTGCATGCAGGATAAGAAACAGGCGTTTTGCTAAAGATCCCCAGTTACACTGTTTGTGTTATGATTACTGTGCACCATAATTATTATTCCAGTGGCAGTCCTGCACAATTCAGGGAACTTCAGTAGCAAAATGACTGTAATTTATTGTCATGTGGATTTTTTTGTTGTTTATGTGCTTTAGTACATGGTCTATTGCTTGTTGACATGCTCCAATGCCTACTTGATGGAATCATTACTCACCCACATTGGTTTGAAAAACTAAGCATTTTTTACTGTAAATAGACTACCTTAGAGTGAATAACAGGGATGTAGGAAGTTATGAGGACAGGAACTTAAGGAGCACTGCAGTAATTGAACATAATACACTGTGCTTAGGTATATATTTATAATATACTTACAAACCCTGCAGCCTTTGTTCAGGCAAAACTTCTATTGAAGTCAATGGGTGAGAGATAAGTTTTGGTGCTCCACGAGTTAACATAAATGTGTGAAATTTTCTTTAGCAGGAAGTCAGTGGTTTTAGTGCTGGAGAAAAGATTTCAGGGTTAGTGCATCAGCCAGCCTACCCTTGCTTCCCCCAGACTGATATTGACTGTGTCTGGGGCTGCCTCTGCTGGTTCAGGAGGCCCTGGCAATGTGGCACTTACATGTGACTTGTGATATTATAGCTCTGCTCCAATTAGATTTACCACCTCTGGGTTCCTCAAGCTGGTCTCTGCTTCTTTCAGGAATGAAAACTTTCTTTCTACCCTGGAATGAAAGCTTATTCCAATCTTTACCTTTATGACTTGACACTGGAATATGACCTAGCAATCTTGTACACTTTCAAAATATCTGTCTTCTCCTTTTCATGTAATTTTAGCAGAGCATGTGAGATTTATGATCTTCCATAGAATTTGTATTTATTTTTACAAATCTCTCTCTGTGTATGCACAAGTATATAAAAGCTTCTTTAATCAGACCTTATGATTCCAGCAGATATACTCATGTCCCTGGTCACCTGGACACGTTGAGGGCATTTTCTTGGGCAGTATCACATGTTGGTCACTCTTGGATATAAGATTCCAGACTTGAAATACTTTTCATTTAGTTCAGTAAGGCAAATCTTATTAGAAATGGATAAAAGATACAAAGTTCAGGGGTATTTGAATGAGGATTTTGATTTGGGCCCATCTCTAAATCCTATGTGTGTGTCTTGGTTTTTGTTTTTAGAGTGATTGAAGTGTGAAAACAAAGGAGAGAAACAGGTAGTGGGGAAGGAAGAAAGTGGAGGCAAAAAAAAGTTTGCAAGAGCCAACATATTTGGCTAATTTTTTCAAAGTATTTGTTCATTAGAATTCCCTGGATAATTTTCGTAAATGATTCTTTCTTCAGTAACGCATTTTGTTTCATCTGCTTTGATGAGTCAGTGTATTCCCTAGCTTACTAAGCCTCCTCTATCTGCTGTCCCTGTTGGCCCTTCCTCTGACAAGTTTCAGCTGCTTTAGGCTGCCACAGCATGGCAGACTGTCTACCGCTTGTGGCCCTGCTTCTGCAAGAGAGAGGCCCTGAAATGTCTGTGGCCCATATGGCTCAGATTGCAAGATCAGGGCCTTGGAGACTATGTTTGAAGGCTTAGTATAGTATCTCATTAGAGAACAAGGGCCATATTCTGATTCTCTTCTCTCCTGGATCTTTGTTTTTTATGGTTGTAGTTTGGTAATTACGGAGACAATTTTGTGCCCACAATTATTTGTAGGTTCAATGACAATCCTTTGTAGTTCTAAGTACCTGATTTAAAGACAAGGAAGCCATTGACAGAGTATTCATTATGAATGCTCAAGGGAACTTTGACACTGGAATTTGGAATTAACCCTTACACCACCTCCATCTGCCAAGCCTTTGATTTGTTTACCTTCTGGAATCTCTGCACATATTTTTTTTCTGGGCATTTGAAGAAGAAATTGGTGAGGAGTACAGGGTAGTTGGGTAAGGTTTTGTAATGATGATGGCGACATGTCTGTCCATCGATTTGTTGTTGATTTGTATCTGATAAAGTGGAGATTAATTTATTGTAAAGGTACCCAAAGTGTCGCACCAGATGGATGCTTAGAATTGTTACGTATTGAAAGAATACATACATTAAATAAATTTGCTGGGCCATTCAGCTATTCAGACATCTAAGTGACATTTATTGCACCAATAAATAATTGCTGGCACAAATACACAAGCCAGTTTTAAAAAATGTGATGTGTTTATATGCCTATTGGTGTAGCTGTTGGTCCCAGGATATATGAAATAGAAAGTGGGTGAGGTCATCATTTATTGGACCAGATTCTGTTGGCAAAAGAGACAAGTTTTCAAATTTAGTTTTCTTCTTCAGGTCCAATAAAAGATATGACCTCACCCAACTTATCCCTGTGTTTTTGCAGTTATCCTGAGTTATTTTCTCCATTTCTGGGGTAATCCACCTTTATTTTTCTTTGTTTATTTATGAGTTTATATTTTGGAGCTAAAACAATACACTGCTTTTCTACAACCCTTCCTCAGTAGATTGCGAAGCACTTTAAGTATCATTATCCCCATTTTACAGAGGTGAAAACATGCAAAGAGATAAAATGACATTTAGGTGTTGGAAGTTTCAGTCCAGTGCACTAGGCAACACTAAATTCAATGGGTTACTAAAAATTGAAGCACTATTGGCTGTGCAGTGGCCATCACAGGCCCAAATACTAAAAGTGATTTTCAGCTTGAACAGAAGTAGTTCTAATGGAGTTAACTGAAGAAAACCAAGACACTGATAATCTGTGGAAAAACTTCAGTGTGTGCTGTCTAGAATGTGCAAAGACTGTTCTAATAATGAAATCGAAAAGCGAAGAAAAGATTAGCAATACTACTTGATCAGCAGTTAAAAGAGTAAAACACATGTCTGCTAAGACATGTGAAGAGACAGTGGCATGAAGAATACAAAGATCTAGACAGAGGTTAAAAAAAGGAGTGCTTGAAAAGATAAAAAGATAACAGAAAATGTCAAGAGGCTGAAGATGCTAGTCAAAGAGGTGACTTTACAAACTTGAATGAGACTATCAAATAGCTAACAGGGAACTTTAGCAGTACTCAAGACCATATTAAATCTTCAAATGAAAAGACTTAATATAGAAGAAGAACAAAGGTAAAGATGAGCAGAACATGTTCAGCCTATTTTAAATAGTTAAAACCCAAGCTAACTATCACAAATACACAATGAAGACCTACCACTTGAGCTTGATGTTAATGTAGGAGATATTACAACAGAAAAAATTAATACTTCAGTAAATTCAAAAATGGGAAAGCAGCTGGAGAAGCTGCTTAAAGCAAGTGACAAACAGTCCTCCATACTTTCCTTGCATTGGAGAAAAGAATTCAACCAAGTATTAGAGAGGCCTTAGAGTAAAATTGTCAAAGACCTTACCAACTGTAATAACTGGAATCACATTACTCTCCATGCCTGGGAAAATCATGTGCAACATCATCCTATAAATGTATCAAGATGCAAATATATCTTCAACTTAAAGAGGATCAAGCAAGTTTTAGACTGCTGAGATCATATGCAGCCCATGTTGTTCTCAGACATATTATAGAACAAATTGTGGAGTGGCAAGTACCTCTTGTGATAAATTTTGAAGATTTCCAGAAGGTTTTTTGACAGCGTACACAGAGACAATTTTCAGAAAATTATGGCATACTACAGCACAAATAGAGCAATCAAGTGTCTCAATAATGCCAAATGTACAGTCAGAGATGGTGACATCTGCCAATGGTTTGCAATGACAACTGGATTAAAGCAAGGGTGCACAATGTCCCCATTGTTTGCAATGCATTGAGTGTGTCATGAGGAAAGTAACCACAGCAGGAAACCAAAGAATTTTATGGAGCAGTGATGAAACACAATTGGATGACCTCATTTTTTGCTGATGAAATTGTCCTGTTTAGTTCAACACATCTTTTAATGGAAGAAAAGACCCAGCCTTTGGCAGATACTGCAAAACAAGTATGGTTTATTCATCAAGTGGAAGACCAAATAAATATATGGTTATCAGTGTCCCATACATAACCACTGGAGTAGATGAAGAAACAGTAGAAGTAAGCCATTTTAGCAGCCTAGGGAATGAGTTGTGCAGTGATGGTGACACCAAGCTAAAAGTCAAGCAATGAATATCAAAAACAGCAAATAATTTTTATAACTTGAAAAGATTTGGAAAAGTAACATGACTGATGCTGACACAAAAATATGATTTTTTAACACTGGCATTATGTTTGTTTTCCTGTATAGAACAGTGTCATGGAAATCCACAACAGAAATTAAGATAAACAACTGCAGAAAATCTTCAGAGTCCATTGGAAAGACTTTCTTGTAACACCAGAAATTCTAAGTAAAGCAAACCAATCTAAAGCATAAAATATGGTAAGGAAATGAAGGAATTTAGGACATGATTTAAAAAAGCAAACAATCTGACTTCTATGGCAAGTGATAATATGGACACCACATGGAAAGAGAAAGAGGACAACCTAGAAAAACATTACCCATAATAAAGAAAGAAGCCAGATTAATCAAGATGATATTCAGAAGCTTGAACAGAGTAGCACATGAATGAAATAAATGGTGGAAACTGGTGGACGCCTTATGTAACTGAGTGCAGGAGGATCCATAGATCTCCTGAGGTCAAATCTTTCTTTCATTGATGCACTATTCAGACCTCCCCTCACTCATTCTGCTCTTAGGCTTTTCCTCTTCACCCTTCACAGTTCGAATTTCTCTCTTATAGGGTCTCAAGCACCAACATCCCAGAATCCTGTAAATTCTACAAGGATTAGAAATAAAATAGTAGCTGTTCTGGTACTGTTCCAAAGAACCTGACCTGGGTGAAATTATGGCTTTTGTTTGTCTTGGCTTCATTTAATAAAAATACTGAATTTGAACTTCTATGTGTGTGGTGGCTTAATATCCCAGCACAGGGATGTGAAGCATGTTCTCTGAGTTGCCTGCGTACCTTAATAAGTTAGAAACCCATACTATTCTGTGAGTTAAATGAGTTTTAACTGTGTGAACCATTCTGTAGGTAAGCTTTAGATTTTATTTTTGAATGTAAAACAAGAAAGATGATTGTTAAGCATGAGGCACATCTGTTGTTGATCTGTTTTGGTTCAGGTTGGTCCAGTTCTCTACGTGCCCCAAATATCTGATTGGCACATGAAGATTGAGGGATGTGTAGGAGGAGCTTCAAGCCACCTGTGCAAGTCAGAGCAGCCCGGAATCTTCTTTACAATTTGCAGTAGCTTGCAGGGGCCCCTTGCACTCCTTACACACTCATTAGTCAGGATGGCATGGCACAGAGTCCCTTCAATACCAGTCAAGAATTCTCCTATGCAAGGGTGAATTCACAGCTGCCCTTTTAAGGAGGTTTTCCAGCCCCTTTGCACTTCCAGAGTGCTACAAATGGATCAGAACAGGGGCCAAAGATCTGTAGTTTGTAGTTACTGATATTAATATTTAAAATATTTGTATTGTATGAAAGGAAAACTAAACTTTAACAATTTCAACTACATTGCATTTCCCAAAAGCAGCACTATATCAAGCTATTTTTATCCTATCGTAAAATTATCTCTTATGTTTGTTCACTGCTTTGTGGGGTTTTTTAAAATATATTTCCATATGTATGTGTTTAATAAGCAATTATCTTCACTATTTACCTTGTCAAAGCAGACCAAACAACAGTGTTTAAACACTATATTCTGTAAATCTAGTTTGGTATAGTGCATGGAAGTATTTCTATATTTTTCCCCCAGTGCAATATTTTTTCTACATATGGTATACTAGAATTTAATGAAGTCTTTGAGAAATTTGCAAAGGCAGAGAGTCTGCCTTCACTGTTAGAAAGACTTAGGACTAAATATCATTAGCAAAAAGCACATTTCAAGAGCATTTTAATGTATACAATGATAGGTTTTTATTTTAAAGAAACAGTATTTATTTAAAGTACTTTGCTTTGTGGATCTTATAAACATTACCATAATTTTTCACAAATGTAAAATATATTGTACGAAAATTCAGAGTAAAAGAACCAAAGGAAAGAGAAACAAGCCCTAAAAAGTGAGTGAAAGATGACACTCAGAACATAGCCTGTCAGAGCCAGGAAATTGTCATCCTGCAGCAAATACATAGGTCTGTAATAGTCTCCAGCTGTGCTTCACACCACCTATATAAAGTTGCCTGGTACATATAATCATTTCATAGTCTCTTGTCACCTGAATAACTCTTAAAACACCAAAACCCCCGAAATGTCAAATTTGTGGAGTCCTCATTTATATTCTGCTTTTTCAAGATCAACATATTAAAATTTAAAATCAGAAAGTGAAGGCATGTGTTCAGGCACAAAGTTGCGCAATATATTTTAATCTGATTTAAATCAAATAAGAACTTACAATAACAAATACCTTAGGATCCCTGTTGCATACAATAATCTTGCAGCACTTTATATTTTTGCTTTATCTAAAAAATTCTGTGATGAAAGCTCCCTCCTTATACCTGCAATATAAATACAAGCTAATATCTTATACTGTGTCTTAAAGCCATTTATTTGCTGAATATTTATGGGAGTTCTGGGCATTTTTTTAATCCAAATCCCTCTGGCTTGTAGTGAAAAATTGGCTGAAACTGGCATGAATTTGCAAACTGGAAGTTGCACAGATACAGTGTAGTATGGAAAAAAAAACGCATAATTTAATTCTGCTTTCAATACTAGATTGCTGCTGATAAATGGCACTTTAAATCCAGAATCCCAAACTGATTATTCATCAGGTTATTGCACTATAGTTATTTTATTGAGAAATATCATGTAATTTTTTTTAAAGAAACCAAATAGTCCAATTCACTCTGGACAGTATGGTTAAATTATTATTCCTGATATTAAGCCAATTCATAACAGTTTACATAGCCCTCCAGCAGTGGTAATGGCTTAATAATAAATTACTGTGATTGAGGAATTGAAAGTGTGTTAGCATGAAAGTTTTCAAACAATGAATTAAAATCAAGTCCTGACAAACGATACCAGCATTTTGCTTTTAGCACTTGCTATAAAGTGTGTGTTGTTCTTACTGCATCGTAGTCATGGAATTTCTGCTTATTAATTTGTTAATCATGCAGCAGGAATAGTCTTGGGAGCCCGCATTTGACAAATGGATGAAGTTGAAACCTCCGCCCTTTTGAGTGGTAACTAAGTATTGCTATTGAACTCAAATCAGAGATTTGGTGTCTTATTATTTTCTATATGTAGGCATTGATGCCCGCATCCACACACTCTGTCATGTGATACTGTCCTAGAGTTGCTTTCTTCTAATACTGAACAAGGTACTTGACTAGAATAAGGAAAATATAATTATCCTAAAGCTGCTCCTTCTTTCTCTTTCCTTCCCTTTCATTGCAAAGCCTGGAAATTCCTTGGTCCCTCCTGGCTGGCTTTCTGCTGTAGATTCAAAGAAACAGTACATACCTCTTCAAAACCATACAATTTCTTATAATGTTGTACTGTGTTGTGACTGTTTTCAGTACTAAGAAAGCATCAGCAAATAAAAATTTCCAGCACCGATGGTCCTTTCCACACCTGCTGTTCTCTAGATATTAAATACTGTTTGTTATTACAAATCCCTTGCGACCAGCCTTATGCTGGTCTCTTTCTCTGTCACACTGCCAATTGTCAGAGCACTGACCCTTCCTCTCTGTTCAACTTAGGCTTGAATAGAGACTGGGAGTGGATGGGTCATTTCACAAAGTAAAACTATTTCCCCATGTTATTTCCCCCACCCCCCTCACCGTTCCTCAGATGTTCTTGTCAAGTGCTGGAAATGGCCCACCTTGATTATCACTACAAAAGGTTTTCTTCCTCCCCCTCCCCCTTGCTGGTAATAGCTCATCTTAAGTGATCCCTCTCTTTACAATGTGTATGATAACACCCATTGTTTCATGTTCTCTGTGTATATAAATCATCTCCCCACTGTATTTTCCACTGAATGCATCCAATGAAGTGAGCTGTAGCTCACGAAAGCTTATGCTCAAATAAATTTGTTAGTCTCTAAGGTGCCACAAGTACTCCTTTTCTTTCTCTGTTCTAAGTTGTTGATCAAGTCATACAACTCATGAAGAGAAAAGACATTAAAATAAATTTGTGTTTAACCATGTAGATTCTGTGTAGGAGAATATTGGGTTTTTGTTCCCTGGGCTTTTCCCTTTAAATTCTAGATAAAATCATGGTCGGGTAACTGAAGTAATATGTTGTCTTCTGGCTCAGATTTGGCATGCAGATAGACTATAACTTCTATTCTGCCAGTTTCTTTCCTAATTATAGTTTGTGAAAAAGGTAGCCAAAGGATTTCATCCTCCTTTTCTGGTGAGCTGGAAACAATTGCCAGGAATATTCCTCTTCCACCAGCAATGAAGGAATTAATTTGTATTTAAATACAGTTTTTATCTTCGTTGTTTATACTATTAGCGTTAGAAACACGGTGAGTAGAGTTGCCTTCTGATATGAGTATTTAATATTGTTGCTAGGCTCAGCCAATTTCTTGTTCAACTCAGATCTCTTTTCCCGTATCTGTCATTCATTAGCAACTTTTGCAATGAACAAGCACAAATTCACAGTGGGAGGTTCCTACAAAGAATTACTCTGCCCTTTTTGTACAGTACATGTTTCTAAGCAACCAACGGTTGGAGAAAAAGCCTCTGTGGTGATTAGATGTTGCACATTAATACTGCATTCTGCTATTGAAAATGAGGTCTTATTTATGTTCCAACTTTGTCATCCTTATATTGAGTTAGGCCGGGTCTATACAAGGAAATTAGGTCTGTGTAACTACGTCACTAAGGAACGTGAAAAATTCATACCTGTGAACAATGCAGTCAGACGGACTTAACCCCCAGTGTACACAGCATTAGGTCATGGAAGAATTCTCTTGTCAGCCTAGCTACAGACTCTCAGGTAGGTGGAGTACCTACGCCAATGGAAGAAGCCTTCCCGTTGGCATAGGTAGCCTCTTCACTTAAGCGCTACAACAGTGTATCTGTAGTGGTGCAGCTGTGCCACTGCAGTGTTTGTGTGGACAGGCCGTTAGTCTCAATGAGATTGTTAGGATTGCCAGCTTGGAGGGTACTGCTCAAAATAAGTGAGAGTTAGCAGAATTTGGCCCCTGTAACACAGAAAAACAAGATCTTCAGTAACATCTCTATTGCCTGCCTTTTTGTACCTCCCAAGATCAGAAATGAGGGATTTAAGATATTTGATATTCACAATCTCACAAAACAAAGAATTTGATTTTTACTTTGTATTTGTACTTTATCTTATGTATTAGACTGTGTGTGTATGTGTGTGTATGTGTATGCATTTCCCTCCCCCCCCCGCCCCTTTCCAGCTGAGGCTTTTGATAGTTTCCAGTAGATAAATCTTTGCTGTGTGTGTTTGAGATCACAAATTTGCCTCTTAAATCAGCCTTTGTACCAAATGATTGGAGAATAACTAATGTAACACTGATTTAAAAAAAAAAGAGAGACTTCAAAGGCAATCCTGGCAATTACAAGCCAGTAAGCCTAATTTCAGTACCAGCAAAGTGGTTGAAACTATAATAAATAACAAAATAATAACAAAGAACTAACTATCAGACATGTAGATGAATGCGATCTCTTGGCGAAGAGTCAACATAGCTTTTGCAAAGGGAAATCATGCCTGCTCATTATTATAATTCTTTGAGGGGGTCAACAAGCTTGTGTACAAGGATGATCCAGTTGATATAGTGTACTTGTATTTTCAGAAACTTTGACAATGTTCCACACCAAAGGCTCTTAAGCAAAGTAAACATATGAGGAGAGATTAAAAAGATTGGGACTGTTCATCTTAGAAAAGAGACAATGAATGGGGGATATGATAGTGGTCCATAAAATCATAGGGAAGTGTTATTTACCTTTTCACATAACACAATAACCAGCGCCACCCAATGAAATTAAGAGGCAGCAGACTTAAAACAATAAAAAATAAGTACTTTTTCATATATGCCTAGTCAACCTGTGGAACTCATTGTCAGTGGATATTGTGAAGGCCAAAAGTATAACTGGGTTAAAAAAATTAAGTTCATGGAGAATAGGTCTATCAATGCCTATTAGCCAAGATGATCAGGGACTTACCCCATGGTCTGGCTTTCCCTGAGACTCTCACTGCCAGAAGCTCTGACTTTTCAACAGCGGAAGGATAACTCAGTTAAATCATCCTTTTCTATTCATTCCCTCTGAAACATCTGGCAGTGGTTACTGTTGGAAGACAGGCTACTGAGCTAGATGGACCATTGGTCTGATCTAGTATGGCCATTCTTACATTTTTATATTCACAAGGAATTTCCACCTAAGAACTCTGTCAAATGTCAGTGGTCCCTGATAGCATTCTTTGTTGTTAGTGATAACATACAAAATAGTACAGATTTTAGTGTTTATTGTTTATCTGTAGTCTTGAAGTGTGCTGGTTCTAAGTTTCTAGCATCTTTTCAGCATGTAAGTTCAAACATTGCCAGAGGCAAGTGTTCTTTATATGACTAGCCTTTTTCATTGCCCTATTCAATAGATGAACTGGAAACTAAGTTTGTATTCTTCTGTGGAACTCTGTTTAATGTGGAGTGAGCGAGCACCCTACAGCCTCAAGAATATAACAGATCCAGGCACTGAAGGTATGTCTACATTGCAATTATATACCTATGGCTGGCCCATGCCAGCTGACTCAGGCTCAAGGGGCTGGGGCTAAGGGGCTGTTTAATTGTGGTGTAGACATTTGGGCTAGGTCTGCAGCCTGAGCTCTGGAATCCTCTTACCTCACAAGGTCATAGAGCTCAGGATCCAACCTGAGCCCAAACATCTACTTGGTAATTAAACAGTCCCTTAGCCTGAGCCTCTTAGCCTGAGTCAGCTGTCATAGACCAGTTGCAGGTTTTTAACTGCAGTGTAGATATATCCTAAAAGTTAATGCTCATAGCTGTGCACTCAAATTGTGGGCTCTACTTTCCTGCACCTTCAAAACTGCATTCTAGGAATCCACTCAGTTCATATATCTTTGTGCTGTGATCTGTAATTTATTCAAGAGAGACTTACAGACAAATAAAATTAGCATAGCTTAATTCTGAAATACATTTTACAGGGTCTTGAAGCTGCTTCTGTTACTGTCAATGGAAAAGCACCCTTTGACTTCAATGCGCGCAGTTGTTTTTCAGATATCCATTTTGGTAACACTCAAAGTAAAGACCTATCTGAAGAACTTACAGAGCTGAATATTTTAGTGTATTAACTGAACAGCACTTTATAATGGAGTTAAATGTGTGCTTTTGTTTTAGTTCCTCTTTCATGTACATACCTTATTCATTTATTATTTTGTTAGCGATACAGCAATTTCCTTACATTTGCGATAGAAAACGCAAACTAACAGTATGTAGATACATGATACAAATCATGCAAATTAAGTGAGCTACAGGACTCTTCTACTGATGACATGAAAAATTGCCATTTAAGTGTATATCTCCTGAGTGTTCCTGAGAGAATAGAGTCTACGATGTTTCCACTTCAAATAAAAGTCAGGTTGGATTTTCAGAAGAGCACCTAAATAAGAGTTAGATTTTCATGAAAGCTCAACAACCTTCATACTAAATTACGTTGTTTTTTTTTAAGTATCACTTGTTCAGGTGCCTAAATGGGAACTGAGTTCTTGAGCTCTTATAAAATTTCTGCAGTTCCTAACTTCCGATTTATATTCATTACTATCAACGTCTCCTTTCTTCCATTTGTTATATATTATTATTTTTTATTTCTGCCTTCTCTTCCCTTTAACCAGGTTGTTTTTAAACCAGCACAGCCTTCTTCCTCAGTTGTGGGCTTGTGGCTTTTTGGTTGTCTAGTAAGGTGTTCTTAAATGATTCCCAATTATTCACATTTTTCTGATTAAATACTTCCTCCCAGCTGATCTGGCTCATAATTGTTTACTGCGTTCTAAATTTGGCCCTGTTAAAGCTCCAAGTATATATATTACTCATCTGGACTTATTCCACTTGCATATTATAACTGTGATCAAGTCATGATCACTTGTACCTAAGGTACCATTGGCTTTTAGTTCTCTGATCAGTTGCTCTTTATCTGTTAGGAAAAGGTCTAATACAGAATTCCTCTGTGTTGGATGCAACACTTTTTTGAGTTAGGAAATTATCTATAATGTTTAGAAATTCTAAGGATGTTTTAATACTGGCAACATGAGACCTCCAACATATGTCACTCAAATTGAATTCTCTCATGATCACAGTGTGTTTGGGTGTGGTTGGTGGTGTTTTTTTTAGATTTTTTTTGTTATAATGAAGCAGAGGGTGTAAGATTAAACTCACCTTAACTTCTTTAAATGGTGGAACCATTTGCACAAGTGGAAAGGACTTTAGCCAGAATGAAAGAAGTGGTTTTAATGTCCAGATACCCTAAACCGGTGCATTCATGTAGCCTTCACAACCTGGTAAATAATAATTAACCCCCCCCCCAATTTATCATATCCAATAGCTGACAGGTTTCAGAGTAGCAGCCGTGTTAGTCTGTATTCGCAAAAAGAAAAGGAGTACTTGTGGCACCTTAGAGACTAACAAATTTATTAGAGCATAAGCTTTCGTGAGCTACAGCTCACTTCATCGGATGCATCCGATGAAGTGAGCTGTAGCTCATGAAAGCTTATGCTCTAATAAATTTGTTAGTCTCTAAGGTGCCACAAGTACTCCTTTTCTTTTTATCCAATAGCTGAGTAGCTCGAATGATAAAATATTAACACTCTTTCTGCTTGTGGCTCTAAACATCATTTCCCCCTAGCTGTTGACTTTTTCTCCAACTTTGCAGCAGTTCAGTGGTATTACCATTTTTTAAAACATCCCTTGGAAGTTGTGATGGAGTTCTGAAATATTCTGCACAAAATAAAATGTAGGTTTTCTTTCAGCTGCAAAGTAGTAACAGGCCATAGAATTTAAATGGGGGAAAAAATCTCTGTCATCTGCTAACTGGGTTTAAAACAATTAGAAAATAAAGGAAAAAACATTATTCTTCATCAGATGCCTAAGTGGTATAAAGTGACTTTCTTGAATTTTTGTTCAATTTTTTAAGGTTGAGTAGTGGGGGAGAGGACACAAAGTAACAGGGGTGCATAATGCTTCAGCACGGGCAGGGAGTAGACAGAGATCCCTGTTCTGACTTGACTCCCCACCCTCAATGAGTCAGTCAGAATAAGTTGCATTCCATAAAGTGATGTTCAGTGTCGAAGTACCTGGGACCATTAAGATTCTATGGATGAAATCCTGGACCCTTGCTGTTAGTGGGATTTTTGCTATTGACTTCAATAGGGCCATAATTTCACCCTATGAGTCAAAATGCCTCTAAGTGCTTCTTCTGAGACAGTACCTACAAGATGCAGTCAGGCTCTAAATGTTCTAAATCTTTGGACCTAATTCAGTTCTCAGTTATGTCCAGACAACTACAATGACTTCAGAGGAGTTGCTTGGTTGTAATATAGCTGAGTAAATTCATCTAAAAATGGCCACAGCAAACTGAGAGAAATGACAAATTGAGTTTGCTTTCCCTGAATACCCTAGTGAATGAGTTTATTGGTGAGAATGCTCATGGAAACAGTGAACTTTAAGCAAATATTGGAAAATATTAATGGAAAAAATAAATATCGAACTCAGTCACAGACCTCTTCTGAACATTATGCACACGTTACTTTTCCCTGATAACAATACCATGTGATTTACCTGTCCAAGCTGAGCTACCACAGCAGGTGCTTTGGATATTGAATACGGCTTGTGAACAATCTACAGACCAAAAAGTATTTGAAGAAAATATTCTGTAAGTAGTTTCTAATAACAAATTTAAGAAAATAATAAACTTTCCATGAATAGAAAAGATATTAGATTTGTTCAATAAATTATTTGGTATGAATTCATTCAGCATCATCTGCAACTGAAAGAGGAATTTGGTCTCCCTCATTTGGCCATCCCCACTTTTCACTTTTTTACTCCACACTATACTCCCTTCTTTACATCTTCTGTACTCAGGGCTAGCTCAGTCCTAAGTGCTGAGAACTCTAGCCCTGCTCCAGTAAAGCACTTGAATACATGCTTAACTTTAGACATGTGAGCAGATCCATTGAAGTCAATGCCATTAGTCACATGGTCAAATTTAAGCATGTGCCTAAAACTTTGCTGGATCAGGGCTGGAGTACTCCATACCTTGCAGCATTGAGCCCTTAAAGTTGTGCCCCTCCACAGGACGCTTTATGAACACTTAGTTCTCACATCCATTTTTTGCCCATTACATATGATGTAGCACATTATGTAACTTCCTTCAGAATTTACCATAATAATAATACAGTGATTTGTTAGACAGTTAGTGGAACATGAGTTAAGTGATCATGTTTGGAACCAGAACAAATTGGTTGCCTAGTAGCATTGCCTCTCCTTG
This sequence comes from Dermochelys coriacea, assembly GCF_009764565.3. NCBI lineage: Eukaryota > Metazoa > Chordata > Testudines > Dermochelyidae > Dermochelys > Dermochelys coriacea. The sequence goes on along the minus strand of NC_050076.1, from coordinate 31,602,219 downwards.
TTACAGGATGAAAAAACGTTACTAGAACCTTTTGGATCATTTAAAGCTGGGGTGGGCAAACTATGGCTCCGGGGCCGCATACAGCCCTTCAGACATTTTAATACGGCCCTCAAGCTCCCGCCGGGGAGCAAGGTCCAGGGGTTGCCCAGCTCCGGCGCTCCAGCTGGGGAGCAGGATTGAGGGTTGGCCCTGCTCCGTGCATGCCGTGGCTCCGCACGGCTCCCAGCAGCAGTGGCGGTGGCATATCCCCTCTCTGGTTTCTATACGTAGGGGCAGCCAGGGGGCTTCTCACACTGCCCTGCCCCAAGCGCAGCCCCCGCAGCTCCCATTGGCTGGGAACCGTGGTCAATGGAAGCTGCAGGGGCGGCACCTGTGGACGGGGCAACACACAGAGCTGCCTGGCCACGCCTCCCCATAGAAGTTAGAGGGGGAACATGCCACTGCTTCTGGGAGCTGCTTGAGGTAAGTGCTGCCCAGAGCCTGCACCTCTGGCCTCCTCCCAGGCCCCAACCCCCTGCCCCAGTCCTGATCCCTCTCCCTCCTTCCGAACCCCTTGGTCCCAGCCTGGAGCACCTTCCTTGACCCCCCCAACCCCTCATCCCCAGCCCCATCCCATAGTCCGCCCTCATCCCCCCCACCCCAATCCCCTGCCCCAGCCCTTAGCCCCCTCCTGAACCCCAAACTCCTCATTTCTGGCCCCACACCAGAGCCCACATCCCCAGATGGAGCCCTCACCCCAACCCCCAATTTCGTGAGCATTCATGGCCCAGCATACAATTTCCATACTCAGATGCAGCCCTTGGGCCAAAATGTTTGCCCACCCCTTATTTAAAGTGAACACTTAAAACGGGTTACCTGAAGGTGATCCATCATGCAGATTCCTTTGTGCATGTCTGTACAGAAAGATTTGGCTCTAATTATTTTTAAAAGATGATACATTTGACCAGCCTAATTTTGTCATTTAGTTTCTTACCTCTGAAACTGTAAACTTTTTAAGATTGATGAATAATTTAACTGTAAAAGTCTCCTGATCTCAAATATTTACTGATGTGTTTAAACTAATTGGCCAAGCCAGTGTTTTTAAAGAGAAAATTATTCAAAGATCTCTGAAGCATATTTCCCAGTCCAGGACTGAAATTTAACTTACTCATGGTATTTCCATTTGTACAGTATATCCACATAAATAACTCGCATTGGTGACTAGATAGATAAATGACTGTTTGTGTTTTCGCATATAGGAATAAAAGCACAATATTTCATAAACCTGTCAATGCTGATTCGTTTTCCCCAGAAATTCTAAAATATGGTTATGGTTGTTGCTTCATGACTCAGCCTGTATTGTCGGTAGATGAAGGTGTGAGGGGTTCACACTCTGAATACTCCCACCCCATCACATTTTTACTGAATTTAGAAGCTTCCTAAAAAGGAAAGAGAAAATAATAAATCAGGACCTAGAATTAAATTTTTGCCTTATTTTATATATAGAACCCAATGTTTTTTAGGTGGCTTGCAGTCATAGAATAATACAGGTCCCTGCACCGAACAGTTTACACTCTAGATTCTACATTCATAAATATGGGGGAAGGGAGAGACCACTTTGGTCCCCTCTCCCTTCCCCTGCAGGGAGCAGCTGCCAGGAGCAAACTTTCAGGCCACACACCTTGTCTTCTTTCCTTTGTTTTTTCCTTTTCCATCCCATGCCATCCTGTAAACTCCTTCAACCAGAGTAGGGTGGAGTGCTTTGATATGACAGTTAGAGTGAAAGGAAGGAGGGCACTTAGAGTATGTCTACAAAGCAACTAGACACCCGTGACTGTATAGACTTCTGAGCTCATGCTGGAGCCCGGGCTCTAGGAGGGTCCCAGAGCTAGGGCTCCAGCCCAAGCCTGGAAGTCTCCACAGCAATGAAACAGTCCCGCAGCCTGTGTCCCGTGAGCCCAAGCTGGCTGGCATGAGCCAACTGTGGGTTTTTCTTTGCTGTGTAGACATACCCCTAGGGTGAACAAGGGCTGTGAAAGATTTTGACTGGAAGCTGGTCAGAGAGGCAAATGAAGAAGGAATTGGAAAATTGAGAGATTGCTTGTTAGTTGTTTTGTGACTACTAGTTTGTCCTGTTTTGGGAATGTAAGCTCTTTAATGTAGCCTTGAAGCTCAGGCTTGGAGACCCATCCCCCTTCTTGGGTTTCAGAGCCCAGACTGCAGCCCATGCAGGACCATCTACATTGCTATTTTAAGCCCTGTAGCATAAGCCCTGCAAGCCCAATTCAGTTGATCCGGCTTTCTGCTATGGGCTGGGTATTTTTTTTTTGTTTGCAGTGTAGATGTACCCAATGATGCCCCCACAATGATTAGGGCCTTCTGATACTACCAGAATACAAATAATACCTAATAATAACGGTGTTTTTCCCTTAAAATAAAGTCTGTTATATATCATTAGAAATAGTATCAATTAATCCTTTCTGTTGCAGTCCATCCCACATCTATTTGCTGGATTGGAGCATGTTTGGAGCAGGGACTCTGTCTGCACATTTGTCTTTAAAGCACTTATTACACTTTTGGGTGTTATAGAAATATGAATTTTCTCTTAAGGATTTTACACTATCCCAGACTTCCTAGAATCCTGATGCATGCGATGATGAAGTACATGCAGGCATTCCTGACATTTGGAGCCATTGTTAACTGATCAGAAAACCAGATTAATAAGGTCTCCTGTGCATTCTCACAACCAATTGCCTAATGTGTTCCAATCCAACAAACTGAACAGAAAATTTGAGTGCACAAGCATGAAGAATCTCTCAACACTACTGAACCAATTTCCTTCAAATGGATCTGTTTACTGTGATTTACAAAACAAGCTAATTTAGAGCACAATCTGTTTTGGCCATTGTTGAGTTATGGATTTGGAGAATTTTTTAATTAAACTTAGAACAAACATATTATTTTCCAGGTGCAAAAGTTCAAGTTGGCTGAATAGATTTCTCTTTAGACTTTTTCAAAATCTCTGGACAAAATAATAAAAATGAAAAATTTCACCCTCAAATCTTTATTATTGGTGGTGATGCTCAAGAAGGTATAGAGAACCCAGTTTCACTTTGAGAGCCCATTTTGAGACTGGAGGACTGGCAATTGTAAACATCCATCTTTTTACTTGTGAAGTAAGCACACTGGTCTAGAAGTAACGGAAAAACAATAAATATGGAGCCTCTCAATGCCTTTCTTTAAAGTCACTTTTCACATAACTATATAATGTTGGTTTTAGATAAAACAATATGGAGAACTTCATAGATAATCAACAATAACATTTTACCAAAGAAATTATTTCAAATTTAAATTCAAAGATAAGTCCATCTTTTCCTTAATTTCTTTTGATAACCTCTGAGTTGAGAGGTTCTACTGGGATACATTCATCCATACCCTTAATCAGTTTTGACATTGAAAGTACAGATACTTTTTGTCCAATGTCTCATTATGCATGTTCTTTCTACTGGCAATTGTTTAATTTTAATTTTGTTTTTGTATCACCATTACTGTTGCCCTGTGACTCTTATTATTTGGTATGCCAGCTGCTTTTTTGCATTGCCTGCATTTAGTATTGGCCTTTCCAAAGGAAATAATTTTTCTTATTTACGCTCATACAACCCTTTTAAAGTCAATGGAATAGGACTGAAAATCTCACTATCAAACTTTTGCTTAATAATACTAACCCAGAAGTTATATGTTCTATTACTTAAAAGAAATTGTATGTGAGAAGTTACCACAAATGGTTTAATATATTCAGCTGTGTTTTAAAATTTTCTAAAATATCTCTGTACTTAGAAAGTTATGTAACAATGCTTAAAGCACAAAGTTCTTTAAGGATTGGCGGCGATGTATTTTTCAATTTATGAACTGAATACAATTTGCTCATACCAAACAGATCCTGGGCTTCTGTTGGTTGCAGATGACACACAAATTAGGGGAGTGGTAAATATTGAGAAGGTCCAGTTGCTGATACAGAGAAATCAGGATCAGGCCCTCTCAGAGGTCCAGAGTGGCCCGGGCCACTTCCAGCTTTTGAGGCCCCTAGCCACAATAAAAATAAAAAATTACGACACATGAAAACAAAATAAGGCACCAAAAAAAGAGTGAGCCATAATTTGAATATTTTTTTATTTAACAAATGCCTTTCACATCTCTTATTTGTTTAAATTTGCAGCTCTAAGCTGAGAGTGTGTGTCAATTTTGGTCCAATAGGGATGAACATAAAAAAAAAGTTGCAAAACTTATCAAATGCCAAAAAATTAACAAGTGTCTAAATTTGAGGCCCCCTTTGAGCTTAAGGCCCCGGCCAAATGGCCCTGCTGGCCCCCCCTCTGATTGGCCCAGATTGGGATGGCTTGATAAGGTGGGTGCAAACAAACAATATGTATTTTAATATGGCTAAATGTATACATCTTGGAACAAAGAATGTAGGCAATACTTACAGGATGCGGGGCTCTTTGCTGGGAAGTGGGGACTCCTGAAAAAGATTGTGGGGTTGTGGTGGATAATCAGCTGCACATGAGCTCCCAGTGTAACACTGTAGCCAAAAAAACTAATGTGATACTGGGATGCATAAACAGGGGAATCTTGAGTAGGAGTAAAGAGTTTTTTACCTTTGTATTTGGCATTGGTGTAACTATTGGTGGAATACTGTGTCCAGTTCTGGTGCCTGTAATTCAAGAAGTATGCTATATGTTCGAGAGGGTTCACAGAAGAGCCATGAGAAGGATTAAATGATTAGAAAACCTGCTTTTATAGTGATAGCTCAAGGAGCTCAATCTATCTAGCTTAACAAAGAGAAGGTTAGAGGATTACTTGATTGCAATCTATAAGTACCTACATGTGAAACAAATATTTAATAGCAGGCTCTGCAGTTTATCAGAGAGAGGTATAACATGATCTGATGACTGGAAGCTGAAGCTTGACAAATTCAGAGTAGAAATAAGGCATAAACTTTTAACTTTGAAAGTAAGTAACCATTGGAGCAATTTACCATAGGTTGTAGTGGATTCTCCATGACTGGCAATTTTAAAATAATGATTGGATGTTTTTCTAAAGGATGTTCTCTAGGAATTATTGGGGTGAAGTTCTATGGCCTGCATTATAAAGGACGTCAGACTAGATGATCACAATTGTCTTCTGGCTTTGGAATCTGTGAACCCCCCTGGAAGATTCTCTAATGGTATAGTGTTGCTGTAGTGATTTCTTGACCACACACTCTCGTTACTACCAGCACAGAAGGCATGGCTGGGGACAGGGCCAGTGTAATCACTAGGTGAACTAGGTGGCCGCTTAGGGCACCAGGATTTGGGGGCACCAAAAAGTGAGGGCTTGGCAAAAAAAACGGGCGGCTGCCTCGACTCAGCCTCCATGCTCAGCCCCAGCGGGGAGCACGGAGAGCGCTCCCCCCCGAGAACAAAAGAGCCTTACGCAGATGAAGAGGACACCAGTGCGTTGTCCGTGCTGCTGGTCTGTGCCCCAGTCATGTGCAGGTGACTGGAGAGGACAGCAGCCCTCAGAGCTGAGCTGCCCTGGTGCCCCTCCCCCTGCCCCAGCCTCTGTCAGCGGGGGGAACGGTTGGAGCTGCCCTGGGCTGGGGCTTTCTGCAAACGGGGACCCAGGCGGGAAGAGAGGGGCAAAGCCATAGAGACACTGTGCCCAAGAAGAGATCAGGGCTAAAGGGAAATGTAGAGCTGCACTAATAGCTTGAAATGCAAATAACGATTGATTGGCTCCAACTATGCAGTATTGGAGAGGGAAAGGAGTGTAGGACAAGCAGGGACCTGCAGTAATTCCTAGCTGAGTCTCTCCATCCATCCCAAGATGGTCCTGCCAAGACTGACAGTGTGAATACAGACACATTGAATTTGGTTGTTAATGATGCTGCAAAGTGTTGCTTGGAGGCAACAGCCTTCTTTGATTTAATTCAACGTGTTTGTGTGTATTTCTCAGCTTCTACACGTGGCTGGGAAGTTCTAGCACACCACATATCTAATCTCACAGTTAAACCATGGAGTGAAACAAGATGGGAAAGTTGAATCGATGCCTTAAAACCTCTTTGCTATCAGCTTGGTGACACTTGTGATGCTCTGATAGAGAGCTATGATGACACTACTCTAATAGGATCATCTGGCAATACGTCACGAGTTGATGCAAAGGATCTTGCAAAAGGCATTTCTAGTTTCAAGTTTCTTGTTTCTCTTGTTGTTTGGTATGACATGTTGTTTGAGATCAACATGACTAGCAAACAACTTCAGGTGAAAGAATTCGACATACGTGACACCATTAATCAACTTGGAGAAACCAAAAAGTTTCTTGTGGGCTGCAGAAGTGACACAGACTTTGAGAAAACATTGGTAAATGCAGGTGAACTTGCAGAGGAGTTGGATGTACCGGCACTTTTGAACCAGATCCAATCCGTATTAGAAAAAAGAGGAAGCAGTTCACATATGAAGCAGATGATGAACCTATTTATAATCCGAAAGAAAAATTCAAAGTGAACTTTTACTTTGCAGCCATCAACACAGCAATACATTCGGTCGAAGAAAGATTCCCATTGATGCAGCAAATTAGTTCAGTATTTGGCTTCCTATATATTTACAGTTTGCAAAATACAACACCAACGCAAATCATGGAACATTGCTTGAATCTGGAGCAAGCTTTGCAACATGGTGAATCTGAAGATATTGATGCCTTTGACTTGTGCAATGAATTGCAAGCTATTGCAAGACAAGTCCAAAAGAGTGCATCACCACAAGATGTATTGAACATCACATGGAAAAATAAGCTGACAGTATCCCCAACACAGGTTTCAGAGTAGCAGCCGTGTTAGTCTGTATTCGCAAAAAGAAAAGGAGTACTTGTGGCACCTTAGAGACTAACAAATTTATTTGCATCCGATGAAGTGAGCTGTAGCTCACGAAAGCTTATGCTCAAATAAATTTGTTAATCTCTAAGGTGCCACAAGTACTCCTTTTCTTTTTGTCCCCAACACAGTTATTGCTCTTCGCATCCTTTTGACTCTCCCAGTTTCTGTGGCTAGTAGTGAGCGAAGCTTCGCGAAGCTTAAGTTGATAAAAACATACATGTGAACATCAAAGACTTGTTGGGCTATCTACCTTGTCAATGGAACATGACATTGTTCACAGCATGGACTTGAAGGAACTTGTTTCTAAATTTGCTAAACTGAAAGCATGGAAAAATAAATTCTAAATTGTAACATGTTACTCTGTGACAGTGTATTGTGTATAATGTATGTGGTTTATTTTAAGTTCCATGCTATGTTGTGCAAAGTGAAAACAATAACAGTGTCAACACTGTCAGGTTATTCATTTATTTTCATTAAATATGTAGACTAAATAATGAAATTAATAAATGTTCAAGCCGAACATGTATTAGAATCATAGAATCATAGAATATCAGGGTTGGAAGGGACCCCAGAAGGTCATCTAGTCCAACCCCCTGCTCAAAGCAGGACCAAGTCCCAGTTAAATCATCCCAGCCAGGGCTTTAATGCCAGGGCATTAATTCTAATGAACAATGCCACATTATGCAGTATTCATTTTTGAAAGTTTATAATAAGCGATGCTCCAGGGGAAGGTGAGTGGGGGGAGGGGTGCAAGGTGGAAGTTTTGCATAGGGCCCAAAATATCCTTGCACTGGCCCTGCCTGGGGAACAGGGAATGCCTGCACCCCAGCAATTCAATTCTCCCTCCTTCCTTTCCTCACTGTGACTGGAGGGGTGAGCAATCTTACCTTGAATTGTCCTTGAAATGTGTTAACTGCTTATGCTAAAAAATCTGTTCCATATTGTATTTAGCTGTGACACTGTTCCCAGACCTGAAGAAGAGCTCTGTGTAAGCTCAAAAGCTTGTCTCTCTCACAAACAGAAGTTGGTTCAATAAAAGATATTCCCTCACCCGCCTTGTCTCTATAATATCCTAGGGCCAACACAGCTACAACAACTCTGCATACCCTAGCAATTCAGTCATTTGGGACTGTTGTCAGCAGGCACAGTTTGCTCTGGAGGCCCTTGAGTGGCCCCAGGAGTGGGGAAGTGTGATAAATTAAGGGGGGAGGTAACTCCCTTTTATGGACCCAGCCAGCCAGTTAGCTATTAAATTCCTCTTGGTAGCTGTTCTCTACTTGCTTTACCTGTTAAAAAGTCTGATTGCATGCATAGGTAAAAGGAAGGGAGTGGGCACCTGACCAAAAGAGCCAATGGAAAGGTTAGAACTTTTTAAAATGGAAACAAGACTCCCCCTTTGTCTGTCTGTGCTGCCCTCCCAGAGAGCAGGGACAGGGCTGGAACTATGCTGTAAAAGCTTGCGCCAGGTATGAAAAATCCTCAAATCATACCTAGAAACTACTCATTTGACACCCCAGATATGTAAGTAGATCGGGAAATGTCTAGGAAAACACGATTAGGTTTATCTCTCTTATTTCTTTATGGCTTGTAGACTCCCCTGTGCTAACCCCAGGTGCTTTTGTTTTGCTTGTAATCTTTAAACTGGACCTCAAGAAAGCTATCTTGATGTTTAATTCTTATAATTGTTGTTGTTTTTTTAAATCTAGCAAAAAGCCTAAATTCCAAATGTATTTTTCTTCCTTTTTTGTTTTTAATAAAATTTACCCTTTTTTTAAGAACAGGATTGGATTTTTGTGTCCTAAAAGGTTTGCGCATATGTTTTTAATTAGCTGGTGGCATCAGCTGATTTCCTTTGTTTCTTTCTCAGGTTGTCCCTTGGGGAGCGGGGTGAAGGGCTTGAGGGTACCCCACAGGAAGGATTCCCAAGTGTGCCTTCCTGGATTCTGAAGGGGTTTTTTTTTTTATGCACTTGGGTGGTGGCAGCATCTACCCATCCAAGGTCAGAGAGAAGCTGTAACCTTGGAAGCTTAATCCAAGCCTGGAGTGGCCAGTATTAATTTTTAGAATCCTTGTGGGCCCCACCTTCTGCACTCAAAGTGCCAGAGTGGGAAATCAGCCATGACAGGAAGTCTAAAAGTATCTCAAAACCATCTTTTGCACTTGTCCTCCTGAGCTGCAACCTGTACTCCTCAATACAGCCAAGGATCTAGACCAGTACTGTTATCCATTTGGATCATACGTGGTATGCCACAACAGAAGAGACTTCCAGTGGTTATGCTAGCTCTGTTTTCAACCTCTAGGCTTTCTCTTTGCTGAGTTGTTGCCATTGTGTCTGGCTGCATCTGATATAAGAACCTTGATGTTTAGTTCTTGTACTTAAAGCCTGGCAATGATATACTCAGAATCATTCACAATGTTGAACTGTGAACTTAAAATAACCCTACTTGTTTGCAAACATTCATATTATTCTAATTTTTATTCTGTTATTTCTCCAGACTTCCTAAATCGTTCATACGTAGAATACTATATAAATGTAAATGTCTGATTAGATGACAGATTTTATAAACATGCACACAGCTCAACTAACATAAAAGTTAACATAAACTTCCATACAATAAATATTGTTTTTCTTCTTCTTATGCTGGCAACAATAACTGCATTGATATTGTCTGTACTTTTTTTGTTCTACTAAGAACTCATTAAATATGTTTTGCTTGACTTGTGGATTTCAGTGACTTTGGCTTTAGCGTTGTTGTTGTTGTCCTCCAGAAATTTGATCCTTTCCCTGATGTTTTATATCAGTAATTCTCAACCTGTGATTCCAGAGCTGCTGTTTAGTTATTTGGGGCTCTATCTGTGGCTATCCTGGAGTTCAAGTGTATGAATGATACTCCTGAAACTGTCTGATCTCAGGCAGTGCAAAAAATATGCCAATAAATGAAATGTTCCCCATAGTTCCTGATACATGCAAGATAGTCCAGGTGAGTCACGAGGATTCCCTCCAACACCAGGAAGAGAGGGAAAGAGGTAAGAGTGATGATGCTGGGGCTGGTTCTGACCTCTGATGAGTTTTACATCCATCTAGTGCCAGAGGCGTTGGTGTAAATGAGATTTTGAGCAAATATCCTCAGTGACCTGATGCCAGTGAGGATGTGTACAGCATAGTGCAGATGCTTCCTAACACAAGGGGAATTCTCTGCTGGCTAGAATATGACCTCTTCATGCTGCCAAAGTAGCCTTAGCAGACTGGGAAATCTACCTTTTGTTCTTTCATTAACACTGTGTTCCGTGGCTCTTTCTGCTCAATCTTGAATTTTCTTTTTCTCTACTGCAAGAATTGAGCTCTGAGGGAAATTAGGCAGTGTACACTTTATCGTGTACCCTTCTCTGAGATGCTTATTTATACTGCACTTTCAGAGGAACTTCAGTTTTCCAGTGTGATGCTAGGTACAGCAAGATGGCAGAAATCCTGAGGCTATTAACAGGTAAAGCAACAGATTTTATGCATGCTTTTGACTAGGGGATGAGAAATAGAGATTGCTTTTGACAGGTGCAGTAGTAGACTGAACAGCAACTCCCTTTTCTCTGTAGTTTGTGTCTGTTTAATTTTAATTCAGTTGTTCACATTGACTATTAAGTTAAACTTTTAAAAGTATTTGTAGCTTAATTGTAGGTCATGCTACAATCTGTGAAAACCTCTCCCACTCTAGCTGAGAGATACTGTGTTCTCATGCTTTCTCTCTATGGGCAGTAGAGGCAAAACATTTTTTCCCTAAACTACGTAGTCCACTGTGTCTAATAACTATATTGTGGGTTTAGAACAGGTGTGTGGCTTTGTTTCTTTTCTTATTCTATTTTGTTATTCCTTCTCTGAAAAAAAGATAAGTGAGAGAATATCAGCTGAAGGTGAAAGACACAAGTGTTTACATGTGCCAATGAATTTTTGCAATTGCATTTGTGAGGGTAATGAAGAATGCTGTGCTAGTTGATTTTTTTTTTAATGACTGTTTAAGAGCTACTCGGTAGAAACTTTTTAAATATTTAGCTACTCTGAGATATGTTCCTGTAACTTTGGCTTAATGTAATGGACTATGAAAAGATGCAAATGAATATGCAATCATTTGTGAGTAAAAGTCAAACCTAAATCTAGCTGAAGACCAAGTGATGAAACACTTCTGATAAAATCCAACTGACAAAAATAATTAGAAAAATGTGGCATATCTCATAAATGAATAAATGTGGATAGAGCAGAGGTCAGCTTCTGTGTTTAAAGAATGAAAAATAGCCTGAGATTACAATTAAGTTACGTATCTTGATGTACAGTGTTCTAGATCAGTGGTTCTCAAACTGTGGGTTGGGACCCCAAAGCCCGAGGGCTTCAGCCCTGGGCATCAGGGTTCAGGTTGCAGGCCCCCTACCTGGGGCTGAAGCCCTTGAGTTCAGCTTTGGCCCCCCCTGCCCAGAGCGATATGGATTGGGCTTTGGCCTCTCTGCCTGGGGCAGTGGGGTTCAGGTGGCCTCAGGCTTCCGTCCCCACTCCTGGGGTCATGAAGTAATTTTTGTTGTCAGAAGGGGTCACGGTGCAATGAAGTTTGAGAACCCTTGCTCTAGATTACTTAAATTAGGGGTGCTTCTGGTACTTTAACACTGTTGGCATAGCACCTGACTATGTGAGTATTCTTCTTGAAGTCAAATGGACTACTCATGGAATAAAGAGACCCTTCCACCTATTGAGTGGATCTCAGTACCGCCCTTATTGACTAAAGATGAATGAGCTTGAAAAGATTCTGAATTGACTGAGTCTGGGAAAGCATCCCAAAATTTGGAAGCTTATTTGATTATTCTCTGAACTATTCCAGCCTCCAGTCTGTGGAAAATTGGGCTGGAAAAGTTTTTTTTCCTTTCTGTCTTTTTGTCTTCCTTTAGCCAGGAACTGATCCTGCAGACTTTTATGCACATGTATGGTCTTATTAAGTTCTTAGATGTTCAGTTTTTTTAGATCATGTGCTTGCATGGTACAGAATGAGGCCCTAGAGTGCCACAGTACTATAAATGTGAAAGAACTATGGAATACCTATTTAGGTCAATGAATCCCTTCCTAGAACAAACTAGATCCTTTTTTCCAACAATAAATTGCAAGACAAACTCTACTGGAAATGGAAAAGTGGGAAGGCACCCAATTTATAATATATGGTCAGTTATGCTTTGTGTGAACAAATATATAGGAGGGCAGCATGAAAACAGAGTGAGTTATTGCTAGCCAAATGAATAAATGGCTTCTACCAAGAGATCAAAGGAAAAAATAGTTCTGGGAAACCGTAGTCCCATTAAAAAAGATAAGTTAAGTTAACTATTCCAAAATGCTGTAAATTTTTTTTTAATCTTTGTCTTTGGTGAGAAAAATAGATAGGTAGACAACTGAGAATCATGAAAAATGACTGTTGGTGAAACACAGGTGAGGGAATACTTGGAAAATGAGAATATATACAACTGGTTTATCTGGTATGGTTCCTATGTACCTAATGGTAAAATTCACCTCTGGAATAGAGGATCAAAGGAAGGCTAGCTCACTCAAGTGCCACAGAAAGAGTCTCTTTGCCAGTCTCATATAGCCTAGCTAATGCGGAAGGCCATAATAGGTGCAGACCCTGGTTTTAGGAATAGTGAATTTCTCCACCCACATGGAGCCAGAACGCTCAGGTTTCAGAGCAAGTTAATTATCTAATTCTCGTATTATACCATAGATAATTATTTCTGAAATTCATAGAAAACTGGGGGGGGGCGGGATTGGTATTGAATAGAAATAAGATGAACAACAAATGTATTACCAATTTGCAGAAGAGAAAAGATGCCTAATCTTGACAAAAAGAAAAGGAGGACTTGTGGCACCTTAGAGATTAACAAATTTATTTGAGCATAAGCTTTCATGAGCTACAGCTCACTTCATCGGATGCAAGCTTATGCTCAAATAAATTTGTTAGTCTCTAAGGTGCCACAAGTACTTCTTTTCTTTTTGTGAATACAGACTAACACGGCTGCTACTCTGAAACTTGATCTTGACAGTTACTGTCTCCTGAGTATTAATATTCCTGAGAGCTACTAAAATAATGGAACAAACATCCACATCAAAGTTCCTGGTCTGGTCTGATTTACCAATCCATAATTTAAATGTCAAATCTGACTTTAACCTATTCTGAGTGATTGGACATTTCAACCTAGGAAGGTGATCGAAAAGGAAGTGGAAGCATGAAAAGGAGATTAATCTCCTAACTTGCTGGAGGAAGAAGTTTACTCCATCTGTCTCCCTAGTATGCTCAGTGTATTTTTATCACTTGTTTTGTGAGTTCTGTCATACACACACTGGGTGAAATTCTGACCCCCACTGAAATCAGTGGCAAAAGTCCCATTAACTTCACTGTGGCCAGGATTTCACCAGCTATATTGCATCTTAAATAATGTCAGGTATTGCAATCACATGGTGAAGAAACCTCTTGTGTGCTCATCTTGCTCCATTCTCATAAAGTAAAATGGCATTATTATCCATGACAGGATCTACTGCATATTCCGAGTCTGTCTATTGTCAAAAATGTAATTTGTTGCAAATAGGAATCAGTTTGTCCTCACAAACTGAAATATATTGTTTAGGATAATGTATTTACCTGCAGGCAGCTTTTGTAACAAATTGCACTCAGTGTAATTGTTGGAGGCAGTTATCCTTTTCTTGTCTATTAAGCTTCTGGTTTACTTCATTAATATGTTGCTAATTGGTGTATGATTTAGTTTAAATTTTACATGAATTGTGTTGTAAAGCAGAAATTGTTATAATTCATATCAATATCCCATGGGAGTTTTTTTCAGATCCAATGCATCTTAGGAGGTGATTGTTTTGTTTTGTTTTTTCTTCAATCAAGGAATTAGTAGGTGCCATCTGTACTCGTAAAGATTAAAATAAAAATATAATTAAACTGTGAACTAAATATCTAAGAAATAAAAAGGAGCAAAACTACTCTTAAAGGCAAACAATTCTTAAACCATGCTTCTTATCAGCATTTGATTGTGATTTTCATGAATTACACTGTCTGAGCTGAAGAAGCTTTAATGCACAAATGAAAGTAAAAGGAGCTTTAATTTGTGTCCTCAGCCAAACTTTCTTTGAAAATTCTGGGTTTTCTGGGTTGCGTGTACCATCAAGCATGACTTTGTATTGCTTTGTGAAGTACTACATGATGATATAACTGGGATTAAAGGGAAATTGAATGTACTGAAATTTAATGATGGCTGCTCCTAAAATACACAATCTCATCCAGAGACACTGATAATACTCCGTCTTTCAAATGTACAAAAAGAAACATTGGATAACACAACACAGAGGGGAAAAAATGTGGAAATCGGAGCTAGAGGCATCTCTCTTGAAGCTTCTTACCACATAAAGCATAGCATCTGAAAGCTTAAGACTTTTACAGCAGTCACTAAGTATTAGTGCGATAAGATACAAGCCAACGAGATATACAGTGCTTTCTCCAGTGACCAGACCTAAAACCGCTAATTACTCATTTTGGCTTAATTTTCAGCCAGTTTTCAAATTTTTGAGTCATGGGGCTCTATTTATAAAAGAGAGAAACATTTTACTGCCAGCCTGAGCTCAGGGCCAATAGTGCTACTCTAGAAGCAAAAGGTATAATTCTTAAACATTATAGAAGAGTTACAAGCTATAGGCCAAAGGACATTTTTGTGAGAACATGCACGGCTCTAAGCAGTAAACATGATATATCTTGATATTAGTAAGGATTTTGACGTAGTCCCACATGACGTTCACATAAGCAGAGTAGGAAAATGTGGTCCTGATTAAATTACTATAATATGAGTGCATGACTGATTGAAAGACCATACTCGGAGTAATTATCAATGGTTCACTGTCAATCTGAGAAGACGTACATAGTGGGGTCCCGCAGGGGTCAGTCCTGGATCTGTTACTGGACAGTATTTTCATTAATGACTTGGATAATGGAATAAAGAGTATGCTTATAAAATTTGTGGATGGCTCTATACTGGGAAGTGTTGCAAGCACTTTGGAGGACAGGTTTAGAATTCAAAACGACCTTGACCAATTGGAGAATTGGTCTGAAATCAGCAAGATAAAATTAAATAAAGACAAGTGCAAAGCGCTACACTTAATAAGGAAAAATCAAATGCTCAACTATAAAATGGAGAATAACTGACTAGGTGGGGTAGTACTACTGAAAAGGATCTGGGGGTTATAGTAGCTCACAAATGAATATGAGTCAACAATGTGATGTAGTTGTGAAAATGGCCAATATCATTTTGGGATGTATTAACATGGAAGGTAATTATCCTATGCTACTGAGTACTGGTGAGACCTCAGCTGGAGTACTGTGTCCAATTGTAGGTACTACACTTCAGAAAAGATGTGGACAAATTGGAGACATTCCAGAAGAGAGCAATAAAATTATAAAATGTTTAGAAAACCTGGCAGATAAGGAAAAGTTAAAAGACCTGATCATGTTTAGTCTTGAGAAAAGGAGACTGAGAGGTGACCTGATAAGTCTTCAAATATGTTAAGGGATATTATAAATCGGACAAAAAGAAAAGGAGTACTTGTGGCACCTTAGAGACTAACAAATTTATTTGAGCATAAGCTTTCGTGAGCTACAGCTCACTTCATTGGATGAAGTGAGCTGTAGCTCACGAAAACTTATGCTCAAATAAATTTGTTAGTCTGAAGTGAGCTGTAGCTCACAAAAGCTTATGCTCAAATAAATGTGTTAGTCTCTAAGGTGCCACAAGTACTCCTTTTCTTTTTGTGAATACAGACTAACATGGCTGCTACTCTGAAACCTATAAATAGGACAAAGATCAACTGTTCTCTATGTCCACTGGAGGTAGGACAAGTAGTAATAGGCTTAATGTACAGCAAGAGAGATTTAGGCTAGATAGTAGGAAAAACTTTCTACCTATAAGGGTAGTTAAGTTCTGGAATGTGCTTCCAAGGGAGGTGGTGGAATCCCCACCATTTAAAAACAGGTTGGACAAACACCTTTCATGGGTGGTGTAGGTTTATTTCGTTCTGCCTCAGTGCAGAAGGCTGGACTTGCTAACTCCCTGAGGTCCTTTGTAACCCTAAGTTTCTGTGATTCTATGAATTTAGTTACCAACGTGGATTTATCCAAAAGCAGAATTTGACTTTATAGACTCTATTGTCTTTGCAATAAAATCCCATCCATTGTATCTAATTCTGTCATCAAGCTACAAATGCAGTATTTGCTGCTAAAATTGATTGAAAAGATATTGCTTGAAATTGCTGAGAAGGAGAATACACTCCTTACCTCTGACTGCTACTTAATTAAGTACCTGCATCATCTTAATCAAAAGAGTCTCTAAATTAAACCAGGGTGCAAAATGACCTCAGTATTAAGGAACAGACCACATAGTTGTTTAAAGTAGTGTGAATGGATCTGACTGTTTCTGGAACAGAAATTGGGTAGTCATAGTGAAAAACACTCCAGTGTCTCATTGCAAATATAAGGACTAAGCCTGTGGGGTGAGGAAAGCCTCCTGTCCCATTGACACTCAGCACTTTACAGAATTAGGCTTGCACTCCTTAGAAGTCATTCAGTGTTTTCTCATATCAGTTGATTTTAACTCTCCATTTGTAGTGATGCCTCAGGGATGCTTGAAAATCTAGATATTTCCTGCTCTATTTTACAATTTGTCAAATATTGTTTCTCCCCCGCCCCTGTGTTTCTAAAGAATCAGAAGCAATCCTGGCTGCCTTTCCTCTGTTTTTCTGTTGTTGTGTCAGCATCCCTGAAGCCAGCACCCCACCAAAATGTGCACCGTTCTGGAAGCAGCATTTTTTTTCTTCAGAGGCAGAGATATGAAACCCACGTATGAAACTTTTTGTGTACCATAAAAGTCATTTACTTTTTTCTTAATGGCATAATTTTTGCAGCTCTATTAGTAATTCAGAGGACATTCCTACCAGATTATGACCATTTTAAAGATAGGGTATAGTTTGGGCTGAAACAGCAGAACATTTCCCTAGGAAGATGCACAGTTACATTTTTATTCAAGCCATTTAAATGCAAAAGAAACCATTGATCAGTGCTGGGCTTTGTTTCTGATTTCATATTTACAGTAGGAATCTACATGTCACTTCCAGCCCTACATTGAGGAAAATGAAGCACTTTATGCTGAGATTCCCCTGCTCTGTTGGGACTCCTAAAAAGTAATCTCCTTTTGCTCTTTTTGTCCAGGATTGAGTGACTTAAAGTTAATGCCATGTACAACACCAGTGTCAACATAGCAAAAAAGAAATACGAGTGTGCAGTAAACTAGCCTTCATGCATACAAATACATATAATTTGTGGGAGTGAGGTGGGAGGACCTCAAAAAGCTTGGAGTTTACTGAAGACAAGCATACAAAAGCATGGAAGGTAATGAGGCAGGAACTGTAGCCTTCTTCATTGTACCATTTGTAAGGTACATTGTGCATAAGGTAGGGCTTCTCTCATAAGGTAAGAGCTTCAGAATTTTTATGATCCTTCCTGTGGACTGCTTAAGGTATGCATAAAAGGGGTAGAGCAGCATAAATTATTATGGAAAGGTTCTGTAGTAACATATGCTGCTCCCTCTTTGGCAGTTTGGAATCTCCCCACCAGTGAGGAAGGGAGGGGGGGTTGGGGGGAGGCATTGGCAGCACAGATGCTGTGTGAGCTATCTGAGAGTCAGAGCCATTTGCCAGAAAGGGTAGAGACAACACATCTTTCTACAATACCTCTGGCTTCTGGTAGATACCAGGAGAACCTCATATTAGGGAGCCAAGGCACACTTTCTACCCTGTGCCATGGTGAAGAAATCCTTCCCTACTCCCAATAAAGAATTGAAAGAAAACTATGTGGGTTTTCATTCCCCTGTGCAAGATATTTCCATTCAGACAAGAATGGGAGCTTCAGTATGTATTTACACAACTTACTAAAGAAATTTCCTATGCATATGTTGAAATAAAGGCTGAGATTTTCGTGAATATATTTGCTCAGAGGTCCCAAGAGATCATGCAGCACCTTGCCCATTTTCCCTGCTGATTTTATTTAAAAAAATACTTCCTTGTTACCCCTTTTCTTTCTGGTTTCAGAGTAGCAGCCGTGTTAGTCTGTATTCACAAAAAGAAAAGGGGTACTTGTGGCACCTTAGAGACTAACAAATTTAGTTGAAGAGCTGTAGCTCACAAAAGCTTATGCTCAAATAAATTTGTTAGTCTCTAAGGTGCCACAAGTACTCCTTTTCTTTCTGCCCTTTCTTTCCGACTCTTGGGAAGTTGTTAATTAAGGGTTGTACACTCTGGCTGTTCAATTTTAATTTAATCAAAACTCTGAGAAGGCAGGTAGCATTTTACCTATTTAAGAGTAAAGATCTGAAATATTCAGGGCATATGGTTTCTCGTTAGATATACTCTACGCTTTGATTATTTTAAAAGGAAAATAATTAGATACCCTGATACCACCAACAATGCACAGTTTATGGATTCTGCCCCTCTTTAGATGGACAAGGGGAGTAGGGTCTCTTATGGATTCAATCAGTTTTGCAATTTAAACAACTATTTGATGTCAGGGTTGCCACAAATGTATGCTAACCTACAGAAACTATGCTGCAGTAAAATTTTTACTGACGTTACTTTACCCTTATCAGTTCAACAACATTAAATAAAGCAGTGTGTAAATGCACACGTGCATCATCACATCCACCTGTCATTGTCATCCTGTTTCAGGCATAGATGACTTTTTTTCAGCTCTCCGTATTGAAGTCATGGTATTACTAAAGCTGAATAGTTGCCCATAGGGCATGTATGATACACAAGAGTTCAAGCATTTTATGTTGTCCTGTTAGTGCCCTCAACTGAAATATAGAATGACAGGAATACATGAAAGCTCTGTGCAAAACAGTTGGTTTCTTGCATTGTAATAAACAGTTAATTCTTTTCATGGCACATGTTCCATTAGCAGACTGCTGAATGACCTCTCTAATGATGCTTGGTAAATATGGATGCACTATGTCTGTGGTTTTCAACCTTTCTTCATTTGCAGACTCCTAAAAAATTTCAAATGGAGTTGCGGACCCCTTTGGAAACCTTAGACATATTCTGTGGACCTTAGGAGTCCGCAGGCTGAAAACCACTGCACTGTCATCCTAATATGAATAATACATTATGCAAATCTTACACTTCTTTGAAAGCATGGAGCAAAACATAATTGCAGAGTGCCTCCTGGATCAGTACTACCCTCCCATTCTAACTAGTGCAGACCTTCTACTTTTGACTGCATAACATCCCTGTAGCAACTACAGTAAGGGGTCACATGGGAAAGTTATAATAGGAAAACACTTTATGTAGCTTTAGTTTCTTTCAGTACAGTTTAGCAGTTGTAAACAAGGAGAATGAGCTAGGACCATATCACCAGCCAACTTTCTTCATACTAACAGCTAGTGCTGCATGGACCATCAGGGGCCCTAGTCTGTAATTTGAGAACTGCTGTTACAGATTCCTACAAATCTTTGTGTTTTGCACAAATTGCTTTGGATGCCTGTCTGTAACAACAAATCAGAGATTAAACTCCAGGTGTATATGTATAAATTGAAAACTGTTGCATTATTTTGAACCTTTAGTTCTGGTGTTGTGCAGTTTAATCTCTCAACGTCTGTATATTTAACTATATCTAGGAAACACCAAACAAATTCTTGTCTGAACCTGTGAATTATCTTCGCGCCGACTGAATCATAGAATATCAGGGTTGGAAGGGATCTCAGGAGGTCATCTACTCCAACCCCCTGCTCAAAAGCAGGACCAATCCCCAATTTTTGCCCCAGATCCCTAAATGGCCTCCTCAAGGATTGAACTCACAACCCTGGGTTTAGCAGGCCAATGCTCAAACCACTGAGCTATCCCTCTCCACTTGAAATCTTTTTTGTGTACAGAGTAATGTCTTTGGCATAAAAGTGGGAATGTGGTAATAAAATTTGCAGATGACACAGAGTTGGGAGCTATTGCAAATACAGAAGAGGACTGGAATATTACACAAGAAGATTTGGATGATCTTGAAAACTGAAGTAATATAAATTTTATCAGTGCAAGATCATGCATTTGGGACTACTAACAAGAATTTTTGATATAAGCTGGGAATGTATCAGTTGGAAGTGACAGAAGAGGAGAAAAACCTGGGTGTATTGGTTGATCACAGGATGACTATGAGCTGCTAATGTGATGCAGTTGTGAAAAAAGCGAATGCAATCCAAGGATGCATCTGGTGAGGTATTTCTGGTAGAGACAGGGAAGTGGTGTTACCATTACACAGTGCAAGGGTGACATCTTATATGACTTATATACTCTGTGCAATTCTAGTGTCCTATGTTTAAGAAAGATGAATTCAAACTGGAACAGGTGTAGAGGAGGGCTACTAGGATGATCAGAGAATGGAGAACCATCTTACAAGCAGAGACTTAAGGAGCTTGGCTTGTTTAGCCTAACAAAATGAAGGATAAGGGGAAATATGATTGGTCTCTATAAATATATCAGAGAGAAACACCAGGGAGGGACAGCAGTTATTTAAGTTAAGGGTCAATGTTGGCACAAGAAGATATGGATATAAACTGGCCAAAAATAAGTTTAGGCTTGAATTTAGACAAAGGTTTCTAACCATCAGAGAAAAGAAGTTCTGGAAAGCCGTCCGAGGGGAAAGGCAGGGGTGCAAAAAACCTAACGAGTTAAGACTGAGCTTGGTAAGTTTATGGAGTGGATGGTATGATGAGATTGCCGGAGATGGGACGCTGGATGGGGAGGGCTCCAAGTTACGACATAGAGTTCTTCCCTATGTTGGTGGGTCATGCCTATAGGCTCGGAATTTAACTGATTGATCGCCTGGGTCAGATTGACAGAGACGGTTGGAGTTTTTCACCTCCGAAGCCTGGGTCACTGGTCATTTGTTGATTTGAACTAAAGTAAATGGTGGATTTTCTGTAACTTGGATCTTTAAATCAAGATTTGAGGCCTTCAGTAACTCAGCCAGAGGTTATGGGCCTATTACAGGAGTGGGTGGGTGAGATTTTATGGCCTGAAATGTGCAGGAGGTCAGACTCGATGATCATGATAGTCCCTTGTGGCCTGAAAGTCTATGGGTCTCTGGATGAGAGGGAGCGAGAGAAAATCAGAGGAACACTGTGATTGACTCAAACCTTTGCAATAAACTAGAACCACAAACAAACAATTGGTTTAGCACTATAACAAAAAGACAAGATTTTTGTGAGAGGTAGTTTCATAGTTTAAAGCATAGGAAAAAAGGGATCCCATTCAAAAAACTTAAAGCAATTTACTCATGAAAGATACAAATATGATGGCAAAATCACTCTAATTTAAACATTTAACAGGTGACCAAATATTTTCCAGGGTCAACATTTCAAATTATCCTCTGTTTTTGCACCCACAATCAATGACACAAAATCCAAACACACAATTTGGGCATGTAAAAGATAGAGTTGTACTTTTTGTATACACTGTGCTTGAAACTGCAAGTACAAAATTGGCAGCCTTATTGAAAATGTGACCCTCAAGTGCATTATAAGTATATTTAAACAAGGATTTCTTTAAACAATATTTATTTTCAAAACCTAATGCTGGTTTTCAAAAACAGATTTAATCTTGAAATTTTTAGCATTTATCATGGAAAAATACCCCAAACTCAAAACTATATTTATTTATCTCTAAGAATGAAATTGTTTGGGACACCTCTTGTTTGGGACTGTTGCTCTGTAGATCCCCGGGAAGGGAGGAAACAATAAGCCCCTTTCTCTCACCCCTTAAAGCAATGAAACATCAGATATTCATATTGTGGATGCTTCCACTCCCTGAATGCAAAAGTTGGTAGATGGCTTGTTCTGTTGGAAGGCCTCTGAACATGGTCAGGAGGACACATTCATTAATGCATACACAAAGATACTATGATGATATATGCCATCAGTACCACCACTGTAACTGAAGTACCAATGGTGAAATTCTTGCTCTATTGAAGTTGATGGGAGTTTTAACATTGATTTCATTGTTGACAGGCTTTTATCCCTAAATAGGAACAATCCTGTTTTTAGAGCTGCAAACCTCAATAGGCGCATGGAGCTCATATTTAAAAATATCCATATTTTTCCTTAGCACACTCTCAAAGAGTGGTCACATTGTGTATTAAGGTTACATTTATAAATAATTTATTAGCCCTTCATAAACTAATATTCTTTAACAAAGGGTTAGTTGATTGTATATATTGTTAGCCCAGCAGGTCAATGGGTTGCTTAAAACAATGGCTTATAAACATGTTGTCAAGGTTCTTTCCCCACTCTGAACTCTAGGGTAGAGATGTGGGGACCTGCATGAAAGACCCCCTAAGCTTATTCTTATCAGCTTACGTTAAAAACTTCCTCAAGGTACAAACTTTGCCTTGTCCTTGAACCCTATGCTGCCACCACCAAGCTTGTTAAACAAAGAACAGAGAGAGAGCCCATTTGGAGACGTCTTCCTCCCAAAATATCCCCCCAAGCCCAACACTCCCTTTCCTGGGGAAGGCTTAATAAAAATCCTCACCAATTTGCATAGGTGAACACAGACCCAAATCCTTGGATCTTAAGAACAATGAAAAAGCAATCAGGTTTTTAAAAGAAGACTTTTAATTAAAGAAAAAGTAAAAGAATCACCTCTGTAAAATCAGGATGGTAAATATCTTGCAGGGTAATCAGATTCAAAACATAGAGAATCCCTCTAGGCAAAACCTTAAGTTACAAAAAGACACAAAAACAGGAATATACATTCCATTCAGCACAACTATTTTACCAGCCATTAAAGAAAAGGAAATCTAATGCATTTCTAGCTAGATTACTTACTAACTTTTTACAGGACTTCTGAGCTGCATTCCTGATCTGTTCCTGGCAAAAGCATCGCACAGATAGACAGACCCTTTGTCCCCCCCCCAGCTTTGAAAGTATCTTGTCTCCTCATTGGACATTTGGTCAAGTGCCAGCGAGGTTATTTTAGCTTTTTAACCCTTTACAGATGAAAGGGTTTTGCCTCTGGCCAGGAGGGATTTAAAGGTGGTTACCCTTTCCTTTATATTTATGACACATGTATAATACCTTCTGCTGATATGCAGTTGTAACCTTTGGGTGGGCTAGAGTTTACTTCATTGCCATTCTCCAGTGCCTGGAGAAACTCAACTCCCATTAAAAAAAAGCACCTGGACGCCCAAAATTCAGGCATTGAGGATTTTCAGCAAGGATTGCACAGGATCAACCTCCCCACAATAAGTCCAAAAGAACAAAAGGGATTAACTTAATTCTTAAAGTACCAACGCTATAAAATTTTATAAAGAAACAATAAATAACTCTCTTTTACAAAATAACATTTACCTTATAAGCCACATACATTATCTTCAGCATTATACATAAAGAAAAATTAAATCTAAATATGTCAGTCCCCACAAAAACACAGTGAGAAGAAATCACAGTTCCAAAAAGCTTGGGTTAAGCTCACCTGACTCTGAGTCTGATCTATACAGTCTGAGTCAAAAGCAACATCTTCCTTCCACTTGCCTGTAGAATTTGTCAGCTGGAATCCATGCAGACCAGTGGTCCCCAAACATGGAGGAACATTTGGGGGGCGTGGCAGGGTGCAGGCAACTCCCCAATTGGGGGTGGAGAGAGAGCACCATTCGACCAATCCAGCCCCCAGCCAAGGCCTCAGCTTTGGCTCCTGGCTCCAACCATGGCCTCACCCCAACCTCGGCCCCCGACTGCGGCCCGACTCCTGGCCCTTGCCACAGCTCCGCTCCTGGCTCTGGCTGTGGCTCTAGCCACACCTTTGGCCCCAGCCTTGGTCCCTGGCTCCTGATCCCAGAGGACACAGAAAGATTACAGGTAAGGAGGGAGGAGACAAAATTTTGGGGACCAATGACACAGACTCTCTCTTCTCCTCTGCTAAAAATCACTCATCTAGTCAGCTAACCAATTAACCTACTACTCAATTAAGGGTATAGATTTTTTTAAAAAAACAACTCTGCTGCAAAATGTATTAGAGTTAGGGAAAACAACCTGCTTTTGCGCTTGGGGCTCAGCTTTTTCCAGCCCACACAGTGCACATGGTTTGTTTTTTTTTTTTTTTTTTGCAAAGCAGCTGCTCTGACTACTTGCCCTCATGGAGTCTGAGTTTAGCAACAAGGAACTATTGAGCATACCCCAAAACAACCACATCCAATTCCAAAAATTTCTGCATGTGGAGAGCTAATTTTGCCTCAGCCTAGCAACAATGAGCCAGATACAACTCATTCCTACCCAGGGCCGTCTTTAGGATTTATGGTGCCCTACGCGGGATTATTAAACTGGGGCCTCTATGCCTGCCTTGCTCTTAGCAACACAAACATAAGCTTACAGTATTGGAAAACTTGCCACATGCACTTTATTAAAAACAGTTTAACTTAATTAAGCACATTGTAATGCTGGTGGACTAGCTCTAAAGAAGTAGCACAATAGAAAAAATTCTGATTTATTGACAGAATGATGCAAATGTAATTTTTTAAATTTGTCAACATTTTATTGGAAATTTCTATGAAGAGGTATTGAAACAAGGATTTGTTTTTAATTAAAAGCAATCTTTCTGGCTTTTTTGGCTGCAAAATCAGTAATAATGTCATTGTATGACAAAGACAAAGTGATGTCTTGTTCAATTGCAAGAATAGCAAGACCAGTCAATCGTTCCTAACTCATTGTAGAACGGAGATAGTTTTTAATGAGCTTTAGTTTTGAAAAGCTCCATTCTCCTGATGCTACTGTGACAGGAATTGTCAGTAGAATATGAGTGGCAATGTACATATTAGGATATATGTCAACAAGTTTGCTGATATGAATGAACTGTACAATATCCATCACTGATTTTGCATGTGGCAACATTGATGACAATGTACTCAATTCTTCATACAGTTCAAGTCCATTTAAATCAAAACAATCACCGTGCTTCAGGAGGCTCTCTAGGTTCTTGCACTTTGTCATTTGCTGCTCTTGTTTTCCTATTTCGTTGAATTTAGTTATGTCATACAAAAATCCAAACTGTTCATGGTATGCTCGTAAGGTATTAAACCTTTCGTCAATGGCAGATATTGCTTTATCCATCACAACATTAGAAAATTCAACCTCAAATTTCTTTTCTGGATTGTCTATGGGCTCATCTGGGCCTTCATATTCCGCTTGCTGTTTTTTCCTTGAAAGTCGTGTCACGTTTGGACATGGAAATTTTGATTCTACACCGAGTGCCTGTGCAATCTCTCTTGCTGTAACCTGAAAAGGAGTACTTGTGGCACCTTAGAGACTAACAAATTTATTAGAGCATAAGCTTTTGTGAGCTACAGCTCGCAGCATTGCTGTAACCTGTACTTCTTTGAATCCATTTTCTCTGTATTTGACTAAAAAGTCTTGTGTGTTGTTTAGTAAGGTAAGTGTTGAATCAAGCTGCATCATTTTGCTTACACTTGAGATTTTAACAAGAATGTCAAACCAGATTATGATAGATATTAGAAACTTGAAGCTGGATATATCAGAGGCCAATGACTGTGCTTCACTTTTAGCTTTTGGATCTCTGGCTTCTTCCGAAATAGCAACAGTGCTTTGTAAACTTCCTCAGATTGATATCTCAACGTTTTTGCACTTTCTACTCTGCTTTCCCAGCATGTCTCAGATAGAGGTTTAATGGTAATACCATTGACATGTGCTTGAATATTTGCCATCATTGAGTGGAACTGAAAAGAGCATGTAAATGTGTTGCAGCAAACCGAACAAAGAAATAGCTTCTACAGAAGACTTGGCCATATCACACAAAATCAAATTAAGGCTGTGGCATGCACATGGAACAAAAAAGATTCGTGGATTTTCTGCCAGCAATCTCGCTTGCATGCCAGAAATGCATCCTTTCATATTGGCACCATTATCTTAGCCTTGTCCTCTAATGTTCATTATGGACAATCCCATTCATTTTAGTTCATCAAGGAGAGCTTGAAGAAGTCCAAATCTTTAGTGTTCTCTACGTCTAAAAATGTGATAAATGATTCCTTAACTGTAATCTGTGCTGAATCACGAATGTCGACAAATCTCACTACTAACGATATCTGTTCTTGATGACTTATGTCCGGAGTGCAATCTAGAATTACGGCAAAATATTTTGCCAAAGTAACCAATGAAACAATTTTGTCTCTCACTTTATCACTCATTAGCATGATCAGTTCATTTTGAATTCTTGGTCCCAAATAGTGGTCATGTATTTCATTTTCAGTTACTCTTCGGAGATGTTCATTCATCACTGTGTCAAATTTTCCCAACAGTTGTACAAGGCCCAAAAATTGCCATTTTTGGTCTGGAATAATTTCTCAACGCTTCCTCTAAAATCAAAATTGTTTGTTGATAGTTATTCAACAATAGATAATAGACGTTCAAGAACACGACGCCAATGCTGCTTCTCTGACTCCAGCAATCTTTGATTTTGGGCATCAAGAGTTGTCTGATTTTTTTTTAACCTTACACTCAGCTTACATCATTTGTGCATACTTTCAATGTGGTGTTGTGCCTTTTCATGTTGCGGTAATATGTGACGAAGATTTTTCCAATCATTAATATCTCTGGTTGCTATCTTAAAATTGCAACTATTGAAAAGCTTGCATGGGAAACAAAATACAGCATCCTTGCATTTAGAGTACACAAACTACTGTCTGTTGACAATTTCACCATTAGAAAGTCTTTTTTGTAGTAATTGTTTTCTGTGAATTTCATACCTCTAATGTCTTTTGGATATTCAAGACCTTTTATTCTCCCAGGGCCTTTCTCAAGTATAATGGCACAGAATTCGTTGTTTAAAGATTGCAGCCGTGTGCCAATGTCATCTATATCCCATGCTAGTACAGTTTCAACTGTTGTAATTTCTTGTTTTGTGTCTGCATCTGTTTCAAATGATTGTTCTGTGTGTTGTTGCGTTTCTTGAGCTTTGTCTGCATAAATATTTTCTTCGGCAGTTACTTGATGATCTTGATCAACTTCGTTGTTTTCATGATGTTCAAACTTATGTATAGAACCCTTCTGTGCTTGTACAGCTAATCCTATTTCATCTTTCCATTTTCTTTTTTGTGACCCAGAAAGTTGTTTTCAATATGACATAATTTATAAGGGTGTTTTTTAAAGAAATAACTGTTTAGATTATCAGAAATATTATTTAAAATAACTCATATAGGATAGTCGTGAGTCTGTGACCTTGAGCTAGTGTGAAGACACCTCACAAGGCGCTCCACCCTGACTGAGACACAGTAGAGTTGGAAACCCATGTCATTTTTACAAAGCCACTTTTTAGTTTGAAATGTATAGTGGGCCTCAGTCTTAATGTTAGTTACAACTCTCTATCAACTCTTATACTGTAAATAGATCAATGGCATTATCCAGCTTAATAAGCTGGGTTTCCAAACAGTGGCAAAATATAACCCTAGTTTTACTCCTAGGTAAAGCACAAAGTGACCAAAATGAATCAGCACAGAATCATCTCATCTAGATTAAGGTAGCACAGAAATGTGACAATGTCCTATTGTGCCTTATTTTTGTTTGGAAAGACATTAGCAATAGCAGCACATTTTGGGCACTGCCACAAATACATGATAAATCACTGCCTCTAAAGTTCCATCAAAAACTGACATTTTCACAGCTTTGGCATGATCTGCTGCACAGATTCTTCACAAGGAAGTGTCCCTGGCCTTTTAAACTCATATTAACTATGTATTTACTTTATGAAACTTGGACAAAACACTGTGAAAATGTAAGACATTGGCTGCCGAACCTCTGGGCTGGCAAAAGCAATACTGACTCACTGGGGAAAAAAAGCAAGAGAATCTTAGTACAATATATGGTCACTCTATACACTGGTAAGGAGATAAGCATATGACAGTTGTTGGAGCGCTCTATTTAGCAGTAACAGGGCTATAGGAAAGCCAGTCAACATATTCTCTTTCTCTGATGAAAACTGGGCCACTCTCTGCCCCAAACCAAACTTGTCACAAATAATTGTCAACAACTTAATTTTCTGTTTTTGGCTTTTTAAAAAAAATATTGAAATTGGATTCAGGATTGTTAGCAAGCATTTTTGGCAAACAAAGGTGTTAAATGACAATCTAAATGGCAACACAGTACTGCTTTCATGCTTGGCTCACTCACGCCCCAGCCTGCTGGTCCAACAGCTGCAGTAGAGGAGGAAAACTGCAGTACCCCAAAATCCACCTCTTGGGGCGTAGAGTGGCAACAGCAGCAGCAAACCCTCAGGTCCAATCACATGCCAATGGGCACCACCACCAGCCCAACAGACCATGGTGAAGTTAGCACAGCATCTGATCTTAGGGACGGGGCACCCACGGAGCCACAGCAGCTCATCCTGCCCTGCGCAGCTCCCCCCGGATGAGATGGATCACTGCCAGCCCAGGGGAGAGATGCACTCCCCAGCTAGGGTGACCAGATGTTCTGATTTTATAGGGCAGGTCCCAATATTTGGGGCTTTGTTTATATAGGCACCAATTACCCCCATCTAGGGTGATCGGACAGCAAGTGTGAAAAATCAGGACGGGGAGGGGGGTAATAGGAGGCTATATAAGAAAAAGACCCAAAAATTGGGACTGTTCTTATAAAAGTGGGACATCTGGTCACCCTACCCCAACCCCCATCCTGATTTTTCACTCATGCTATCTGGCCCAGCCACTTGTGTGTGACCATTCCAATCCTGGCTGGCTGCGAGGAAGTGAGTTACTGTCATTCATTCCTCAGCAAGCAGCCAGTCAACCCTCACCTTCCCCTCACCCAACCCAGCCCTGCCTGAGGGGAGGGAGGATAGGGAGTGCTCCGTGGTGGGGGAGAGAAGAATGGATGTTATGGGGGGGCAACAAAGGATACTGCAGCCGTTGAGCCTCCCTCACCTCACGCCGGGGGAGAGAGTCATACTCACAGGTGAGTTCCTTCACCCACACTTACTCCCTCCCCTTCCCAGAGACCCCAGCAGCCGATCCCCTCCCTCAGAATGCATCCGATGAAGTGAGCTGTAGCTCACGAAAGCTTATGCTCTAATAAATTGGTTAGTCTCTAAGGTGCCACAAGTCCTCCTTTTCTTTTTGCGAATACAGACTAACACGGCTGCTACTCTGAAATCCCTGACTGTGGTGCATTCGGCTCTCTCTAGGACCCAGCGTCCCTGCTCCCTATTAGGCACGTAGGTTACTCTAGAACACATACTACTTTTGTCTGTAGCAACCGTAGAGTATGTCTTAATAATGTATTACTTCTTTAGAAAGCACTGATGAATGTATTCCTCATAGAAAGAGTGACAAGACCCATGCACGCTATTATTGATGTTTCAATGGAGAGTGGAAAAAAATGTTTATGATGCACTCAGTGCGATTATGTGACCAACACGTTAGGGATTCCACCGGGGAAGAGAAATCCTTGAGCCTTTAGGAAAAATACAGTTTGGAAGAGTCAGGAAATGCTATGACACGCCTATAAATGCAGAGGCTGATGTGCAACTGAAGAGCAAAGGAGTGAGGTAAGATACATATAAATTTAGCAAATGCAAACATGTTTATTACCTTCACACACAACTGAAACATCACTTATTTAATCAGTTTTTTATGTCTGTGGTATGTATACTATGTTTTATACAGCTCCTGTGTGTCCATAAATAAACTTTATTTAGACCATCGGAGGGAGCTGTTATTAACAGAGTTAGTCACTGCTAACATCAATTATCTGCAGTATACTACAAGTATTTATTTATGGTTACAATAAAATGTTCTTGAGAGAGTGCAGTTCTATAAAATTACTAAGACTAGGTAGTATGGGGAACTTCATTTTCTGTCATAAATTATCTGAGCAGTGCAATATCCAAATATGGAGAACTAGCGAGTCGTTGAATAACCCCCCCCCCCACCCCCAAATAATAATGCTTATGAGAAAGCTGTGGTTGTATGGTGGTGCACAGGTTTTACAATCTGGAAGAAAAAAAAGCTGAACAAATTGATTTATCATTTGCTTTAATGTACTTCCAATATAATTAATTGCCTGTACAAAAAATGTCCATTAATATAATTCAGCTTTCTCAGTGTAGGGGGATTTCACAATACCTCCTGGGATAAAACTGGATAAAGAAAGGCTCATGCTAAAAGGAATAACTATGACTAATATTTGCCAAAAATTTCT
The DNA here is from genome assembly GCF_009764565.3 of Dermochelys coriacea. Taxonomy (NCBI): domain Eukaryota; kingdom Metazoa; phylum Chordata; order Testudines; family Dermochelyidae; genus Dermochelys; species Dermochelys coriacea. The sequence continues at coordinate 31,572,029 of NC_050076.1, read as the reverse complement.
TCTGCAGAATTGAATAATTAAGGTTCTACAATGAAGTGACTTTAGCATTAAGGACATTATATGTTTGCTTTCTTTACCTGTTGTGTCCTGTCTTAATGATAGATTGTAATCTGTTAGCAGCAGGTGCTGTGTGTTTTAAGTACTTGCTGTACCTAACAACATAACAACCTAGGCATTTCACGGCATTACCACAATACAAATAATTAGTTTAATTTGAGTAGAATTAACAAATGTATTTTGCTTTTTAAATTTTAGTACAAAATTGGTAAGAACCAAAATAGCTTCCATTTTCTTTTCAATTTTTTAGAGTTAATATCTTCCCCAGCATGTTACATAAACCAACATAAGAGACTGAATGGTGTATGCTTGTGACACAACAAAATTGAAACTTTTCTTCATTTGTGATAGAATAACGGAAGATTAATAGCTGCAGAAATCTTGCCTTCTCACTTGGAACTGGGCTGAAGTCGTCATTTTGAATATGTGAGCGTTATCGGGATGTATATTAAACAAGAATATTTGAGCTATACTCAGTGAGCTGTAAATCACTAGAGAGGCCCTGGATTGGTAAAGATATTACTGTTTAACATGTAAGATTATATTTTAGTTTTATTTTTTTTAAATATTGAAGAATATAAAGACATTGACATGATTTCTTGGGCTGTGGGGGAGTGCTTTATTACTAAATTTATGGGCACATAATTCCATTGTTATGGGGTTATTATAAAGGATTTTTTGTGTGCCTTCAGAACATTAGAGATCCTAGCTAGAATCATCAGGTTATATGCAAGACTGTCATTAGAGATGATAGTTTTCTAATGTGTTCATCCCAAATCCTTAAACCCATGGAGAATGATGTGTGGGTTTAATCACTGTGCTCTCAGCAAAATCATCAGATTCACATTTGTCAAGTCACATGCAGATTTCATATGGAATATACTATTACACAGTAAAGTTGGACTCTCTGAGTTCCAGCAATCTGCCAGTCTGCTTTTGCATGTGATATGGGGAAGCCAAGGACAGGCAAAGTCCAGCAGCAACCTATGAAAAAATGTAATCAACTATCCTAGAGGCCAAAGAGAGACTAACTAGAAATGAAAAACCATTGAAAAAGACTTTGGAGATGACGGAGAGATCATGTGCAGTTTGCCCAAGCCTTCCCATTGAAGTCAATTGGAGCAGCATTACATTCAGTGTGAGAAGCTTCCATCACGAACCTAGCTGTGTCTTTTTCACAGAGGCAAGTCTTCGTACTGAAAAGAACCTTCCCTGGCTTTCCAAGTGGCAGGAACAGAATGTGAACAATGTCCATATGGAAATGAATGTACGATGCCCTGTAAAGATTACATTGAACTGTACAACTCATTCTACGTAATTTTTCTGTCCATGTGATCTTAGGGAAAGGCTTACATGTTTTTGATGTTATCGGTTATATTGCTGCTGATTTAGAATGCATATTAATAGGTCAGTTGGAGGTTAAACAAGTTGAAGACTTGTGCAATGCAATTATTTAGTAGATATCAGTATTCTTTTAAAAACTGCTAAAATATCTGTGATTCTACTAGTAATGTCAAAATATAGTTGGTGTTAGAATGCCATTATTTATTCACCAATTGCATATTTTAGAACCATGACACCTCTAGAAATAAAACCAAGTAAAAGGTGTAATGACTAGGTAGAGGTGCATGAAATTTAAATACAATTTACCCATATCTGTGAGTAATCTTGCACCTTAGCACTTTTCCCTCATACAGTTGAGTACTTTACCTGTTCCTTACATAAATCAATTCACTGTAGTTTCTTACAGTTGCTGTGCTGTTCTGTACTCCTGGCTAAATTTTCAGCAAAGAAAGATCTAGGGAATTTCTATGAAGCTAGCATATCTGTGGTTCTCCACAACTGTGGAATGCCAGCTTACATGCTATTATGAAAGCACCTAGAGTAGCCTGCTCAACGTACAGTTGCCTCTTCTTTCTACTACTTGTCTCTGGCAGTGAGTCCTTTGGTTACTCCTTCCATCCATATCTTGGAGAAACAGACTGGGCAGACCAGAGACCTGCTCTTTTGTAATTTTTCAATTGGTGTGAAAGCCCACTATCTGGCAGGCAAAAACAGCACAAATCAGTTGAATAAGGTGGATGCATGTCAGAAGAAATGGGAGCTCACCCTACAAGTGTGTTTAATCTTTTGCTTCATGTTTTGTTTATTTCATATAAAACAAAGGACATGATTTTTGTAGGTCATATTGAAAAAACTCAATATTCCTTTCCCATCTGCTCTTGTCATGATTTGTAAAGGCACTTGTATTGTTTTCGGATTATCACATTTAGCACTTCTTAACATGGCAATATGAAAGCCCTTTGCAAAAGACTTTAACACTTTAAAGGGTTACATTTTATTTGTTCCATTTCTGTGTATTCCATTATATCAAACAGATAATAGAAAGGGCAGATTAAAAGTTCAGGTAGGTCCTGAGGATATTTAAAGTGTAATCACTGAGGTACAAGGAATTTTTTTGTTCTTATGGTTTACATATTTGCTCTCTCCAATCCAGTGGCACATTTGATGACAGATTTTATTGATAATTTGTGAAATCCTTCATGTGAATAAAATGTGTACAATTAAAGGTCCTCCCAAATGAGGAGAAAGGCATTAAAACACAGATGTTGTGCCAGATTGTACCCTTTTGTGCAAAATACCATGCAGGGGAACAAGATGCATACAGAAATACATTAGACCAGGGATGTGGGAGGTAGGATAGTCTTCCCATTAAAGTGCATTGCTGGTGAAAAGATTATTCCAACCCATTAGCTGGAATAGCAGCTGTTAGGGGGCTGTGCTGAAAACTCACACATTGGTCCCTAATTGGAGGAAGATTCACCTTCCAACTATCATTTATCTATACGGGTAGATTTTGCCCTGACTGCCTATTTGCTAGGAAAGCCAAATGTTCTACTCTTGTCTAACAAATAATTCTTCATGATGGAATTTATTGTGGTGTTGCCAGTCAAGGTACTAACAAATTTCAACAGGACTTTATTTTTTAAAGTGGAAACCTTTTTTTCCAAGCTGCTGCTGCACCCTCAGTAGCTCTCCCTCAGCCTCTTCAACTCCTCCCCCCCTTCCTGATTCCTGTCCTTTCAGACTCCCAACAGCCAGTGCTCTCAATTCTAATAATTACAAGCAACATCTAAACACCTCATGTGCCCATAGGTGCTACTTGACCTGAATAAGCATAGCAGAACCTGCCTTTATATAATCAAATGTGTGAGAGACAGACATCCTGAGCTTTTCTTTTCTTGCGTGGAAACTCCCTTGCCAGCATAATTACATACAACACCAAAGCACATTGTGTGTTTGTGTCCAGTTTTTCATAATCTGTTTTTGACATATATTTTCCATTTAGTACAGATTTTCATCCATTCCACAGAAAGGATTCCAGTAGCTGAAGTCCAAGTCTGAGGCAGCTGCAGTAATCTTTGCAGGAGAGCGATTCTGTTAGTTACACTGGGGAGGCCCAATTAGTCCTTGAACTATTCGAGATCACCTAAATTGGTGAAGCTGCTTGAAAATGATTCTCTCTTCATTTCAGCTAACTCCATTATGAGCTCTAAATTAAAAAGGAAATTCTGTCTTCCCGTATTTTTAAAGCAATCTATTATTCACTAATCCACTTGAGTTAGCTCACTGGCTATTTAAAACATATGGCTATTTAAAGCACTAGAATGGATTACCTAGGGAGGTGGTGGAATCTCTATCTTAAAGGTTTTTAAGGCCCAGCTTGACAAAGCCTTGGCTGGATGATTTAGTTGGTGTTGGTCCTGCTTTGAGCAGGGAATTGGACTGGATGGCCTCCTGAGGTCTCTTCCAACCCTAATATTCTATGATATATACTATGTATTTTTTTTTATTCATCGGGAGCTGTGACTTCTTGGATTAGTCCATTCTGAAAGGAGAAGAGGGATTGTTGAGCTGAAATATGTAATTTTCTACTTTGGAGGTTTATCAAATACAAAGCTATGTGGCTACTCTATTTATTTAAGTATTTAATGCTTTCAGTTGCTGTACATAGGAAAAGCTGATAGTAGCATTTGAACTCGTCGTATCTGACTGTCAGAATGCATTTCCCTTTCAGCAGCCCTGTAGCAGCAGCAAAAAATTATCTGTTTTCCTTGGGTCCTTTTGCAAAGAGTGTTAAATTTAACACGTAAAATCTGACCGGAGTCCAGAAATTTTACAGCACTTTTGTGAAGTCAGACTATTTTTATTTTCTTTGTGACTAGCTTGTCTAGAAGTTGTCCATATCAATCAGCTGTTTTTCACCCAAGACAAACATAACTGATCTGCTCTCTTATTTTTCCTAGCCTTTTAAAGGTCAATATAATGAATCACTTCACTGCTTCTTAAATTTACAATAGACAACAGGCCATATTCAGATCTCATTTACACACTTGTAAATAATGGAGTCGCTCTTAATTTTCACCAGTATAACTGAATTAGGCAAGATGTGTATTTATTCCTCCTGCAACAGAAAAAATTGAGAGAGTAAATGTTGTTCCACTGTTAACTGTCCTGGTAATACTGGGTCAATGTCATAGAGACCAAAGTTTGGGAAACAATAAGCCTAAGCAAAGACTAACTGGATGAATATTATGCATTACTTTTGTATTGTGAATGACATAATGCACAGACTTGCAGGCTAAATAATTTTGGTCTATAACAACAGCTTTATGTCCATAATTGTCTAGTTTAAGGGATATATTAGACTTCATATTGGAGGGTGACCAGATAACAACTGTGAAAAAACGGGACAGGGGTGGGAGGTAATAGGCGCCTATATAGAAAAAGTCCCCAAAAAAGGGACTGTCCCTATAAAAACAGGATATTTGGTCACCCTACTTTATTCTACAAAACAGCAAACAATTGCTGCCTCCAATCCACTTCCATGTTACTACTATGTTAAAGCAAAGTTTAAATAGGAGGCAGCTAAAGAGAGGTCTGAACTGCGGGGACATGGGGAATAATAAATTCCTTTGTGTTTTTCTTCTGACATTTAGCTCTACAGTTTCAGAAATTTCCACTAATTTTGAGTGCCTTCAAATATCTGAGTGTACACTTAGAACATCTAGGGGACTTGTTTGGTTTTGTTTCTTTTGGGGGCATTAGTGGTGCTGAGCACCCACTAACTTCAACTGCAGTCCTGAGCACTCAGCACCTCTAAGTAACCAACCCTAGGTTTCTGTAATTAGGCATCCAAACTGAGTGTGTTCTCTAATCTTAGTGTATTCTACAGCATTGCATGGCCTGAGTGTAGCTCTACATTAATAAGATTAGAGTTAAAAAATGAAGGAAGGTTGTGGTATACTGTGGGCCTGGTCCGAAATGGGATACTGATCCCATTAAATCTTTCCATTGACTTCTCTGTTACAGTTTAGCTTTATTTGCAACCTCACTTATGTGGTTTCACAAGATATGAATCAGGGCAGATTTTTGACCTTAATGGCTATGAAGATTGTTTTATTCTTTGTAATTCCTCTCATTTTTCTGCATTAGTCATATTATGGTAAATAACGTGCTACTGAATGTCTTAGGGGGTCTTGCTAGCTACATACTAATATTGCATTCCTTGAAGTTGAACTCTTTGATCTAAATAGCTCTATTATTATGACAAAGATTAATATTGTCTAAAGGATTTGGTGCTTTATGGATTATAAAGCATATATCCATAGGGCCTTAAAGGGCATATCCTAGGACACTTAATCTAAATGAGAGACAAAATTGCAAATAACATGAACAATGCAATGAACAGTATGAAGCAGCTTACAGCTTGTTAAATGGTTGCTATTGCCTATTCAAGTTTCTGTGTTATAAAATACCCGGCCAGTCTGATAAGATGCTGCTGTTGTATCCATATCAATTATTTCCTTTTTGTTCTTCAGTTCTATTTTCTTGTTGTTTCGTGATCTTTAAATTATTGTGCAATACACACAGAGTCTCATTTGGAATTTTATGGCAATACTCAGGCCATTTTGCTTCTAGGTTTGAATTGTGTGTCTGAAGATTAAAATGTTTGTCAGTGCTATGAATGTAGTTTACAATATGAGTTATTACCTAGAGTTTCTTACTGTGTTGGCTTTTGGTTTTACTTTAGTTTCTTATTCTTTGTCTACATGTGATGAATTTCTGTGTCATGACTGAAAATTTAAAAAAAAACCATAATCTATATTAATCCATTAATCTATATTAGGCTCTCAACCTTGGAATTCTGCAGTATGTTAAATCTTATGTAAACAGCAGACAATAGAAGTTATAAAAAATTATTATCACCACTCTGTATTTGGAGCCTGATCGTATCTAAATAATAAAATATAAAAAAAAACCCAAAAAACCCCTATATCGTACATATATGGAGATGGATTTAGCCCTATGTTTTTTAAAAATTCCACTAACTGGAATACATAGATGGATAGGGGTCCTAGCAGCAAGGGTCAGATATACACATAGGTCAGATTTTCCCAAAGTTTGGGAATGTTGCGATTGGGATTTTGATTCTACTGATGATAGAGGTGGGTTGAAATACAACAGTCTGAGTCCAAATTTTCACAAACTTTAGGGCAATCTATGTCTGTGTGCAGATCTCAGTCCCAGTCATGAGAAAGCTAACTGTTATAGGAGCAGCAATGATCTGTATGCTATGTATAACCTGTATGTTCAAAAGGTCTGTTACACCTTCCCCTCCCCCTTTTGTCTCCTCTCCCTCTTTGAATATCTGTGAAGTGGCTTTCCCCTTCCCCCTCCCTCCTGGAATGTTTGTGGGATGAATGGGCTGCTTGAACAGCTGGAAGATCAGAAGAGCTCCCAGGTAGACAAGGTGTCTGGTACTCTAATTAGGCAGCACTCACACACCCAATGTATGGACACTGCCCGAGGTGGAGTGTGACCAACAAGACATGGCCAAGTTATCTCTAGTCACAGGCGATGAGGAGCAGGTTCTTAAAAGGGGAAGGGGCCATGTGCTCAGGAGTACACTCACAAGCTTGTAGCTCCCGTGAAGGGCCTTCGCCCAGACTGCCTGGCCAGTGGTTCACTGCGTTGCGTTCCATCGTGCCTCGGGAAGACTTACCTCCATCGCACTGTCCATTGCTGCTCTGTGGGACACTTACCTTGAAGGACATCTCCAGTGCTGTGCCTGTCCTGGGAGTGTGAGTATGATCCTCCCCCCGCTTCTTTTGAGCTTAGCTATCAGTATTATAAACATGCTGTTTTCTGTCAAACTCTGGTGGGTCATTAGTCCTCCTTAAGCTTACTGTCTGGGCCCAATTTCGGGTAACATTAATGGTGGATACAACCGGTACAAAATAGTCACACCTGCAGAGCCTGCACCACTTGGAGGAAGCAAGCTTAAAAGGGAACAGGAAGGAGTGACAACCAGGGGGAAAGCTGCTGTACCTCAGAGTTATCTGACTCTTGCAGCAGAGCCAGGGGGAGAAAGACAGATAGACCTCTGATGGTGGCAAGGACTTACCAGACCAGGTATCAGCCAACACTACCAGGAGGGATTGAAGATAAACTCAGATATGGGGTTTAGCCATACTTAGCCACCCTAAACAATCCATACCTCTATAGAGTCTCTTAAAGGAGAACTTAGAGACTGAAGATTACTACATCTGTGAATTCAGAAAGACTGGAGTAAGATTCCCAAATGGGGAAAGGGCTTTGGAAGGGAAGGAGACTCTGAAACTGCCCAAGCAGGACCTAGTAAAAGCCCAGCCTATCATACTGAGGGTTTTTCTTTAAGAGACTTTAAGTTGATTTAATTACTATGGTGACATATGCCTTATTCCAATAGAAAGATGGGTTTTGGTCAGTTTCTACACTGATCATACTGAGCCGTATTCTGCCTTTCACTTACTCTGGTGTTAGCCTTTGTGTGCCTCACTGTTCTTTGCCATAAGGACAAAGCAGAATTCCTACGCTCCAAAGGGTACACTGAGTCTCAGAAGAAGTGGTGCCATTACTCTTCACTATACACACTAGCCACTGGAACTGGGGAATATAATTTGAATCCATAAAGGGGGCTAGTTGGAACACACAAGCTGCATTTCCGCAAAGTGTTTAGGAATGTCCCCAACTTTAAATCTGTGGGAACTGAGGCTATAGCTTCTCTGCAACCAGCAGGAATTCTGCCTCCCAGTTCTTCCCCTGGGATGAAAGGCTCTACATGCCTTACCACAGCTGAGCCTACATTAGGCAACAACTAGGGTTTCTGAACTGCTTTTCATGGCCTATCACCATTCTTAGGATGTCTATTAATATCCACTACAAAGGATGCACTATTCCATTTCTTTTTCTTGGCAACATAAAGGTTTACATCTTCTAAGAGCAGTAATAGCAGTACATTTCCTTTCATGGTTTCTATTTTAAAAGAAAACATCGCATCTGAAAATGGCACATCTTTTTTTATTCATTAGTATAAGCGAAATCTCTGATTTTTTCCCCCATTTTCTCTATCTTTTTTCCTCTCTGATTAATGTGCACAAAGAAAGTATAAGTTCAAAGGATAGAACACTGTCACACACTACTAAACCTGATGCAAGTCTCAGCCTAGAAGACCTTTCAGGTAGGCTTCTGAGTTTTTTTGATTCTGTATTACTTTTGGTATAATCCTTTATGATTTACGACTGCAGTTAAAACTGAAATTCAATGTAGTGCTTAAGGGAGGAAAATTAATGTGCAATTGTTCAAAAAGCAAGCAGTATTATTAAATCATTGTATAATTGCAGTAAACTTGATGGGGTAAACTCAACAATAATTTATTTTCACAATAACTGCAAAATTGTGACTTCAGCAATTATTCACAGTGCAGGAACTGATTATTTAGATGATGCTTAGATGTATTAATTAATGCCATCAGTAATGACACTTCAGGGCATCATTCAGATCCTATATTTGAATTATGCTTATCTGGTTAGGAATAACTCTGGGGACTTTATATTATTAATAGATTCCTTTTTTAGATTTTTAGTAACGACCATTTTTTCTTGCCTCTGTCTAATGAATGTAAAGTCTGATTTTTTTAATAAATATATACAAAATCACTCTGATGATGAGTCTGACTGCAGCTTCCCTCTATATAATCATGCTTTTTGTTGTAAAAGTGTTTTAAACCATTTTATCAATTGCCTATAAGAGTTTTCATATACCGTATACAATATACTTAAAGAAATGTCAGTGATAGAGGCTTTCTTTTAGAAGACTAGATTTTCATTCTTATGGATATAGAGTGAATTTGTGATCTAAAACCACCATAAATGAGCTAACTATATCAACCATTGTGGCAATCAAGCCCCTTTCACTTCAGAGTATTTAAATCAGCTCATCAAATACACTTATATATTGAGAATATAAAAGATAGTTTCAGAAAAAGCAGGCAACTAATCTTTCATATTCTGATTTTTCTCTCTCACTTTCAAGTTTTGAGATCTTTGGCCACTGCGAAAATTAATATGCCTTTGTGATGGAGTCCGTTCCCTGACAGTCATCTTGAACATGAGCCTAAAGATAATTTAGTAAATTGAAAATGTTGCTATATAGCTGGAAGAAGGAATAAAGTAAGCAAATTCACAACTTATCACTTCTAACTGCTTTGAGGAATTATTTGAGTCCTTTCATCCTGATGTCAGTTGCATGATACCCACGGTTGCCTTCCTTTTTCCTTTCTTTCTCTTCTCTTAAACAAATACAGTAAGTTTTATTTAATGAGCTATCCCTTTAGAAGAAGATGTATGCTTCTGCTAAAGCCTCAGAGGAGGGAGGAAAGATAAACATAGTATTCAGAGATAGACAAAAAAAGAGGGAAAAACTGGTCCTCAGAATAACAAATTTTGAAATGTCGGCATGTATGGAGGTGGTGGACTCCGGGGACTGGTAATGGGAAATAGGTAGGTATATCACCATGGTATCAGAGATGCTTACAAAAATGACAAAATTAACAAAAGTATCACTTCTGATGTTCTCTGTCCCCTACTCCTGTTTATGTAGATTATTATTTTTTTCTTTCTCCTCTCCTTTCCCCTACCTCTGGCTTAGTTACGTTTTTGAGAGGTACATGTTTATCATGGGCAAGCTTCCCAATTTCCCTGCTCAGAGATGAGAAAAGAGATACCAGGAGGTAGTTGAAGTCTGTTGACTTGAGTGATTTTGGAGCATCGGCTGAATTATTGCATATTTTACACTTCTTTTGAAAAAAGGCATTGGTGATCTCTGTTAGCAATGGGCCTATGAGCTCCTCACTGTCTTTCCTCGGACAGGATGAAAATGGGTCAGAATCTCATTTAGTAGCTTAGATCTCCTTCAGTACTTTAAAGAATTTCTGCTGTGAGAATTTTAAGAAGGATGATGGGGTACTCGCTGCTTTGTGACTAGCCTTCAACTCCAGGGGTCCATTATAAGTTTGAAAGGTACTCAGATGCAAGCGGAGTTTAAGACTCTCTAAATACAGAATTCCAAATGATTAGCATTAGTGGTATCAGTAATTGGGTTGTGCCCGAGGTCCCAATCAGCAACCTGGCTTAGATGTTGTACTACTCCCAAAGCCTGGGGAAATCTGTGAAGTTCACTATTTAGCTACTGACCCACCCACATCTTTCCTGGAGGCACTGTCTAAATTCTGTAGTAACTGAATCTGTAACTTCATCCTCAGCATTGGAAACTACCTGAACCAGTTCAGCCCATCTCTGTGCCTGTTCTTACATGTAAGTAGCTAAGATTGAATTAGAGCAAACAATTACTTTGACATGCTTCTACTTGTTTTGTGCTGGTTAATATGTAGTCTGATAAGTTCCTCACCTCTTAATATTTTTAGTTTTTTTGTGTACCTAACATGATGCAAACTAATTTAAAATGGCTTGCAAAGATAATTTTTATATAAAGAGTGCAATAAAAAAGGCAAATATTTGCACTCTGTTAATATAATGTACTGCTCTATTGCTGTGCTGCTTTTGCTTAATGTAACGTATCAGCCTTATTGGCTCTTGTTTGGCTTCTGACAGCAACTAGATGAATTAGTGTAATAGTGCTGTATTGTATGAGCAGAAAATGAGCTCAGCTGTGGAAAGTAAACACTGCTTCTCTTTACTGTGATTCTGCAGAAAGTCCAGGAACATAAATAGGGCTCTAAATTTTGGGAGAGAGCCCTTAATAAAACTGGCAAAATTCTTGCCCCCTGGTCTATCCCTGCATAATGGGAACTTTATCTGAAGTAGAATTACAGATCTTCATAGTTTAGATGTATGTCTCTTTCAAAAAATAATTTATAGAAATACACCACATAGTAGGAATGCTGCTTCAAAATGGGAGCTCTAAAGCAACTAAACATTGCTGGGGACATGCCTAAGGCTTGCATGCCCTGTTTTTAAATGACAAATGTAGAGGGAGACTCCCAGATATTCCTTCCTTTCAAGTTCCAAACTTATGGCCATAGCAAAAAAAAATCCTTGCTGCACTGAGACTTCAGATAAGCCAAGGGACTATTTAATAAGCCAGTATGAACTGATCACTGGGAATAGATAGGAATTTAACAGAGCTCCAGTTTACAAAAGTAATTAGGAAACTGTGCTGGTTGCTTGAAGATCAAACATTCTATGTATCTATATTTTATGCCTGAAGTTCTGGAAAACAAAGAAATTCCTGTTCTATTTCAGTGTCGTCCATGGCAGATTGTTTTTAACAATTACACTTGCCTTAATAAAAGCTGACTTTGTGGGAGTAATTTTATAGCAGTGCTGCATCATACAAAATTATTCCACAATAAACATTCTGCAAACGGTGTTATGTGGCTTCTTTTCTCCTTTTTCAAGTCAATTAAAGTTAAGTTTCAGGATCCTGACCCAGCCCTGTCTGGGTGCACTGGCTCTGGCTAAAGTGTTTCTTGTAACATACACTTTGCCTAAAAAACATTTGCCCCTTCGTTGTGCCCTACATTCTTGGTGGAAAATAAATCTTCTGCCCCAAGCGTGGCAGTATCATTATCTTATCCTGGATTTTTCATTATGGTGCATAATACCTAACAATTCTGTGCCTGAAACTGGCCTAAGACTATTTACCACATGTGGCTGGGAGTTAGGTTTTCCTGTTTTATAGTGCAAACATAAAATGGATTTACAGGCAGGAGCTCTAGGGTTGATGCAAATGGATTAACATGCCAGGGGGATAGTTATGTAAATTTTAAAATTTGCCAGTGTTGGGGTGTCAATAGTAGATTTCAGTGCTTAGTCAGCGAGAGGTAGGACAGACGAAGCCATGCACAGTGTAGGCTGAAAAAGCTCTTCAAAAGAACTGTAGGCCCAATCCTGCAAACATGTCTTCTAGGCATAGTGCTTTCTACCATGAGTACTCTCGTTGAAACCAATGCACCTAAGGCTTGAGTGGATCTGTCTGGTATTTGAAACTTTTGTTTTACTGAATTTCATTTGATGAATTATGCCTCTTCATTTGTGCAATCTTGCACCAGCTCACTTTCATTTTCTTGACAATGGTTACAGTTTGGCATATTAACATATGTTTATATGTTATATGTTTATATGTTAAATGCTTTAGACATTTGGAAGTTTTTATGCAAAAGCCACTTTCACTTTTAAAAAATGGTCCTATTTTCTCTCAAGTAGAATCCAATTCACTACTAAATAGGGCTTTTTTGGCTTCACAAATGCACACCCTTAGCAACATTTTTCTTTCATATAGCAAGTTTGAAGGGCAGGGCAGACGCAGTGGGAATCTTCCAATCGCTGGATCAGTGGATCTTTAGAAGCTTTGTACCAGGACACACTGTATTGAAACCTAGGGCCTCAATTCTGAAAAGACTTAAGCAGTGCTTGCTTTTATGCAGGGCTTAATTTCTCAGAGATTATTTCTTGGAGTCACTCTTCCCACCCCCTAACCCATTCAAGGCTCTGGGCTTCAGCTCGATTCTTCTGCCACTCATTTGTGTGTACATTTTCTCAGTGATTTCAGTGAGTGCAGGATTGGGCCCAGAACATGTTTCTATCATGCTTGTAGGAGGAACTTCCCTGCATGTAAATGGATCCTTTTTACTCCATCACCCTTTATTGTCTTGTATTCTTTACTATCCATAAAATGAGTTTGCAGTGTAGAGATATAAGGTCAGGGTATAAATTTGCTTAGTCCCATTGAAAGCAGTGAAACTATACTAGTTTGTAGCATTTGAGAATCTGGCCCATAAACTTCACAGGAAAGACACTTTTTATAACCAGTAGTATAATTAGACTTAAAGAATAATTTTCAAGGGTTGTTACTATCTGAAAGGGCAGAGTCACCATAACATCATTAATGTAACAGCAAAGTCACGCTTGAGGACACTTCAGAACCATATATGCAATGTTATTTGCATTGTTCAGTATGACCATTAATATATTCAGTTTGTCTGCAATGTGACTTGTCTGGTAAACTGGCTTATTAATTGTAACAATGTCAATATACGTTCCCTACCAAAAACTAAATTTGTGTCTATGTCACAAGGAGACATATGTTAATGTATTGCTGCCTGCTAAATAAATACAACGGCTCTAGAATGTGCTGCAGAGGTTTTACAAAGCAATTAGCTGTAAATAGTGGAAAAAGTATATTATTTATATATACTTGCATATATAAATAAATGTGCATTCCCATACCCTGCCACTTACATGAAAGAGAAAAACATATGGCATTTTAATGTAATCAATTAATGGTACATTAAGGGCCTAATCCAAAGCCTAAAGGAGTCAATGGAAAAAATACCACTGATTTCAATGGGTTTGGGATTGGCCCTGTTTTCTTAGATATATAAACATTTGAAAAAAGGCAATCCAGCTAAGTTTAGATGTTGTGCGATTGATGGAGCAATCTCTAATTCAGCATTGCCCCCACGAGAAGCAGGTACAGTATTCTCAGTAACATCACCAGATGAATGATGAAGACTATCAGGATAGCTTTATTCAAAGGCATGCTCATGCACATGGATATGAAGAATGTTACAGTAACAGCATCTGCTGCTTATTGTACAAACATATTGCTGTAAGATTTGACATACCTATTGGTAAGTACAAAACACATTTGTTACTTACAGTTAAAATTACATCTTTAATATGAATACACATTTTAATATCTTGTGCCAGTATGCAACGCCCTGGTCTTTAGAGGTAATTTTCAGTAACTTGCACTAATTCCAAAATTCTCTGCTTTGATGTGTCATTGGGATGATATATGCAGTGTTGTCATAGTCATATTGGTCCCAGGATATTAGAAACACAAGGCAGGTGAGGTAATTTTTTTTTATTGGACCAACTTCCCTTGGTGAGAGAGACAAACTTTGGAGCCACAGAGCTCTTCTTCAGGTCATTGGGGTGGTATGTCATGCACAATCAACACTTCAGTTTACACCCCCATAATGCAATATGTTAGTGCAATGAGCTTGACACATCTGATTATTAAAAGCCAACATTTATTTGAGAGAGATTTTTAAGTTAATAGTGGATGATGATTTTTCTAATGTTGTGCAAAAATAGCTCTTAAGCTCTTTTTTTAAATTAGCTGACCTGATTATTATTGCCACTCAAGGTTTGGTTGGGCAGTTGGTGGGGAAACATCCATGCTTCCAAACTAGACAGATACCTTGCAAAAACTTGGGAAGTTTTAGCCATGGGGGAAAAAATAACTATTCTAAAGAATGATACATCCAGCAAATACTCAGCTATATAGCTATGCTTCATTACTTATACTGAAAGAAATGTGGGAACAGGAAGCTGTCTATTCTGTTGAACTTTTGTCCATACTAAAGTTTTATAACTATTTTTCTCCATTTATATTTTTATGCATATAAACTTTTGCAGTGTTTTTAGTTTGACCCATGTGAGCTAATCTTTGTCTGGTACATAATTTATAAAGTGAAAATAGTTCATATTTATTTTTTATCCTAATTTTTAATGTTTAAAAAGGTTAGAGGAGGGTGGGAGGTTGTTTGAAAGAAGTCCCATGGACACTTTAATATTCCGGTACTGTGGGAGTTCCATCCTGGCACCCCCATATTTAAAAGGTACAATGATCTCTTGATGCTGCTATTTGTTCATCTCTAATCACAGATTATTTCATTCCTCCAAGATACACTGGCACAATATAGAAGTGAATATTTCAGAGGTCCATACCTAGTTGATATAACAGTGTAGCAATCAGAATAAATTCTAAGAGCAAAATATTTTATGCAGCAAAATCATGAAAGGAAAAGTGCTGGTAAAATACCAATTGTTAGAAGTTTGTGCTGAACTGGAAAAAAAATCTGGACATAGTTGTAAAGTCTGTAAAGTAGCTTTCAAATCTGAATTACTCTAGTTTTGGAATGACATATTGTGTTTAGGAATGAGCTCATTTAAAGGCTAAATTTAAAAAATGAAATCACTGTTGACCAGTGGCAAGACAATGTCTTCTGCGTAGTTGGATTAGTTAAAATATAACTCTATGGTCAGTAGGTATCTGATCCTAATTCACATGCTATTATAATTGTGATGATCTTGCATAAATTTGTATCCATTTTCCATTCCCCTCTGCTTGTAATTAGGAATATTTGATAACTTTTAACTTTTTAAAATGTTCTTCTCACAGTGATTACCATGAACATGTTTCCAATTTTTTCTCAAATAACATTTCTTCAGAATTTTCTGTACTTTACTGGTCCAGATCCTCAGCTGGTGTAAATCAGTGTAACTTCATTTATTTCACTGGAGCTACACCAGCTGAAGTTTTGACCCACTATGAGGAATACCTAGGGAAAATGCAAATATGGAAAGAATATTATGTAGTTATGGAAGGAAATGGAAAACAGTTATGAAGGGCAGTATTCTGCAGAGAGCTACAGTACGGAAAAACTATGGTTAGCACCAGGCCCCTTTTCTGTTGCAAATAAAGTTTATACTAATATAGAAGGACCTCAGGGATTTCCCAAGGTTGGGCCTGCTTGTGCAGCCATGGCAGAACTGGGCCCCATCATTAAGAGTAATATTTTCTTTAGATTATCTTAACAAGGCCTGCAGGATCCACAGCAATTCAGTTCTCATTTCCATGCTTTATGCCTAATCTGATTTATCGGAGAGACTTGAGAGCAAAATACCTGCTACTAGTTTTAAAGATAAAAACCTTTTTGTGCCTTGCTGATGAACTAGTGGGAGAGAGGGGTCGAGAGAATGTCCTACCTTTTAACAAGTTCCCAGAATACTCAGCTTGTTTCAGCCCTTTTTTTTTTTTTTTTTGCACCTATGAATTTCTCATATTGAAACTACAGCTAACCCACCAGGGGGGCATTTCTTTTTGAGTAGGTAAAAAAAAAAGGGGGGGGCGGGGAGATTGTGTGGGCCAAGATAATGGTTCAATGCCCATAATATGTACAAAGGGGCATCTATTATAACCTACATCAAGGTCGGTCCTTGCACAGGTTTGCTGAATTTTGGGGAGGGCTCAAGCCTGAATCTTTTTCCATATCAGTTCCTGCTGATGCTCTCCCCTGATTTACATTGCCTGTTTTGTACTGCCTCTGATCCAACTGCAATGGTTACAGAGAATCTTCTGTGTGTTGTACAGTCCTAGAACTGTAAACGGGGCTTATGCAGAATCTGGATGGATAGATGTCACATTTTGGGATGCAATCCAGATTACCTAGGCCAGGTTCTCTCCTATTCAAGTAACATTATTCAGAGGGAATTTATAACTTCACACATAAGGTTAACACATGCATTTTACAATGATATTAATGACCAGTGTGCTATTCGTTTTCAAATGATACCTTACAAGGCATATTTTGTACAAACCTCATGGCCGTAGCATGTGGGATGTGAATACAGGATTGCCTGGGCTCACAGTAATGTTACTTCTTTCCTACATGAAACACATATGCTTACTGTAACCACACCAACTGGTTACTATTCACATTAAAAATTCATCAGTATCTGAGGGGTCCATCTTGTAATCTCTGTGCTGGGACTTTTTTCCCTCCTGACTGTTGTTTTTACTACTTTGGAGAAGACCTTGCCCAATATGTTCTGCACTTTGGATCAGGCCCTGAAGTCAATCAAAAGGCTTCCACTGACTTGTCTGGGCTTTGGATCAGGCCAGTGGGACTCCTTTATATAGCAGGTGATATTTCCTAGCAGGGCAGTTGTTACAGTTCTTACAAGGAGCTTGTACCATTTAATACTCTAATATTTTTCATTAAGCTGCAGATTATCCACTATAACATTAAAAGTATTGAAATGACAGATGATGAAGAATGCATTTTTTTCAGAATATTTAGACAGCTATATGAAAAATGAAGCAGTTGGAAGAGGGATTTTGGCTTGCCCCAGTTGGCAAAAGAACATTCACACATTCATTCTCAACCCTCTTCAGTGAGTAACAGCAGAAAGAATAAAAGTCCCAGATTTGCTGTGCACTGAGTGTTTATGTGCTTAATGGTATTCAACTCTATAAGCTGTAACAGAAACTTCTTTTGGTAGGTCTTTCATCTCTATAAACAGCTTACTGCAGCCATCACAGTTAATTTTATTAGTGGCACTCAGACATAAACCCGGGGAAGTAGCAGTTTAAGAGCACATTTGCACTGAATGACTATATTGGGAATTCTAATCTCTGTCACAGTTGCTCAGGAGGGGCAGCTACTTTCTTCCTAGGTCTGAATATTTTTTTTAAATTATTTTGCACACTAGTGAGTTATATAAATGGAACACAGGGAGACAAGGCAGGAAGAGGAGGTGGGAGTGAGAGGGATTCTGTCACCTGACAAAGCCTCTTTCCTGGATTAGTTCACTGGAGGCTGTTCCACTTACTTCATCTGGTTACTAAATGTCACGCTTTCCCACTCCACTCTTGCACAAACGAGAGTGGTATTTGTTGATCTATAAACTAAAATACTGCATCACTGTGACTCCTGGAGTGTGAGATAAATTACTTTCTTAAATATATGCTGAAAATCAAAATATACTTGGCCAGATTTATCTTGGATTACACCCAAGAGGTATGTTCCATGTAAGCATATTAGATTCAAATGATTCAGCATGTGCCCCAGAATTATGTCGTGCTGCCCCCACAAGCTCTCTCCTTCTCAATACCAGTCTTCCAGTTTGGACAGTATTCCTTCCAACTGATTGATTTAGATATTATTGTACATTCATTCTGCAGTATTTTATGCAGTTCCCAGATTTTCAGTGTGCTGCAGATTTTTGAACTGAAAACACAGAAATGCATCATGCAAGCTATCATGACAGGGGCAGGAGAGAGGGGAACTGGAGGCAGCTGGGTAGGGGTAGCTGGGACTTTTGGCACCGAGGAAAGTGTGGAAGCTGGATTTATTTGGAAAGCAGGGAGCAGTTGAGACCTTTGGCACTGGGGAAAGGGTGTTTCCCCTTTTCCTCCCAATTTTGGGCAGGGCAGCAGTGACATTAAATTCAATGGGCTGAATTTCATCATTCCCCCCTTCCCAGTAAATCTTAAAAGCACTTTTGTCCAATTGTACCCCAGTCCAGTATTCTGCCACTACATTAAACAGACAGTAATGGTGACTTAGCACATTTGCTGGATGCTTCTTCTAAAATAATCAACAACAGTAAAACAATGAGGGCATTAAATGTGTTGTCACAAAGTCTCAGAGTTAATATCCAAAGAGAAGAATTCAAGTTGTTTGCATTAGTTTGCCTTTGTTTCACATTTTGAAGGTTACATTTGCATCCATAAGAACTTTGACATTTAAACAAAAGTTTAACTTCCAGAGTCTGTTCATATGGCAAATTTAAAGAGAAGGAAAATTATGTGGCCGTTCGTATGTCAACAAAAATCATATTATACCCATGATGAAACCACTTGTAACGTGAGCTGTATTGCATGAGGTGTAAGTTAAAGCAGAATTTGGCCCAAAGCGGGCCTATCCTATCTACTAATGAGACCTCTTTTCAGGAGCCATCATTAAAGGGATGGATATATTATGAGTGGTTAACTATTAAGAAATATAGATTTATTGTAACTACTCACTAACATGAACTCAAAGTGTTATGTCATTTCTAGGTTGTTTTGCAGTATCTCAGAACTGACTTTTAAATCCTTTCCATTTATCTGTAGCCCTACCTAGAATGCCCATTAATTTAACTAGGTAATGGCTAATATGCACATAATACCATTCTTGCAATCAGATACTTAGACCTTGTAAATTTCATACTGTCAGAAACCAGTGACAAGTTTTCTTCCAATATTTTGAAACTCAGAAATGTCATAATTGTAGACAATGGCTATTTAGTTGAATAAATTCCATCTAATATTTAGTATCTTATTAACAGAGCTCACACCAAAATAGCATAATCAGTCCTCAAGGAAGAATTTGGATGTTGTTAATAATTAATGTGGGATTTGGATATTTTTTCTTGTCTATTCTATGTATATGAAAGCAACAGCTAAGGCAAAAGAAAATTTTCGTTATCTAATCAAATTAGCTGCTGAAAAGTGGAGTTACCATAATTTAAATAAATATGAACTTTGAATAAAGCCTCAAGTTGATTTAATCAGATCATAAATGTACAGTTAAGCTTAGAATTCCTTCATCAAACTTTAATGTTAGAAGATCTTTTCACCGATGCTACACCGCAGTATATTTATTCAGCATAGCCTTGTATATTATTTATTATTTTTATTTAGAGTATTTAGATTATTATACATTGCACTTACCAAGAGCTCTGAGGTGAGAACATATAAAGACTAAATCATAAATAATAGTCACTTTGCAAAATGTCAATAAAACACTGAAAAGAATCTCTTTGAAAAGACCATCCAAACGAACTACACTCCTGCCTTCCATCTTGTAACCCCAATCAGTCTCCGCTCCTAAGACAAGCATAGGAAACCACAAGCCTCCTGAAGGTCATCTAATCTGGGCTCTGGGGACTAGGGTGGAATGTGAGTTCCAGAACTGAGAGTGCCTCATGGGGAATGTCCTGTTTTATTGAAACGTGGTGGATTTACAGTGCCTTATTATCTCTTAATGAAACAAATCATCTAGTCATAGAATCAATTCTCAGTTAAACGACAAATTGTTGCAGTATATTTATCATATTATATACATTCAATGTTGATAAATACAAAGTAATGCACCCTGGAAAAAATAATCCCAACTATACATACAAAATGATTAGGTCTAAATTAGCTGTTACCTGTCAAGAAAGGGATCTTGGAGTCATTGTGGATAGTACTCTGAAATCCTCTGTGCAATGTGCAGCAGCAGTAAAAAAAACAACAACTAACAATGGTAGAAGCCATTAGGAAAGGGATCTATAATAAGACAGAAAATATCATAATGCCACTCTGTAAATCCATGGTACACCCACACACTGAATACTGTGAACAGTTCTGGTCACTCATGTCAGAAAAGATAAACTGTATTAGGACTGGAAAAAGTATAGAGAAGGGCAACAAAAATGCTTAGGGGTATGGAATAGCTTCCAATGAGGAGAGATTAAAGACTGAGACTGTTCAGTTTAGAAAAGAGACCTCTATCATATTCCCACTTAGTTGTCTATAAAATCATGGATGGTGTGGAGAAAGTGAATAAGGAAGTGTTATTTACCTCTTCACATAACACAAGAACAAGGGTAATCCAATGAAATTAATAGTCAGCAGATTTAAAACCAAAATAAGGAAGTGCTTCTTCACACAATGCACAGTCAACATCTGGAACACGTTGCCAGGGGATGTTGTGAAGGCCAAAAGTATAACAGGGTTAAAAAAAAGAATTAGAGAAGTTCGCAGAACATGGTACATCAATGGCTATTACCCAAGATGGCCAGGGATGCAAACTCATAGCCTCTGACTGCCAGAAGCTGGACCTGGAAGACAGGGGTGGATCACTCAATAATTGCCTTTTGGATTCCCAATTCATTTGTAGGCTCCTAAATAAGTATCCTGATTTTTCAAAGAGGCTAGGCAGCCACAGTTCTCACTGAAGCTGATGGAAGCAGTTGAGTGCCTAAGTATGACCTGTTGTGCCTAAATTCAGTCACCCAATTTTGGCCTTAACCATTCTCTTTTAGTTTCCCTATCAGTAAAATAGGAATAATAATAATATACTTACCTACTTCAGAGGACTATCATGACAGTGAATTGGTATTTGTTAAGCACTAGAAGTATTTTTATCAGTGCTAATTTAATTGAATTCCACAGAATTCACTGAGTCACCACAGAATCTTGGCTTGTTTGGATAATTCTTCCTTTCAAAATATTTCCACATGTTGGCAACTACACAGCACAAGCAGCTGGGTTCTGCTTCTCAGGAGAAAGAGGGCTACCATTTTTCTATAAAATGAGCCTGTGTTAAATTGATTCTTGTAACATGTCCATCACTTGGTGTCTGAGTCAGATAGGTTGATGGATGCCTCTGAGAATAATTTTGTTATCAGCCTGGCCCTGTGTATTGTGATGTGATCAGAGGGGACTGGAGCTGATGATGTGAAGTGAGGACAAAAACTTAGTAAGAGCCAAGGACAGGAGTTTCAAAAGCTTCTAAGAAACTTAGGAGCAAAAGTCCCATTGAAAGTCACTGAACATGTGTTCCTAAATTGCTTAGGTGCTTTTGAAAATCCCATTTCTAATTCTCACCTGTGCCCAATGTCTGCTGGGCACAGAACTGAGGGCAGGCACAAATGAGCTGGCTTTGCGACTTCTTGATCTTGAAGCTACATCTGCATTCTCCCCAGCTCTGTTTAGTTTTAAAGTATGCTGGCTGGCTGTGGTCCCCAGATGCCATTATGCCAAGTGAGAATAGCAGAGTACTAGCATTCCAACCACCACCCTCCTGCCCCAACATTCTCCCTTCATCAGGGTCTGTAGAAGTGTGGGGTGTGAATTAACTTTGTTCCCTGTGTGGGGAGGTCCAGTGTCTTCCTTATCCCTTTGCACCATCTGAGCAGCTAAAAAGGGTCAGAACAAAGGGGGAGAATCTGACCCTAAGGCTGGTTCTGCTAGTTGGCAATCTCAGAGGAGACGCTAAGGTTTGGAAGGACATAGGAACTGGATTACTGTTTTACTGATAGAGATGTTCCTTGCAGATCTGGGACAAAGCACATACTGGAGTGGTGCTGGGAAACTTGCACGGCTGCAGCTTGTGCTGTGCCTATTCTGTAGAGAGGATGTCTCTCCAGGACTGTCAGTCTGACTCCTTTGACGAGAACTGATTACATGAGCACAGAAAACAGGGAGTACTTTCATGAGTACAGAAATAATTAGAGAAAACGGAACAAAAAATATTTGTCATGGACATTCTATGTTACAAAGTTAAACCAAAGGCTTCTTCTGCAGATCAGCTGAGAACAGATCTTTTCAGTTACATCTTTTTTGGTATATCAAAAACTCTTTCTTACTTAAAACACTGAGATGAAAATGCTGTGTTGAAATACACCTTATGCTATTGACTATCAATAAAGCTATTGACTATCAATAGTAATTCTGAAATACTATTCAGTGGGTAAATGTGTTATTATTGGATACTTCTGCTTGTGGGCAAAATGTGGCGGTATTTTTTTTTTAAGGAAAAACCAAAAACAGAGAGAGAAGGGTATATTGAAAGAGCAAAGTATTTTCCAGCTTTTTCCTAGGAGAGTTTTTGGAGTCCTATGCTTTTTCTGTAGATGTAAATGGATGTCTCACCTGTAAAGTTGCAAAGCCTGCCTAGAAAATGCATCATCCAGACAAGTTCTCATACTTTAAATTGACTTCCTACATGGCATAAGGCAGCACATCTAAGGACTATGCTTTCTTTTCATCATAGAAAACTTAAAGCTAATCCAGTGGGAGGAAAAAAGGACAGATTTTTTTCTTTGCTTTTGAATAATATGAAGAACCATTGTGGTGAACAGACTTAAAAATGACACCAACCTCTTGAACTCTGTCCCCCAACCCAACAATGGTATCCATTCATTCCTTAACCTGATTTCTTTTTCTACACTGCTTAATAGGGGCCATGCTCAGATTACAGTGTACTTCAATCAATGCTTTTAAAAGTACTTGTTTCAGCATTTTGCTACTTTATAATCAACCATGAAGCCTACCAAATGTACTCTTATATATCATCCGCTGCACATTTTACTAACCATTAACTATTGGCCTACTTCCCAACAATGAATTCTAAAAATTCTGCATGCAGTATGGATAGAATTCTTGCTTTCTTTTATCTTGGAGAGTTGCCTCTATGAAAGGTGCAGTCTTTCATGACTCTTACTCATAGTTAGAAATTGGCTGAAATTCGAGAGAGCTGGTAAATGCTAATTCCCAGAGAGAGTTTTTTATTTGCTAGAAATCTATACTTTTGCTACAGAAATTTCTGTTCCCCACATAATTTCCCTCCATCTTTTTTTTTTCTTTTTTTAGAGAAGGTCTCTAATCTGTTCTGCTTGGATTCTGCAGCACCCATATCACTGCAGCTCCCATCACTGTGTGATCTGAAAGTTCTGAAAAGAAAGCTGGTGCTGTAGGTCTTTAGTTTTTGCATTTTATTTAATTAGAGAGAAACTGTTGGTTCTGAAGTATCAGTATCCTCCCTACAGGTTTTTTTATCCGTATTAGAAATGAAGGGCCTGATCCTCCACTCCTCTCCGGATGAGTCAAGCAGCATAAATGTGGCTTATAAATTAATGGATTCCAAGGCCAGAAGGGAACATTGTGATTATCTAGTCCAGGGATTGGCAACGTTCAGCACGTGGCCCGCCAGGGTAAGCCCCCTGGCTGGCCGGGCCAGTTTGTTTACCTGCCACGTGCGAGGTTCGGCCAATCACGGCTCACACTGGCTGCGGTTCGTCGTTCCAGGACAATAGGGGCTGCAGGAAGCAGCGCAGGCTGAGGGATGTGCTGGCCACAGCTTCTCGCAGCCCCCATTGGCCTGGAACAGCGAATTATGGCCAGTGGGAGCTGCGATCGGCTGAACCTGCGGATGCAGCAGGTAAACAAACTGGCCCGGCCCGCCAGGGAGCTTACCCTTGCGGGTCACATGCCGAAGCTTGCCAATCCCTGATCTAGTCTGACCTCCTGTATAACAGGCCAGAGAACTTCCCCCAAAATAATTCTTAGAGCATATCTGTTAGAAAGATTTAAAAATGGCCAGTCATGGAGAATCCATCATGACTCTTGGTAAATTGTTCGAATGCTTAATTATTCTCACTATTAAAAAATTAAGCCTTGTTTCCAGTTTGAATTTGTCTAGCTTCAATTTCCAGCCTTTAGCAAAGAAACGTATAACATGATCTAGATTGAAGAGCCCATTATTAAATATTTGTTCCCATGTAGGTACTTATAGACTGTAATTAAGTCACCCCTTAACCTACTCTTTGTTAACGTAAATAAATTGAGGTCATTAGTCTATCATTATAAGGCATGTTTTCTAATCATTCTTGTGACTCTTCTCTGAACAGTCTTCAGTTTGTCAACATCCTTTTTTGAATTGTGGGCATCAGAACTGCATGTAGTATTCTTGCAGCAGTTACACCAGTACCAAATACAAAGGTAAAATAACCTCTCTATTCCTACTCAAGATTCCCCTGTTTATGTATCCATTGTGATTATGCACCCCTGGTTTATTCATTAGTCCTTTTGGCCATAGCATCACTCTGGGAGCTCAAGTTCAGCTGATTACCCATCATGACCCTCAAATCTTTTTCACAGTCATTGCTTCCCATTATAGAGTCCCCCATGCTGTTAGTATGGCTTATATGCTTCTTTGTTTCGAGATGAATATATTTACATTTAGCCATATTAAAATACACATTATTTGCTTGTGCCCACTTTACCAAGCAATCCAGATCACTCCGTAGTAGTGGCCTGTTCTCTTCATTGTTTACCACTTGCTCAGTTTTTGTGTGATCTTCAGACTTCGTCAGTGATGATTTTACATTTTCTTCCAGGTCATTGATAAAAATGTTAAATAGCATAGGGCCAGGAAGAGATCCCTGGGGGATCTCACTAGCAATATACCTGCTCAGTAATAATTTCCTGTTTACAATTAGATTTTGAGACCTAACAGTTAGCCAGCTTTTAATACATTTGTGCCATGTTAATTTTATATCATAGGTTTTTAATCAAAATGTCATGCGGTACCAAGTTAAATACCTTCCAGAAGTTTAAGGCTATTACATCGACACTATTACCTTTATCAACCAAACTTGTAACCTCATCAGAAATATATATCAAGTTATTTTGACAAGATTGAGCCCTGTGAGGAATTCCTTTAGGTAGGGGAATATTCTGGTGGTATGAGGCCACCATACCACCTTTTACAGTCTGGTCTACAGCATACGTCCAAGGACAAAGGGAGTGTCTTTCTAGTCCCAGAGATCCTGGAATGGTCCCTGCAGGCCAGTGATAACGGGCTTAATATAAGGCAGCCTTCAGACTACACTGTTTCACACTAAGGACCATGCCAGTACCTAGGATCAGGTCATTACAACAGTGGTTTAAAGCTAGCATTGTCCTATAAAACCTTCAGCACTGAGCACAACTTGGCTGATCTAGAGAATCTGGGATATAATGCCTAGGACATATGGCCTGATGATGAAAATAAGTTAGGAGGTGCCATACTGAAATTATCTTCTCAGTGTAGTTATGCAGAAGGGTGTTGAACACATAAACAAAAATGCAACGTGAACTGCATTGCTTTTAGCAAAACATCATACAACATATACCTGTTATAGAGCATAGTCTAGATTGCTAGTTTTTATTTCTGCTCCATTTAACTGACTGATATCAAGGGAATATTTTAATCACTCATAATCATTTCAAGAAATTTGGTTGGTAGCAGGTCTTTTCTTGTTCTGAAATCTTAAACAAATAGTTTTTTTTTTTTTTTAGGAAAAATAGTTAACAAACCATAACTGAGGGAAAAAATAGTGGGTATAACCCTTAAAGAGCCATAAGGTAGGTCTCCTGCACTGGGAGATCAATGTAAAATGAGAACAAGGCCCATATATATATTTCTCCCAAAACTTGGATTCTTGATGCAGTTATTCTTATTCCATTAAAAATCTGTTATTTCATTGGCAGTATGTCCCTGGTACCAACAGCAAAAATAAACAAAAAGAAAATTTGGAGTAAAAACTTTGCATGCAGGTTAGATTATCCAGGAGAGCAAATGGTATCCTTCCTCAGCTGCAGGAAAATATGGGGAGCTACTGTCTCCATCTCATTCTCTCTGTAATGACCCTCTTCTACTGAAAATGTGATGATGCAGCTTCCACAGTAAATTTTTATTGTTAATTTTGTCTAGCAGTAAGCATAGAAGTTACTGTTTACATAGCGTAAAACATAGCAGCCATTGTGGTGTTTATCATCCATGAAGCTCATTTCACATCTCATCTGGTATATGAATGAAATATGAAAATAATTGTTTTTTGAGTATATAGGAGATAGAATGGCTCACAATTAAAAGGAATGGCAGGGGTAATTTTCAGTCTTCTGTGTCCTTATATCAGTTATCAGCAAAGAAAAGGAAAAAATGTCCCCCCTTCATATTTCCCATTTCTCAAGTGCCCATATTTCTATACTGATATATTTCTCACACAGACTCATAGTGAGTTTTAAGATACTAGCCTCACTGAGAGATGTTTTTTGAGGGTTTTTTCTCTGTAAAGTATCTAATTTTTTGGCTTTGTATAACTAGACAACTTCAGACGGGAAATAAAGTGAGAATTTTTAAAGGTGAGGCTAACTAACCATTAGAAAAACTTAGCATGAGTTTTGGTGGATTCTCCATGACTTTAAGTTTTTAAAGGCAATTTTAAAATCAAGATTGGATGTTTTTCTAAAAAATCTGTTCTAGGGATTATTTTAGGGAAAGTTTTTTGGCCTGTGTTATACAGAGGGCCAGACTAGATGATCACAAGTGTCTCACCTGGTCTTAGAATCAAAGAATCTATAAATACTAGCAATGAAAATGGAAACAATAATTAGAGGATTGCCTCTCAGCCTAGCAACAAATCACAGTGGGCCAGATGTTGATATTCTTAAGCATATTGAGCAGCAGTACCTTACTCCAAGTAATCCTGTTGAACTTAATGTGACTGCTGGAGGATATACTGCTCAAAGGGAGAAGTTCAGTATCTTAGATAGTACAAATAATTTATCTCTGGTGAGGAATTGATTATATTCAGGTGTCATATAGTGTCCAAGAGGTGGTGTTCTGAGGGTTGTGGAGTAGCTATAGTTCGTTCTATTTTTTGTTTGTGTTTGGATGGCTGTCGTCAGGTTTTTTTAATAATTATTTTGGATTTCTTGCATGCTTTCCAGATAACTTTCCTTCTTTTTTTCTTCCACTTGGTGGGCACATATGTTGATTTTTCATTTAAGGTGGTTCCTTCTATGGGTTTTATGGCTTATTACAACAATCTGTAACCCACTAACTCCCTCTTTTTTCCTGTGACTCCAGAGATGTTAATAGGCCACATTATCTTGAATGATCCCTTCTAATATGTGCTAACTACTTAAGCTAAACAATCTATCCCACCAGGATAAAATAAGAAAAGAACAAGTTAAAAATTACTTAGACAAATTAGATGTCTTCAGGTCACCAAGGCCTGATGAAATGCATCCTAGAATACTCAAGGAGCTGACTGAGGAGATGTCTGAGCTATTAGCGATTATCTTTGAAAAGTCATGGAAGATGGGAGAAATTCCAGAAGACTGGAAAAGGGCTAATATCATGGCAATCTATAAATAGGGAAATAAGGACAACCCAGGGAATTACAGACGAGTCAGCTTAATTTCTATACCCGGAAAGATAGTAGAGCAAACAATTAAGCAAACAATTTGCAAACATCTAGAAGATAATAAGGTGATAAGTAACAGTCAGCATGGATTTGTCAAAAATAAATCATGTCCTACCAACCTGATAGCTTTCTTTGACAGGGTAACAAGCTTTGTGGATGGGGTGAAGCAGTAGATGTGGTACAGCTTGACTTTAGTAAGGCTTTTGATACTGTCTCACATGACCTTCTCATAAACAAACTAGGAAAATACAACCCAGATAGAGCTACTATAAGGTGGGTGCAAAACTAGTTGGAAAACAGTTACCAGAGAGTAGTTGTCAGTGGTTCACAGTCATTCTGGAAGGGCATATTGAGTGGGGTCCCACGGGGATCAGTTCTGGGTGCAGTTCTGTTCAATATCTTCATCAATTATTTAGATCAGGGATCGGCAACCTTTGGCATGTGGTCCGCCAGGATAAGCCCCCTGGCAGGCCGGGTCAGTTTGTCTACCTGCCGAATCCACAGGTTTGGCCAATTGCAGCTGCCACTAGCTGTGGTTCACCATTCCAGGCCAATGGGGGCTGTGGGAAGTGGCGTGTGCTGAGGGATGTGCTGGCTGCCACTTCCTGCAGCCCCCATTGGCCTGGAGTGGCTAACCACGGCCAGTGGGAGCTGCAATTGGCCGAATCTGCGGACACGGCAGGTAAGCAAACCGGCTCGGCCCGCCAGGGGGCTTACCCTGATGGGCCACGTGCCAAAGGTTGCCGACCCCTGATTTAGATAATGGCATAGAGAGTACATTTATAAAATTTGTGGATGATACCAAGCTGGGAGGGGTTGCAAGTGCTTTGGAGGATAGGATTATAATTCAAAATGATCTGGACAAACTGGAGAAATGGTCTGAAGTAAATAGGATGAAATTCAATATGGACAAATGCAAAGTACTCCACTTAGGAAGGAACAATCAGTTGCACACATACAAAATGGGAAATGACTGCCTAGGAAGGAGTACTTCAGAAAGGGATCTGGGGGTCAGAGTGGAGCTCAACCTAAATATGAGTCAACAGTGTAACACTATTGCAAAACAAGCTAACATCATTCTGGGATGTATTAGCAGGAGTGTTGTAAGCAAGACATGAGAAGTAATTATTCCGCTTTACTACATGCTGATTAGGCCTCAACTGGAGTATTGTGTCTAGTTCTTGGAGCCACATTTCAGCAAAGTACATAAAGGTTGTTAAAATGAGAAGGGAGAAGAATTGTTATTCTTAACCCCTGAGGACAGGACCAGAAGCAGAGGGCTTAAACTGCAGCAAAGGAGGTTCAGGTTGGACATTAGGAAAAACTTCCTGTCAGGGTGGTTAAGTGCTGGAATAAATTGCCTAGGGAAGTTGTGGAATCTCCATCATTGGAGATTTTTAAGAACAGGTTAGACAAACACCTGTCAGGGATGATCTAGATAATACTTAGTCCTGCCATGAGGGCAGGGGACTGAACTAGATGACCTCTTGAGGTCCCTTCCAGGCCTATGTTTCCATGATTTTTCTGTGACTCTGGAAGTAGTTTTCCCAGACCTGGAGAAGAACTCTGTGTGGCTTGAAAGCTTATCCCTCTCCCCAACAGAAGTTGGTCCAATAAAAGATATTACCTCACCCACCTCTCTACTGGTATTGGAGTTTGTTCCAATGGTATCTGGCAGTTGGTAGGGAAATGTGATAGAATCTAATGAAATTTTGTATCAGATTGTAGCAGAGAAAGTAAATATTTTAAAAGGAAACAGACTGTGCACTGTGGCACATTGAGCGGCTGGACCATGTGCAGTAGATGCACACACTCAAAATAAAACCCCAGGATTGTACTATCAGAGTGGAATTTAAGATAACAATGGTAAAGTCAGATAGTGAATAATTGCCTGAGGAATATTTGTGAGTTATACTTTGAGATGAAATGAAGAACTGGATATATATTTTTCTTTTTGGGAGCAGAATGGATTTTATTTCTGACATGACTTCCATTGTAAACATAGTCATTATAACTCAATCCATTAGAACTCTGAAAATGATTAGCTCCTGAGGGCATCTCTTTGATGAAGTTTAGAAAGTCTTTTGAAAAGTCTGGAAGAACGCTTTATTTTACTTTATAGTCTTCAGATTACAATTGTAGTGCAAGTATGATAAAGAATATTAGGAGATGGGATTTGGTTGCATGCCTAAGTATATTTAAATCAAGAGAGCTCAAGGCTAACCTTTATGTCTTTCCATGTATCTATTATACATCAAAGGAACATTGTGGTTGTGCTATAAACCAAGAAAATTCACAATTAAGGGTAAGACATAATATCTGTTCTCCAACACAAGCTAAGGCACAATGAGGCTCATTAGAAATTCATTGAGGAGCTCACCCTGCAATCCTTAGTTAGAAAATAGTCCCACTGGGCGAAATTTATCACAAGCGTGTAGAGGTACAACTCTATACTACAGCAATGCTGAATTTGTCCCAAGTTTTAAATGTTTGGCATCACTGTAGGTTTTGCATGACTAAGGATTCTGGGATCAAGCACTAAAGTGCAGCCTATATGTTGCAGAACAAATCTGTTTTCTGTCAGTTAGCCTGTGTTTCCTTATCTTTTTTCTTTTCCCAGCAAAGTTACTGTTATGTTACAATTTTTCTGTTCAGATCAGATTTAGTTCTAGTCTAATCAATATGGGTGTGATGCAAAGTCCACTGAACTCTATGGGAGTCTTACTGTTGACTTCAATGGACTTTGGATCAGGCACAATGGGAGTCTTGAGCGGGGGAGGATTAAATCAGATGTCTCTGCTGAAGTTTGGAGAGGTGTAAAATATTCTAAATATATAGTTACAGCTTTGGTACAGCAGCAGGACTTTATTTATAAATAATGAACAAAATTGTGACTTCGGCTAACAGCAGATGGATTACTTATTTGGCATATGCAATCTGGTCAAGCCAAGCCACAACGTTGGTATCAACAGTGTTCAAGGCATGAAGATCTCCAGGAAGTTGAATCATTTTTCAGGCCTCAACAATGTGTGTCATGGTTTGCGGCTGCCCACATTGACATACTGGACTGTTTCTAAAATGCCACCGAAATTCTGCTGCAGTTCAAATTGCATTTCCAGTACAAAACTGGTTGAGAAGGTTCCATTGCCTGTGTGGTAAATCAAACCCAGGTTGACATTGAGTGGGGTCCCAGACAAGATAATTATTTGTCACTTTCTCTTTGGACCATGAAGCTTGCCATGCGTCCTCTACTATAAATCCCTCAACTGGTAAACTTATCCACAACAGGTGCCATGAGGGCAGACATTTGTTGGATTAAACAAGTCTTTAGTTAATGGGATACATGGCATAGCACACAATTGCATCACAAGCTTTGCTACGCTTTCCTCTCTGCGAACACTGGGTGGAGCAATATTGCAGAGAACCAGTAACCATGGTAGAGGAGGAGATTTAAGTGTGCTTGAAATAATACACATGATGGAATTAAGTTGTGTGGTGATCCTCCTTGAGTGAGGTGAGTGATCCCATACTGGAGTGCAGTACTCCACTGCTGAGTAACAGAGTGCCAAGTGAATTGTGTAAAGTTTGGGTGTTGGAGCCCCATGTTGTTCAGGCCAATTTTCCAAGCAGGTTGTTGGCATTTTGATCTTAGTCGCTGTCTTTGTAAGATGGTCTTGATATGGGAAAGTTCTATCCAGCGTGACATCTAGATAGACCAGATGTGAATTATGCTTTATTCACTGACCACTGAGAACTATATTCCGCTCTCTGCCAGTTTGTGCATAATGTAAGTGGAAGACACTCAAAACAGTCTTACTTCTACTTGTTATCAGGGGCCACCAATGACAATAATCGACATAGTCACCATATTTGCATTCAAAACTCTCTCAAGTGGTTGAATTGCACAGGTGTAAAGGAGTGCACAATTTGGCCAATGGCTTCTTGTACATATTAAAACCATCTTTTAAAGATACCCAGATTAAGGTTCCATTTTCCAGGAAACCATCCTCTGTGTGCTGGTGGCAGGAGAAGCCCAGCTATATAGAGAGATGTCCAGTCACAATGGGACTGTGACCACATTTAAATTCAGCCACAGGAAAATAGTCATAGGAAAATTCAACCATAAGAAAATAGCCATTAACATCTGTGTGCTACTTCCCCAAAAGGTCACAGATTATGGCTACATGATTGAGGAAAATGAATTAAATAGAAAGACTTGCCTGGAGCACATAATAAAATAAAATAAAATTGAAAAGCTGTGGAGTTGGCTGTGAGCTGGAGAGCACATGCCTGGATTCTCAAGTTTGTAGCCATTCATACTTACTGCAATGTAGCAACTGGAGTTATTTAAGATTTATCTTGCAATTAGTCTCTTTAGTCTCTTATGGGGGCAGATGGACTCAGCACCCTGTGAGTCATTCAACTAATATTTTTTAATATAAAAACAAAAATAAGTTCTGAGGAATTGAATGAGGCAGGCATCACTTGATTGCTAGTTCTAATTGTGTTTGAAACATATGTTCAGGATGTCCATAACCATTTACTACCCATTCCTTGTTGATAGACTCTTCCTAAGGTCAGCCAGGAAAAAACAATTTATTGTATTCATTTGTTCCTAACTCTCCATCAAAATTAGGGATGGTTCTGTAGACGTAACATACTAATCAACCAAAAAAAAGCCCAGTAAGGTTGTATATTATGCTGTGAATATCATTAGGGAGTTGGCATTCTTTCTGAGTTTCTAACAAACAATTATTCAGTCAAGATTTGTTCAGTGAAATCATAGGGATGCTCTGTTCAGAGACTGGATCTCATGTGTCCAGAGGAGAACAGGAAGTTAAAGGGCTGATTGTCAGTTCATCTGAACAGTCACAGAATCTTAGTCTCCTCTCATTTATGCCCATTTTACAGCAGTGTAACTACATTAACTACAAGGAAGTTCAGCTCCTATACCAGTGTCAGAGACAGTATAATCGGTCCCACAGTTTGTATGCTCTATACCACTGTTACGAAGAACCCTGTGGTCTTAACAGACCACTTTATCTGGCTTATATCTGGCTGACTAAAATCTAGTGAGCAAAGAACAAAGAAAGATTAATATGTTACAGGACAAGGTTGAATCAAAGGCACAAATTTCTCCTTCTAGTTATGCCCCTGCAACCGTATAGAAATCAATGAAGTCAAGGTGATTGTATGAGTAAAGCTGACCACAAAATTTGGCCTGTTAACTCTGCCTTAGAGAAGGGAACAGCATGGAATATCACTAATTAGATATTCTGTGGCTGCTGAAATTGAACATTCACCTCTGCAGCTTCAGGAATACAGGCAACCCATTCAGCTGTTTTATCCAGAGAAGAGCATGAAAAACCAATATAATCCTTTTTTGTTCTTTCTTCCAAGAAATAAAGCAGCATCTGTTATGCTCAAACTTTATTTCTCACTTCCTGAGAAACTGTGATGTTCAAGCCCAAATAAATAAATAAATAAATATTTATCTACAAATATTGCCAAAGTTCTAAACCTCAAAGTAGGGGGTATTCAAGAAACTGCTGATCTATTCTTAAGTTATAATAATGTTTTTCAAATACTCCACAGAAGTACTGTAGATTCCAAAGCAGGAACATGAAGAGACACTATAAATAGAAAACAAACCATCATATAGCTGAAATGAAAGTGTGTCTATTTTATTTCTCTTTTATAGAGGAGCTTTGCAGGACTATTGCTCTGAATAAGCATTCAACAAAATGATTTTGGAGTCTGTGAGGTGTATTCTGTTTCTGAATGCCAAAAAACCTCAACCCATTTAACAAAATAATGTTTTCATTTAATGGAATAATTTGCTCTTTCCATTTAAAATAAAATGGAACTACACAGGTGCCACAATGGGAATGGACAGGATTTTAACAGTTCATAACTTGTTCTTGTGACATGATAGCACACAAGTTATTCTTTTGAAAAAGCACAGTAATGAGGACAGCTGGAAGATCTTCTTAGATCAACACTTTAGCCCTAGTTTTCTCTGAAGTAATAGTTGAGACAAACAGGTTCCTATGTATCTTTTCGTTTCCCCATTCTCAGCCAACATATTCCTAAACACGTTTTATTGTAATTATCCTAGAGTTTCTTGTTTAACTGATTGTGGCAAACAAACCCAGAAAGCTTCTATAAGAACGAATGGTAAAATGCCAACCA
Source organism: Dermochelys coriacea (assembly GCF_009764565.3). NCBI lineage: Eukaryota > Metazoa > Chordata > Testudines > Dermochelyidae > Dermochelys > Dermochelys coriacea. The sequence continues at coordinate 31,538,016 of NC_050076.1, read as the reverse complement.
AGATTTGCCACATAAGATGTATATGGTCACTAGCAGCATCAGGGGAAGCTAATCTAAGAGGCTCGTTTTCTCTGCCGCATTCAAGATCATTTAATGGATGAAATTAAACATCACCTTAAACTTGGAAACAGCCGATAGACATCAAGCGTGCAGTAATTATATCATTGAAGGTTTGTGGGTCAGATTATCAGAGTTAGATATTAATTAGTAATTGTGTTCAAACATTTGCATATGCCTATCAAATGCACACAAGTCAGGTATTTGTGCCTGACCTATACAATCAGATACCTTTCTATCTACGTGTTTGGGCAAGCATCTGATTCTCCCCCTCCCCCCATGAATGCATAATTTAAGCATATGCCAAGTACCTGGACAATTATACATACCCAACTGAAAATCTGGCTCACACGTTTTAACACATTGGTGCTCAGGCATGATCAATCACAGACACACACACAGAAACGTAACAAGGGATTGTACTTTGAAGTACTGTCCACCCCTAGATTCTGCTGCAGCAGAAATATTTAGGGGAGGCTGCTGGTCCTTACTTCAGATTTGCTAATGTGATTCTCTCTTCTGGAACCAGCAGGATCACAGAAAAAAGAAGTACTGAAAAACAGCCAGTGACCATCTACTTCTTCCAGAGACAGCAAGATCAGGAAGAGGGCTGAGAGTAGCTTGCTTTGAGATAACATGATCAGGAACCATTTTACTGGATGCAAAGCTCTCTAGCTGCTGCTTCCTAGTCACCTCCCACCACTCCAGCCTCTGAGTCCATCCATCTGCAGTCTCTCTCACTGGCTTTCCAGATGATGGCTATCAGGACCTGGACCCTTATTTGGTATTTGATGGCAGTAATAGTGGGTATTGGGTGAATCCAAAATTTGTGGATTATCCCTAGCCTTGTTTAAAGTAATTGTTAGATTAAACTCTTGCCCATAAACTGAAGAGACATTATTGGTTTTGTTGCAGATCACTAATTCGGGGTGGAGGTGGGAAATAGTCTGACTGCCAATTCAGATTTCAGTGACTTAAAAATAGACTATTACATATACATTAGCTCTGGAAAGCAATGCTGCTTACATAAAAATGTAAATAGCAGAAATGCTTATGTTTCAGTAACAGTTACTTTGCAACATAGAGGAATTTACAAAATGAACAGCAGTTTAGGGTCTTCAAGGCTTAGCAATGCCAATAGTGTTTAATGCATTTTAATAAGAAGCAGTTAGAAGAGTAAGCTGAGTGGTGCAACAATCTGTATATTTTATTTTCTGACAGACTTGTAATTTGATTGATGAGTAGCTTGGAGCTCCAGGTACTGCAAGAGAAATGCGTGGCAAAGAAGGTAGGTAAATAAGCAGCAAGAAATCTCAGCCGATATGAAATTCCAAATTCTGGATTTAAAATCATTACTTCAAGGCAAAGGATGAGAAAAGTCTATTTTGATCTTTTTATGGTTGACAAAACTCTCCACCACTCAAGTATAAAAGACAGACTAATTATATGAAAGCAATGATTTTTTTTTGGTTTGCTGTAAAGTTAATTATAAAACAGCTTTTAATAAAATATTCTGTGCCAAAGCCAATACATTTTATATTGTCCCTTGTAAAATAATCCTTCATGTTGTAGTTTTTAATTCTTAATCACAGTATTCATTTAGACTCTATAAAGGAAATAAATGTGTCATATGTAACTTATTTGTGGACAGTATTTTTTTTGTAGATAGCCTGAAGATATGATGAAATACCTGCATTAATATGGCATGGGTGTTAACAGAGGGGTGTCTTCACAATAATGTGAGTGCTTCAGCATTTTTTGTACTCTTTTATGATGATACTAGGTGTCAGACTGTATCTAAGATGTGCTAAGTCTTAAAAACTTAAAGATTTTATTTAGTAAACCTCATTGAGCCTTACCCCTAACCTTGGTCATCCTTATTAAATCTTGAAATTGACATAAATATTTATATGAAAGGAAATGAAAAGATGTAAGAGACAACAGAAATCTGTTTAAAATAGTTAAGAATAATTTCCAAAGATTAAGAATATTTTATACTGACCAAACCTGAAGTCAGGGCTGGGGAGCTAAAAAATAGTTGCCAGTTTGATTTTTAACTTGTAGGCTTAGAATTTTACTAAAAGTTTCAAAAGTTGTGTTAGTTTTTAGCTGCTCAAACTCATTGTCTTTAATAGGGCTTGTACACTTAAAAGTCTTTGTGATACTTTGGAAATGTAGATTTAGTGGGAGAGTATTTAATAAAAGGAAATAAAATTATAACAGTGCTCATCTGACTTACTTATTAATGTAAGTTGTCCTTCACTTGGTCCAGGGTGAAACATAAGTGACTGTTGATTTGGGTGCCTCAGGTTTTGGGTGCACAACCTAAGGTATCCTAAAGGGACCTGATTTTCAGAAAGTGCTGAACAACAACCATCAGAAAATCAGGTTCCTTTTATGCTGTCCTATGTTGAGCACATAAAATTATTAGAATTTTTTAATTAGTGGCCATAATTTCTGTTCTTTTGAACAACTTGTTATTTTAGCCCACTAATTGCATTGACAGGGCAACATTTTGCTGACAGTTACATAAGATCGCAATAGTTGTTGCTGTTACTGCTTATCATTTGTTTAGTGCTGACCATGTACTTGAGTCTGTCTTAATACTTACAGGTTTCAGAGTAGCAGCCGTGTTAGTCTGTATTCGCAAAAAGAAAAGGAGTACTTGTGGCACCTTAGAGACTAACAAATTTATTAGAGCATAAGCTTTCGTGAGCTACAGCTCACTTCATGCATCCATCCGATGAAGTGAGCTGTAGCTCACGAAAGCTTATGCTCTAATAAATTTGTTAGTCTCTAAGGTGCCACAAGTACTCCTTTTCTTTTTGTCTTAATACTTGTGTACTGAACTATCTCTGCCCTGAAGAACTTACATGACACATCCCTTGGGCCAAACTCCAATTCCTTTATTCACCTTGAGTATCACCTCATTCCACAAGCAGGCCACTGACATTAATGGGACCACATGTGGAGTAAGAGTATTGGAATCTGGCCCATATAAAGCAGGATACACACGGACATCCAAAGGTGGGGGTTAACTTGAAAGATGAATTTGGTCTGGAACAGATGCAGAAAAGAGCTAAGAGGATGATCAGAGGACTAAGGAGCCTATCTATGAGAGGAGTGTAAAAGGCCTTTAATTATTTAGACTGGAAAAATGAAAGTTGAGAGGGGATATTATTGCTGTCTATAAATACGTGCATAGGGGTGAGCAACAGAGAGGATGAAGAGCTATTTAAGCTAAAGGACAAAGTTGGCACAAGAACAAATGGGTAAAAACTGGCCATGAATACATTTAGGTTGATAATTAGATGAAGATTAAAAATCATCAGAGGAGTGAGATTATGGAGCAGGCTTCCAATAGGAGTTATGATGGGGTTATAAGATAAGTGACCAGACTCAATGATCCAGGAAGTCCTTTCCATCCTTATGTCTTATGTTCCTATCTTAGGGATGCTGTTGCAAATGAAAGTAGAATTTGAACCCCAATACTGTATTTGTCCTGCATTTTTAGATCTGAAATGGGTCACTGTCCAGACAAAATTACATAGAAATCTTTTCACTAAGGACTAGTTGAGTTTGGCAATATTGTATACCAGCAACATTATATCACATAGCAATCTCATGTTGTGACATGACGACTGTGGCACCACAACACTATAATATTTCACATCTGCCTAAAAGAGACCATTTTCCAGCAAACCATCCCCTGTGTGCTGGTGACAGGAGAAGGCCAGCTACATAGAGAGGTGTCCAGTCACAGTGGGACTGTGACCACATTTAAATGGCCATGTGGATGAAGAGTGGTAGAGAAGAATAGATGGAGTGCATTTCAGGGAAGGACAAAGGCATGGGATAGGGAGAACAGTTACCCAAAGAATACTGATAGGGCAGGGATGAAGGCTGGGTTGGGAGTAGGAGGTGGATTGTAGTATGAAGATTGTGATACCAGAGACAAAGAGAAGTGTACGGAGGAAGAAGTGGAGATAAGAGCAGGATTTATGAGTGTCTGAAGAGGTTGAAGAATTACTAATAGTGAGGTGGTGGGAGAGGAGAAAAAGACAGAGATTTTGGATTGGAAAAAAGGATATGTGGGGACCAAAGGGTAGATGATATAGGAATGGGGAGGGTGAGGCTAAAAACATAGGTGAGGAATATAGGATTCAGAAAATGATTGTGAGAAGCATGGGTGGGCAGCAATTGAAAGTTGTGGTGGCCATGTAATAGGACAGGGAGTTACTAGGAAAGGTTGAGGATTAATACAGACTTTTAAACAATGCACTGTGACAGATTTAGATATTGAAGTGGTAAAATGGCAGCTCAATCAATTGCTTGCAATAGGATCACTGAAGCACGTGGAACTGTGAGATGATGAATATTGTGATTGAGGGGGGCAATATTGCAGGCTCCTGCAACTTTGCAACTAACAAATGCACCACAGAATGATATTTCTATTTTGGGCTTTGAATGGCAAAATCTGTATGGCAGCTGTAGCCTATATGTAAAAGAAAACTGTCATTGCCTACATATATTTTAGCTGCAAAAAATTTGGAGACTTTTTTATTTTATTTTAAGCATCCTACATGATGACAAAGGGTGAAAAAGAATAGGTGTCCTGTGTATTGTTGAATTTTTTAAGCTCTTTTCCATAGCTGTTTCTTTGGTTATCTGTTCTGATAAATTCAAGTAATTAATAGGCAGTTGTATGATTCAGACACTGCTGCTAAATAGCTGTGGGATTTTGCTTTGAAATATTTGCTCCTTGCTATATCTTTCATGGCCTGGCATGAGCATGAGGTTTCTAAACAAACTGCTGATTATCTTTATTGTTTTCAGTGGTCTGATTTCTGGTAACTGGCACCAAAGGCTTATATTTAGGGTTGTTCCATTCCAGAATCTCTCTGGACTGTTGGCTACCACTGGCAGGAGATACCAGTTATTGAAATCAGTTACACTGAACACTAGCCAAGCTTTGTTTTTGTTTAGGTTTTTTTCAGATTTAGATCCTTCATGGATGAATAGGCATCTGAATAATAGGAGACCAAAACAACTCATTTAGTCTTGTGTATATTGGCCCCACTCAAGCTGTTATTTCTTATTTCCTCACAAGAAATCGCATAAATACATCAAGTAAAATAAAAGTTCTACCTATAACAAAACTTCAAGGCTGAGTTAGATTTCTAAGACCTAACTGAGGTGGAAGTGCCTTCACATAAACTGAAGTGTTTGATCTTTAACTATAGGCAAGTAGGCAGCAGTCACATCTTAACATTTGGAAACAGGTAACTGCTGAAGAAGCATGGTTAGAGTACTTGCAATGGACTACAAGGGAGACTAACTCTTTTAGAAACTACATTGAGGAGGAATCAATCATACCTAAATCAGTCAAAGTTTTCTATCACCACATGTGTTGTGAACACCTGTAACTATTTCCAGACCAAAATTATTCAATTAGGCAGCAAATTAATTTGAAGAAATACCTTTTGAGAAAATTGTAATGCTTGCAGAAGATTTCAGAACAGAAAAAAGGTTAAATTAATTGAATAACTGATTTGTTATTAAGTGCTCACCCAGCTCTAGTAATGAGTAAGATGATGTCATTTTACATTGCTTTCCTCCCATTAAAATAGTTACAAATGTATAATTTTGTAGCTTATAGAAACAGAAGGCCAAATTCAGACATTCATATCCACCTTCATTAGCACCTTCCTCTTTGAGCTGACTCATTGAAATTATTAGGACTATTTAATGAAGGAATGTTTTGTTGAAGTTGAAAGCAGTGGTAAACTTGGCCCATCGAAATTTGAAATGGAAAAAGACCATTAGATACACTTTCACAGCCATACCATGTGTGTATCAGTTCATGCTAGGAAAAGAACGTTCAGAGGTGAGATTGATTTTAAGTTTGTTTTGAGGTAGTGGTCTGTTGCAAATTTAGATCTGATGCCTAAAGTAATGCTGTCTGTAAAAGGATCATTGACATTAACAGCTGGCTAACAGTTTTAGCAATGAGAAATTATGCAGGCTCAATCTTTTTCACTCTGCCTTTGGTGATTAGCATAAAATTTCCATTTCCACAATGAATTTTGTTGTGGTTTTGCCTCAGAAAACAATTGTTCAGCCACTACTAATGAACTCTTATATTTAATAATTCATCAAAACTGCATACATTTGAACTCAACTAGAATGGAAAGAATACAGAATACCACGCATTTTTCCAATTTGCTTTATTTTGAGTATGAGAATCTTTCATGATGCTAATATGCTTTGCGTAATGTAGCCTTGGCAAGTGGAATGTGTGCACAAAATATGTAGCACAAAGAGTGTGCTGTTTTCTTGTATTTCTGGTAAAGGTTTAGCTGCTAAACTATCATCTCTTAGGCAGAAACTTGGTGAGAATTTGTTAACCTTCCATTAATTTCTTCACAGGTTCCTGCTACTTTTCAGGGACCATGCTGCTTGGCCCTCTACATGTATCTGAGTTTGCTTTGCAGTTTCTATTACGCACACAACCTCCTCGTATGTTAATACAATATGAAGGTTATGGATGAGAGTTTCAAAAATGCTCAGTGTTGGCCTAATTCTGCTAACACTGAAGCCAGTGGAGTTTTACCATTAATCTCATTGAGGAGCAAAGTTAGGCTAGTGCTGAATGTTTCTGAAATCCCCCCCACCCCATGTTTATATGAAGCATGGTTCTCACAGGGACAGCAGCTCCTTGCCATTGCATATAGAGGGACAGATTCTGATTCCCCACCATGGCCACTTCGTGCTGTGCTGGTGGCACAAGAGGATTGTACAGTTGTCTTACCCAGCTAGCTGAGGATTCCCTGGGTTTGGAGGAATCCCTGACTAGCAGAGAAATAAAAATCAATTGGGAAAATGTAAAGCTTCCTAAGTGGGGATGCTCTGAATGAGATGCTCAAACTGTAGTTTGCTGTACTTGGGTTCACGTGAACTCTTGCATCTCAAAGCACTATTTAAACAAAAGGCTTGCTCTTTTTCTTAGCGCAGCTTTGATTTTGTGTGTGGTAATTCTAGACAATAGTCTATTGACAAACAAATAAACATTCCCTCTTTTCCCCCAGGATGGTGTGAATTATAGTTGTTCCTAACTAATTGTGTTTTCAAGTTCGAATGCAATCTATGATGAGAAAAACCTTTTAATTAGATTTCCAACCTAACAGGCCAAATCTCTCTTCTCATAGTCTAAAATACTTATCTTTATTGACTTAAGCAATGCAAAACAAAGGCAAATAGCAACATTTCATTAACAATCCATTTACTTCAACTGCAACTTCAAATTGAATTGACATTATTCATTACCGCTATCATTTCCCTCAAGACTATAATATAGGCTTAAACCAGGGAGCATGCTGTGATCTGTACCTTTATCTGAAGATTAATTTATTCAGTTACTGTGTGTTATGAGAAACTCCGGCAGTGCCAAACAGGACACGAAATGGGCCCCTCCTCCCACGCTTCACTTTCCTAGTTTTCATTTGGAAGTGTTGAAATGGAAAACAGTAGCTAAAATGCAGTAAAGTTGCTGTCTTAATTCACAGTTAGTGAGGGACATTAGAGCCCTGTGCAGATAGTGCAGAGACCCCAATTGGCTAGTGGGTTGTCCCCGTCTGTATCTAGCCCAGGCTGGGCAAGCTAATGATCCAACCAGCAGATCAAATTCAGTGATGAATTCTGGTCACCTGACACCTGAAGCACTTTGCACATATACTAAGAAGAAGTGGATTAGGATTCTTGAGAGTTATGGTAACTCCCCTTCCCATCAGTGGTCACTGACATGACCTGCACACTGCCTGATACCTCTCAGAGGGTGTCCTTGTACTCTTTAGCATATGGGAGGATGCCATTTGCTTACTCTGCCCTAAGGCTCCCAAATCCCTAAAATAAAGGGTCATTGGACGTTCCTCAAGATCTGTTTCCTGGTATTCGAGTATCATTAGTTGAAATTAACATACTGTACAGGTAGAACCAAGTAGGTTAAATTTGTTAGCTACCTATTGCCTTGCACTGATAAGTCAATGAAGTTGTTGCTATGCCTTGAAGTTACACCAAGGCAGCTCGATTATAATGAACTCAGTCTCATGTTACTTAGGGAGACCCAGTATTTGTGAACAATATGACAGACAACAGAGACCAACTTTGATATGAGAAGAAGACTCCAGAGGCCGAAGAAATGTTGAAAGTAAATAAATGGGGCTTATATTTTATTAACTCTGTTTAAAAATTGCAATATTTGATATGCACAAAAAACATTCAAAGTCCTTTTTCCCCCTGTGGTTTTCTGGACAATAGTATGATCATGCATGCAGTAGGGAACTGGGAACTACAGGGAAGTCAGCCTCAACTCAGTCCCTGGAAAAATCATAGAGCAGGTCCTTAAGGAATCAATTCTGAAGCACTTAGAGGAGAGGAAAGTGATCAGAAACAGTCAGCATGATTCACCAAAGGCAAGTCATGCCTGACTAATCTAATTGTCTTCTACGACGAGATAACTGGTTCTGTGGATGAGGGGAAAGCAGTGGATGTGTTGTTCCTTGACTTTAGCAAAGCTTTTGACATGGTCTCCCACAGTATTCTTGCCAGCAAGTTAAAGAAGTATGGGCTGGATGAATGGACTATAAGGTGGATAGAAAGCTGGCTAGATCGTCGGGCTCAATGGGTAGTGATCAATGGCTCCACGTCTAGTTGGCAGCGGTATTAAGTGGAGTGCCCCAAGGGTCGGTCCTGGGGCCGTTTTTTTCAATATCTTCATAAATGATCTGGAGGATGGTGTGGATTGCACCCTCAGCAAGTTTGCAGATGACACTAAATTGGGGGGAGAGGTAGATACGCTAGAGGGTAGGGATAGGATACAGAGGGCCCTAGACAAGTTAGAGGATTGGGCCAAAAGAAATCTGATGAGATTCAACAAGGACAAGTGCAGAGTCCCGCACTTAGGATGGAAGAATTCCATGCACCGCTACAGACTAGGGACTGAATGGCTCGGGAGCAGTTCTGCAGAAAAGGACCTAGGGGTTATAGTGGACGAGAAGGTGAATATGAGTCAACCGTGTGCCCTTGTTGCCAAGAAGGCCAATGGCATTTTGGGATGTATAAGTAGGGGCATTGCCAGCAGATCAAGGGACGTGATCATTCCCCTCTATTCGACGTTGGTGAGGCCTCATCTGGAGTACTTTGTCCAGTTTTGGGCCCCACACTACAAGAAGGATGTGGAAAAACTGGAAAGAGTCCAGCGGAGGGCAACAAAAATGATTAGGGGACTGGAACACATGACTTATGAGGAGAGGCTGAGAGAACTGGGATTATTTAGTCTGCGGAAGAGAAGAAGGAGGGGAGATTTGATAGCTGCTTTCAACTACCTGAAAGGGGGTTCCAAAGAGGATGGATCTAGACTGTTGTCAGTGGTAGCAGATGTCAGAACAAGGAGTAATGGTCTCAAGTTGCAGTGGGGGAGGTTTAGGTTGGATATTAGGAAAAACTTTTTCACTAGGAGGGCGGTGAAACACTGGAATGCATTACCTAGGGAGGTGGTAGAATCTCCTTCCTTAGAAGTTTTTAAGGTCAGGCTTGACAAAGCCCTGGCTGGGATGATTTAGTCGGGGACTGGTCCTGCTTTGAGCAGGGGGTTGGACTAGATGACCTCCTGAGGTCCCTTCCAACCCTGATATTCTATGATTCATGGTACTATAGGCGTAACAGTAACAGGCTAATAAATCATTTGAAAGCAGTTCTCTTCCATCAGCTGTAACCTTGGGGCAAAGTGAATTGATAAATCTAATGCTGAGTTAAAAAGCATCAAACGGCTGATTCAAAACAGTCCCAACCCCAAATCCAATAGTGCATATGATTTACAAATAATGTGTATGTACTTACCTTAGTATAGTCATAGTGGTACAGTGATCTCCAGTGACTGAGGTGGAACAGAGATTGGATTTGTCCTAATGAATCAGACTGTTGGTGCATCAGCTCCAGCACCCTGTCTTTGTCATTGGCCAATACCCGATGGTCCGGAGCAAAGAGAAACCTTCCATAATTCACCTTCCTTAGCCAATTATGATTAAGGGGAGGGGATTGCCTCCTGACTGATGCAATGTTATATGTGTGTCGTGCAGCATGAGCTTTGTTTAAACTTATTTACATAACTACAAATGTTATTTTTGTTTTTGTTAAAATATCCAGTCCTTTCTAATAGCCACATACAGTCAGATCCATCTTGGGGCTGTGAATTCCAAGCTGACTACATGCTGTGTGAAAAAAGTTTGTTTGTTTATTTGTTTTAATGGGGCCAAATCCTGAAGTCATTACTTAGATCCAGATTGTTTCCAACTCTGCATGGATGCACAGGCAAGAATGGGAGAATGCAGTGAGACCCCATCCTTTGTGCCCTGATTGCTGTCTTTGTCCTCCCCGCTGAAAAGTGTTGCTCCTCACTAGTGTACCCATGGGTGCTAGCTACCCTGGAAAAGGCGGAGCTAGCTGACCAAGGAGGGGTGTGCATGCTGTGCTATTTTATGGGTATATCTCTGGGTGCACTTCTCCTGTGTATCTGAGGGGTCTAAGAAGCTCTGCACTGTCCCAAACTGGGAATGATGCCTAATCAGCATGACAGAGCCCTCTCAGTACTTAGTCAGGCATAATTCTTATTTAAGTCAATAGCCAAATCCCAAAGTGATTCTTTTGGCTTAATGCTGATCTCAGTTATTCTCATGTAAATCCACTATAATCCCATTGTTCTTAGTGGTGTTGGCCTAGATTTACAACAGCGTAACAGAAATCAGATTTGTCCCACTTTAGGCCTTTGGTTTAGTAACAACTAAGTAAGGGGCTTTGAGTCTGGCCTTTTGTTTCTAAATTTACCTGCAACTAATTTCACAGAGTGATCTTGGTGAAAATAGGATTTTGGAGAATGTATAGTATAGATCACAGATAGGGATAAAAGTGATGGGGAATGAGAGGAGAAAAGTACAGCATCCTACTGGCCCAAAACCTGTGGGATTCCAGCCTTCTGGTTTTATAACATAAATTCCTCCAAGTGATGCTCATCCCTAATCTGAAGACAAAATCTAATCACAAAAGAACTGCATCATACTTTGTCCGTTACAATCACTTTAGTCACAGCATGTTACCAGACACCTGAGTACTTTGTGTTCAGGCTTGGGCATGACCTCCTAGGTCATAAACTTCTGGGGTTCTTGCTCTACTTCATGCAAAAAAGGTTTTAGGCAGCAATGTTAGAAGGTGACGAACACTAAAATTGAGGATAGCCCATCTCTGGTTCACAAAATCAATAGGCAGCTTTTCAAAATGTAAGTCAAGGATTTCTAGAAATACCTTTTCATTTTGGTGGCTCCAGAGCCAGTGTAGTGAGGAAATAAAGCAATTCTTGCTATGACTCTATCCCCTCTCTGACTCAGTATAAGATGTAACCACCTGTAAGCAATCTGAGTCAAGATGCAGAAATCTATGGGTGACAGGATAATGGCTAATTGGTGTCTAGTTGTGAAAACAGAGATTTTTACTTTTTCACTGTTTGGGTGTAGGGTGAAATCAATCATTAAATGTTTAAAGATAACTGAAAGGAAAACGTAAAGGCTGAGAGGCAGGGTTGGCTATTGAGGATGAATTCAAAACCTTATGATGAGCTGTAAATTGATCGTGAGTGCAAGCTCACATGTGATATTGCATGTTTTGGAATGCTGAGAGAGGTGAGCCATTGTTTCCTTGGAAACAATGATGGCCAGAAATGTTTAAGCCACATTAGCTTGCAATAATAACACTATTGTACATTATTATCTTGGGGTAGTAGTTCGGGTTGCCATGTTATCTTGATCTTGGAAGGTTAGGACCAGGATAGTGTCTCTTTCAGAATTCTGCTTGGGGCAAAGTTTATAAGCCCTATTTCTAGAGACTCTGGCTTGGACCTCTTAATTGTACTTGAACTGCTATTAATTCCATATGAATTATAAACTAATGGTTGAGCTTCTTGCAATCTGTGTGAGACCTTAATGCCAGGACATCCAAGAGGTCTCTGTGAGCTGTGACCTTCCCAGCTCCTGAACACCCAGGCTGTTCCATACTGTGTTTGATATGAGTATGATGATAATGTTAGTACATGCCTCCTGTCTAGTGAATCCCTTACTGTAGATCAAGAGGAATTCTTCAGTGTTGAAATAAGCTGTCTTCACTTGATTTCACTAGGTCTGTTAAATGGCGTATATTGTAAATTATGTAACAAAGTAGCCAGATGGACTTGTTTTTAATTAGAGCTTTACTTTGATCCTGGGATTTTTTATGTGGTTTTTACTTTAATATCACCTTCTACATTAGCAGCATATAGGCACTGAGATCTAAAACCTTCAAATGATATGGCAATTAATCTTTGAATTACTTGGTGACTTCAATTATGGTTACTAAATTATGTCCATAATTGCTTCATTATATGCAAATAAGTATTTGTGGGGTAATTATAGAATGTAACATGTGCCAGGTAAATATGGGGAAGAGAACCACATGCACAGGTTTGGATGAACAGATAACATAGCTTCACAGGACAGAGGCAGCCTGGGACTGCCTACGTTTACACTTGGTGGTTCAAGGGTCAGTACTGGGTCCAAAGACTTAATTATTTCTCTCCCGAATAGTCATCAGACTGGTGACAGAGAGGTCACTCAGGCCAGGAGCTACTGGGTTTTATAATTCAGCGATGAGAAAGTATAGCCTTGTCTGGCACATGATTTAAGGATCAGCACAAGATGAGAGCCTTAACATTTAATGGCAATGGTTTAAAGTTGTACCACTTTCAATTTGTATCCCTGTCATCATCATGGGAATGATTTCATGTTTTGCAATTCCCCATTCTCATTACACACATTGTCACGAGAATGAGGTAACATAATGAATGCCAGTTATCTGCTGGGAAGCATTACCATTTGTACTGTAATGAGATTCCTTGGCAGTTCCAATGCGGGCCCCCCAACCCAAACTGGAGCTTCAGTGATAGTAAAAATATGTAATAATACACTGGCATTTTATGGAGAAGAGAGGCGGCATCAATGGCAGCTTCAAAGAGGGAATATTTAAAAGCTCAAATTTATGAGGCTTATCGATTCTCATTTAAAAAAATGCAAAATAGGAATGCTACAATTTCCCCAGCATCTCAATGCAAACTGAAGAATTATAGGGCTATAGTCAATCAAGGATCTTTGCTGGCTTCCACTTGCATAAGCCCATGTGGTGGCACCCACTAGCAGAAAACCTGTCAGGGGGAACTTGAGGCAGCGGATAATGGCCTCAACCTCCCCTTCTCTCAACTGAGGAGAGTCCGTATAGCCCCCAAAATGGGGAGCAATGTCCAGGGTGGAGACACAGCCAGTGTAGCCCCCTCAGGGACCTCCATTAATGGGGCTGCTGTGGATTTTAAAGGTCCCCATGTGGTGGTAGCCCCTTAAGAAAACAGGGGACTATAATATTTCTTGCCCTCACCCCCTCAAGGTGAGTGAACGTCTTGTGTAAAGGACTAGGTGGGGATGGGAAGATGTGAATTACACCTCCCTCTGCCAGGTTTGATGAATTTGGCTGTAACCTGAAGGTCTACTTAAAAGTTGCTGTACCCTCTAAACTTCTGTGGAGAAGTTTCAGGAGATGGGATTTGTAACAGAATACACTTTGTGACAAAGTCATTTGTAAAAGTTCATGGAATCCACATTATTCTCTTCTATTAATTGTATTGTAGCCAGCCAACATATATTTATAGGGTACCTGGTTTTGTGCTAAGGATTTAGGGCAATTGAGTCCATCAACCTGCTATTCCATTTGGTGCTTAACTGTCAAAGATTGCAGAAATGCTGGACAGCTTTTAATGTTGAAGCTTTAAATGTCTTTTTTGCCTGTCCTAACACAGAAAGAAAATTACAATCAGAACACTTTTCAGACCTGGCATTGAGTTTCCTGCTTGGAGAAGCACTTATTTAGCAACAGCAAATGATTTCTTTACTTTTTCACCACCATATACTCTTTTGAAATGTAAATTAGGAACATGGAGGTCTCAGAGCTCAGAAGAGCTCTGATGATTTGTTTGTTATGATGTACCTCTCCTGCTGTGCTATACCTGAAGTCATACAATGTGACTGTGTGGCACAATTCAGCGGTATCAAACAAGGAGGCGTATTTAAGATATTAAGCTACAGTGATGTGTTGTTGCAGAGCACAGAAATGCCACTTCTTTGGCACACCTGTAACATATACAGTAATTAGTGGTTTCTCTTGTCTTTGCTTTTATGTTACAAATTAATTAACACGTCAATGATCCCAGCTGTTACAACAAATGAAGAATGATGGGCCCCTGGGTAAGAAGTCCAGTTTCTATAAAAGAAGTCCTAAAAATAAACATGCAATGGAAGAACCCAGCACTTCACCAACATATAGGGGATAAAACAAAGGGAACATGAAGGATAGGAAACCATTGTTCTGGCACCCAAAATTCTAGATATTATTGGATCTGAATGCAATCATATTGCATGTACCAGATACTACCATCATTAGTAAAACATTAATGCACTTTTTAACATGCAGATATCACATTTCTCTAGTGTTATTGTGCGGCAAAGAAACTGCTGATAATTCCAGCAACAACTACAATCATACAACTTCTGGATATCTTTTTACAAATGCAAATAACTAAAAGTGTCAGGAACAAATAAAAGGTTTTTATGTGTGTCATACTTTGTTCACTATTGGGACACCAGGACTGGATGTCTGATTGGAGAGGACTTCCACTTGTAAACAGGCTGATGACATTAGGGACAGAAATGTCAATCTGTGATGCCACACTGGGGCCTGCAAATGCTGTAAATCTCTCCCTACTTACCTACCTACATTTGCAGTGCCTCTACATGGTAGGGTAATGCATGCTATAGGGGTGTGATTTGTAAAGCACACTAATGTGTTGCACATTAAATGGCCTGTGTAGACCCTGCTGATGAACAATAGAAGTTTCCTAGTCTTTGATGTAGTATATGCATAACTGAAGTGTGATACAACATGGAACATTAAAGCCAACTTTGGAACTTTTAGTGCATACCAGCAGTTTCTACATGGACCAATTAATGTGCAACTCATGAATACACTTTAGAAATCACACTGCCGTAGCGCACATTACCCACTGTGTAGACAAGCCCCCAATATGCTATCTAAGTTCTGGAAAAATGAATTATGAAAAACAGCAGGAACTATATAGAAGGGATACTTTTTTGTTCTAATCTTTTTGCTCAATCATTCTACTTCGGGGCACACTGCAGAGTTTCTGCTGTTCTGGTTCTCTGAGGAATGCTTTTTTAAAGTATTAAGTCTTTGTTGTACAAGACGGGGAGGGAAGGACTGTTCCTGGTCTACTTTGGGAGAGTGTTCTAAAGCCAGGGGCTTCCTACTGATAAACTCTAGAACAACCTCCATCAAGTTTAAACCTGGACCCTGTTAGTCGTAGTGTGTGGGATGAGGAGAGCTACCATGGTGATAGGTCTTGGAAGTAGAGTGGGTCAGGGATTTTTCAGCAAACCATTTTCCTGTTGAAAAAGGTCAATTTGTCAACACCAAATCATTTTCCAAATGAACAGTTTTTGTTTTGAAATTTGATATAGTTATAGTTTTAAAAAAAGTCAAGTAAAGTGAAGCATTTAGAAATTATCAAAACAAAATGTTTTGAATTGACCCAAACTGAAATTTTTTGTTTGTCACTGCGCAAAAATTTCCAGTATTTTGACTTTTGTCCCAATTTGGGATGGGAAATTTTTTCAAAACTATTTCTCGCCCACCTCTACTCAGAAAAAGAGGTGTTCCTTGAGATAGCATGACTGTATCTCTTTAAGAGCTTTAGAAATCAATATCAGAACTGCAAAGTGGATCAGATCGTGGAGCACTGGCAATAACACACTCTTGTGAGCTTACCTGCTGAAGAGATAAGCCACTACATTAAGCACCAGCTATTGCTTCTTAGTGATTTTTTTGACTCGGGTAGAGGGAATTACAATGGTGAAGCCTGAAGATGGCAAAGGTATGAACTACTGTGGCCAGCTCTACATCTGAAAAAATGAAGACTTCTCGCTAGCCATGGAAGAAGGCACTTTTGGTGACTTTAGTGTCTAAATAATGAGTCCTACAGGAGCCCTGGCTGTTCACTGTATTAACTACCAGGATCAATGCCCTGAAATGAGGGTGAAGCGGTGGCACTCACTATTTCATTGAAGTCCTTCTCTCTTTCATCTAACATCAGTCAGTTAACCAAGGCTCACCTCAAGGATTGGTGTTCTTTTTTCAGGTTCCAATTTCCTATGTGCTCTGAGATATCACATGGAAAGTGCTGTGTATCAGTGGTGTGTTACTAGCATGGCAGCACATGTCATCTCAAAGTACTTCCTAACTCTGTGCATATTGTAGGAAAGAGGTGACACAACGGAGTCTTGTGGGGCTTTTTGTGTTGGAGTATTTAGGCATGAATAGCTTCCCCCCATCACAACTCTTTGGGACTTGGTGGAAAGAATGAGTGTGAACTACTTTCCACAATTTTGTTCATCGCTGCCAGTGTATGTGCTAGTACTGTGTTGATTTCACTGGGCTTTGAATCAGGACCAAATTGCTTAGCACCAGTAAATAGCCCTACAACAGAGCTACACCATACACCTATATAAGCATATGTATTCTAATTACTGAAATGCAATATGTTGGATAGTTGTGGTTAATGTATATATATTAATCAAAAAACTGACACTACAGTGCTTTCTTTCCAGGTGAGTTGATCCATTTGTTTCATCCTCATCAGTTCTTGTTTTCTGGTCAATTTTTTTTAATTAACTGCAGCTGAAATGTTAATTACAAACACTGTTAAATTGCAAGCAACTCAGAGCTTTGTCACTTGCATCTGCAATGAAGTGGAAAAAATTTAGTTTCCTAAACCCCTCCACATAAAAAAGGAACAGTTATTTTTCTAGCACTTTTCAGTTAAATACCAAGGACTGCATGGAAGAAATAGCGGTGAAAGTTTCTTCATGAGCAGATACCACTAAGACTGTGCTAAACTAGTATGGTAAAATACTATTCCTCACCAGAATCTGCCCTCCCAATTAGCAGTCACTATGGCAGTCTCTGGCAGTGAGAGAGCCAATGCACTGTGTCATGATTATTGCACTCCTCTGAACATAAATTGAACAGGGAATGGCTAGTAATTAGCTCAAGCCAAATAGGCTCTACACTTGTCTTCTTTTGTTATTAAAGTCCAAGTGGATAATGAAGGAAGCTCCAGCAATTATCACAAAACCCAGCAAGAGGTCTAACTCTGCTTAAAAAAACCTCTTTTGCCCATGTTTGTTTTTTCTAACGGAAATTTGGCTTACGAAAAAATAGAGAATGATAAGATAATTTCACATTAATAGGCAATAATTGTTTTAGAAAAAGAACTATTTTAAGAAGCATTTATCCTAAAGATAAATAATAATTAATACAATAATTATGTATAGATACACACAGATGAGTAATGTAGCATGTCAATGAAACCTTCATAACACTCTACACCATCTTGTATTTTGTTTATGCCACATTTTAGAGAAAAGTGACTTTAGTTTTTACCTTTTAAATTTTACAATTGTTATTAGTACTAATATCTTTTGTATTCCTCCACAATTAGAGCCATGGCACCTTAGTTACAACCTACGAGCCTTAGAAATTTGTACTGGTAAATATTTAAAATCTCTAAAAATCTTATCTTTACCCTTGTTCACATTCCTCCTCCTGGAAAGCCAAGAATGTCACTAGCCTGTATGCAGCTATACAGGACTTAATAAATAAATAAATGTAAATGTTTCAAACCTATTAAGTTATATGCTATGACTTTTCCATGCATACATAACAATGCCACAGTTGTAAAATCAAATATCTACTAATCCAGTGAATGCCCTTATAATCTGAGAAAAGTGATTCTTTCTGATGCTATAAAGCATCTGATGGGTCATGAGACAGATACGACTTCAAACCTGCACTTGGTTCAGGACTGAATGTCACCTGTCCTGCCTCTCAGATTAGCATAATTTTAATAATTAACCTGCATGAGGGTTGAAATATGACAAACAAAGCAACTTCTTGCAATATCTTTGGGAGATAATATTGTATTAAATGTACAGATAGTCTGTGTATCATTGTGGAATAGACTATAATAACTCCATGGGGATAAGGTTACCACAGCTCCCCCAGGAAGTGAAAACAGTAGGGGATGATTCCAGCAAATCACTCAGGTTATTGTAACACTTCCAAAGGGGTACCCCTTCCTCCCCCAGTGGTGGAGGGCCACAGATTCTGGTTTAATTGAGATTCTCCAGAGATCAACGGACAAAGAGAAAGGACTTTGGGATAAATAGCTCAAATTTAGACTGACTCAGGGTCTTTGTTCTGGTTCCTGATCTAAAGACTGATGTGAACTTGTAACCACATGGAAAACCCACTTGTAGGTATGAAGGACTGACATCTAACAGGACCTTATGTTGAATTTGGAGGCAAATTCTGGTAAGCTGGTTAGCTTCTTTTATGGTTCTATATACATTCTCTGTAATGTTTTTACTTTAAGAATAAATGTGCATGCTTAGAAGGAAGTGTGGGGTAACTTGTCACTGCTGGCAATTCACTGGTCAGGGCCTATGGAGAAAAAGTAAAGCATAGGTGCCGGCCTTTTAGGCAAATTGACTTGCTGAGGATATCACAGTGTTGATCTGGTAGATATGTACCCTTAAAACATCAGTCAGAAGTGAGTGAGGTGCAGGTCTCCACCCGAGAGGTGATGGCTGTGAGCTAGAAACTTTTAAGTGGGTGTTGTAGAAAGACAGTGGAGGAGGAAATATACAGATGCAGATACACTGGAACTGTGACATGCAGTTCCACTGATTGATGTATATAAAGCACATATGTGCGGGCTATAAATGTGGTTACATTTTAAACTAGCAGAGAAACCAAACATTAACATGGGTAAACAAGATGATGATCTGACTGATTTGGGTTTCAAAACTTACACAAGGCCATCCCAAGCTATGTGGGCTTGGGGCCAAGTAGAAGCACCTGGAGGCAATTCCTGACAAACCTGCCTTCTACCCCTGGGTGTTCTAGGATTCCCAGTGGCAGGAGTGGCATGGGTAAGGGATGGGAGGCAAAGATCCAGCTGGGTTTCTTCCAGCCCACTTCTTGCACTGGGATCCAAGAGCTGGAATGGGGCTTCTCCTTCATTCAGAGCACAAGAGGTGACGTATTTAAGCCTCATATAGCACAGATTGAAAAGATAAACCACTACCATCACCCAGGAAGTGGAAAATCCTCCATCAGCCAATGGATCAGTAGTATAAGCTCTTCAAACAAACAAACTCACTTTTAAGAGGAGCCAGTAGGAGCAAAAAGATCCTGGCAGGTTTTGTCATGCTGGTAAATATGCAGTAAAGGGGACTGCCTGGTTTAAGGATTCAGTACTGAGATAATCGAACCTTTCATCTAGAACTTACTGGTTCAGATTTGGTCAGGCTCAGTGGTGACAAAAAATCATTGCAATCAAAGGTCTCTCTGGGTTTCTGCAGAATGAATTGGAAGGGATCACTTGATGATTAGCTGTTCTGTTCATTCATTCTGGGGCACCTGGTATTAGCCACAGTTGGAAGACAGGATACTGAGCTAGATGGAGTTTTGGTTTGCCCCAGTATGGCTGTTCTTATTTTCTTATCCAGTTCCTAGCGGACATAAAAACAACCTCTAGAATTGATACCTGTGAGCATCTTAGGGTACATCTACACGGAAGCTGTGGGTTTACTTTGCAGTTTGTGGAGACATAACCATGCTAGTTCTACTCTAGCTGACTTGCTAACAGCACTGCAAATCCAGAGTAACTTTACTGACTTCATTAGATCTGTACTCCAGAGTTACACCAATATAACTGAGAGCAGAAGGTGTCCCTTTGTTCTTAGAACTGCAGTGCAAAGGAGGTATAAGCCTTAACATTTATATGTGCATTTATATAGACTTAATTAACCCTCCAACCCCTCCCCCGCCCCAATAGACATAGGTGGTACAATGGGGGAACATACTGATAGAGGTTCTGATTTTTCCAGGGACAGTGGCAGACCCAGGAGAAGAGCCACACCTCTCATTCTTCAGACCTGCCAATGTGTGAAGGAAGCAACTGAAATGTGTGACAAATGACTGAAAGGGGGAACACGCTATGCTTTGTTGCACCTCACTCCATAATTGACATTATAATGGTTTTTAACTATAAAAACTGTTTTTAAATAGATGAGTTGTAAAAAGAAAATTGTCAAAACACAAATGGTACTTCATGCAAGCACAGGTATTCCCTGTACTGGTCAGTCCCCAGCTTTGCATCCAAGATCTTCACATTCCTAACTTAAAGAACAGGAGTATTTGTATGAAGTGAGCTGTAGCTCACAAAAGCTTATGCTCTAATAAATTTGTTAGTCTCTAAGGTGCCACAAGTACTCCTTTTCTTTTTGCGAATACAGACTAACACGGCTGCTACTCTGAAACCTAGGAGTATTTGTGGCACCTTAGAGACTGACAAATTTATTAGAGCATAAGCTTAGCCACGCCATCAGGGGCTCATTCACCTGCACATCTACAAATGTTATATATGCCATCATGTGCCAGCAATACCCCTCTGCCATGTACTTTGGCCAAACTGTACAGTCTCTATGCAAAAGAATAAATGGACACAAATCAGACATCAGGAATCATAACATTCAAAAACTGGTAGGAAAACACTTCAACTTCTCTGGCCACTCAGTAAAACATTTAAGGGTGGCAATTTTGCAACAGAAAAGCTTCAAAAACAGACTCCAACGAAAAACTGCTGAGCTTGAATTAATATGCAAACTAGATACCATTAACTTAGGTTTGAATAGAGACTGGGAGTGGCTGGATCATTACACATTTTGAATCTATTTCTCCAAGTTAAGTATCCTCAAACCTTCTTGTCAACTGTCTAAATGGGCCATCTTGATTATCACTACAAAATTTTTTTTCTTCTGCTGATAATAGCTCATCTTAATTAATTAGTCTCTCACAGTTTGTATGGCAACTTCCAACTTATCTGTATGTATATATATATCTTCTTACTATATGTTCCATTCTATGTATCTGATGAAGTGGGCTGTAGCCCACGAAAGTTTATGCTCTAATAAACTTGTTAGTCTCTAAGGTGCCACAAGTACTCCTGTTCTTTTTGCGGATACAGACTAACACGGCTGCTACTCTGAAACCATTCCTAACTTAGACATCTACCACTTGAGCTAAAGAAATAAAGGTTAGCCGCTCTGTGGGCCAGCAAGCAGAACAGGACATGACATACACTTTGACATTGAGTCACCCATCTATTTACTAGATGGTAGTTGAAGGTTGGGGATCGGGATTCCTGAGTTCTGTTCTTGGCTCTGGGGGGGAGTATGGAGTACTGGTTAGAGCAATGGTTAGCAATAGGTTAGTCACGTACCTTGGTTCTATTTCCAGTTATGCCAGAAGTCACCTTGTGTAATCACTCATTTGTAAAATTGGGTGATAGATATTACCTGTCTTCGGCTGTGCGGCCATGTGTCATCATAAAGGTTTTAATGTGCACAGAAACATAAACACCAGGTAGTGGAAGAGGTAAGCTCCAGTCTCATGGCCTTGTGGCTCTCAGCCCAGCACAACTTTGCCTAAGGCAAAGGTATCACGAGTCTGCTTCTCTCATCCATGGACCATAGCCTTGCTAGCGTGACTGCAGGAAAGAAAGCATTCCACAAAATCTAGGATGCTTGAAAAGTCTGACTAGAACTAAGATCTTAAAATTTGTACCTACTCTAGTACAGCATGCTTCTTCTCAGTGAAAGTGTTATAACAGTTATCAGACCATTTTACAAAAAGTAACACGACAACAAGATGGACAGTACCCACAGGACATGTAGAATACAGCACAACAATTTTACCTGTCTTAGTTATCTGTGACCTTTACCTGTACCATGAATATTTTCCTTTGTTTTGCTGCAGCCTGAATTAATTGAAAGTATAAATAATATATCTCCATAGCTGAACATGCTGTAACCTTTTTCAGTCATTTACAATTAAAAATAGATTGAATCAAACTGAAATAAATTGACTGCTTTTGGAATTTACAGTTTAGGAGGAAACATTTCTGTGTTCAGCATTTGACAGTTGCATTATACAAAAGCACAGGCCAGATATTTTTCCTTTTTCTACTCTGTTTTAATCAAACTTACAGCAAGTAGCATTCCATTACTGTTGTCTTGGAAGCTAGTTGTTGGCCTTCTCAGAAAGATTTTATTAGTCCATGGAATGGTTTGAGCATTGGTTACAAGGAGGAATATTGGCATTCCAGTTGGTAGAACTTTCAAATCTAGTTGCCAGGATTATTTATTTTGTCTTGCTCAGGCAGTTGGAAAAGTTCACACCAATTCTAGTCCAACTAAAGTGGTGATAGATTCTGATTAAATTAGTATCATTTTTGGATTTATACATATTTTCCCTGGGTGGGGGGGAGGATTAGAAATATGTTGTTTTATAATGAACAGGACATTATGAAAATAAATAACAAACCAACTAGCAACTCTGGGAAGTAAAATATTTAGCAGTTGAGGAGCATTTAAGGGGTTTGCCAGTATTGTTTCTTATTTTAGCTACAAGTCCAAAAAGTGTCAGCAGATAGGGCAGATTTGTAGGCAGAGTAACTGATAACTAGAGTGACTGTTCAGTGGATAGCTAAAGCTTTAGCAGAAATCCAAGGGAGATTAGACAAAAAACAATACATCTTGCACCAAATGAAGCTTGGATCCTAGTGAGGCAGCCAGTATGCCTAATATTCACTGGAATGGATATTCTGGCTATGTGTTACAGCACTCCCATTTGCAATGCACTAATTAACATTATGGCACCATGTCCATTAGGCAGACTATTTTCCAGACACTTGCAACTCAATCATAAAATTTGGCTCCAGTCTGAAATTTGGCACCAGACTGAACCCTGAAGTAATGTTTTCCTTTTCTGATTAGATAGGAGTCCAAACAATTACATGGGAGTCATTTTAACTTTTGTTTGGGGCTATCTCATGATTAGTTTTAATGTAGAGACTGACAAGGCCGGATTCTCAGCTGGAGTAAATTCATGTAGCTCCATGGACTTTAATGGAGCTATACCGGCCCTGGCCCTTCGAGACTGGAAAACAACTCATTATTCAAAAATTGTAGGAGCGGCTGCAATTCCCCAGATAAGGCCCTGAAACTGCAAAGTGATGCAATAGAATGGGGGCACAGGGATGCAGAGTAGTGCATCTATTAATGGGACTGGGACCCTAGTGATGTGAAAGGGCAGAAGGGGAGCATTTGCATGTGTATGCCACAACTGTTCCATTACAGAGCTGCACCTTAAAAAGATGGTTAAATTGTCTTTACAAATACCTGTTGGATATCACAATGCCAAAGTATGCTTAACCTTGAAGTGAAGCAAACTTGCAAATTTACTGTAATTCAAGGTGAAGGTTGATATTATTTCATCAGATGTTGTTCTCAGCTGCGTATGATTACAGGTTGCAGTGATAGTGTTAACTTTGTATTTCTTTGCTTTTGTCAGTTTGTGTCTCAGCCTTGGTCTACACTAGTAGTTGAGGTCGAATTTAGCAGCATTAAATCGATTTAATCCTGCACTCGTCCACAAGACGAAGCCCTTTTTTTCGACTTAAAGGGATCTTAAAATTGATTTCCTTACTCCACCCCCGACAAGGGATTAGCGCTGAAATCGGCCTTGCCGGGTTGAATTTGGGGTACTGTGGACACAATTAGACAATATTGGCCTTCGGGAACTATCCCAGAGTACTCTATTGTGACCACTCTGGACAGCACGCTCAACTCAGATGCACTGGACAGATAGACAAGAAAAGGCCCGCGAACTTTTGAATTTCAATTTCATGTTTGGCCAGGTCGTCAGCAGAGGTGACCATGCAGAGCTCGTCAGCAGAGGTGACCATGCAGAGCTTGTCAGCAGAGGTGACCATGATGGAGTCCCAGAATCGCAAAAGCGCTCCAGCATGGACCGAATGGGAGGTATGGGATCTGATTGCTGTATGGGGAGAGGAATCTGTGCTATCAGAACTACATTCCAGTTTTCGAAATGCCAAAACATTTGTGAAAATCTCCCAGGGCATGAAGGACAGAGGCCATAACAGGGACCTGAAGCAGTGCCGCGTGAAACTTAAGGAGCTGAGGCAAGCCTACCAGAAAACCAGAGAGGCGAACGTCCGCTCCGGGTCAGAGCCCCAAACATGCCGCCTCTATGGTGAGCTGCATGCCATTTTAGAGGGTTCAGCCACCACTACCTCAGCCATGTTATTTGACTCCTTCAATGGAGATGGAGGCAACATGGAAGCAGGTTTTGTGGACAAGGAAGATGATAGCTCACAGCAAGCAAGTGGAGAAACCAGTTTTCCCGACTACCAGGAACTGTTTGTTTCTCACCCTGGACCGGGAGCAGTACCCCCCGCACCCACCCAAGGCTGCCTCCCAGACCCGCCAGGCAGAGAAGGGACCTCTGGTGGGTGTACTTTTTAAAATATTATACATGGTTTAAAAGCAAGCATGTTTAATGATTAATTTGGCCTGGCATTCACGGCTCTCCTGAATGTACTCCCAAAGCCTTTGCAAAGGGTTTCCGGGGATGGCAGACTTATTCCGTCCACCATGGTAGGACACTTTACCACTCCTGGTCAGTAGCACGTACTCGGGAATCATTGTAGAACAAAGCATTGCAGCATATGTTTGCTGGCATTCAAACAATATCCGTTCTTTATCTCTCTGTGTTATCCTCAGGAGAGAGATATTATTTATGGTCACCTGGTTGAAATAGGGTGCTTTTCTTACAGAGACATTCAGAGGTGCCCGTTCCTGCTGGGCTGTTTGCCTGTAGCTGAACAGAAATGTTCCCCGCTGTTAGCCGAGGGGAGGGATGAGGGGCTAACCACCTGCTGGGGGGAGGCAAAATGCGACCTTGGAATGAAAGCACATGTGCTATGTATGTAATGTTAACAGCAAGGATTACCGTGAAAGAGTGTACCCATTATTCTATAAAATGTGTCTTTTTAAATACCCCTGTCCCCTTTTTTTCTCCACCAGCTGCATGTGTTTCAAGGATCACAGGATCTTCTCTGTCCCAGAGGCTAGCGAAGATTAGAAGGCAAAAAAAACGCACTCGTGATGAAATGTTCTCTGAGCTCATGCTGTCCTCCCACACTGACAGAGCACAGATGAATGCATGGAGGCAGACAATGTCAGAGTGCAGAAAAGCACAAAATGACTGGGAGGAGAGGTGGCAGGCTGAAGAGAGGGCTGAAGCTGAAAGGTGGCAGCAGTGTGATGAGAGGAGGCAGGATTCAATGCTGAGTCTGCTGGAGGATCAAACTAATATGCTCCAGCATATGGTTGAGCTGCAGGAAAGGCAGCTGGAGCACAGACCTCTGCTGCAGCACCTGTGTAACCAACCGCCTTCATCCCCAAGTTCCATAGCCTCCTCACCCAGATGCCCAAGAACGCAGTGGGGGGGCCTCTGGCCACCCAGCCACTCCAGCCCAGAGGATTGCTCAAGCAACAGAAGGCTGGCATTCAATAAGTTTTAAAGTTTTAAACTTTTGAAGTGCTGTGTGGCCTTGTCCTTCCCTCCTCCACCACCCGTCCTGTGCTTCTCTGCTCCACCACCCCTCCTGGGCTACCTTGGTAGTTATTCCCCTATTTGTGTGATGAATTAATAAAGAATGCATGAATGTGAAGCAACAATGACTTTATTGCCTCCACAAGCAGTGATCGAAGGGAGGGGGGTGGTTAGCTTACAGGGAAGTAGAGTGAACCAAGGGGCAGGGGGTTTCATCAAGGAGAAACAAACAGAACTTTCACACCGTAGCCTGGCCAGTCATGAAACTGGTTTTCAAAACTTCTCTGATGCTCACCGTGTCCTCCTGTGCTCTTCTAACTGCCCTGGTGTCTGGCTGTGCGGTGCGGCCAGGCGATTTGCCTCAACCTCCCACCCCGCCATAAATGTCTCCCCCTTACTCTCACAGATATTGTGGAGCGCACAGCAAGCAGTAATAACAGTGGGAATATTGGTTTCGTTGAGGTCTAACTGAGTCAGTAAACTGCGCCAGCGCACTTTTAAATGTCCAAATGCACATTCTACCACCATTATACACTTGCTTAGCCTGTAGTTGAACTGCTCCTGACTACTTTCCAGGCTGCCTGTGTATGGCTTCATGAGCCATGGCATTAAGGGGTAGGCTGGGTCCCCAAGGATAACTATAGGCATTTCAACATCCCCAAGGGTTATTTTCTGGTCTGGGAAGAAAGTCCCTTCCTGCAGCTTTTGAAACAGACCAGAGTTCCTGAAGATGCGAGCGTCATGTACCTTTCCCAGCCATCCCACGTTGATGTTGGTGAAACGTCCCTTGTGATCCACCAGTGCTTGCAGCACTATTGAAAAGTACCCCTTGCGGTTTATGTACTCACCGGCTTGGTGCTCCAGTGCCAAGATAGGGATATGGGTTCCGTCTATGGCCCCACCACAGTTAGGGAATTCCATTGTAGCAAAGTCATCCACTATGACCTGCACATTTCCCAGGGTCACTACCTTTGATATCAGCAGATCTTTGATTGTGTTGGCTACTTGCATCACAGCAGCCCCCGCAGTAGATTTGCCCACTCCAAATTGATTCCCGACTGACCGGTAGATGTCTGGCGTTGTAAGCTTCCAGAGGGCTATTGCCACTTGCTTCTCAGATGTGAGGGCTGCTGTCATCTTGGTATTCTTGCGCCTCAGGGCAGGGGAAAGCAAGTCACAAAGTTCCATGAAAGTGCCCTTGCGAAAGTTTTGCAGCCACTGGGAATCATCCCAGACCTGCCGCACTATGCAGTCCCACCAGTCTGTGCTTGTTTCCCGGGCCCAGAATTGGCATTCCACCGCATGAACCTGCCCCATTAGCACCATGATGCCCACATTGCCAGGGCCCGTGCTTTCAGAGAAGTCTGTATCCATGTTCTCATCACTTTTGTCACCGTGCTGACGTCGCCTACTAGCTCAGTTTCGCTTTGCCAGGTTCTGGTGCGGCATATACTGCTGGATAATGTGTGTGGTGTTTAATGTGCTCCAAAGTGATCTGAGCGGACTCCATGCTTGCTGTGGTATGGCGTCTGCACAGAAAAAAGGCGTGGAACGATTGTCTGCCGTTGCTCTGATGGAGGGAGGGGCAACTGACAACATGGCTTACAGGGTTGGCTTACAGGGAATTAAAATCAACAAAGGGGATGGCTTTGTGAGAAACAGAACGGCCCCCTCAAGGATAGAACTCAAAACCTCAAGGATAGAACTCAAAACTGGGTTTAGCAGGCCGTTGATCTCACGGAGGGAGGGAGGAGAAAATGAATACAAAACAAATCTGGTCTATTTCTTGTTTTGATCCACTTCATCTATCTTTATACATTTTGCTGGCCGCAGACTGTGCAGTACGACCACTAGCCATCATCTCTCCTAGGTGCTTGGCAGAAGACGGTGCAGTATGACTGCTGGCCGTCGTCTTCTGCTGGCTGCAGATTAAAAGACAGTGCACGGCCGGTAGGACTGAATCACCATGAAACAAAACTTAAAAGGGAAATGACTTGGCTGAATCACTCCCATGTTTGCCCAGGCGCCCCTGACCTCATCGAGGTTGGTTAAAAGAGCACCCTGGACTATGTCGATGACGGCTACCAGTCATACTGCACCGTCTGCTGCCAAAAGGCAATAAACTGTTGCTGTGTAGCAATGCAGTACGCGTCTGCCAACACCCAGGAGACATACGGTGACAGTTAGCTGAGCGGGCTCCATGCTTGCCATGGTATGTCATCTGCACAGGTAACTCAAGAAAAAAGGCACAAAACAATTGTCTGCCCTTGCTTTCACAGAGGTAGGGAGGGAAGGGGGACCTGACGATATGTACCCAGAACCACCCGTGACAATGTTTTAGCCCCATCAGGCACTGGGATTTCTACCCCGAATTCAAATGGGCAGCGGAGACTGCGGGAACTGTGGAATAGCTATCCATAGCGCAATGCTCTGGAAGTCTATGGTTGCTTTGGTACTGTGGACACACTCCGCCAACTACATGCACTTAGAGCATTTGTGTGGGGACACACACTATCGACTGTATAAAAACGCTTTCTACAAAACCGACTTCTATAAATTCGATCCAATTTCATAGTGTAGACATACCCTCAGCCTTTATAGATATTTCATTAGGCAGTGAATATATACATATAGTAAGGCACATCCTTGTATCTCACATGGATCCTTAGGGAATGAGTCAAGTTGAAACTTAATAAGGCTGCATGTGATAACACTATTTAAACAAATATGCAATGGAAAAAAGCCACACCCCTTCACTGATTCATAGCTCTGACTGGAGACAGCAAATATCTCAAAGAATCCTACAACATTGACAAGGAAGACAGAGCATCTGAACTGTTTATTCCAGAGCTGTAGGAAACCATCTGATTGATTCCTCCTCTCCCTTCCCAGAACTGTATTAGAGAAGCTCTACCATGGGCCAATCAACAAGAAATCCTGGCACTTCTGACAGTATTGCAATGTTTTATTATCCCCACCTGCAACACTTGACATTCACAACCTCTGATGGAAAATGCAAGGATAGTGTTCACTGTATAGGATTGTACAGTAGGCTCTGGTGTACCATGAAATTATATAAATGTTTTCCAAAGCAGTTTTACATCTAACAAAGCTATTGACTTGAAACTGGGAAAATAAGAGCTAGGATTTGGGGGAAATTTGATCTAATGGGGGCCAAATTCTACTGGCTGTAACAGAAGCATCATCTGAGTAAGTCTATTGACTTAATGAGAGTTATTTGGGATTTATGCTGGCATTAGAGCAGAACTTGGTGCATGGAATCCCTCTGTGCATAGTGGGTCAGATGCTCAGCTTGTCTAAATGGGCATTGTTCCATTGAGTTCAATGGAATGATTCTAGTTTAGACCTGCTGAGGATCTAGCTCATTGCTCTTTGTAAAGCAGATTCGGGCCCTAAAGGCTATTATCATTTACTAATAAAGCTCCATAGTCTGCTGCTGAGTTCACTTTAAAATTAACCTAACAAAATCCAGAATGTAAGAATTAACTAAAGCCAAATGCTGCCCTCAGTTACATTGCTGTAAATCCAGAGTAACCACACTGATTTTACTGGAGTTACTCTGTAGTTACCTCAATACAACAGAGATCCGAATCTGCCCTTTAATCTTCTAGATTTAAGTGTGAAAACATACCAGAGAAATTAAAACTGGGAGGTTGGCAGGTAAAAAAGGGAAGCTGGAGAGCAGCTGTGCATTGAGTCTCTTTTTGGTGGTATATAAAGTGCTACTGTAATTTCATTTTGAACTCTGCCAAAAATAAATTAGTCAGGAATTCATCATTCTCCCAGATTTATTTCTTTTATAAAAGAAAAGAGTTTAATATGGAAATGGAAGTCAGTAATGATTAACCCTTCTTTAATATGCTTTTTGCTTATTATTTGTATTATTCAGTCCTCTCTGTGCTGTCTGTCTCTCATGCTGTGGTCTGACGCTTATATCTTCTTATGCTTCTTTTAAGTATTCCCCTTCCTTAAAGTTAAGCTGTCATGCATAGCAGCCTTTATAAATACTGGGCTGGATTCTACTCTCATTTTCTTTTCTGAAAATTCAACTGAAGTCGGAATGGAATTCCTCCAGATTTGCACTGGTAGAAGTCAGAACAGAATCTTGCCAATGGTCTATTGATAAATGCCCTAACAATAATGTTTGCTACATTGTCACTATCTAGATCTATTGATAATAAGACCAGCATTTATAATAGGATTAATTTGCTATGGCCTAGATCATCCCCTCCTTCAGTAAAACCCACAGAAGGGAATTACGGAGGAAGAAATCTTGGCAATGAACCCTTCACTGGGACTTCAGTGTAGATCCCAGGAGTCAGAGTAGCAGCCATGTTAGTCTGTATTCGCAAAAGGAAAAGGAGTACTTGTGGCACCTTAGAGACTAACAAATTTATTAGAGCATAAGCTTTCGTGAGCTACGGCCGATGAAGTGAGCTGTAGCTCACGAAAGCTTATGCTCTAATAAATTTGTTAGTCTCTAAGGTGCCACAAGTACTCCTTTTCTTTTTGATCCCAGGAGTGAGTGTCCCCTGAGAAAAACACCCACACATAAAATGGGCCACTGGGCTCATGCATAAGCCTGGCAGTTCCTTCTGGAACAGGGGAGTGGGATCCATATAGAGTCCAGGGCTATTGTGCCTCTGCATTGTGTCTGGCCCTGAGCAACTCTAGTGGACCCACACTTCCTCCATGCCCTCTACAGAACAGATAATATTTCCCCATATTGTATTACCACATTCTCACTCATGGCCCACCTGCTTCTGCCCATGCCCTGTGTGATCTCTGCCTCATCTTTCTTCCTGTGTGGACCTGAATCCATGGAATGTTCTTCATGTCCAAAGAAGGCTGGTGGGAGACAGGCGAAGATGTCGCTCAAGTGGCTGACCATCCCTCCTTTGTTGCAGAAGTGGGGAGATCTGCACATGGCAAGGGAGATCTGGGCTTGCATAAGGAATCATTAAAATAACAAAAAGGCCTAGTTGTGCTATTACTTACATCAGCTTACAGTGCTGGGACTCCACTGATTCCTGTTGTTACTCCTGGTTTACAGTGGTGTAAGCATAGTCTGAATCAGGCTCAGGAAGCGTTTGAAAGGTACAAAGAGAAAGCAAGCAGAGAAATGTTCTTAGAGTGATCCAAGAATTTCAACTAGCAGAAATGGAAGAAAATGAGCAAAGGAGTATTTTGGCTTAGTTCCATTTGTGATTAGTTTCCCAAGCGAAATGATGGAAGCTTCTTTGCTTGAATTATTTAAAACTAGAACAGAAAAAAGCCCACTTAGATAACAGAGTGTAGGGAAATATCAGACATTGGCACCTCTCCCCCTTTTTGTAACTGGGTTCCCTATTCCTTCACACTTAAATTTCTGTAATCCTATAACTAAATTGGAAGACTAATAATGGACCATATTCTGCCCTCAGGTACAGGCATGCATACAACTCCAGTGAAGTCAATGGAATTGCATAGGAATAGCTAAGGGCAGAATTGGCCTGATTTGACTAAGGCAATGAATGAGAGCAGGTGGGAAAAGGTGAGGTTTGATTTTTTTTCAACTCCTATCCCCCTTAATTTAAACTTTCAGAGCAAAATTTGATTTCCAGTAACACCAGTGCAATCCCATCTGAAATCAACAGTGTTACACTAATATAAGTGAGAATAGAACTTTACTCTTACCAATTAATCAAGACTATATACCAGGAGAAAATCAAACCCCTATATCATATTGTGCCATTAGTTTTTAAGCAGAGCAGCACATTGAAATCACTGGGGAGTTCTCCTTAAAAAAATAAGTGGCATACCAGAGCTCCCAACAACTGGGTTTTGCTTTGAAAAGCTGGTGAAAAATCAGAGTGGCAGTATCAAGAACATTATTTGAAGTAACTCTAGGAGTTCCTGGGAAGAGAATCCCCTCACAACTGTATCTTATTCATTAGTTATCCTAACTCTAGCATCTTTCATTCTCTGTGCAACTTGAAATATTTGAATGGCAGGCATCAACAATGAAATGAAAATGAAAAACAAACAGAAGTCTGCCCAGCTTACCAGATGGAAGATTTGGAGGATGGTTGGATCTTGGGGAGAGTCTGCTCCTGAGGAGATTTGATTCTCGGTATATTTTTTGTTTGAAAAGTAAATGCAGTTTAAATAGCTCTGTAGACCTATCCTTTTAATTTATAAACCAGTCTCTGACTTTCTTTAAAACAATACCAGAGTCTTTGCCAGTCAGCTCTCAGAGTGAAAAGAGAATTGTTAATTTAGGAAGACTAAGATTCTGGCCTTCAGAGGGGAAACATAAAGAACAATAATTTGTTCAAGATATTCTCAGTACTATTGGAGAATGTGGGAATATGAGCCAGAGGAATGATGTTTGTCCTTTAATATTAAGAGAAGCAAAAATGAGAACTCATATGAACACAGTGCCTGTCTGCCTAAGCCCTTGGAGGGATACGTGATAAACATAATCAAGTCCAAAAGTGTGTGAAGGAATCTTTCATTCATTCAGAGGACAATGTTCAATCTCCTCATTGCAGGTCAGATTCTGAAGTGGATGTACATGGAGGACAGGGAGTACAGAATGAGCCTATTCCTTGCCCAACTGTGTCCCATGAAAGGCTTGGACAGTATTGCAGCCCCAAAGGGGTTGACATGTGGGAAAGTTTATGCTGCACCTGTAAGGGGATGTGAGAGTGAGTGCACTATCCATTTTCCATTCCTTGACCATTCATAGCAATTATATTCAATAAACACAGTGAAATATGTGCAGTGATGCATACTTTTTTCTTACATTTGACTAGCACTGAGTGTTGGGTTCAGTGGTTTTGTACAGTCTGTTACAGTGCAAACAGCGTCTGAGTGGAATTCTTCAGTTAAAATATAGGCCTCTAATAGTTTGTAATCACAAAAAAAAGCAGTCTCATTGGAGAGAGGCAGTCCTTTAAGAGCCAGTTTTCAGCTGCAATTTTGTTGCAATGGCAAAGGTAGACTTTTACATAATGTTCTTTTATTAAGTTCAGTAGAAAGCACAAACAGTATTTGCCACGACACCCTCCTAACTTCTGTGATGTAGAGCTCCACAGAAACTGCGAAGAGTTAACCCAACTGCCAGTACACCAACCACTAATGGAGGAAATCTAGAAAATAACTGTTGGGAGTAAACACTAAATGGGCCTTTCACTTATTGCTGGCAATGTAAAACCAATAGGCCTGTGCCAGCATAGTGCAATTAAAAATGAAATGTACTGCCAACAGACTCTCACCTTCCCTGTGGGTTGGAGAGAAAGTCCCCATTAAATCATTACCAATATCTATTTGACGTTCTGGGTAAGGGGTGAGCAAGGGACATTAGGTGGACACAACTTATTTTCCCTGTGTAACACACCCTACAAGTTTTCCTAGTAATTACTTGTGTGTTAGAATTACAGAATAGAAAATATATTCTTTGTAGATAGCAACTCTTCTTTCATTCTACAAATCATATATTTTCCCGGTTTCAGAACACCTTTTAAACTATGGCACCTTTTAATCTATGAATGGAAAGACTCACTTTTGTAATACTAGTAGCTTTTGCTCAGAAACTCTGAAAAATTATTGCTGCATAACAGGACATTGTTTATCATGAATTGCTGATATATGTTGATCTGTGATTTATGTAAGATATGTACCCAAAACCACACTCCTGGAAATCTTTTCTCTCATGCTTTTGGCACCTGAGCAATCTGAAGATGATTAAATTCTAAGTCCGACTATATACTGCTGTAAAGGACATTCATATGGGAAAAAATTCAAATCCAGGATAGAAGGGACTTCTTATAATTTCAGTTATAGTGAAACTTCACCATTAGGATGAAATTCAGTCCTCTCACTGATCCCCCTACTCAGATTATTATCAAATGGATTTTTTCTGGGACCGCTGCCAGGATAGGGAAGGATGGAATCAAAACCCCCAACCCATAGACAGATAGCAGGCATGGAAAGGGCTATGCTGCTAAGTGTGGGTTTTGGGCCAGTTGATTTGCATAAGTGTGAATTAATCACCCCCTCTTTTCTTAGTGGTTACTGCTGTCCACCTGATTCAGTGTCATTATGGAGCCCCTGGATACTCAGGCCTGAATGGGGCAGAAGGCCTTCTCCAGAATGGAAGGCAAGTACCATATTGCTTCATTATATTTGAATGGGCTTTCACTCTTCTACTAAAGCTTCAGCTCTTTTATTGTGAAGCTTCACTGCAATATAAGGGGATTCCACTGCCTATCCCCTTGCAGTATAGCTATTAAACCACACCAGATAGGTGTTAATTACTGCATTTCACAGGAATTTTCACTTCTCATCCTGATGAGGACAGGAATCAGAAGAGAAACAGTAACTACTGAGAAAGAGGTAAAATGAAACTTCTGGCTCTTGCTCTATCTGCAGCTGCATTCAATATGGGTTTAAAGAGATCTGGTTTTGATACAACTGCTCTCCAATGGGAGTGAAAATATTGGCCTTCCACTCCCAGGGCCTTTCTGCCTGCCTTACAGAATCTCACAGCTGCCAGTGCCATCTCTAGCTGCAGGCGCTCTATGCCAGCACTTTGGTGTAAAGAGGATGGGATGTTTTAGAGGTAGGTCCTCTCCCACTGTTTTGAAGCTTCGCTTGTAGGGGAATCTCTCTCTCTCTCTCACACACACACACACTTTGCTTTGAGGAAAAGATAAAACATTTCACTCGGGCAGATTTGGACCCTGCGTCTGTGCAGTGGAAGGGCTGCTAATCACTGAACTAGGGTGATTCCGCTATCTGCGACGTGGTGGGGGAGTGCAGGATATACAAAGCCTGTGCAGGGGAGTCTGTTTTTCCCTTGTGCTAGGAACCTGTGCTGCACAGGAGCACTGACTCTGAACAAGGGGATTTTAGCCGCAGTGACTGGCGGATCCATTACGGTACGGGTACACCCAGCTATCTCTCGCCCCCGCCCCTCTTGGGTTTGTCTGTCTGGGAGAGGGGAAGAAGAGCAGCAGCTGACGCTGTAGTGGCAGAGCAGCTGGGCTGCTGCTCCAAATCCTTGGGTGGGGGAAGGTTACTATCTCCTCCTTCCTGTCAACACAGAACCTTTCTCCAGTGAATTCATTCCCTTGGGCTTGGTGCAGGGAAAGGATTCCACGGTATATCATACGTACAAGTGTGTAATGCAGTGAATGCCAGGTCTCTCTCATAGTTTTCCATTCTCCTTTGTTAAACAAAAAATTCCTTCCTCATTGTCTTCTTTACTCCACCTGCTTGATCCTGCAGTAAAACCACAGTATAAAAATGGTGCTATCACAGTCCTTTCACAATGACACACTGGGAGGACATAAACACAGGGTTATTTAATAGTGCCAGTGCCCCCCACTCCTTGCCCTACCTAATTAGCAGCCTTGGTTATGCCTCTGCAGCAAGATCAAAGAGAAAGTCAAGCCAGGTTGTAGGGGGAAAGTTGTTACTCAAAAACAAAACAATAGCAAGCAAACACAGAAAATAACTGATACTTCATTTATAAATACCCTCTTGTTTCAAATTTGCACCAAGAATAAAGGGTTTCTTTACATAATGTGCAGTAAAAGTTATTTGTTTTAGAGGTAATTAATCACAGCTGAATCCTGGATTATTGTCCTTGGTTTATAACAAATGTGTTCCCGCAGATTTATTTTGCTTTATGCTGAAATGATGGGATTACTAGCCAAACAATTACACATTTTCAAAACAAAAGACTAGTTAAATCTGCAAATCTTATTGTTAAGAAATGTTGTATAGCTTAATTACAGAAAAATATGTACATACTTTTTGAAATTAAACGGGGTTATTTTGCCATCCTTATTAATGCTGACTAGTGTATTACTATAAATCTAGTCACACGGTAGGTGCAAATAAGGAGGGCAGAATTGGGTGCAAAGGTTGATTGTACAAACTATTCTCCTACATAAGCAATAAAATAGTAGATATTGGATAGTCAAGGTAAGGGCACACTGCAGAGTCAGTGAGTTATAAGTTAGGGGTTAGAGTGAATACACATATTGTTATTAAAAAAGTTATAGCAATGACTTATTTTTGACAGTTTGTTCCTTCCTCTTAATATAGTATTGGGGAAATGTCTTGATTTACTGGAATTAAACCAAGATGGATACCAGTATTGTGACTGCCTCCAATTCATTATTTACAACAACATATACCCACAACAGAAAAGCGTTTGGCAGGAGTAAGAGAAATGGAAAGGATTTACTGTCCATTTTAGATGGAAGAAAATGTTAGGAAAATTTAATTTTTTCAAATAATTCTTTATGGCAAAATGTGAAATCTTGAGAAGGGAAAACCTTTTAGGAAAAATCATGTCATAACTAAATAGTGATTATGTATAGCAGCCAGATACCACCATCTTTTCCCAGAAATCACCCTGCAAATCCATCAAAGCAAATCCATTGTTCTTGCTGATTGGAGAGCAGAGTCGAATGGGTGAGTTATTAGGGTGACATCTGTTCAGTGACAGATGTCTGGGCAGAGTCAGTACTGTGCAGGCTTATGTTTTGTTTATAAGGCAATTGCTTTTGAGAGTTTATTTTTCTCTTTGCCTTTAGAAAAAAACTAAGCTAGCTTTTCTGTTTAACATCATGTGACTTGTATGTTACTCAACCCAGGCAACGCATGTCCATCTTTTCTTTTAAAATGTTAAGTAATTGCTAATAACTAATTTGCTTGACTTTTCACAAACTTTGTTTATATTCTATACTGTAGGGTATACTGCTGCGTACTTTAATATATAAAATGTGTGAGGACCATGATATTTCAGATTCAATATACATTTATAACACCTTAAAAATTGTTGTTCTCACTGACTGCCAGATTCAAACTAGACCTGATGCCTTGTTTCCATGGATGCGATGGTTGTCATTAAAGTTATTTCTACTACAAACAGACTTGTCAATTCTCACGCCTTTAGTGCAAGCCTCATATATCTAAAACTCTTATGCTTCCTATTCTTTGATCTTCTGCCAGAAAGCAGCAAAATGCAGACTAAGGGAATGGTGTTTGTACATTTTTTTAACTTTCTGGTTGTTGTTTGAAGTGCAAGAAAGAAAGAGATGGGGAATCAACAACATAATTCCATATTTGCACACTTCAGCACTCACAGACACATGAAACACATATGAAATGTATTATTTTGTTTAATTACTGCTTTGGTGGTGTTTTTACATTTTCCTTTGGGAAAGGCCTGAATACTGAACCAAAACCCTATCAATTTTAGCACAGCTGAAAGAAAAACCATAGATAAATTGAACAAAATGCTTGCACAGATTGAGTTGGGATTGTGTGCCTATTAAAAAATTTTAAGGAGTCCAGTGGCATCTTAAAGACTAAAAAATTTATTTGGGCACGAGCTTTTGTGGGTAAAAAATCCCTGTTTCAGATGCTTTTAACCCACGAAAGTGAAAAATGTATGCCTCATTTCTAATTTGAATTTGTCTGAACTTAACTTCAGCCATTGGTTCCTGCTATTATGTCTTTTTTCTAAGATCCTTTAATACCTGGTATTTTCTCCCCATGAATGTACTTGTTTACCTTGATCAAGTCACCTCTTGATCTTCTTTTTGATAAACTAAACAGATTGAATTCTTTAAATCTCCCACTGTAAGGCATTTTTCCAGCCCTCAAATAATTTTTGTGACACTTCTCTGCACATTGTCATTCTGACCATGATGACCACAAAACTAAATTAAAAATACTGGGAACTGGTCACTGTCCTCTATAATGGAAAGAACAAATTGCATGTGACAGATGTCAATCACACTGCTGAATGCACTACTGTGAGGTGCTCGGCTACGATGGGGGTGACTGGCATAATAACCTCAGTAGAATAGAGTAAAGGTTGGATCAGAGATATATAATAAATGGAACCGAACAGTTTCTATTATAAGCCCCTGATTTCTGTCTGAAAGTTTTTTGAAACTTTTTCTCTTTGGGGCTGGAATTTTCTCTGCCTGAAGGTGTGCTATGTTTTTGAAGTTTCTGCAAAAAAAAACGTTTTAAACAGTTTTTGAGTACAAGGAGAGGGATTATTGCCTATCCTAAAAGTAATTGTGACTTTTTTTTTAAAAAAAACCCCACCCCTATAGCAAAAATGTCTGAAGTTTCATAGACTAAGCCTGGCATGAAAATAATTCTCTGAGGAGTTGCATTTGGCCATATTCAAGAAGAAATTTTGGTTTTATTTAACCAACATGTGAGTACTTCAAAAGTAGGCTCAAGAAATGGGTAGGCTCAGGTAAGGGAAGGAGTTTTTAGAACAGCCCGTGTTAAGGAGCTGTGTGGAGAAACTATAGGCCAGCAGAGCCCTGAGTGACGTCTCGTGCCAGAAGACAGAAAGTCTCCAGGAGCTCCCTGATGTGGAAAGAGAGTGTGTATGCTATTGCACTCCCATATGGGGTTCAGAGTATATCGCCTGCTTTGCTTATCCCTCTCTGCAAAAGTGTGAGTGTGCGTGCATATGTGTGTGCATGTGCACATATATATATGTGCTTTTTGTGCTTGAACTTTTGAAAATACAGGCCTAGAGGGGAAAGGATACTCTTATTAGTAAAACATGGGACTGGAAGATCTGAGTGCTAGTCCTTGCTCTGCTACAGACTTCAGGTGTGATCCTGGAATCAATCTTTTAAATTCTCTGTCTCATTCCTCGTGTGCAAAGTCAAGATAATAGTGCATCCTTTCCTCACAGGGCCTGCCTACGTAACAGGGAAAATCTGCAATACAACCAGCTAACAGAACTGCAAAGGTGTTAAACCGTGGCTACAGGGTGTTAAAGGAGTCGCGGTGAGGGTTTTCCAATCATGCCGAGCTATCTGAAATGAAAGAATTCAAATAAAAATGTATAGGCATAGCTGCAAGCTATTGAGGCTTAAGTAATTAGCATGTGCTTTTAAAATACTTCGAGAGAAGGCACTGTAAGTTCAAAGCATAATTTATTCTTATTTCAATACCATGTTTACTTGATTACTGGCCCTGTTATTTAATGAAAAAGAAGCAAAAAAACCCTAAAAAAAGTTTCCTGAGATGGTATTTAATTTCAAACATTTGACTGCTACACCGGTGTAACTGAGAGCAGAGGTTGCCCTAACGTGTATACTGAGAAAAAAGGCACAAATAAGCAAATGTTCTATGATAGCATTTCTTCCAATTGAATAGTGCGAGAAATTATTCCAGTCTCTAAACAAATCAATTGCTACATATTATACAAGGTTAAACAAACATACACAAGACCTTATTGGAGTACCTGGGGGATCTTTTTAGGGGGCGGAGTTTGGAGTCAGTAGACAAATACAGTTTTTAATGAAACATTAAATACTGCCTTTGGGGTAGTTATAGAAACAAACTCTTAGGATGCACAAAGAATGGGATAGAAAATATTACTGAACATTTAGGTCATTATCAACAGATAACCCTCACCTGGAGCATTGTCACTCTTCCCAGAAACGATATAACAACAAAGAGAAGGGTGATGAAACTGATTCAAGTTATAGAGAGATTTCCATAGGAGGAGCAACTGAAAGGAATAAGAATGTTATATTAAGAGATGGAATATTTAGAGATATTCAAAATAATGACTGATATGGAGAAGATAAATTGGTTACTACTAATTATCCTTTCTCATAATACCAGAATTCAGTTAAAATGAAAATTAAATACCAGAAATTCAGTTAAAATTCAGTTTCTCATAATAAGAAAATTCAGTTAAAATGAAAACCAATAAAAAGAAATTATTTATACTTTAGATAGATTTACATATTTTTAAAGTCACAGGTGATCACTGAGATCTTCTAAGCTGACTGCTTGCATAACACTAGCTATAGATTCCTGCATCTTTCTCCATAAAGTCAGATTGAACTAGTGCATATCTTCTAGAAAAATATCCAGTTTTGATTTAAAAACTTGAAGTGATGGAGGATCCACCACTTTCCTTGGTAAGTTGTTCCAATGATTAATTACCCTCACTGTTAAAAAATTGCACCTTATTTTCAGTTTGAATTTGTTTAGCTTCAGCCCAGCTGTTGGATCTTGTTATGCCTTTGTCTACTAGACTAAAGAGCTCTCTACTATCAGAAATCTTCTCCCAAGATAAGTACTTATAAGCTATGATCTTAACCTTTCTTGGGTAAGCTAAATATATCAATTTTGTTAAGTCTAACTCTCTAACGCAGATTTTATAGACCTTGAATCATTTAGTACTTCCTGAACTTCTCTAAATATTCTGATGGCTTGTTTTTAAAGTGTGGATACCAGAACTGAACACAGTATTCCAGTAATTGCTTCACCAATGCCATATAAAGGTGCTCTACTCCTATTTATTTCCCTAGTTATACATTCACAGATCTTGTTAGCCTCACAGAGTGTGCGTGGTCATGTTGAGTTGCTTGTCCACTAAATTCTTTTCAGAGTCATTGCTATTTAGCATACAGTCACTTGTAAGTGTGGGCTACAGTCTTTGTTCCTAGATGTATTTAATTTGACTGTATTAAAACATAATAACGTTAATCAGTATAAATAATTCCTTTCTACAAGGTATGATTGAGCTCTAGAGCTTAAAAGAATCCAGAAAGCATAGACATTTGTACAGATAATCAGAACATCTGTAGTTATATTAGCTAGGATTAAAAATATAAGGGATATAAACTTTCATGCTCCTGTGCACAAGCCAACCAATAACTGACATAGGTTAGAAGGAAATGTTCTTTCTGGGCAATTTATTCCATAACTGTCCACTACAGAAATTCTTATACTTTTCTTCGAGAACTGGATATTGAGAACTATTGGAGAAAGGATACAGGTTGAATGGGCCAATGCTTTGATTCAATTTAGAAATTCTTATATTCTATAATATAGTCTCTGAAATATCTTCTACTTGTTAGACTAAATACTATGGACCAGATCCTCAGGTGTTATAAATGAGTATAGTGTCGCTCCACAGAAATCAATTTACACTGGCTGGGTATCTGGTATATATTACTCCTGTTATATTGTCAAGGTTGTGGGAAAAGATGGCTGATTAATTTACAATCCCATGGTTTTTTGGGTGGTAAGGGACCATCTGCCAGAATATTTAGCTGCCTCTCTAACAATTTGTGTACTATTGCTATGTTTTGTTAACAGAAAAAAACTGCAGCACATTGGAAACTAAAACTGTGAGGACAAGTAACTTCAAAATAAATAACATGCAGGCTACTGTACTGATTGCATTATTCATTTTCACATTTATACTGAAAAGCTTCCTTTATAATGCAAATGAAGTTGCCACAGAAACCAGTGACCCTACCATAAAATTTAGGACCAGTTTTGTGTGGGGAACATGCGGTTTTGGATATAATGATCAGTGATAATTCTTAAATTGAGAATTGAAAAAATAAAAATAGTTACTTTGCTGGTTGCTGGGAATTTAATGATTACATAGCTGTGGAAAAGGCCTCCTCTTCCTTTATATCTCATCTTCATAATTAATGGCCCAGTCTTGCAAATACTTACAACTGGACATAGTGCTTGTATCGTAAATAACACTGTTAACTACAGTAGGGTTACTCATGGTAGTCAGTGCAGGACTGAGCTTTTAGACTGTAAGATGTTACCTTCTCCACTTATCTTTGTCAGTAAAGTCCCAAGCATATCTATAGCACTGCAGAAAGGATTGTTAATATGCTGTGGAGAGGGAGGTGGGGAGGCCTCTCCAGGGAGTTCTCCCTCAGTGGCTTCATATTCTTCCACACCCTGTAATTTCTACCCTGGGGAACCTGTGAGAGATTGGTTCTACCTATGAAATTTCCATAAGTACCGAACTAAGTGCTATTAAACCCATGGAACAGAAATGTGATGCTAAATTGGACACTTATACTCCACGACTGCTAAAAATTAGAGGATAAATGGAAATGCTTGAAGGGGCTTATTCAGCTAAGAATGTTAAAAGTGATAGTTTAAAAAATTTAAGGGACAGCTTGAAAATCTTTTTGCTCTTATTAAAGAAAATGCTATTTTACACCATAATGTAGAGCTCTTTGGGAATCAGTATAAAAGTCGTTATTTTAGTCTGAGTGGAGTGTTTGAAGGAAAGAGTGATATTGAAACAGTGGTTGGTATCTGACTATTACTTTTTTAAACTGCTGCTGGATTTTAACTTTTAAAGTAGACAAAAAAAATTCTAGTGGAATTAGAGGGGCTAATTCTGAGATGCACATTCCAGAACTTCCTTACAAAACAGCTAGTTTCCTGTCTTTCATGTACTGGCTTCCTAGAACTGAAATAATGAAATATGTTCCCTATTTGAGGCATCATACCTGTATTTCTTGATTTCATTTGTTTATTTTGTGTTTCTTCTATAGTAACTCAGACGTAACATGGAAAGTCAGAGCTGCTTAAATCAGGATATTTACCAACTAGAGCAGAAGTCCCAGTCTTAGAACTGGACACTTTTTTTTTTAAACAAAAAGACTTAATAAAAAGTGACCTTTTCCATCTAAGTGTCAACACTGTCATTTTTCTTTCCGTTTGAAATAATAATAATGCCCCATCTTTTTCAAAACTTAAAAAACATTCTTAGTTTTTGTAGATGAAAATTTAAAATAAAAATGTTCATAATGATTTAATACATGTTTAAAGTTTTTTTTTTTAATTTAAAAACTTCCAAAAAACACATACAACTGCCTTGTGGCCTGTTTAAAGCACTGTAGTAGTGTAAAAAAGGTTGTCCCGTAAATTAGAATTGGGCCTTCTGAGTAAGAAATGAGTAGGATGTGGCCCAGCCTAGAGTCCAAATCTACCTTCACCCCCCACAGACAGAAATTTACTTTCTTCTCTAAGACCTGGTCTGTGCTTGAAAATTGTATCATTATAATTATACACACTTCCTATAGAGAAAAAGCTATGCTAGTGTAAAACCCCTTTATACTGATATAACTGCATCCGCACTGGGGGTGGGAGAGAAGAGGATTATACCAGTATAGCCAAAGCAGTACAACTTTTTAGAGCAGACAAGGCCAAACTCAACACAGTGGCTAACAAACTGTAAATTAGCCAGATCCCATTTTACATCCACCTGAGAATTAGCTCTCTTCCTGAGGGTCAAAATTACCAGATTTTGTTGTCAGTACAATGTAATAAAATTGAAATGTGTTGTGCTGCCTAATATGCCCTGTTGCCAATGAAATTTAAACTAGACATTACAGAACTTAAAGGAAACAGTTATTCTTAGAATAGAATCCTCGGTGGATGCCATACTGCTTGCAACATTTAAGACTAGACTG
Source organism: Dermochelys coriacea (assembly GCF_009764565.3). NCBI lineage: Eukaryota > Metazoa > Chordata > Testudines > Dermochelyidae > Dermochelys > Dermochelys coriacea. Next base: position 31,494,898 of record NC_050076.1, on the reverse strand, counting down.
GACACAACATTAGTAAGTGTACAGCAGGAAGCTATTCTGCATTGGCAGATGGAGTGGATAGCATAACAGGTCTCTTCTATGCAGTGGTGTTGTAGCTGTGTAGGTCCCAGGATATTAGAGAGACAAGGTGGATGAGGTAATATCTTTTATTTAACCAACTTCTGTTGGTGAGAAAGACAAACTTTTGAGCTTCACAGAGCTCTTCTGCATAAGCTCGAAAGCTTACCTCTCTCACCAACAGAAGATGGTACAATAAAAGTTATTATCTCACCCATCTTATCTCTCTTCTACCTCTGACTTTTATGAGTGTGGATTTCTCCCCCACCTCCACTTGTGTTCAGGCTCCTTATTGATTTTGTAGACTAATTGCAGGGATTTATTATAATAATAATGTAAAAAGAAACAAAAAAAACCCTCTGCCCACACACTGCATAAAGACAGCAAAGCCAGTGTTTTGCAATCACTTTTCCCCTGTGCTGCCTTGTTCTGTGAAATATTTATCTCCAATGTGGCCAGAAAGTCTACTAGCCTCTGAAGTCTGAGAATAATGCTACTAAACGTAATGCCTAAACTTGGCACCTCCACCGCATCCAGCTGATGTGGTTAAGCCTTTTTAGGCACGTTCGTTCGTTCTCTCTCTCTCTCTCTCTCTCTCTGTAACCCTTAGCTCATTCCAAAAGAAAAAAAATCAATAAACTAGAAAATTGTCTGCCACTAAAAAACAAAACAAGGACAAAACCTTCTCTGTGAGGACTGGGCCGTTCTTGATGGCCTTTTTTTTTTCTTTGAGATTGACACCATAACTGTAATATCTTCGCTCATTGTCAGGCATAAAATGAAATTGCTGCTCAAACTCTTGGAAGTTAGATAGAAGCTTCACACAACAGGGAATGGATTCTGGGCAAAGGGAAGCATTTACACAATATACTCAGTATAAATTATTCCCCTGCAGTTTTTGGTGGGTAATATTAACTGCATAATCTGTTGACATTGGGTGACTGATGTCAGGCTATGTATCAAATTTAGCTGAAGATAAGGTTGTAGAACTCGGTTGCAATTGGTGTGCATATCATAAATTTTAAAATAATTAGTCTCTTTTTGCTCTCACACTAGTTTAACATGAACATAACACCATTGACTTCAGTGGATTTATTCCTGACTTCTACCAGGGTAACTAACATCACAATCAAGATAATTTAACATTGACACTCTGGCGAGTTACTGCCCTTTCTCTCTCCTTCCTTAACCATGACACTTTTAGAGCCCTCTCCCCACCCCAGTATGAACTAGGCCTCACATATCTACCTTCAGGGGATGCTGTATGGCCTGTTTACTTTCCCTAGCTCTGAGGCACTTGAGGTGATCTTGGTGGGAGATTGCAAAGATCTTAAATATATTTCATGACCTGGATTTTTACATATGTTTATTATTGGACAAAGGGAGGCGACTGGTGCAGTCTTTGTATTATTGTATTTTAAAAATATCTCAAGGAACAAAGGATAGGCACTCCCTTTTATGCAATGAGAGTATAAATCAAAATAATTTATGTTATTAACACCTGCAATAAAACTGATTAAATTAAATTAGTCTGAAGCTAATTGGTGCTTGCTCTGATATTCCATATTCATTACTTTCATTCTGTGAAGCAAAATTTCTTACATGAGATGCTGGTCTGCTGAGTAAATATAATAGGTTTCCAAGTATCACCAAATGTATGGAAAAGAGGCAATTAAATAGCAGAGAGAGGATTTTTTTTTCCTTTTAGGATCTAATCCTGCAATCAGACAGTTCATATGAGGGAAAAGTGAGCATGATTTGGCTCCTTGGCCTAATAAATTTAATTTGACTGCAACAAAATAAGTCTAAGTTCTTTCCATTCTTGAAATGATTCTAAATAATGAGAGGTTAAAGTGTTGTATGTGTATATGTTTTATCTCTGGATCCAAACAGTGTCCTAGGTCACCATTGCAACATTAGCCAGTATTAAGATTTCCAAAGTGGATATTTGACACTTTCTATAATATCTCTAGACCCTGTGGTGCAACTGGCAGTTTGAAATAACTCCCAGCCTCTTCTGCAAAGAGTTCAAGTACTCGGAAGAGCAGTCAGAAATGACTAATGAGATGCATTGGCAAAACTGTGTGAGACCTCTTACATCACAGCTGCCTGTATTAACCCCAGCACAAGATGAATTATTGATGCTAATTTACAATAGAATTCCAAAGGAATTATGTAATACGTATGCACTATTAAAAAAAAAAAGCCAGACTTTCTGCTAACATATGTCAGCATAGTTCCATTGAATTCAATAAAGCTCAGGATCTGGCCTAATGAATGTTAATATGCCCAATGTTCTGACAGAGAAGGGTGGTCAAAATATTTCTGATATAGATTTCCTCTCCCCTGCTGTTTTTATCTACTTGGCTTGATCAAAGAGGAATGAGGCCCCTGATTCAGCACAGTATGTACGCCCTTGCCTAACTTCAAATGTGTAGTCTAGTTTAAGTCAATGGAACCATTCATGCCTAAGTAGTCCAGTTGTTGAACTGGAGCCTAGGTCAGTATGAATCAGTTGAACATTTCTTCTCCATGTCTTCTTTGGGTTTTCCTTAATGGGAGAGGATGCCATCTACTGATATGCTTAGCTTTTATTGGGAATCTGATAAAACATTTCAGGAACTTTACAAAGGAAGGAAGCAGCAAAAGTATTGCAGTGTTGCAGGAGCAAAATAAAGTTCCTTGGTTATAGTCAGAAGTGAAATTTGGAAGATTAAAAGAAAAAAAGAGGGATAACTGGTATCTAGGTATAATTGATACATGTATGGATAATTACTCTTCCCAGTGCTGCTGCTGTTTTAGATGGGGAGTTGTACTGATTGATTTTGTAGAATTGTCACTATATTTGTAGGCTGATGTATTCAATTGCCCACAAAAAGTTTTTTGGTTCACGTGGTCCTAGGAAAGCATGTTGGTATCTGGTGCCTTTTTTAATACTCAACTTGAAACAAATTGTAGCTAGTAAAATAGCAGTAAAATTGGATGGTAATAATTAATTTTCTGATGCCCTGTCCGCTCTTAACATTCTTCCATATTATTTCACCTTGCCCAGTGACTCTTTCCAGTATAAAAAAATACCCACGTATCACGATAAGCTGACAATACAAAAGCAGGAGCCCTATTGATATTTCCTAATGATCTGGCTGTTTGTAGACAGCCCTTCCTATTTTTCTCCCTGTTCATTTCTTTCTTTCTCCTGAGAAATACTAGTAGTAATCATCTTTGCTGTTACATGAAGATGCAGAAAGTTTGTCCAAATTACCACGGCTGTGATCCACTCACCCACCCCCTAGCTGGGGGAATTAAACTACAGCCTTTTAGGGCGAGATTCATTATTTGTATGGTAGCCTCTTTGCTGGACATTGGAAACTTCTATTAATCTTTTCTCAGATAACTTAGGTTCATATGTCCTTTTATGGAAGATACTCCTATTCATTAATCTTGCATGACTAGGGCTTATGCTGCATTGCCTTTATTATTATTGCATCACTGTTTTCAATAGTTTAGCTTTAGGACTACAGATATAACTGCTAGGGAAATATATGACTGACTGTTATCCTAACATTTTATAACTCAGTCTGCACTACAGTTTCTTTAAAGACTTAAAACTTATCCTGTGACTTCAGTTTAACAATAAAATTTTGTGCTCTTTCTGTCAATAAGAGCTGCTGGTACCATGGGATATTGGGAATAATCTGTTTTCTGCAGTGCTTTTGACTTATTTGACATAAAATTTTTCAGTCTTCCAAAGGCAACATTTTGTATTTTGACTAGTAACTTATAACACCGTAACATTCCTTTTTCCATGGTAGTATCTACAGAACAGTCTTTCTCACTACTAAAAAGAAAAGGAGTACCCGTGGCACCTTAGAGACTAACAAATTTATTAGAGCATAAGCTTTCGTGAGCTACAGCTCACTTCATCGGATGCATCCGGATGTCATCATCCAGAGCCACATTCCTAACTGGTTTTGTAAAGAGAGAACCACATTATTTAAATATTAACTGCAAACGGGAAAGACATTTCACTTTTCACAGGGCAAAGGTAACCATCAATCATCATCTCCAACAGCTTTCAGAAACTGTTACAAACCGACCTCCCAAATGACCTCTTGACTATTTGTCCTGTTGGCCACTGAGCTAATCTACTCATCCCAGCCCCCCCCCCCCATAATATTCTCCTGCCATTCATATCATTCATCTTCCAGTTATCCTTTATTCTTCCTACCTACATATTCACTCATATTGCTCCTCTGTTCTAAGGCATCTGACCCCCAAATCATTGCTTATTCGTTGTGTTTCACTCATATACACGTGCTTCTTTTCATGCTGCATTTCTTACTTGGGAAATCTTTCACTGATCGGTCCAGGGTTCAGGTTTTAATTAGTGCATGTGTTTAGGGGTGCATGAGGATCAAGTGTCGGGTGGTTCAGGAGAGAAACACACTTTGCTTCTTGGTTATCAGTTCATTTCAACTTTTTTATTTTTGTTAAAGAGTTTTTTTGTATTCTTTTTTGGGAGGAAGGTTCACACAAACGTCACACATAAAAGAATGCAAAGAATACTTATGTAACCATTTTTTACTACCATGGTTTCATTGGCTTGTTGTTCCTTGGAGACTCGAAAGTGGAAAATTAGGAGAAAAATCATTCTTGGATTTTGTGATACTGATAAATCAAAAGCCAGCTCTGGCCAAGGCCAAAGGCCTTAGCTAGGAACTGTCAAACTCATAGCTGGAAACCAAACCACCTCACCTGTGTGTTAGTTTTGTTCAAAATAGCTACTAGTTTTCTAAGAATGTATTTAGTGTTTAGACTCTATGCAATGCTTGTAAATTGCTGCATGCATTAATCTCACTTGTACTGTCTGTATTCCATGCTACAAGGTAAAATGTACATTTTTGTTTTATTATTGTAAAAATACCTGTTCTGAACTTGTGAACTCAGATGGGAAGAGTGAGTCCCTCCTGCCCATCCAAGAGGATTATCAAAAATTAAGTGAGCCATTGTAGAACAAAAGCTTTGCTGATTGCCCCATACACTCATGGAGCAGTACCTATAGAAGGCCTTGGCCCATCAGTCTGAATGTTGGAAGAAGGAAATAAAACTAGCTAACATGAAAGTTTTTTTTATCATTTTGCTGTTTTGAGTCTTGCAATGGCTGGAGCTAAGAACCAAACAACAACAACAACAAAAAAAAGGCAGAGATTCCCGGGGCCAACATAGGAAGACATTCCAGACAGATCACTATACCTCTGTTACTTTTTGGAACCATAGACTGAACTCATTTGTGCATATATGTTGCCTGCTTTAACCTGTAAATAACTCATTTCCTTTTCCTAGTTATAGACATTTAGATAATTACAGGATTGGCTACAGGTGTTGTCTTTGGTATGAAATCTGAGGTACAAATTGATCTGGGTAAGTGACTGGTCTATTGGAACTGGGAGCAACTTGAATATTTTGTGATTTTTGGTGTAAGTGACCATTTATCACTAAGTCCAGCTTGCCTTGGCAGGAAGAGAGACTGGAGTGCCCAAGGTGACTGTCTGTGACTCCATGATAAGACTGTTATAGTGATCTAGGAGTTCACATTTGTTACTGGTTGGTGAAATCTAATTATAGAACATACCACTCATTTGGGGTCTTTGCCCTGGTTTTGACAGTCTGCCCGGAGTTGGCATTCATGAACGTGAACCACTCCAGAAAGTGCAACAGACCTATTCTTAGGTTTCAGAGTAGCAGCCGTGTTAGTCTGTATTCACAAAAAGAAAAGGAGTACTTGTGGCACCTTAGAGACTAACAAATTTATTAGAGCATAAGCTTTCGTGAGCTACAGCTCACTTCATCGGATGCATTTGGTGGAAAAAACAGAGGAGAGATTTATATACACACACACACACACACACACAGAGAACATGAAACAATGGGTTTATCATACACACTGTAAGGAGAGTGATCACTTAAGATAAGCCATCACCAGCAGCGGGGGGGGGGGAAAGGAGGAAAACCTTTCATGGTGTCAAGCAAGGTAGGCTAATTCCAGCAGTTAACAAGAATATCAGAGGAACAGTGGGGGGTGGGGTGGGAGGGAGAGAGAGAGAGAGAAATACCATGGGGAAATAATTTTACTTTGTGTAATGACTCATCCATTCCCAGTCTCTATTCAAGCCTAAGTTAATTGTATCCAGTTTGCAAATTAATTCCAATTCAGCAGTCTCTCATTGGAGTCTGTTTTTGAAGCTTTTTTGTTGAAGTATAGCCACTCTTAGGTCTGTGATCGAGTGACCAGAGAGATTGAAGTGTTCTCCAACTGGTTTTTGAATGTTATAATTCTTGACGTCTGATTTGTGTCCATTCATTCTTTTACGTAGAGACTGTCCAGTTTGGCCAATGTACATGGCAGAGGGGCATTGCTGGCACATGATGGCATATATCACATTGGTAGATGCGCAGGTGAACGAGCCTCTGATAGTGTGGCTGATGTGATTAGGCCCTATGATGGTATCCCCTGAATAGATATGTGGACAGAGTTGGCAACGGGCTTTGTTGCAAGGATAGGTTCCTGGGTTAGTGGTTCTGTTGTGTGGTGTGTGGTTGCTGGTGAGTATTTGCTTCAGATTGGGGGGCTGTCTGTAAGCAAGGACTGGTCTGTCTCCCAAGATCTGTGAGAGTGATGGGTCGTCCTTCAGGATAGGTTGTAGATCCTTGATGATGCGTTGGAGAGGTTTTAGTTGGGGGTTGAAGGTGATGGCTAGTGGCGTTCTGTTGTTTTCTTTGTTGGGCCTGTCCTGTAGTAGGTAAAGGAACAGAAGGAGACCCCACCAATTGGAAGTCATGAGATGCACTATCCTAGGGATGTGGTTCCACGACCACCACTCCCAAGAGAAGTAGGTGTTCTCATCCATCCTCCCTGTGGAAGGAAAAGGCCAGGGTAGAGACCATCAAATCGTGGAAGTCAATGAATGGCTATGCAGGTGGTGTTGGAGAGAAGGCTTTGGATTCTTTGACCATGGGATGGTGTTCCAAGAAGGAGGAGTGCTAGGCAGAGATGGGAGAGGGAAAACAAAGAGAGGGAAGAGCATCTTTGCAAGCAAGCTGGCTAACCTAGTGAGGAGGGCTTTAAACTAGGATCACCGGGGGAAGGAGACCAAAGCCCTGAGGTAAGTGGGATACCGGGAGGAACCACGAGCAGGAGAGTGCAAGAGGGGAGGGCTCCTGCCTCATACTGAGAAAGAGGGGTGATCAGCGAGTTATCTTAAGTGCCTATATACAAATGCAAGAAGTCTGGGAAACAAGCAGGGAGAACTGGAAGTCCCGGCACAGTCAAGGAATTATGATGTGATTGGAATAACAGAGACTTGGTGGGATAACTCACATGACTGGAGTACTGTCATGGATGGATATAAACTGTTCAGGAAGGACAGGCAGGGCAGAAAAGGTGGGGGAGTTGCATTGTATGTAAGAGAGCAGTATGACTGCTCAGAGCTCCAGTATGAAACTGCAGAAAAACCTGAGAGTCTCTGGATTAAGTTTAGAAGTGTGAGCAACGAGGGTGATGTCATGGTGGGAGTCTGCTATAGACCACTAGACCAGGGGGATGAGGTGGACGAGGCTTTCTTCTGGCAACTAATGGAAGTTACTAGATCACAGGCCCTGGTTCTTATGGGAGACTTCAATCACCCTGATATCTGCTGGGAGAGCAATACAGCGGTGCACAGACAATCCAGGAAGTTTTTGGAAAGTGTAGTGGACAATTTCCTGTTGCAAGTGCTGGAGGAACCAACTAGGGGCAGAGCTCTTCTTGACCTGCTGCTCATAAACAGGGAAGAATTAGTAGGGGAAGCAAAAGTGGATGGGAATCTGGGAGGCAGTTCAAATTCAGGATCCTGACACAAGGAAGAAAGGAGAGCAGCAGAATATGGACCCTGGACTTCAGAGAAGCAGACATTGACTCCCTCAGGGAACTGATGGGCAGGATTCCCAGGAAGAATAACATGAGAAGGAAAGGAGTCCAGGAGAGCTGGATGTATTTTAAAGAATCCTTATTGAGGTTACAGGGACAAACCATCCCGATGTGTAGAAAGAATAGTAAATATGGCAGGCAACCAGCTTGGCTTAACAGTGAAATCTTCGGTGAGCTAAAACTCAAGAAGGAAGCTTACAAGAAGTGGAAGATTGGACAAATGACCAGGGAGGAGTATAAAAATATTGCTCAGACAAGCAAGAGTGAAATCAGGAAGGCCAAATCACACTTGAAGTTGCAGCTAGCAAGAGATGTTAAGAGTAACAAGAAGGCTTTCTTCAGGTATGTTAGCAACAAGAAGAAAGTCAAGGAAAGAGTGGGCCCCTTACTGAATGAGGGAGGCAACCTAGTGAGAGAGGATGTGGAAAAAGCTAATGTACTCAGTGCTTTTTTTGGCTCTGTCTTCACAAACAAGGTCAGCTCCCAGACTACTGCATTGGGCAGCACAGCATGGAAAGGAGGTGACCAGCCCTCTGTGGAGAAAGAAGTGGTTTGGGACTATTTAGAAAAGCTGAACGAGCACAAGTCCATGGGGCTGGATGCACTGTATCTGAGAGCGCTAAAGGAGTTGGCGGATGTGATTGCAGAGCCATTGGCCGTTATCTTTGAAAACTCATGGTGATCGGGGGAGGTCCCGGACAACTAGAAAGGCTAATGTAGTGCCCATCTTTAAAAAAGGGAAGGAGGAGGATCTGGGGAACGACAGGCCAGTCAGTCTCACCTCAGTCCCTGGAAAAATTATGGAGCAGGTCCTCAAGGAATCAGTTCTGAAGCACTTAGAGGAGAGGAAAGTGATCAGGAACAGTCAGCATGAATTAACCAAAGGCAAGTTATGCCTGACTAATCTAATTGCCTTCTATGACGAGATAACTGGCTCTGTGGATGAGGGGAAAGCAGTGGACGTGTTATTCTTTGACTTTAGCAAAGCTTTTGACACAGTCTCCCACAGTATTCTTGCCAGCAAATTAAAGAAGTATGGGCGGGATGAATGGACTATAAGATGGATAGAAAGCTGGCTAGATTGTCGGGCTCAACGGGTAGTGATCAGTGGCTCTGTGTCTAGTTGGCAGCCGGTATCAAGTGGAGTGCCCCAAGGGTCGGTTTTGGGGCCGGTTTTGTTCAATATCTTCATTAATGATCTGGAGGATGGCGGGGATTGCATCCTCAGAAAGTTTGCGGATGACAGTAAACGGGAGGAGAGATAGATATGCTGGAGGGTAGGGATAGGATACAGAGGGATCTAGACAAATTAGAGGATTGGGCCAAAAGAAATCTGAGATTCAACAAGGACAAGTGCAGAGTCCCGCACTTAGGATGGAAGAATTCCATGCACCGCTACAGACTAGGGACTGAATGGCTCGGGAGCAGTTCTGCAGAAAAGGACCTAGGGGTTATAGTGGACGAGAAGGTGAATATGAGTCAACAGTGTGCCCTTGTTGCCAAGAAGGCCAATGGCATTTTGGGATGTATAAGTAGGGGCATTGCCAGCAGATCAAGGGACGTGATCGTTCCCCTCTATTCGACATTGGTGAGGCCTCATCTGGAGTACTTTGTCCAGTTTTGGGCCCCACACTACAAGAAGGATGTGGAAAAACTGGAAAGAGTCCAGCGGAGGGCAACAAAAATGATTAGGGGACTGGAACACATGACTTATGAGGAGAGGCTGAGAGAACTGGGATTATTTAGTCTGCGGAAGAGAAGAAGGAGGGGAGATTTGATAGCTGCTTTCAACTACCTGAAAGGGGGTTCCAAAGAGGATGGATCTAGACTGTTCTCAGTGGTAGCAGATGACAGAACAAGGAGTAATGGTCTCAAGTTGCAGTGGGGGAGGTTTAGGTTGGATATTAGGAAAAACTTTTTCACTAGGAGGGCGGTGAAACACTGGAATGCATTACCTAGGGAAGTGGTGGAATCTCCTTCCTTTTGAGGTTTTTAAGGTCAGGCTTGACAAAGTCCTGGCTGGGATGATTTAGTTGGGGATTGGTCCTGCTTTGAGCAAGGGATTGAACTAGATGACCTCCTGAGGTCCCTTCCAACCCTGATATTCTATGATTCTATTATTCCATTTTACATGTAGACAAACATTCTTTGAGAGAGAGAGAAAATTGCAAATTGAAATGCAAAAATAATAGGTGACTGAGAATATTAAATAAAAATGAAGTCAAGTTTAATTACCAGAGTTTGTCTGGAGTAAAATTTAAAATAAATTCTGCATTTAAAATAGATTGCTAGTCTGGTCATGTAGTCCTCAGGAAACCAAAACTAAGTGCTAGCTTCTGATACCCTTATTTTCAGCAAGTAGGACATTAACTGATGGGACTGCTCAAGAACTAAAATACTACTCTGTTTGAGTAAGGCTATCAGAATCTGGCCCTAAGTTTATTCTGTTTTTATTAATTTTTGTGCTAATACTGAAGTGCTGCACATTGAAGTTTCCACTGCAAACTTCACGAATGTTAGATTCAGTCTGTGAGATACAATATTTTCCAATTTGAATTAATATTGTAATGAAAGAGAAATGTTCTTAGCTGCTCTGCTGAAAACTATTTCATTCTATTTTAATGTTAGATTCCAGCATTTCTTGGACATTTTCATCTTCCATTTCATTATCAGCTGCTATTTTCACCAACTGATCTTCAATTTATAAACCATCCACAGTAGCCAAATATTTTTCCAGCCCTTTTCCTCCTATTGGATCATCTAATTCCCATTAGTATTCTAAACTCTCTATCATCTTAATCCTCCGTCTATGTTACTGGACAATCTTATTTTCCTGTTACAATGCCATCTGTTGCTGTATTTTTTTAAAGATACCTTTTTATCCATCTCCACTACCCAAGGAACCTTTAACTGAGGAGGACGTCAGAACTCTTGAGAAGAAAGCAGTTAATATAAGAAATACATGAAAGATGAAGACGTCTGGGAGTAAACTTCCCCTTCTGCGTGAGGAGAATCCATATAATCAGGCGACTGGTTCCTCCTGGAACTGAAATCTATTCTCAGCTTCACAGGACAATCTCTTCAGCCACAAAGCATGTCTAATAACATGTTCTGTATCAGTACACTGAGATATAAACCTTAAGATGTTTTAATCATGCCATAATTATGAAAGACAAAGTCCTAAAATATATGTAGAACGGCCAGTTGAAACAGGCTGCAAATGAGTTGCACATCAAAGACTCCACTTAAAAAAATATATAGCACTTGTTATGAGCTGAGTTAAACCTTTTATAGGTTGAGTTAAAATCTCATTGGAACTGATATGTGAATGCTATCTTCTGTTAAGCTGCTGTAAGAGACAGTGAAGGGGCCATACCTAAAACAAGGCCAAATAGTGTTTGCTCAGAAACTAGCCTATGTGTGGAGCATTTGACTGGTTATTGTTCTGACCAGGGGTGGGTGTATGTGCAAGAAAGTGAAAAAAACAAGCTAGTGTGAAGGTAAGAAACAGAGAAGGACTTGGGGTGGAGGGGAGTGAAGAAGCAGTGTGCAAGCACAGTGTGACACTGGGAGAAACCTAGAGAAAGTTTCTGGGTCAGGGAAGCTAGCTGAAAGAAGCTTGGACCTGTAAGCTAAGAAACTGCACTTTTTGCTTTTGGTTTCTCTTGCATTTACAGAAGCAAGACTTTGTAAATTCCTTGTAAACAAACAAGATTGCATCAAAGAAAATACCAAACTCCATCATCAATTTCTACTCCCAATTAGAACATTCCCTGAACTTTGACAAGCCACTCGAGTAAAAAAGGGGTAAAAAGTGCTAGATCCTCAGGCAGTGTAGATCAGTATAGATCCATGCAAACCAATGGAGCTATCCTAATTTATACCTGCAGAGGATCTGACTCATAGAATAGAAAAATAACATAATACAATATCACACTATGAAGAAAATAAGAAGGATATTATATAGCAAAAGGGAACCATGAAAGAATAGGAGATCAATAACACATCACAAATCCTGTTTGCTACTCCTAAAAAAAAAAAAAATCATAACTCCTAAATCCATATAAAAACTAGCCCTGGATTGTTAAAAGGCTTTTGCAATATTAATGCATTAACAACTCATAATTAAACACACCTGATCAGTTTATTTAAATAAAAATATTGGGCCAGAGCTTCATGTTCTATAAATCAATATCTCTACTGACTTCACTTTGATTTACACTGTGACATTACACTCCATATGTCTTATGAAATATGCTGATGAGTGTAAATATGATGTGGAATATGCTTTATGCAAAGGGTCTCTTGTAAGGCATCATTACAAAGCTTATACTCTGAGTGTATCATCCTATTTGTATGTATGTATCTTGTATCTGGAGCTAGAAATATGAAGTATAACTCTGAAGTCCTATTGTAATTATGCAAAGTGTGGGCCATTAATGGTGGTTTGCAAGTTTGATGGGTCCCATTGACTAGGACAATTGGTTGTAAATGGCTTTGTTTACTTGCAAACTTCCCTGGGTAGGTGTGGGTCAGCCCTGGAAAATGAAGAATGAGATCTCACAGGACATGTGACCATGTCACATGATGCTGAAATCCATCTTAAATCTGGTGCTTTTCCATTGAGAAGGAGGGTGGGGATCCAGAGAAACAAAGAATTCCTGCCTTGGGCCAAAGCTATAAAAGGGGGTGGAACAGAACAAAGGGGGCTACCAGTCATGAGAAAACCCCTGGTTACCACCTGAGCTGGAACTAACAAGGACTGTACTAGAGGAGAGGATTGGGCCCAGACTAGGAAGGAGTCCAGTCTGTGAAAGAAGCTTATTGGAATATGGGTCTGATCCCTGAGGGTGAGATTTACTAGTAAACAGCTTCTTAAATGTTTTAGTCTTAGATTTGCATGTTTTGTTTTATTTTGCTTGATAACTTACTTTGTTCTGTCTGTTATTACTTAAAACCACTTAAATCTGACTTTTTATACTTTTGTTTATTAACAAGCCCAGAGTAAGTGTCAAACAGCTGTGCATATCTCTCTATCAATGTTATAGAGGGTGGACAATTCATGAGTTTACCCTGTATAAGATTTATACAGAGTAAAATGATTTGGGGTTTGGATTCCATTGAGGACTGGGTGTCTGGGTGCTGGAAATAGGTAACATGCTGAGTGGTTTTCAGTTAAAGCCTGCAGCTTTGAGGGCATGGTTCAAACTTGGGTCTGTGTTGTAGCAGGCTAGCGTGTCTGGCTCAGCAAGGCAGGGTTCTGGAGTCCCAAGCTGGCAGGGAAAATGGGCTCGGAGGTAATTTCAGCACATCAGGTGACAGTCCCCAGGAGGTCTCTGTGACTGAACCCGTCAGAGGGGGATACTGGATTTGAAGTCCTAGACACATCACAGACCTGCTGTTACTCCATTGAAATCGATTGAGTTTCAGCACCATAAAACGGGTGTAATAGTGAAACATCAAGCTCAGTGCTGTAATATGATGATGATCAAATAGTTAATTTAAAACTTAACTTGCCTAATAGGTTGAAAAACCTGGATCAAGATCATTTAGTACCATCAACATAAGAGTCCAGTCATTAGCACTCACTAACTGGTGGACTCAATTTATTTGGATGTTGCTAATATTATTGTGGCTGGTTGTTGTAAGTCTAATTATTGTCAGAACTCTCAGATTTTGTTTTTTTTTCTTTTTAAGAATTTTTTAAAAATGTTAAGTCTAAAGAAATAAAACAAGTGATCCAATAGATTTACAGTGTAGGTGGCAAATAGCACGTGGCATTGGCAGAAAAATACTACCCATTAACTGCAGACACTAGATCGGTTTTGAAATTCTCTGTGGAGGGATCATAGACTCCTCTGTGACAAACCACCTGCTACAACTTTCATGCCTTCTATTCAAGAGCCACAAAGTTACAAACATATTGGAATTGACCCAAATCCCACTGTAGTCAATGGAAAGACTCTCACTGAATGCAGTGGAAAACTGGATCAGACACATATTCTTGTGTATTTCAGAGTACTGTTCTTATATCTGAGTAGACAGTTGTTCATCTGTTTTAAAGAATTATGGGTAATACTGTCAAAAGTGCCAAAGGGCCATGTCACCATGCCTCAGTGGGTCACAGCTGAGAATACCAGATTCAGGACAAACTGCTGAGAAATGAGGCAGATGCAGCCCGAAATGGTGGTTATTCTTCTATAAGATATACCAAGCCAGTAACAAAACTAAACTTCTGTCTCACCACACTGACCCTTGTTTCATCACCCAGATACTAAACATAATGACGAGTGGTTATTTAAAACCAATTTCATCAAACAAAGGGTTCATCTAATCCCAAGAGATCAGCCACATAGCCAGGTGAATATATAACTCAGATTTTACCCAATAACCATGCTGTTGCCAATCCTTTAGTATCTAATATCTAACAGTTTATTTATAAGAGGAAAAAAAGAGGAGTGAGTTATAATGATCAAGGAAAACAAATACATACACACATTGCAAAGTTCTTGGATCAGGTTTGTAGCAGTTATGGAATAGCTTCCAAAAGATTAGAAGGTCCTCAGTCGGTTGGTTGGAATGCTCCTTTTAGTGTAAGTCCATAGTCCCAAGATGAGAGCAGGAAAGAGGCAAAATGGAGATGCTTCCAACGTCTTTTATATCTTCACCCATGTGGAGGGGATGCTCTGTCTTAATTTGTGGGAAATTACAGACATAAAATGGAGTCCAGGGTCACATGAGCTAGTCACATGCCCTTGAATGATTTGATGACTCATAAGAGTAGCCATTATCCATATTTCAGCTAACATGTCCACAGGAAGGCTCTCTGGGTGGGGGACATTCACAATGTGCTGGCCAGACTGGATGTAAATTACCTTCTGGGTGTTACCAGAGGAGCAAACACATTTGAAATACTAGTACATAGTCAATATTCATTACTTTAGATACAAAGACGATACATGTATATAAACAGGATAATTGTACTTGATTGTGACTTTTTCATGGATACCTTACATGACATACTTTTGTATAAAATTTGTTGCAATTGTCTAGCATTGGCAATATTGATATAAAGTGTCATGTTTCAATCATACAATATCACAGACCAGATCTACAAAGGTAGTTTGGCTTTCAATAGGAGTTAGGTGCCTAACCTGTTTAGGCACTTTTTGAAAATTCCCCTAGTGCCTCGCTGCATTTTCTGCTAAATACCATTGTAAATCTGGTCCTAATCCTCACTCATAATTGCTAACTATTATCATTGAACTATTGTATTCATAATAGGACAAGGATGGGGATGATGCGATAGTGAGTTTGATACTTAGGTGCTACATACTGCAGTTACTCTGTTAACATGGAAGCCAATGAAATTATGGCCCTGCAGGTGTTAAACCTGCCAGTTTCTCACTATAGGCTAGATTTTTTTTCAAAAGAGCTCTAGATCCGATTTTCAAAAGTATTCAGTGTCCACAATTGGGGCCAGATTATCAGAAAAGCTCTGTTCCCTTTTAGGCAGATACACGAGGGCCAGGTTTTCAAAAGGGTTTAGCATCCAGCGGCTCCCATTGTGATACTTATAAACAGTTTTTCAAAAGTGCTCAGTATCCAATAGGCTGAGCTATTCTAAAAATGTGTCTACTTACTTCCGAAAATCTAGCCTTATAGTATAATGGACATTGAGAGCAGGCCATTTGATGCAACAAAAAGGTGAAAATATTAAATACAATACTATAAATTGTCAGATAGCTAAATATTAATTCCATTAAAATTTAATAAATGATTGTTTAGTCACTTTTCACTTCATATTTTTTCTTTAGGAATTATTATCTAATATTCCTTGCCTGTATATTATGTTGAACTTGTCATTAGCAAATATCTAGTTTCGCCAAATTCAGAAAATACTCATCTTATGTATTACCTTTTGCCTATTGCTATTCCATTCTTCAGAAGGTACTTTAGATCACATTTGCTGATGATGATAATATGTAAAATATTACCTATTGTGAATGTCTTTTTAAGGCAATATAATAACAGTTCTCAGAGTTTTTAGACACCTAAATATTGTTCTTGCCTTCATTTTTAGAACTGATTTAGTGAGTGCATTTTGTTCATGTATTTATTGTATGAAAAATTGTGATTCTGAGAAAGAAATCATTATCCAGTTTTTTAATGGAAAACTGTCCTCTAAAAGTTCACATTTTAAGCCTGTAAGTCCCGCAAAAGTAAAATCCTAAATATACACATGCAGAAGCCATTCTGTTTAAGTATAATTTGATATCACAAATCACTTGCCATCTGAAAACTCAGGGAAAAGTGAGGGGAAATAAAGGATTTCAACACTAACTGTACACAAAGGTTTTCAGACTGACTGTGGGTGAAATTCTGTCCCATTGCTTGCAAGATAGTTTTGTAGTTGACTTCAACAGAGTTAAGATTTTACCCTGTATTTCAGCATAGCGTATAAGTGCCTGAAGACCTATATTTTAGTGATTCTTTATTCCTCTTTAATGTTCTTTCCAACTCTCACTTTCATTTTTTCCTATGAATGGAGCAAAGCTGACACTTCTAACGCCCATTCAGTTCCCAACAAAGCATCCAGAAAATCACTAGAGAGAATCCACTTATACAGCATCAGTGCAGGCAAGTTTGGGATTGAGGGGAGCACAGGAAGACTGGCTACTCCTGAGTTCTACTGCCCAAGGTTCTTCAATTCTTGTTCTTCAATGGGACAGAGCTTTCCTCCTCTTTCCAAGCTCCACTAGAGATAAGCTCCTGTCTGAGGCAGAACATGGTGTGGTGTTTATAAGCACTGGAAAACATGAGGCTGAACTCCAGCAGTGATTGCTGAGATCGCTCTGTCACTGCACTTGCCATCTACAATTGATTTCTCCTTGCAAAATACAAACAAGTGAGTAGCTCAGAAGAGGACTGATACTATCAATCTACAATTCTATCTGTGGCTGTCCTTCATTTTCTTTCCCTGCCACCAACAGTCAATCCAACAAGTCACATTTCTTCTTTATTTTGTGACTTTGCAAAATCAATCTCCAACATTCAGCAAGGCTTACTTTTCTCAAGTGTACATCTGCTCTGTCACAGGAAGCACTGTTCTCTGGATATCCTGGCAATGAAATGGAGATGAGGGGCCAGAGGATGGAGCATAGGGCACAGAATGTTCTTCAGCTCCTGTGATGCTCTACCACCATTCATTTTGATGCTCACACCAGAGCTAATACTGGGTGCCTATATGTTCTGCTTTCCTAAGTTGTTTTTCCTAGTGTTCCATTTTGTTTTATTTTAAGTGGTTAACAACATCTCCCTGGGTGTCTTGATGCCCTACACAAGACTAAGGAAACCGTAGCCACTTTATGAAAGACAAGGAATTCTTGAGAACTGGTGGCCAGCTACACTTGGAGAATTAGGATTTAGAGTTGGCCAAACTCCAATGTGTGATTGAAAAGTTTAGTTAATGAGATATATATTAGTGCCAGGCAGGTAAAATATGTTCTACATTTGTTAATTCCGTTGGAAGAAAGATCAAAAACACTTCGAAATGGATGTTTGAGTCTCTCATAGAAATGGATTCCCGGATGCCATATATCACTGTAAAAAGAAACTGCACAGTACTATTCCAAACATTGGTTAGTCCAGTTATTCATGGGATGAAGTATTTTATTAGTGGCCTGGTAGGACCTAATGGGCCATATACCCTGCTGGTGTAAATGGGCTGTTCCATTGACTTCAGTTGAGATTTACCCATTTACATGAGCAGAGAATGTCTCAATATTTTGTCTTCCATTGTCCACTCAAAGACACCTAAACATTCCTCTACTTTGTCATGATCACTGGTCTCTGTAGTGTGTATATATAATGCTCTTGATGGATTGTTTAGGAAGGGAGGCAACTACAGCATTGGCATTGGGTGTGATGGTTAGAGCCTGATGTGCAGTGGTATAACACGTTTTTGAAGTCTTATGTGATGGCTGTTCCACTGACTGCTATCCTATGTGCAGCCTGAACCAAAGAGCAGGTGATGGCATCATAATAAATACAAAGTTGAAGTCAGCAGATCCTTTCTAAGCAATGAACAGCCTTCTTTTTCAGAGCCAAATATTTCAGGCTCTGAGAAATTTTCAGTTTGTGGATAAGGTCATTCTGATTTTTATCAGATTATGGTCTAGAGGATGCAGCATGGTACAGTGGAAAAAGTGGTGTTTTACCCACGAAAGCTTATGCCCTAATAAATCTTCTAGTCTTTAAGGTGCCACCAGACTCTTTGTTGGTACAGGACTGGAGCTTAGAAGACCTGGGTTCCATTCCTGGATCTGCCATGGACCTGTTGGGTGATATTGGGCAAGACACTTCACTTCTCTGTGCCTCTGTCAGGCTGGTGGGACTTATTGTCTGTGGCAGGCAGTCACTGGAAACCTCTGACTTCAAGCCAAAAACATGAAGCCTGGCCAGGCTGATTTATAAAACTTGTGCCAATCCTGGCTAATGGAGCAAGTATCAGTCTCCATAATGATAGAACCACATCTGGGGGGAAAATGTAGGCGGCTCCCTTTGTTTTGAGTTTTAGCTATTGTTCCTCACTGAGGTTTTGGAAGTATGGCAACTCCACATTACAGCTTGCGAGTTAGAACAATCAGTGGGACTACTTACATGAGTGAGGGATGCAAGATAAGGTAGTAGTTGCAATTCTCAGTATGTTCTCAACTCCCACCAATGGAGTAGAGGGCGCTCAACACTTCTTGGGAAGCACTCAGGACCTTGCAGGATTTGGGGAGACTCAATGGAAATTCAGGCTTGGCATCACAGAGAATCAAGCCCCTTGCCTTTCCACTCTGTCTGGGGCTGTTATAATTTCCCAACATCTGACACATATGTCTTTCACCTTAATGCCTCTGTTACAGACTAGTGCAATTTTATCACCCAGAAGTTACAGTATGCAATGTCTTCTTTAGATGTAAAAATCCCACTTTTGCAACATCCTCCTACAATCCTTCTGAGTCTATCTTTTTTGGCTTTATGTTCTGCAATTTAGTATCTTAGCCAGTTTCCTGAACAAGCCAAGTTTCCATGACCTCAATTACATCATATTTCTTTTTAAATACTGTGTGTGTGTCTAAAAATCTGCTAACTTGGTCCTTCTCTGCTTCTGTTTTTGTCGAAAGAACTGAGCTTATGTATTTCTCTACTTATTTCTTTGCTTTAAGAAATAATCATGCTTTCCACAGGCTACCTTGGGTCAGATTCTGCCACCTTACTTATGTTTTTTTTTCCAAAGGTGACAACTCTATCCAGGAATCCTGCATTGGCAAAATTCAACTGGAAATCTTGCAAGAACAAATTTGTTGATTTTGATTTGGTTGGTGTAGAAATATCAGAATAGCTAATCTGAGCAGATCCAGGAAATGCAGAGGCAGATACAAATAGTCATTATTAAAACTCAAAGTGTTTGGTAGGGCTTGAATTTTGGGTGACATTTGGCATCAGTTATTTTCCTGGCTGTCAGCCACCTTCTTTGTCACTGATAGTTTAGGAATTTCTCTCCCATTACTAGCTAAACTAGAGACTTTTCTTTACATAAAAACTCCCCTTCATTTGAGATATAATGTCTCTGACCCAGTCTCTGCTAGGACCCAGTTTACTCTACAGGCAGTCTCATTGACTTCAGTGGGCCTGTTTGCTGAGGCCCCAATTCAGCAAAGCATTTAAGCATGGGCTTTGCTTTACTGAATCCAGGCCAGAGCAAGTAGTACTCAATTTAATGATATTTCTGAGCTACAGTGATGTTCTAATATTGGTGGCAACCATTTCAGCTTATGGTATTGTGATGGGGTTTACAGACCCTACACTACAACAGCCACCACAGAGCAGCTACTTTCCCACCTGTGGCTAATTATCTGAGCAGCAACAGTTGGGATAAAAGGTTTCAGCTGAGAGCCAGTAAGGGAGGGGACAGGGGCTGCTAGAGTTGAAGAGACTATTACAGCATGTTTGGCCAGGATGGGGGAATCACTAGCCAGTGAGTGGCATTCCTACAGGTATGTTGATTAAGGGCAGACACAATTATATTTGTTACATTGGTGGAAAAATCAAGTGAGACTCTCAAATATTCAACTACAATTTTGATTTCTGTGGAAGTTCTCTGATTAGATACTGAGTGAGGGCCTGAGGATTTGGGACATGCATAAGTAACTCACACATTTTGGTATACACCTCTCTCTCTCTCTCTCTCTCTCTCTCTGTGTGTCACTGTAATAGCTTGATCTTTTCACTGAATGAGAGGAAAATACATGAAAGGAATGTGGGGGTTGGGGGGAGGAAGGAGGAGGAGGGATAAGAATAAACCAGAAGATTTTTCTGTTTGGCTCTGAGCTTAATTTTTTTTATTTAGCAAGGGAGGACCACCACATTGGAGCTAATTATTCTGTACACAATAAAATTCCTACTTTGTGCTGCACTGTATAAAATTTTCTCTGTTCAGCATGTAGGTGTTTTCCCATATCATGCACGGCTTGCGTTGGTAATTCCACAAAGCCAATACTTATGCAGCTCCCAATAAAGATGGAGAGACTAATCCTCTGGACTTCTGTACATCGGATTCCACACCCAGTGCTCATAGAAGAGAAAGATACTATATGACCTATGAACATTGGCATGGCAGAGTTGATGCCCAGAGGGACAAGACAGCATTTTCAAGCTATAGTAACAGCAGTATAAATTATATTTCATTCTTTTTCTTGTACAGTGTGTATTACATAAGGGGTGTGTGAAACTACTGTCAGTAATAGTAGTAGATATGCTTGAAAAGAACTTTCAGAAACCTCTTAAACTATTTCTGTTTTCTTTTGCTAAGAATGTATTTCCTGCTTTACAATCAGTTCATTTTATCACCTTGTAAGTACAATGGCAATTAAACATGTGCTGTCATTAGCCGGATGTGCCTAATGTTCTAAAGAGCACTGAATGCAGATATATATCTGTCTCATTTAGGGCCCAGTCCTTCACATGCTTACTCATCTGAATAAAATGTAAAAGACGAGCCCCGTGGTTGTCACATGGGAAATGGAACCAATAGGTCCAGAAAGCACAGGCCCTGGTGACAGATATCTGAGTCAGCTTTCCTTTCTCCAATGTCATTTGCTGGAAGCTAGTTGTTAACATGCAGGAATCTGCCATACCACTCCTTGCTGTATTCTGCTCCTGCTATGCATATGCATTTTAGGAACTAGAGCCATTGGCATAAGAATTATGGAACTATTGGAACTAGGAACTAGAAGCCATTCGCATAACTCTGATTAAATTCAGTGAAGCCATGATTTCATACTATTATCTCTCTGGTTTTGATTATAGAATTTGTGTGTGTATGCAGTTGAGCAGGCGTTCCTTTTAATTAGGGATTGATTGAACCAACTCAATAAACTAGGTGTCTCTGAACCTTTGATTCAGAAAGAAGGACATGTATTTTGCCATCTAATTTTTCTGCTAATTACCACCAAGTGAGATGGCTTGATCTTACAGTTAGCTGCTATAGTAAGACCTTTTGTATGAACAGAAGGGGACATGTATTCAATGACATACAAGTTCTCTGTAGGCTTCTACTGCTCTGCAGCCATGTGGAAATGCCTGTATCGCAGACATATTAACTGTCGGGGGCGGGGGGGGGGTGCTTGTCGCTTGTGGGGAAAGCATCTAGTAACTTTCAAATATAGGGGTTTTTTCCTGCAATATTATGTGTTTTCTTGCACCCCCCCTCCACAGTCTGTGCAAGACAATCGCACTGGGTTACATTTTGCTACAATTAGAAGCAAACAATGCTATATCTGTTTTCTCCTTAGATTTTCTTTTACCCACTTTCTTTCTTTCCTTGTATCTCCATACACGAAGGATGAGCCAAGTGCCAAATTTTGCTGTCAAGTAAATTGGGTAGCTTCTAGACCCTGCTAGCATGTGCCTGAGCAAACTACAACTTTATCCCTTGTTCCTGGGCCATAGATAACTCTGTATCTGCTCCTGAGTAAAGGAGGGTTGTACATGGGATACTGGGTCATCAGGTTTCAGAGTAGCAGCCGTGTTAGTCTTTATCCGCAAAAAGAAAAGGAGTACTTTTGGCACTTTAGAGATTAACAAATTTATTTGAGCATAAGCTTTCAGGAGCTGCATCCAATGAAGTGAGCTGTAGCTCACGAAAGCTTATGCTCAAATAAATTTGTTAGTCTCTAAGGTGCCACAAGTCCTCCTTTTCTTTTTAGGGTCATTAGTGGAAGCTTACAGTTATATTGACCTAGCTCTTTTGAAGCAGAACTCCCTATTGGTCTCTATAGGTAGTGCTGCTTAAAAATGGATGGGAGGGTACTCTAAAGCCTTCAGTATTGTAGGTCAATCAGTCTGTTCTGATGGTGGTTTAAAAATGGCTGCAGAAAGACTAAATAAAAATTGTGACCAATAACTTGAATGATTGATTGAATTAGGAAGTATTAGTAACAACTGAAAAGGAAGCTAAACTACCAAATGAAGAATTATTTGCCTGTAGTTTCCATTTGATCATTGGCAGATATTGTTGTGGTGATTTGGAATGAAGGGGAACCCAGTGTTTGCACAGTGCATCATGAGAGTTTCTGTGATTTGCTGGAAAGCAATAAATACGTATTCATCTGGTGTTTCCTCCTGAGGATGAGAGGTCAGCCTATCTTAGAACAGGATTTGTCTGGCTTGTGTGGGGGGGCCTAGTAAAAAGGCAATGTCCTTAGGCATTCTACATGTTCCATGCATTAATAAAATTTCATTTTGCTGTCTCCATATTACACAGTTTCAAACTCAAACAAAATGGAAATGGTAAAATCATTGGACAGACAGTTGATCTATTCCTTCATTTACACTTCCATGGGCTATAAACCTAATCTTCAGAGCTGTGCTTCCTCTTTAATTGTTACTACTGCTGCACTTTCCACTCTCCCCAAGTAATTTCTAGCAAACCAATATACTGAAAAGCACAGAATTAATGCTGGTTAGCAATTTGAGAAGACTAATGATGGACCACACCAATGAGCCAGTCTGCCTTTTTTGTTGTTGTTGTTGTTTTGGGATGGTGGGGGTTTTTTTTGGTTTGTTTTGTTTTTAAATTCCCCCTCCCCATCCCTAAAGAAACATGGACATTATTACTCCTTAGTGCAGAAACAACTGGCTAGGAATGAAATTTACCACTGTTGGAGGGAGGGTAATATTTCAGAATGCTGCTTGCTGTGGTAAATGCTCTTGTAATCTCAGCCACAAAAAACCACTAGGCACTTGTAGAGAACATAACTAATTCAAAAAATCACTGAGCTTATAAAGGGGATTGGGCCTGATTCTCCATTGCACTGTACCTTGTGTGGCTACTTATACCTGTGCAAACTCAGTGTAAAATATACTACCATTCTGATTTGATGGCATTTTCCTTACACTTTGCACAGCTGTAAATATCTATGGAAGCTGCAAGGCACTGGAGAATGATCTAATTCTAAAAATGCATGGTGGTAGAGTCTAGGTGAAAGGATGCTGGGAAGACTCAGAATCCACTTAATCAGAGCCCTGCACTCACAAAGTCATTTATACCAGCACAAAGTGGATGCAAAACACAGTCATGAATGAATTAGTCCCACAGAGGGGATAATTCTGATCTCACTTAAACTGGGGCAAGTCAGAAATACCTTAATCAAAGTTAATTGAGTTAGTTGGGTATAAAGTACTGTTGGATGTGGGATCAGAATCCGGCCCACAGGGCACTGAGAAATGCAAAGGATAATCTAGAATCCAAATTGTCTGTAAAATGTGACTCTCTGATAAAGAGCTGGTTTCTAAATAAGCAGCCACGAGTACCAATACATTGCAATGAGAAGAGTCAGCCACTTGGCAATTTACTAACACTGGTTTTTAAAACCTATTATGACCAGTGGTGTGTTCTGCTGCTCAAATGTCAGCCACGGGATAGTGCGTTGAAATTCCTAGGTGCCCTACTAATGACATTTAGAGGGGAAAATCAATGGTGAGGCGAAGGGGAGAAACAGCCTGGTCAAGGGAATGCATCTGGTGGTGGAGATGAGGAAAATTCCTAACTGGTTCTATTTTCATATCCTGGCTAATTTGGACTTCCTTTGCAGTGGCCCACCTTGTGTTTAATAGCACTGCCGAGGAGGAAGATGAGAAACGCCAAGGAAATAGGTTAGCGTCTCCTAAAGTAGCACAAGGGTCTGGCCAAAGGCAGATGATAGTGCTTGAATGGTGGTCTTGGAAAGTGAGTGTAGCTGAAGAATCTTGTTGGGGGGTGGGGAGGGGAACAATGCAGGGCTAACATCTACATTTAATATGGATTTGAACAAGCCAATCCATTTAAAAAAATCATCACCCTGCTGACTGTTAGCATGTTGCTTCCCCCCCCCACAGTCTTATGTGTTTAATTTAATAATAATAATAAAAGACTGTTCCATCACTTTATAATGCATACATGCCACCATAGTGAGAACTGATCTGGACTCTTCCAATGTGGGGCATCTTTACTGCTCTCCTTAGCCTACTTCTCTGAACCTCATGGGAAGGTCTCTCCAACTTGTCTTGGAGACCTCTTCAGAAAAACCAGATGCTGTAATTCGGTTTCAGCTGTTGCAGCACTGACAGCAGCAGACACAGAGGTGGCCAAAACTGAATGTGCAAATAACATGGGCACCAGCTGAGAACTTCTGGTGAGTTCAGTATATTTGATAAACTGAAAATGGCTGCATTTTAAAGGGCCAGTGTACAGCAGTGGGTGCAGAATTTCAGTCCTGCTTCCAGGGGGATGCTCCCTGAAGGTGTTTCTAAGATGCAGGGTGTTGGCCTACCTCAAGAAACAGCGTGGAGAGCAGGCCACATAGATACTTGAGTCCAAAACTTGCCAACCCCAAACATTCAAAAATTACAAACCAGACGCCCAAAACCATGAGATTAGTTTATAAATTGTGAGATTTCAAAATTAATAATATGGGGGTTTTATTGTCCTTCCGTTGGTGTCTTTGAGCCTTTGTAGTGCACTAGAATCCTGTTTTCAAGTTTTTCTCTATGAACATGAGGCCTAAAAATTGTTTAACATGAAAGCTAATTTTCTCAAGTAATTGTCTTGGAGCTGGGGTTCTAAGTAAAACATTAATTATAGTGAGACTATTGATAAAATTGCTAGAACTGGCAACATTAATTAGGCCATCCCCAAGATGTAAGGAAGGGACCAAGACACACCAGACTTCCTCCTCCCCCAGAGGTGGCTCAGTATAAGACTGGAATATTCCCTGGCCTTTTTGAGAGGGTGGAAGGATAGGGAAGATTGACTCTCCAGGTGGGGTCTACTGGCAAAGTCCTTTCTTCCTTTTTTGAGTACCACTCATATGGGTGACGGAGAGTTGTGACCAGTTAAAACAGCAGGAAGAAATATGCCTAGAAGCATTTGCAATAGCATGGTGTGGTGTGTGTGTGTTTTTTTTTTTTTTTTTATCCCCTTTTTCAGGGACTTGTGGGATATTGGCCTTAGCTTACCCCTAAAGCCAGCTCTGTATCTAACCCTGACAGCAAAGGATTTTGTTTAACTTCTGAGAGTCCAAAATGTAGCCAAAATATGCATCTATGTTTGTTTTCATAGAGAGACAGTGCTAAATCTTGCTTTGGTCCCAGCTGCTTTTGATCACTCCACTGGCTTAAAAACTGGCACGCACAGTTCCTTCAGGATCCTCTGACAGCTGAATTCAGCTGAGAATACAAATGTCGCTGAGAGTTGAGTATCAAGCACTTAAAAAAAAAAAAAATTAAATCCTTGACTATGTCAGTCTTCACAATGCTAAATACAGGGATGTGGGCTTTCCAATATGACCACCACCACTTGGCTTTTGATGATAAAAATGTTATTATAATCAGTGCATTGGCAAGAGTTCTACTATGTCTAACACTGACGAGCTGGTTTTGCTGCCAATGCATCTACATTAGATGACTCCTCGAGTGTATTGGCACCGCAGGAAGTGTTGATGCCATGCCAATCCTTGCACCTACTATTATCCTACTTAAAACCTTCCCAATCTCCTAATTGTGGCTGTTTTGTGAACTGTGCAGACGAGTTTTTTATTTCCCAGATGCACTCTGTTTAGAATCCTGGCTGCAACAGTGCTTCAAAGGAAGAACTGCAGGATCTTTCTCAAAAGATTCTTGGGCACATCTGAGAACAAAAGACACTGATTGTCCAGGATTGGCTGAAACAGACTCTTTCAGGAGTCTGCTTTCAGTTTTCAGAAATCTCTCTTTAGATATAATGGGCCATATTCATCCCTCTTAAATGTGCTGGACAGAAGATTCAAGATTTGTAGGATCAGTTCCTGCTACTATTCCACAGGCCAGATGGAAAGTTATGTGACTGCTAGCTGCTTCAATAATGTTGAATTATATTGTAACATGTTACTTTCTTGTGGGGGATGCATGGAACACTGTGTAGGGTGAAAATATTGTTGAATGTTGTAAAAACACATTTTTAATCCTCCAGAAATTAACACTTTTCCAAATTTTCAAAATCAGTGCAAAATGCAATTACTGTCTTCAATTCTCCATGTCTGCTTGCTGCAAACAACACTTCCATGTACAAGTCAGCGAATTGCATGGATTATTGTACATGCTGTTACCCATTTGTGCATGCAAACATGCATTGTGTGAGCATTTAAAAATGTCACCCATATTGTTTTGAATAAAGAAAAGGAGTACTTGTGGCACCTTAGAGACTAACAAATTTATTAGAGCATAAGCTTTCGTGAGCTACAGCTCACTTCATCGGATGCATTTGGTGGAAAAAACAGAGGAGAGATTTATATATACACACACACACACACACACACACACACACACACACACACACACACACACACACACACACACACACACACACACACACACACACACACACAGAGAACATGAAACAATGGGTTTATCATACACACTGTAAGGAGAGTGATCACTTAAGATAAGCCATCACCAGCAGCAGGGTGGGGAAAGGAGGAAAACCTTTCATGGTGTCAAGCAAGGTAGGCTAATTCCAGCAGTTAACAAGAATATCAGAGGAACAGTGGGGGGTGGGGTGGGAGGGAGAGAGAAATACCATGGGGAAATAGTTTTACTTTGTGTAATGACTCATCCATTCCCAGTCTCTATTCAAGCCTAAGTTAATTGTATCCAGTTTGCAAATTAATTCCAATTCAGCAGTCTCTCGTTGGAGTCTGTTTTTGAAGCTTTTTTGTTGAAGGATAGCCACTCTTAGGTCTGTGATCGAGTGACCAGAGAGATTGAAGTGTTCTCCAACTGGTTTTTGAATGTTATAATTCTTGACGTCTGATTTGTGTCCATTCATTCTTTTACGTAGAGACTGTCCAGTTTGGCCAATGTACATGGCAGAGGGGCATTGCTGGCACATGATGGCATATATCGCATTGGTAGATGCGCAGGTGAACGAGCCTCTGATAGTGTGGCTGATGTGATTAGGCCCTATGATGGTATCCCCTGAATAGATATGTGGACAGAGTTGGCAACGGGCTTTGTTGCAAGGATAGGTTCCTGGGTTAGTGGTTCTGCTGTGTGGTGTGTGGTTGCTGCTGAGTATTTGCTTCAGATTGGGGGGCTGTCTGTAAGCAAGGACTGGCCTGTCTCCCAAGATCTGTGAGAGTGATGGGTCGTCCTTCAGGATAGGTTGTAGATCCTTGATGATGTGTTGGAGAGGTCCTTGCTTACAGACAGCCCCCCAATCTGAAGCAAATACTCAGCAGCAACCACACACCACACAGCAGAACCACTAACCCAGGAACCTATCCTTGCAACAAAGCCCGTTGCCAACTCTGTCCACATATCTATTCAGGGGATACCATCATAGGGCCTAATCACATCAGCCACACCATCAGAGGCTCGTTCACCTGTGCATCTACCAATGTGATATATGCCATCATGTGCCAGCAATGCCCCTCTGCCATGTACATTGGCCAAACTGGACAGTCTCTACGTAAAAGAATGAATGGACACAAATCAGACGTCAAGAATTATAACATTCAAAAACCAGTTGGAGAACACTTCAATCTCTCTGGTCACTCGATCACAGACCTAAGAGTGGCTATACTTCAACAAAAAAGCTTCAAAAACAGACTCCAACGAGAGACTGCTGAATTGGAATTAATTTGCAAACTGGATACAATTAACTTAGGCTTGAATAGAGACTGGGAATGGATGAGTCATTACACAAAGTAAAACTATTTCCCCATGGTATTTCTCTCTCTCCCTCCCACCCCACCCCCCACTGTTCCTCTGATATTCTTGTTAACTGCTGGAATTAGCCTACCTTGCTTGTCACCATGAAAGGTTTTCCTCCTTTCCCCACCCTGCTGCTGGTGATGGCTTATCTTAAGTGATCACTCTCCTCACAGTGTGTATGATAAACCCATTGTTTCATGTTCTCTGTGTGTGTGTGTGTGTGTGTGTATATAAATCTCTCCTCTGTTTTTTCCACCAAATGCATCCGATGAAGTGAGCTGTAGCTCACGAAAGCTTATGCTCAAATAAATTTGTTAGTCTCTAAGGTGCCACAAGTACTCCTTTCCTTTTTGCGAATACAGACTAACACGGCTGCTACTCTGAAACCTGTGGATAAGTTAGCTCCTTCAGAGAGAGGAAATCCATGTGAGTTGCTCCAGAGAGGTAGAGAGTGTAGCCTCAAGGAGTTGGTCATAGTCTGGCACTGAGCTTGTGAAGAGGGTGCCCCACAAGTAGAGAGAAACATGAGATGTTAAATTTGGGTATAGATATCAATGTATAGATCTCAATTCTCAACACCAGAATATTTTGGGGCTGCTCAGATCTAGGGTTTTAAAGTATTACAGAAATAGAAGCCCACTGCAAAATTTGGTTCCAGCCCCAAGTTTTGACTGAGCTTTGCAAAGCTAGGGCATACAGAACTGAGATTTTGCTTAGATCCATCACTACTTACAAGGTTTTTCTCCATACAGTTTTAGTGTGGATGTTTATTTTTAAAATAAGAGTAATCATATTGTGTGTGCATATATGTATTTGTAGAAGCAAAACAGCTAGACTAAAACCAGCAAACTTGTTTGCATATTCTGAAATAAAATCCTTTTTCAGAGAGTTTATTCTTTTTGCTAACTAACTTAATTAGTGCCATTAAGACCATTTTCAAGGATCCTTGATAAACTAAAAAACTTTTTCTAAAAAAGGTGCATAAATGATCTCATGTCTTTGTATTGGTGCTCTTTGTGATTGTTCTCTTGAATGCTCTGCAAGTTAGAAAAAAATATTTTTCCAGGATGCTGTATCCCAGTGTTTCTCAAACTGGGTTCTACAGACTCCTGGGGATCCACAAGGATACTCCAGGGGGTTTGCGGGCCCTGGTGATCAACTCCTCCCCCTCCCTGTGCCTCCTGCATGCTGGGAAACGGCTGTTAAGTGGCATACAGGAGGCCCTCGTAGGGAGAGGGAGGAGCAGGGACAGGGCATACTCGGGAGGGAGTGGAAAGAGGCAGGGCATGGCTTGAGGTGGGGTGGAGCCTTGGGGGAAGGGGAGAAGTGGGGGTGGGGCCTGAGGTTGACTGGGGGGGGCCTTGGGAGTCTGAAAATTTTAAAATAAAAATGCGGGTCCTCAGGTTGCTAAAGTTTGAGAACTGCTGTTCTATCCAATTGCTACACAGAGAACCTTAAGTAGAATTAACTAGCTAGTTATTTGAACTCTGTAGCAGAGAACATGAAGCAGGTTCTCTATGGAATTTAAGCATCTGCTCTACTATGACCATTTCTGAGCACACAGCTCAGGCAAGGAGTTTACTGCAGCACAATCCTGTTGTGGTGTGGTGTGTGTTTGTTTGTTTGTTAAATGAACATTGATCTGAATGAGTGGTTATATGAACTGTTTCTCTACTGTGTAAGTCATCTTGCTGCTGCTGAATGTGACTTCAGCCAACACTCACTCCCCCATTAGCTCATAAAAAATAAGGGTTTTACTATACTTGATTTGCACAAGCAATTACAATTTGTGCAAACCAACATTTTTACATGTGCAAAATCATGGACATGGAAAAACTGAAGGTGAAATGTTAGAGGGCAGTTTGAGGCCTCTTTGAAAATGTGGCCCTGAATCCTATTCAAAGCCACTCTGATATTTACATATAGAAAAATACAAAGAGCCATATTCTAGATAGTGGATCGCATTGCTTTGGAGAGCTTGTTTAACTAGTAACCTGGGAATTCCCTGGTGAAAAGGGAATCCCTGGATTGCATTGAGCCACGACTATGGAATTGTAGATAGGAAAGAGTGGGCATGCCCATGGCACCTGTTCTCCAGCTATTCCTGGCTACAGGAATAGCTCCTGGGGACCATGGGTAACCATGGTATAAATTAGAGAAGGCTGGAGGCTGTTCTAACCTCCCCAGGACTGTACTCCAAATCGAGGATTAATAACATGGCACAAGACAGGTGGAGCTGGAAACACTGGGTTGCCTCGTGTCATAAGAACATCTAACCAGTTTCACTGGCCCCAGAATCTTAGTGGCCTAAAAGATGGCATAGAGCATTCCTCTCTGAGGTGCGAACCTTGTGTAGGGGATTCAGTGTGGGTGTTTTGGTTGGCCGGCTCCCAGTATTAAAAGAAAGGTGAAGGGTCAATGGGAAGTCAGGACCCTGAGACTGACAGTCCCCAGGAACAATCGGGAGAGGCCAATGCTCCAAGTCAGCCTGACCGACAGGGCAGGCAGGCGAATCAGGAGGCTGGGGGGAAAGGGGGTCCTGTCCTCTATGTGAGCTGGAATTGCCTGGGTCAGACAGAGTGGGACTGAGCTAAAGAGAAAGCAGGGGCCCAAGCTGAGCTGGGGAGCAGAGCCAGGCCAGCCAGAGGGGCCAGAACAACAGCCCAGGAAGTAGATCAGAGCTGGGAGCAGAGTCACAGGAACAACCCACAGAGCAGACCTGTCCTGGAAGCAGAGCTGTAGCAACCAGAGCCGGGGCGGCGGGGGCAGAGAAGCAGCCCAGGGAGCTGGAGCTGAGACACAATGTTGGGGCTGGAGCAGTCCGGAGCCAGGTGTAGTGAGCAGCTGGTGAGAGCGAGGGTGGCCCTAGGCAGTGCTGCCCAGAGATGCCCCCAGCCGAGACGCCTTGCAGGCCAGACTCGGAGGGGGATCGTAACCCCAACAGGGTGGGAGCAATGCTGGGAAGAAGGGTCCTGCCACCTAGAGCCTGAGCGTGGGCCATGGCCAGAGCAAGTGTCTGACTCACCTCATCCCTGCAGCACAGCCAGGGCCTGGGCAGGGAGGAAGAGACTGAACTTCCCTTACATTCCAGAGATGCTGGTTGTGACGTCCCTGTGCCACAGAGTGGGGTGATGTTTTCCTTTAACTTTTCCCATTTCTCCCCCCCCCTTTTTTTAAATTGCTTGCTGTTTAATAAACTTTTGCTTTGAACTGTATGCAATGATCAGTGGGTCAGGGAAGCATCCAGTGCAGAGAGAGCACCCCGGAGTGGGGAAACCCTGACCCCTGCCCTAAGTGACCATGACAAGGTTGGGGGTTGAGCCCCCCAGGAATCCTGGGCCCAGACTTGTTGGGGTTACGAGGACTCTGCCAGACAGGGAGTGGAAGGGGAGCCCTCGAGGTCAGGCAGTCCTCTGGGTAAAGGGAGTGGTAGCGAGGACTCAGATCCTTTCGCTAGCCCACTTCACCGGGGTAGTGTATAAGCCAGGAAAGTTCCCCACAATAGCAGGACCATTCCCCACTTACACCTGGCCACAGGGTTACGTACATTAAGATTTTTTTTTATGCCTTATTTTTCCTTTTCCTGCTTTAGTGTCCATTTTTTATTTTCCTAAAAAAATTAAATGTGCCTTATCTCCCAGTGATGAGAAATGGGCCCAAACCATAACTCTGATCATCAGCCTTTGACATTAGAGTCAACAGACCTGAAGCAATTAGTGGAGGCTCTGAAGCCTGGGAATGGAGCTCAGTGCTGTCACCTGTTCCTAAAGTAGGAGAAGAGGGCCCAGAGCTGCTTAGGAATATCATGTGGACTGCAGCTCCACTACTGAGGGAACTATCTGCTGGAGAGCAAGGAGAGCTGACTGAATGGGCCAGGCCTCATCTGCATTTGTTTTATATGATGGTTTGGGGTATATGGGTTAAAATGCAACCATATTTTGTATTTGGGCAATTAAATGCAATTGACTTTGTTGGGAAACAATGAGGGTGAGATGTTGACATTGAATGTGCCAGCTGCCAACCTGACCAATATTGTTGTCGGGCTCAGTTGGTTGAGGAAGCCTGGATGGAACTGGGTGGAGTTGAAAGAAAGATCCTTCACTTTCTGTGAGGACTGCATTTTTGAGGATGAAGACACCACTGAGCTGGGAGTGCTGATCAGTGGGCAACCCAGATTCTTGGCAGTTCCAGGACCATGGCAGATTCATGGTGGTGCTGGATAGCGCTGAGGAGTAGCAGAAACTCCAAGGTGGTGCAAAGTGGTAGTGGTGGCACCAGCTTCTCTGAGGTGACAGATGGGTTAGAGTAGCAGTGGTACCTTCAAGGGGATGGATGGTGCAGGGTACTGGCAGAGCTAGGCACCTTGGGTTGAAGCCACAGAGAAAGCAGCAGTCTACTCAAGCGACTCTAATGTGGGCCTCCCTACCTAGCAATTGAAGCTGATCTCACTCTAGCTAGGTCAGGTAGTGGAGTCCCCAAGCAGCACTGATCTGCTACAATCTTGGGATTTCCCCAACCTAGAACAGCAAACTGTGAGAGTGGAGGAGGGAAGTGGCCAGAACACATCAGATACTCACAATGGCCGAAGAAGGATTGAGGTTGGGGCTACTGTTAGGACACCGTGGGTACTGGAGTCTTACCTCATAGAATTTAATTTAATTACTGGTTTTCCCAAATTCATTCTGTTGTCCAGTCTTCTCCTCACTGCTCCCTTCCCCCCAATAAAGTTATTTGTTTCAGCCCTTGGATGCAGTGCTTGCAAGTGGAGAAGTAGTGCCCATCAATGGCACCCAGGATAGTATATATAGCTTCACAGGTTTCTGGATGGAGACTCATGCTACTGTTAGTTAAGCCTTTAAGGAAACCCATGGAAAATTGAACCTGCCACTTTCTGCTGCTGATGGCACCTGGCAGAAGGGTTATATTAGTATGGTCTTGTCAAAAGGTTTTTCATGCTGTCTGTTCAGGTTTCTCTGTATTTGTGTTATAACTACTAGAAAAGATGCTGCAAACTGAAGAAAAACAAAACACATTTTATGCTCCTTATGGTAAAATGCTGGCCTTGCAGAAGTCCATGGAAAATTACTTCAGTAGGGCTAGGATTTTACCTTCTGTGTTTACTTTTCTTTAGCAGAGCAGCAATGACAATATTTATGAATTTGCACCTTTTTTTGTCTTCAGTATTGCAGTGGTGGCTGGTTCAATAAGCAATTTTTGAAGGGAACTGTAGTAACTTTATTTACCATACCAGCTCTTCATTTTTGTTGTTCACCTGTTCTGATAAGTCATCCTGTCATGCACATCACAACACATTTTAGTGAAGACAACACACACTATACAGTCAGGTTTCAGAAAGCACGATGAGGGTTAAAGCTAAATGAAGATTTTCACCAGAAGTTTTTTATGCATGTGAAATATTGGGATTTTTTTCACCAGTTCTGAATAGATAAGAAAATGTATTATTCTGTAATGGGGAGCTGGTAGTCATGCCAAAGTTAAGGTTGCCTAATACTTGCCATTATAAGCATAAATTTTCAATTCCTTATAACTGTAACCCTTCTGCCCATCAGAGTTGGTAGCAACAAGGGCCAGGTTCAGTATCTAGGGGTTCCATTCCAATAACACAATGCAAAACCGGCTCAACCCCCCCCCCCCAGTGACCTGGGACAAATATATACTACTCCTGCTGGGCGCCTCCAAGAGGCAATACTTCCCCTCTTGCAAGCACATAGTCTGAGTGTAGCAAAAAGCCTTTTAATAACAGAGGGAAACAATGTGGCATTATGTTGGGGAAACACCACTAACAGGATTCATAACACAACCCATGAGCAAAAAAACCCACCCCAAGCAAATTAGACCATATCCTTTCCCTTTGGTTCTTGAGTCCAGCAACCCCAAATCACCCAAAGTCCCAAGTCTCTGTCCCTGGTCAGGGCAGCCCCAGAGTTTGAAAGTTTATCTGCAGAGTTTTACCTCCGAACCTGGGTGGAGATGGGGGGTGGGGTTAAGGGGTACTTTATGTGGTCCAAAGCTGATTGCCCCACCTCTCCATGGGGCTCTGCTCTGCCAGCCACCCCCATGAGCTGCTCCAGGCATCCGACAAACTGCTCTGCTCCACCAGCCGCTCTGCTCGCCGTCCCGCAAACTGCTCCGCCATATATCTTCAGGCTCCCCCACTACTTAACAAAACACTCAGTGATTTCAGCTCTTAGTAAGTTTAGCTCTTTTGTGATTTCAGCTTGTAGTAGGGGAGCCTCAGTCCTGGTGCACCATTAGCCCAAAGTGAATTCAGCTCAGCAGCCTGTAACTAGACTCCTAATAGAATCAAAATTAGCTCTGATATTCCACAATGGAGAGGAGGAATTGCAATTAGCATGTAAGGCCCTCACCAGGGGGCCCATACCACCAAGTATTAATACCTGTCCTCAGCCTCTCTCTGTTAACTGGGTTTTGGAACCCATGACCCTTGGTTAGTGAGTGCTGCGTAGTTGATGGTGAGTCCCTCCATCATAACAAAAGGCCAAGTACAGTTCCACTGTCCTTGATTCACATAATCAGTTTATTCCTGCCCCAATAACAGAGAAACTGGAGCTCCTAAAGTAGCCAAAGTGACCATCTAGGCAGGGTGGGTGTGCCTATGCAAATGAGATCAGCCCCTGAAGTTCTTTTCCACAACTCACCATGACTCACCACTAGATGTCAGGGTAGAGCTCATCCTGACTCTGCTTACATAACCAAGCCAAATTTTAACTTTTCAGACTAAAGTTTTATCCACTTTTATTCTTGGAATCGGGCTGTGGTTTATTTCTTTTTTAAATTTGTTTAAATTTCAACAAAAAATTCACAGTTCTTGAGATCACATTCAGGGGAAAAAGAGAAACGGTTAGCCCCTTTTTCCTATTGAAGTTCTCTGATGTGTCAATGGTTTGTAATGGACATTTGAAAGTCAGCAGGGGAAATACTTTTTTTGCTCTCTCCATGAAAATATGTTCAGATTTGGCAAATTATAAACTGGAGAAAACTTGCATATGTGCAGTATGCCTATTAGTGACTTGCTGCTAAAACCTCTGAACCTTCATTTGCAATGGAATGATCCATAACGATGCAGATCAGACATAGCACCCTGCAGACAGACCAAATGGATTGTGGTCCTCCTTTTCCCCCCTATAAAATAACCTTGACATTGGTTGCATCCGGTCTTCTTCACTCCAAGGAAGTGTGCCCATTATGGGGGATTCATTGTCTCTTAGGTTGCTGATTGCTTCTTAGCCCTGGTCTATACTAGGTGTTGAGGTCGAATTTAGCAGCATTAAATCGATGTAACCCTGCACCCGTCCACATGACAAAGCCCTTTTTTTCGACTTAAAGGGCTCTTAAAATCGATTTCCTTACTCCACCCCTGACAAGGGGATTAGCGCTGAAATCGGTTTTGCTGGGTCAAATTTGGGGTACTGTGGATGCAATTAGATGGTATTGGCCTCCGGGAGCTATCCCAGAGTGCTCCATTGTGACCGCTCTGGACAGCACTCTCAACTCAGATGCACTGACCAGGTAGACAGGAAAAGGCCCGTGAACTTTTGAATTTCAATTTCCTGTTTGGACAGTATGGCAAGCTGCAGGTGACCATGCAGAGCTCATCAGCAGAGGTGACCATGATGGAGTCCCAGAATCGCAAAAGAGCTCCAGCATGGACCGAACAGGAGGTACGGGATCTGATCGCTGTATGGGGAGAGGAATCCATGCTATCAGAACTACATTCCAGTTTTCGAAATGCCAAAACATTTGTGAAAATCTCCCAGGGCATGAAGGACAGAGGCCATAACAGGGACCCAAAGCAGTGCTGTATAAAACTTAAGGAGCTGAGGCAAGCCTACCAGAAAACCAGAGGCGCGAACGGCTGCTCCGGGTCAGAGCCCCAAACATGCCGCCTCTATGATGAGCTGCATGACATTTTAAGGGGTTCAGCCACCACTACCCCAGCCATGTTGTTTGACTCCTTCAATGGAGATGGAGGCAACACGGAAGCAGGTTTTGGGGACGAGGAAGACTATGATGAGGAGGCTGTAGATAGCTCACAGGAAACAAGCGGAGAAACTGGTTTTCCTGACAGCCAGGAACTGTTTCTCACCCTGCACATGGAGCCAGTACCCCCCAAACCCACCTAAGGCTGCCTCCTGGACCCGCGAGGTGGAGAAGGGACCTCCTGGTGAGTGTACCTTTTAAAATACTATAAAAGGTTTAAAAGCCAGCATGTTTAATGATTAATTTGCCCTGGCATTCATGGCTCTCCTGGATGTACTCCCAAAGCCTTTGCAAAAGGTTTCTGGGGAGGGCAGCCTTATTCCATCCACCATGGTAGGACACTTTACCACTCTAGGCCAGTAGCATGTACTTGGAAATCATTGTAGAACAAAGCATTGCAGTGTATGTTTGCTGGCATTCAAACAACATTCGTTCTTTATCTCTCTGTGTTATCCTCAGGAGAGTAAAAAGAAAAGGAGTACTTGTGGCACCTTAGAGACTAACAAATTTATTAGAGCATAAGCTTTCGTGAGCTACAGCTCACTTCATCAGATGCATTTGATGAAGTGAGCTGTAGCTCACGAAAGCTTATGCTCTAATAAATTTATTAATCTCTAAGGTGCCACAAGTACTCCTTTTCTTTTTGCAAATACAGACTAACACGGCTGCTACTCTGAAACCTCAGGAGAGTGATATCATTCATGGTCACTTGGTTGAAATAGGGAGCTTTTCTTATGGGGACATTCAGAGGTGCCCGTTCCTGCTGGGCTGTTTGCCTATGGCTGAGCAGAAATGTTCCCCGCTTTTAGCCACTCGCTGGGGGGAGGCAAAATGTGACCTTGGAATGAAAGCACATGTGCTATGTATGTAATGTTAACAGCAAGATTTACTGTGAAAGAGTGTATCCATTGTTCTATAAAATGTGTCTTTTCAAATACCCCTGTCCCCTTTTTTTTTTCTCCACCAGCTGCATGTGTTTCAAGGATCACAGGATCTTCTCCTTCCAAGAGGCTAGCGAAGATTAGAAGGCGAAAAAAACGCACTTGCGATGAAATGTTGTCTGAGCTCATGCTGTCCTCCCACACTGACAGAGCACAGACGAATGCATGGAGGCAGACAATGTCAGAGTGCAGGAAAGCACAAAATGACCGGGAGGAGAGGTGGTGGGCAGAAGAGAGGGCTGAAGCTGAAAGGTGGCGGCAGCGTGATGAGAGGAGGCAGGATTCAATGCTGAGTCTGCTGGAGGATCAAACTTATATGCTCCAGCGTATGGTTGAGCTGCAGGAAAGTAGCAGGAACACAGACCGCCGCTACAGCCCCTGTGTAACCAACCGCCCTCCTCCCCAAGTTCCATAGCCTTCTCACCCAGACGCCCAAGAACGCATTGTGGGGGTAGATGTGGCCTCCGGCCACCCAGCCACTCCACCCCAGAGGATTGCCCAAGTAACAGAAGGCTGGCATTCAATAAGTTTTAAACTTAAAGTGCTGTGTGGCCTTGTCCTTCCCTCCTCCACCACCCCTCCTGGGCTACCTTGGTAATTATCCCCCTATTTGTGTGATTGAATTAATAAAGAATGCATGAATGTGAAGCAACAATGATTTTATTGCCTCTGGACGCGATGATCGAAGGGAGGTGGGGAGGGTGGTTAGCTTACAGGGAAGTAGAGTGAACCAAGGGGGTGGGGGTTTCATCAAGGAGAAACAAACAGAACTTTCACACCGTAGCCTGGCCAGTCACAAAACTGGTTTTCAAAGCTTCTCTGATGCGCACCACACCCTCCTGTGCTCTTCTAACCTCCCTGGTGTCTGGCTATGCATAACCAGCAGCCAGGCGATTTGCCTCAACCTCCCACCCCTCCATAAATGTCTCCCCCTTACTCTCACAGATATTGTGGAGTGCACAGCAAGCAGTAATAACAGTGGGAATGTTGGTTTCGCTGAGGTCTAACAGAGTCAGTAAACTGCACCGACGTGCTTTTAAACGTCCAAATACACATTCCACCACCATTCTGCACTTGCTCAGCCTGTAGTTGAACAGCTCCTGACTACTCTCCAGGCTGCCTGTGTATGGCTTAATGAGCCATGGCATTAAGGGGTAGGCTGGGTCCCCAAGGATAACTGTAGGCATTTCATCATCCCCAAGGGTTATTTTCTGGTCTGGGAAGAAAGTCCCTTCCTGCAGCTTTTGAAACAGACCAGAGTTCCTGAAGATGCGAGCGTCATGTACCTTTCCCAGCCATCCCACGTTGATGTTGGTGAAACGTCCCTTGTGATCCACCAGTGCTTGCAGCACTATTGAAAAGTACCCCTTGCGGTTTATGTACTCACCGGCTTGGTGCTCCAGTGCCAAGATAGGGATATGGGTTCCGTCTATGGCTCCACCACAGTTATGGAATCCCATCGCAGCAAAGCCATCTACTATGACCTGCACATTTCCCAGGGTCACTACCCTTGATATCAGCAGATCTTTGATTGTGTTGGCTACTTGTATCACAGCAGCCCCCACAGTAGATTTGCCCACTCCAAATTGATTCCCGACTGACCGATAGCTGTCTGGTGTTGCAAGCTTCCACAGGGCTATTTCCACTCACTTAGCAGCCCTCACAGTTGAGGTCATCCTGGTATTCTTGCGCCTCAGGGCAGGAGAAAGCAAGTCACAAAGTTCCATGAAAGTGCCCTTACGCATGCGAAAGTTTCGCAGCCACTGGGAATCATCCCAGACCCCCAACACTATGTGGTCCCACCAGTCTGTGCTTGTTTTCTGAGCCCAGAATCGGCGTTTCACCACATGAACCTGCCCCATTAGCACCCTGATGCCCACATTGGCAGGGCCCATGCTTTCGAGAGAAGTCTGTGTCCATGTTCTCGTCACTGTGCTGATGTCGCCTACTCACCCAGTTTCACTTTGCCAGGTTCTGGTGCTGCATATACTGCTGGATAATGCGTGTGGTGTTTAATGTGCTCCTAACTGCCAAAGTGATCTGAGCGGGCTCCATGCTTGCTATGGTATGGCATCTGCACAGAAAAAAGGCGCAGAACGATTGTCTGCTGTTGCCCTGACGGAGGGAGGGGCGACTGACAACATGGTTTACAGGGTTGGCTTACAGGGAATTAAAATCAACAAAGGGGGTGGCTTTGTGAGAAACTGAATGGCCACCTCAAGGATACAACTCAAAACTGGGTTTAGCAGGCCATCGATTTCACAGAGGGAGGGAGGAGAAAATGAATACAAAAGAAATCTGGTCTATTTCTTGTTTTGAGCCACTTCATCTATCTTTATACATTGTGCTGGCAGCAGATTGTGCAGTATGACCGCTAGCCATCATCACCTTTGGGTGCTCAGCAGAAGACGGTGCAGTATGACTACTGGCCATCGTCTTCTGCTGGCTTAAAATTGAAAGACAGTGCACTGCCGGTAGGACTCAATTGCCATGAGACAAAACAAGGGAAATGACCTGGCTGAGTCACTCCCATGTTTGCCCAGGCGCCTGGTTAAAAGAGCACCCAGGACTACATTGACAACAGCTACCAGTCATACTGCACTGTCTGCTGCCAAAAGGCAATAAACTGCTGCTGTGTAGCAATGCAGTACCATGTCCGCCAGCACCCAGGAGACATACAGTGACGTTTAGCTGAGTGGGTTCCATGCTTACCTGTGCAGACGCCATACCATGGCAACTCAAGAAAAAAGGTGCAAAACGATTGTCTGCCCTTGCTTTTACGGAGGGAGGGAGGGAACCGGGGCCTGACGATATGTACCCAGAACCACCCGCGACAATGTTTTAGCCCCATCAGGCACTCGGATTTCTACTCGGAATTCAAATGGGCTTGGAGACTGCAGGAACTGTGGGCTAGCTACCCACAGTGCAAAGCTCCGGAAGTCGACTGTTGCCTCGATACTGTGGACACAGTCCGCCGATTACATGCACTTAGAGCATTTGTGTGGGGACACACACACTTGAGTGTATAAAAACGCTTTCTACAAAACCGACTTCTATAAATTCGACCTAATTTCGTAGTGTAGACATACCCATAGTGACCAAACCTAATTTTATATGCTTGGAAATTTACTGAGTCACTCCTGTACCATGTACTGTATTCGGCCACAGTGGAAGCAGTGATTACCAAATAACCTTTGGTTACTGCAGTCACAAAGATTGGGTTTGCCCTGCCTTATTTGTATAAAGAGAAGGTTTCTCTTCCACAAATCTGTGAAGTTGGAGTGGCAGTCCTGTTAGTTCACAGCTCAATTTAGCAATATTTGTGAGGACTAAGCATTTGCTTTGCTTATTTTGCAGAATAAAACACTGAGGATTTTACATTTGACAAGCAGCTACTATTAGGAATACATTTTAGTTAACTTTAATAGTGTTTTCATTGTGTCAAAGGTAAATTGAATTGGTTCCATTAAATCTGTCTCCAGAGATACAGTTTCAGTGGCAGCATCTTCGTGTCACTTCCACTGAGATCATGATTTCTCAGAAGGGAAAGATAGCAACTGTGCCATTAAAATCGTATTGTGGCTTTTGCAGGGCTTTTGGAAGGTATACAATGTCAATGAAAAATTTTGCATACTTTTTTCTTTTTAGAATTGTACTGTTTTCAAATAGCAAAAAATTAACACATACACTAGATCCAAAATATTACTTCAGCTAACTTAACAACTTTGCTGCTGTTCCCATGATCCAACTCTTAGGCTGACAAATATTGAAGAGCATTAGAACATCTGGACCTATCATGTATATTTGAAAGCAGTCAAACAGGTCAGTTACAAAGACAGGAAATGCATAGCTGAGAGACACTGCAGCTGCACTTATTCGTGCATCAGCCATCCCAGAAACAAATGGGCCCAAATGCAGTAGAGTTGTAGTTCTTCTGGAAAAAGAAGGAAAAACAGGCCAGGGAGAGGATGTACACAGGGACTTCAGACTTCTCCATGTTTGACCTAGAACCACTATGGAACACAGCTCTCCCTATGAGTGATAGAGAGGGTTGGGGCTGCAGATTTGGGTACATATACATAAAGGAAGTTCCGGGAGGCTGGAACAGGGGTCTCCTGTTCTGCTGCAGAATCATGGGAAGACTGTGTCTATTCCAAACTCCTCCCCTATTTGCCCTCCTGTTTCCCACATGCTCTGTAAGACCTGTCCATACCAAGTAAGCAGGAGTCCAGAATTAGCAGAAGGCAGAAACGGACATACATGATAGGGCCCTGAGACTGTTCCTAAAAAAGTCAATGGAAAAACTCCCACTGACTTCCATGAGCATTGGACCTGGTCCCACCTACTACAGAATTTAGAGAACAGCAAGTATGAAGCCTCATGTTTTGTAATGAGTTGAGTGTAGTGAGTTAAAAGCAGTGATGAGATTAAAAAAATGTCTTGAAGGCTTTTTATGGTTGGATCATTGACTTTTTGTTTTAATATATTATCAAAAGGATAGACAACATGTTGGTAGGATGTACTACAAATTGCCTGCACTATTCCTCCACCCTGGTTCTTTTTTAATTGGAGAGGATTTTTTAAGGACTCTTTGTGTTCAGCATGTCTTTGTTGTTTTCCTGCATTGTCCCTGGGACTAGAGTGGGAGTTGAAAGCGAAGATATAGTTGCCAGGTAATTGTTTTTCAAAGAGTTACATTATAGATTTAAGAAGAATAACATCAAATAAGAGGAAGAAGAAACATTTGTTATAAATAGATTAATTATATTTGCAAAGCAAACCATAAACAGGAAACCATTGTCACTTCAGAAGATAAGTGCTAACCCTTATATTGACAGGTTTCAGAGTAGCAGCCGTGTTAGTCTGTATTTGCAAAAAGAAAAGGAGTACTTGTGGCACCTTAGAGACTAACAAATTTATTAGAGCATAAGCTGTAGCTCACGAAAGCTTATGCTCTAATAAATTTGTTAGTCTCTAAGGTTCCACAAGTACTCCTTTTCTTTTTGCGAACCCTTATATTGTCTGGCACAGAATGAGAGAGAGCTTGTACTTCTTCCCATGCATGCTCTTCCACAGAAATGCTGCTGACTAAAGAGGATGATCTGGGGAAACTTTTCGGGTACCATGCTGTGTGGGGAATGCTTTGCATTGTACATTTCCACCCTCTGCCAGCTAACATTAACTTTTGATGGGAGTGTACTGTAGTCAATAGCTGACTTGGGGCTACTGGACATGCATCCTAATCTGTAGACCATGTACCCATGTGGCCAAATAGTGGTAACTGGGATTATTACATTGTTGCTAGGCCCCATCTCTTAATAGGCTCATGTCCTATGTGAGAGACTTGTCCCTACCATTTGCACGGGCCTCTTAAACCCGCTTCCCATCCTTGTGCACAAGCATAGCAGTGTACAGAACTGAGCCTAATATATTTGGGCTTGTTGCAGGAATTTCTGGGTGAAAATCTATGGCCTGAATTATACAGGAGGTCAGATCACGTAGACTTAAAAGTGATGGGGAAAATGCTTTAGTAGTGATAAGCCAATATTTAGCCAAAATAGTCATTTAGCAATGTACAAAAGAAAACCCAAAGTAAAGCACAAAGGAACAAAACAAAGAGAAGAATCCCAAAGGGCTTTAAAGCACTCTACCATTACATAGGAGATTATATAATGCTGTCTATATATAATGGTTGCTATTACTGCTTGTGCCTCTTAAACAGCAAGTAAACTAAGGGATGTAGGGAATCAAAGATCTTTCCCCATTTTAAAAGAAGGAATAATTGTCAAAAATCTGAAGTGTGCCCTTTTAGGAAGGAAATATTAAAAATACTGTGATGCTGCTCTTTGTGGAAGCTAAGCACATAATAGTAAGGGCATCCAACAGTCCAATGTTAGCCATAATTCTGCAAGAATTTCCATTAGAAACCTTATTATTCAGAGTTCTAAAAGTTTAAAAAAGCACGTAAGTGCATATTGGTCTTAACTGGTGACATTCTTGTCTGTATCTGTCTAGCTCTGATCTGTGTGCCATTATTTTCTATAAGTTTTCATTGGAATGTCACTCTCAACATTAAATCTCCTTTCTATCCTTAACCCCCTACCAACAAATACAAAACTTCACCCCAAGCAGAATTTTACCCTGAAAAGAGAAGTGATAGAGATTCTGAAGTTCCCTAGGGACTTTGCTACTGCTATTGATTTTTATGTGGAGGACATTTAGAGACTGGTGATGGGTGACAGTATAAAACTCTAAGATTATTATTATTATTTTGTTGTTGTTCCCAGTTACCTGCATACTAGATACAGCAATATATCAGTTAAGGGGCTAATTCTGTGAGTGGTCTCACTGAAATCAATGGGATTTTTTGGTGGTGTAAGTTACTATTTGAAATGGATAAGGATATGAGACTCTGGCCCTTAATTTTTTTTTTAAATAAATAGTTTTACAATCAGATGCTGTTGTATCAGATCACAATTTCCCCCCATATAAAGTGTAGTAAATGAGTAGTATCTAGTGGAAGATGTATTTCTACCTATAGTATCACCATTAATAAGTTGTTAATTCATAATGGAAAAACATTAATTGTAGGTAGAAAAGAAAGATGGATATGTTGACTTGTATGTCATATCACTTATTTAGAAGTGTCAGGGTTTTTTTTGTTGTTGTTCTGTAAAATTATATTCTTCTGTTTGGGACAATCTTTTTGGTTCTGGCATCTAATTTAAAATATGAGTTGTCAAAAGATTTGTCCTCCATTAGTATCATTCATGCAATAACAGCATATCTTATAGCAATACAGATCTTTTCCTCTAATCCATTCATTTATTGGAAGATTATTTGATTTTAGACATGAAACCACATCACTATATTGATCAACATCCAAAGCCCACTGAAGTCCATGGGAATTATTCTGTTTACTTCGGTGGGCTTTAGGTCAGGGTACGGGTCATTTTGTACACTTCAATTCTTTCAGGTCAGGACAACTGCCAACAAACTAGGAAAAAGGTAAATTTATTGTTAGTTTAATAAATACACACTGACAAAATTATCACCTGCCTGCAACTTTTG
Organism: Dermochelys coriacea; assembly: GCF_009764565.3. NCBI lineage: Eukaryota > Metazoa > Chordata > Testudines > Dermochelyidae > Dermochelys > Dermochelys coriacea. The sequence goes on along the minus strand of NC_050076.1, from coordinate 31,450,561 downwards.
AGTCTTGTGTTCTATTCTACAAATGACTCACACAGGGGCATCTGAAACCCCATTGGTCTGTCTCTGTGAAATCATTGTAAGATCAGGTCTTAAATATGCAATTGCAGATGACCATTTCTTATAGTTGCTGGTATAAATTTAAACCTACAAGTTGCTGTTTCCTGATCTTTCCTCAGGACGTTTTGCAAATATATAGTTTCAAATGTGCAGCAGATAAAAACAACCATCCACAAATTCTGTGCTCTACCTGGCTTTGGATATATTTTGCATCTTCTTCTCATTTGCATTACTAGAATAGAGTATCGCAAGAATGGCATCAGCATCATCCCCTCTCTCATGCTCTTCTTCCCTCACCCCCCGCACACACCGTATCTCACCATGGAAATTATTCTAACGCAATAAAATCATCCCCTTGTATCTTCACAGATGAGTAAAAATAGTTTGAGCTGAGACCCCAACCAGGGGAAAAAAATCTGATCATTTTATACCTTTGCAATTTAAAAGAACTTAAATCAGGAGCATAATAAACTCTGGCCAGGAGATTCTTAGAACCAGACTAGTAAACTAAGGCACTTTAGTGCTTGGAAACAGCAAATTTCACAAACTGTTATCTTTTAATTTTCCACCTCATTAACATCTGAGAATGGGACTAGAATGCTGAGTTTAGAGAAGTCCTGCTCTTTTTGTCATTAAATGTATTTGCTGCAATCCACAATTGCCCCTTTTAATGTGCACTTGTATACACGTATAATACAAATAACACATGTGGAGGTGATATGATAAATAGCAAACCTATATAATAGATGTGCTGTGCATGTTTGGACACCTCACAGCTCTGTCCACTAATCCAGCTCCATTTGTCTTCTAACATCCCAAAGCTGTGAGCAGCTTCTGCTAGACTATATTAACTTGCCAGAGAGGTTTCCTATTTTCTCTAAGTTGGATGGGAAAGACTCCATCTGGGTCTGCTTTTCTATAGCTAACAATGCCTCTGCTTTAAATTGATACCTCATAGTGTCCCCGATTTACAAAGGGGAACTCTTCACCAATTGCCTTCAGCCTTTATAAACAAAAAATGAGTGTAACCTGAAAGTAACTAGAAAAGCATTTCCTGTGCCAAGTTGGGGGGAGTGATTGAATGTAGGGGCTATAATGAAAACTAGGCTTACTGTGGAGGTGTTAGTAAGTGGAATGATGTGTAAGGAAACTGTAAAGAATATCTATCCCTAAACAAAAATGTTGCCCAATGAAATTGTATTGATTAGACAAACAGGTTATTAAGTCTTAAGTAATAACTGAATAATTTGTATTCTGATACACTTTTGAACTCTAAAATGACTCACTAATGTGCTTGCTTGCTAGCCACACACTCAATCAAAGCATGTAAATGTTTTTATAAAGTTAGACAACCATTTAGAGCTTGATGCAAACACCACTGAAGCTAGCGGGTACTTCAGTGGGTTTAGATTAGTCTTCAATATGTTCCTCTATTGGGCTTTTGAGACTACAGGTCCATTCCAGTTCAGAGAATAGAGCTTATAGTTGTTAAAACAAGCTACACATAAAGAAATCTATGTAAAATCTGGCAGTGCAAATCCTGATGGACAGTATTAAAAACATTCATTAGTTAATTATCAAGACATTTCTTCTGAGCCATATTAAATCATCCCATTTTCTAAGTTGTTATTCCAGTGTCAGTAAAATTATGAAATGTGTTGCTCAGAAGTGCCCTGCTACATACCAATTTCTTTACACTGCCAAATCTTGCTTTATGGTATAACTTGTACAATCACAAAACAGTGGAAAAGAGTTATTTCTTTGGAAAAAAACCTATATTTAGCTTTTTTAATTGTCTATCTTTCTAGGTCCATCTCTGGCCCCACTCATTATAACCAAGCATCTTTGCCATTTGAATAAAATTCTCATTGGAAATTCTATGAGAGAGCTTATAGACAAGAGGGAGCTTATAGACAAGAGCTTCTTGAAGCTGGAGCACTTTTTTCCTGTTATCCAGATCATACCTACTGAAATTAAGGATGGCTCTCATTTTTTCAGTATGTCCAATTATTCCTACAGAATTCATGCATTGGATAAAAGAATGAATGTTTGTAGTGATGCCAAAGAAGGGCTAGATGTTGAGATACTATTCAACATTAGTAACAATCTTACTCTATAAGCAGTCCCATTGAAGTAAATGGTACTGTTTGTAGATAAGATGCTTCTTGGTGGTGAGGGGGGAGGGGAAGAGTATGAAAATCTAGCTTGAGTGTTAATTTTCCAAGTCAGCACCCAATGCCCAAATTTGAGACATTCAAAATGTAGGGGATGCACCTGACAAAAATTTTTGCTATGGGATTTATTGCCTTTATTGTAAATTTCACTTTCTACCAGACCAGTTTCTTGCTTCACTGTTACTGTTCCACTCTTTTCAATAGAATCAGGTATGAACCTAAAATGATGAGTGTCTTCCCTTTAAGGACAGTTGAAGATCATTAGAAGGTGTGTCTCTACCCTATCTAATATTTCAAACAAGTTCACTGGGGAATTGGGTAATTATCTTGACGTTTTCTGGGATTAAATAAGTGCTGCAGAAGGTCCCCTTGCTGGGTTTGTATTGCACACTTGAGATTGTTAAAGATTAAACAAGACTTGGTGGGAATTTTCTCAAATGCAAACCAAAGAGTTTTTCACACAGCACTGCACTTCCTCGTTCCTGCCAGAATTGTCATAGTTCTTTCTACAAATAAGAAGCACTGGAAGTCTTTCAGTTCCAGAATGAATCCACTTTTGGAGGTCCAAAAGGTTCAACAAGAGCTTGGATAATATAATACCTCACTTTTTATATATATATATATGTGTGTGTGTGTGTATGTATATGTGTGTGTGTATATATGTATGTATATCATAAAAATATTTATATTTATAAAAATATATATATAAATAATATATAAAAATATTACCAGTAGATCTCAATGTTTTATAAAGGCCCTCAGTATCATTATCTCCATTTTACAGATGGAGAAACTGAGGGACAGGAATGTGAAGTGACTTGTCCAAAATAACTCAAAAGGCTAGTGGCAGAGCTGGGAATAGAACCAAGGTCTCCTGAGTCCCAGTCTAGTGCACTGCCCATTAGGCAACACTGCCTCCTGCATTTGAGTATTCTATATCCGTTTGAGCATTAAACTTTCAGTTTATCCTTGGGTGCTTTAGTCTGTACCTCTACAAGAAATAGTATGACTCTAGGCAAGTCTCTTCAAATAGTCATTAGCTAGTTGTTTTCTAGTGGAAACCTTTCACTGAGTACATGTTAATGTTCTTGATGTGGTTCACAACTCTGCATTGGTATTTTCCCTAATTACTACACTATGGTATTTTCCCCTCAGCTTGTTCTTCCAGGCACAATGTACACAAGCGGAGATACTATGAAATGAAGGGGAAAATATAACCTAATTATCTACATTGTCCATAAAGGACCAATTAACAATTTAGAGAAATGTGTTGAAATAAGCTATAACTGAAATTTATGTCCTCCTTTTGACTCTTTCCAAATTGTTGTTGAGCTGACTTCTCAGATTTAGCACAGGATTAACTAACTCATGAAAGGAATACTTTTAACACCAGAGCTTTAATGTTTCTGAATACAGATGAGGTTAGATGTTTAAAAACATATGAATTAACAAACTATAGTATAATTGCAGTAAAGGTTGTTAATTGTTCACCGAGCCTCAAATGAAGATATAGAGCAGTACGTATTAAACTATCACTAAATGGTATCATCAAAAGGGAACACGTGCAATTGCCTTTTGAAAAAAGGTAGTTAGGCATTCAGATTTTGTGAACATGCTGGCTCAGCTTGTCCTTGATTCTTGCATAGGTTTGCAATGAAGTGCTGAGGGGGCAAAAATGAAGGTGTGAGGGTGATCTGGATACACAGGAACTTGGTGGGGGGGTGAGGATGGTCCAGATGTAGGGGCAATGGAATTCTATAGGAGAAGTCCAGGTGAAGGTGGCTAGGGCTCAGCATGGTGGGAGGGGTCTGCCCCTGCCAAGCCCCCCAATCTGGGTGTGGGGGGAATGGGCCTTGGTTGGGTGAGGGTCCAGGAGCAGCTGGATGGGCTAAGTGTGGTGGGCGTCTAGATGCAGGGGCTTGTCAGGATGGTCCAGGTGTAGAGGGGGTGGGGGCTCATCAGGGTGGGGAGTTGAGTGCAGGGGGCTGAGTGGGGGATGGTCTGGATGCAGGGGTGAGGGTCCATATGCAGGGGTTGAGGCTCAGTGGTGAGGTCTGAATATGAGGGGGTTGGGCAGACAGGGGCAGGTCCCTGTATTGAGACCCCTTCCCCTGTGGCTGAGGAATGATGTGAGTGAGGTGCAGAGCTTCCTGCAGTGAGGGGAGGTTTTTGGGAGTGGGTCTGACCCAGCCCCAACCGCTCATTGTAGTGGAAGAGGAAGTCTTGTTCTCCCTAGACCAGTCGGGACTAGCAGCTGAGCCCAGCGCAGGGTAGGAGACACCAGCTGGGGCATCCCCAGCCCCACCTCCCTCCCTCCCAGTGATTTACCTCTTCTGGCTGCTCTGGGTATCCAAACGAAGCACCTGCACTGCTGGGGAGGGTCATGTGACTGCTTTTGTGGTTTCCCTTTGTTTCCCTGTCAGAAAGTCATGTTTTGGCAGGGAAGCAAAGAAATCTGCAAGGGACATGACAGTCATGCAGAATTCCCCCACAAATATAAATTGCACCAAAGGAAGAGGAGAGAGGGGAAAATGTGGAGGAGGTTTTTTTTTCATCATTGACCACATTGTAGGGGAGTAGGCTTGCAATACCCTGAAAGATGATGCAGCCTGAACTTTTTTTGTGAAACTGGGGATGAACTGGGTGGGAAATGTTGGTGGTTCCCCCCCCACCCCGCCTTCCCGTCGCCCAATATCTGGAGGAAAAAAATTGATATTGGAAAAATGTTCCCATTCCAAATCAGGACAAAAAGTCAATCTTGAAAATTTTTGAGAACTAAGAAGGTGGGGGATGGAAGAGTATGGGTCAATCCAAGTACTTTGTCTAGGATTTTGATATTTTTTCTTCATTTTTTTACTATAATTTGCTTAAAATTCAGAACAAAAGGTGTTTTGAATGACAAACCATTTTTTGTTTTAAAAAATGTTGAAATTGGGTGTTTTGAAAATTTTAAAACACTTCCAGTTTTTTCAAAATGAGAAATTAATCAAAACTGACCCTTCTCTGTGAAGATTCAGTCTGTAAGATGCAATATAATCTGTAAAAGTCAATGAAACTAAGATCACATTCATCCAGGCAAGAGACAAAGAAGGTCTATGATACGTCCACAACTTGTATTACAAGAGGAACGTGTGGTTATATCATATATACTTGATCGCTTTCTCCATAAGGTTTCTCCTTTGGAGAATTTCTACATTAATCTTAACAATATCCAGTGGTGCAACTAGAAATCATTTCTTGGTGGTACTGCACTCATGGGAGGGACACAAGGGGGAGGGTATGTGACCGCCCCACATGACCCTTCCAGTGACTTCTCCCTGCCCAGCCCGGGGCCCCCATACTTTCCCCATCCGCTCTGACCCCCCCCCTTTGTATATACAAACATCAACATGCTTAATTACTCACTTTCCCCTCAAATATGTATTCAGTCTGTTTATGTGGAATATGAGAGTTGGGTGAGGAGCCATTTCAGCATATGTATGACTTATTAAAAGACAAAGTTTAAGTAGAACTGTATCCTAAACTGCTTTATGGTATTATACCCAACAATTGCATTTCAGTGGGGGAGTCAACTTCTTTTATGGGATCAAACTCCTGAAACTCATACCAGTCCACAAAAGTGGCCCATAGTCATGCAAATAGTCCCATTGTCTACAATGGGATTGATCAAATGATTATGGATTTACAGGATTAGGTTCCAAGTTTGTAAATTGTTCTGGATTAAATTGACAATGCCTTAGGTGACTGATCAGAAGAAGCAACATTCGAATAAAGGTGGGCACATGTGTGATAAGTCTTAATTCCGCTGCTAAGGGCATGTTTTTGCTAGCAACATTAAAGCGCTGCAAGGCCAGCATTTGTAGTCACAGCATAGCGTTGGGAGAGAGCTCTGGTGCGCTGTCTACACTGGCACTTTACAGCGCTGAAACTTGCAGTGCTCAGGGATATGTTTTTTCAAACCCCTGAGCAAGAAGGTTGCAGTGCTGTAAAGTGCCAGTGTAAACAAGTCCTTAGATGAACATATTTTCAGGAAAAATTTTGGCAGATTCCCAAGGCAGCTGGTTTAAGGCCATCAGTGTCTGGCATTATAATCTTCACTTATTATTTTTTTCACCCACAAAGCTGAAAAATGAGGCATTTGTTTTCTTTGTTTTGCTGCTCCAGTTCCAGTTAACAAAATACATGAGACTTGTGATGGGTTGGGTCACAGAGATCCCCTTGGGACTGCCACCTGATGTGCTGAGACTACCTCTGAGCCTGTTTTCCCTGCCAGCTTGGGACTTCAGTACCCTGTCCTGTTGAGCCAGACATGCTAGCCTGCTGCAAACATAGACCTAGGTCTGAACCATGTCCCCCAAATGCTGCAGACTCAACAGAAAACAGCTCAAAGTGATCCTGTCTCTAGCACCCAGTTACCCAGTTCCCAATGGGATCCAAACCCCAAATAAATCTGCTTAACTCTGTATAAAGTTTATACAGAGTAAACTCATAAATTGTTCGCCCTCTATAACACTGATAGATAGAGAGATGCACAGCTGTTAATACTTCCTCTAGGTTAATTAATAAGCAAAAAGCGATTTTATTAAATATAAAAAGTAGGATTTAAGTGGTTCCAAGTAATAACAGACAGAACAAAGTGAATTACCAAGCAACATAAAACAAAAACACATAAGTCTAGGCCTAATACAGGAGGAAAATAATGCAGGTAAATCTCACCCTCAGAGATGTTCCAATAAGCTTCTTTTATAGACTAGATTCCTTTCTAGTCTGGGTCCAGCAATCATTCCCACCCCTGTAGATACTGTCCTTTGTTCCAGTTTCTTTCAGCCATCTCTTTGGGGCGGAGATGCAATCTTCTGAGCCAACTGAAGACAAAATGGAGGGGTTTCCAGGGCCTTCTTTATTCTCTCTTGTGGGCGGAAACCCCTTTTGTTCTCCTGTGCAACTTCACAGCAACAAGATGGAGTCTGTAGCCACCTGACCAAGTCACATGTCTATGGATGATTCAGCTTTTTGCAGGCCGACACCATTGTTTACATGTTAGTTTGAACGTTCCCAGGAAAGCTCAGATGTGGACTGACATCTCCCAAAGTCCATTGTTAGTTAAGTGCTCCCAATTACTTGAATAACCCCTTAACACTATGTTGACCAAATCTGCCTTATGTACTTCCTACAGCAAACACTTTAAACACAAGCATAGATCTAATGCTCATAACTTCAGATATAAAAATGATACATGCATACAAATAGGATGAATATATTCAGTAGATTATAACCTTTGCAAAGATATGTTACATGGCATATCTAGCATATGACATATTCCAGTTATGTTCTATTTACACTCATAAGCATATTTCTAAAGCGTTATGGGGTGCAACGTCACAAGACAAGGTTAGCTGCAAAGGATAATTCTGTGTACACTGGGGACAACACTTGATTGCTGTAAGAAGAAAAGGAGGACTTGTGGCATCTTAGAGACTAACAAATGTATTTGAGCATAAGCTTTCGTGAGCTACAGCTCACTTCATCGGATGCATACAGTGGAAAATACAGTGGGGAGATTTATATGCACAGAGAACATGAAACAATGGGTGTTACCATACACACTGTAATGACAGTGATCAGGTAAGGTGAGCTATTACCAGCAGGAGGGGGGGGAGGGAAGGGGGAAAACTTTTGTAGTGATAATCAAGGTGGGCCATTTCCAGCAGTTGACAAGAATGTCTGAGGAACAGCGGGGGGAGGGGAGGGAATAAACATGGGGAAATAGTTTTACTTTGTGTAATGACACATACACTCCCAGTCTTTATTCAAGCCTAAATTAATGGTGTCCAGTTTGCAAATTAATTCCAATTCAGCAGTATCTTGTTGGAGTCTGATTTTGAAGTTTTTTTTGTTGAAGAATTGCCACTTTTAGATCTGTAATCGAGTGACCAAAGAGATTGAAGTGTTCTCCGACTGGTTTTTGAATGTTATAATTCTTGATGTCTGATTTGTGTCCATTTATTCTTTACGTAGAGACTGTCCAGTTTGACCAATGTACATGGCAGAGGGGCATTGCTGGCACATGGCATATATCACATTGGTAGATGTGCAAGTGAACGAGCCTCTGATAGTGTGGCTGATGTGATTAGGCCCTATGATGGTGTCCCCTGAATAGATATCACTACAAAAGGTTCCCCCTCTCCCCCCGCTCTCCTGCTGGTAATAGCTCACCTTACCTGATCACTCTCATACAGTGTGTATGGTAACACCCATTGTTTCATGTTCTCTGTGTACATAAATCTCCCCACTGTATTTTCCACTGAATGCATCTGATGAAGTGAGCTGTAGCTCATGAAAGCTTATGCTCAAATAAATTTGTTAGTCTCTAAGGTGCCACAAGTCCTCCTTTTCTTTTTGAGTTTGCAAGGTGCCTTTTCCCCCCCTCCAAACTCATGTTTATTCTTGTGTGTCTCAGTGTGATGTCAGACAGGCACCTTTCCAAGCCTTGCTGTCTTGCTGAGTGCCCACACTTTTTTGTTTCCTATGTCTTAGGTTGACTTTTGAACATATGTAATTGACTAAGTATGTGGGTGATTGCTAGGATGAAGAATAATTTGCACTGAATTTCAGCTCATGAACTACCCACTATCATATCATCCTGTTTCATCAAATTATGTTGAGAATTTTTTTCCTTTGGTAGGTTGCTCATAAGTTTGCAAGTATTCAATAATTCATATTCCTAATCAGAGTGCTTAACTGTATTTCCCTGGCTGGAAGAGAACGTAAGCACTTCCAATGCAAATATTTCAGTGTGTGACTTTTAAAATTTGATTTCTGTAAATACTTCTGCATGCAATTTTAACATGTTGTTTGCATGAACATTAATGTCAGTAAATCTCACTTTCCATGGAAGCATAAGAAATTAAGGACTAAAACATGAGAATGACCAGAGTAAATTCACTAGAAATCCAAATGAATGTCTGAGGAACATGTTTCTCTGCTGTATTTGCCCAGAACAGGTGCTTGTCCAAATTATCCACAACGCTGAGCCTTTCTTGACCCCAAATAACATGAATGGCCTGTATTCCACCACATCTGCCCCCAGTAGGACCTGTGGAGAGGTAAAAAAGGTGGGATATTCCTTCCTCTCTGCTTGGCCACCTTCCCCTTTTGCAAAAATCAATATGTCCCTTGGGCCATATGGATTAAACAGGCAGTACAAGGGATGGAGGGCATAAGCCACACTAATTGGAATGGTCACTTCTATAGGTTAAGACCCTTACAGAAAAACTCACAAAGAAGTCTTGCTCTCTGAGCTCCATGGCCTTGAGTGATAGGGGAGGGTTTTGTGGTATTTTTTTGCATTAATTGTCCATGTGGTTTGCACAGAGGGAACATAGAGTTCAAAGCTTGCACTAGGCCATTACTGGCTTGTCTAGGATGGATGCCCAATAGAAGAGGGGTGTAATTTAACCAATGTAGATACAAATAAAGGGAAGCGTCAGGACAGGGTTGTACTATTCAGACCTTACCAAGCCCCTCAGTCATAAAGTGTTTGTGCTAAAATGTCCTAAGTTGTTTTGGGATTTTGAAATTTTATGTCTAAACAGTAAATGGTAAATTATTGCCTACAGCAGTGGTTCTCAAAGCCAGTCTGCCGCTTGTTCAGGGAAAGCCCCTGGCGAGCCGGGCCGGTTTGTTTAGCTGCCGCGTCCACAGGTTCGGCCGATCGCGGCTCCCACTGGCTGTGGTTCGCCGCTCCAGGCCAATGGGGGCTGTGGGAAGCGACGCAGGCCAAGAGACATGCTGGCTGCCCTTCCCGCAGCCCCCATTGGCCTGGAGCGGCGAACCGCAGCCAGTGGGAGCCGCGATCGGCCGAACCTGTGGACGCGGCAGGTAAACAAACCAGCCCGGCCCGCCAGGGGCTTTCCCTGAACAAGCGGCGGACTGGCTTTGAGAACCACTGGCCTACAGAACATCTAGTGAAATAAAAGTTATATGGAAGCTTACAATCTGCTACTTTGTAAAGGGCCCAGGCATGTACTCGCTGCAGTCAGTGGCAAAGATCCTATTAAGTGGTGCAGAATCAAGCCATAAACTACTCTGAAGTCGTATAACCAATTGTCTTGAATGATATTATTTGACTGGGCTACAGGGTAAGCACCCAGGCAGAATAATTGTCACTTTCCTAGAAGACCAGACTTTCTCCTGTGCCAGTGAAAACAGCATATTTATATAATTCTTTTCCTTGAACATTATTGCCATTAATGTTAAGCTCTCCTCAGGTGACCTTGTTTGTTAGGAAGATTTTTTTTTCCCTGAGATATCACAGCTCTAACTACTTGCATCTTTTACTATCGTGTGTGTGTATTTACATAAGTTTGATGCAACATAAAATATTTCTGCATCTATTTTCCATGTGCCTCCTTCTCCTCTCCCCTCTGTTTTCCCCTGTAATAATATGGAATATATACATCTGCTTATGTAGCAAATTACAGGAACAGTTTGCAGTGAGCAGAAACTTGGCAGAACCCCGTACTTATTAAAAATGCAATTATAATAGTCAATAGTGGTTCAGAGTCGATAGAACTGCAAGATTATTTCCTTTATAATTCTTCAGTTGTGATGACAAGGATGAAATAACATTGCAGTTCTGGTAAATCCTGTTTTGCTTTATGATAAAGTTATCGGTCTTCAGTAGAATCAACTTGTAAAAAGCTAGAATAAAAATAGATTGTGTCACTACAATAAAATGTAATCCAAAGTTAGAATGCGCTGGGAAAGGAGTGCTCAGACATGTACCTTATGGAATGAATCACTTTCACTGTTAACATTTCTACAAACTTTCTACTCTGAGTAGTCACTACTTTTGAATATTTTTAGAATACTGTTGCTCTTAATAATGTATTTACATATAATAGGGACTGAGACCCAGTGGGAGTTAGGCACTTCAATACCTTTTAAAAATCTGGCCCTGAGTTTCTCCATACACAACAGGAAATTTCTAATGATTGCTGTTTTAAATAACTGATTTGAGACATTTTAAAATAAGCCAGACATTCTGTGAAAATAGGCTAATTCTCGGACACCGAGGAATGGAATACCATTAAAATAATGACAGTAGAATGGCATAAGCTACATGCCAGTATTTGGACACAGGTGTTTAGGGAATGACATGTACTGTACATAGAAAATGGTACACTTTATTGAGATCCAAGAAAGTGATTTCATCTAGAGCCTCTCTTAATGTCCTAAGCCATAAAATGAGAACATGTTTTCTTCTTAAATTTATTATATTTTATCAAAGGGGGATGGGTTGTGCTCTGAAATCCTAATGAAGTTTTTTGACAAGCAAATTAGCTGGAGAACTACACAAAAACACGTGTGGTGTCTTTTTTGTTTGTTTGTTTGTTTTTCATATACACTCCAAATGGAACATTCTTCAAGTACTCACTCTTCCTTGGCACAGGGTGCACTAGCCCTTCATATGGGAGTCTGGGCCATCTCTCACCTTTTTCCTAGGTTCTTCACTGAGCATGTAGCTGAACAGGTCACATGCCTAGGAAAGCTCATGAGACGGCAGAATTATATAAAAAAGTGACTCTTGGAGAGGGTAAGAGATTGCTGGGTTCCTATTTGGGGTGGAGTCAGAAAATGGCCACCAGCTGGGGAGTGGAGTGGTACATTCAGCCTGGAAGAAATGGCTGTTCCTCTAAACAGGGACAAAATGGGAATAGAGGGTAGCCAAGGACTCCTCCATAACTAAGATGTGCCATTTGAACCGGGGGGGGGGAGAGAGTGAGCTGGTACCCCTGTGACTAAAGGGCAAAGGACTGTTATAAGCCCCTGCCAGAAGGGGAGAATATTGAGACCCTGGAGAGAAGGCCATGGCTCAGAGGAGGAGAAGGACTTTGCAAAGCGGAGAAGAACTTTGTTTTCATTTGGACTGTTTGTCACAAAATGGGAGGACTCTTGATTTAGACCTCCAGCCAAAACAGCCAAACTATCCCAGCACCAGAAGGACAATGTGGACCAGTGTAGGGCAACTGAGACACTGTAGTGAAGAAACTGAGGCCTGACTGTATCCAGGTATTGGAGAGGTAAGCTGCATCCTCACACTTAATGTAGACTATGGGAATCTAAAGAGGGTAGTACTTTAAATTAGGCTCTGTTATAATACAGTTTAGGCAAAATCCTGAAGTGAATGTAATAATCTTAATCCCATATTGTGGACCTCCAGGCTGGCTTGAAAAGCCCTGAGGATAGCAAGCTGACCTATGATTTGGACCCATACAGGACCAGACCTGAATTGTTGATCCCTGTTTTGTCTTGGCAGATCTTAATCCCCATGGGGCAGTGCTGCCAAATCACAACTTCATAGGGAGTCTCATAATACCTGGAGGTTATAAAGCTCTCACTTTTTTTTAATGAAAGTTATGGTTCTAGTCCTCATGATTTCAGTGAACTGAAGAGTCTCAACAAATCAAAGGAAAACATATTATATTAGCTGCAAGCAAGCCAGGGTGCAACATAATATGGTCTTAGTCTCAAAGTCTTGTCTTAACTTCTGAAGATACAAGAGCCATAGTCCGATATTTTTTAATCAAAAATATTGGAGTATGTTATTTGACATTTGAAAATATATCTCAGAAAAAATATCGTGTTCTTCCTATTTTATCCTGCTATACTGTATATCACTTAAGGGAATATTGGAAATAACTGATCAGAGCTGAGAAGAGAATCTATTTAATTCCACTTCATTATGAAATGCTTTTATCTGTTACTTTCTTTAAAAACTATTCATGCATTTTGATTTTTCACACTACCCTCCTTCCCCGAATTGATTTAAAATAAACTGAAAGTTAGCTGCAAATTTATGGACAATGACAAGCATCCATACACTTAACCAATAGAAAAAGCTGAATATTTTACTTTTTCTCATCTGTATTGGTTTTTCTTTTGCTTCTAAGCTTTTAGCTATTTTGATTTTGTAATTTAGATATTCTTAATATTCTGATTATTTTTTAATGGTCGTGAGACTTTAAGAATACATCTACATCTCATCTGCAACAAAATCACTTCCATCTCTGGAAATGATCTTGGTTTCATTATAGTGTGACACATACACTACTGCAAAGGTACATGCTGGAAGAGAAGCTAAACAAAAGCATGACTTCATCTTTAAACCTACAACACTGACTGAATAAAGAACTACAATATTCTCTCTTTATATTTTCCATGTTAAATACGTGTTTAAATTAAAGTTCACAAAAGAACCTTAAGATTGCTATTTTGGCAGAGAATTTATGCTTCAGCATGTCAGTGTATTGCAATTCCCCCCTCACCCCCTCCGAGTATAAAGCTGGTTTACCATATGCCATGTCTGCTTTTTATATATAAGGATTTTTCGTAATCAAAAATTGTAAATGGCCCTTGAGTGCACACTGTATGAATACCTGGTGAAATCCTGGTCCCACAGAAGCCAATGGGTGTCTTGTCCTTTGTCTTTGGAGCCAGGATTTCACCCAGTGTTCTCGCTCTTCATATCTGTCGTTACACTAAAGCTGCAGTTAGAAGTGTAAACCCACAAATAATTGTAGTATCACCCCACTTAGTTAAATCTCATATTTAACTTAAATTGGCTATGCCCCCTCTGGATTTTGTATAATCCTTTGGAATATGATTGATCCTTAAAGCCAGCCAATATCTCTCCACTGTGTATTGACTACCTAATGTCAATCAGCAGTAGACCACTATTCCACTAGAGTTGGAAACCAGAGCACTGTCACTCCAAACTCTGTTTGGACCCTTTTAATCTGAAACCCTACTTGATAAAGGCATCTGTCATCCCCTGAGATAGCCATAGAAACTGTATGTATAGCATCTTAAATTTCTTCATGCTTCATCCTCTTTATTTCCCCCGCCCTCCATTTTTCAGCTACCATAGAATCATAGAATATCAGGGTTGGAAGGGACCTCAGGAGCTCATCTAGTCCAACCTCCTGCTCAAAGCAGGACCAGTCCCCAACTAAATCATCTCAGCCAGGGCTTTGTCAAGCCTGACCTTAAAAACTCCTAAGGAAAGAGATTCCACCACCTCCCTAGGTAACCCATTCCAGTGTGTCACTACCCTCCTAGTGAATGTTTTTCCTAATATCCAACCTAAATCTCCCCCATGGCAATTGGAGACCATTACTCCTTGTTCTGTCATCTGCTACTACTGAGAACAGCCTAGAGCCATCCTCTTTGGAACCCCCTTTCAGGTAGTTGAAAGCAGCTATCAAATTCCCTCTCATTCTTCTCTTCTGCAGACTAAATAATCCCAATTCCCTCAATCTCTCTTCTAGGGTGCTGGAGCACATGATTTATATCATCTTTGTTGCCCTCCACCTGACTCTTTCCAATTTTTCCACATCCTTCTTGTAGTGTGGGGCCCAAAACTGGACACAGTACTCCAGATGAGGCCTCACCAACGTCGAATAGAGGGGAAAAATCACGTCCCTTGATCTGCTGGCAATGCCCCTACTTATACATCCCAAAATGCCATTGGCCTTCTTGGCAACAAGGGCACACTGTTGACTCATATTCACCTTCTCGTCCACTATAACCCCTAGGTCCTTTTCTGCAGAACTGCTGCCTAGTCATTCGGTCCCTAGTCTGTAGCGGTGCATGGGATTCTTCTGTCCTAAGTGCAGGACTCTGTACTTGTCCTTGTTGAGCCTCATCAGTTTTCTTTTGGCCCAATCTTCTAATTTGTCTAGATCCCTGTGTATCCTATCCCTACCCTCCAGCGTATCTACCATTCCTCCCAGTTTAGTGTCATCTGCAAACTTGCTGAGGGTGCAATCCACGCCATCCTCCAGATCACTAATGTAGATATTGAACAATACCAGCTCCAGGACTGACCCTTGGGGTACTCCGCTTGATACCAGCTGCCAACTAGACATGGAGCCATTGATCACTACCCATTGAGCCTGATGATCTAGCCAGCTTTCTATCCACCTTATAGTCCATTCATCCAGCCCATACTACTTTAACTTGCTGGCAAGAATACTGTGGGAGACTGTATCAAAAGCTTTGCTAAAGTCAACGAATAACATGTCCACTGCTTTCCCCTCATCCACAGAGCCAGTTATCTTGTCATAGAAGGCAATTAGATTAGTCAGGCATAACTTGCCTGTGGTGAATTCATACTGACTGTTCCTGATCACTTTCCTCTTCTCGATGTGCTTCAAAATTGATTCCTTGAGGACCTGATCCATGATTTTTTCCAGGGACTGAGGTGAGGCTGACTGGCCTGTCATTCCCCAGATCCTCCTCCTCCTTCCCTTTTTTAAAGATGGGCACTACATTAGCCTTTTTCCATTCATCCGGGACCTCCCCCAATTGCCATGAGTTTTCAAAGATAATGGTTCTGCAATCACATCTGCCAGCTCCTTTAGCACCCTTGGATGCCATGCATCCAGCCCTATGGACTTGTGCTCGTCCAGCTTTTCTGAATAGTCCTGAACCACTTCTTTCTCCGCAGGGGCTGGTCACCTCCTCCCCATTCTGTGCTGCCCAGTGCAGCAGTCTGAGAGCTGACCTTGTTCGTGAAGACCGAGGCAGAAAAAGCATTGAGTACATTTAGCTTTTTTTTCCACAACCTCTCTCACTAGGTTGCCTCCCCCATTCAGTAAGGGGCCCACCCTTTCCTTGACCACCACCTTGTTGCTAACATACCTGTAGAAACCCTCCTTGTTACTCTTAACATCCCTTGCTAGTTCTAACTCAGGTGTGATTTGGCCTTCCTGATTTCACTCCTGCATGCCTGAGCAATATTTTTATACTCCTCCCTGGTCATTTCTCCAATCTTCCACTTCTTGTAAGCTTCCTTCTTGAGTTTAAGCTCACCAAAGATTTCACTGTTAAGCCAAGCTGGTCGCCTGCCATATTTACTATTCTTTCTACACATCGAGATGGTTTGTTCCTGCAATCTCAATAAGGATTCTTTAAAATACGTCCAGCTTTCCTGGACTCCTTTCCCGCTCATGTTATTCTCCCAGGTGTTCCTGCCCATCAGTTCTCTGAGGGAGTCAAAGTCTGTTTTTCTGAAGTCCAGGGTTTGTATTTTTCACTAGAAACATGTTTGTAAATTCCCATAGTGCTTGATCTGGTATTTGTTAATCTGAACTGTAAAGAGTAGAAAGATTAAATACTAATGAATTATCCATAAGCAGATCATGGAGGGATAGTGGGGGAAAATGTGTAGAGGGATCCCAGTCTCCAAATTTCATCACCAGGGATACCAACTCTTCTCTTCTCTCATCAAACCATGCATTATGTGTTTTAGCGACCCTGTATATTGGCACAACACTATCAATCTGTCAAATATCATTGTGGTCAGGAGGAAATTAAGTATTTATATCTATTGCTCATAGTGATAGCTAGTCTATCACTAGTCTGTCAGCTAGTCTATCTGTATTTGAAAGCTATTGTCTATAACCTTCCTTACCATACATAAAATACACCCACACTGACTGTAGGTGTCAACATATAATTAGTTATATTGCAGAATATGATGTAATGTAACCGATGCATTAATCTTGGATGTCACAACTTTAGAAGCACTGATTTTTGTTAGAACTGTGGATGGTGGGATTGTGTAGCTTGGTTAGAAGTACAATATCACTGAAAGGTAGATGGATGTTACCAAGAAGCAGCAGGAAAATACAAGAACTGTCTGACTCAAATTATATGATATGCATGTTTAGCAAGTTTGCTGAGCAAGTGTTGTTAAGAATTCTATTTTCTTATTAGATTACAATCTCTATAATGCATGATTATTGCCCAAGATATTTCTGGGTATTCAGTTTTATTCCATTTAGAGGCTTCGTAATGTTCAATGCTAATTTATAAGACCAAGAGGACTCTTTTTGCAATATTTTAACTTGAGAACTTCTTGTAAAATGAACTGAACAAGAACTGACATTTTATATTATTCCTGAAAAGGAAACAGCAAGCTGTTCAAAAAGGCACACTCTTGTGTTAATTGAACCATTAAATTAAAATTATGGATGAACATAAAATAAAGTTTTTTAAAAAAGAGAGCCAGAAAAGCCTGAAGAAATGAACTAGCTGCATTTGTTGAGTGTGTTCTGTGATGCACTATAATCCATTAGTAGCTCAGCAGTTGCCAGACAACTATGGAATGGGGTTCAGGATTTGAGAACAATATGCAGGGATTCATTATGCCCCGCTTCTAGTGGACCTTTGCTTGGCCCTCTGCTTTGGGGGAGGACCTATATTAAGAAGGAATGGGGCATAGCCCAGCTGTTACATGATCATATGGATTGACCAGCCATTCCTCATCCATGAGTGAGATTGTAATAGTGGCCTGGGAGCAGCTTTGCTTTTTGTTTTTCATCCTGAGGAGCAAAGGTTCCTATTCTCGAGATCCTGCGAGATCCCAGCACACAGCCAGAGTACTCAGGGCCAGGATTAGTCATAAGAAAAAAATTAATTGATTGTTGTTCATTTAAATGTTTAAGGAAAAAGTGGCAGTGTGGTTTGGTGGATACAGTACTAAACTGGGTTCTATTCCCAACTTGGCTGCTGGCCTGCTGGGTAAGCTTGCACAAGTCACTTCACCTTGCCAGTAAATGCCGACAAATGGTATCCAAAGGGAGATTATTACTGAAGGTTAATTAAAATCAGCCTCTCACTCTTCTTTCTTTTTCCTCACCCTTGTGTTTATCTGAGTCCAATTCTCTAACCTTATTTACTGTCCATTTTTGAATAGCATATTTTATAAATAGCATAAATTATGAGTTATAAATAGTTGTGGGAGTTAAGTTAATATTGTGACTTATATGGTTTAAAATGTTGTAGAATGCTATTTGGTTCAATGAAGTGAATGTCAGATTACCACACAAAACAGTTTTGTGTTGATGGGCATCATTGGTCAACTCAGCTAATCAACAAGGCCGTATAGATTTCAGGATCATCTATGGAGGTGGAATTCGGGACTGTTTCCAAGATATCTGACACTATCTCTTAAAAAAAGGGGAATCTGTTAGATGTGGAAGTATTAGGATTTTTATCCTCTGAGAGTTAGCTATTAGAGCGTAACATAATTTTATCCATAGAGGGCTGTGGTATGCACACCTCTAACATAGGAAGAGTTTGAATGACACAATCCAGAAGAGTATGTCTGTAACTGAACCCACTGCATAGCATTGCTGTAGAATAGTCCCAGCTAGATGTCTGGTAGCATGAACTGGGAACAGCAAGCACTAGATATGCTCCAAACATAAGGCTTTAGACTGATGGGCTCTCATTAGCACTCTGAGAGGAAGTAACAGAACTAAGTTACTAGAGTTGCTAGAAATGAATCAAATACCCTAGGTACAATTACTGTCACACTTGGACCATAGATCAGTCCAGTATTTCCTAACTCAGGGATATTTAAAGGATACAGGGATAAAAAGATGATGCTCCTCAGGCCTAGTGCACTAGAGATTTCCCCTCCAGTCTACCCTCTCTCTGAGGCAATTAACATTGGCCTGTAAATCCATCAGCTCTCTCTTCCATGGACCTGTAGGGGGCCTGTCTGCATTGTCGTCCTGATGTTGCATGTGCAGTTGTGCCATTTCTCCTGCTTACAGGTTACCACACTGTATCCTGAAGCTCTTGCAATTTTTGACCAATTGCCAGCAACAGGTAGCTTCCCCGATCAGCTCTTTGCTTTCAGTCCCATTACTCAGACCTCTTGCTACTTGGCCTTCCCTCCCACAGCTGTTGCTCCCATGGCCTCTGGCTCTCTACTCAGCCTCAAGATGTTGCTTTCTTTGCCTGCACTCCAGGGATCATGGATCACTGAATCACTGGATGTTGAACTGGGTAAGTGCCCTCTCCTGGTTAGAGCCTTTCCTTCAGCCTCGGGGGGGGGGGGGGGGCGGCGTGCATTACTGAGGTACCCAGCAGTGACCTGAAGGGTCATCATAGTATTCTCTCCCCATCCAGAAACAGTGGGTATGTTGGCAAACAGCTTCCTTTCCCATTATTAATTTTGATCTTAAAGGATAAGTCAGTCAAGGCCCAACGTACTTTCAGGACCATCTTTTGCCCTATGATGTGCAAAGGCATTTGGGATCATCTTGGTTGTCCTGGTTCAGCATCCCAAGGTTCAGGACAGATTGGTATAGAGTCAGGCTTATTCGGTTTTATGGTCTCCCTCACTGAGAATGTCCATCAGTGACTTGAATTGTTGTTTAAGGCTATTTGGGTGAAGTTATTTGGTTTAGTAATTTTGAGCATTTCACTTTGTTTCCTTTGCACTGGCGTGAGAGGGAGGAGGTGAAGGTGAGTGCTGGTAACTTGACCCATGTGCCTATTTAGGATTGTTAATGTAACCACTGTGGCCCGAAGCTCTAGAGGATAAGGAGCTCTCTTCTCCCATCTGTTAGAGTCAGTTTCATTTGCATAGAGAGACAAGGCAATATATTTTATTGGACCAACTTGGACACAAGCTTTTGAGCCACACCAAGCTCTTCTGCATGAAAAGCTCTGGGTGGCTTGAAAGTTTCTCTCACCAACAGAAGTTAGTCCAGTAAAATATATTGCCTCACCCACTTTGTCTCTCTAATATCCTGAGACCCACAGGACTAAAACTATACAAGCTTTCTACCCAGAATTCCTCCAGTGATCCTTTCAGAGTCATCATAACTGCACAATCTCAGAATTAGTTAGGCAATAGAACTTAACAGAGAAAAAAATGGGAAAGGGCAAGAAGTGCACGTCTAGGGCAAGAACTCTGCTCAAAGGTTCTATATGCCTCTCCTCCACTAAAGATCCTGTGCCATTGGGAGGATTATATGACAATTGTAGAGCTGAGTGAACTCCTGCGAAGGCCCTTCTACCCAGCTACTAAATAAAGCTGAAATCACTATAGCTGGGTTTAGGTGGTGAAGCAACAAGACAGGACCACACAATGTTTTCCAAGGGCTTGGAGACGGGCCTGCCTGAATGCACATCTTGACTCTGGGACATTGCTAGCCACTGACACCAACCTGACTGAGGCTTAATGGATGGGGAACGAGGAAGTGGTGTAGTAAAGGGACATTTGCCTAATGGAGATTCACTCCAGCAGGTGAGGAACCAAGTTATTGGACTACTGCTAATGTTGCCAAGGGAGAGAGTGTTTTTTATCTTTCATATAGACAGATTGTTGCTGTGTTATCTCAATTTGATGCTGTATTCCCTTTTTTCTTTAAAGAAATTTTCCTTCTTTCATACACAGACTCCGTGCTTGTGAGTGGGGAAGTATTGCCTATTCAGGGCATCCAGGAAAAGTATTTAGTGATCCCTGAATTACTGGGTGGAGTTTGATCTAGTGATGGTTACCAGTTTTTTAAGAGGAACCTCTAGCTACTTGAACCAAGTCCTCGTTGCTGCCAACTATACCTTGCAAAAGGGTTACCTTAATTATTGAACTTGTACATTCAACACTCAGATACTTTTAGTGGCAATGGACATCACATACATTATTGTTAAGTGAATTAAAAACAGTCTGACTTAGCTCCTAAACTTTACTTGCTCCAACAGACTAAATTTGCAAAATTGCAGATAAGTTTGTTCCCTCCCCCCACACCTCTATGATATGATGCAAGTACTTTATTGTGAAGGAATAAGCCTTCTTAACTCTTTCTTTCTCTCTCCCTCCCCACTCCCTCATCCCCAGTTATTTAGTGAACAGTAAATTTGCATCAAGTTCAGAACTGGATTTTACTAGCCAAGGAAGTACAGAAGGAAGCAGGTGTAATGTAAGCATGCCAGAGGTGTAGCCAGTTGACTTGCATAGTGCAGATCTATGTACAAGGGGATGCCTCCACCATTTCTCCTTCCTTTTATGCCCAGTGTCTGCTAGGCATTGCATGGCATATCATAGTTGTACAGGTGGCCTGGCCTTACTTCAAGAGCTCATAATCCCTTCTTCAGCTCATCGATACTTGCTTTGGATAAATCTGTTTTACTTGAGCTTTATTTCCAACCCTATAATGTCCCTTAATCCTTAATTTTTTCAGTCCTTTCCTCTAACTCTTTAACAAACTTACTTTACATTTACTTACATATTTTTCACAAAAGATGCCCTGATTCACATTGCATTGTAAAAATTACACTTCCAGCTAAGTGGTATTCTGCAAGACTTACATGTGTATATTTTTTTATAAACTAATTTTATTTTGGTTCCTTGATCCTTTTAATGAAAGCCTAAGCATTTTTATGAACAAAAATCTTATTACACTGTATAGAGACTCTACTTAAACCTTTTCTTCTCTGTTTCTTCTCTGTAAAATTACATTTTAATAAAACTTTTATTGGCTTTTTCTGATGAAACACAGCAGGAGATGTTTCCTTCATTAAAAATTTTAAGATTCTAGAGAGACCTGAAAATATTGCATTCTTGTTTTGTAATGCTTTCTTTGTATACAAAACTTCCACTAGCCAAATTATTTTTTATATATAATATGTATATAAGAATCAATTTATATAAATCTTTGGAAAATACTCCAGATTTGAATGTGATAATCTTTCTAGATCTTACCTTGTGGCTTCTTTGCAATTCATAATAATTATTGAAACTTGGGTTTATTAAGTTTCCCTCCTGTTGTAAATGGATATAATATACATACTTATATCTGAATATTTTATTTAAATTGCACTTTCACCAGTGACATTTCATTTTGCTGCAATATGACCATTTTGTCTGCAATCTGACCTTTTTTGTGCCAAACTTGGGTGGGTGGGTTTCTGTGTGTGCACGCGCGTAGGCTTCATAGAGTACTTTAATCACCACAAATATTCACAAAATGTCTGTGGCATAGGAAAGAGGCACTCATGTAAATGCATACTTTAAAATTCTGAATGGTATGTGCAGAGAAATAGGAAAGAAAGGGCAGGGAATTAAAATTTTGGAGGATTTGTTCTGTATGATGATTCTATTCAAATATTTTATTTTCCTTCTGTGACTACCTACTATACCTTTTGGGATACAATTGAAAGCAGGAATCTACATTTAAATGTAAAGTTACCAGGAACTTCTTTGATTACTTTTAAGCTAGTGTTTATTGAATCATCTCTCAGGAATATGCACCAAAGTGACCTCTTAATTTGCAAACTGGCTGAGCAGGGAAGGGGTGAGATGGGAACGGAGTTCTGGTAAACATCGTTTTCCTCTCCAGCCACTACACCTGGGGCTATAATCACCCAGAAGATTGTACATTTCCTTCTACATGTGGCTATACTTACCACCTCCTTCCCTTCTCCCCCTTCCCCCCCCCTTTTTTTTAAAGGGAAATACAAAATACCGTTAGCCAATACTTGGGGATTGTTCCTGTTAGGAGAAGAAATTGATGTTCGGAGTAAGGTATTTTTTGATGTAATCCTGTTTCCCTGAATACAATAGGAATCAAACAATAGAAAGCAGTTTTCTTGCTCAATATCCCGAGCCTCTTTTTCCAGCCAGCACTCTACCAAAAAAGCTCTGTCTCTTAGATTTCTTTCAGAGTCCTGCTACAAATGCTTCTCAGGTTATCCCTTGTCTTTCTGCAGTCTTCTCCATCTGCCTCTGTGGTGTTTCTGGCTGCTTCTCTCGCACCTACACAATACACCACACCTAGGGTTGTTTACATTCACTGCCAAAACAAAGGTTGCTTTGGAGCAACCTACATTTCTTTTTATGTAAGCAAATATTGCCTCTTT
The DNA here is from genome assembly GCF_009764565.3 of Dermochelys coriacea. Lineage (NCBI taxonomy): Eukaryota > Metazoa > Chordata > Testudines > Dermochelyidae > Dermochelys > Dermochelys coriacea. Next base: position 31,427,603 of record NC_050076.1, on the reverse strand, counting down.
TCTACAGTTAGCTATGAACAGGTGGGATGAGTTGGGGAAGCTGTCTATGTACAACCTAAGCATTCTGTTTGTTATAAAATTACATCATGGAATACCTCAAATGTAGTGTCAGCCATGAATTGACTGGACGGTAGCATGTTCCCAGGTCAGATACAATGTGGGTCATGCTGTATTAATTAAAATGGAATATATGGACCCTAAAAATTAAAGCTGTTTATATGACTTGGAGCTGTCCAAAATTAAATTGCATACCAAGCCTTGTTTAAAACTGAGACCTCAGCCTGCTTAGTACCATGGCACAAACACCATTTAAAAATCTTTTATTACAGATACAGTGAAAGTAGGAAAAACTGTTGAGAAATTTGAAATGTGAAGTATTAAATAGGCTTTTATTTTAACATTCCTTGTTCCCTTTCCCTTTAGCCTTATTTCAGAGTAGCAGCCGTGTTAGTCTGTATTCGCAAAAAGAAATGCCCCTCTGATAGTGTGGCTGCTACCCAAGATCCATAAACCTGGAAATCCTGGATGCCCCATCATCTCAGGCATTGGCACCCGGACAGCAGGTTTGTCTGGCTATGTGGACTCCCTCCTCAGGCCCTACGTTACCAGCACTCCCAGCTATCTTTGAGACACCACTGACTTCCTGAGGAAACTACAATCCATTGGTGATCTTCCTAAAAACACCATCCTAGCCACTATGGATGTAGAAGCCCTCTACAACAACATTCCACACAAAGATGGACTACAAGCTGTCAGGAACAGTATCCCCGATAATGTCACGGCTAACCTGGTGGCTGAACTTTGTGACTTTGTCCTCACCCATAACTATTTCACATTTGGGGACAATGTATACCTTCAAATCAGCGGCACTGTGATGGGTACCCACATGGCCCCACAGTATGCCAACATTTTTATGGCTGACTTAGAACAACGCTTCCTCAGCTCTCGTCTCCTAATGCCCCACTCTACTTGCGCTACATTGATGACATCTTCATCATCTGGACCCATGGAAAAGAAGCCCTTGAGGAATTCCACCAGGATTTCAACAATTTCCATCCCATCATCAACCTCAGCCTGGACCAGTCCACACAAGAGATCCACTTCCTGGACACTACGGTGCTAATAAGCGATGGTCACATAAACACCACCCTATATCGGAAACCTACTGACCGCTATTCCTACCTACATGCCTCTAGCTTTCATCCAGATCATACCACATGATCCATTGTCTACAGCCAAGCTCTATGATATAACTGCATTTGCTCCAACCCCTCAGACAGAGACAAACACCTACAAGATCTCTATCATGCATTCCTACAACTACAATACCCACCTGCTGAAGTGAAGAAACAGATTGACAGAGCCAGAAGAGTACCCAGAAGTCACCTACTACAGGACAGACCCAACGAAGAAAATAACAGAACGCCACTAGCCATCACCTTCAGCCCCCAACTAAAACCTCTCCAACGCATCATCAAGGATCTACAACCTATCCTGAAGGATGACCCATCACTCTCACAGATCTTGGGAGACAGCCCAGTCTTTGCTTACAGAAGCCCCCCAATCTGAAGCAAATACTCACCAGCAACCACACACCACACAACAGAACCACTAACCCAGGAACCTATCCTTGCAACAAAGCCCGTTGCCAACTCTGTCCACATATCTATTCAGGGGACACCATTATAGGGCCTAATCACATCAGCCACACTATCAGAGGCTCGTTCACCTGCGCATCTACCAATGTGATATATGCCATCATGTGCCAGCAATGCCCCTCTACCATGTACATTGGTCAAACTGGACAGTCTCTACATAAAAGAATGAATGGACACAAATCAGACGTCAAGAATTATAACATTCAAAAACCAGTTGGAGAACACTTCAATCTCTCTGGTCACTCGATTACAGACCTGAGAGTGGCTATCCTTCAACAAAAAAGCTTCAAAAACGGACTCCAACGAGAGACTGCTGAATTGGAATTAATTTGCAAACTGGATACAATTAACTTAGGCTTGAATAGAGACTGGGAATGGATGAGTCATTACACAAAGTAAAACTATTTCCCCATGTTATTTCTCCCCCCCCCACCCCACCCCCCACTGTTCCTCAGATTTTCTTGTTAACTGCTGGAAATAGCCTACCTTGCTTGTCACCATGAAAGGTTTTCCTCCTTTCCCCCCCTGCTGCTGGTGATGGCTTATCTTAAGTGATCACTCTCCTTACAGTGTGTATGATAAAACCCATTGTTTCATGTTCTCTGTGTGTGTATATCAATCTCCCCTCTGTATTTTCCACCAAATGCATCCGATGAAGTGAGCTGTAGCTCACGAAAGCGTATGCTCTAATAAATTTGTTAGTCTCTAATGTGCCACAAGTACTCCTTTTGCTTTAGCCTTAGAAAGTCTTTAGAAGGAAAACACCTCTATTTGATAGTCTTTCAGATAGTATTAAAGATTATGATGTCTCTTTTTTTGGAGAACAGGGACTTGTTGAAATCTGAACCCATTACCTAGAAGACAAAAGCGCACAAATGGGGAGAGTAAAGAACAGCAAAGGGAGAAAATGCAGCTTTTATCTGTGGTGTTGACTTTCACTTGCAACTCCACAGCTGGAAAAACACAGGCAGAGAACACTCGATTAACTTGTACCAGAATCGGGCAGTTTAGGGCATTGCTTTGAGCTGTGTCTTTGGCACAGACTCTCAGCAGTGTTGCAAAATATGAAATTTTGGTTGGCTTAGGCAGACTTTTATTAGACAGAAGGCAAAAGGAGAGAGATAGGAAATAAAATAGGGAAGGAAAAGGACATGGGGAAAGGGAGGGAAATTGACGAAGTCTTCCAACCCAGATGGTTCAGGATCTATCCAGAATGGATGGAGATAGTGGTGTCATCTGTGCCTCTTTCTGACCCAGCCTGTTCAGAACATCTCAGGATTAGGATGATGAAAGCCCAATGGTGTCTCAGGGGATTCCAGAATCCCAGGAGCAGGTGGTAGTGGCAGCCATATTGGGAAGAAAGGCAAGGTTTACCATTCTTTTAGTTCTCAATTGCTGCATTTTTTTTCTTGATTTCCCCACCCCCCCAAAAGTCTCTTATTTTAGGGACTCCAAAAGGGAGAGATGGGAAGAATAGCCTCTCCCCTCATTTTGTCTATCTGTGATTTTGTCTATATGTGATTTCCCATATATCAGTTTCAGTTCATTAATTTCTGGTGCCACACATTTCTTGTTTACCAGTCACGATCTTAAAATAATCCTTGAATTATATCAGTAGCTCATTTTTCTGTAGACTAATTTAGTCTCTTTTGCTTTTGCACCTTTTCCCATCAACATTTATTGTTATAAGTTATTGTAACATTTTTGTAAACTTTCAATACTTTTCAGAATTGAGCTGATAATTAGGATAAATTTGTAGGCCAAATTATTACAATAGTCATTAGACCTTAAAGATTATTTATTCAGGTGGAAACATTTTAGAACAATGGGATGGCTGAAGCCTCAGAAGACCAGTTCCACTAAGTTTCTCTGGAGGGGGCTGGAGAAGTGGAGAGTGGAAAATTCCCAGCAGCAAAACAAAGAAACCAAGATGTTGATACTAGCATTCAAAAACCACATAGGCTTGTGACTGAGGAAGGTTTAGACACATGAGAAGCTTTAGGATGGAGAGTGGAAGTGATGGGCATGCTTTCATAGCAGCAGGGGATCCTGTTTAACTGCAGAATCAGCCAGGGTCAATGGAAGCAAGCTGACTTGGAGCAGAGAGGGAGAGAGACTCCATGATTTTGAAAAGAAGCCATGTGAAAGAGGGGAATCATGGACACCCCAGAAGCCTCCATCCTAGACCTAGAGAATGCTCCAACATGGTGAGGGAAATGCAGTTACATGTTCTTTATCTGGGTCTGTATTTCTCCTGCTTTCTAAAGAGTAACTGTTTAGAAACCCTTAAAAAGCCTGTATACCTATTTGCTTTCCAATATTGCTGCCCCCAAAGAGTTAAACTGTAAATTCAGGGTGCACAAATGGTTGGACTTTGGATAGAGGGTGTGCTTAAGCTACAGGGGAATCTAAGGGGGTCAGCAATGGAGGGCCAACAGCAGCTGGACCACTTGGTACGATTTCTGTGAAGAGGTAACAGACTGACAGTCTGTGCCCTGGAGATGCGCCAGAGGTGACAAGGAAAAAAAAAAACCATGCTGGAGCCAACTCTGATCAAGGGAAACACAAAACACACAGGTTCTATAGATTGTGACCCAACACAGCAGTCTGTGGGTGTCTGGTGGAGCTTCACCACAGTTATGTGTGTGACAGTAGGTCATCTGGAGAGGCTAATTTATAAAAATAAGTCCCTTGTTAGTATAGAGCTGTTGCCAGCCTTTTGGTATTCCAGCTAGCGCCGTGATATAGTGCATAGGAATTGATGGACTTGATCAGATTCTAAGAGCAGTGTTCATTGTGGATGCAATTTACTACTGATTCAAGCAAATACTTCACACGTCTGGTTTATCGTTGTAATTCCAATTTAGAAATAAGCATATGTGGTTCATGCAAATGACCTAGACATTACATTGAATAAACCACTAATAATTTGTTGCACACTGCATTTAATGACTGGCTATTCATTTCTGAAGGACAATCGATCCAAATGTGCTAACCCCACTGAGTGGTTCAGCTCTGGAAAATTATTGTATTATATACTTTGGCATTTAAACAAGGAGAATGACATTAGAACAGCAAGTTCTGCATAAGTGACATGACTTGAATTAACTACTGAATACTGACTGGTGACTATTTGTTTTTAATTGCTTCTAAAATAACACGTACAAAGGAAAGAAATGGGAAACGTTGTTAAACACTGTATCAGTGGGGAGCAATTCAACATCATCATCTCTCTAATCTGTCTGGAATGGCTTCGATTCCACCAAAATGTGTTCACAGTAATAATTTGGATTTTAATCATCAAGCTTTTGGCACCAGATTTGCTACTATATACTGGTATAAGGATTCTTAGTGGTAGCCTGCTGAGTGGAAGTTGTGGCAATGCAAGGCAGCTGCAGTATACCCTGGGGGAGGTTCTGGCAGCACAAAGCAGCTGCGTCTCCCAGTGCTCTGGGAGCATATGGATGGCCATTGGTTCCCCAAAGTGGGCACCTTTGGCTGGTGAGAGGGCCTGATGAGTGGAAAAGGGTTGTGCTGAGTCTGCTCATTCCTTTGCAGCCCCCATCAGAACAAATCCTAGTGGAACTCCTAAAGGACAGGCCCAACAAAGAAAATAACAGAACGCCACTAGTAATCACCTTCAGCCCCCAACTAAAATCTCTCCAACGCATCATCAAGGATCTACGACCTATTCTGAAGGATGACCCATCACTCTCTCAGATCTTGGGAGACAGACCAGTCCTCTCTTACAGACAGCCCCCCAACCTGAAGCAAATATTCACCAGCAACCACACACCACACAACAGAACCACTAACCCAGGAACCTATCCTTGCAACAAAGCCCCTTGCCAACTGTATCCACATATCTATTTGGGGACACCCTCATAGGGCCTAATCACATCAGCCACACTATCAGAGGCTTGTTCACCTGCACATCTACCAATGTGATATATGCCATCATGTGCCTGCCATGTACATTGGCCAAACTGGACAGTCTCTCCTTAAAAAGAATAAATGGACACAAATCAGACGTCAAGTATTATAACATTCAAAAACCAGTTGGAGAACACTTCAGTCTCTTTGGTCACTCGATTACAGATCTAAAGTTGCAATTCTTCCACAAAAAAAACTTCAGAAACAGACTCCAACGAGAGATTGCTGAATTGGAATTAATTTGCAAACTGGATACAATTAATTTAGGCTTGAATAAAGACTGGGAGAGGATGGATCATTACACAAAGTAAAACTATTTTTCCCCATGTTTATTCCCCCCCACTTCCTTTTTCCCTCCCTCCCCCCCCGCTGTTCCTCAGACATTCTTATCAACTGCTGGAAATGGCCCACCTTGATTATCACTATAAAAGGTTTTCCCCCCCACCGCTCCCCACCCCCCTCTCTCCTGCTGGTAATAGCTCACCTTACCTGGTCACTCTCCTTACAGTGTGTATGGTAACACCCATTGTTTCATGTTCTCTGTGTATATAAATCTCTCCATTGTATTTTGCACTGAATGCATCTGATGAAGTGAGCTGTAGTTCACAAAAGCTTATGCTCAAATTAATTTTTTAGTCTCTAAGGTGCCACAAGTCCTCCTTTTTTTTTTTTTTTTTTTTGTTAAAAGGAGGGTAGTAGTTTAAAATACAGCCTGCTTACCCAACTCATGGAATCCATGCCCTTGCCACTGGAGCATGGTGGGCCAAGATGGTGGAGGAGAGGAATCCTGCTGTATGCATTACTTGGTGACAGACATACTTGAAGACCTGGTTTGGTTAAGCAAGCAAACCCTTTTTTTTTTTTTGATGCTTAATTTTATTTATCCAAAAATTTTGGTCTGGGCGATACAGAAGGATACATGTTTTTCTGTCACAGGCATGCTTAGTCAGTATGATTTTTAGGCACAGCTTTTGGTCAGTAATTAATTTAATCTGAGCCAGTCCATTTATTCATTACTTTTTACTTGTCTGGAAGTTATGCTTCCAAATACTGCAAACTTTTTACAGTAAACAGTATAATTATAAAGCACACTAGTTTTAAAACAGGTTGGTTAGCTGTAGTTGTTTACTAGCATAATTCCATCTTCTGAACCCAATGAAGGGAAGTGCTTCAAAAGTCCATTGTTCTCTTTTTTATTTTATTTTATTTTTTTTTTTGCTGTGGTAGAATATTCTGACAACCAACATTAGTGTCAAAGTCCTTGACTTGGTTTCTGCTTGCCACTGACATTTATTCTCATTTATATGGTAGACTGAGTAGTTTTAAGCTTGGGAAGTCTTAAGTGCTAGGTAGCTTAATGGATCAATAGTGACCTTTACCAGTGTGACTGCAATTAAACCTGCATATGAACTAAAATGAGTGGCTGTTTCAGCATAAACCCCAACCCATAAACATTGAAGGAAAATGATTACATCTGATGATCCTACGCTTGTACATTTAAGTGTTTGAGAATCCTTTAAAATTGAGAGTAGAGATGTATAGGGAACATGGAGAATTTGTGTACCTTAAAGTCAAATCTATGCCATGTTTTTCTTGAAACTCAAACACTTTTCTCAATGGAGTTTGCCTAATTTATTACAAATAATATTTGTGAATTTAACCTGTGTTTCTGTTTGCAAATCATACTGATTTCTATGAATGTATTTACAGAATGATTTGTATGAACAAATTCAGTTTATGGGCTCTTTGCAAACTGTTCGCACCAGATTTTCCCTCTTCGTGGTGTGTGTTTGGCCACCTAAATAATACGACAGTGTTTCCATTCCCTGACTGAAACTGTTTCTTGGACATCTTTGCTTTATATTTAAAGAGTGTTGTAGAGTGACTAGGGCAGGGGAATGCTGTTAACTCTCCTGAATGCTGCTCACATCTCTGAGTCACTGTACCCTCAGCCAAGTAATTTAAACCACCACATTACACTATATGAGGTTTAATTGCAATGTTAGTCAACACCTTAGGGAGGGTCTCCGTTAGGCCAATAAGTCTCTGCTACTCTTACCTTACAAAATTGGCAGTTTTAAAAAATGATGGTTGTGACCTACCAGGTTACAATGTAGACTAATGAGCTGTGCCACTGTTTACAAACGGCCTTCCAGCATGCAAGTGACACCCTGAGTGTCTGTGCAACGTCAGCCTGCCAGCCACATGTGGGTTATACTCCAGCTCCCTTTATCCTTGGTTATTCTGCAGGATTACCCCCAACACACTCCCTGTCTTTGATTTTTTTGCCCCCAGAAATGTCTGTCCCATACTGCCCACTCTTCTCCTGGGCAATACAAGTTTAGAGAGAGTCTCTTCTACATCCATAGTGGCAAAGGATGGCACTAAAGGAGGTGCTGTAGTCATCATGAATATGTCAGAGTATGAATGAGAGGCTGCTAGGCAACTCTGACACCACATTCTACAGGCCATTAGCCTCTGATCCCATTGAGGGATACCAAAAGAAACTGCACCATCTGCTCAAGAAAATCCCTGAAGAAGCACAGGAACAAATCTACACAGACACCCCTGGTGCCCTGACCAGGAGTATTCTGCTACCCAAGATCCATAAACCTGGGAATCCTGAACACTCCATCATCTCAGACATTGGCACCCTGACAGCAGGACTGTCTGGCTATGTAGACTCCCTCCTCAGGCCCTACACTACTGGCACTCCTAGCTATCTTCAAGACATCACTGACTTCCTGAGGAAACTACAGTCCATTGGTGATCTTCCAGAAAACACCATCCTAGCCACTATGGATGTAGAAGCCCTCTACACCAACATTCCACACAAAGATGGACTACAAGCCATCAGGAACAGTATCCCCCATAATATCGTGTTAAACTTGGTGGCTGAGATTTGAGACTTTGTCCTCACCCACAACTATTTCAGATTTAGGGATGATTTATACCTTCAAGTCAGCAGCACTGCTATGGGTACCCACATGGCCCCACAGTATGCCAACATTTTTATGGCTGATTTAGAACAACACTTCCTCAGCTCTTATCCCCTAGCAGCCCTACTCCACTTGCGCTACATAGATGATATCTTCATCATCTGGACCCATGGAAAGTGGACCTTGAGGAATTCCAACAGGATTTCAACAATTTCTACCTCACCATCAACCTCAGCCTGGCCCAGTCCAGAGATCCACTTCCTGGACACGACAGTGCAAATAAGCGATGGTCACATAAACACCACCCTATACCAGAAACCTACTGACCACCATACTTACATGCCTCCAGCTTTCATCCAGACCACATCACACAATCCATTGTCTTCAGCCAAGCCCAAAGATACAAGCATATTTGCTACAATCCCTCAGACAGAGACAAACACCTACAGGATCTCTATGAAGCGTTCTTAAAACTACAATACTCACCTGGGGAAGTGAAGAAACAGATTGACAGAGCCAGAAGGGTACCCATAGGTCCCCTACTACAGGACAGGCCCAACACATAAAGTAACAGAACACCACTAGCCATCACCTACAGCCCCCAACAAAAACCTTTCCAGTGCATCATCAAGGATCTAAAACCTATCCTGAAGGATGAACCCCCACTCTCGGAGACCATGGGAGACAGGTCAGTCCTCACTTACAGACAGCCCCCCAACCTGACACAAATACTCACTATCAACTACACACCACACAACAGAAACACCAACCCAGGAACCAATCCCTGCAACAAACCCTGTTGCCAACTCTGTCTGCATATCTATTCAAGGGACACCATCGGGCTCATTCACCTGCACATTTACCAATGTGATATATGCCAACATGTGCCAGCAATGCACCTTTGCCATGTACATTGGCCAAACCGGACAGTCTCTCTACATAAAAGAATAAATGGACACAAATAAGACATCAAGAATTGTAACATTCAAAAACCAGTAGGAGAACACTTCAGTCTCCCTGGCCACTCAGTAAGAGACTTAAAAGTGGCCATTCTTCAACAAAAAAAACCTTCAAAAACAAACGTCAACGAGAAACTGTGGAACTGGAATTAGTTTACAAACTTGACACTACCATCAAATTAGGCCTGAATAAAGACTGGGAGTGGCTGGGTCACTACAAAAAATAATTTTCTCCCTGTTGCTATTCACCCCTTCTTGTCAACTGTTGGGAATGGGCCTCATCTTCCCTAATTGATTTGGCCTCATTAGCATTGATCCCCCACACTTGGTAAGGCAACTCCCATCTGTTCATGTACTGTATATTTATACCTGCTTACTGTATTTTTCACTCCATGCATCTGATGAAGTGGGTTTTAGCCCACAGAAGCTTATGCCCAAATAAATGTGTTAGTCTCTAAGGTGCCACAAGGATTCATCGTTGTTTTACTGATACAGACTAATATGGCTACCCCTCTGAAACCTGTCTTACTTCTGTAATAGAAATAATATGTACACAACTTGCCACCCCAATGGAGTTCCCCTAATGCTTCAGTTTAAACACATGGGCTTTAGATAACCTCTTTGTAGTTAAACTTTTTATTGTTTTAAGTGAGTACAAATAATTGGGCATAAAAGTGAGAAATGGTTACAAGAAAAATAAAGATAAACCAAAACTGGTGCCTAACTTCTCAATCTGTATTAAATTCAAAGCCAAGTTTTTCTCACCACATGCTCTAAGCAGTCTGACTGACCAAACTTAAGTCAGGACGACTCCTAGAATTCAACAAATGCTTCCTTTATTGCTTCAGGTGCCATAGATGCGATTGGGGGGGCAGGGGTGCCTTGAGGTGTTTGTCCCTCTTTTTTTTTATAGTTTCAGTCCCCCTCTTGGGGGGGAAAAACATTTCCAGTGAGGTACAGGAGACAAAAAGTCTGTGGGGAAGGATGTTCCCTGCTGCTTTCTCACCTGTTTTGTCTTTTTTTGTTTCCCTTCCTGTCTGCCTGTTTACTTCTTAAATGCAAATTAAGCAGATCACACATTCTTTTGTTTGAGACAGACCTGTTTGCCAACCTGAGTTTGGAACATGTGGTGGTAACCCCATACAGTGGAATCTTATACCTTCACATACAATATCGCCATGCATATTTTATCAGGACAATATTGACCAGCAAATTGAGTTTTCCTATGATAACCTTACAAGACATATTTTGTACAAAGATTATTACAATAGTCTGAAGGGTGTGGACACAGATACATTCTGTCACAATGGTAAATCCTATTCTAAAACCACTCTTAGTTTCCTTGTTAGAGGAAGGGTGATGGCCCTGGCACACAGTTTAGAATTTTAGGTGTGTTATGAACTAGGCCATTTTTTTCAAAAATGATATTAGTAATTTTTTGTGCTCAATTTAAGACTCATTAAAGAAAGCAGCTTTTCAGAGGATGGGTTTTGGTACTTTTTGAAAATTGGACTCCTTTAAAGGGTCTGAAGTTGGACCTCCCAAAACTGTTTTGAAAATTTTGACTTCCTTAGTGTTTTGTTTTGGGCCCGCCACTCTTAGTAAACGGTAACTAGAGCTGGCCAGAAAGCAAGAGTTCTGCTTGGGGTGGGGGGAGAACTAGGTTTTGAAACTTTTTGTTCTCAGGTGGAGCGAAAACCCTAGACCTTTCAACATTTTTAGAAAGTTTGCTGCAGGAGTCTGCTAGCTCAGAGCAGGGACTTTTCTCCCCTCCTAAGGGAGTAACCTAGACAGTGTGCTATAGTCAGTTAGAGCTGTTCCACTTTGTATGAATAACTTAATATATTCACTGGGGCAGGGAGACATTGATTCTATAGCCCAATGGTTAAGGCACTCATCTTGGATGTGGGAGATGTGGTTTTAGTCCGTGTCCTGAACTGGGCAGACTTGAACCTCTGTCTCCTACGATCCCCCATGAGTGCCCTAACCATCAGGTTATTGGCCATTTCTTTTTTGGGCTGGATGTGGGAGGTCATCTATCTATCTAAAAATTTTCTGTTTTCTCTCCCCCTCCCCAGCCCCCCCCCCAAAAAATGTACAGGAGCCAAGTATCACTCTCTTCCATAGTATGGAGTGGAGATTTTCCTTCTTTCGCTAATAAAGTGTAAGGGCAATCTTAAACTCTCTCTTCTTTGCTCCCCTCTCCTCTACCAGATCTCTACCACATTTTTAGATCTCTGAACAAAGAATATGAAATAAACTAAAAAGAACATTAACTTTAAAACTCTGTATAATAAAGTATACAATACATATGGCCAATGGGAAAACTACCAGCTAGTTTCTCTTTGTGAGAAGAACTGGGCAGGAGATAGTTTTCCTTTCCCATGAAAACTCTTTGAGATTTCAAACACTTCCCAGTCTGCATTGGGGCAAAACCAAACCTTTTTTTCAAAAATTAGACCCTAGAATAATCAACTGATTAGGGCATTCCACTGGGCTGCAGGAGACTCGGGTTCAAGCCCCACTCTGCCTTAATTTGGAGCAGGGACTTGATTTGAACCTGGGACTTGACACAGAAAACAAAAAATTCCACCCACTCTATTTGTGGCTCCAGATTTTTTTTTATTCAATAAAACAATCTTTGGGTTTTTTTATCCCATCTTCCTACCTTCAAATTACACATCAAATAAGGAACCTACATTCATATATGTCTTCCACATTAGTCCCCTGTTACTAATGTCTCCTAACATTCTCATGGCTGTCACTATGGGGTATACAGACTCCTTATTTGAAAGGGTTAACATATCTTACTGGTTTGTAACAAAGTTAATGAAATAAAGGAACAACGAAAAACATGAGCAGAGTAAAATCATTTAATCTAACATAGTTTTATGACCAAAACTAAAGAGAGGAATTAAGAAAAACACATGAATTCACATAACCAACTACATGGAATTTTTGGACAGTACAGCTGTCCCAACTGCAACAAGCCCTGTTTCACATACAATCTAATTTTCCTGTCTCTGTCTTCCTAACAGACTTGTGTCTTTCATTAACACTTAACTAGTTCCAAGTCCCCAATTGGGAAACACCTGTTCTGTGCTAACAATGTGTTTATAGGTAGAAACCATAGAAAGTGGAATTGGGGAACCAGACTGAAGGACTTGAAAGGAATAAAAAAAGCAGCCAGGAGAAGTAAGGATGCAACTAGAAAGCATTTAAAAGCAGCATATATACTATTGTAATATTAAATCACAATTGACCACATTCCAGTGCCATTACTTACATTGAATAGTACCTTATTTCACAAGGGTTCCCACTGAAATCAATGATTTACACCTGGAGTAAAACTAATTTAGGCTCATACTAGTTTATTTAAACTTGTATTAACTCTTGCTTTACCACAAGAGTAACAGAAAAGCCTGAACAAAACCAAATATGTTTACTAGGTTAGTTTTTCATATTTCTTTTTCCAAATGGGAACCCATTTAATCTGGGACATTAGCGTTTAGGGAATACTGCAAGCAATTGTCTTGTCTGTCAAACATTTGGCAGCCAGAATGCTTGTTCTTCACATGTGCTGCAAGATTCTTGAGAAGCAAAGTGAAAGGGCTGATCTTCTAGGGTTGGTTCACAATGCAGGAAGCTCTCCAAAATATCTGAGTGAAATAAGCCAGTATTGATCCTGTTCTGTGGGAATGTTAAACTTTCACAGGACAGAAAATCTCATTAAAGCTCCTCAAGCTGCCCTTTACTGCTATGGTTATTTTTAAACATCTTATGCACAAGAGTTTTCTTTAGATTAAATGGCCTCAAGTGTAGAAGGATTAATGCAGGTAGCTGGAGACTTACTTTTGGTAAATAAATTTTTTTTAAAAATTGTAATACTGCAAACAAAACCCATTTGCCACACATCTAGTGACGAGCAGGGGAGAATCTTTCATTTGTACTGAAGCACTGAAAATCTATAATATGAATGCTGTTTCTGGATGATTTTCTCCTCTTTCATGTGTTGGGTTGAGTGTTTTCATTAATGCAGCACATTTTTGTCAATCAAAGAAGCCTCATTACTTTGAACATGCTCATTGGCTTTTTAAAGATTATGGTCCAAATTCAGGCCTGATGTAAACAAGTGCAACTCCCATTGGTATCTAGAAATTTACATCTCCTTGCACCATGTGTGGACAGAATCCTCTTTTTTTTTTGTCTTGTCCTTGTAAATTATAAAAATTATCTAAAGATGGATCCAATCTAAATTTTATATGCCCGGCACACTATAAATTCTGTCTTTGGGCTTCCTCAAGTAATTAATTTTTAAAGACTACCAGTAAGTAATGTCAAAATATTTTTTTTAAATGCAACATGTGAGAATTTACAACATTCTCCCTCAGTAGAAATCTTTAAAGTTTGATTTAGTCTTGGAGGCTGGTTAATGGCTTATTCCTAAATTGTATTTCTGAGTGTGAAAGTTCAGGTTAGATTTATTATCCATCATAGAATGTAATAATAATTTACATTTACAGTGTAAGTAAGGAGCTCAAAGCATTTTAGAAATATTTATTTATTTTATTTCTTCCTTGCTTCCATAGTGCTTTAAATGTGCTTGTAGATTTACAAACCACAGCAGGATACTTTGTGCTCCCTAGATCCATTCCAATAGGAAAGATCCATGCATAGAAGGTTCTGTATTTTATTCCGGAGGGGCAGGGGGGAATCCACTATTTAGAGTTCACAGAATCATGTGCATTGGGTCTGTTGTTGGTAAGGTTGGAGACAGGAAGGGTGGGGTGAGGCTATGCAAATCGGCCTGCAGTCTAGCCTTGAAGATATTGGTCCACAGGCAATATAGCCTTAAGGATTTTTTTCCTTTTCTCCCCTCCGTTATGGAATCACTACCTGCTTTGGGCAGCAGTTGGAAGGAGGAAGGCTCGGTAGTGTGGCTTCAATGGACTGACCCTGCCTTAAGCCTAGGAAGGGACTCTGTGAGCCCACAGGCAGTGTAGAAGCACTGGGCCTCTGAGGGGATAGCCCAGGCCTCTTGAGGATAGCTGTACAGATGTCTGGGAGTCCCCAGATTTGTGGGCAGGCTGCTTGTCATTTTTTTGGGGGGGGGAGAGGCAGGAGCTGACAGACCTTGCCTCCTCAATGGGACAGTGTGGGTGATATCTATGAGAGAACTCTTCCAGAGATCATCTCGCTCTAGAAATCCTCCATGGGTTTTCTTCTTATGGTGGGGATGATGTGAGTAAGTGCTACAGTTCTCTATCTCGCTGGTCTAACAAACTTCTCAGTCCCATGAGGAAGTAAATAGGACACCCATTCTATATATGGGTAAACTGAGGCTCAGATTAAACTGACCTTTTTAAAGTGTCCACTGATTTGGGATGCTGAAATTGGTGCCCTCTTTGGGACTTCATTTTTCCACAGGCCTGACAAGCCCAATTATACTTGAAATCTATGGGTGCTATTTGTGACTCACATCTATGAAAATTGAGGCCTAGGCTTCTCAAGTTAGATACTAAAATCAGTAGCCATTTTTAAAAATAGCCATGTGACTTGCCTATGGTTATTCAGCAAGCTTCTGGCAAATGCAGGAAGAGAACACAGGTTTGACAGCCAAGGTCTGATCAACAGATGTTCTTGGTACCCACAGCCACCACTGCCTTCTGTGAATCCCCGTCTCTCTGTCATATTGTTGATGATCTCTGATCTGTATGATTGTGCTGGAGTGTACATACCCCATGCTGGAAAGAAAGGGGTTAAAAAGCTCCTTTGTGCGCAGGCAGCCCCATCCAGCTGCATCTACAAAACATGTATGGCCTGGAAGAGGCACGTAAAAGGAGAACAGCTCAGTAGCAGACAGCCAGTGGAGATGAACTGAGCTACACACTTGATTTCTGGGAAGGAACGCTGCAGATGGTCTGGCTGCCTGAGACTGCTGGGTAGGGTAACTTTTGTCAAACCCACAAAGAAGGGACCCACGACACTCAGAAGGTCTGAGACTTTACTTTATCCATTTGGAAATGGGGCGCTGATAGGAAGGGAAGCCAAGGTATAACACTTCTGGGCTCAGAAACCAGTGCAGAGGGTCGGCCAGGTTTCCCCTGTGTACCCCTGGTACAATGGAATTTGGACAGAAGAAGGCCCTGAAACCAGAAGGTTCAAGACCCTGGAACCTTGGCTCCCGGGAGGCCTGGAACCCTTTGCTGGACTCTTTACATACCCTGAAAGGAGTGGACATAATATGTGACGGGTTTGAAAGGCTGAGTCCAAGGGAACAGATCATTACAGGGCTGTAGCAGCTGTTACCAGGGTGTGCCAGAAAAGAAGAGAAGAGCCTGTTTAGTTCACATCCAGCCATAAGGCAGTGCCTGCAGTGAGCAAAAACCTTCACAGCAATGATCAGATACATTTGTCATTCCTTTCTTTGACCTAGTCTACATGACAAAATGAGCTTGACATAAGCCACCTTTCATCAACCTAGTTGTGCATGTGTGTATACTTAAATTTATATTGCATGGATGTAAGCACCCTGTTACGCTGATGTAGTAACACCACCTTCCTGAGCAGTGTAGATCCATGGTGGATGATCTGAGGTTGGCACAGCATGAGTGTAGATGCTGCATTACGGATCTTGATCCTAACACTCTTCCATCAGCTGTCCCACAATGCCTAATGCTGACCACTCTGGTCACAGCCCACATTGAAGTTGGTAAAGCATCCATGTTGATCCACCTGTGCTTGCATAACTGTAGAAAAGTAATTCTTTCTATTGATGCACTCTGTGGGCAAGGTTGTCTGGTGCCAAAATAAGGGAATGTGTGCCATCTATTGCTCCATGGCAGTTCAGGAACCCAATTGCTGCAAATCCATCCACTATGTCCTGCACATTGCCAAGAGTCACAGTCCTGCATAGCAGGAGGTGATTAATGGGCCCTGCAAACTTACATCACAAGAGCCGCTGTGGTGGATTTCCCACTCCAAAATGATTTCCCACTGACCAGTGGCAATCTAGTATTACATGTTTCTGCAGTATGATTGCTACTCGCTTCTCCACTGTCATTGTAGTTTTCATTTTGGTATCCCTGTGCTGGAGAGCTGGGGCAAGGTCAGTATACAGATGCAGGAATATGGCCTTGCACATCCAAAAGTTCTGCTACCACTCATCATCATCTCAGGCCTGCATTATGATACGATCCTACCAGTCAGTGGTCGTTTCTTGGATGCTGAAGTAGCACTCCATCAACTGCAGTTGCTCTGTGAACACCACCAGCAATTTTGTATTAATTCTTGCTCTCTCCTACATCAAACTAAGTACCAGAAAATCATCATCTTTCCTGCTGATTCAGGGAATCCTGAATCAGCAATGAATTCAAGTGCATCCTGTGTTTGCAACACTCATAATAATAGTGCAGAGCTGTGCAGGCTCCATGCTTCTGTCAGAAATGGCAGACAATGAGGAGGACCACATGGGTTTGTGGGATTTTGAAAAAAGGTGCAAAATTTGTGGGATTTTATGGGATACAGACAGTTGCACACTGGGAAGCTGAGTCCTTGCTACCAGTCGCCTCTGCATGACTCATTTTGACCCAACCATGCATTGCCAAAACTTCTCAAAAGACAATGCGCTGGATGGTGGTGGGTTTCACTCTGGGATACCTACTCAATGTGCATCGATACAAGCACTCTTGGTGAGTATGCGCACCACTGACACAAGGAGCCAGTACACACACAAGTGATATACTGACTGCAGCAACTTTATGCCAACATAACTTGCTTTGACCAAAGTTTATGGTGTGGACATGGCCTTTGTGCTAATTATTCGCTCTGCATGTTTTGATTGTATAGATTGCTATGTAGTGGTATAGTCCTATATACCATTTTCATTACTTAGACATGGAGCAGTTAATTGCTCATGTTTTTGGCAGCTTTGTGACCTTTTAAATGACGCCACGTTTGACAGCGTTTTAAAAACTGTAACTGCTGTTAGAAAAACCCAAAAGTAACAAAACCTGCATGTTCATTTTAATTAGGCATTGTAGTGTATTTATGACAATCATGTTGTCAGTAAATATCATACATTTGTGAGGCTTTCATTATGTACCATTATGTTTGTTGTCCCCCTACATCATTTCCAATTCATTCTGGCCTGTAAAAGTAGCACTTTCCTTGTCTCTGTAAGAAGAGAACCATTGTGAGTAATGTGATTTGGTGAATTTTACAAAGATGCATTCTCAACAAAGGACTTATTATTGTGAGGGGAAAATGGTTACAGCATTTACTACAAAGGTGAAGGTAGATATAAAACTGTATATACAGGATATACAACAGTATTCCTCCCCGGTAAGGTAGAAAGGGGTATTGTGCTCCTATGATAAAATTCATAGCCTAGAGAAACAAAGGGCAGGGGCCAAAGCTTTATATTTCTCTCTCTAAATGCCAATTCAGGATGTGACTCTCACTGTTTTAGTCACACAGGATTCTTTGCCATGCCTTAGGGGACAGGACAATTAAAGACCAAGTGAAATAATCACAATTCAGTATTAGTCATAACGTGTGTGTTATTACTTACCTGTATATGCACAGAGCGCTTTAGAAATAAAACATAATCATAGTTTGTCGCTATGCCTATCTAATTATTGATTTGACAACTCAGGGACCAAATAATCTTCATCCAAGAATATTAAAGGAATTGGCACCTGAAATTGCAAGCCCATTAGCAAGAATTTTTAGTGAATCTGTAAACTCAGGAGTAGTACCGAATGATTGGAGAATTGCTAATATAGTTCCTATTTTTAAGAAAGGAAAAAAAAAGTGATCCGGGTAACTACAGGCCAGTTAGTTTGACATCTGTAGTATGCAAGGTCCTGGAAAAAATTTTGAAGGAGAAATTAGTTAAGGACATTGAAGTCAATGGTAAATGGGACAAAATACAACATGGTTTTACAAAAGGTAGATCGTGCCAAACCAACCTAATCTCCTTTTTTGAAAAAGTAACAGATTTTTTAGATAAAGGAAATGCAGTGGATCTAATTTACCTAGATTTCAGTAAGGCATTTGATACCGTGCCACATGGGGAATTATTAGTTAAATTGGAGAAGATGGGGATCAATATGAACATCAAAAGGTGGATAAGGAATTGGTTAATGGGGAGACTGCAACGGGTCCTACTGAAAGGAGAACTGTCAGGTTGGAGGGAGGTTACCAGTGGAGTTCCTCAGGGATCGGTTTTGGGACCAATCTTATTTAATCTTTTTATTACTGACCTTGGCACAAAAAGTGGGAGTGTGCTAATACAGTTTGCAGATGATACAAAGCTGGGAGGTATTGCCAATTCGGAGAAGGATCGGGATATTATACAGGAGGATCTGGATGACCTTGTAAACTGGAGTAATAGTAATAGGATGAAATTTAATAGTGAGAAGTGTAAGGTTATGCATTTAGGGATTAATAACAAGAATTTTAGTTATAAGTTGGGGACGCATCAATTAGAAGTAATGGAAGAGGAGAAGGACCTTGGAGTATTGGTTGATCATAGGATGACTATGAGCTGCCAAAGTGATATGGCTGTGAAAAAAGCTAATGCGGTTTTGGGATGCATCAGGAGAGGCATTTCCAGTAGGGATAAGGTGGTTTTAGTACCGTTATACAAGGCACTGGTGAGACCTCACCTAGAATACTGTGTGCAGTTCTGGTCTCCCATATTTAAAAAGGATGAATTCAAACTGGAGCAGGTACAGAGAAGGGCTACTAGGATGATCCGAGGAATGGAAAACTTGTCTTATGAAAGGAGACTTAGATTCATAGATTCATAGATAGTAAGGTCAGAAGGGACCATTCTGATCATCTAGTCCGACCTCCTGCACAGCGCAGGCCACAGAATCTCACCCACCCACTCCTACAAAAAACTTCACCTACGTCTGAGCTATTGAAGTCCTTAAATTATGGTTCAAAGACTTCAAGGAGCAGAGAAGCCTCCCTCAAGTCATCCATGCCCCATGCTACAGAGGAAGGTGAAAAACCTCCAGGGCCTCTCCAATCTGCCCTGGAGGAAAATTCCTGCCCAACCCCAAATATGGCGATCAGCTAAACCCTGAGCATATGGGCAAGATTCACCAGCCAGTTACCCAGGAAAGAATTTTCTATAGTACTTTCTATAGTAACTCAGATCCCATCCATCTAATATCCCATCTCAGGGGATTAGTCTTATTTATCCTGAATATTTAAAGATCAATTACTTACCAAAATTCCATTATCCCATCATACTATCTCTTCCATAAACTTATCGAGTAGAATCTTAAAGAGTTCAATAATGTGGAAGTCCTCAGAAATCAGCAAGGGATTCAGGGCTTTCCCCATTTAAGGAGCTTGGCTTGTTTAGCCTAACTAAAAGAAGGTTGAGGGGAGATATGATTGCTCTCTATAAATATATCAGAGGGATAAATACAGGAGAGGGAGAGGAATTATTTAAGCTCAGCACCAATGTGGACACAAGAACAAATGGGTATAAACTGGCCACCAGGAAGTTTAGACTTGAAATCAGACGAAGGTTTTTAACCATCAGAGGAGTGAAGTTTTGGAATAGCCTTCCAAGGGAAGCAATGGGGGCAAAAGATCTATCTGGTTTTAAGATTCTACTTGATAAGTTTATGGAGGAGATGGTATGATGGGATAATGGGATTTTGGTAAGTAATTGATCTTTAAATATTCAGGGTAAATAGGACTAATCCCCTGAGATGGGATATTAGATGGATGGGATCTGAGTTACCCAGGAAAGAATTTTCTGTAGTATCTGGCTGGTGAATCTTGCCCATATGCTCAGGGTTTAACTGATTGCCATATTTGGGGTCGGGAAGGAATTTTCCTCCAGGGCAGATTGGAGAGGCCCTGGAGGTTTTTCGCCTTCCTCTGTAGCATGGGGCATGGTTGACTTGAGGGAGGCTTCTCTGCTCCTTGAAGTCTTTAAACCATGATTTAAGGACTTCAATAGCTCAGACATGGGTGAGGTTTTTCGTAGGAGTGGGTGGGTGAGATTCTGTGGCCTGCGCTGTGCAGGAGGTCGGACTAAATGATCAGAATGGTCCCTTCTGACCTTAGTATCTATGAATCTATGAATACATTAAGTTGTCCCAGGATCCACTTTACTGATGAGTAAAGTAAGTAAAGTAAAGTAAAGTAAGTAAGTACACATATGAAGAGGCCACTAATCTAGTGTCCCACCTTTGGTTTGATTTTTTTTTTCAGAGGCGTTAACCACTCTTAACTTCATCTGAAGCCAATGGCAGATGCAGATTTCTTAGGTCACAGTCTTTAAAAGTGCATCTTGTCTGCTACTGTTTTACCTGTGCATTTAAAAAGGGTGTATTTATTGAAAGTCTGAGGACAGCCCCTTGATTTTAAGTATGGATATGCCTTTTTTTCACTCTCATACAGGCATATGTAAAAGGCGAGAATAGATTGTTAATCTTGGCTTTTGTTTTGTGCCAAGCATTAGTGTTTAAGTGCAGCTTTATGCATTTACTTATTTACAAATTCACTTGCATTAATGAGACCCTGTAACTGTTAGTCAGAGTCTCTCTTGTGATTAACAGTGTCCTCTCTCACAGCTGGTTTTATAACCAAAATGGTTCAAACAATCCTGAGGTCCCCAAAACAAAGTTCATAATCATAACATGAAAATTCACAAGCAGCCCTTGTTCTTCTGCCACACACAGAGTTCTTCCTCTTTCCCAATCCACTCCACCTAAAGCCTCCAGTCCCACTCCTTTCTGGCTGGAGCTCAGCCCTTTGGCCTTCCTTTCCCTCTTCCTGTCAGCCACCTGCTGCATCTTCCAAACCCCCTGGCACCAGGATCTTCTCTGCAGGCAAATTTGTTACTTCCTGTAGTCTCCTGGGCTTTCCCATTCACTGCAGCCACCTGCTGCCCTTTATATCTCTATATAGGGAATTACATGATCCAACCCACAGGTGCCTCTTTAGTAATCAGGGTTGACTATCACCAAACCATGGTGACCGCTTTCCAACTGAACAATAAAATGGCTAATCCCAAACTTGATGTGCAGTTCTGCGGTGAGAGCATCAGCCATGAGGCTAACCCAAAATATCGTGGCGTTACACTAGACCAGAGTTTGACCTTTTGACAACACCTCGAGAACACCCGTGATAAGGTCAGATCTCATGTCACACTCATCAGGAAATTGACCGTAACATCATGGGGCTCCAGTTCATGGACCTTACGAACCACAACAGTTGCCTTGGTATATTCTGAGGCTGAATACTGTGCACATAGTAGTCACACTAAACTCCTTGATACTCAGATCTATAATGCCATCCACATAGTGTCAAGGACACTCAAATTGATTCCAGTTGACTGGCTTCCGGTCCTATCACACATCCGGCCTCCACAGGTTAGAAGAGCTGCCCAGACATCTCACTTTTTCAACCATGTCAATGCAAACAGGAGGATCCCCTTGCATGATTACCTGCAGAACCCCTGAAGACAAGATTAAAATTACACAACCCTCTATGGAACCGCATCACATCAAGGCCCTTACACTCAACTTCGATGCTGAGGCTCAATGGAGAGCCACATGAAGCGTTTTACCTCTCAGAACAAACAGCTCATTGTTGACCCTGCTGAGGAACCACCAGGTTTTTATATATGTCAGAAAGACTGGTGCAGATTGAATCGCATCAGGACATCTCATGGGAAATTTGGACAAACCCTCTTTAAATGGAAAATGAG
Organism: Dermochelys coriacea; assembly: GCF_009764565.3. Taxonomy (NCBI): domain Eukaryota; kingdom Metazoa; phylum Chordata; order Testudines; family Dermochelyidae; genus Dermochelys; species Dermochelys coriacea. The sequence goes on along the minus strand of NC_050076.1, from coordinate 31,405,369 downwards.
GCAAACACCTGTATGCAACTGTGGTCACTAGGCACAGATGGTGGAGCTCATTAATCTGAGTGTCCCCTTCATTCTTTTTCCAGGGGCCTGAAGGACATTCACCAGCTTTCTGCTGTAGCAATATTCTGGTTATAAAATCTAGATATAAATTTGTAACCATTGCTACCTATCCAAGCCATATGAAAGAAGACTATCCCCAAGCCACCCTAGGGATAAGCCACCCTGTTACAGACCCTAACTGACAAATCAATGCAGTCCAAAATCAACAAGATTTTAAGAGTATGCTTTTTTACAAAACAGGAACAGAAATTCTTTACCTTCAAACTGAGACTTGATAAAGCATTTTATAAGTGCTATAGTTATTTTTAGAGCAGTGTAACATATTCATAATACCCTTGCCTGTAAAACACAGGCTGCAACTGGAGCATGAAATCTTTGGGACTTACTTTTCCACTCTCTCCTGCCCCTTCTGATGAAATTCTCTGATAAACACCACCCTGCCAGAGTTACACAATACTCTGTTACTCTGACAGTTACAGTTACTCTGTTACACAATAGCTTCTCACTGTAGGCTATACAAATGACAATTCTAGACTTCATATAGGACATTAAAAATGTGAGATTTCAAGATTCAAAACTGGAAATGCATTTTTTTAAAGGTCAACCTAAGCAATCATTACAACCCAAATACATTTTTTTAACATTAGTGTAGACTGTAACTTTTTTCCTAGCTCAGTGATGTCTTCTTCTTGTCCGTACTAATACAGTGCAGCTGCTTGGAATAGATAATTAATGCAATCTGCTTTCTATATTGTCTATCCTAGTCTCCTCCTTCACTTGCTACATGTATAGCCTTTAACGGGAGTCAAAGAACAGGAAGCACTAATTATGAACATGTCTGATAAGGCAGTATCTGATAAAAGGCTAATGAATTCCACCTCCCCTTAAAAAAGGCTGAGAGTTGTGTATGCAAGTCTCATTTTCATATGTAGAACTCTGTACGTGAATAGTCTAAAAGTATCACCATTTCATAGACAGATACTTTTTTCTGCTTTTCATTTAGGGGAGGGAACAAAAGAAATCCTCAAACTTTGAGGTGCACTTAGTGTTTTCAGGGAGAATGTATTGACTCCCCTGGAATTACCTTGGTCTATGATAGGATAAATCAGACCTTGTCCTTCAACTGTAAACTACTACTTCTAGGCTGAGAATTTAAATTTTGGTAGCATACAGATATTCTTTCTTTGTTAAAAGCAAATGTCCACCCTAGAAAAGCAGGACTTTATACTTGAATTTTGGGGGAAATAGTTTTGATTAAGAATAATCCTGAACAGTTTAGTTACAAATTAAGACCTTGATTCAGTAGAACACTTAGAAACATACTCAATTTCATAGATTACTTGGGATGTAAGCACATGCTTAAATACTCTGTTGAATCAGGGCATTAAGTATTTTAATACCTTTTAATCTTGGCATATATTTTGTTCAGATACTCCTGGTTAAAAAGTTAGTAACAAAGCCACTCATCCTGTCACAGACTCACTCACTTTGAGAGATGGGATAGAGTAATCTTCTTTTTAAATGCACCCTTAATCCCCGAAAGTCAAATCAGGACAATAAACAAATCTTGTCCCACTTGTCAGTTTGTTTTACAGCTATAACTGTCCCAGTTTCTCTGTATCTAACCAGAATCCTGCAATTCCTCAATCAGTACCACAACACAATGGCTTTATATTCTCTGAATATAATCAAAGGAGGAGTAAAGACAAGGCTTTCTGCGATACTAAGCTGCAGTGGCATGTACAAGAGGAGTGCTCATAGAAGGGAGATTTTGCACCTTTTGGGTATCATAGAAGGGGCCAGCTTTGACTAGGTTGGAATGGAGATGGGCTGTTGATGGTGGTCAGAGCAGAGTCTACTGGGTCAGCATTAGATTTAGTTTGGCATTTTCCAAAAATATCAAAGCCATTCATGGGAATGGTCTGTGTCAAATGTTTTGAAATAAAATGTTTTGGGATTGTCAATGTATTCCAATTCAACACTTTTGAAATTAAGTTTTGTTTTTCGGTTCATACTGACTTTTTTGTTTTGCAATTTTAGTTAATTTATACTGGAAAGTTACTTTTTGCAAATAAAAACTCAGTCTTGCAATTACCAAAACTGAATCATTTTGATTGGATCTGAATTTTTTTTCCTTTCTTTTGGATTGTCAGTTCACAAAATTTTTGAGATGAAATCTCAAATTTTTATAGAATGGGAAAAGTGCTTCCGCCTCTGTACCCAGCATTTACCCAGTTCACAGTTCTATCTACCTTGGATATAAAACACATGAGGGCAACACCATATATTGCAGTATCCCTCCCTACTCCTTCTTTGTTCCATGCAGGTGCACCCAGACTGATGACTTGAGCTTTGTGGGTGGGAGGGGGCTGGGTTTCACTCTGGGGGAGTCTGTTACTGCTGAACTGTCTGTTCAGGGTCCTCTTTCTCTGCAAGGAGTTCCTGCTGTGTCGCTTTGCATCTCCATTTGTTCTCTAACTCACACTGGTTTTAAAATCTTACAAACCATTAAACAAACAGAACTTGAATCGAAACCTGTATTAGGTTAACATCATAAAGTTATAAATCAAATATAACAATCCTCAGTAAGAGTGTAAGGTTATGTTCTCCAGTTGCAGTGAACATGCACAATTACAGGGAGGGCCCAGAGGTAATGAGTGCCTCAGGGAGCACAATGCTTTGCACCTATCCTAGATGGCAATGGGAATCGAGGGAGCTTTTAGGAGACACTTTGAGCATGTAGCAGGATTGTGCATGGAGAACTCAGCTTCTAAAATCTTCAAAGTGACTTTACTGCTAGACCTGCAAACAGAGCACCATTGTGAATTTTTTGATCAAGTGGAACTATAGCTCTTCCAACAAAATATGACAAAAAACAAATACATACCATTAAGGCAGTCCCTGCTCCAAGGAGCTTGCAATTTAGGTATAAGACAAGACAATAGCTGGATGCAACAAAGAGGGGACTGTCGGTCTGGGGCAACTGCACCTGTATTCCCACTGTGTAGTCCAGCAAGGGCACCCACTCTTAGGATTCCAGCTCCCCGGTCATCACCTCTCTTGGGCAGAGACCTGTATTTCTCTCTCTCCTGATTGGGATTTTTCCAGGCTGTACAATTCCCTGCCATGATATCTCCAGCAAGTCAGATTGCCTCAATGGCCAGTGTCTGCCTGTTGCTTTCTCTCCAGCAGCTATAAACAGTGAATTTACCCTTAAGTAAAAGAACCTACCTGCATTTTAATTAGCTTATCAGCCATCACTCCTACCTCCAATAAGGGCTCTGGTAGGTGATCAGTCCTTCAAACCCCACACAAGGTTTTTCTGTTACAAGTTCATAAATTCTTCAGCTCAGAACAAGCATATCCATAAATAATTCATTCTTTCCTTTATCCAGATTGGATTTTTGATCTTTGGGCTCTGGGAGTAAGTAATCAGCAGACAATGGCTCTCACTTCAGAAGTTGGGTCTAGAGGTGGGAATTTCTAATCAGCTCCCCCCAGGTATTTCCTAGGAAACCCACTTAACATTGTTTGTCCGAAAAGTTCCTTCTTGTCTAGCAAATCATTTAATATAATCCTTTGAAGCTCATAACACTCCCCAAGGTTTACATTGGCCATGTCTCCCCCCGTAAAAAAGTGGCATTCAATCCACAGTAATACATAACTTTGGAGTCCATTGTACTGAATGCAAAGATAATTAAACTTAGAGCAATATACTTGAAAAACCTTAATGAATTATCAGTCACAGAGACAATACTGGTTAACATAACAATCAGGAATATCGGTCCACAAGCTGCTTAACTTGTCAAGTTTTTTGTAGGCATCAAGACAAAGGACAGTTTTAAGGACAGATTTGAGTTACATACTATGTCTCTATAATCATATTTAAGGCCAGAAGGGATCAGAAGATCATCTAGTCTATCCTCCTGCAAGTGATAAAATGTCGTCATCTTGTGCTGAGCAAAATAACTTGTGGTTAACTAAAGCATATCATCCAGAAAGATTTCTAGTCTTGATTTGAAGATCCAGAAAGAGGGAATCTGTCATTTCCCTTGGTAGTGTGTTCTAATGATTAATCACTCTCACTTGTAAAGTTGTTCCTTATTTCTGATTTGAATTTGTCTAGCTTTAACTTCCAGCCATTAGTTCTTGTGATACCTTTCTCCACTAGGTGAAAAGACTCTTTAGTACTGGATGTTTTCTCTCTGTGAAGGTACACTGTAAAGAAGTCCTCTATCAATCTTTTTTTGATAAACAGACTGAGCTCTTTAATTTTCATTAATACATTTATGAGTAATACATTTTTTCCAGCCTCAAATCATTTTTGTGGCTGTTCTATGCACTCTCTCCATTTTTCAGTTTCCCTTTAAAAAAAAGTGAACACCAAAAGAGCACACAATATTCCAGTATTTGACTCACCAAAGCTATAGAGGTAAAATCATTACCTTAGTCCTAATTACTACTCTCCCATTTAGATACAAAAATCCCACATTAGCTTCTTTTGCTACATTGTAAGTCCCATGTCTCATGTTCAGTTGCCTGTCCACTATGACCCCAAAAGCCCTTTTATTGTCACGGCTTTCCAGGATACGATCCGCCATTCTGTAGGTATGTTTGCATTCTTTGTTCCTGGATGTATGACCTTGCATTTGGCTGGATTAAAATATGTTTTGTATGACTATGTCTATCTTGCCAAGCAATCCAGATTGCTCTGTATGACTACCCTGTCTGCATCATTATTTACCACTCAGCCAATCTTTGTGACATCTACAAACTTTATCACTAGTGATTTTACATTTATTACCAAATCATTGATAGAAATATTGAATGATTTGGAAATAAATGTAAAATCATTGCTGATAAAGTACAAACATTGGCTGAGTGGTGAATAATAAGGACAGAGTAGTCATACAGAGTGATATGGATCATTTTTTGTGTTAGATTTATAATTCAAAGTGGGATGGGGATGCACCAATCTCCAGGCTACTTTATTTGTTTATTTTTTCTTTGTCTGATAATTTTACGCCTGAGTGCAGTACTTTGTATAGACTCATACATTAATCCAGTGAAATCACAGCATATAATTGAAGGAACAATCTCTGAATATTTATCAAGGGGTATCTGTATCTGGAAGAAGTCAGCTGCATGCTCTCTGTTCCGGAGGGTCACTGACTTAATGGTTGCTTGATCTGGGAGTGCTGGGATGGGCGGGAGGGGAGAATGTCTGTCTCTAAATTAAGTACAGAATTGTTCTTAATCTTAAATACTTCAGTGCTCTGAGGGTGTTAAGACCTGCATTTCACAAAATGATTCCACTGTGACCCTGGAGGCATTCGCTGTACAGTCTTGCTCGTTTAGAATGTACCATGTTCCATTAAGGGCATGCTATGTACAGGTACTCAAATATGGGGGAAACTATTCTTTGTTCCCCTCCATAGGGAGGAAAAACAGATTCCTGTTGTGATTCTTTGTGACCCAGTAAATCACCCTACATTCACTCTTCCTCCTCGTCTGCAATCCCAGCTAAATACCCATCACAATAACCATTTCTCCTGTAGAAAAGAACTCCAGAACCCATCAACACCACTTTGAAATGGCCAAACAGATGGCTGGAGAGCAATTCAATTTAATCATTTACCCTCCGGGTTAATATTTTAATGATACAAATATTTTTACAAGAGTTTGTGAAATAAATTTCTTATTAGACCCCACACTAATTAGCTCCATCTTATAACTCCCCAGGGGCAATTTAAACAATAGATGTAATGTAAAAATGTTTTCTGTCTTTTGGTTTGTGTTCTTCCCCACACACACAATTTGTTGAATTTACATCCGTTTATATCCATAAAGCTTCTTATTATTGGAATGTACAGATCAAAATGGGTGTACAGAAGTAGCTGGCCATATTGATCAGGACTGATTTTTGAATTCGCTGTAGACTTCTTACACTCATATAGCTGCTATTATTTCTGAGAAATTTATTCAGAATATTTGTACAAGAAATATGTAATTCTTCACTCCAGTCTTATGCCAGCAGAACTCCACTGATTTTAATGCATTTAGACTAGTCTAACAGAGGAGAAGTGGGCCTACTGTATGGAATCTCTCAAACACACATACACAAAACCATGTTGACTTCTCAAACCCGAATGTATGGTTTTAACTGTTTCATTGTCAGGTGGCTAGGATAGTTGAACTGCTTATGAATGGCAAAGCCATGAATGAATTAGGCAGGTCCTTCCAAATAAATACCAATTAAAACCTTGATAGAATCATATGCTAGTATCACAGTCATGCATTAGGAGTGTTTTAGAAAATCCTTGATTTTAAAATCTTTTATCTTTTTTTTTTTTTTTAAATAGCTCTCCACCTGAAAAGGCAGAGGTTTGAAGGGACAGAAAAATATTAGAATTAGGGCTGGCGATTAATTTCAGTTAACTTGCGTGATTAACTCAATAAAATTAATCGCGATTAATTGCAGTTTTAATCACACTGTTAAACAATAGAATACTAATTGAAATTTATAAAATATTTTGGATGTTTTTCTACATTTTCTTCTATATTGTATTTCTATGTTGTAACTGAAATCAGTGTATATTTTTCATTATAAATATTTGCACTGTGAAATGATAAGCAAAAGAAATAGTATTTTTCAGTTCACCTAATACAAGTACTGTAGTGCAATTGCTTTATCATGAAAGTTGAACTTACAAATGTAAAATTATGTTTTTAAAAAAAAACCCAAAAACCTGTCTTCAAAAATAAAACAATGTAAAATTTTAGAGGCTGCAAGTCCACGCAGTTCTTCTTCTTGTGCAGCCAATCGCTCAGACGAACAAGTTTGTTTACATTTGCAGGAGATAATGCTGCCCGCTTCTTGTTTACAATGTCATCTGAAAGTGAGAACAGGCGTTCACATGGTATGGTTTTAGCCGGTATCACAAGATATTTACATGCCAGATGCACTTAAGATTCATATGTCCCTTCATGTCAACCACCATTCCAGGGGACACGGGTACACGCTGATGATGGGTTCTGCTCGATAACAATCCAAAGCAGTATATACCAATGCACTTTCATTTTCATTATCTGAGTCAGATGCCACCAGCAGAAGGTTGTTTTTCTTTTTTGGTGGTTCAGATTCTGTAGTTCTGCATCAGTGTTGCTCTTTTAAGTTGTCTGTTTAGCATATTCGGCATGTAAATACCTTGCAGTGCCGGCTACAAAAGTGCCAAGCAAATGCCTGTTCTCACTTTCTGGTGACATTGTAAATAAGAAGAGGGCAGCATTATCTCCTGTCTCTTGTTTGTCTCTTAGTGATTGCCTGAAAAAGAAGTAGGACTGAGTGGACTTGTAGGCTCTGAAGTTTTACATTGTTTTGGTTTTGAGTGCAGGTATGTAACAAAAAAAATCTACATTTGTAAGTTGCATTTTCACGATAGATTGCACTACAGTACTTGTATGAGGTGAATTGATAAAATACTTTTTCTTTTGTTTTTTACAATGCAAATACTTGTAATCCAAAAATAAATATAAAGTGAGCACTGTACACTTTGTATTCTGTGTAGTAATTGAAATCAATATATTTGAAAATGTAGAAAACATCCAAAATATTTAAATAAATGGTATTCTATTAATGTTTAACTGTGCAATTAGTCATGGTTTATTTTTTTTAATCCCTTGACAGCCCTAATTAGAATAAATCTTAAAACCTCTAAAAAGTTGATGTACCAAACAATCCATCACAATATAAAGATCTGATATCTTATGACTAACAAGGGCTAGAAATTAATGCTATGTGTCATTGGAAAGTCTGGGATACTTCTGTGGGTTAAACCTTTGTTGTTCTGATGGATCTCAAGAAACCTGATCTTAAAATAGTCACTGGTTTGATTTGAATGTATCAAATATGTTGAATCCCTGTTTTATCTGATCTATATTTGTGAGGGAAAGAGTTGATATTCATGTGCCTTTCCCTCCCCCCCTTAAAGTGATAGATTGAAAGCTTGTTGCTTAGTGATTTGCAATGGTAGAAACAGACTTTGTTGAAGCAGATTGTTTACATTTTCTGATGATGGCTGCAGAAACAAAATAATCCACTGCATGACTACCATGAGTATGACATATAAATGTGTTTAACTTAATCAAAAAGCACCTATATAAAACTGTGAACTTATACATAATTTATAAAAACAAATACAAGAATGTTCCATTGGATCAATAATCACATAAAGACAAACACACTGGTTACCAACATTTGCCAATTGTTACTACAATGGAATTGGCAAAAGTCTATTTATTACCCTATTCTGAATTGAGAGGAAATCCATAATATCTGGTAATTCTTGATTAATGTTGACTTCTTAATAGTGATCACTCTGTGTCAGAACTCTGCAAATAGTTTGTAATGAATAAAATACTCTATTGCTTTGGTCTCTTTGCTGAATATCCACGAGAAGATAATGATTTCTTCAAAAGTATTTGCTATTCATTGTGTTATGTTTCCGTTTTTGTTTTTTGGATTACAAAAAGTTCTCTGTGATTATTCAAAATTCAAGTCACGATTGGTCATGTGTCAAATGGTATTGTTCTGTTCTCTGATTGAGGATTAATCTTCTTGGGCCATATCCTTTGATGGTGTGAACTGATTTATCTCCATTGACTTCAGTGCAGCTGTGTTGTGGATCTGTAGCTGTATTAAGGATGAGGTCTTGAAGAATCCACTGAGGCTTAGAATGTGCTGTGAACAGGTACTGTTTAGGAAGATAAACTAGACTGGGGGATTTTAAGATAATATATTTAAGCCTTTTCTGGGGCTCACAGGCCTTGAATAAGATCTAATTGCTATAACCATTTTTCTCTCCTTCCATTCACACAAGATAATTGCTTGTGTGCATGTTTATAGCTGAGAATCGTGCAATCAGTTCCTTTCCTGGGTGTTGAGGACCCTGTACCTCTTGTATGATGAGCAGTGTCCATATCAAACACACCACTTCTAGCATGACTACTCCCATGTGCAAGCTTAAATGTCACTTTCTTCTGCTAGATAATATTTTAGACACGCTATTTTAGGAACTTATATTGTGTCTATCACTATGGTATCTGAGCATTTCACGATCATCAGTGTATTTATCCTCGTAACTCCCAGGAGGTAGGGTAATGTTGTTATCCCCATTTTACAGACGGGGGAACTGAGGCACTGCGATGCTAAGCAACTTGCCCCAGGCCATACAGGAGGTCTGTGGCAGAGCAGGGAATTCCCAAACCCAGGCTAGCTTCCTTAACCCCCATCTTTCTTCTCATCTAAATTTGTATTGTGGTAATGCCTTGAGATGCTGATCAGGACATAGCCCTGTTGTTTGTTATATTATAACTCCGACATAAAGAGCTATTTTACTCCTGTACACTTGTTCAGATGTAGCTGGCTGGACGATGATGGGAACTGGCGATGGAGGAATCAGAGCATTAAACTGTGACACACATTGCCAAACAATGTCCTATGTGTCAGTAGGAACAGTGTAGAACAATAAGTTACCACTAGGTTCAGAATTATATTTGCTATAAGATTTTTCTTCAATATAGGGAGCTACCAGACATTTTTCATAAAATGGACTGTAATTGCTTTTAGCTATAAAAAGAAATTGAGCCTTAGAAGATGGAAAAGGCTTGTGTGTCCCACTTTTAAAAGACTGATGTACTGATATAGCAGAAATTACTTTATGTGAGCATCTTAATTATAAGATTAATGAGAACTGAAAAATGGCATGAGATGGAGAATAATTTCTCTTATCTAAAGGAAAACAGATGCACAGGTGAGAGGCACGATACAGGAGATCACTAGGCAGTTGATGTGAAGGTGAAGTACTGGAACAGTCTATAAGTTTCTTCTTATAAAGAACCACAAGGAGCCTAGTACCTTCCCCTCATAAAGGCCATTGCAGCCCCTGCTCTCAAGGGACCACAGGGCTGCTCATTCATGTTCTTGAGGTACAATTTACCTCAAAAGAGGCATAGTCCTGGCTCCTTCCCTCACTTCACACTGACTACACAGCTGGCCACCTGCACTGAGAGTGGGATCATCCTCCTAAGGGATGCAATAGTTTAAACATGATGCCTGTGTACCAGAGTGCTGGGGGGGTGGGGGGTGGGGGGGAGAAGGGAGAGATTGTGCTTCTCAAAACAACATTCTCCTGAGCATCCATGGGGCAGTGTGGATCTTTACAGCCTCCCCACCCCCAAGAGTAGGCTTTTATCTTAATAGCTCAGTTTGGCTCAGGGTTTGTTTTATATTTGTCCATAGCTAGTTACTCATCCACCTAGTTTTCACTTATGGTTATATGAACAATGGAGACCATTTTATAAAAACAAAGAGAATTGATTTCTGTAAGCTGTCATGTGAGGGAAACCTCATCGCTCAAATGTTTGCAGAAGATGACCACAGAGAGGCCGCAAAGACAACCAAAGTGAATTCATTTTAATAGGCCTCAGCTGGGGTAAATTGCCATAGCTCCATTGTCTTCAGTTATGTCTGTTTATGCTAGCTGACAATCTTAATGCAATTCTTTCTAGATGTTTTCTCTGTATTTATTTCCTAGTATTCGCCTGGCTGTATTATCCATACACACAGTATATAATGAGTATATGCAGGATGTAAATACAACATAAGATAAATATTCTGGATACATTTTAAGTTAATTTGGATTCTGGGAAGCTGTTTGGGTCTGTCTAAGCCATGAATTTCTGTACTGGTTGGCAAGGTGAACAGCAGTGGATTTGGAATAGTGACAGGTGATAACAATTTTTAAAATTCCATGTATAACAAAGGAAGAGGCAGTGTAACAAATTAAAGAAAAATGAGTCAAGAATAGGAAAGATGTTAGAAGGGGGATAGAAAAGTGTGTGTGTGGGGGGGTGGGGGGGGAAGATGGATGAAATGTATTTCTCATTATGAAGGACAGTGAGTTTAGGAGGACTTTATTAAATCAGTATGCATTTTTTTCCCTTTCTGCCTTTTCTATTGGCTCACCTTCACAAAATGCATTCCACTTGGTTCCATATCAAAAATTCATGCTGAACTTTAACAGCAGTACACAAAATGATATTTCAGGGCAAAAATGTACCAACTGGAGTGAATTAGTCTGTTCACATGTTAATAATTTATAATTCTGTGATCAATTATGGGCATAAACCTTACTAAAATAAACTATTTTCCATTTGGTTATGACAATTGATGCCAAAAGTATTAGTTTTTTTTTAAAATTGGTTTCAGTCTTTGCATAGATTTGTGTACTACTTGTATGATCTCTCTGTATTTTCTACCCCTTTATATAAAACACACATTGTGATGTTACACCCCTGATTCGTCACAGAAATATGGTTATGATATGAATATGGCAGAACTAAGATATACTTTATGCAAGATGGCTCATGTAAGATATCATTGGAAAGGTTATGATTTACTGAATATGATTATCCAATTTGTATTTATGTATAATTTCTGTATATAAAGTTAGGAATATTGACTATGTAACAAATACAACTGTGTGTGTATTTGGGAGACACCCACCAGACAACTGGCCATCATAGTCTTGATAGGCCATTAGGAAGACACAAGACTGAAGATACTAATCTCTCTCCTTCCTGAGAAGTGTCCTGGGACATAGCTGTGACACTACCAGGTCAGATGGTCCTGTCACCTGATACAAAATGCCATCCTGGACACTGCTTGTACTTTTCCTCTGTAGAGAGATGGGGATCAAACAAAGGTTTCCCACCTTAGGTAAATCCTTTTTAAGGCTGGGGAGGGGGTTAATCAGGACTCTTCTCCATTGCCTACCCAAGAAGAAAGACATCAGAAAGTACCTGAAGTGACAAAGGAATTAACCTGAGGGGAAAGGCAGGGGTGAGTCCAGACTGAGACAGTGGTCCAATCTGTAAGAAGAAATAACTAGAACTCTAAGCTACAGAAACTCTGCAACTTGCCTAAAATGACATTTAGGATGAGAAATTACTACTTGAAACCAGTCTCTATAAGATCTTAAGCTTAGTATGCGTGTTTTGTTTATTTGATCAGTAATCTGCTTTGTTCTGTTTGCTATGCCTTTATAATAATAAATGTGTTTATTATTAAACCCAATTTGTGCAATTTCTAATGTGGGGGAAAGAAGTTGTGCAGATCTCTCTTCACATTGAGGGAGAGGGTGAATTTTTATAAGCTTGCATTGTGCAGATCTTTCTATATGGTGCAAGACAGTATTATTTTGGGTTTATTCCCCAAAGAGGGTGTGCACGTGAGTGCTGGGTGAATCCTCTCACACAGCTGACTTCAGTCTGTGTCTGCAGCTGGGTGTGGCCCTACTTGTGTGTGTGCTGCAAGAGGCTGGAGAGCCTCATTCAGCAAAATAGGGAGAAGGAATCCCATGCTTATGGAGCAGGAGGGGCTCAGCAAAACCCCAGTACATCAGATGGTATCCCAGAAAGGAGGGTCTATCCCACCACACATATAATAAGCAACATTAATGTAATATAACTAGAGATTCTTTGAGCCCCCAAACTTCTGAAAATTTGGGAGGAGGACTGGATTCTGGATTTAAACCTCTGAGCTTGGGTCCATTTCTAATATTAATCCATCTACTATAAAGTAAGTGCATTTTAATATGGCAGAAAATGGCAATGTACACTTCCTCTAATCCTATCAGAACATTAGTGTTAGCTTTCCTAATATACTATTTCCTCATCAGTGTGCTTACCCCCTGGTTTTGGAGGGAGCACTTTTAGGGAAGAGTGCCAGTTGTGGTGGTATTTTTTTGTTATGTGGACATATTAAGCCAATTAAGAAATTGACCAAAACCATCTGCTCAATTTACATAGATCAGTAAACCATATTTGGATGGTAATGAACTCTTGTCACTTCCAAACTTGGTGAAATACAACCAGTGACCTAGAAGTGAATGGTGCCATATAAGTCCCCCAAGCTAACCATACTGGTAATGTCTATTTAACACACACACAATTTTTAGACAATAAAGGATCGATTGTTTTCTTCTTAATCATGTAACTTCCATTAATGTCAACAGAAGCTATATGTTTGCAAAAGGAGAATGGATCTGCTCAGGATGTAGAGTTTTATATGCTAATGTTCTTCTGGGACATTTTTAATGCACTGCTTGTTTTTATGAGTTGTTATAAGTGTTTAGTGTGCATGGTTGCTTTAGAGTTTGCTATCATGTGGAATCAGTAAATAAAATGGCTTGTATGAAACACTAAGAATATGGAAAAAATAACTGATTTTTAGTGTGAGCAAAGCAAATGTATAATAGCCAGCACTAGAAAGTTTCTTCTGCTCCCTTTATCATAGAAACTTCCTGAGATGTGTGGAAACCACAAGGTTCTAATTTCCCGATTAAACGCTACATTTCAGTAATTCATCAAGATGACTACCAACTGTAAAGCAAATGGCTTGTGGGGAGGAGAAATTATAAAAGAGGAATTGATTTAAAAACACTGAATTTGGGAGAACAGATTAGTGGTCATATTCCTAATTTATAAACTAAATGCATTTACATTGTAAACAACTTCTTCTTTATTCACTTTTTTTGAGGAAAATCTTTTGATTGTCTACTCAAACACACCACTCTTAACCCGAACTAACAGAATTACTCCCATATAAATGTGGAGACTTTGCCTCCATTTGACCTTGGCATTTTAAAATGTGTATACCTTTTGGCAATGAAATTGAGAAATTCCACAAGAGGGAGCAAATGAATAAGTGTGATTACTGGAAATTCTGTTTAACAAGCTGCCAACTGGATGACTTTTCTGATGCCTGTTGGATGAAGTCATTATCTGTAGACTTAAGTTAAGCAGGGATTTTTTTTTATGCTGTGTCCTCCCTCTCTCACCCCCAAAAAAGTTGTACTGAAGGTGGGAAAAGGCTGGATGTAGGTTAGCAAAAATTAACTTTTGTATTAAAAAGCTTTCCATAAACCAAGAAAGGTAAAATTTGTGTGGCATTAGGATAATGAGCTCATTGAATCAATGGCAAGATTCTATTGACATCAGTGAGCTTTCGCTCTGATCCTGACAGTTTTCTGTAGAATTCATAGTTCATACCTATGTAGTCAAATCCCTGTTCATGGCTTAATTAAATTACAAGAGGAACGGAACCCTCACTTACTAGTCTTCAGGGTTGCAGTAGTGTTTGCAGCGCCCTCTGAAAGATTTTTGGCTAGTATAAGTGTAGTTATGGAATTGCAGTTTGTCCCCCCAATTCACTGGTTATGTCTGAACTGCAAAGTTCACTCCAGAGTTACCTATACTCAAATTAAGTCCTCTGAAGGAAGCTTTGCTCCAGTGAGAAAGACCAAACTGCAAAATAATACTTGAGCAGCATAGACTGATTGTGTTACCAGCTGACAAATTGTCTGTAGCCTGTATTCCCTCCTGGGCTAGCCAAGTTGAGTTAAAAGCAAAACCATGTTTGATATAAGGTTTTTCTGTTTTTTTGGGGGGTGGGGTGGAGTGGATAGGACCCAAGTTAGGAGCAACACTTGAGTATTAATGTGCACTAATTCTACAATGAAGAGAGGCCCACTCTCCTGTGGGCTAGAGTTGTGGTATACTGTGGATGTACAGAACCTCCAAATGGCTTCTCGATTCCTTGACGCACCCCTTCCTCCCTCTCTCCCCCTGTCCAGCACAATCGCACAGGTTCTGTAGGTCAGGGAGCCTCCTGCAGTCCTGTGTGCTCACAATAACTTATCCATGTGTTTTTTCAAAATATTTGGATGCTAGTTATTTAATGGTCACTTTAGTAACTGAGGGCTTGTCTACACTACCCTCTGGATCGGCAGGCAGTGATCAATCCAATGGGAGTCTATTTATTGATGCCATAAATATAGTATAGTATAGACGCCATAAATTGACTGCTGAGCCCTCTCCCGTTGACTCCGGTACTCCACCAGAATGAGAAGCGCAAGCGGAGTCGACGGGAGAGCATCAGCAGTTGACTTACTGCTGTGAAGACACCGCGGTAAGCAGATCTAAGTACATCGACTTCAGTACGCTAGTCACATAGCTGAAGTTGCGTATCTTAGCTTGACCCCATGCAGTAGTGTAGACAAGCCCTTAGTGCTCTACTTCCTCTTTTCAGGGACATTACCCATGACTATCTCAGGGCTTGTCTACACTACTGCATGGGGTCGATCTAAGATACGCAACGTCAACTACGTGAATAGTGTAGCTGAAGTCGTTGTACTTAGATCTACTTACTGCGGTAAAAGTTGACAGCTGATGCTCTTCCGTCAACTCTGCTTGCGATTCTCGTTGTGGTGGAGTACCGGAGTTGACGGGAGAGTGCTCGGTGGTCGATTGCTGCCTGCCGATCCGGCGGGTAGTGTAGACAAGCCCTAAATTCCTCCAACTAAATCTCAGTTTACTGACACATGCTTATGCCCCTCTGTAAATGTATGCATTAATTAGCTTGTAATTATTCTAGGCCCTGCTTAACCCAAATGTTTCTGCTAATATTTCAGAAAAGCAGGACCATACTGCATTGATGCTCAGCTCTACAAATGATGTAATATATTCTCAATAGCTGAATACTTCAAAGTAGTAAGAGATCTTTAAAAATACAAAGTAAGATTATAAAAAAACAACAACCCCAAAGTGCAATATTTCCCTTCTTTGTTTGGAGTATTTTGCTTGTATTGTAACTAGGTTACCAAACTGGCATGATGGGCCTGACAGCTGGTTGGCCAAGTCTGCATATCTGGCAATATCATGTTGCAGGTGCAGGAATAAAATGCTCATTTTCCAGAACAATTGCCTATGGCCCACCATACGTCCTTGGACTCCTTGCAGACAACAGCTTTTCTTTTTCACTCACTGCACAGCTGAAGAATGGAACTGCATTAATCCTTTTATCCCCGACTTCCTACCATAAAAATTGATTCCATCAAAATCTGCTTTTCCTTTTTTCCCCTTCAGCAGAGCAGGCAATGTTTGAGTTGCAGGTTAACTTATAAGTTAATTTTGAATCAATTTATTACAGCAGTGACATTTAGGTTTATCACAGCAGGACTGCCAGTGTTTCCATTATAAGCAGAATGCTATATAAAAAAATAAATCAAGTTGGATCAAACTACATAGGTGGGGTGTGTGTGGGGGGGGAATTGCATATGTATTACTTGGAAAATAGCCTCCTCAGATGAAACTTGTCACATCATTTCCCAGACTGAGAGGAATATATTTTGAATAAAATCTTATAAAAATCTATAAACTTGTTTTTAATAAAGAGCCTAATATTCTAAGGTTCCTTCCTACTGCCAGGAAGTTGTCCTGAGGGTCTAATTCCCATGTACACTAGCTGTTGTAGTAAAACAAACTTTTTAAGGCTTGGATGTGCCTTTATGATACAACCATACTGTACGTGAGTCAAAATGTTACCACTTTGCTATGAGAACCATAGGAAAAATTCTGACAGACTTGGCAGTTTTCTTCTTGGGGCTCCAGGGCAGCACATGTCATGGCAAGACATGGCCATCTTCTGAAGGGGCAACATATACTTCTATGGCCAGTGTTGGAGGTCAGTGTTACTGGCAGCACTATCCTACAGCCAACAAACTATCACTGCACATATGAAAATATCTGGCTAATGTAGCTTACAGCTGATGCTTAAAAGTGACTGCAGAATAGAATAGATGGACATCTGAGAATGTGAGATAAACACAGGGATGTCAGAGATTAAAACAGCCTATCAGAGAGAGAAACCCTGAAGAACTGATGCAACCATAGGCTTTCCAGGGACATGAGGATTTATTAATTGACTTAGAGAAATAAGTCACCTTACTAAAGCTGGATGTAACCTGAGAAGTAGGGGTTTTTAGCAGCAATTTCCACTGAGTAAAAATCAATTAAATTAACTTTTCTAACAATCTGTAGTGATAGATTTTGCTCATTGCTTGAGGCATTCACTGTTCTTGACAACAGGAAAATGAATTTCTGTCCTCTGGTAGGATATAAAAAGAACCTCACCTATGGTACTCATTATAGGCAGAGGGCACCCAGGAAGTGTTGTTAAGGTGATGGCTGTTGTCAGTAAAGCACATGGAAAATCATGGTGGTTCTTCCGAATGTCAAAATAAGAGAGGGGGCTGAGGATGTATATTATTTCTTCTATTAAGTACTGTGAAACATGGAAAGAGATTAAGGGTCTGATTGTCTTTCCACTGTCACTGCTGTAACCCTGCCAATTTACTTACTAACTTCAATGGAGTTACGGCAGTCTAAAATCAGCATCAGAGGCGAAGATGATCAGGCCTTTAACGTCTTTTGTGTTTCATTTTACAGCACTGTCAGGGAGAGGAGAATTGGGCTAGAAACATTCAAATGATACTGTGTTTTTTTTAAAAAAAAGACAGACTTCATGGTGGTTGTCAGTCCTTACTACTGCCAACAGGGCTTCATAAACTTGTACACACAACTGTTGTACATCTCAGGGCCAAAACCAGTTCTCTTCAATAAATGTGCGTAATTACCCCTGAAGTCAGGGTAGAATTTAGGCCTTTGTATTTTTACCCAGACTGGTTCCTCTACTTAATTAAAAGCTCTAATTCAGCACGATACTTAAGTATGTGCTTAACTAAACACCAGAGTAGCCACCTTGAATTTCCTGGGACAACTCAGGTGCTTCCAGTAAGATATGGGCTTAAGTCCTTTTCTAAGTTGCAGCCATGATGTGCAATATTTACAATTTTATTTAGATTTAAAAGAATGCCCAGACACAAGCTCTAACTTCCCTGATAGTAGTTAAATTCACAATTTCAAAGTATCACCCAGCAGCATAATGCAGTAAAAAAATTAAACTTACTGGCCACTAAATAATAAATATAGCAGCATATGCTCATCCCACCTGCCCTCAGTTCTATTTGCAACTCTATCAAACTGACGGCTTTTAAAGTGTTCCTGAAGTCCACAAGTGACATTGACAGGTTTCAGAGTAGCAGCCGTGTTAGTCTGTATTCACAAAAAGAAAAGGAGTACTTGTGGCACCTTAGAGACTAACAAATTTATTAGAGCATAAGCTTTCGTGAGCTACAGCTCACTTCATCGGATGCATTGAGTTTCAAAACTAACAAAATCCACACTTAGTAGATTCATGCTGATATGCATTACAGCAATTTGAACACCCCATAACTTGCAAACAAAAACCCTGTGTTCTTAGCTCATTTGATAGCAAAGATTTACAAGTAGAATCCTATAGAATAGAGAATTTTGTAGTTCCATTGCTAGGACATATCACTCTTATATTATATGCTTCAGAACATTTACAGTTATGCTATGGAATATAATGAAAACTAAACTATACCTGTCAAATGAGCAAAATACATCTTGTAATGCATCATACTTGTTCTATTGTATTTGTTTACTTATGCTCAAAATTCTGTAATTCACAGTGGGTATCCTGATCATTAGTGCTAATTAACAAGATTTTAATGTTGTTTTTATGTAAATAAAGTTGTTACTTCATGCGGTGAATCAGACTTGCAACATATGTCGCTTTCTTTCATTTGCCCATTTTCTTATTTGGAAAGAGGAATCAATTTGTATAGATTAGTGATATCCTTGGCAGTATTCAAATTGATTACTTATATAGGCTCACCAAATATATGATCCTGGAGCATCATCCATAGGGTCTGAAGGTGGGGATGATCTGGGCAAATAAAAGCATTCAAGGGGTCAGTATCAAAAAGTATCAATAAAAGAATTCAAGGGGTCAGTTGAGTATTTGGACTGGATTTTGAATCTACTTTTTAAGTCTTAATTTTCTCTAATGGATGTTCAGTGATTGAGCCCAAATCAAAACAAATAAGTCATTTAAGAGGAGGTGTACACTACAGACCTATATCTGTATAATCATGTCACTCTGGGGTTTGAAAAATCCACAGCCCTGAGTGATGTAGTTATATCGACCTAACCCCCTGTGTAGACAGAGCTGTGTTGGTGGATGACCTTCTCCCACCAACATAGCTAACACCTCTCAGGGACATAGGTTAACAATGCTGACAAGAGAAGCTCTCCTGTCAGCATAGGAGCGTCTTCCAGAGAGTGCTACAGTGGCCCTGCTGCACCACTGTAGTGCTGTACATAAGGACAAGCCCTAAGTGTTACAATGCTCTTAGATTTTGAATTTTAGTTTAGATTGAGAGACACTGTGGTGTTGTCTGAACAGTTGAAAATGTTGATCGCGGCTACTGTAGCTACAAGCTGATAGCACTCAGTATGTAAGCCTGTCATCATAAGTGACAGAGTCCTACATTAGCTACAAAATAGTGTAAGAAGAAAGTTTTTAATGATGTCCTTTTATAGGAAAAAATGCACTTAGCACTCAGTGAGAGTGCTATTAGCTTACAATCTGAACGTTTTACATAAAGAAATACTGTCAAGAGCTGGCAAAAATTGCTGTGCTTTTATTTTAATTTTTTTTGTTCTCTTACTTATAAAAAAATCTTTCATCCCTACTTGAGCTCTGTAACACAATTAAAATAAAAATTAACTTGCATCATTCTACTAAGTGCCCCTACACCTTTCCCTCTTACTTCCTCCCTCCCCCAAAACAAACCACCACAACAGGACAAATCAGTACACTACACTTCCCTGTGAACGAAGACGCAAGTACGTACATCGCACTTCACTGTATCCATCCACTCTCTTGCTTTGAGCAGGCAGGATATTGAAATTGAAGACAATGCTACCCTCTGAAGTGCTTCAAAGAGTGGAATTCTCATATATTTCATTACTCTACTTGATTGAAAGCAGCAGACTGGCAGAGCAGAGCTAAAGCGTGATGTACATGTGTGCACCCATAGTTCAAAACATGACTCGTAAATCTAATTTTAGGTCTGCCAGCCTTGACAGTGTCATTTTAACAATAGTCAGGTTTGAGAGTAGCAGCCGTGTTAGTCTGTATTCACAAAAAGAAAAGGAGGACTTGTGGCACCTTTGAGACTAACAAATTTATTTGAGCATAAGCTTTCGTGAGCTACAGCTCACTTCATCGGATGCATTCAGTGGCAAATACAGGGGGGAGATTTATATACACAGAGAACATGAAACAATGGGTATTACCATACACACTTTAACCAGAGTGATCACTTAAGGTGAGCTATTACCAGGAGGAAATCAGACGTCAAGAATTATAACATTCAAAAAACAGTTAGAGAACACTTCAATCTCTCTGGTCACTCTATTACAGACCTAAAAGTGGCAATATTTCAACAAAAAACCTTCAAAAACTGACTCCAATGAGAGACTGCTGAATTGGAATTAATTTGCAAACTGGATACAATTAACTTAGGCTTGAATAGAGACTGGGAGTGGATGGGTCATTACACAAAGTAAAACTATTTCCCCATGTTTATCCCCCCACCCCGCTGTTCCTCAGACTTTCTTGTCAACTGCTGGAAATGGCCCACCTTGATTATCACTACAAAAGGTTTTTTCCCTCCCCCCCCTGCTCTTCTGCTGGTAATAGCTCACCTTAAGTGATCACTCTGGTTACAGTGTGTATGGTAACACCCATTGTTTCATGTTCTCTGTGTATATAAATCTCCCCACTGTATTTGCCACTGAATGCATCCGATGAAGTGAGCTGTAGCTCACGAAAGCTTATGCTCAAATAAATTTGTTAGTCTCAAAGGTGCCACAAGTCCTCCTTTTTTTTTAACAATAGTGCAAGCTTTACCATAATAGGAAATCTCTGAAAACGTAAACTCCATGAAATTATAAATATTTGAGGCAGACAGTTAATGACAGAAACAATGAGTTTGAAAGAATACTTTGCTATATCTTGGCTGACTGCTGCCATTGATTTTATGCTCTGGTAGACCTTAAAGGGCAATAGAACATAACATTTCATTTATGGTTTTCATTATGAATTTAAGGTGAATCTAAATTCATTGCTTTTAAACCGTCCTCATGTTTGTGCATTTTATTCTTTTTTTCAAAGCCAACTGGGCTGAACACTGGGGAGAGGGGATGGGAACATGCATGGATGCATGTTAAAACACCTATGCTCCCCTGTGCATTCCTAGAATCTCTCGGGTGGATTGTGCCTTCCTCAAAGCAGACTCATGCCAACTGGGGCATAATCCAGTTGTGAATATCAGAAAACTCTGCAGCTACTTTGTTCACTCTTTAATCCTCTATATTCAAAAATAGACATTTCAATTCATTATTGGGTTACTACAATATAAATAAAGAGATTGCCTATTTGGTTTCTGATCTCGATAAACATGTTAAATGTGGTTTGTTGTTTATAAAGTATGGTGTCAAGCATTCCTTTATTTTCTTTTATGCTGATTTCCCCCTCCCCCCCCCAGGATAATATAATAATGACCAATAATTTCTCATTCTTATTCTCGCAAAGGTCCTGCAAGAGACAACAAACATCTAAACATTTATTATTACTGCACCATTTCAGGCACATTACTTAAGAAACATTTAAGGATTTTACACTGATACCAAATATTCAAGAATATCCACTACAGAGCTTTACCTGCAGCATTCTGTTACTGGAAAAAAAATATGAGGCTCTGAAGCCTTTAGAAATAGTGATAAATAAAGGCTGGGATTTTCAGAGCTGCTCAGTAGACTTATTTCAGAGTAGCAGCCATGTTAGTCTGTATTCACAAAAAGAAAAGGAGGACTTTGTGGCACCTTAGAGACTAACAAATTTATTTGAGCATAAGTTTTTGTGAGCTACAGCTCACTTCATCGGATGCATTCCGATGAAGTGAGCTGTAGCTCACAAAAGCTTATGCTCAAATAAATTTGTTAGTCTCTAAGGTGCCACAAGCCCTCCTTTTCTTTTTTCAGTAGACTTAGGCACCCAGCTCCTATTAGAATTCAGGAGAACCTAATTTCATTAAGCAGCTTTGATTCATAGCTCCATAGGTTTTTAAAACAACAAAGGACTGTTTATGATCATCTAATCTTATCTCCTATATTTGCAGGCCATTCACTCAAGTCATTCTTATATCAAACCTATAACTTCTGTTAGAGCTACAGCATATCTTTTAGAAAGACATCAATATTGATGTAAATACTAAAAGTGAATCCACCACATCCCTAGATAAGTTATTCCAGTGGTTAATCACCCTCATTTTTTGTAAATCGAACCCTATTTTAGTCTGGACTTGTCTATCTTCAGCTTCTAGCCACTGGACTGTGGAAAAACATAGCCAAACAGATTTGTGATGTACAGTTGGGCATTTGCTAGATGTCTCCAGGAATGGGAATAATTTTGGACAACTGTTAGAATGGGTTTCTAACAACCTACTGTACCTGCCCTAACTACAGGGTTGATCATACTCTAAGCTACCCCACATTCAGAGGAGATTCTCGTCATATGTATCTTCCCTTTCCATGGAGAGGGATGTCCACTGTATCTGTGGCAAGGTTTCCTCTCACTTAGCTGTAAAAAGGGATCCCAGGATTGCAACTTTGTATGCAGAAAAGTTATAGTATCTCCTGTACATACATGCACAACTCCTATCAAGTCTGGAGATATGAACTGTCTCCTTTTATATAAGAAAAAATATATTTAAAGATCCCATTTGATGAGTTCTGTAAATATTTTGGAAAAAGTTATGGGGTGGGATGTTGACTTTGCAGTCATTGTATATTGTTGTTGCCCCTGTAGCCTGAGTGGTTAGCCAATATGTGGGGTTTTCAAGGTTGTTCCTATTAGGAGGAGCAATTGATGATATGAGTCAGGTATATTTTT